>NW_025814845.1:143212500-144462500 GCF_022079265.1 Lynx rufus | reverse complement strand
CAAAATATATTTAGAACTCCTACAACTCAATAGCAAAATAATAATAATAATCCAATTTTTAAAGTGGCAAAGGACCTGAATAGATGTTTTTCTAAAGATTATAAACAAATGGCCAACACATACATGAAAACATGCTCAACATCACTAATCATTTGGGAAATACAAATTAAAACTTTAAGGGAATATCAACTCATACCTGTTAAAATGGCTATCATCAAAAAGACAAAAGATAACAAATGCTGACAGGGATATGGAACAAAAAGAACCCTTGTGCACGGTTGGTGAGATTGTAAATTTGTACAGCCATTATGGAAAATAGTATGGAGTTTCCTCAAAAAGGTAAATATAGATCTACCATATGATCTGCAATTCTACTTCTGGGAATATGTCCAAAGGAAATGAAAATACTATGTTAAAGAAATATATTCACCCCCATGTTCATAGCAGCATTATTTACAACAGCAGAGACATGGAAACAACCCAAGGGTCCATCAGTGGATAAATGGATAAAGATATTGTGATATGTATATATATGTATATGTATGTATACATATACATATATTTGTATATATACATATATATACATATATATACATACATACATATATATACATATACATACATATATATACGTATATATACATATATATGTATGTATACGTATATATATATGTATGTATACATATATATATATACACACACACACACACATATATAGTGAGAAAGAGAGAGAGAGATTATTCAATCATAAAAAAAGAAGGAAATCCTGCTATTTGTGAGAACAAGGAGAAATCTTGGGGGCATTATGTTATGCAAAATAGTTCAGAGAAAGACAGATACTGTATAATCTCACTTATATATGGAATATTAAAAGAAAAAATACAGTCATATAAAAATATCAGATTTGTGGTTACAAGAGGCAGGGCTGAGGAGTGGGGAATTAATTGGATAAAAGTGGTCAAAAGGTACATACTTCCAGTTATAAGATAAATAAGTACTGGGAATGTAAAGGACACAAGACACTATAGTTCACACTGCTGGGTTATATATTTGAAAATTAAAAGGGTAGATTCTTAGAGTTCTCATAACAAGTAAAAGAAACTTTTTTTTCTTTGTGTGTGTGTGTGTGTGTGTGTGTGTGTGTGTGTGTGTTTCTATATGAGATGGTAGATGTTAGCTAAATTTATTGTGGTAATCATTTCACAAAAATTTGTAAGCCAACCCATTATGATCTACACCTTCAATTTACACAGAATACATGTCAATTGTATCTTGACAAAACTTTTTAAAAAGTAGTCTCCTTCTATATAAGGAAAACAATTTTTTGTTATTCATTAGACGGCTAGATTGCCACACAGTATAGACAGTATCCTATCATTTCATCAAAGTCTTCTGCTTCTTCCAGCACACTGAGAAAGCATGCCAATAGCCAATAGTCTGTTAATTTGATTGTGTCTTAGTTCTGGCCCACTCAGAGCCTGTGAAATTTACCTTCTTGGAGCATTCTGTCTTCCAAGTACTTAACAAGGTTCTTTAAACACTATTAATTCCGGGGGCGCCTGGGTGGCTCAGTTGGTTAAGCATCTGACTCTTGATCCCAGCTTAGGTCATGATCTTTCAGTTCTTGAGATCAAGCCCCACATTGGGCTCTGCGCACACAGCAGAGTCTGCTTGGGATTTTCTCCTTCTCTCTCCTCTCTCTCTACTCCTCCCCTGCTCACCCTCTCTCTCACACAAAATAAATAAATAACCGTTAAAAAAAATTATAATTCCTGAATAAGCATTTGTTAAAAATGAAATTATTTTGCGAGTTTTAATATTCACTCAAGTATTTGTTGGGCACCCACTCTATGCAATGTCTGAAGTGCTGAGGAAATAGTAGTGAACAAAACAAAGCTCTTGTCCATAAGGGGCATACATTAGAGTGAAAAGGCCAGACAATATATAAACAAAGAAGTCAACACATGGTGCCTTGCTATGGAGGAAAGCGGAGATGGTAAAGAGGCAAGTGGGTCAGGTGGGTGTGGGGAGAAGAGGGCTGCTCTTCTATTTAGGGGGATGAGGAAAGGCCTTGCTGGGAAGAGAACATTTGAACACACAGCCATCGAACACACAGCAAGAGATACAAGCAAGAGTTGATCATGGTCACAGGAGAGCAGAGAAGCCAATGTGACTGAAGCAAAGTGCCCTTGCAAGGAGCAACAGGAGATGAAATCAAGAAGCGACCGAGGGCCAGACCACACGGGCTGTGTAGGTCATTGCAGGACTGTTTTGTTTTGTTTTGTTTCGTTTTGTTTTGTTTCTGAGTGTAATGGGAACTGTGGCAGGGTTCTGAGCAGAGAAGGGACATAATTTGACTTTGTGCTAACAGGATTTCCCTAACTGTTGTGGGAGCAGAGAGACCAGTCAAGGGGCTTTGCAATAATCAAAGTGGCCAGGTGGCTTGTTTCCGAGGAACAACAGGGGCAATGGTGAGATCAGTCAGATTCTGGATATGTTTTGAAGGTAGTACCCACAGGATCAGCTGTTGATACAAACCATCTGGGCATCACTGCCTCATGGACATGTGACTGCACCTTCTCCTCGTCTAGTTAATGTCTCTACCCAATCACAGCTGAGCTCTTAACCCACTAGGTGGATTTTCAATTAGCATTAATTAGAGTCTGCCACATTTTAAGCAAGCCGACTTGAGTAAGAACAACCTTCCAGGATGTTCCTGACAGCAACATGCCAAATATTTCCTCACCTCCCTTCCCATCTTCACCTTCTACAGCCTAATTGCTTCTCACTTTACACAGAGGCCTTGGGGTGGCATTGCAGGGATTACTCACAATGTTCTCCAAAAGAGAACATCTGTCCCAGAAATTATATGGCTAGCTGTCTTTCTAAGAAAGGCAGAACATGCAACTGACTCCTAATTCTTTTTGGTAATAAAATTCCTGATCTATGCAATGCCTTTTTCCCATTTCTCAAAACTACGTGTTAACAAAAGGTCACAAGCTGGCTCCAGTTCCCTGTGTACTTTGCAAGGTAATATAGTTCTGAAAAGAAAAGCTTAACTTAAAGGTCAAGATACAAAATCTATTTTTTCTGACTATAAAATATTGAACATTTCCTTAGATTCATGAACCATGCTTTAAGTAGCCTGGATGATATCAACATTCCTTTACAGAAAGGAGAAGTTTTAAGTATCAAAAGACCGGAGGGAAAAAGAGACAAAGCAAAAATACACAGAGGGCACTAAAACCCTTATCAACACAAGTCTTGGAAGCTTACTTACAGGCTCATTCCACTTTATAGAGACATAGTGACACATGGAACAAAACACATTTTACATGGCTTTGCTCAGTGACAGTAACAGTAACAACCGTTTTAAGATTTTCTAACAAAGATGACTCTAAATTTCAATACACTGAATTATAATATCAAAAATGAATTCCATTTTAAAATGTGAGTATGTTCCCTTTAAGAAAAAAAAGTCCCCAAGGAGGCCGGGGTGAAAGCTTTCAATGAGAATGACACAAGGGGGCACTCTGTCAGACACCGTGGACACCACGGCCAGCACTCTGGTGGCCCCAGTCAGCCCTATAGGCTCCACAACTCTTGAAGAACGCAGACCACTTCCCAGGGGTTGGGGGGCTCCCTCAGCTACCCAGAACTAAAAGCTTTCCTATTGCCTGGAAATTCCCTGACTCACCTTCCAAACTTCTATGATGTTCTTCCCTTTTTCTCTTTCATCAGGCTAGTTCACCTTCTCCTGCTCATGCCGCCAGCCACATTTCTTCAATATGTCACCACTATTAAGCACCCAGCAAATACTTTCCTTACTTTTTTCTAAGTTAAAAATTAAGGATATTTCATTTCTTCAGGTCTTAATTAATCATGAAAAGACATGGCAAAAAGCAGCCTAAGGGATGAAATGTTAATCTTCTTTCTTAACTTTTTTTTCTTAATTTTTTTTACATTTATTTATTTTTGAGACAGAGAGAGCACAAGTGGGGGAGGGGCAGAGAGAGAAGGAGACACAGAATCCAAAGCAGGCTCCAGGCTCTGAGCTGTCAGCACAGAGCCCAATGCGGGGCTCGAACCCACAAACTGCGAGATCATGACCTGAGCTGAAATCGGACACTCAACTGACTGAGCCACCCAGGTGCCCCTCTTCTTTCTGAACTTTTACCATTTGGGGCAGGAATCATGATAAAGAAGGCACAAGAGAAATATGAATCTCGGCAACATGAAATAAAGACAATAGAACTACTGAGATGTATATGACGGTTTCTCTCTAGGGAAGCAGAGCCCTCTCGTGTTGAAGTACCTCACTTACAAATTTACAGTTGATCTTTGAGCAACGTGGGATTTAAATTGTGTCAGTCCACCTATAAGTGGATTCTTTTCAATAAATACAGTACAGGACTGTAAATGTATTTTCTCTTCCTTATGGTTTTCTTAATAACATTTTGTTTTCCTTAGTTTACTTTATTGTAAGAATACAGTATATAATATATAGAACACAAAATCTGTGTTAGTTGACTGTTTATGCTATTGGTCTGGCTTCTGGTCAACAATAGGCTATTAGTAGTTAGATTTTGGGGGGAATCAAAGTTATAGGAAGATTTTCCACTGTGTGGGGTGGTCGGTGCCCCAATCCCCATGTTGTTCAAGGATCAACTGTAATTTCACAGGTTGAGTTGTTGTTGTTGTTGTTGCTGCTGTAATTGTTGTTCTGTCCTGTCTTGTTTTGTATTGACAAGTATTGGGATGCTGTAAACCTCCCTACTCCTCGGTTCTCACAACCTTCAAAAAATGGTGTGGGGGGCACCTCGGTGGCTCAGTCGGTTAAACCTCCAACTCTTGATTTCAGCTCAGGCCATGATCTCACGGTACCTGAGATTGATCCCTGCATGGGGCTTGCACTGGGAATGGAGCTTGTTTGAGATTCTCTCTGTCTCTCCCTTCTGTCTCTCTGCCCCTCCCCAACTCACGCACTCTCCAACAAACTAATCCAGAGGCTTTCATTTTGCAAGAAAGGAGGAAGGACAGATTGAAAGGCAGCCAGGAAAGAAAACTGTTCATTGTTTTCTCAATTTTTCATTATTGTTTTGACTCCTGGTTGTATTTGGTGATAGCCTAAATATTATATGAGCCTAGGGGTAAGATCCTAAATACCTTAGATATTGTAACAAATATTACCTGTTTCTACTGGTTGATACATAGGGTCATTAAGCTTCTAAGAACTCAAAAACTCCACGAAGGAGCAGTACAATGAAGCAATTTTAACTTACGGAAGTATAAGCTTAAGAATACACTACTAAACCAGTCTAGGTATTTATGCAAGGCAGATATTAAACCCACATGGTTTTAAATTTTCCTTAAAAACAAAATTTATCTTTCTTCAGGTACATTTTTTCTAGGAATTATATATTTCATCAACAGATTTAAAAAATAACAATTATTACTTTTATAAAGGACAAGTTTAACTATGGAAGTTTTCATTCTGATATTTCAAAAACCTATTGTAATTTAAATTACTTATGCAGAAAATAGTTGCCTTAGAAACTATTTCAGCAATAACCTGATGATGGTTAAATGTGTTCCACTGTACAATTCAGATAGCTGTATTCTATGCCCTTTGAAATTCTTTTAAGAGAAAGGTGGAATACTGTGGAATAAAAGAAGTTAGAGAAAGACAGATACCATATGGTTTCACTCTTATGTGGATCCTGAGAAACTTAACAGGAACCCATGGGGGAGGGGAAGGAAAAAAAAAAAAAAAAAAGGACGTTAGAGTGGGAGAGAGCCAAAGCATAAGAGACTGTTAAAAACTGAGAACAAACTGAGGGTTGATGGGGGGTGGGAGGGAGGGGCGGGTGGGTGATGGGTATTGAGGAGGGCACCTTTTGGGATGAGCACTGGGTGTTGCATGGAAACCAATTTGTCAATAAACTTCATATAAAAAAAAACAAAAAAAAAAAACTAAAAAAAAAAACAAACAAAAAAAAAGAAGTTGGAAACCAAAGCAAGCATTGCTTTCAAAATGCTGACAAAAATGCAACTGATCATGAAAAGAAGAGAACTTTGTATCAGAAAAACAATGACTAGATATTGTTAATTGCTCCTTTGAAATGGACAAAAGCAGTATTTACAAAATGAATGAGGGGCACCTGGGTGGCTCAGTCAGTTAAGTGTCTGACTTCAGGTCCTGATCTCTGGTTGGTGTGGTTGAGACCTGCATTTGGCTCTGCGCTGACAGCTCAGAGCCTGGAGCCTGCTTCGGATTCTGTCTCTCTCACTCTCTCTCTCTTTCTCTTTCATGCTCTCTCTCTGCCCACCCCCCCCCCCCGCCACTCATGCTCTGTCTCTTAAAAATAAATAAACATTAAAAAATGTTTTTTAAATGAATGAGTTGGGGAATATGTTTTTTAAATCAGTAAATAAATCGATCATAATTTTTACTGTGAGGATGTATACTTATTGTATAATGAAGGCTTGACTTTTGATAAACAACTATACATAATAACAAAACTGGATACATTTTTAAAAAGTGCTCTTTGGGCAAGGTGCACTGTTCTGTGCCATCGGAGAATTAATGGAGATATATTCAACTATTTTGTTTAGGTGGGGAGGTCAGGTTCTGTCTTAACTGCTTTAGATATGTTATCTCTTATGGTCCACACCATAGCACCATGAAATAGTTAATGTTATCTCCATGTTAAAAGAAGGATTTTTTTGATGCTATAATTTTAAAATAACTTGGTAATTAAAACATTCCTAAAAGAGATTTCTCAGAGTGGGGAAAAAAAGGTAAATCACAGAGGATTATGTATTTGTTTGTTAACTTCTACCCCTTCTCAAAAGTAATCTGAAACATACAAAACATGGGTTCAAAAGATTAATAAGCTGCAGTTGTATTTCAGAACCATGAAAATAAAATGTAACCAGATAAATCATAGTAAGTTCCTATATCAGAAAGAAAGGTATTTAGCAATGAGTTTCTCAGGGGAGACAAGTTTTTTTTTTCTTGGAACCAAATTCTAAAAGAATGTCTCATATGAGGATTTATATAGGTCACATTAAATAATGTAATAGACGGTGTCAGAGTAAATGAAGGAGCAAATTTCTTATGCCTCTTTCTTGTTGCGACCTCCATAAAAACTGAGAAAATCCCATTACGTTGCAGCACAGGGAGGGCGTCTGGAAAGGGCAAAGCTGATGGCCAAGTACATTGCTTTTCAGCCATAGAATCCAACTCAAGGGCACAACTTAAAGCCTGCTGAGGAGTCGATGTCAATTATTTCCCTGAGATGGTCTTTTCTTATGGACACTTCTTTCAAATGGGCATTTTTAAAAGGCTAGAATAGGGCACTTTAGGGTCATATTCCTGGATGAAAACCTAGTAAATTCCTTTGTCTGGAATTAAGGGTAGACCTGCATACTGTAGATACCACAAGAAGCTTTACTAGTATTTTAACCCTAAGAGTGCCCACCTCACATGGGACAGCGAGCACAGGTAAACCAGCTTTCCAGGATTTTTCTCACGTGGTCACTTTTGATTCACTCCTGGAGAGATTATATTTAGTGCAAGAATAAAAACCAATGCTGGGGCGCCTGGGTGGCTCAGTCGGTTAAGCGTCTGACTTCAGCCAGGTCACGATCTCGCGGTCCGTGAGTTCGAGCCCCGCGTCAGGCTCTGGGCTGATGGCTCAGAGCCTGGAGCCTGTTTCCGAGTCTGTGTGTGTGTCTCTCTCTCTCTGCCCCTCCCCCGTTCATGCTCTGTCTCTCTCTGTCCCAAAAAATAAATAAACGTTGAAAAAAAATTTTTTTTTAAAAAAAAGAATAAAAACCAATGCTTATAAGCACTAGCAAAACAATTTTAGTTCACCAAATGCTTCATTCTCAGAATTTCTTTGCATTCAAAAACGTAAAGGTTACCTAAAATGTTTATAGTAACAAGAACCAATCCTTTCCCAGAGATTCTTTGGAGAGTTAGGGTTAGGGTTAGAAAAAGAATTACGATTACTTCCGAGGGTAGACATTAGGATTATTTTTAAATCATATTCCAGTTTATTTCTGTTCCTACTTTTATGTCTAAGATTTTTTATCCTATTTTGAATAAGCCATATCATTTCAACTCTATATTAAATAGTTCACTAGCATATGGAAGTTTATAAATTCAGGCAAAAGGAGATTGGGGTTTAAATAATTCAAAATGATGACATTACCCTGTGATTTCATTTTCTACATTTTTGGGTAGAAAAAGACATTTCATCTCAGCTGCAAGAATTTTACAGGCTGGGAAAGATGCAGACAGCAAAACAATACAGTCTTTGAAATCCCCAAAGCAGTAGAAGTTTCCTGTCATAGGCTTAGCTGTTCTGCTAGGAAAGTCTCAAAGGAGGCAAAGGCACTTTCTGAAAACTACAAAGCGGTGACTGAAGGCATGGCAGTCAGTAGCCCCAGTGCCATTGAACAAGTTTTTCTTCTGCAACAAGACTCAATTTGTATTATCTGATACTCCTAAAATTACACATAGTCGTATTTGCTTACTTCAGCAAAATCTTCCCCAAACTCAGAAAGTCCTTTCTTCTTACCGCCTTTAAAGTAAATAAAGTCAAGATAAGCTGGTTTACCTACTATGTGTTGCTTGATTTTTTTTTTTTTAACCAAGGCAGTTAACTGCTAAGCTGAACATTCAAGACCCTTAGGACTCAATCAGGAAATAACTTTATTCTTTGCCCTATGCCATTTAAGCTTACACTGTGAGACTAGTTCTTTCCCTACCCCTGTAAGAAATCACTGATAAAGTCCATAGCGTCTTCAATCACTATTAGAGAATAAGAGGACCTCCGTTCAATTTCAAGCATAAGAATAGTAATAAATGTATCCAGCCTAGTGCAATTTTCTAAAAGTCTGAACTTTTACTTAAAGTTAAAGCATCTTGCCCCTCCTGGGTTCAACAGGCTCAGGAGGCTATAATGAAACTATATTCAACTTTTCTATTTCCCTCCCTCACTACCTCTTCTCCCAGCTGGTTTTCCAACTCGGACTTGCGTCGCTCTGGGTTTGGAGCAGAGGAAAGAAAGGTAAGAGGCAGAACAAGTGCCATCTGGTGCTGGTTTCTAGAGGCAGGTGTCTGTGGTGACCCCTCACTGGGGAGGGCGGGGGCGGGGAATAAACCTGATTTCTTTCCTTGGCTGGCATGTGGTACTTCAGTTTAGCCTGAGAACAACTGTCTACACTTACAGTAACAGCAGCAATAAACTTTTCTCTGGCAGACACGTTTGGTCTTCTCTCTCTGTAAATTCAGGAGTCCACCCCGTTTCAGAGTCCTCTTGAACAGGATTTAAAGCGGCTCCAGTACTGCTCTCTCTCCTAGGGGCTCATATCTGATCGACAGTCCCCATCTCTCCGGCACAGAAGGATCAGAGCCAAAACCTCTTGCCTGTGGAATCCTCAGACGGGGCTTCTCCTATTTATTTCCCCCCACCCACACCGGGACTTAAGGAAGGCTGGCTAATATTCTTTATCTGATCCTCTAGCGCCCTCTTCTGGATCTTCGCTTCCTCAACATCTGTGCTGTTGTGGAAGACCCCTGAATTCAGAGCACTTAACAGTGACTCTGCTTTCCTGACTGCACCCTCACTGTTTTCGGCTATGCTGAGCAGCAGCAAAGATATATTATGCTCTGTAATTTGTCCCTGGAGTTAGATGCAAAAGAAGTGAGGTTTCTTATCGTATGCCCTGACCCATCCAAAAGTAGGGATGGATGGGCCTCTAAGATATCTGCCATAGCATCACAGTTAAAGGGAAATTCCAGTGGCATCTCTCCTAGTATCCTGGAGTTATGCCACTGGAATACTGTGTACTAGCTCCAACATCTCTTCTGTTGAAGGGGAAATATCCTCAATTTCTTTTTTAGACTTCAGTAAACCGATCAGGTCAGCGGTCTTCTTGGGGAGCACTCCAGTTACCACCACAAAGACCAGGTGAGCCACTTCCTAAGGCCATTGGTTCTCACTGAAAGATCTCCTTCAGGGTGCAGGACGACATAGTGCTATCTATCAGCCCAAGGCATAAATTTGTGCATGGTGGTGGATGATATTCATCACTACAGATATATTCCCTAGATTCCATCCACTGAGTTCCAGTTATTTCCAACAACTCCAGAGCCCTATGGTTGTGTATGATCTCAAGAAAAAGTGGCCATTCCACTAGGTTTAGAATGCACATGCTCACATTTGGAATGGCATCTCCTGCTCTCTTGGGCCAAAAGTTATTCATCACCAAGGGGAAGGAAAATCTGATATTTTGCACAGCATGCTCTGAGAGCAACCTGCTTCAAAATTGCCTGTGGTGCTTGGTAAATATGATGGTTTCCATACCTGCTCCGAAGATACCAACCCAGAATATCTACAGTTTGAATGCTAGAAATTACATATTGAAGAAACACTCCAGCTAATTCTTATACACACACAGCAAAGTTTGAGGGCTCTGAGGTAGACAATGAAAGAAGTAAAAGCCAGAGAAAACACACCTGTTCTAAAAAGTCGTATTTTCTTTAAACCTTTGTTCCTGACTTCTTTGCCTGATGACCTCCTCCTCTGCCTTTTTGTGTATGAGGTTGACTTTAACAAGAGGGGAAAAAAGATATAAAAATAAGAATTACAAAGGTTAAATTCCCATTTATAAGGCAGAGTGTTAAGAGACGCCATCTATAGCTATTGAAACAATAAATAAAAACGTAAGCATATTATTTTAGATGATAAAGGTCATCTCAAGGATCTAAAAGCAGTGAACGAAAGTGTATATTGGCAGGACCAGCAACAGTATGAAACAGGCTAAATCTATAGTGTGATTTTTTAATACAGATAGGTATTATTTTATTGTACTGCTTAATACACTTTTCAAAATAAATTTTATTAAACATGCTGATAAATAATAAATTCTGACTTTTAGTGTGGCTTATATGAACTCTTCCTCTCTTAGGTTCAAAGGGATTTATTCCAGCAGGTTGGAAGCCTCTTCTGAACGTTCTCTTTTTCTTTGGAGTCTGGAATGCTTTTGAGATGTCTGCTTTTGTGCTCTTATTAGCTATTTCATTGGTGAAATCAGCATCCTCCTGCTGTCAAAAAGGGAAGAGAAGAAGAAAATTAAACTTTTTTTTTTCTTAGAAAGTGAGTTAGAATGAACTTCCTGTTCCCACAGAGCGATGATGCTGCCCATGTTACACTATTAAACATCCCCTGTTAACAGTAGCACAGAACATAACAGTTAAATCATTTCATGCCCAGCGTAGCAGGAGTTGTGTGTCCCTGGAGCACTGATAGGATGAAGACAAGACCTGACCATTGATCATAAGCCTTTATTTCCACTGGATACTTTCCAGTGTTGCCAATGATACATGTGCTGTGGGAGCTCTATCCCTGAGAGGGCCATGTGTGAAAGATGGACAGTTGCCTTAATTTTAATGTAAAATAGGAAGAATGTAAGAGAGGAAACATTTATTGAGTTCTGACAGTAGGCTCAATATTTTAAATTACTTTATTTCATTTCATTTTCACCCTGTGAAGTAGATTATTAATTTCACTAATTTATTAGATTGGGGAGACTGGTATTCAGAAAGGTTAAGTAGTTTGACCAAGATCCATTTAGAAAGCAGTGAAGTAAGATTCAACCCTCAGTCTGTCTAAAAATCGATTCAGAGCTACTGGCTACTGGTAGATGTGCTGAGGGGACTCCATCCCATTATGGGACTCTTTCAAGGATTAAGTATTGTATAATGAATATAAAGGCTTCTAGTCAAAATACAGTAAATGTTAGTTCCCTTCTTTAAAAACAAGGCCTCCAGCCAGAGTCTCTTGGGTTAAATGAGAAGAAATTGTGTATGTACATCCCCAACTTTAATTCAGACTCCTTGCAGGCAGGAGATCTTGTGTTCATCATGTATCCATAATGCTTAAAAGGTGCACATGGCAGATGTTCACTATTTATCTCCTGAATATTAAACGATTAAACAACGAGATGAAAGATGGATAAAAGATTTGATTCCTCATCCAAAAGATCAAAGAAATAACTGACGTCCAGAAAACAGCAAAAAGGACAAAGATGGACATTTTGACATAATCAGCTTGAGGCACTCCTGTTAACACTACCTAGTCAGTCATGTCAAAATGAAAAGCACTGATTTCTTCTCTCTCTCTTTTTTTTAACCATGTATGACATAGAAATCACCAACACCTGGATGGGGCAGTTGGTTAATGTCCAACTCTTGATCTTGGCTCAGGTCATGATCTCACAGTTCATGAGTTTGAGCCCTGCATCAGGCTGTGTGCTGACAGTGCAGAGCCTGCTTGGGATTCTCTCTCTCCTTCTCTCTGTCCTTCCCCTGCTTGTCCACTCGCTTGCTCTCTCTCAAAATAAATAAATAAACTTTACAAATTTCTTTAAAAATAAAAAAAAAAGAAATCACTACCTTCTCTCTCCTCTGCTTCCTAGGGCCTGATCACAGGTGTTTTACTTCCTAACCCCTGCTCCCCTGTTCATGAATCTGGCATCATGTCTAAAACCTACAGGGTAATAGCCAGCCCACTTGTACATACTGGTGAATTTCCAAGGGTCCTTGTAACTATTGGAGTGCTATGATAATAGTCATAAATAGTGTTTATGAACTTCAAGGAATGTTTAGGCTTTGAGTTATGCATGTTTCAGGATCCAACCTGAGCTCTGTGCTTAGCTCCATGGACTCCAAGAACCCTAGTAGATAACTGTAAAACCCTCCGAACTGATCAATATGTCCATTATATACCTAACAGCCCTGCTTAACTTGAAATTCACATTCATAAGTCCACATTTTCTTTACACACACTACCACACACATGTACAAATGCATATACACAACAACAAATGAAGGCGGCTGGTCAGTGAGGCAGGAAAAAAATATCAAAATACATTAAATCTAAGATTATCTACAAAAAATCAGTTGTTTAAAATGGAACATTCACACAATGATGAATATTACTTCTGCCCTTCAGTCTTTAATCAAACAAGACATTCTTCACCTCAGGTTTTAAAAGTATCAGTCAGCTATTTCTGATGGCTTTTTTTACACCGAAAATTAATCCAAAGTCTCTGCTATGACTAACAACTTCCATTATAAACAGCAGCATCTAGCTATTGATTTATTATCTACTCCCACTTGGCATAATACACCTTGGGTCCTTTTAAAAAACCTTGTGAGATTCACCTCGGTCCCATATGGCTAAGTGATAGAATCAAACCCACCATGGTCATAGACTCCAGGTGCAATTTTACTTGTCATCTTGAAAAAGCTCAGACCTTGCTTCCAGATTCAACTTTCTCTTGAACTTGGATGGCTGTTTTGCCTAGTTTGCTCTTCCGCAAGTTATCATTTCTCTTACTTTAATGCACACCCTGCAAAATGCCAACATAGCTGGACTTTTTACTGACTACATCTGAACAGAGGTCTGTTTTACTACCCTTTTGACTAGCTCAATTTGTCTTCATGACAGCAAGTTAAATAAGAGCACTAATTTCATACAGAGAAGAGGGTTTCCCTAATGAAAAATGAGCAATGTTAAATCTACAAAGGATTGTGGGCAGTGAGTCCATTTTGTTTCTCTGAATTTTAAACACTGGGAACTTCACTCTTTGAATCAGTGGAGACCCATCTGAGTGTTTGGAGAGCACTCACTGTACTCTCTAAGGTAGATGAAACAATTAAAGCTGTAGAAGATCTCTTGGACCATACAATCCACTCCCTGATAGGACAAGATGTCTGTAAGTAACAGATGTTGGACTGGTTTGTGGTATCAGGACGTTCATGCGAAAATAGATTATATAACTTCCCTTGAGGAAATGATAATATAGACACCTTAATAGCATTTCCTCCTTAATTTCCATATTATGTGTTAATAAATATCATTGCATAAGTGATCTGATCTAAGTGTCTACCTAATCTCCATTCTTCACCTCCCACTTAATTTCTTTCTTATGACATAGAATGTGATTTTCTCATTATCAAAGCTAAATAAAAAGTTACCTGTCTCCCCAAGAGAAGAAACATTTTGATTAAGGAAGAAAAAGAAGGCAAGTAAGAAGAGAACTTGGACTACTTAACCATATCCACTCTAAGGTGCACCCTCAGGAGCTGGCAAATCATTGTAAAACAGACCTGTCATGTGCCCTGTGTGTTTCCTGTATTATAATGTGATCTACATTCATAAAAAAGATAATCCTTCCCCTCAAAATTAGAGTGAAAAGGAAGAAAACGAATCGCTCCTTCCTACATAACCACTCATTGTTCTGCTTCCATTCTAGGGGTTCTTAACCTGGGACCCATAGATAGAATGAGAGAGTCCATGAACTTGGATTCGAAAAAATACATCTTTATTATTTTAAATGACTTTAGGTGAAATTTAGTAATGCATTCAATTTTAAATGTAGGAAAGAAGTACCAGTGATGCCTGTCATTTTGTCACAAATAACGGACATATTTTCATATCACACTATGGCAGTCACAGATATCTCAAAATATTATTTATGCTCATGCCTAATTTGATATCATGATAGTTATTAAACCACTTCCAGACTGCACCCAACTTTCCTGTTTAAAGATGCTTGTGCCCTTGCTGTGATGAGCACCGGGTATTGGATGGAAGTGTTGAATCACTATATTGTACACCTGAAACTAATATTACACTATATATATGTTAACTAGCTGGAATTTAAACAAAAAACTTAAAAAAATAATAAATAAAGATGCTCACGCAACATAGCTGGCCAAACTACTGGATAATTCCTCATCTCAGAGTTACTCAGTTAATAGCAAAATCTAGTATTTGCATAGATACCCAGACAATGACTGTGTTTTCCAGTGTTCTGCATCTGCACTTGTTTGTTGACCAAGTGTGGAAAAAGATGAAAACTTATATGGTGATGTTTTTCATATCTAGGCAGATCAAATTTCGATTCCTAATCCTCCATAGGACAGCACAGCTTGTGGAACATAAAGAGGTCATGGTCCACGAGTAGTTAGCTTTCACACTGATAAATATTTAAAAGATAACATTGAACTTTAACTTGTCTATATTTTAAACTGTTTATCTGGTCAATTAATACATGAATATCGAAGCACATATATTACTATATCACAAACTTGTTTAATCCTATGGCAAAAACATTTTAATACAATTGGCTTCCTTTTTAATCCTACATGTTTTATTTTATGCATTTTAAAATATTATCCTGGGGCACCTGGCTCGCTCAGTCGGTTAATCATTCAACTTCAGCTCAGGTCATGATCTCGTGGTTGGTGAGTTGGAGTCTCGCGTTGGGGTCTGTGCTGACAGCTCAGAGCCTGGAGCCTGCTTCAGATACTGTGTCTCCCTCTCTCTGCTCCTACCCTGCCCCTCTCAAAAATAAATAACCATTTGGGGCACCTGGGTGGCTCAGTCGGTTAAGCAACTGGCTTCGGCTCAGGTCATGATCTCACGGTTCGTGAGTTGGAGCCCCATGTCGGGCTCCGTGCTGACAGCTCAGAACCTGGAGCCTGCTTTGTATGCGGTGTCTCTTTCTCCCTCTGCCCGTCTCCTGCTTGTGTTCTGTCTCTCCCTCAAAAATAAAAAAATATATATTTAAAAAAATTTTTAATAAATAAACATTTAAAAAATCTTTAAAAAAAATAAATAAAATAAAATATTATCCTAAAAAGGGATTTACAGGTTTCACCAGACTGCCCAAAGTGTCCCATTTGCTGCTGTTACAAATTACCACAAATTTAGAGGCTTAAAACAACACGGATTTATTATTTTATAGATCTGGAGGGCATAAGTCAAAAATGGAGGGTCATGAAGCTAAAACCAAAGTGTCAGCAGACTGTGCCCTTTCTGGTTGCTGCCAGGGGGATCTGTTTTCTCATCTTTTCCAGCTCTAGAGAGGAACACACGTCTTGTCTCATTGCACCCAGCCTGCAATTACATCTCTCCAGTCCCTGCTTCCATCATGGTGGCTCTTTCTCTGACCACCCAGTCTCCTTCTTTCACTTACAAGGAAACTTGTCATTAACATTGGGCCCACCCGGGTAATCCAGGATAATCATAATCACATCTGGAAAGTCCCCTTTGCCATGTAAAGTAATATAGTCACACGTTCTAGGCATTAGGATATGGATATCTTTAAGAGACTACTGTTCTGCCTACTATCCTGTCCATAACACACACACACACACACACACACACACACACACACACACACGTTAAGAACCCCTGTTGTATTTCCTACCACTCTTTCTGATATTACAAAGATATCAAGTAACACCCTTCATAACTCAAAGTAATGTGCCATGCTCTTTAATTTTGTTCAAAATCTTATTTAGCTAATAACTACTCTTGAGATTCACGTTCACGTTCTGGAGAATAGGGTAACATTATAATCACAAAATCTGTAACATAACGCCAAAAACTCAGTGAAAATTGATGATATACACACATCTAAGAAGTTGACATCTATACAAAATTGATACAATGTATTGAATAAAGCAAAAGGATTTCAAGGAGCGTATCTATCGTATATCCCTCTGATTTACAAAGTAAAACCTTCAGTGAACAAATTCAGAAGTGTATTTTTTCCAATAAGAGGACACCTAACAATCTCTCTTTAATCAAGGTCAAAGTTGGTTAACAATAGCAGCATTATAAATTGTAGTTAGAAGAGTTAAGTTTTATTCCCTTTTAATTTTATTAAATGTCCCTCACCTTGCCATGCGATGCTGGAAAACTTATGCAGAGTTTATTCTC
Source organism: Lynx rufus (assembly GCF_022079265.1). NCBI lineage: Eukaryota > Metazoa > Chordata > Mammalia > Carnivora > Felidae > Lynx > Lynx rufus. The sequence goes on along the minus strand of NW_025814845.1, from coordinate 144,445,689 downwards.
TCCATGCACATACATACTCTCCCTCTCTCTTCTTTGCCAGATAAGTACTGATAAATTTACCTGGTATTCTTAGATGTTTAAAAACCTAAAACAGAATGTATAAGCACAGTATCAAGTGTTTGTAACTACTGATCAACTTAAGCGCTCACTCAGTCTGCTCTCCCCCACCTCCTCTCCCCTTCCTACCTGAAAAAGGAGATTAGGACGTCAGCGACGTTTCAAGATCCTCCCTGATTTGATGGCATGAAATCTTTCCTATTTCTCCAACGTTGAACTGATGTCTCTGCTGTGTTCTTTTTGAAAAGATCTGATACTACAATTGTTTACAACTATAAGGTACCTCGCATCTTCTTAGAGATTATCGGTGACCACATTCAATAATAAGCGTTAACATGAATTATTTTAACCATGTAATTTGTTTACATGATTTTAAAGCTCCAAAGTATCTATGTGAAGCTGATCATAATTTTGCTACTTTATAACACTATAATGTTTTATTTCTATCGCCACATGTACAGACACACACATCACATATGTGTATATCATTTCAAAAGTCAGATTTAAAAAAAGAACAAATTGGCAGAAATGTCTCTACCCCCTAATATAATATGATGATATAAGGCTATGTATAATTCAAGTAGGCAAAGTTGTCAGACACTTTTCACCTTGTTGCTTTTTTATTACAAAGCTGCTGCAGGATTCATTTTACTCTAGAATAAAAATCTCATTATTCTCAAAATAAAATAATTTAATAGGAAAAAATTCTTCAGATATTTTAAACACTTTTGTAAAGTCATGGTTTCTTAATCAAACTTGAAGCTTTCTAGAATCCAAAGGACTTTAATAGCCAATTTTGCCCTTTCCCTCATTTACATACAAATTCTTTTCTCCTACTTAAATGCCATCAAGTTACCTTAAATTAGTGATGAGGTGGGAAAACAGAAAAAGCAGAATATCCTAGGAGATAGAATAATTATTGCTTTTACAGTCCAGCACAGACAATTATCTTTGGTGCTGTGATATTTAACAAGGGAATCTCAGAAGGGACACTCTGTCTACCTGTCTGCATGCACAGGAATGCTATGGCTATCTCAAGTAATTCACCTGTAATTCTCTCCTGCATAATTTTCTACCATTAGCATCACATCAGGATTATTACATTGGACCATGTGGCTCCACTTAATTAAATATGTAACATTTTGAGTTTGCTTATTTGTGTACTTGCTTTCATTATTCTTTGCTAGGAGGAAAGTTAAAAGAAATGTGGAGAGCTAGTGTGGCATAAAGGGGGTCAGGAAACGTGAGTCTTGGTCTTAGGTGAACAACTACCACCATTCACCAGTTGTGGCACCTTGAGTGAATCAGGAATCTCTTTAAGCTCTCACCATCCCCCACCTCCTATGCCTTACCATGCTCCATGCTTCTTGGCAAACTTAACATATAGATTACACTTTTTGACTCTAGTTATCAGCTATATTGCTTCACAAATATTTTAATAAATCTTCAAACAAAAATTGGAGACCATGCTTTTTGTTTAAGATCACAAAAAACTATATAGTAAGATGAGAAATGCAATTCTATTAACAGGTGGAAAGGTTTCCTCATTGGAGGTAAATGTGCTCTGAGAATACTGGTAAGATTCCAAGAGATAACGTTTTAGGTGAAACTGAGCTTTGTTAGATAGAGAGACAAATTTGCCAGATACTCTAGACAGGGAGAGGGTCAGGCAGAAAAGCGAAAAGAAAGAATGGAGTGTGGATCCAAGAAAAAAGAAAAGGAATGTGTCAGCAGTGTAACTTCTCTCCGAATCATAATCATAATAATTACTGAAATTATTAAAGCCTGGATGGGAGTGAATCTCTGTGGGAATACTGAAAGACTGGTCTTTGCCTCTGCACCAGAGATCAGCAAACTTTCTTCTAACAGGGTCAAATAACAAGTACTTCAAGCTTTGCAGGTCATATGGTCTGTGTCACAGCAACTCAACTCTGCCCTTGTATCATGCCATAAACAATATGTGAATGAATAGGTATGGCTCGTATGTGTTCTAATAAAACTTTATTTTTGAACACTGACATTTGAATTGCATATTGCATGTTTCACAAAATATTGTACTTCTCATTTTTTCAACCATATACAAATGTAACATCCACTCTTAATTAAAGCGGGATTACAAAGATAGTCAGTAGGCCAAATCCTGCAGGTCATGGTCATAGTTGGCCAACCGTTGCTCTAGACCAGAGTAAGAAGCAAAAGAAACAAAGCAGCCTTATCTAGGTAATGAGGACGTGATCCCAGACATTCAGCAATTGTAGGAAGAGTTCTAGACTATCACCAGCTGGGGAAGTAGGTTTGATTCACTGTAATCAGATCCCTAAAAAGTAGCCTGGGTCCCAAATGACATTTAGATTACAGGTTGAAAAGATCGGAAGTGTTGGCCAGATGTATTCATTGTAACTGCAAATAACTCAAAATAACTTTGACCAATATGAGGTGGGGGGGAGGGGGGTGCAGAATAGAATAAGGCGGGGGGTGTAGAATTAGAATAAGGCTCAAGGGTGTCTCACTGAACACAAGTAGAAGATAGTATGAAGTAAACCACTAAATTTCCAAAAGAGACCATAGTCCTTTGAAGGTAAAATGACAAAAGCCTTGAGAGATTAATCAAATCTGAAAATCTAAAAAGGATTCCAGGAAGGAGGAACAGCTTGACTGATGGTGCAGAGGCAAGAATAAGTCACTGTGAATTACTGCAGAGAAATTAGGCTGTGCGAAAGGAAATACAGTTGTGGCCCACCCATCCCATCTCCTGCCCATGGAAAGCCAGTGCTTTGAACTCCTTCTCCAGCTTCAAGGCAGCACCACATCTGAGACCAGAATGTAGGAGCAGAAGGCAGGCGTGCCCAGGAGCACTCAGCTTCTCCCAGGGAATCCTGACACATAGGACCCACCCAGGAACCAAGAGCCCAGGGAAGGGCCTGAGGTGTTATCAGCTGAGGTCATGAAACCTCAAAAGAAGGAGGGGGCCAGGCCTATGTCAAAGGCTGGTGTATGCACCCAAACAGGGAAACATGGAATCATTTGAAAGGTATTGACTGGAATGAGTGACTTCCAGAAATAGGTAGATGCTTCTTTTTCTCTCACCTCATCCACCTCCAAGGAGAAAGAGAAGTTCTAATAGTAGTCAAGGTAGAAAGGGCTCCAAGGACACAACTAGGGCACCGCAGAAGGGAGTGGATTATTTCAGAGTACAGAGAAAACAAAAGGAAGTTCTGAGTTAAGGCATCATTTGGCCTCTGGCCTTTCTATACCCTCTTAGGTGGCTTCTCCCTCTGGGAGCTGGTCTCCGTGTGGTGGAAACAAGGAGATCATCCCTGGGTTGCTCTTTGCAGGGGAGGAGCCCCCAGCCAGGAACACCTAGCAGGACTTTTCATGGGTTTATCTTTCCATGCCCTTCCTCATCTCCAGGTGACAGAATGTGCCATGTCAGGATCAGAGGCCCTAGTTCTCTCAGAAGCAGAGGCTTAAACAAGAGGCAAGAGGAACCATGCCAGCATTTGTAAGATTTCCTCATGAGGATGACAAAGGTGTGTAGCCAAAGTCTTTTATTAATTATTTTAAGCTTTTTTGTTTTGAGAGAGACAGAGACAGCGTGAGAAGGGGAGGGGCAGAGAGAGAGAGAGAGAGAGAGAGAGAGAATCCCAAGCAGGCTCCACACTGTAAGCACAGAGCCTGATGTGGGGCTTGAACTCACAAAACCATGAGATCATGGCCTGAGCCAAAACCGAGAGTCAGATGCTTAACCAAATGAGCCACCCAATCGACCCACCAAAGTCTTACCTGGTGGTAAAGAGGCTTCCTTTGCTGGAGTGTCCTCAAAGCATTTTCTCTCCTTCTGAGTCAAATCCCTTTCCATCAGAAACTAATTTGTTTCCATGCTGGGAGTCAGGTTGGCATTCTGTGCATGAACCAGGAAGAGGGCCTGGGCAGGGGCAGGACACAGAGTGGCAGCAGGTCCAGGGGCCTGGCAGTGAAGGAGGGCACAGAATTCACTTGAGGGGAGGAAATACAGTGGAGAAATGGAGCTCACTGTGTTCAAAAGAGTTATTTTCCTTATGAAAGACTCCATAGGTAATCTTGGTGCAGTACTTGAAGGTCTGGGAAGAAAGAAAAACTTCCTGGATTGGTCCTCAGAAAACAGTCCAAGTCTGTTTCTGTCATGTGCCTTAGGGAGAGACCTCTCCGGACACCTACCAGAATGAGCACAGCATCTGTGCTGACACCAATAAGGAAAAAAATAACCAGGACCTTCAACCCGCCTCCCTTAGATCATAAACTGATCATTAGTTGGAGAGAAGGAGCAGTTTTTGCCCACCTGGGATTATGCAATTAGAAACAGTCTGGAAGGTTTTATGTTTTCCTCCAAGGCAGCCACAGGGATGAAGAGCAGAGAAATGAGAAGGAGTGACAAGGGACAGCTCCCTGCTGAATCTGACATCTTCGTGCTCTGACACATTTAGAATGCATGGAGTTACTGGGCCTCATGGCATATGACTCCCAAGAGGAGGTTGCCTTCCTTGCTTACATAGGCATGAATCCTGTGGTGGTCAGAGCCCCCAGGGAATGTAACAACCCTGACTGGTATTCCTGAAGGAAAAAAAAAAAATACTGGTGCAGCTTATGCTTCAGAAGAGAGACTATCAATGCTCAGATTTCCCTATTGTGTGACATTTGGCTTAGAATAGAAAAGAAAATGTGAAAGGAAAAGACATTGAGAGTCTTCTGCATCTTTGACTTGCTCACCAGGGGAACAAAGAATAGTTAATAGACGATCTCTAACTTTGGTCTGCCAGTTTGAATATACCATGTTATTCTCAGACTGAAATGATAGAAAACAAGCTTTACCAATGGTATCCTCCTGAACAGCTTTGAAAGTCGTTGGTTCAAGAGCTATATTAAGAAATAAGGACGCTTCCTGAAACCAATGAAATGTAGTATTTGCTTCTGAAGATAGGCTGCACACAATCACTATTCAATGGCCACCTATTTTCTCCCCTACACTCAGCATGTATATAGTACATATATATTACACAAATATCCTCTATTGGACATAAATGCTGCAACACACATACACATCAACACACACATACAAAGACTCGGTTCCTTTGTTCAAGGAGTTTACAAGTGGTTGGTAATTACTATTACAATTATTCCTCACCACAGTATACCACATGCCATTTCCAAAGTTATTTTTATAGTCAAAGCTCTTAAAAGCTGATTTTAGAGATAAAAAATACTTTTTCAGGAAAAAAAAATCATTGGGAATTGCTAAAAACACAGAAGGATAATGTGCAAGTAACAGAATGGAGTCAAGAAGCAACAAAAATTCTTAAACCTTCCCTGCACCCCTTCTCATCACCACTATAAACCTTGAAATTAGTCACTTTGGGCTACAGAACAATTAGGCTAAAACTGATGATGAAGTCAAACTTTTAATTATCAAACAAAAATTATAAATTCAAAAATCTTTCCTTAAATACTCTAGTAATAAAGAACTGCTTCTATATGTAACCTAGTTTACTATCTTAAGCATGACTCTATTTTAGAAGGGCTACATGTTTTGTTGAAAACCAATCTTTTCCTAATATTACATAACTGAATATTTCTTTTTTCAATGTGTTGCTATAGCATTCAGCCAAACAATAAAATTAATTTAGTTGAAGGACCTGTGATAAACTCCAAGCCTTTGCAGAAGTGATTAATCATAATATGAAGAAAAACAAAGCTAGCTTTAGAAAGACTGAAAATAAGAAATCTAGAATACTCTTAACCATCATGTTGGAAATAGTTTCCAATCTTTTCTGCCTGCAGCGTGCAAATGTATCTTCCAATGTAGGTAGAGAAAAATAACGGTCAAATATTTAAGGTTAACATTTTTTTTTCTTTGAAGCATTTGGTAGAGAACTGGAAAAAAAATAAGAGCAGGGGAATGGTAAAAATGACACAACATTTCACTCAACATTTATTCAGTGTAATGTTCATGCCAATCACTGTGAGAGAGGCTGAGAACACATAAGTGAACAAAACTTGGACTTGCCTTCCCAAGGAGTGACCATTTGCTTATATTGGAGAAGACATTTCCTAGTAAGATGATCGTCTCCTCTATCTTTCATCTTGGCCACATCCCTAAATCCTACCTGCTAGTCAAAAATTAATTAGCAGGAAAATGACTTAATAGTCCTTCAAACTCAATACTTCCAAACCTCAACAATTTTCTGTAACTCCACGTGTCCTGCACACCTCACCCATCATTGTTCCTGGTTCTACAAGCTAGAACACTCTGGGCTAGCTTCAGCTCTTCACCTTTTCTCTTACCTCTGTTATGTGTCATGCCAGCCTATTCGACCACAGAAATAGCTCTTCAGATCTTCTTCCCATCCATCTTATGCCCTCTTCCTAATTTAAGACCTTGTGATCTTGGCAGTGAACTAATGAAAAGGCACATCCAGTGCCTCTTCCAAGCTCCTCCCTCTCCCTTAAGTCCTTTGCACCAACACAAGGGCTATCTTCCAAAACACATGAAGATCTGATCATGTCTCACTGTCCTACTTGAAAACTTCAGCTGAGAAATATTACCAAGTTCTTTCAAGTGGCACTAAAGCCCCTAAATATGGCACAGCTTACCATTTAGAGGCCACTGCATGGTATGCATCCACACACCTCGTGCCATGCTAAACTATGTCCTCTTCTTCCAAAAACAATCCAGATATTCATACTTGCAAACCTTTCTCCCACCGGTTCATGTGCAGAGAGTGCTCTCTTGCTTACCACCATATCCCCAGACTACACAGATTTGCAGTCTCTGGTTAGAAGCCAGAAAGAGAGTATAGACTTGTGGAAAACTAGTCCTTGAGGCAAAAGCAGGTGGGTGGACATGATTTGGTCAGATACTGGCAAAGTTTAAGACTAAAATGAGAAATCTGAATATATAGGGACCTTGAAATCTGAAGGAGGAAAATCCAAGTACAAAGCTGGCAAAATTTAATAAGGAAAAAGGCATGCTTTGTCTACCGGGCATTTGTTGTATCTGTGAAATGGTCATGAACAGTGATTCTTGACTTGATGCTTCTTTAGAGGACCCAGGACTCCACTACTGCGCTCTCCTGGGTTTTCTCATGAACACAGACCTCTACAAGGCTAAAGACTGACAGAACATAATATCGCAGCCCATTCACATAGCAGCAGAGTATTAGGCAACATTGCTCCCATAATGAAGAACTATTTCTCTTAGGTTGACTAACAGGTGGGTTTCAAGAATTTTTGATAGCACTTATTTCATAGTGTTCTCTCCTTGGCATACTTCCTAGCTCTAAGATTTTTGTTTAATGAAAAAAAATTGCTGCCATGCAAAGGAGAGCTAAAAACAGCATATGCAATTTTATATAACCAGGCTTATCCTAGCATGTCAGGTCACCTTAATCCCTCAGTGAATAAGCACTAGTTGAACTACTGAGATATTTCCATCCATTATAGTCTCATTTCTTGAATGTCCGAGGCATCTGTAACCAAGAGCCAATTACCACTGTAGTTCATTAATCATCAGTGTTGCTTAATGCCAAGAACTGGAGGGAAGCTGCCTACATTGTTTTACTTAAGTTTCTCTACAAGAAATGCATAAATGAATAGCTGGTCCTACAAGAGTAGGCTAGTCTTGTGTAGGCTCTGGATAAACTGCACATGAAGCCTCATAAGAAGTTTCTTACGGGGCTCTTGGGTGGCTCAATTGGTTATGCACCTGACTCTTGATTTTGGTTCAGGTCCTGATCCCAGGGTCGTGAGATCGAGCCCCCTGTTGGGCTCTGTGCTGAGCATGGAGCCTGCCTGAGATTTTTTTTCTCTCCCTGTGACCCTCCCCGGATCATGCTTGCTCTCGCTCTCTCTCTCTTTCTCTCTAAACAAAACAAAACAAAGTTTCTTCCAACAAAATGTGGTGTTTCATGTAGTTTCTGTGTAAGTTTTAGCAATAAACCATAAATTCACATATCACATGTAATATTTTTATATTTTATAAAATGCCTATTGGACTATCAAAACCTATTCAAAGTTTTTACTGTATCTAGAGATCAGTTATAGGAGTATTGTTACAAATCTATGTTATCAAAAACTGCAGCCTATTATGTACCCAATGAGCTTAAATGTGAAGCCTAAGCCATATCAAGTATATTGTTTTTCCAAAATGAATACAACTTCCCATATGAAGAATGTTTGTACTTTTAAGAAAACTATTTGTAGTCAAATACATACAGAATTTAAACACTTTCATAGAGCCCTTGAAGACAGGTACCACTGCAAAGGGGATGCTATTTGTTCTAAATGGACCCCACAGATTAGGAAAACTAATTTTATCCATAAATGGGTAAAAATTCCACAGGATGGATTTTGGCTCCCTAATGAAAGCATGTCATGATAGTCAGATGCTCTAAGATAGAAAGCCATACCTTGGCAAAGAGAAAAATGTAGGACCAAGGAAATGTCGGGGACACTGAAGCTTGAGCACATGAAACCATAACTTCCCAGGGCAGAAAATAATGACTTTTAAGAAAATAGATACTTAAAATTTTTAATTTAGGTGTTTTTCTGTAACTTAATTTTTATGTGTTGTCATAGCCTCCACTATCCCAAATCTCCAACAAAGGCAGTTACACACAGAAATTCAGGGAGAGACAATCTGAACCATACCCACCAGGCCAGTAGGGAATAGAAAATGGGAAAGCGCAACACAGAATGGGAGTGGGCAATTCAGAGGAATAGCCATTCAGAGCCAATAGAAATTAAAAAGAAATGTAAGTTTCCCAGAACTCACAAGAGGTATTAGGTGCTAAACAGAAAATGGAAGATGGAAGCCAATTTTGCTTTCGATTTCAGAAGACAGTATGAGCCCAGAATGTATCTGGGTTATTACCATTTATTTATCCAAATTGATTCAGCACCTACTATGTGCCAGCTACTAATCCAGGCTTTGGACATAAAGGTACAGTAGGCGGAGCAGAGAGAGTAGAGGCAAGTAGTAGGAGCTGAGGCTGAGAGCCAACAGGGCAGACTACAGGGGCTGGTAGGCTCTGATAAGGACCTTCCATGATGAGGTGGTCTCTGAGCGAGATGGGAAGCCACTGGAGAGCTCTGAATGGAGGAGTAACTCAACCTGACTTACATCCTGTCCAAGGCGTTTAAAACAGTCTAAATGGAACAAGGGAGGAAACAGAAGACCAGCTTGAAGGCCAGTAGTTTGAAGGTCCTCCAGGTGAGAGACAGGGACAGGATAGATGTTCTCAGAGGAAGTGGTGAGAAATTTGGAGCATAGATATATTTTAAAGGTAAAGAGGACAGGATCAGCTGACAAATCGGACGTGGGGTGCAAGAGAAAGAAAATTCAGGGAAGATTCTAAGGTTTTCACGTTGAGCAGCTGCAAACATGAAATTCAATTCAGATTTCCAAATCAGAGACTTTTTCCCCTGCCTTTAAAGTCTAGGGAGGGACAGAACTGAAAACAGTCAAATGGCAACATTAGAACCCGCAAGGATGTTTCAGCCATGCTAAGCCAGTCTCCTTCCCCATTCTCGTCCTGAAACATAAAAGAAAGGCAAAGTTTCTCCATTGTTAACCTGCTAAGAGTTAAAGCTCAACAGTCTTTAATAGTACATTGCAAATGATAGCACTTCATGACTATTTTCATTAAGTAAAACTAACATCTTATTTTGATTTTAAATAACTTTTGAGCAGATTTTCATTATTTGCAATTTTCTCACTTGGAGGAAAACTGCCTTAACTCATAACAGTCTGGAAAGCTTTAGAAGTTCCTTGGAAGAATATTATGGTAGCTCTAAAAATATGACCGTAAGTCTGACCCTGTATTAATGCTGGAGGAGAGAGAGAGAGGAAAAGGGAACAGAGCAAGTTAGAAACCAACTATTAGAGCTACTTTGAACTACTTAAGGTTACCCAAGACACACTAATCTCTGGGCCTGTTTTCCAATTTGTAGACTTAAAGTGAAAATGTATCACAGGATTGACATAAGGAAATGTCTTCTTTTACAAATAAAAGCATTTAATAAAAGTATGTTGATATTCCCAATGTTTGGGGTATATTTTTACTACGCAATAAAAGTAAAATTTGGTCAGAGGAAAAACAATTGTGACAGCTTGCAAGCCTCAATGTGACAAACATTAGCATTTGCTTCTTTTTTTAAAAATATGACCACTTTTAGCCATGACTAAATCCAACAGCTCCAAGAGGGTTGTTCCCAGAATCATGTGGTGCTGTGCCCACCCTCCTTCGTGAGGATGAGTGGAGCCTCCCATGACAGCAGACTTCAGCCAGGCTGTCCCAGCTCCAGCCTCACCCCCACCCACTGGGGAAAGATAGGACCGATCGGCACTAAACCCAAACTATCGTAGCTCTTGCTGCTTTTATTATCTTAATTACCATATTCCTTTTGCCACTGTTGCACAAAATGCTCTATTTCCTTTCAGCAGCTCTTAAACTTTCTTGGCTTATAGACCTGTCAGGCAGTCTGGGGAAGTCTCCTGGGCCCTTCTCAAAATCACATTTTTTAATTCATTAACATAAAATGCACAAGATTACAAAAGAAACCAGTTACATTCGAACACAGTTGTATCCTTACTCCCTCCCCGTGGCAGTTCATGGACAAAGTAACAGTTCACAATGTTTTTTCTTTAGTAATCTTGGAAACCCATTTGTGGCTCGACCCCACAAACTGTGAGATCATGTCCTGAGCTGAAACCAAGAGTTGGACACTTAACCAACTGAGCCACCCAGGCGCCCCCAAATTACTTACATTTTAGCCCTCAGTTTTTATGTCAAAAACATGTTGACCAAAGTAAGATTGTTCATCAGAAGCTTAAAATAAATTGAGAATTAACAGAGACCATGACAATTTGGGCCATTAAAAGGAAGTGATTAAATTGTCTGATGCCCCCCTAACAACCCAAACCATACACACTGCTGGTCTATACCCCTCATCCCAGCATCTCATACTCCACACGCCTAACACACTTACTGTGAGGTCAGTGTGAGCTACACTCATGCCTTCACAGAGGCCATCATCTGGGACTGCTTTTCCTAACCACACATTAAGGCACACGTAGTAATATAATTTGGAGGAACAAAAGTATAGCCAGGGGAACAGGGGCTTCTGGAGCATCTTTACTATTAACCAGGACCTAGAACCTCCAAGGCTCCTACAGATTTGAATGTAGAGCAACGTGAAATAGGAGTTATGCAATAATTACTTTTTGAATGACTAATGATGACTGTAGTCTTTACTTCATAAAATAGATTCATACATTTTACTTTTTTGTTGATTTCAAATTTTTACTTATTTTTCTCAATTCTTTCCACATTTATTTATTTTTGAAAGACAGAGCTTGAGTGGGGGAGGGGCAGAGAGAGAGGGAGACACAGAATCTGAAACTGGCTCCAGTCTCTGAGCTGTCAGCACAGAGCGCGACTCGGGGCTCAAACTCATAGACTATGAAATCATGACCTGAGCTGAAGTTGGATGCTTAATTTTTTTTTTAATTCTAGTTAGTTAACATATAGCACAATATGGTTTCAGGAGTAGGATTTAGTGATTCATCTCTTACATATAATACATATACATATACATACATATATGTATATATATACATATATATGTACATATACATATGTACATACATATAATACATATACATATAATCACAAGTGCCCTCCTTAATGCCCATTTAGCCCATCCCCCTCATCCCCTTGTCTCCATTGTGCCACCTATTGAACAAATTCAATCAACTGCTAGAGTTTCTGGTACTTAAAAACAATACTAATATATTACAAATATTTTGTATTATTATACAAAATTACACATATAATTTACATATATAATTTATATTTATATATTTATATATAATTTATACACATATAAAATATATTAATTGCCTGTGTTCCATTTCTCACTTATTTTTTTAAAGAACATGATAGAAAGCCTCTGCAGCTTTTGAGACAATGACGAAGGAAAAGCCACATTCCTGATTGATACACGGAGTCTAATAAAACCCAAAAAGATTTCAGATTTCTAGGATTGGTATGTTCAGAAGTTTTATATTTCCCTCAGCTTTGTGCTCTGTCAGATATAAACAGAACAAAAGAAAGATCTCTAGAGCAAACATGAAAATACAGCAGAAATTAGGCTTCTGTATAGTGAATGTTACCTGCATGATTAAAAGGGGAAACAAGAACTACCTTCTTTCATGTAAATTATAAAATTAAAAGATCAGTTGTTATCCATGGGTGATCCGGGGTGAATCTATCCTCCTACATTCATAATTATTAAAACCACCACTTAATGTACAACATGAGCCTAACCTAGAGTTAGCTAGAAATTGTGCGATTTTGTAGCTTTTTTTAAGATTCTAAAACCCCAGTTCTTGAGATGGTTTTGATGTGCCCTTTAATTAGAGGCAGAAAGATGACCTAAACTTCGGCTGTAAAATACTGAGTTCCATACACTTCCAGTGTATGATTATATGCCTGTCTGCTTTGTTTTAAAATAAAACTGATTACCATCAGCTAAATTTGATTATTAGACCTTCTGTGAAAGAAAAAATATATATATATATATATTTAAAAGGTTTTTAAATTTCTCAATTTCTAAAAAAAAAAAGTATTATAGAATTACAGTTGGAATTAAGTTTGGGGATTATTTTCTATTAATTCAATGACAAGAGTTTCCTAAATATCAGTTTAAGATCTACTGATCAATATCTATATTATACTGATTCATACATACATGTATACATGAATATACCGATTAATACCTATCATTAACAGTCAGCTTCTTGAATTGTATACTTTGGGCTACAAATAATAGAAAATCTGACTCAGAGTAGTTGAAATATAGGCTATTTCTTGTTTAGTAATAAAAGACTGGACAAGGCAGTCCCATGGTTGCTCCATGATGACACTATGGGATTGCATCCTCATTCTAGGTTTTTCTAGGCAACGAAAAATCCTCAGTCTAGGTTTTTCTTTGCATCCTCAGTCTAGGCAAAACTCAGTTTTGCCACAACCAGTTAGCTATGGCAAAACAAATTCCAGAACAAATTCCAACACCAGAGAGTACGTTTCCTCTCACCCCTCTATCCTTTCCGGGTGGATAGTCTCCCCTTGAAGCCTCAGAAGTCTTCCCCTTACATGTCATCAGCCAGAACCGGATTTCATGCCGACAAACCAGTTGTGGTGATGGAAAATGAGATTGCCACAGTGGCATTAACACTCATGACTAATCCCCCAGGGCAGGCACACTGTTACCCAAATAACCTTAGGATCCTTTAGGCTAGGAAAGAGCAGTGAAACCCGGCAGTGTCTGCTACACACAATATGTGCCACATACTATAGACCAATTTTTTAAATCTTTAAAATTTTTAAAAGGAAACCACAATGTGTATACTTATACTTCATAAATGAAGAAAGCAAGGCTTCAATAAATTCAATGATTTGACAAAGTCACACTGCTCATAAGCAAGCAAGTCTGAACTGAGGACTGAGGCTTTGGAGCCTCCTATGCAGTCACTGATGACAACCAAACCACAAATAAAACAATGGTCCAGGTTCCTGTGGCTTGAAAGCCAGCAACGTTAGGCTCTGTTCACCAAAATATGATTAGCAACTTCAGACTGTTTCTTCAAAAAAGATGTTCATGTGTATCTTCAAGATATCCTCCAAATGCTAATATGTTTTGGTTCTTCCAAAGATAAACTCTCTCTGAAGTTGAGGTGACAGGGACCATCAGTTCCAGATAAGAGAAAATACAACCCCATCTACACTCTCCATAAACTGGGGCCGTGCGCCTTGAGACCAGAACAGGTCATATGTCATAGGTGGCATCTTTTTGATGATTTGAGAGCCTCATAATTGTTTATTGACTCAAGCCCAGCTTCACTTCACTTCTGCTTTAGGAGAAACTATTTTTCTAAAATTTAGTGGTAAATGATTTTTGAATAATGAGAACTTGGAGGGAGGAAAGAGGAAGTTATATGAAGCGAGGCAAATAATTGAAGATGTTCATAATGCAAGTCATTTTTCTCCAGAAATAGTACCTGCTGAATTCCCTGTCTTTTTTTCCTGGGTGAGGAAAAAAATAACAAAAAACTTGCAGTGTGTGTGTTAAGATATTGATGCTTGGGTATCACGTGGCAGAGCAGCTGCTATTCATAAAATTAGGCAGTAGCAAAGCTCAATGTTCTCAACAAGATGCTAATTATTTACTCTTACTTGATATATTCTTCCATAAATTTCCTATTATTTGCCTTATGTTCTGTCTGTGATCTCCCATCAAAGAAAAGCATATCACCATTTTTTGTGTTGTTAACATAATGTTTTTAGGGTAAATGTTTACTTTAGGAAGATGTTTAATCCCAAATGCTAATGAAAATATAAGAAAATTGATAAGTAAGTAGAAGTGAAAAAGACACCACAGGGCCATATTCCCAGCATTGCTTTGAACTTGCTAATTGTTGTTCAGTGGTAGCCCTTAATGTCACATTCCCTTTTCCTTAAAATGGAACTTGTAAAAACTGTTTTAAGAAAACAGTTTATTTTGGTACTGGTGGCACAAGAAGTTACCAAAGGAAATGTGTTTCCTATATTTTGTTTAAAACAGCCACACAAATGATCCGTCCCAGATGCCTTGACATCTACTTTTGCTGGCAAAAATATAAAACAGCTCCAAGAAGCAGAGTTAGGAGTATGATAAACTTCAGTTGTTCGTGGGAAATGAAAGAAAAGAGAAAATTAAGGGCACCTGGGTGGTTCAGTCAGGTGAGCACCTGACTCTTGATTTTGGCTCAGGTCATGATCCCAGGGTCTTGGGATCAAGCCCTGCACCAGGCCCTTCACTGAGCATGGAGCCTGCTTAAGATTCTCTCTCTCTCCCTCTGCCCCTCTCCCCTGCTCATGCTCTGTCTCTCTCTGTAAAATAAATTTTCAAAAAATAAATGCTATTTTAAAAAGAACAAAGCAATGTAAAATTGTGCAAAGTATAAATTCCATTTCTCGTAATTTCTGTGTTCCATGCTTTTTCTAAGATATGCCAAGAAAAACATTGTTGTGTTTAATGTAGTATCTAAGGAAATTTTTCAATTCTCCCCAGTATTTTTATTTGTGCCTATTAGCTTAGAAATGTATTTTTAAGAGCTTTACATTACACTGGTCATCAATCATAGGTATATATGGAAATAAAAATAAATACCACCGCTCTCAGCATTTTAAATATCCCTTTGAACATTGACTATGAGTACACAGCTCTTTTTGGCCTATATAAATGCCTTATCTTTTAGAGCTTGACAGTTTATAAAGTGCTGTGTGCTCCGTACTATCTCATTTGTTCTCATGTAACCACCCAAACCTTGAAGTGAATGGGTGGGTAATAATTCCTATTCTACCGATGAAGGTGGGTTCCAAGATGAAGAGTAATGTCCCACAGCTTTTGGTGGAGCCTGGAATAAAACACCGGTCTTGGGGGGGGAACCTGGGTTGCTCAGTTGGCTAAGCATCAGACTTCAGCTCAAGTCATGGCCTCACAGTTCATGAGTTTGAGCCGTGTTGGGCTCTGTGCTGACAGCTCAGAGGCAGGAACCTGCTTTTGAATTTTGTGTCTCCCTCTCTCTCTCTGCCCTCCCACACTTTCACTCTCTCTCTCTCTCTCAAAAATAAACATTAAAAAAAACACACACAGTCTTGGCATTACTGCCATTATACATGGTATAAGGTAAGAAAAATGGCTGGTAAATGCCTTAACAGAAATGCAAATAGAAAAATCTAATTGTTTCATTCTGATTTGTTTACACAGAGCCCTACAAGCACTGCTCCAGACAAATGTTTTCTCCAGTAAATGCAAAACACTGATGCCAAAGTCTTCTTGAAATTGGTGTTCAGAGAACCTAAACATTAAAATAAATTCTTCCTTTTAACGGCAGTCTTCCCTCTTGCTGATTTTTCTATCTTAAATTTTTATGTCTAGAAATGCAGAATGGAAGAGTCCTGCAATGGCGTTAACTTGGCCATATTTGTAGATCTGCTGATCAAAAGCCTTTTATACGTTAGCTGGTTTAAATGTAAACCGGGCAGATTATTTGTGATGTGAAAACCATGATTTTTGCTTTATATAGGCACTTTTAGCTGTGAGAAATTTCTGTGCCTTTTCATAGTTTTAGCTGTATACTACCATTTGCAGATTTGTGCATATGTAGTCATATGTATTTTTAATTGGTCAAAAGTTGCCCTTGTTCACAGTGGTTGTTAACAAACCAGCTGGACTTTGTTTTAAAAGCCAACTAGTAGAAAACAGTTTGGCCTCAAAATAATAAGCATACAGTAACCATAGGACCCAACAATTCCACTTCTAGGTATGCACCTATGAAAAAGAAGAATGCACACAAAGACTTTGCTCTCAATGTTCACAGCAGCATTATTCATAATAGCCAACAAGTGTCAACAACCTAAATGGCCATCAACTGATGAATGGCTAAATGAATGTGGCATATCTACCCAATGGAATATTATTGAGCAATAAAAAAGTGTAAAGTTCTGATACATGCTACAACAGGATGAACCTTGAATCATCATCCCAAGTGAAAGAAGCCAGGCACAAAAGACCACATATTGTATTGACCTCATCGAATAGATAAATCCATAGAGACAGAGAGTAGAATAGTGGTTGTCTAAAGCTGGGAGGTGGTGTTGGTTGCAGGTGAACAGAGAACAAGTGCTGATGCAGACAGGTCTTCTTTTTGGAGAACAGGCATACTGCAGAGATACCATGGGTTTTGTTCTAGAACACTACAATAAAGCAAATATCACAATAAAGCAATTCAAGTGAATTTTTTTCATTTCCCAGTTCATATAAAAGTGATGTTTATAGTATATTGTAGTCTAAGTGTGCAAGTGCACTATGTAAAAAAAAAAATGTAAATACATTCATTGAAAAACATTTTATAGCTAAAAAATGCTAACCAGCATCTGAGCTTTTAGCGAGTCACAATCTTTTCGCTGGTGGAGAGTCTTGCTTCAATGTGGATGGCTGCTGAAGGTCAAAATGGCTGCAAAGATTTCTTAAAATAAGACATGGAGTTTGCCACACCAACTGACTCTTCATTTCATTTGAACACTAAGAGACAAGGGGCACCTGGGTGGCTCAATTGGTTAAGTGTCCGACTTCAGCCCAGGTCATGATCTCATGGTTTGTGGGTTCAAGCCGTGCATCAGGCTCTGCGCTGACAGCTTGCTCAGGTCCTGGAGCCGGCTTCGGATTCTGTGTTTCCTTCTGTCTCTGCCCTTCCCCCGCTCACTCTGTCTCTCTCTCTGTCTCTCAAAAATAAATACATGTTAAAAAAAATTTTTTTAATGTATTTAAAAAAAAGAGACCATCTCTCTGCCCCTCCCCCACTCATTCTGTCTCTCAAAAATAAATACATGTTTAAAAAAATTTTTAATGTATTAAAAAAAAAGAGACCATCTCTATGCCCCTCCCCCACTCACTCTGTCTCTCAAAAATAAATACATGTTAAAAAAAATTTTAATGTATTAAAAAAAAGAGACCATTATGGGGTTATTAATTGGCCTAATTTAAATATTGTCATGTCTCAAGGAACAAGAAGGCCCAAGGAGAGGGAGGGAGATAGAGGAACAATGGTCACTGGAGCAGTCAGAACCCACAGAACATTTGTCAGTTAAGTTCGTGGTCTTAAATGGGTGTGGTTCATGGTGTCCCCAAATAACTATAATAGTCACATCAAAGATTCCTGATCACAAACCACCATAACAAATACAATAGTAATGAAAAAGTTTGAAATATTACATGAATTGCCAAACTGTGACAGAGATAGGAAGAAAATGCTGTTGGAAAAATGGCACCAATAGACTTAATCAATGCAGGGACACGACAAACCTTTCATTTGCAAAAAACAGGATATTGGGGCACCTTGGTGGCTCAGTTGGATAAGTGTCTTACTCTTGGTTTCAGGTCAGGTCATTATCTCACAGTTCATGAGATTGAGCCCCAAGGAGGGCTCTGTGCTGACAGCATGGAGCCTGCCTAGGATTCTCTCTCTTCCTCTCTCTCTGCCCCTTCCCTCATGCTGTCTCTCTCAAAATAAATAAACATTTTAAAAAATATGACATCCAGGTGCCTGGGTGGTTCAGTCAGTTAAGCATCTGACTTCAGCTCAGGTCATGATCTCATGGCTCGTGAGTTCGAGCCCTGCGTCAGGCTCTGTGCTGACAGCTTAGAGCCTGGAGCCTGCTTCAGATTCTGTGTTCCCCTTTGTCTCTCGGCCCCCACTCATGCTATGTCTGTCTCTTCCTGTCTCTCTCTCAAAAAATAAGTAAACATTAAAAAAATTTTTTCATTGGAACGATACAGAGAAGATTAGCATGGCCCCTGTGCAAGGATGACATGCAAATTCGTGAAGTGTTCCATATTAAAAAAGAAAAAAATTTTTTTAATATGATATCTGCAAAGCTCAACAAAGTGCAGCACAATAACATGAGGTATGCCTATACTGAAGTCTTCTAAAATATGATGATGATTGCACAATTCTAAATACATTACACTAATAAATATATTAATATAACAAACTATCACAAACTGGGTGGCTTAAACAACACAAACATCTATTTCTCACTGTTCTGGATGCTAAAAATCCAAGGTCAAAGTGCTGGCAGATTCAGTGCCAGGTGAGAATACACTTTTTTTCTGGCCATCTTTTCTGTGTCCTCACACGGCAGAAGGGGTGAGGAAGCTCTCTGGGGTCTCTTATGTGAGGACACTAATCCCATTCATGAAGGCTCCACCCTCATGAATTAATCACCCCCAAGGGCCCCACCTCCAAAGACCATCACATTGGGGGTTAGGTTTAAGGGTATAAACTTGGGGCAGGGGGGTGGGTGGGGACAAAATCTCTCAGTCTACAGCACCTAGTATAGGCACGTCAAGTTTTCTGATTTGATATTCAAGATAAACTAAGTCAAAATGTTGCAGGATTTTTTTTTTACCTCAATACCTAGGATTCATCACCTCAGACGCTTTGAAGAATGAAGAGGTGGACACTAAATGAGCAGCAGGCAAAAGCTTATTAGAGTATAAGATCAGAAAGGAAGAATAGTAGGAAAGCTCTCTTTTACAGAGAGGGGAATTCGAAAGTGAATGCCTGAGGACTATAGGCAAGAGTCCTTGTTTTATAAGGTTCTGGTCAGCCCTCCCCCTTCCTTTCCCCCTTGTTCCTCAGGTTCTGCCTTTATTGGCTTGATAGCTCTAGGTGCTGGGTTGTGCATTCCTGATTGGCTCATTTTCATTGTATGAGAGGTGGTCTATGGCCATACTGAGGTCTTTTGTCAAATTCCTGAGGGAAACCTGAGGGGGAGTTTAGGTGGGATCTGTTACATTCTTAAGAGGAACCTTATGCCTAAGGGGGTTTGCTGTCATCTGACACTCCCAGCATTGTTCCAAAATAGGTGTTTTTCCCCACCCAGGGATCTCAGGTCCTAATCTTTCCCTCTCTGCCTACTGAATCCTATCTTCTCCTATCATACTCCCCCCTCTGAACGCATGACTTCTAACTCCTGTTAGGAACCAGGATAATGATCTTAACTGCTTCCTGCTGAAAGCGGGGGAAGGGGAATGGCAGTCAGGGCAGGTTCAAAGGTCAATCCAGAGGTCGATAAAATGGGAACATCTGGGCTAGCAGAATTTTTCTTGGATATCTTATTTCTCTGGCATATGCAACGGCTTCTACAAATGACATACAAAGAGTTCAGACCAGCAAGCATTAATATTCCAAATGCAATGCTACCTAGGGAGAAGGCCACACCCTTAGGAAGGGAAGATGCATTGTAGCCATCCAAAAAATCCCTACATGTCTGCTTATATATACTTATTAACTATAGTTTTTTTTTTCTCCCTCTTCCATCCTTATTTGGATGATAAGTATAACAACTCCATGATAAGTATTTCATTTTACCTCAAGGAAAGATTGATCTTCGATATCCAGATTACTGTAAATTTAGGCAATTGTTTTTCTGTCCTGAAGCTAGTAGCACTAGAGTCCCTAATTCAATCATAATATCCCTTCCTAGCAAGAGAGTGTGGATCTCTGGCATTATCAAAAAAGAACGTGAGAAATATCAAGTCTCCCCATACACACCCCAGTGGCTGAGGAAAAACGTGGTCATGGGTTTTCCAGTGACTCTAATCATCATGTTGTGTTTGGATGGTTGGCCTGGAGTGGAAAGGAGAACAGAAACGGTGACTCAGGTGTCAAGAAGGAAATCAACTGGTTTTCCTTCTATATCCAGAGTTACCAGAGGTGAGGCTCTGGGTTTCCCATAGATAGTTGTTTAGAAGAGCCACCGTAAAGAGCCCCAGGCCCTTTCAGGGATGTTGGTAATCTGAACGCTCCCAGATTAAGGTCACTGAGAGCATTCCGATTTCTAGTGATTGTCTCCACAAAAGGGGCATGGCTTATGGGTTTCAACTTCAGTTGTCCCTTCTGAAGACATTGTCGCTTTCAGTGCCCTGAATGGCCACATAAATGGCACTTGGTGCCAGGACCTCGGGAAGTCTGGTCTGAATAGTAGGTAAGGCTGTAACTAAGGTCTCAAATTTTTTCTAAAGCCTCCTTTCTTGTTCCTTACTCTCCTCTTGATCTCGGTTGTAATATACCCAATTGATAGTTTGTAAGAGCTCCTTGAGGGTCCCTTCCAGGCCAACAGCCAGCATTGTTCCAAAATATGTGTTTTTCCCCACACAGAGACCTCAGGTCCTATCCTTTCCCTCTCTGCCTATTTTATCCTATCTTTTCCTATCATAAAAAGACCTGGGCTCACCTGGGCAATCACTTAATCTCTCTGCCGTTGCTTCCCCTTTTTATGAAAAGTAAGGTTTCACTAGTGACTTAAGATGACTCTAACTCCACAAACCAGCATTATGTTGATCTTTATTTTCATAAAGGCAGACTAAGAAAAATGTTTTGTAATAGAGACAGACCAAGATACCACACCTTGTGCTGCTCCAGCTGCCTTTCCTCGGGAGTCCCAGACATGGTGAGAAAGGGTATGCTATTGCTGGGGCAGCCTTCCAGCTAAGGGAAGTCTGAGCGTGTAAATCATATGGCTGTAATGAAGCCAAGATGTATGTGCACCAACTGGCTTGCAAGACATTTAAAACTTCACTTTTTAAAAATCCACTCTAATATATGTCTGACGCTTTTTACTCTAATGTCATCAGACTTTACAGAATCTGTAGACTTATGGAATTTGAATTGGAAATATTTTGTCCTGTTTTACCTTTATGTGTTCCCCCAGACTATGGAGTCTATAGTGGTTTTTGATATTTGCAATATAAAACTCATTGTTAAGTAGGTAAACTAATATATCATTTTAGTTGCCGGAGGCTCATTCTATTTAAAAAGTGAAGGGGCAATAAATCCCTTGGCTGTGCAACAATGTGGCTTAGCTTTTTGTCAATTAGCAGTTCTCTTAGTTCTCTTCTACCCAGCCATCCCTACTCTCCCCTCCCCAAAGCAAAAAGAAGTCTAGAAACTCAACAGATAGGATTTGTTACATGATTAGCTCCCTAACCACCAACACCACCACCTTAACACATACACACACACTCACACACACACACACACACACACACACTGAGAAATAGTACATGTGTAGCAATCCGAAAGATATTCAGATGTATCAATGATACTAATATTTGTTAATGTTCATAGCAGGCATTTATCCTAATACATAGGAGTCCCCACTCCACAGATGGAAGAGTTAGATAATGATATGCATACTTTCTCCAATCCTCTCAAAGGAATAAACTCATTTACTCTTGAGAGAGGATAATGGGACTGACTGGAAAAGAATCTACCTTTCAATGTTCTGAAGTTCTATCACATGTCTCTCCTACCATTGTTCTCCAGGTGCCTATAACGTGAAACACAAAGCATACACAGAGAACCCTTGAGATATTGTCCTCGAGTGCACACCTCACCTAAGAAGAAAAAAACAGGCTATTAAGGCTCAAATCCCAAGGATGCCTCCACTCATATAATGTGTCATATATATATATATATATATATATATATATATATACACACACACACATATATATATATATATATATATATATATGAAAGAAAGGAAAAAAGAAAAAGAAAAACAGAGTAACATAGCAATTCCAAGACCATGGCTTGATTTTCATCCCATCTACTAAGCATGTTCTAACTCATTGCTACAAGAGGTCATATCTTAAAGTGGCAAAGTGATGACTGAGGGTTTTCTATATTTAAAACTTCATTGTCAGGAAGATGCACAGGTGTATCTGCTGTAAATCATGGAACAAGACTGAAAATGAATGTGGCACACCCTTTCTGCCACACACAATAAAGCTCCCTTTCCTCAAGCTGCAGGAATCATTGTTTGCAAAGCACTTCAAGGCAAGCCAGGGAAGCATGTTTGGAAAACAAAGGACTTTTTAATTGCTGCTGACATGAATGAACTCTCTGAAACAACAGCTGTGTCTTGAGATTACATTACAAGGCATGTGAGCAGGATACAAAGCATCCTCATAAAAAGACAAAGCCTGAGAAGCCTTTTATTGTTTTCTAAAAAAAATTCCCAAGCCTGGGATGCCTAATTTCAATTCCTACAGGATGCAGCAATCATATGTTTACAGAACAAAATTGAGAAATAACCTTTATATTTACTGTGGCTGATAAAAAAACAAAATCCTGGTAGATAGTTTGGGTAGGAGAAGGAAGTCAGTTGTCAGTTAAAATACTGTCCCAGGAGATTATTTCCTTTCTGTCTTTCTAGTCACAGAATGTCGGCTGCTGAGTATAAATTATGGACAAAAGAACTCATTTGGAGAAATATTGACCCAGTCATACTTCATAGGTTTATTACTACCCTGAGAGAAATGATCCTTGTGAAATTAGAACTGCTGAACTACAACCAAGAGTCTTTCAGAGACAAACCTCAAGGGGAATGGAAGAGAAGGTTAAGGGTGGGGGGAGAGGGAAATCAAGGATGCTTAAACAAGAAAGAAAGGGGCCAAGGAGATAGGGATTTAGTGAACACACCAATGGACCTGACATCGAGCTAATGATTATAATGCTATTTCTATAATTCCACTCATCAAGCAGCTTTATTTCAGACATTCAAGTCTTCAGAGTGTTTCCATCAAAACTGCATACGCAATGCAGTGAGAGTACATTTTCCCATAACCTTTATTAGATTCTCAGAAGGCTCCAGAAACTGAAAAAGTGAAGACCATGCTATATGAAGGATGAAAGAATGCCGCAAAGCCTTTGATTCTCCTTCCATAGACAAGTGGATTATATCTTCCCTCTCCTTGTATCTACACTGGACCCTGGCTGCTTTCACCAATAGGGAGCATGAGGGATGATGTGACTCTGGTTTCAGGCTCAGCCTGCAGGAAGACAACCAGCTTCTACAAGGGTGTTCTGGAATCCCAAGCTGCTATCCTGAAACCACAGGATGTAAGCAGGCCAGGCCACATGCAAAAGGTTCTGGAGGCTGAGATACTATATGAAAAAAGAGGCAAGGAGCACCAAGGCACCAGATATGTGAATGGAAAAGCCATCTTTGAGCTGGATCCTATAACTGTCAAACTGCTCAGAAATGAATCATCCATCCTGGGCCTTCCAGAAGTCCTGATTTCCCAGAAAAAGGAGATTTCTTACCTAACTAATATTGTCGAAAGTTTCCTTCGTGTTTTTGGACCTGACAGGTGTCTATAGTCTACTCTTTCTTTTATGGGTTCTTCAGAAATTCTTCCACTTCTGTACTCCCCTTGATGTGGATCATGCACCCTCCTCTGGTCATGTTTCTGTAACCCCCTACAAATCTAGGAGTCCATCTCCAGCTCCTTCTGTGGGGTCCCATCTCCCCGCAGGCATCTCAAATAAGATCTAGGACAACTTCAAGCTTCACTTCTCATGAAGTGAAATAGAGATAAAGCATTAAATAGAGATGGAGATGGTAGAGATAGAGAGATTTTCAAACCCATATTGCAACCATTTTCTCCCCATAACTGAATTTTTTCTTTTACCTGACCATGATGATTTAGATACCAAATTAGATAATAATACAGAGCAATTCCATTCCAAAATGTGCACATTTATGCTCATCTAACCCAACTGCCAGCACTTTTTCTTTCTCACTGCAGATAAAACATCCTAAAATGTTTCAGGATGTTTTATCTGCAACTAACAGTTAGTGTTGTCAAAGGTTATCTGATAACATTTTATAATCTGTAGTAGATGGTATGGAGCTGATGTCAATTCAAAATCACTCTTCTAAATTGGCTATCAATGGCCCATCAATTATGGTCTTGATGTTTTCAATTCTTTCAACGTAGTGCATTGTTTCACTGATATGAAGGTAAAATGAAAGACATCTGCTAATCTCACCTTTCCTGGACCCAGTGCCTTATTACCAGCTTTCTAGAGAATGTTCAAGGAAAAAAAAAAAAAAAAAAACCCTTTCCACTCCTTGATGAGAGCCCCTAGGGGGAACAGATATCAAAAACTCTAACTCATGCTTTGTTTTTTAAATTGTAGAAATAAAAATAAAAATGATGTTAATTTGCAGTAATTTGATGTTTCTCTTCTCAGTATCAAAGGGGGCAATTTATTTTCATCACCTGAAACATGACACCAGTATTATCAATTTGGAATTTCTTGCTTGCCGTTTTTATTTTTCACAGAACTTCTAACCCAACCTGTAATGTTCCCCAAAGGAAAGCACTCATTGTTATTTAATTTCTTCTTCAAACTTTGTGTTACTCTTCACAAAGAAACCTATAACTGGAATTTAAATGAAAACTTGGAAGAAAAAAAAAGAAACTTGTAAGAAACTTCCTCAATGTGAATTAACTATCTTTGTCAAAATGCTTAGCATTTGAGGTTTTCATATCTCGTTCCTTAATATGATTTGATATTGTCACACTGCTACCTTAATTTTTAAAAATATAATGATGGAAGAAAATATTATTTTGATGAAAGAAAATATTTTTCCTGTATATTTGAGTCAAAAGGTGCTGATCTTCAAAATATTTCTTCCCAACTCAACCAACCAAACTTTTATTTATTTTCTTTTCAATATAATGTGGCAATCGAAGCATCCAAATATATTGAAATAGTTTGGTAAAATATAATACCACAACATGATGGAATTCATATTTAAATTCTCTGTAGAAATCTGGAAAATTTTGATGTTTTGTTAAATTAAAAAACAGAACAAAGGAGCGCCTGGGTAGCTCAGTTGGTTAAACATCCAACTCTTGATCTCACCTCAGGTCATGATCTCACGGTTCGGGAGTTCGAGCCCCAAGTGGGGCTCTGTGCTGACAGCATGGACCGTGCTTGGAATTCTCTCTCTCCCTCTCTTTCTGTCCTTCCCCCGTGCTTGCTCACTCTCTCTCAAAACAAATAAACTTTGGGGAAAAAAACAGAATACAAAATAGTATATCAAAATCATGAAAACAGTATACACATGAGGAAAATTTTAAGGTAATACAGAAAAATAAAAAACAATTGTGTCAAATGATTTTTCATAAGGGAGCCAAGACAATTCAATAGGGAAAGAATAATCTTTTCCACAAAAAGAGACAACTTTTTTGAGGCAACTGAATATCCACATGTCAGTAAATGAAAATGGATTCCTACATCTCATCATACACAAACATTAACTCAAATGGATCACAACTGTAAAAGTAAGAGCCAAATCTATTAAGCTCTTAAGATAAAGCATAGGAGTAAGTCTTTGTGATCTTGACTTACACATAATTTCTTGGCTTCTTAGGCAAAGCACAGTGGCAAGAGAAACATATAAATCAATCAGACTTCATCAAAATTTAAAACTTTTTTTTTAGAGAGAGAAAGAGAGAGAGAGAGCATGAGCAAGGGATAAGGGAAGAGGGAGGGAGAGAGAGAATCTTGGGTGGATTAGGATGGCAGCATGGAGCCTGATGCAGGGCTCAATCCCATGACCCCAGGATCATAACCTAAGCTGAAATCAAGGGTTGGACACTGAACCAACTGAGCAACCCAGGTACCTCTGAATTTAAAACTTTTATAAACAACCTAACCTTACACCTAAAGGAGCTAGAAAAAGAAGCAAATAAAACCCAAAGCTAGAAGGGGGGAAATAATAAAGATCAGAACAGAAATAAACAAAATAGAAATTAAAAAAAAAATAGATCAATGAAACCAGGAGCTGGTTCTGTGAAAACATCAACAAAATCGATAAACCTTTAGCCAGACTCACCAAAAAAAAAAAAAAAGACTCAAATAAATAAAATCAGAAATGAAAGAGGAGAAATAACAAACAACAACACAGAAATACAAAGAATTATAAGAGAATATTATGAAAAATTATATGCCAACAAACTGGATAACCTAGAAGAAAAGGATAAATTTCTAGAAACAGATAACCTTCCAAAATTGAATCAGGAAGAAATGAAAAATTTGAACACACCAGTTATCAGTAATGAAATGGAATCACTAATCAAAAACCTTCCAACAAATAAAAGTCCAGGACTAGATGGCTTCACAGGTGAATTTCACCAAACGTTTAAAGAAGAGTTAATACAGATTCTTCTCAAACTAATCCAAAAAATATAAGAAGAAAGAAAACTTCCTAATTCATTCTATGAGGACTCCATTACTCTGATGGCAAAGCCAGATAAAGACACCACAAAAAAAGAGAACTATAGGCCAATATCTCTGATTAAATTAATGCAAAAATCCCCAACGAAATAGCAAACCAAATCCAACAGTACATTAAAAAAATCATTCACCACAATCAAGTGTGATTTATTCCTGGGACACAAGTAGTTCAATATTCACAAGTCAACAAATGTGATATATCACATCAATAAGAGAAAGGATAAGAACCATATGATCTTTTCAATGGATACATAAAAAGCATTTGACCAAGTACAACATCCATTCATGATAAAAAAAAAAAAAAGCACTCAACAAAGTAGGTTTAGAGGGAATATACCTCTTCATAATAAAGGTCATACGTGAAAAATTCCCAGCTAACATCATACTCAATGGTGAAAAGCTGAGAACTTTTCCTCTATGATAAGAAAAATGACAAGGATGTCTACTCTCACCACTGTTAGTTAACATAATACTGGAAGTCCTTCCACAGCAATAAGACAACAAAAAGGAATAAAAGGCATTCATATTGATAAAAAAGAAGTAAAACTGTCACTATTTGCATATTACATGATAATATATATAGAAAACCCCAAAGACTCCAAAAAAATTACTAGAACTGATTCATAAATTCAGTAAGGCCACAGGATGCAAAATCAACATGCAGAAATCCATTGCATTTCTATATATTAATAATGAAGCAACAAGAAAGAGAAATTAAGAGAGAAATCCCATTTACAATTTCCCCCCAAATAATAAAATGCCTAGGAATAAACTTAACTGAGAAGGTGAAAGAACTGTACTCTGAAAACTATAAAACATTGATGAAAAAAACTGAAGATGACACAAGCAAATGGAAAGATATTCTATGATTATGGACAGAAAATCAAATATTGTTAAAAATGTCCATACTACACAAGGCAATCTACATATTCAAGGCAATACCTATCAAAATACCAGTAGCATTTTTAACAGAACTAGAATAAATAATCCTAAAATTTGTATGAAACCAAAAAAGACCCTGAATAGCCTAAACAATCTTGAAAAATAAGAACAAATCATATCACAATCCCAGATTTCAATTTATACGATAAAGTTGTGGTTATAGTAATCAAAATAGTATGGCATGGCACAAAAATAGACATATAGATCAATAGAACAGGATAAAGAACCCAGAAACAAACCCATATTTATATGGCCAATTAATCTCTAACAGAAGAGGCAAGAATATGCAGTGGGAAAAAGATAGTCTCTTCCACAAATGCTGTTGGGAAAACTAGACAGCAACATGCAAAAGTATAAACATAAAGTTAAACTCAAAATGGATAAAGACCTAAAGGCTAAAACCAGAAAACTCATAGAAGAGAGCGCAGGCAGTAATATCTCTGACATTGGCCACAGCAACATTTTTCTAGATATGTCTCCTGAGGCAAGGGAAATAAAAGCAAATATAAACTACTGGGACTACATCAAAATAGCTTCTGCACAGTGAAGGAAATAGTCAACAAAACTAAAAGGCAACCTACTGAATGAAAGAAGATATTTACAAATGACATATTTGATAAAGGGTAGTATCCAAATTATATAAAGAATTGATACAACTCAATACCCCAAAAACAAATAATCCAGGTAAAAAATGGGCAGAAGACATGAACAGACATCTCTTCAAAGACACACAGATGGCCAACAGATATATGAAAAGATGTTCAATATCACTCGTCATCAGGGAAATGCAAATCAAAACTATGAGATATCACCTCACACCTGTCAAAATGGCTGAAATCAAAAATAAGTGTTGGTGAGGATGTGGAGAAAAAGGAACTCTACCTCATGCATTGTTGGTGGGAATGCAAAACAGTGCAGCCACTGTAGAAAACAGTATGGAGTTTCCCCAGAAAATTAAAAATAGAACTACCTTATGATCCAATAATTGCTGTACTGGGTATTTACCCAAAGAATATGAAAACACTAAATCAAAGGGATACAAGCACCCCTATGTTTATTGCAGCATTATTTACAATAGCTGCAGTATGAAAGCAGCCCAAGTACCCATCTAAAGATGAATATAGAAGGAATATTTTATATATATATACATATATATAAATAAATATATATATATATATATATATATATATATATATATGGAATATTATTCAGCCATAGAAAGAGTGAAATCTTGCCACTTGCAACAATATGGATGGATCTAGAGAGTATAATGCTAAGTGAAATAAGTCAAAGAAAGATAGATACTATATGATCTCACTAATATATGGAATTTAAGAAACAAGACAAATGAACAAGAGAAAAAAAAGAGAGAGAGAAAAGCCAAGAAATAGATGCAGGGCTCGAAGTCATGAACCGTAAGATCACGACCCGGACCAAAACCAAGAGTTGGATGCTTAACCAACTGAGCCATGCAGGCACCCCTAGACTCTTAACTATAGAGAACAAACTGATGGTTACCAGAGGGGAGGTGGGTGAGAGGGGGGAGATAGGTAATCAGGATTAAGAGCACATTTATCATATTGATCATATTGATCAATTCAACAGAATTGTTGAATCACTACATTGTACACCTGAAACTGTGTGTTAACTATACTGAAATTAAAATTAAAAACTTCAAAAATAATAACATAAAAAATAGAAAGTTAATAAAATTTGTTTAAAATTTAAAACTTTTTGTGCTACAAACAATACAACCAAGAAAGTTAAAAGACAACCCACAGAATGAGAGAAAATATTTGCAAAACCTATGTCTTACAAGGGACTTATGTCCAAAAAATAGAAAGAACACTTACAACTCAATAGCAAACAGAAAACCTAATTTAAAAATGGGCAAAAGCTCTGAACAGAGCTTTTCAAAATGGCCAGTAGGCATTAAAAAAAAAAAAAAAAAAAGCTAAATAACACTAGTCATTAGGGAAATGCTAATGAAAACAATGCTAATGAAAACCCATTAGAATGGCTATAGTCCAAAAGATAAAAAACAACAAGCATACATGAAGATTAGAGAAATTGGAGCCCTGATACATTGCTGCTGAATTGTAAGATGGTGCAGCTACTTTGGAAAACAATTTGACAGTTTCTCCATGTGTTAAATATACAGTTTCCCTAGGAAACAGTGATTCCACCACTACACATATACCCAAGAGAAATGAAAACATTCCGCCACACAAAAAATTAGACCTGAGTGTTCACAACTGCATTGTTCATAACAGCTAAAAAGTGAAAACAACCACTTTGTGGCAAGGGAGCCAAGATGGTGAACAGCATGGAAGTTTTTTGTGTATTTCGTGTCCATGAAATACAGCCAGACCAACACTAAACCATCCTGCACACCTAGAAAACTAATCTGAGGATTAACACGACAATCTGCCTGACCTGAACCATAGAATTCAGCAGGTACGCAGCGCGGAGAGGTGAACTTGGGGAGAGAGAAGCCATGGAGACAGGGAGGTGCTTTTGCATGTGGAGAGAGGACGGAGACAGTGGGGAGAATATGGGAAAAGCACCCCTCCCCAAAAGCAGCTGGAGAGAAAGTGGAAAATTAGAAAAAGCCACAGGGACTGAACTAAAAAGGGAGAAAGGAGAGGGTTTAAATTCCATTAAGACTGTAAACAGGGGGAGCGCAGTCTGAAACTCTGCAGCTCGATACCTGGCGGTGCTCTGGTGGGAACGGAGAATCCCCAGGAGCAGAGTGGGGTCCTGGAGGTTCTCAGGCCATACGGGGAGAAGCAGTTCCACTGCTGGAAGGACATTTTGTACAGGCTTGGAGGCAACCTGGGCCAAGCAGACCCCAGAGAACAGCTACATTCACTGGTGCTAGAAAAAGGTCATTAAGGGTGAAGCCTGGCCCACATGTGTGTTGTGATTTTCCATAATCCCTGAAACACTGCTGCTACACTATCTCACAAACTTTTTCTGGGGAGGGCTGGCACCTGGCCGCAGCCTCTAGGCTTTGGCAGCAGTGTGGTCCCACGAACATTCCTGGGTGCAGCCAGCATTCAGCCATTGCTCAGTGAGACCCTCCGCAGAGGGGCAGAAAAGGTCAAAGCCTCAGTCCCTCAGAAGTAAGGGGCTGGGGAAAACAGGCGCATCTGAGACAAAACTTGAGAGAGAGGTACTACCTGGGACTTGGTCACAGACAGTGTAAAACCAGGGAGTGGACAAAAGCTGAATACAAAGGATGGGTGCACAATTGCTGGTCAGGGAGAACAGAGATCCAATACTAGAGACTGGATAGCTGGGTGATGCCATTTTCACTGCTCCCGTGCATATGCATATGCACCTATAAGTGCCACAACAATCCACCCCAGTAGGCTAGCAGTGCCATCTAGTGGAGAAGAGAACCATTACACTAAGCCCCGCCCAACTGGGCCAACCTCGTTCTTCAAGAACACAAGTCTCACTGCCTGCTTAGTTTATGGACTATAATGCGTTTCGTAGTTGGACTTCTAGGGGAAAATAAAGTAATTTCAGTTGTATTTCAGTCTGTTAGCAGGTTCATCTATTCAATTTGCTTTCTTTTTTCTTTTTTTCTCTTTTTCATTTCTTTTCTTTTTCTTGAAGGAGAAAAATTCATTTTTATTTTCAGTTTTTGTTAAAACTATTTTTCTTTAAATTTTTTTACTATATTTTTTACTTTTGTGTACATTTTTCAAATTCTATTTTATTTCTATCATTTTATTTCAGTCTACTTCAGTGTATTCATTTTTTCAAATTTTCAAAAGATTCCCTTTTTTCCATTTCTCTTTTTTGTTTCTTTTGTTTTTCTTGAATAAAGAAAAAGAAAATTTTCATTTTTATTTTTAAATTGTGTTAAACATATTATTTGTTAATTTTTTTCTATTATATATTTTTTAATTTTTTTAAATATTTATTTATTTTTGAAAGAGAGAGAGATAGAGCTCGGGAGGGGGAGGGCCAGAGAGAGAGGGAAACATAGAATCTGAAGCAGACTTCAGGCTCCAAGCTGTCAGCACAGAGCTCGATGCAGGGCTCGAACTCACAAACCACGAGATCATAACCTGAGCCGAAGTCGGACGCTTAACCGACTGAGCCACCCAGGTGCCCCTCTACTATATTTTTACTTTTGTGTAAATTTTTTTCAAATTCTATTTTACTTCCATCATTTCAGTTTAGTCTACTTCAGTATATTCATTTTTTTTCAAATTTTCAAATGATTTCATTTTCTTTTCTTCTTTCCCCTTTTTTCTCTAATCTTTCAAGCCACTTTGAACACCCAGACCAAACACCTAGGATCTAGCATCATTTATTCGATTTGTGTGTGTGTGTGTGTTTAATTTTTTAATTTTAATATTTTTTTAATTTTAATTTTTCTGCCTCATTAATTCCTTTTCTCCCGTCAAAATGACGAAACAAAAAATTCATCCCAAAAGAAAGAGCAAGAGGGGCGCCTGGGTGGCGCAGTCGGTTAAGCGTCCGACTTCAGCCAGGTCACGATCTCGCGGTCCGTGAGTTCGAGCCCCGCGTCGGGCTCTGGGCTGATGGCTCAGAGCCTGGAGCCTGTTTCCGATTCTGTGTCTCCCTCTCTCTCTGCCCCTCCCCCGTTCATGCTCTGTCTCTCTCTGTCCCAAAAATAAATAAAAACGTTGAAAAAAAAAAAATTTAAAAAGATTTAAAAAAAAAAAAAAAAAAAAAAAAAAAAAAGAAAGAGCAAGAAGAAACGACAGCCAGGGACTTAACCAACATGAATACAAGCAAGATGTCTGAACCAGAATTTAGAATCATGATAATAAGAATACTAGCTGGAGTTTAAAATAGATTAGAATCCCATTCTTCAGAGATAAGAGAAGTAAAAACTAGTCAGGATGAAATAAAAAATGCTATAACTGAGCTGCAATCACGGATGGATGCAGCGGAAGCAAAGATGGATGAGGCAGAGCAAAGAATCAGCAATATAGAGGACAAACTTATGGAGAATAATGAAGCAGAACAAAAGAGGGAGATTAAGGCAAAAGAGCACGATTTAAGAATTACAGAAATCAGTGACTCATTGACTCATTAAAAAGGAACAACATCAGAATCATAGGGGTCCCAGAAGAGGAAGAGAGAGAAATAGCGGTAGAAGGGTTATATGAGCAAATCATAGCAGAAAACTCTCGTAACCTGGGGAAAGACACAGACATCAAAATCCAGGAACCACAGAGGACTCCAGATTCAACAAAAACCTAACATCAACAAGGAATACCATGGTCAAATTCACAAAATACTCAGGCAAGGAGAGAATCAGGAAAGCAGCAAGGGGGAAAAAAAGTCCTTAATCTACAAGGGAAGACAGATCAGGTTTGTAGCAGACCTATCCACAGAAACTGGCAGGACAGAAAGGAGTGGCAGGATATATCCTAGGTGCTGAATCAGAAAAATATGCAGCCAAGAATTCTTTATCCACAAGGCTGGATATGCTTCAAATTAGAAGGAGAGATAAAAAGTTTCCCAGACAAACAAAAATTAAAGGAGTTTGTGACCACTAAACCAGAGAAAGAAAAGATGAAAAAAAACAAAAACAAATAAATAAAGACCAAAAGCAACAAACACTAGGAAGGACCAGAGAACACCACCAGAAATTTCAACCCTATAAGCAACATAATGGCAAATAAATTCCTATCTTTCAATACTCACTCTAAATGTCAATGGACTAAATGCTCCAATCAAAAGACATAGGGTAAAAGAATGGATGAGAAAACAAGATCCAACTATATGCTGTTTACAAGAGACCCCCTTTAGATGTAAAGACACCTTCAGATTGAAAATAAGGGGATGGAGAACCATCCATCATGCTAATGGTCAACAAAAGAAAGCTGGAGTAGCCACACTTATATCAGACAATCTAGACTTTAAAATAAAGACTGTATCAAGAGATGCAGAAGGGCATTATATCATAATCAAGAGGTCTATCCACCAAGAAGACCTAAAAATTGTAAACATTTATGCATCAAATGTGGAGCACCCAAATATATAAATCAATTAATCACAAACATAAAGAAACTCATTGATAGTAATACCATAATAGTAGGAGACTTCAACACCCCACTCACAGCAATGGACAGATCATCTAATCAAAAAATCAACAAGGAAACAATGGCTTTGAATGACACACTGGACCAGAAGGACTTAACAGATATATTCAGAACATTTCATCCTAAAGCAGCAGAATATACATTCCTCTCCACTGCACATGGAACGTTCTCCAGAATAGACCACATACTGGGACACAAATCAGCCCTCAGCAAGTGCAAAAAGATTGAGATCATACCGTGCATATTTTCAGACCACAATGCTATGAAACTCGAAATCAACCACAAGAATAAATTTGGAAAGGTAACAAATACCTGGAGACTAAAGTCCATCCTACTAAAGAATGAATGGGCTAACCAAGAAGTTAAACAGAAAATTAAAAATCACCTGGAAGCCAATGAAAATAACACCACAACCCAAAACCTCTGGGATGCAGCAAAGGGGTCATAGGAGAACAGTATATAGCAATTCAGGCCTTCTTAAAGAAGGAAGGGAGATCTCAGATACACAACCTAACCTTACACCTTAAAGAGCTAGTAAAGGGACATCAAATAAAACCCAAAACAGCAGAATACAAGAAATAATAAGATTAGAGCAGAAATTAATGCTATCAAAACCAAAAAAAAAAAAAAACACAAAAAACCACACAGTAGAATAGATCAATGAAACCAGAAGCTGGTTCTTTGGAAGGATCAATAAAATTGATAGACCACTAGCCAGTTTGATCAAAAAGAAAAAGGAAAGGACCCAAATAAATAAAATCAAGAATGAAAGAGGAGAGATCACAACCAACACAGAAGAAATAAAAACAATAATAAGAGAATATTGTGAGCAATTATATGCCAATAAAATGGGCAATCTGGAAGAAATGGACAAATTCCTAGAAACATATACACTACCAAACTGAAACAGAAAGAAATAGAAAATTTGAACACACCCATAACCAATGAAGAAATCGAATTAGTAATCAAAAATCTGCCAAAAAACGAGAGTCCAGGGCCAAATGGCTTTCCAGGGGAATTCTACCAAACATTTAAGGAAGAGTGAACACCTATTCTCTTGAAGCTGTTCCAAAAAATAGAAATGGAAGGAAAACTTCCAAACTCTTTCTATGAAGCCAGCATTACTTTGATTCCAAAACCAGAGACCCCACTAAAAACGAAAACTATAGACCAATTTCCCTGATGAACATGGATGTGAAAATCGTCAACAAGATATTAGCCAACCAGCTCCAACATTACATTAAAAAAATTATTCACCACAACCAAGTGTGATTTATGCCTAGGATGCAGGGCTGGTTCAATATCTGCAAAATAATCAATGTGATTCATCACATCAATAAAAGAAAGGACAAGAACCATATGATCCTCTCAATAGATGCAGAGAAAGCATTTGACAAAATAGAGCATCCTTTCTTGATAAAAACCCTCAAGAAGGTAGGGATAGAAGGATCATACCTCGAGATCAGAAAAGCCATATATGAACGACCCAACCCTAATATCATCCTCAATGGGGAAAAACTGAGAGCTTTCCCCCTAAGGTCAGGAACAAGACAGGGATGTCCACTCCCACCACTGTTATTCAACATGGTATTGGAAGTCTTAGCCTCTGCAATCAGGCAACACAAAGAAATAAAAGGCATCCAAATTTGCCAGCAGGAGATCAAATTTTCACTCTTCGAAGATGACATGATACTCTACATGGAAAACCCAAAAGATTCTACCAAAAACTTCTAGAACTGATTCATGAATTCAGCAAAGTTGCAGGATATAAAATCAACACACAGATATAGGTTGTATTCATATACACCAACAATGAAGTGAGAGAAAGAGAAATCAAGGAATCAATCCCATTTACAATTGCACCAAAAACCATAAAATACCTAGGAATAAATCTAACCAAAGAGGTGAAAAATCTATATACTTAAAACTATAGAAAGCTTATGAAAGAAACTGAAGAAGAAACAAAAAAATGGAAAAAGATTCCATGCTCCTGGATAGGAAGAACAAATATTGTTAAAATGTCGGTGCTACCCAAAACAATCTACATACTCAATGCAATCCCTAATGAAAATAACACCAGCATTCTTCACAGAGCTAGAACAGACAATCCTAAAATTTTTATGGAACCAGGAAAACCCCGAATAGCCAAAGCAATCTTGAAAAAGAAAACCAAAGCAGGAGCCATCACAATCTTGGACTTCAAGTTATACTTCAAAACTGTAATCATCAAGACAATATGGTACTGGCACAAGAACAGATGCTCAGATCAATGGAACAGAATAGAGAACCCAGAAATGGACCCACAAACATATGGCCAACTAATCTTTGACAAAGCAGGAAAGAATATCCAATGGAATAAAGACAGTCTCTTCAGCAAGTGGTGCTGGGAAAACTGGACAGCGACATGCAGAAGAATGAACCTGGACCACTTTCTTACACCATATACAAAAATAAACTCAAAATGGATGAAAGACCTAAATGTAAGACAGAAAGCCATCAAAATCCTCAAGGAGAAAGCAGGCAAAAACCTCTTTGATCTTGGCTGCAGCAACTTCTTCCTCAACACATCTCCAGAGGCAAGGGAAACAAAAGCAAAAATGAACTACTGGGATCTCATCAAAATAAAAAGCTTCTGCACAGCGAAGGAAACAATCAGCAAAACTAAAAGGCAACCGACAGAATGGGAGAAGATATTTGCAAATGACATATCAGATAAAGGATTAGTATCCTGAATCTATAAGAACTTATCAAAATCAACCCCCAAAAAACAAATAATCCAGTGAGGAAATGGGCAAAAGACATGAATAGACGATTCTTCAAAGAAGACATCCAGATGGCTAACCGACACATGAAAAAATGCTCAACATCACTCATCATCAGGGAAATACAAATCAAAACCACCATGAGATACCACCTTACACCTGTCAGAATGGCTAACGTTAACAACTCAGGCAACAACCGATGTTGGTGAGAATGTGGAGAAAGAGGATCTCTTTTGCATTATTGGTGGGAATACAAGCTGGTGCAGCCACTCTGGAAAACAGTATGGAGGTTTCTCAAAAAACTAAAAATGGAAGTACCCTATGACCCAGCAATTGCACTACTAGGTATTTATCCACGGGATACAGGTGTGCTGTTTCGAAGGGACACATGCACCCCCATGTTTATAGCAGCACTATCAACAATAGCCAAAGTATGGAAAAGCCCAAAATGTCCATCGATGGATGAATAGATAAAGAAAATGTGGTGTGTGTGTGTGTGTGTGTGTGTATACACAATTGAGTATTACTTAGCAATCAAAAGAATGAAATCTTGCCATTTGCAACTATGTGGATGGAACTGGAGGGTATTATGCTAAGCGAAATTAGTGAGTCAGAGAAAGACAAAAATCTAATGACTTCACTCATATGAGTACTTTAAGAGACAAAAACAGATAAACATAAGGGGAGGGAAACAAAAATACTATAAAAAACAGTGAGGGGGACAAAGCATAAGAGACTCATAAATATGGAGAACAAACAGGGTTATTGGGGGGGTGAGGGAGGGAGGATGGGCTAAATGGGTAAGGGGCATTAAGGAATCTACTCATGAAATCATTGTTGCACTAGATGATACCTAATTTGGATGTAAATTTTAAAAAACGTGAAAACAACCCAAATTCCCATCACCTGATGATGGGTAAATAAAACACAATGCATCCATGTAATGAAATATTATTCAGCAATAAGAAGGAATGAAATAATTGATACATGCTACAACGTGATAAATCTTTAAATCATTTTGTTAAATGAAGGAAGCCAGTCATAAAAGACCACATAGTGTATGTTCCATTTACATGTAGTATTTAGCATATGCAAATCTATAGAGACAGGCAGTAGATTAGCAGTTGTCAAGGGCTGGGGGCTTTGGGAGAAATTGGGAGTGACTGCTA
This sequence comes from Lynx rufus, assembly GCF_022079265.1. Classification (NCBI taxonomy): domain Eukaryota; kingdom Metazoa; phylum Chordata; class Mammalia; order Carnivora; family Felidae; genus Lynx; species Lynx rufus. The sequence continues at coordinate 144,407,921 of NW_025814845.1, read as the reverse complement.
GTGGTCAGAAGGTTCCTTCTGGAGTTAATAAAATGCTCTAAAATTTAGATTGTGATGAAAGTTGACTAATGTGAATATAGTATGATATGTACTGTGAATACTAAGATGCTGTGCTGTGAAAATATTAAAAACCCTTGAAATTTACAATTTAAATGGGTAAATTTTATGGTGTATGTACTATATCTCAATAAAACTTTTTTTCAAAAAAATGATGAATACTTGCTGTTGAATGCTCTTTACAATTTGTGGAATCATATATTTCAAATACATAATTATTTGTGGAAATAAAAGCACACTGGTCACTAACACACTAGAATTCTATTGATTTTTTAATTGTATCATGATAACAAGGAAATTTCCTAACAATTTAAATTCATGAAAACAAGTATAAAAGAGAAACCTAAGCCAGGTTTTGAAAATAAATGTGCCAAATTAAAGGAAATTTGAAGACAATAAAAATATGGGCTCAGAAAATTGGTCACTTAAAAATCCTTCTCAGTTAGACAGTTTAATTCATGCAAATTTAGAATGGACTCATGAAAAGTGACAGCTGAAGAAAATGTAATGGCATTAAAGTGGCTGCATCAGAACATTCAATTTCTAAAGCTACGTAGCACAAATCTGCTTTTGTCTTCGTAACTCCAAGCATTGTTTCCTTGCTTCCCTTCAGTCTTTCCTTCTTCAGTTTAAATATCCCCCATAATCATTTTTGATAGGCAATAATTTTCTGATGATTCAATATTCTGATTCCCCATCTCTGTTTTATCAATAACACTAGAAGACACAGCGTCCAGATGTGGTCTGACCAGCACAGAATACAATGAGACTATCTCCTCTTTCCATCTAAATTAGCAAGTTGGCAAATATGTGATATGCATGTCACCATTCTCCTGTCTCACATCTATGACTATAACATTCCTTCTACAGGAAGCCTTCTAACAAGATATTGCTGGCAAACGAAAAAGCAACTAACTATTTCTTGTTCATTTGTATTCAGGTATTTTATTAACAGTTCAGCTGGCCAGGGTATAGGGCTGGGTTCAATCCCAGGCATGAGACCCAGGGAAACAGAGAAGCTCTGGCCACCAGAAACCTGTTCACACTGGGTCCCTCTCTTGAGTGACAGTGTTGGTGGTGACACCTCACATGTTATTACTCTTAAGCTCAGATGCATAACACAGTAATTAACTAGAGAGCAGAAAGAGAGCCCCTAACATCCCTTCTGAGTGACCGCTAATAAGCAGAAGAAGTGACTGTGACCATAGAAGGGACTGGATGGGCACTGTGGGCAGGTAGGATGCATTGATCCAGACAGGGAATACCAGATGTTGAGAAAAAAAAAATCATAACACTTCTAAAGGAAATGATCTATATTGAACTAAGGCCACTGGCAATTTCATGTATGACCTTAATTAGCTCTGAACATGCTATTTAGATGATTGGTCATAAACACATCTGTTTCACTGTATTGAAATAAGCCACTGGAAAAACATGGTCACATGATATAGTCTGCATTTAATACCTAGACAATAACTTTACTTGATTCCTTCAGCCAGTAGTTGAGTTGCAGTCTATCACTGTTAACCTATTGGAGCATTGGTCATTTTCTTTGTTTTTCCCTTTATCTCTATAGGATCTTGGTTATATACCTGACTATCCTTCCTTACATCATTTTCTTCGTTACATCGTGGCATGCTGCAGAGCCAGAAAGCTCTGTATAGAAGCAAAATTAATAGAATATCAGATCCTGAGTATTCCCAAAGCCTAGCAACTGACTGAAGAAGGAGATCAGGATCAAAGATAGGAAGGGAATTTCACCATGCCAAGCCTGGGGAGCCATATCCTGTCCTAATGAAATGTCCATGGGCCAGAGGTACACGAGCAGAGGCCATGTTCCCATTATCAACTAATAGAATAGGACCTTAGAGGTCAAATATTTTAATGCCTACATTTTAAAGATGAGAAACTAAAGTCCAGGGAGATGTCAATGCTAGTTGCATAGCTAGTTAGTGTCAGAGTTAGTACTACAATGTGCTTTTTACTTAACACATAGTTATGGCGTGAACTGTGTCTCCCCAGAAAAGACATGTTGAAGTTTCAACCTGCTGGTCAGAATATGACCTTATTTGGCAATAGGGTGATTACAGATAGAATTGGTTGAGGTTATACTAGAATAGGGTGGGTCCCTAACCAGTTTAGTGTCCTTATAAGAAGACAGTCATGTGAAGACACAGGGATACAAAGGAAGAATGCCACGGGAAGATGGAGACAGAGACTGAAGTTACTCAGCTGCAAGCTAAGGAATGTCAAAGATTGCTGGCAAACACCAGAAACTTTTTCCAGAAGCTAGAAAGAGGCAAGAAAAGACTCTCTTGTAGGTTGCAGAGGGAGTAAGGTCCTGCCAACACTTTGATTTCAGATTCTAGCCTCCAGAACTATGACACAATAAATTTCTGTTATTTTAGGCCACTCAGTTTGTGATACTTTGGTACCCCATCCCTGAGAAACTAATCCACACACTCTCAGAAAAATGTTTATTCCCACCACATCGCTCAAACTGAGCCTGGGGATGATCAAGAGATTTACCATGGGGCTGCTTCTGAGTAGAATGATCTTGTCTTTATGATCACAGAAGGTGCAGAAATACTACTCCATATCCCCAATTATTGTCACCATAACCTCACACTCACTTTCAGACACCAAAGTTCACAAGCCTACAAGTGCAAAAGGCATTTTTTTCTTTTTCCTTTGTGCTACATTTTAAGTCACATCAGGACCAGAGGAATAGGAATCACTGTAGCACTTGATTTAAAGGACAAGAAAAGATAGCACTTGATTTAAAATATTCTTGAAATATTTTAAACATCTCCCTTATTATTCCATGATATTGTGTCATCAGACAGAAAGTCCTTTAAATTAAGTACTGAGCGCTCCAGAGCCTTCCCAAATACAGATCAACCTGGGAAAGCCTATACACATTATCCCTGCATGAATGAGTCCATCTGAATGCACACACAGGGCAGCTCCAAAGAAGGGGCAGCATGGTGTGGTGGGAATAGCATAAGCCTCAGAGTTCTAGAAATTCCAAGTGGAAGAATGGTTCTGCATGTGCCCCTGGGAAAGCCATTTTACTTCTCTGAGTTTAATTATCCATAAAGATGTTAATGCCCACCTTGCTGGCTTCATGTAATGAATATAAAGTTAAAACATACAGTTCAATTGGATATACAATTAGTGAATATAATTTTGTGGATGTTTTCATTATTCTTTGATTAAATCCCAGTCCTGAACAAAGATCTTGGTGGAAAATCTAATTATGTCATCTCAATTCTTCTCCATCCTATACTGGAAGCATGAAACGAAAACTAGGTGCCCCCATTTGACTCTGGGTTTATCTGTCTTACTAGAGTGTACATTCAGAAGGCCATTGGAATAGGGACCAATGCCTACCTAAGTCCCTGTCACTAGTAGGCAGTAAAAAAATTTTGTTGTATGCAGAATTTATCCTCCGTGATCAGTTTTCCTCAGGATTTGCAATCATCTAAAGTGGGCAAGTTAAAGATTCTTCTCCTAACACTGATCACTTTTGCCATTGAGGAGCACCAGTACAAACTTCATCTACGTTTACCTGGACTCAATCCTAAAATAAGTTAGGTTATACTAGAGCTTTACAAAACCAGTGATGCATCAATGGTACTTTGCTTTAATCATACTTTAAAATAAGACAAAGTCCTTTGGATACAGAAGACTAAGAACAGAATGTTCACACTTTCTGGATATGCATTCTCTTTCACAGAAGAGAATGGTCTCAGTTTCTCAACTGGCCTCAGTTTTTAAATCTGAAATCTTCAAAGGGGATGAAATGCACAAAAAATGTGATACTTGGCAACATGGATGGGATCAAATTTTAACCCATGCGTTTTCCCTTGATTCTCTATAGATTCATCATACCCCTTTCCTTCTTGCCTCAATATACAGCCTTAAGATGTGTATCCTTCTCCATATTCAACCTACTGTATCTCAGGTCTGTCCAATTCCTGAGTTTAATGCTCTGAACACCATTATCTGAGGACTATGACAAACAAACAAACAAAAATCTTGCTGTGGAAACATTAGAGCATTCTTAATGCAGCTTTCAACAAGAGCAGTTTTAAAAATGCTGTGTCTTGACTGCCATCTAGAGAAAACTAGAGATACTGAAATTAACCGAGCTAATCTAGTATCTTGATGGGTTTACTTTTCTCTAACCCTGTGGCAAAAAACCATAAGGAAAACCATCTTAAGTAAGAAACAGAAAATATTTAAATGTTGTATTATGAGTTGGGATGGTACCATTAATCTCTTTTTTACAAAACAATATGCAGCAATTGTATTATTTCTAAGGAGAAATGATACTATTAGTGATAGCAATCTGCTTGCCTTTGAATTTATTTTATGGATTCCTCATGAAAATATACATCAAGGTAATGTAATTATTATATCTGCATAATTGTAATGCTGTAATTAAAACTGGGTGCTTGCTCTCATTAAATTCTCCAGATTGTTTGTGGTTTATTTCCTGCTGGCATGAGTTTTCACCTTAAAACAGATTTTAGAACCTTTCTATGCTCTTCTTGTCATAATAATACTAATATTACCAGACAAGAAATTTCTCCAGTTTTGTAAAAAGTTTTTTAGCAATTGTATTGTGAAGTATCAATAAAACTTAAAAGCACAGAGAATTTAGAAATGATTTTTCTCTGAAAACCACCCCAAAGTGTCCCCTGTTTATATGCAGCAAATACATGGTTTTGTGCAGGCTTCTACCACTAGAAATTTAAAAGCATTGGTGGTGTTCATTGCCTTTTACATCACCGTGGGAATTATCTATTACTCAGATGCCAAGAAGTCAAAACTTGAGCTTATTGAAATTCCCAACCATCTTCAACAGGGTTTTTATTTGCTGCACTTTGCAAATAATGGTGATGAGAGTGTTAAATTCAGGAAATTGGAAAAGTGAAATATAGCAGGATGAATTATAGTGAATGATGCACATCTTCAAGCTGTACATTGAGATAAGGAAAGGGACATGAAGACTTCACAGAGTATTAATTTAAAAACCACAGACTAAATTCTGACCCCATCCCTTGTTGCCAGATATCACACTTTTTGTGTCTTGCATCTTCTTTAAAGATTTCAGATTTCAATACTAAGTTGAGCTTCTGTGAAAGAGAATGCATATTTGGAAGTCTATGGATGAGAATTTGGGGCAAGACAAAATCCAAAAAGTATGAATATTCCACTCCTATTTTTCTATATCCAAAGGACTTTGACTTATTTTAAAATATGATTAAGGCGGGGCACCTGGGTGGCTCTGTTGGATGAGCATCCGACTTTGGCTCCGGTCCTGATCTCACGGTTTGTGAGTTCAAGCCCCGCGTTGGGCTCTGTGCTGACAGCTCAGAGCCTGGATCCTGCTTCGGATTCTGTGTCTCCCTCTCTCTCTGCCTCTCTCCCGTTCATGCTCTGTCTCTCTCTTTCTCAAAATTAAATAAACGTTAAATATATATATAGACATAGAGATAGATATAGATGTATAGACATATATAGATATAGATATAGATATAGATATAGATATAGATATATGATTAAAGTAAAGGATCATTAATGCAACATGGGTTTTGGAAAGCTCTACTGCAACACAACTTACTTCAGTACTGAGTCCAAGCAAATATAAATGAAGGCTGGGTGCTCCCAACAGGGGTCAGCATACTTTTTCTTGAAGGTTCAGGTAGTAATTTTTTTTTACTTTCCCAACCATAAGGTCTTACTAATCAATTACCATTGTAGCATGAGAGTAGCCAGAGAGAATATGTCAACAAATGGGTATAGCTATGTCCCAACAAAACTCCACCTACAAATACAGGCAGTTGTGGTTGGCCAACCACTGTGTTGAGACAAAAACCTTTAATTTGCCCAATGTAAAATGACTGTCAGATTGTGCAGCCTAGGAATTATCTGTGACTGAAGTGTACAAGGACTCAAAACTTAATGTAGGCGACCAAGCACAGCTCATACCAACTCCAACCTACTGCAAATTAGTCTCGGTTCGGTTCGTTTTTTTCATACATCTGGTACATCTTCTAACTGTACCAAACTTAAAATACTCTCGGGGAAAATAATTTTTTCTTGGATAGTGAAGAATTCAACACACAAACTCACACACATATGCATGCGCGCGCGCACACACACACACACACACACACACTCACACACAAATACTCTTCTCAGATTAGTAATAGAAGCAGAAAGTGAAAGACAAGTAAATTTAGAGTAGACAAACACTTATATATATTAATGTGTATCTCCAGGCCTGTTTTAGGTCACTATTATTATCTCTCTATATTGAGCTCTATATTGAGCTATGAGACGCGTTTTCATTTCAAACTTAGCTTCTATCTCACCATCGGTCCTCTCCCATGAGTCATGCCTATAAAAAGGCAACCACTTGTCTTTGCACTTGTAAGAGCTGTTGATATTAGATGGAACACATCTGAAGAGTCAGGCTGTAGAGAAAATAGAAATCAAGCACAGTCTGAAAAGTTCTGCTTCAATCAAGTGTAGATAATTTTTCTGGGCTTTTTGGTCTGTTTTACTGTTTCAAGGATGGTAAGGGAAAGTCTGATCTCCAGTTTGATAAATTACCAGCTTCACCCAATAGATTATCAGCTTCACTTCCTGCTTCATGAAGTCATACTACTATGAACTCCCATAGTCAATTACTTCCATGGTACTTTTTTCTTCCTATTAATGGCCAGAGTAGAGTACAGAGACAGAGCACAAACTCTAAGGAGGACAGACCTGAATTCAAACCCTCGCTGTGGTGTATACTGGCCTTGTGACCATGGGACTGCTATGAGAGTCAGTTTTCTCTCTCTAAAATAAAGGTAATAGTAATAGTCCATACTAATAAAGGTAACATGTATATTGCAATATTGTCATTAAGATTAAATAAGAACACTTGTCAGGGATCTTGCACATTGCTCAATCAATGTTGGTTTATCTCTTCTCCCCCTCCCCACCCAGTCCCTTCTCTAGGACATAGATTGCTGAAGTCTGGGACTGATTTATACATCCTGCCTCCTTACATGCCTGCTGCTAAATTGGACACACAGTAGGTGCTTTATAAATGTTTCTTGAATAGCTGTGGGTTCTCATATTTTGCTTTATTATTGAATATCTTACCATTTTAAACTGCTATAAAGGTAAGCCAAAAAAAGGGGCACCTGAGAGGCTCAGTCCATTGGGCATCCAACCCTTGATGTTCATATTATGAATCCCAGAGTTGTGGGATCAAACCCCATGTTGGGCTTCATGCTGACAATGGAGCCTGCTTACAATCTCTCTCTCTCTCTCTCTCTCTCTCTCTCTCTCTCTCTCTCTCTGCCCATCTCCCCTTCCCTCTCTCTTTTTCTCTAAAATAAAATTTAAGATAGAACTGGAGAGTGTTATGCTAAGTGAAATAAGCCATACAGAGAAAGACAGATACCATATGTTTTCATTCTTATGTGGATCCTGAGAAACTTAACAGAAGACCATTGGGGAGGGGAAGGAAAAAAAAAAGAGGTTAGAGAGGGAGGGATCCAAACCATAGGAGACTTTTAAAATCTGAGAACAAACTGAGGGTTGATGGGGGGTGGGAGGGAGAGGAGGGTTGGTGATGGGCATTGAGGAGGGCACCTGTTGGGATGAACATTGGTTCAATGGAAACCAAAGTGATGATAAATTTCATATTAAAAAAATAATAATAAAATAAAATAAAATTTTAAAAGCTGTAAAAAGATAAGCCAAAAAGTATTCTCTGAGTCATGAAAAGAAACAAATTTTGTAAATCCAATAACAAAATAACCCACTCATAATATTGGTATATTATACAAAAAGTAGACATTCAAATATCTGCTGAAAAATGATGATACATAATTATGTGGACTACATTAAGGAGATACAGTCATGACATTTTTTTCTGTTATTGAGAGAGATGATTTGACCCACAATATTATCAAAGCTGTGGAATAACAAGGTGCTTTCTCATAAGGTTTTATTACCTATTGTTAACTTCTGTAATTCTCATCATGACTCATTGGTCAAATTTATACACCACTTAACTGCTCAGGGAAGAATCTTTATGTTTATCCTTCATGTCAAAACTGGCCTCACATACATTTATTTACTTACTTATTTATGGTCATACGTAGTACTACAGGTTGAAAAGTTTATGAACATGTCATTCGGGGAATCATCAAGATTATATGTGACAAATTTGGAGTCATCCAGGCAAAGGAGTTTTGAACAGAGAGGAAATTAAAGAATCATCTGTGGGGGATACAAGTGGAAAGAGAATAGAACCCAGCAGTTATTTAAAGACAAAGGAAAAGGAAATAGAGCCAGAGTATTGAGAATGCTTAAAAAAATCACTAGCTGTGGGGCACATGAACAGAGGAGCTAAGATGTCAATAAAAATAAAATGGGATTTGTGAAATACCAACAGAGTATATAAAAGGAAACCAATTAAATAGAATATTCTCCTTTGCTTTTCTGTATCTATCCTGGCTCTAAGGGATAGGAGCTACCAATTTGTTTCCTTCTCTTTGCTTTTCTAGCTCTATAAGACATAAAAAAAACTAGTTATGCTGACTCAGTTAAATTTTTATTAGTCACTTTTAAAACTTGAATTTTTCTCATGAAGCATAACTGCTGTCTATTCTGGCTATCATAGCATATAGGATTTTCTAGAATATCAGCATTACAATAAAGCAAATTGTCACACATGTGTTGTGAATGTTAATAGACTTACAGAATTTTTATAGCCCATGATGTACAATATCCCTGATAAGTTATCTGTCTGGCCATAAAACTCAAAAGCTGTTTGCAAGAGTGATTTTACTTATCAATAATTAAAGATCCTTCAATCAGTTTGTTTAAATTTATTTATTTATTTTGATAGAGAGAGAGAGAAAGAGAGACAGAGAGAGAGAGAGAGAGAGAGACAGAGAATAGCAAGAGGCTCCACACTTGGAGCCCATATCATAGAACCCAACCAGGGCTCGATCTCACAAATCATGAGATCATGACTTGAGTGGAAACCAAGAATCAGACATTTAACTGACTGAGCCACCCAGATGCTCCTCAATCAGTTTTTAAAGATCAATATGCTCTTAGGAATATTTGCCTACAGAGAAACAAACAAACAAACATAATCTCCATTATAGCATGGCAAAAATTCTAACTATTCACAACTCTTCCTACCTATCTATAAGTCATTGAATGGATTATATCTGAACAACTGTGAAATTCTGTCCTCTCCATCATTTTAAAACTGACCATACACTGTTTTTTGAATGAATCCTTCTAGGCTTAGACTAGATATGTAAAAGAAAGAGAGGGCCTAGGAAAGAGGAAATTATAGCTTCATCCACCAACAACTTTGCCTAGGTATAGTGGTTTTTCCAGAGTAGTAAAATTCCATATATGCCAAAGATAGCCATTCAATATTTATTAATGGCACTAGATTCTTCAGAACAACTCTGATGTGTGTCCTCAGCAATTTTCATCTAAAATGATAAGAGCTGACACTTATGGAGTGTGTACAACGTGTCAGGCTCTGTTTTAATACTTTGCCTGTAATTAAGTCTGCCAATATTCACAATAACCTCATTAAATATGTTATTAATTTCCTCATTTTACAGATGTAGTAACAGAGATAGAATGGTTAAGTAGCTTACCCAGGGGCACACCACTTGTAACCAGATTCTAACCCAGACAGTCTGACTCCAAAGTTCACACTTTCAACACCATGCTCCCAGGCAAACTACTAGGGGTATGCAATACCTTAGGTTTTTAGAAAGCAGTTTAGTATAAGCTACTCATTACTCTTTAAAAAAACAAGATTAAAGAAGCCTCCTAAAGAATAGCATATTAGTTAGATGGAATGTCTTTCTAATATGATCCCCAAAAGAAAGAACTGTAAATAAGTGGGAAGAGGCAAGGCCTTCACCATTAACAGCCCAATAACACATACACAACTTTTTCTAAAGCTTGTATTTTACCCTAGAGAAATATAATCAAACTTCTGTCTTTAAGTTAATCCATGATTCAGCATAATAGAAAATGTACCACAACTCAGTGTCCTGAAAACATATGAAATAAATTATAAACACAAAAAGAGGAAAACTCGGGGTGCCTGGTGACATAGTTAAGCATCTGACTCTTGAATTCAGCTCAGGTTATGATCTCACAGTTTGTGAGTTTGAGCCCTGTATCCAGCGCTGTGCTGAGAGCACAGAACCTGCTTAGGATTCTCTCTGCCCCTTCCCTGCTTTCTCTCTCTCTCTCTCTCTCTCTCTCTCTCTCTCTCTCTCTCAAAAAATAAATAAATAAACCTTTAAAAAAAAAAGAGGAGAACTCTGCCAACTTCTTAAGCAATACAAGAAACACTTTAACTGAGTGAATTATAACTAAAGACCTTAACTCAAATTGTTTAATCAGCAACTGTAATTTTTTTTAAATAAAGAATCATTGACATAAAAGAAAATGATCTATCTGCTCTTTTCAGCGAAGCATTTAATCAATGTTACATAAAAATTTTATCAACGAGTTCACCAAGGGTTTAAAGAAAGAACTCAGGCAGGATAATGGAATTTATTTCCAAATCTAGTCATTTTGGAAGAACTACATCTTACCTATATGTTCTTTCTTCATGTATGCACTCTTTTTGTAACAGGTAATATCTTTTTATAAAACAATTGCAAGTGATTTTCCAACAATAATGATCTTGAATCATCTTGAAGCTCTAAATTATGGTTTTAGTCTTGTTCACAGACATCTTCCAAGTGAATAATTTTACAATTACTACACAAGACAGCCCCACAGGGACCAGGAAGGAAGAACAACTGCCCCACAGAAACCAAATAACTCCATGATGGCCCTGATATGAGTTTGCTATCAGATAAAACTCAATAGTAGTATAAAGAAAATCAATCCTTTGAGCACAAAACTCAACTGGGTTCCTTCTGCCTGCAGAATGAAGTCAAACTATTTAGGCCAGTCTTCATAGAACACCAGGATTCCGCTTCCACTTTTAATTCCCATCCCTCTCTTCTTGTTGCCCTTCACGCCAATCAAAGGAAACCATAATTTTCTACCCTCATCCTGCTTTTCCTTACTTCCTGCCTTTCTTTTAATGCTTTGCCTTCCATTTCAAATATTCTCCCTCAAATCTCTCTTCGAAACTCAACTCCAATACAATTTCTTATCTACACACGTTTCTTTCAGCTGTTTGTATATGTGACGGTTAATTTTATGTGTCAACTTGGCTAGGCCCTGGTACCCAATTTTAGGTTCACACATCAGTCCAGATGTTACTGTGATGGTATTTTTCAGTTGAGTCTAAGCTCTTGTCAGTAGACTTTGAGAGGCGCCTGAGTGGCTCAGTCGGTTAAGCATCTGACTCTTGATCTGAGCTCAGGTTTTGATCTCAGTGCTGTGACTTCAAGCCCCACGTTGGGGTCTGTGCTAGATGTGACACCTACTTAGAAAGAAAAAGAAAAGAAGAGAAAAGAAAAGAAAAAAAGAGAAGAGAAGAGAAGAGAAGAGAAGAGAAGAGAAGAGAAAAAAGAAATCAGTAGACTTTGAGTAAAGAAGATTACCCACCATAATAATGTAGGTTGGCCTCATCCATCAGTTGAGGTCTTATAAGACTGAGGCCTTCCAACTCAAGAGTACAACATCAAGTGTCCCCAGGTCTCCAGCTTGCTGACCTACCCTGCAGATTTCAGACTTGCCAGTCTGTGTAGTTTTGTGAGCCAATTCTGTAAATCTCCCTCTATTGATAGATATGTGTATACACCAAAAGAAATAGACCATAAACACTATATATATATATATATATATATATATATATATATACACACTACACACACACACACACACACACACACACATATCCTATTGGTTCTGTTTCTATGGAGAATTCTAATTAATACAGTATAATATCTGATTTCCCTACTAGAATGTAAGCCCCTAAAAAATAATCATCTTTCCATTCCTCAAGGAACAATGCTTTAAAAATACTGCGTTTAATAAATATTATTTTAATATTAAATGTTTGGTCAATAAATGAATAAATATTTGGTCAATTCCACTTGTGAAATAACTCAGTTTAATTTTTTATTCTCTCTTTCCTTTGGCAGTACTGTAGTTCACACACTTATCTTCTTTATCTACACTATTTGAGTTTCTACATAGATGTCTCTGCTTCCAGACTCTTCTAATTCCTGCCCCAAAGTATCCTTCACATTGCTACTTAGCTCTCTCTCCAAATCATACACACACACACACACACACACACACACACACACACATTCAGTGTCTTGCAATAAAACACATAATGGCTTTCAATTACCTGGAACCTCTTTACAGCTCTCATAAATACTTATTTTGCCTTCATGGCTAGTATTGTCTTACTAATGTCTCTCATCAAAATGTTCTTAATAGATTTCTAGTTAAAAACAAGTTTTCTTTGTATTTATCTTATAACTAGCAAAGGTAACTGAAGAGAAGTGATTTAAAAGTTCTAAGTTATTGGAGCACCTGGGTGGCTCAGTTGGTTAAGCGTCTGACTTCGGCTCAGGTCACGATCTCACGGTTCATGAATTTGAGCCCCACGTCAGGCTCTGTGCTGATAGCTCAGAGCCTGGAGCCCACTTCGGATTATGTGTCTCCCTCTCTCTCTGCCCTTGCCCCACTAACACTCTGTCTCTCTCTGTCTCTGAAAAATAAATAAACATTTAAAAAAAAGTTTTAAGCTTTTTCCACTTTAGAAGAGGTGGCTTATATTATATTACATTACATTACATTACATTACATTACATTACATTACATTATTACACAGTTCCAAGAGGCATAGGTATTTGGGCTGCATGCTTTACCATCTTGGGACCTCTGTCTGCCTGTCAACAACTTAATTATCTTTAAAGTCCAGAGGTTACCTCCTCTGTGAAAGATTCCTTTCCATCCTCGTTCAGGTAGGTACTCCTCCATCTCTCATACATATTTTCCATGTATTTGGGGGAATGTTTGTCTATCTCACTAGAATGCAAGTTTCCCCCAGACTTTATTCTTATCTCATCTTTCTTGTATACTCAAACATCTAGCTTATTGCCTAGATAATCCCCTACCCTCTCCCTAAAGGATGTTTTATGTTTTTATAGGCCTGCAGGAATGTGTGAAAGTCAGTAGCAATGCATAAATTGGTGGCTTTTCATTGGAAATTCTTTCTCAAAACCAGAAACAAAAATTAGGCAACATGAAGAACCATCTGTTGCTGTGCACTGATGAACAAATGCTTCTCTTCTTTTTCATCTGAGCATGTTGACATGGTATAGACCCAGCTGGTAATTCTGAAATTATAACCTCTGGGTTTCTCGTGTTTCTTCCTGCAGAAATTCTGAATGTTGCCCATTTTGCATCTATGAAGTCTATCTGCTATCTGTCCTATACAAAGTTCAAAGTGTCATCCAGCCAGTAGCCATGAATTTGCCAGGTTAAATAGTAAATATCACCATTTGTTAAAAGTGCTACTATTGAATTCTGTTGTAAATGTCTAACTTTTAAGATGGCTGAGCACAAACAAAGCCAAGAACAAAGCTGAAATCTTTTGATAAATGTCAAGTTGCCATTATAATGCTGTTCATAGACTTTAAGGTACAGTCGATGTCATCGTTCTCACCAAAGAAGCAATTGCTTCCCCTCGATACCTTGACAGATCTGCATGAGTCCATAGATTATCACTGCCCTTAGAACTCTTTATCATGTTTTAAATCTGTTGAAGTATGAAAAAATCAAGTGTGCTTCACAAAACAGGATCATAAAAATGAACTTGGCTAGAGCTGTCTTTGATGGAAGATTCTGAATCATGCCCTAGACAAATCAAAAAGGAGACTGGGAAGTCGGCTGAGACATCTGTACAAAAATGCTAAATACAGCAGCCGTGCGTTAAGTGCAAGAAGACGTGACTGCTCAGTTAAGGGCAGACAAAACCCTGACACAAAATAGAGCCAAACTTTTGAGAAAACTGTTTTACAATAATGTCTGTAACAATTTAGCCCACAGTTGAGCACATATACAGCCTGTGTGGATATTATATACATTAAAGGTAAATAATTAAATGCTTTTAAAATTCCATTTACAAAAAGATCCCTCTTAACTATCTTCTATTCTACCCACATACTTAAATACCTGAAGATTAATTTTCTTTTGTAAACAATACTGACAACCTATGCCACATTAATGCCCCTCCCCTGCATCCTCGACTTTTCCTTTCACCCACAACTGCTTACCGATTCCATCTATTCACAAAATTGTATGTGTCACTAGACATTGTCATAACTAATGTTTTAATAAATGTTATGTAAACTGATGAAATGAAAATGTAAGAATAATGGGGTTGTTCTCTCAATTTTTCTAAAGCCAAGAAAAATCAATGGAATCACTAAAAAAAAAATGCTATTATTTGATGGCTGGTTGAGACCATTGCAGCATTAAAAAAAAAAATGAAATTCAGAGGCTACATTGCTTCAAAAAAAGAAAGGAAGGAAGGAAGGAAGGAAGGAAGGAAGGAAGGAAGGAAGCCAAACAAAACATGCAGTGCTTGCCAACCTGCAGAGAGTGGGGTTATGCCTCTGCAACTCCCTTTGTGCCCTCACAGTCAAGGTCCTGTAATGCTAGAGTATTAAATCTGCTCCAATGCCCTATCTTTTCTGTCATATTCTAGGCTTGTTGAGCTGTTCGTGACTAATACTAATGAGAGACATGCCCTTTCAATTGTTACCTCAAAAAAATGCGAAAGTTGCTCTGATGTGCTCTCTAGCCTGGCCTAATTTCCCATCAAAGAAATAGAACTCCAGCTACTTGACTGACTTTTCATATTGACTCTCGAGAAATCAGAGATGCTTCATGCGTCTGCAACACTCAAGGAAATAAAATAGCTCATACTTGGTCATATTTGATGTCTGGATTCACAGCCCTTTCATTTTTAATGTAATTCGTTATTTGGCTTTCTATTTTATTTCCTCCGGTCTTCACTCAGAGACCAGGATTTCTATCTTTTTAACCTCAAAAATTTACCAATTATGACAATGCCAAATATATCAAAGTGTATAATTAATGACAACTTCATCTATTAGTGTGGGGTGTGTGTGTGTGTGTGTGTGTGTGTGTGTGTGTGTGTGTGTGATATGTTTTGGTTTGGTTCAAATCTGAATTTTGGTGGGGGCCGTTTTGACAACTTTGGAATTTATTTGTGGGGTTTTTCAATGAAATGATCTCTATAAATTATGCTTATGAGAAAAGAAAAAACACCACAGATTAATTATCACAGATTCTGTTAATTCTGAAATGAAAAAAATATTTGCTATCCTTATATTTGGGAAAAAGTGACCAAATGTAAGGTGAGTATACATGACAAAAGTGAACTTGGCCTTTACTCCATCCCCTGAAGTGCACAGAGGAAGACTAAAAATGCTAATAACCTGTCACTGCTAATCCGGCAAAGCAGCTACAGAAAGAATTGTGCTAAACAATGTAAAAGGTCCAGCTTTCTGTGTTGCCTGTCACATAAAGAACAGAAGATAGCCAGCAATATGGAGATGGGGATAAGAACGTGAAAAGGAGCTGAAGTTCAACCAAATGGGCACTGACAAAACCATGGTGATCAAATCATTGAGGGCATATTTAAGACTGAGATGACTTATCTATTCTTTGATTAAACCATGTTTGTGGATTACTCTGTTACTGTATAGAAACTACAAGTGAGCCAAACTCTCTGCCTTCAAGGAGTTCACGGTCTATGAGGGAGAAAGAGGCACAAACCCAATCCCAGGAGCAGAGGGCTATAATATAATAGAGAGGTACATTCAGGCTTGGACATGAGTGCAAGTTCAATTGTTCTCCCAACCTGTGAGGAATGTTTTTTCATATTTTCTTTTTGGAGATAAGTGAGGGCTATGGACTGAATTGTGCCTCCCCCCAAATTCCTAAGTTGAAACCCTAATCCCCAGTGTGATAGTATTTGGAAACAGGGCCTTTGGAAGGTAATTAGGGTTGGATGAGGTCATGAAGGTGGGCCCTTATGATGAGATTAGTGCCCTTGTGAGAAGGGACACCAGAGAGTTCTCTCTCCCCCACCCCCTTCACTACCTTAAGAGGACAAAACAAGAAGGCAGCTATCTATAAGGCAGGAAGAAAGCTCTCACCAGAACCAGCCATGCCGGTACTTTGATTTTGCACTTGGAGCCACCGGAACTGCGAGAAAACGAATTTCCATTGTTTAAGCCACCCAGTCACGGTGTTTTGCTATGGCAGCAGAGCTGGACAAGACAGAGAGCATTCTTTAAAAATTAGAAAGAAAAATATTGGAAGCAGCTAGAAATGAATATTCTGATGAGTGAACAGAAATCTAATTATCAACCTAGTATGCAAGTGAAGAAAGGAGAAAGAACTTCAGACTCCCTAAGAGAAAGCATGTCATGTCCTTAGATACTAAGACAGTTCAGGGAGAGAAGGACTTCATATTAGTTGGCTACTTCCCACCAATAAGCACGAGCCTGGAGGCTCTGTGGTCGCAGCACACACTGGAGAACTAGAACTAGAACTAGAACTAGAACTAGAACTAGAACTAGAACTAGAACTAGAACACTGGAGAAAATCAAAAGGTATGCTATCTTCCGAGAGGAAGGGTGTAAGAACCAGTCTCGTCATAGCCAGAACCACCATGATGTGCTCTCCAGGAGGACAGCCTCCAGACTCATGCAGGCACAACCTCCCCAACCCTGGCCACAGCTCATCAGACTCACTGGCCACTGCCAACCCCCACCTACGAATATGGAGATGAAGGAAATATGGGAAACTAGCTTCTCTAGACACTGAAAGCTCAGAGTAGGACAGAAACTCCTAAGCACAAATAGTGGTTTTATCACTTCTGTCACTTGATGACCATGACTACAGGGAAAAAGAAACATGGCAGGAAGGGAGCAATGGTCTACATATGTGACATGAAAGGAAAAGTATTTGGCTTCCTGGACTTTGGTCTTTATAATAATACGTGTTCCTGCTAAAAGATTAGGTACCACGAGGGGCGCCTGGGTGGCTCAGTCGGTTGAGCGTCCGACTTTGGCTCAGGTCATGATCTCACAGTCTGTGAGTTTAAGCCCTGCTTCAGGCTCTGGGATGACAGCTCAGAGCCTGGAGCCTGCTTCAGATTCTGTGTCTCCCTTTCTCTCTGCCACCCCCCACACACACTCTGCTCTGTCTCTCTCTGTCAAAAATAAATAAACATTAAAAAAATTTTTTTAAAAAGACTAGGTACCACTTACATAAATCGAAAGAGTGTATTTGTCCAAAGACTCTATGACCTAATCAAAGATTTTAATGTGAGAGGGAGGAAACAATGACTGGGAAGCTATAATAGAACAATATTGAAGTTATCAAGCATGTGATGCAAAGAAGCATCAAAATGCAAATATAACCTAGTATATCTCACATGAAAACTAATTCAGACAACGTGTTGTCTCATATTTGCCCTACACAGAACAACTACAAAGCAAACAGATTTCTCCTAATGTTAGAATGTACAATCACCCCCAGGAAGACCAATTCAGAACTCAAACTCCCCAGAAGGGAGTTCTGAGAGGCAGGTCTATAATCACAAATCTGGTAGATGTCCCATGCCACCTAAATCATGTGAGTCACCAATAAATACAACTAGGGATGGTTAAAAACAGAATGATAAATTCAGTGCAATTAAATTCCACTTCAGTTAAAGAACCTGGACGTTTTCTCCATGGAAATGGTAGCAGGGTACAGGAAAAACACTCTGCCAGAAACTCCAAATGTAATATAATCTTAAGTATTTGAATCTTGTGATAAAAGCTGCCTCTTAAAGCTCACTATTTGCTAAGTATGCATTCAAAATATTTCAATAATTCTAAGATGAAATAAGTTTGGTGTGATTAAACATAATAATAATACCATATCTGGAGAACCCAATTTAAAGAGAGGAATATAAACCATTTCATTATAACTTAAAATGGTTCATCATTGTTTTCATAACTCATCACTTTAAATGTAATGTGCAAGTACTGTACATGAGGATGATTTTTGTGGTTAAATTTAAAGGCATTTTATGGGGCTCCTAGCTCACTCAATCTGTAGAGCATGTGACTCTTGATCTCCAGGTTGTGAGTTTGAGCTCCTCACTAGGCATGAAGATGACTTAAAAAAAAATTAAGGCATTTTAAGTAACACCAAAAAAATGCTAACTTTAAGTAGGAAAATATTAAGAAAGGAAAAATTAATTAAAGTGTGACATGGTGACATGTCTATTCCAGGTAAGTAATGGAGGGAAAAAAATTTGAAAATTATGGTATCACTATAAGTCTGCCAGATAAAAGTAGAAGACCCCATTGTTCACCTGCAAAATGACCCAATCTCAAATACATCCATGCAAACAAGTGGGAAGAATGTTAGTAATTCACTTAATCTCAGTAACTTTACGATTTAGATACAATTATTATCAGCATTTTGCAGATGAGGAAATCAATAATCAGAGAGGGGAACCCTTATGCCAACAATTACCAAAAAAAGAAAAAAAGAAAGAATGAAGGAAGGAGAAAGAAGAGAAGAGAAGAGTAGAGAAGAGAAGAGAAGGGAAGGGAAGGGAAGGGAAGGGAAGGGAAGAGAAGAGAAGAGAAGAGAAGAGAAGAGAAGAGAAGAGAAGAGAAGGGAAGGGAAGAGAAGGGAAGGGAAGAGAAGAGAAGAGAAGGGAAGAGAAGAGAAGAAACCCATGGAGCAGCCAGGGTTTGTATCCCGACAATTCAGTTCCAGAGTCTGCACTCCTAACTACTATACTAAGCTGGAAAGAAATATAGGGCCTAGTAAGTAACAAAATGAGACCACAAGAGCTATGTCAGAAAACCCATAGTTCAAAGAAAAAAGGTGTCAAGAATAATGCCAGGAATCGATATAGTTTTCCCTTTTCAGAGAAATTACTACAGCCTATACTATACCCATGCATGGCATACACAGATTACTTATCTGATTATAGAAACATAAAGTAGCAGAACCTGTGATTAATTGCCATGGCTTGAGAAGGATATTCAAAACCATAAATGCTGATTCCAAAATGTGGAGGGTTTTCAAATAACAGTCCTCAAGAATGTGTGCTACTTCAAATTTGTACACATCTACTCTGACATCAACAGAAACTACACAGCAAGACAATTCCCCAGTCTGAACCTGCTGCTGAGGAGCACTCCAGTAGACACTACATTACTGAAAGGCTAAATGTAGAATTGGAGAAGTTCAGGAGCCTAACTCTTTGTTCTCCCAAGTTCAAGAGGAAGAGTAAGCATTCACTGCCTGAGAGTCATGGTTGTACACGTGTATTTTATTGCTAGCCTACTTAATTTCATCTACCTTCCTGTAACATCATCTTTTGTAAATTCTCTATGGGCTGCAACACTCTCCTACTAACATTCATTTAGATCCTTACCTTTGGGAATTTGCTTATAGCACCCCTCATCTAAACTACTTCCTACTTACATTTTTTTATCCAGTTCTGACCCAGCCCTCAAATATAGTTCCAAATTCTATCCTTTCTTTTTTTTTATTTAACTTTATTTTTTATTTTTTAAAATTTACATCCAAATTAGTATACAGTGAAGCAATGATTTCAGTAGATTCCTTAATGCCCCTTACCCATTTAGCCCATCCCCCCTCCCACAACCCCTCCAGCAACCCTCAGTTTGTTCTCCATATTTATAAGTCTCTTTTGTTTTGTCCCCCTCCCTGTTTTTATATTATTTTTGTTTCCCTTCCCTTATGTTCATCTGTTTTATCTCTTAAAGTCCTCATATGCGTGAAGTCATATGATTTTTGTCTCTCTCTGACTAATTTCACTTAGCATAATACCCTCCAGTTCCATCCACGTAGTTGCAAATGGCAAGATCTAATTCTTTTTGATTGCTCCATTGTATGTGTATATATATATATATATATATATATATATATATATATATATATATACCACATTTTCTTTATCCATTCATCCATCGATGGACATTTGGGCTCTTTCCATACTTTGGCTATTGTTGATAGTGCTGCTATAAACGTGGGGATGCATGTGTCCCTTCGAAACAGCACACCTGTATCCCTTGGATAAATGCCTAGTAGTGAAACTGCTGGATTGTAGGGTAGTTCTATTTTTAGTTTTTTGAGACACCTCCATACCTGTTTTCCAGAGTGGCTGCACCAGCTTGCATTCCCACCAACAATGCAAAAGAGATCCTCTTTCTCTGCATCCTCGCCAATATCTGCTGTTGCCTGAGTTGTTCATGTTAGCCATTCTGACAGGTGTAAGGTGATATCTCCTTGTGGTTTTGATTTGTATTTCCCTGATGATGAGTGATGTTGATCATTTTTTCATGTGTCGGTTGGCCATCTGGATGTCTTCTTTGGAGAAGTGTCTATTCATGTCTTTTGCCCATTTCTTGACTGAATTTTGTTTTTTGGGTGTTGAGTTTGATAAGTTCTTTGTAGATCTTGGATACTAACCCTTTATCTGACATGTGATTTGCAAGTATCTTTTCCCATTCTGTCAGTTGCCTTTTAGTTTTGCTGATTGTTTCCTTCGCTGTGCAGAAGCTTTTTATTTTGATGAGGTCCCAGTAGTTCATTTTTGCTTTTGTTTCTCTTGCCTCTGGAGATGTGTTGAATAAGAAGTTGCTGCAGCCAAAATCAAAGAGGTTTTTGTCTGCTTTCTCCTCGAGGATTTTGATGGCTTCCTGTGTTACATTGAGGTCTTTCATCCACTTTGAGTTTATTTCTGTGTATGGTGTAAGAAAGTGGTCCAAGTTCATTCTTCTGCATGTCTCTGTCCAGTTTTCCCAGCACCACTTGCTGAAGAGACTGTCTTTATTCCATTGGATATTCTTTCCTGCTTTGTCAAAGATTAGTTGCCCATACATTTGTGGGTGTCTTAAAGTCTTCTATGACGATTCTGGAAATGATTTTTCCTTCCTATGGATTTAATCAAATTAGTAGTCAATCACATGTGAATCTATAGTTCACATTTGACCTTTAATTAGGTACCTCATAAGGCAGTTGTAAAAATTAAATTTGACAGTGAAATAATTAATGTGAAGTGTTCAGGACAGTTTGTGGCATATAGTAAGTATTCAGTGTTAGCTATTATGATTATTTCTGATTCTTTTCATTTTACATTATTTAGGCTATTACTAAACTATGATTTTTATTTAATTTCATTATATGTATACTTTGTCTTTCCAATAAGGATAAAAGCAGTATTAACTCTAGACTTTCCCAAAATTTCCAAAACTCCTAACGTTGTACCGAACACAGAATGTATTGCCAGGAAATATTTAGATGGTTAAAAACAGGACACTAAACTTGTTAACAAATACTACCTTTTTATGCTCTGCAATTTCTGAACCATGTTCAGGTAGTAAAACAGGCGGGACTATTCTTATCAAAAGATTTATAGTACAAAATAGTTGTTAAAATCTCTGTCAAGGCAATAAACTGCCATTCCAACGAATAACTAGGTGGTCTTGACCTTAAGATCTCATGTGAGCTATAAATTCTTGGGAGAAGGTGGTTTATAGTCAACCATCAATCTGCAGACATGTTTCCATATAAATTTCAGAAGGCTAGTGCTGGCTCACAAATTTCCTTGTCAGATGTAGTCCATAAGATTCTAAAACCTTAAGGAGGCAGACACATCGACAACATATATGTTTGTGTTTTAGAAATATCATTTTGGAAGCAGCTTAGAGAAAATGAATTGTTTGTGGAGAGGTGGAAAACAAGGAAAGCCTTGGAGGCTCCTTATAGGAGGCCAGATGAGATGCTCTGAAGACTTGATCTTAAACAATGCAAGTGAGAACCCAGATGTCTGAAACATACTCTCTCTTACGCCTTTCCAAATACTGCTTTCTCTGCACTCAAGTCCCCCTACTGTATAAAGCATTCCAGAACCTGGATTCTGTGAATGTCGTGAATTCTACCATGGCTGAGGTCACATGTTCGCTATCACAGATCTCTTATTTTTTCTCACAGCTTACAAATTAATTTATCATCCTTAGGGTTCATTGATATTACTCAAAGCACAATCCAGCACTCTGAGAATTGCTATTTGATCTTTTCTCTCTACATTTTCATCCCAGATTTCTTTTCACTTACTCTTTCCTGGAAGGTAAGATGGAATTAATGAGTAAATAAAAATGCAAGGATAATATTCTACTCTGCTAGTTATCAAACAATTTAGGGTATAATGACTTAGGTGTTCAGCAAAAAAATAATTCTTTTCCAATGACAACCAATGCTTCCAAAGGTAAAGTAAAACTGGTAAACTCATATCTTCTGAAGACAGTGCAAACTGTTTGGAAAACAAGTCATAAAAAGCTATAAGGAACCCCATCCCTTTGACCTTGTAATCTCACCTGTAGAAAATTATCCTCAAGAGGTAATCAAAATGGAGGAAACTCTTTGCTCACAGAATGTGCTCATTGCAACATTATTTAAAATAGGCAAAAATTGGGAGCAGTTTTAATGATTGGTTGATTACCTGTTGTATGATAACATAACACCTTGTGTTTTTCCTTTCTTAGCAACTAATTTGTCTCTAACAATACCTAGTAAATTTTTCTAAGTAAATGGAATCAAGACAAAGGAAAAACAAAGTAAAAGCAGAAGTGAAGTTAGCGTACAAAATGGGTGTGAACCCAATTACCCAAGGGTAATTGCTATTGCTGAAAATGACACTGTACAAAGATATGATAATAGTACGTGGTAGAACCCAGAGATGCCCCAGATAGTCTGCTCCAGAGACTGAATGTTTACCACTTCCTTCTACTGCCCCCCCCCCATTGTTTGCCCCTCAAATTGTTCACCATTTAAAAATACGATAGCTCAATGAGATTCTGAATGCCAGACAGAAATCCCCATTTACTGTCGTAGAAGTACTAACTTTAAAACTTTTCTTGGGGCGGCTCAGTCAGTTAAGCATCCGACTTCAGCTCAGGTCATGATCTCACAGTTTGTGAGTCTGAGCCTTGTGTCTGGCTCTGTGCTGACAGCTTATACCCTGGAGCCTGCATTGGATTCTGTGTCTCCCTATCTCTCTGCCCCTCCCCCACTTGCTCTCTCTCTGTCTCTCTCTCTCTTTCTCTCTCTCAAAAATAAATAAACATCTAAAAAAAATTTTAACTTTTCTAGAAAGTAATATTTATCAAGAAACTTATTGTTCAAGGGGTGCCTGGGTGGCTCAGTCGGTTAAGCGTCCGACTTCGGCTCAGGTCATGATCTCGCAGTCTGTGGGTTCGAGCCCCGCGTCGGGCTCTGTGCTGACCGCTCAGAGCCTGGAGCCTGTTTCAGATTCTGTGTCTTCCTCTCTCTCTGCCCCTCCCCCATTCATGCTCTGTCTCTCTCTGTCTCAAAAATAAATAAAAACGTTAAAAACATTTTTTAAAAAAGAAACATTGTTCAAGAAGTTATCATTCACTTCTAAAAATCTACTACCTAAAAAAAAAAATATGACACGATGGGAATTATGGTGAATTTCTTAGGTGTAGTATGATAGAGCTGCTGTAATTTTAAGAGATTCCTTATCTTTAGATGTACATATTGACATGTTAATAATGTCTGGAATTTGCTTCAAAACAATCTGGGGCATAGAGTTTTGTAGATAAAATAGCTTTGTCTGTGAGTTTTTAATTGTTGAAACTAGATGATGATTACATATTCATTTTACTATTCTTCCTTCTTTTATATGTATTTGACATTTTGCAAGATAAAATGATGAAAATTCATCAAAGATACACATTAAGATCTGTGTGCAAGGATAAGCATTACAGGGAAATCATCACATAAATTGTAGTATATCTTTATGCTCAAGTTTATGTAGCCATTAGGAATTCTTACTTTCAATGGTTAATTAATGATTTAACAAAAATGTTCATAATACAACATTAACTGAGGAAAGATTTGTATAAATATGAAAACCCTGTATAATATGGATTGGGGGAGGAGGACCTTTTTCAGAGTTAGAAAGAAACATATCAAAATATCAACAATGGTTATCTCTATATAGTCATAGGCTATATTTGTTTGCTCTCTCAAAATTTTTCTGCATTTTCCAATATTTATACCATGACAGTGAATCAACTTTTATATTCAGCAAAAAGTCGATGTTATTATGGGATCTACAAAGCAAAAGAAACCTGACTGTGAGGGAGTAGAAGAGTCTCAGGAGACTATATTTGGGTGTCCTTGCCATTAGAGCCCTAACATCGTAAAGACTGGGGCACAGTCCCATTATCCACCTGACTGACTGGCCTGGCACTTCCACACCTGCTGGCATCCTGGAAGTGGGGACTCCTGGACCCAAACGAGACCTGCCTCACCAAATGTCCTCAATCCACATGCTCTGCATATTGGACCAATGTGAACAGTGGAATAATTATAAAAAGAAGTAAAGTCATGAAAGTTGTGAAGTCATGAAAAATGGAGGTATACTATACATTATGTACAGACATAAATGGTACTGTTTCTAGGCATCTTAATAAAATAGAAAAATTATTCGAAATGCATTAAAAAAGGACAAATTGGGGAGAAGACTTAGTAAATGTCAAAGGAAGATGTGAATCTTCCATTCGTTTAAAAATTCTTGTGGTGAATGAAAGTGAAAATGCAACCTACTGCTACTTATAGGATGCAGGGAAAGCAGTTCTAAATGGAAGGTTTACAATGACAAACGCCTACATTAAGAAAATAAATATCTCAAATAAACAATCTAATTTTACAATTCAAGGAGCTAGAAAAAGAAGAAACTGAGCCAAAAGTTAGCAGAAGGAAGGAAATAAATATCAGACCACAAATAAATGAAATAAAGAACAGAAAAATAAAAGATCAATGAAACTAAGAGCTGGTTTCTTTAAAAGATAAAGATACAATTAGCAAACCTTTCGCTGGACTCACCAAGAAAAACAAAAAGAGACAGCGCTCAAATAATAAAATAAGAAATGAAAGGGAGACATTACAACTGATATCGTGGAAATGCAAAAAATCATAATAAACTACTATGAACAATTATGCACCAATAATTGGACAAACTAAAAGAAATGGATAAATTCCTATAAACATATAAACTACCAAGACTGAATCATGAAGAAATAGAAAATATGAACAGACAAATAACAAGTAAGGAGATTGAGTAAGTAATCAAAAACCTCCGAATAAAGAAAAGCCCAGGGCCAGATGGTTTCTCTGGTGAATTCTACCATATATCTAAAGACTAAATACCAATCATTTCTCAAGCTCTTCCAAAAAACTGAGGACAGAACATACTCAAAATCATTTTATGAGATCATCATTATGTTGATACAAAACCAGTTAAGGACACTTACAAATAAAGAAAACTATAGGCCAATATCCCTGATTAATATAGATGGCAAAAATTCTCAACAAAATAACAAACTGAATTAAATAACACATAAAAAGATCATACATGTTGATCAAGTGGTATTTATATCTGGGTTGCAAGGATAGTTCAACATCCACAAATCAATAAATGTGATACATTAATATAAAGAAAAATAAAAATCATATTATCATATACATATATGCAAAAAGCATTTGACAAAATTCAACATCTTTTCATGATAAAACTTTTAAAGAAATTGGATATAGAAGAAATGTATCTCTGCATAATATAGGTCATATATGATAAGCCCTTGGCTAACTTCATACTCAACGGTGAAAGGTTCAAAGTTTTTTTTTCTAGGATCAGGAACAATAAAATGAGCCCATTCTTGCTACTCCTATTCAACACAGTACTGGAATTCCTAGCCAGAGCAATCAGGCAAAAGAAAGAAATAAAAGGCATCCAAGTCAGAAACAAGTGAAATTGTCTTTTTTTGCAGATGATATGAAAACTCTAAAGACTGCCCTTCAAAACTCTTAGGTCTAATAAATGAATTCAAGAAATCTGCATGATACAAAATCAAAGTACATAAATCAATGGCATTACTATATACTAGCAATGAAATATCTGACAAAGAAATAAAAATCTCATTGACAATAACACCAAAACAATAAAATACTTAGGAATAAATTTAAAGGAGGTAAAAGGTCTTTACACTAAAAAATATAAGACTTGGCTGAAAGAAATTGAAGAAGACACAAATAAATGGAAAGATATCTCGTGTTTTGGATTAGAGGAGTTAATATTATTAAAGAGTCCATACTAACCAAAGCCATCTATAGATTCAATATAATCTCTATCAAAATTCCAATGGCATTTTTCACAGAAATATAAAAAAAGTCCTAAAATTTGTATGGAACCACAAAAGATACCAAATAGCCAAAGCAATCTTGAGAAAAAGAGCAAAACTAGAGTCATCATACTTCCTGATTTCAAACTATGCTACAGAGCTATAGTAATAAAAATAGTATGGTATTGGGGCACCTGGGTGGCTCAGTCGGTTAAGCGTCCAACTTCAGCTCAGGTCATAATCTCGCGGTCCATAGGTTCAAGCCCCGCATCGGGCTCTGTGCTGACCGCTCAGAGCCTGGAGCCTGTTTCAGATTCTGTGTCTCCCTCTTTCTCTGACCCTCCTCTGTTCATGCTCTCTCTCTCTCTCTCTGTCTCAAAAATAAATAAATGTTAAAAAAAATTAAAAAAAAAATAGTATGGTATTAGTATGAAGAAAGACACATAGACCAATGGAACAGAATTGAGAGCCCAGAAATAAACTCCCACATATAGAGTCAGCAAATATTTGACAAGGAAGCCAAGAATATTCAATGAGGCAAAAATAATCTCTTCAATAAATGGTGCTGAGGAAACTGGATAATCACATGCAGAGGAATGAAGCTAGACCCCTACCTTACACCACTTACAAAAATTAACTCAAAATGGATTAAAAATTTAAATGTAATAAACATTGGGGCACAAGTGCCCCTATGCATCAACACTCCTGCATCCCTTGGGTAAATTCCTAGCAGTGCCAATGTTTATAGCAGTACTTTCAACAATAGCCAAATTATGGAAAGAGCCTAAATAACCATCAACTGATGAATGGATAAAGAAATTGTGGTTTATATACACAATGGAATACTATGTGGCAATGAGAAAGAATGAAATATGGCCTTTTGTAGCAATGTGGATGTAACTGGAGAGTGTTAAGCTAAGTGAAGTAAGTCATACAGAGAAAGACAGATACCATATGTTTTCACTCTTATGTGGATCCTGAGAAACTTAACAGAAGACCGTCAAGGAGGGGAAGGAGAAAAAAAAAAAGAGAGGGAGAGAGGCAAACCATAAGAGACTCTTAAAAACTGAGAATAAACTGAGGGTTGATGGGGGGTGGGAGGGAGGGGAGGGTTGGTGATGGGCATTGAGGAGGGCACCTGTTGGGATGAGCACTGGGTGTTGTATGGAAACCAATTTGACAACAAATTTCATAATAAATAAATAAATAAATAAATAAATAAATAAATAAAATTTAAATGTGAGACTTGAAACTAAAACTCCTAGAAGAAAACAGGGCAACAGGATCTAGACCTTGATCTTGACAATAATTTTTTGGATATGACAACAAAAGCACAAGCCACAAAAGCAAAAATAAACAAGTAGGACTGCATCAACTAAAAACTTATGCACAACAAAAGAAACAATCAACAACAAAAAAAGGCAACTAATGGAATGGAAGAGAACATTTACAGACCATCTGATAAAGGGTCGATATCCAAAATGTATACGGAACTCACAGAACTCAATTGTAAAAAAAAAACAAAAAACAAAAAACAAAAAACAAGCTGATTAAAATGGGCAAAGGATCTGAAAAGACATTTTTCAAAAGAAGATACACAAATGACCAACAAGTACATGAAAACATGCAAAACATCACTCTTCATCAAGGAAATGTAAATCAAAACCACGAGATATCATTTCACATCTGTTACAATGGCTATTATCAAAAAGACAAAAGATAAGTATTGGTAAAGATGTGGAAAAAAAAGAAACCTTGTGCACCATTGGTGGAAATGTAAATGGCGCAGCCACTATGAAAACCAGTATGGAGGTTCTTCAAACAAGTAAAAATAGGACTACTATATGATCCAGTAACCCCACTTCTGGGTATATGTCCAAAGGAAATGAAATTACTACCTTGAAGACATCTGAACTCCCATTTTCATTGCAACATTACTCACAATAACCAAAACATGGAAACAACCTAAGTGTCTGCTAACGGATTAATGGATAAAGATGTGGTTTATATGCATACAATGGAATTATTCAGCCACAAAAAAGAAGGAAATTCTGCCATTCATGATAATATGGATAAATCTGAGGGCATATGCTGAGTGAAATAAGTAAGAGAGACAAATACTATATGATATCACTTATACGTGGAATCTAAAAACATTGAACTCACAGAAACAGAGATTAGATTTGTGGTTGCCAGGGGTGAGGTTGGGGAAAATGGGTTAAAGTAGTCAAAGGCACAGACTTCTAGTGACAAAACTAGTCCTCAGGATCTAAGAGTGACAATAGTTAACAAGAGTGCACCATAAGGGCACCTGGGTGGCTCAGTCAGTTAAGTGTTTGACTCTTGATTTCTGCTCAGGCTCTGATCTCAAGGTCATGAGTTCAAGCATCGTGTTGGGCTCTGTGCTGGGTGTGAAGCCTACTTAAAAAAAAAAAAAAATCAAAGAAACAAAAGTGCACTGTATACTTTAAAGTTGCTAAAATAATAAATCTTTTAAGTTCTCACCACTTAAAGACAAAAGGCAACTATGTGAGGTGATGGATGTGTTAACTTCCTCCTGTGGCAATCATTTCACAATATACACATTTATCAAATCGCCATGTTGTACACCTTACACTTACACAATGTTATATGTCAATTTTATCTCAAAAACTCTGGGAAATAAATACATAATAAATAAATAGGTCTGTAATGCTGTGGGAGGGGGTGGTGGAAACAGTTTAGGTTGAAGGCTTAATAACTGACAAGGGAACAATGTGAATTTTGCCCTAGTTTAAAAATTCCCAGTCCAAAATCTTTGTCCTTCATCCTCATTTATATTCATAACAATATCAAACGGAAGCTCCTTGCCAAGTACTGGTGACTGGGCACATCTGATTGTCATGTTACTATAAAGGACATCACGTAGAAGTTGTTCATCCAGAACATCCAGCGTGCTTGCCGGGCATTAACTTTCAGACAGTCTGAATATTTTCTAAACGCTGGATTCATCCCTGGATTTAGAGTGGATAAAAAAGCCCTTGTCCCAAATGATTCTCTGGCCTTTGAACATGTGAACTCAGTCAAAAAAGATTTTTTTAAGTCTAATCTCAAAAGGGTAGCTTCAGTAAGAATATGAACTTACAGCACCTCTCTTGCTAGGTGTTAAAAAACTTCACGCTCTGTCTCTACCAAATTGAAACAGCTCCTCCTTATATTACAGTTCCTCAGCTCATTGGAATTTGTTCACATTATATCTGAACACCATTTAAAATCATTAGATCTGTATGTAAAAATCATTCTAATCTTTGTTGAATCCTTAGCTTATAATCTTATTTCTTTGGCCTCAGAATTGGTCAAGAAATCTATAAGATCCATAGAAACTTTTCTCACTTACTTTACAAAAATTCTTGTTAAATAAATTCCAATCTTCAAAGAAAATTTCCATTCTCTTTATCCTCTTCAGAAACTTCAGACATCCTATAATACACATTACAATATAACTGCACAATTCTGAAGAGTGAAGCTTTAATTCACCTGATAACTGCTGTCCACCAAAACTCTTATGTATCTGTGTATCAAATAGAGCACAAAAATATGTTGATTTTGCCAAAAGGCTTCAGGTTGAATGATCTCATTTTGTGGGTGATGTTTTCAAATACTGTCTTGAAGCCTTTCTACAGGAAGGAAGAGAGGACAAAAACAATTTTAATTATGGTTAAATTTTTAAGTAAAAATAAGAATCTCAGAATCTAAAATAAACATCCTTCTTTGTCACATGGTGTGAGTTACAGGGAAAAAAGAAACAAATATCTGGATCAGTAAATGAGTCAGAAAATCTCAGAAACATACTTTGCTTCACAAAGCCCAGGACCTTTAGAAATCATATTAGCAAAATACTTATTGAGTGACTACTATGGTCACTCAATAAGACTCATAGACCAGACTAAGCTGGTCTATGCTTGGGACACATCAATAAACAAAACATGCAGGGATCCCTGCCGTCAATTAACTGACTTCCTATTGGATCTTTCTTTGGAGGCACAACCTCCCTAAATTTCCCAAAACCTGACTGCTTTCTCAGTCCATATGTGAGAATGTCGGTCCAACTTCTACACCCAGGCAAAGGAATCTTTATTCTTCTGACAATTGCATTATTGCCATTCTTCTTGCTGGCACACTGTGGTTCATACCCTTGATCCCAGTTCAATAGATGATGCTGACACTAAATTGGATTTTGATGCTAGTCAGCTGGGTTGATATTCATTTGGTTACCACACAGGCATCAAGTGGATCTTGAAGAGAAGATAACCCAACTCCCTCTGAATTAGAACAAGACAGAGCAAGGCCCTCTATTGCCTGAATTTCCATAGTTGCCAATTCTCAGTCTACCCTAAGGGGTCAAGTCCAGAAGCACTATGCTTAGGCACAATCCTTGTGTAGACCTTGAGATTCTAAACCCCTTCCCTTCTAAGAAATATGCATTCTCAAACATCAGGCAGGGGCTCCCCTTCCATCTGGGAAATACCAAGAATCTGATTATTCCTCTCTTCTTAGAAAATAAAAGTATCCTCTTCAGCCTCTAGAAGGCATTACACTATTCATTCATTCATTCATTCATTCATTCACATCCAATACTTTTTTACCACTACTCTGTCAGGTAATGTTCTTAACCCCAATTGCCTCTGGGAAGACCCTTTGTGGAGGAAGCAGCCTTTATACCTACAAAGCATAACAAGATGACTTTCTGACAGTTCTCTCCCTAGAATAAAAGGAAAAAAATAATAATAAATGGGACCTATAGCTGGGCATCCTATTACATATATGAGTGTATTATAAATAACAAGGGTGTCTAAAATTTTTAAATATCCAGGTGATAATGAAAACAGTGACCATGGAAATAATTATCAATCCCTTTATAAAAATATATTCTGAAAATTATTTTAGGAAGAAAACATACCTGAATTCTGAAATTACCCAGCACTACAGGTGTTTAGTTTTTGTCGTTTTGTTTTGTTTTTTCAAAAGCTCATGTAAATTATTTCTATCAACATGAAAAAATAAACAAATAACAACAAAATTATTTGATCCATTCTCATTTTTAAAGAAAACTTTCTGCTTAGGACAAGTCACTGACCTGGAAGGTTAGAAAAATCCAATCCAGGCTTAGCTCCTGAATATACTTGACCTTGATTCTTGTGGCCTCTGAGTTCAGGACACTCTCTTCTGTGAACCTCCTTCCTCCTGGCTTTAATAGTGCTGCCCGTCATAAGGACTTCTGCATCATACTATCTGTCTCCCTGTGGCTTCAAACCACTGGTACTAAATATTATATTTTTGAGTCATATAATTCCTTTTCTCTGTGTAACAAGCCCTGAAATATGTGAAGAAGTTTTGAATCCCCAATTTTCCTCTTGCAACTGTGTTCAATTATTCTCCTACAACTGTTCTCAAATGGCATCTTTTCCAGTCCCTTCGTAAAAATAAGTCAATACCAGAGCACCTGGGTGGTTCGGTTGGTTGAGTGTCCAACTTCGGCTCAGGTCATGATCTCCCAGCTTGTGAGTTCAAGCCCGGTATCTGAGCTGTCAGCACAGAGCCTGGAGCCTGCTTCAGATTCTGTGTTTCCCTCTCTCTCTGTCCCTCACCTGCTCACACTCTCTCTCTTTCTCTCAAAAATGAACATTAAAAAATTAATAAGTCACTATCTTTTGAACATACTTCATTTGTCTATAGGATACCAATACTCTTAAGAAAGACACCAATACTCTTTTTATCTGGAATTTACACTTTAAGAATGTTCTTTAAGGAAATAATAATCTGGAATCTGAGTAAATATTTATCTATCTTATGTTCATCACAGCATTATTTACAGTATTTAAAAATAATAGTATGGTCAGTATACCTATCTGATTAAACTTACATGTTAAAGAAGTAACTTAAGAGTATTTGAATGTTCACTGCATGTTGCCAAGTGGGAGAAAAAAGAGATTACCAAAATACGTATAATAAAATCATTTGTGTGTATCTATGTGTGCATAAACTCGGAAGAATATATAACCCATGTTAACAATGGTTCTAATTCATGAGATTATAGATGATTTTTACTTGATGTATTTTTTTTGTACTTTCCAGATTTTCAATAGTGAAAATACACTACTCTGTAATGGAAACAAATAATGTTATATTTTTTTAACGTATTGCCCAAAGCTGAAAGCAAATCCAAAGGTATGCCCCGATCAACTCACAGCCAGTGGAATACTGCCATCACCTAATCCACTTGCACTAATGCTGCATATATATTGATGACTTTGCAGCCACATTACACAATTGATTCATTTTGAGAATATTCTTCTTTATAGCCTCTAAAACATTTCACAAATATTACCATTAAATCTCTCACCTTGTTCTTGAACATTAGCTGTTTTGTTTTGTTTTGTTTTGTTTTAATTCCTAAAATTTTTATTTTTTTATTCTTAAAATAAGTGACTCCCATTATTGCCATCTTGTGCCCCCCATTAGTCCCACGGACCCTCCACCACGCCCAAAATGGCACATTCAGCAGAGGCTCCCCCTAGGACATTCCCAGAAACTGATGAAGAGGTGGGCCCGGATCTGAGCAAGGTGATCACCAAGATGTTCAGAAATCAGGACACCAGAGTGGAGGCTGCTGAAGACGTGTGAGACAAAACTTTCTATATCACACAGAGTGTGCAGAAATTAATGATAATTAAGTGGAACCTCTCATCATGATCAATAATGCAAAATTTGCATTGTCATCCAGGGATATTCCCATATGCCCAATAAGAATATTTTTAAGTGAGACATGCTCCAATTTCTGCAAAACTTGTAACCAATACAATTTCAGTAACAAAGCAGATATGCACCTCTCAGTTACAGAGATTTTTAAAAAATAGTCATGTAGATTGTTTATGTGCAGAACTTATAGTCTGCGGTGGATTCAAGAAAATACAACAGAGTAGAAGAACTCTATCATTGCTTTCCCTCATGAAGGCAGTTCCAAAAGTGTTACCTAATTGCAGACAGACTTAATGCTGAATTTACTTTGATTCACAAAGAGAGAAAGAAAGCCAATGGGATGGATAGGGTGGTTTGGTTTAATGTTAAAAAGTGTGTGACTATCCTCATGAATGACAAGCCTGGCACTGTAGCCAATATCCCACATTTTAGACAGCTACTCTTGGCTGAAACCATGAAAGTTTAAGATATTCTTACTCATGGACTCTTCTCTGACCAGCTATTTCTAGAACAAATAAAGCTGACTTTGAGGCTGTCATTGTCAAAACTACAGTTCCCGGAGAGGACAAGATGAAACTGTCCTCCAAATTTTAGGCTGTTGCATTTTAATGATCTTGATGAGACAACCTAGAACACACAAAGGTGAATCTGTGACTTACCTATTTAGCTGTGTCCCACTGTAAAATATTGTGTTTTGAACCATCGTACTAATATTATAACATAATTACATGTCTTTTAACAGTATAATTACACATGTTTATAAACATGTGTTCTGAACTACTCTACCCTGGAATATTTTTGCTTGTTTTTGTTTTGATATGCTTCTAATGTTAAGACTCTACGATACTAAAGCAAAAAAATTATAGAGTTCTTGGTATTTATCCATTTCAAACTTCTTTACTGTTTGGTTCATCTCTCTGCCCATGTTAAGACCTCTTTCATCTGATTCCATCATTTAGTTTCTTTATTAACCTTCTTAACTCTCGTCACTCACAAATTTAATGAGTGTGTCCTTCATATCTTTATCCAAATCCCTAATGAATGTATCAAACAGAATATGGGCCAGGATAAAGCCATGAAACTTACCATCAGAAAGCTGCCATCAGATAAACACCTTCTGGCTGAAGGTGTTCAACCAGAAACTCATCAAGCAAGCGGTATTATGATTTAGTCCACAATTTTCCCTCTGTGTGATATCATATGATATCAACAAAAGACTTTACAGAGGACATTTGAGGACATATTTTTCAAAATATTAAAGTGAACTTTTGTTTCACACTTATACCAATGAGGTCAAAAATTTATTAAACCAGTGGTGGGGCGCCTGGCTGCCTTGGTCAGTGGAGTATGTGACTCTTGATCTCAGAGTCATGAGTTTGAGCCCCACGTTAGGCATGGAGCCTACTTAAAATAAAATAAAATGGAAGTTGATATCAGAAAATATACTTTTTTTAATTTATTAAACCAGGGTAAGCCCAACCTCAAGAGTAAAGAGACATACTCGGGGCTCCTGTGTGGCTCAGTTGGTTAAGCGTCTGACTTTTGGTTTCATCTCAGGTCACGATCTCAGGGTTCATGAGTTTGAGCCCCTCATCAGGCTCTGCACTGACAGTGCGAAGCCTGCTTGGGATTCTCTCTCTCTCCCTTTCTCTGCCCCTTCCACTCTCTCTCTCTCTCAGAATAAATAAATAACTTTAAAAAATAAAAGAGAACTACTCGAACTTGGTTACAGTTATTATCTCAAGTAGAAAAATGTATCACCCAATGCATTCACTTCCTGACTTGACATTTCACCATAGACCCATGGTATTTCTTCTGCCCCATAAATAGGAATCAGAGAGACCAAGTTTAATTCATCTCTATTTACTCCACAATGCCTAGCACATGGTTTTATTCATAATACTGTGGAGTCTACTCCATGCCTTTCTAAGGTCAGGATGCTCTTGCCAAAACAGAAGTTTCTATCACCACTTATCCCCCTAGAAACCCAGTGGTCACTTGAGTTTACTATTTCCCATGGCATTGCAGAGAGAAACATATAAACAGAGCAGCTAAAATATGTGTTATTCTCAAGGCATGGGGCATAACACTGATTCCCCACTCAACAGATGATGAGGTAACTGGCTAAAAAGATCTCTAGGTTTAGGCAGGGAGATATTGCTACTAATACGCCGTCGATATTTTAGCTGTTGATATTAGCTGTAGTTGACTTTGAATGAAACACAATAATGCCTCCATTTAATAACAATAATGACCCCTTACCTTAGACCACTGGTCCAGGGCTGCACAGCTTGGACATGTGACTGGTATATCCATTCCAGGAAACTGATCACCGGCTATCAGACTACTCCTGGGGATGGATTCAGGCAGCCCCTAGCCTTTTGCTTATTTTTCCTGTGCTTCAGTGCTCTCTTCCTGCTACACCTAAATTCTCATTATCCCTCCCACACAAAAGTCCCAAACTGCCCCTTTTTCTCTGACAGTAAAACTCAATGTGTCCCCTCTCCCTGAAGTATTAAGAACACAGAACGTATTTATCCTTTTGTAAGTTAGAAAATGCATATTTTTTAAAAATGTCCAGCTTACACTCTCTGGTGGATAAAGAGATCCTTTACTATGTCTTGGGGAATTTCCATTTTCCCCAAAGATTCTTCTAAATGCATCAGGAACAAAGATGAGGAAAAACATAAGATAAGCCTGTGCTACACACAAAATGCAAACTCAAGAAACGTTCTTTCAGTGCATGAATCAATGACTCAGTACAGGTTATATAAGATATTTTGAATGTAGTGATTTCAGAGAACTATGGATGGAAGTTTAGGCATGCTACACTGCAAGACACTTCTTAGACAAGAAAAGCAAAGATTTTAGGACCTACAAAACAGTGAGATGGACAGATTCAGGAATTCTCTCCCTCAACAGACCAGGGAGTTGAGGCAGGGGAAGGAGGCTTAAGCAGAGATCATAGATTAGCAGGAGACTGGCACAAATATCAAAGAAGTATGTTCAAGTGCAGAGGAAAGATTCAGAAGAGTTATAAATCATGTGCGAAGTCTAAGCCTGAAGGAGCTAGCTGAATCCTACGGCTAAAAACAGGTGCAAGAGAGCCCCCTAGTGTTCCCGCGCAAAAATGCAGCTCCACGTCCAGCTCCGCGTGCTTCTCCCGCCCGCATTGCAATGATGGGTGCTCTCCCAGCCTTGGTGAAACACACCTTTCGGTGGGCACCAAAGCAGATAGCGAGTTGTGGTATTTAGGTACTCAGAGATGTGTTTCACCCGTCCCATTTTGTAGCCCACCCGCTCTTTTTAGAAATAGAAAAACTGAATTCAAAAGAGAAAGCAACGTGCCAGAGAGTAAGCAAGGAGAGAAATCTGAAAAAACCGATGGGACCAGAACCCAGGACGACCTATCTCGCTCGCCCTGAGCTTTTTCTCTTTACTGAGCCACCTCCAGTACCTTAGTTGGCTTTTTAAACTGGTCCACGATAGATCAAGAAAAAAAACGATTAAAAGGCTCTGGTGTAGGCATACTGCTTTCTGAACAACTACTTGTATCTACCAATTATTGAATCTCTTGTATGTGCTATCCACTCTAAGGAAGATGTGAGAAATAGTACCTCAAATCCTTACTGCCCTAAAATTCAGACATTATTACACATAAATTCTATGTAGAAAACTAAAACTCAGAGAGTGTGGGTCATGTACCCACACACATTTCTAAATTGCAAATTTAAACCCAGGTCTGTCTCCCAAAACTCAGATGGGTCCCATTAATGCCCTATCGCCTTTCCGGACCTATTTCAGTGTGAGAAAATTGGTGTAAAAGAAATATTTCACCGTGAACATTTCATTATCTCTTTATTAGAGTTGTGTTTCCCTCTCAGAGTAATTCTACCTATTTCTTATCCTCCAAATCAGTATATATCAAGTATCATTTCAACAAGTGTTATGATTTTATTAGCATTTCTTTTTATACTTATTTTCAAATAAAATAATATTTTCTCTCAAGTAAGGCCCCCTAGTTTTCCAAAGAGGTATTAATTTATTTATATCACCTAAACTCACAAAACCTTTTAGTGGCACAATCGGACCAAAAGTACATATTTACTCTGTACTTCTCTGCCCAATTCTTTCTATATATCATGACTGTTATGTGACTTTTTTGTCTAGTCTCTAATTTTTTACATAATGTGGTTCCACTTACCTATATAACCAAAGTGCCAGATACAGTGTAAAATAATTATTTATTTATTCCAGCAATATTTATGTATTACCCCAGATGTTCCAGGCACTAAGGAAAGCACCTAGTTTTGGAAACAAAAGGAAAGGAGTAAGAAAGAGTGGTTGCCCTCAAGGAGTTTACCAGTTCTGGGGGAGGGACAGACCCATATGCAATGTGATGGATATTGTGATAAATCTTCAACGGGTAATAAGAAGATGTAGTGAAATAAATCCAGGAAGGACACTCGTGATAAGTTTCAAAGGGGTAGGTGAACTTTGAGATAAATTATTCATGTATCCTTTGTTCCGGTAAGTCATCTTTCTGGGTCACCTCCCCACACATACTTCTTTTACACTTCCTTATGCAATCATCACCTCTCCCTTCCTCCTACTCACTCTGTTCCTACCCAGCCATGTGCAACAAATTGCCTCAGTTATACTTCATAGTGTTTCAGATATTCCCTAGCAGTTCTGATCTCAATTTTTAACACCACACTATTCAAAGCGGACAGCTTCTGTAACTGCTGTAATATGGCATGGGTTTCAAAAACAAAAACAGAAACAAAAACAAAACAAAAACAAAAACAAACAAAACAGATTCTATTTAAACAGAATCAAATAAAGCCCAAAGGAAAATCCTCATCCATCTCAGAACAAGTCACAAACAGAGTCACCCTGCAACGCAGGCGTTGCTGACCACAGCAACTCGGTGCCCCACTGGCACGTCACAAGTAAGATCCAGCCTCCCTGAGAAAGACTCCACATGCTTCTCTGAATAAAAACAGACACACATTAGACACTTTCTCTTCACAAAAACACAGCTGCATAGCAACCAGCCTGGAACAACCAGGGGGGAAAAAAGAACACCCAAATGCCCTGTCAGCCAAGTCCATCAAGTCAAACCTGGAAATAATGTAACGTGTTAATGAAGCTACTCCGACCAGCACCCACACATCCAACAACAACAGCCAAAACAAAACCTTAGAACCTGTCAAGTGAGCATATTTTTCTATTGTTCAATAAATCCCACTGTCATCTAGATGCTAGCTGTTTACATGGACTAATGCCATGCTTACATAGCCAGTTTTAATTTCAATTATCGCCTATTTGCAAATGCACTGAAGAAATAAAATACAAATAGATCATCCTTTTGTTTTAAAATTTTCATAATAATAAAATTCACAAGATACATTTCTGTCCTCCTTCTCCTAGATGTCATTAAAGCAACTTTTTTTTTAAACATCTTGTTCCGGGTTTTAACATTCCCCCCACCCTGTTAGCTAAGCAAGCTGTTTCTCAGAGTTGAACATAAAACTTCAGTCAAACACTGTGAACTTAGGTGCCTAAGTTTGAGATCTTGTAAAATAACAGCTTCTAAAATTATTAACTCAGAAGTTGGCCAACACTCTTCTAATTACCATATAGCATTTTCTTCTGCTTAGAACAAATCTGCATGCCTTATAAATATCTTTTACACACATAATTCTATTTTTTCCCAGCTTTATTGAGATAAAATTGACAGAGAACTGTATAAATTTAAGATATACAATGTGGTGATTTGATATTCTTGCGTATTGCAAAATGATTACCACAATAAAGTTAGTTAACATATCCATTACCTTACCATTCTTTTTTTTTTTTTTTTTGTGGTGAGAACTTTAAAAATCTATTCTTTTATGGAGCATCTCAGTGGCTCAGTCATTAAACGTCCAACTCCTGATTTCTCACAGTTGTGAGATCAAGCCCCATGACGGTCTCTGGGCTGACAGCATGGAGCCTGTTTGGGGTTCTCTCTCTCCCTCTCTGCCTCTCCTCCACTGGCACACACACACTCTGTCTCTCTCTCTCTCAAAATAAACAAATAAACTTTTAAAAATCTATTGTTAGTATGCAATAGAGTATACAAATAACTAATAATTCTCAAGTATACAATACGGTATTGTTAACTACAGTCATTATGCTGTATATCCCCAGAACTTACTCGTAACTAGAAGTCTATACATTTTGATCACCTTCAACATTTCCCCCAACTCCGCCCCTGGCAACCACCAATCTAATCTCTGTTTCTAGAAGTATAATGTTTTTAGATACCACATGTGAGTGAAATAATTCAATATTTATCTTTATCAGACTTATTTCACTCAGCATATGCCCTCAGTTTTATCTGTATTGTCACAAATAGTAAGATTTCCTTCTTTTTGTGGCTGAATTCCCTTGTATGCAGCAAAGTACATCTCTCTCCATTAATCCAATAACAGGCACTTAGGATGTTTCCCAGTCTTGGATATTGTGGGTAATGCGGCAATGAACATGGGGCTGCAGATGTCTCTTCAAGATAGTGATTTCATGGGATACCTGGGTGGCTCAGTTGGTTGAGCATCCAACTTCGGCTAAGGTCACTATCTCACGGTTCAGGGGTTCAAGCCCCGCATTGGGCTCTATGCTGACAGCTCAGGGCCTGGAGCCTGCTTTGGATTCTGTGTCTCTCTCTCTGTGCCCCATCCCAGCTTGTGCACTTGCGCTCTCTCTCTCTCCATCTCAAAAATAAACATTTTTTAACAAAGTGATTACATTTCCTTCAGATATATACCCAGAGGTGGAATTATAGTCCTATCTCTAATGCTTGGGGAACTTCCATACTGTTTCTCACAGTGGGTGTACTATTTACTTCCCTACCAGCAGTGCGCAAGGATTCCTTTTCCTCCACATCCTTGCCAACACTTAGCTCTTGTCTTTTTGATAACAGCCATTCTAACAGGTGTGAGATGATATGTCACTGTGATTTTAACTTACTTTCCCTGATAACTAGGAATGCTGAGCATGTTTTCATGTACCTGTTGGCTATCTAAATGTCTTCTTTGGAAAACATATCTTTTCAGGTCCTTGGCACACTTTTCAATTGGCTTGTTTTTGGTTTTGGTTTTGGTTTTGGTTTGCTATTGAGTATGAATTCCTTATATATCCTTTTGGATATCAACCT
This sequence comes from Lynx rufus, assembly GCF_022079265.1. Lineage (NCBI taxonomy): Eukaryota > Metazoa > Chordata > Mammalia > Carnivora > Felidae > Lynx > Lynx rufus. The sequence continues at coordinate 144,367,598 of NW_025814845.1, read as the reverse complement.
CTTAGATACATGATTTATAAATATGCCCTCCCATTCCATAGGCTGCCTTTTCATCTTTTGATGGTTTCCTTTGTGTGCAGAAGCTTTTTAGTTGTGTAGTCCCACTTATTTTTGCTTTTGCTGTTTATTTTTGTTGTTATAACCCCCCCAAAAACTCATTGCCAAGAGCCATATCAAGGAATTTTTCCCCTAAGTTTTCTTTTAGAATTTTTATAGTTTCAGGTCTTACATTTAAGTCTTTAATCCATTTGAGTTAATTTTGGTGAATAGTCTAAGACAAGGGTTCATTCTTCTGTGTATGATTATCTCATTTTCTTAACACCATTTATTGAGGAAACTATTCTTTCTCCCATTGAGTATTTTTAGCTCTTTTGTCAAATATTAGTTGACTATACATTCAGGGGGTTACTTCTAGGCTATTGATTCTGTTGCATCGGTCCATGTGTTTATTTCCATGCTAATACCATACTTGTTTGCTTATTAAAGCTCTGTAGTTTAGTTTGAAATCAGAAAGTATGATTCCTCAAGTTTTGTTCTTCTTTCTCAAGATTGCTTTGGCTAGTCAGAGCCTATTATGGTTCCATATGAATTTTAGAATTTTTCTCTATTAAAAAATGTATGGGGGGGGGCACCTGCGTGGCTTAGTCGGTTGAGCATCCAACTTCGGCTCAGGTCATGATTTCATGATTTGTGAGTTCCAGCCCCGCATCAGGCTCTGAGCTGTCAGCACAGAGCCTGGAGCCTGCTTCAGATTCTGTGTCTCCCTCTCTCTGCTACTCCCCCACTGACACTCTGCCTCTCTCTCAGAAATAAACATAAAAAAAATGTTTTGAATGTCATTGGAATTTTGATGGGAATTATATTAAAGCTATAAATGGCTTTGGGTAGTATGGACATTTTAACAATACTAATTCTTCCAATCCCACGAACACAGGATATCTTTCCATTTTTTTGTGACTTCTTCAGTTTCTTTCATCAGTTTTATAGTTTTTAATGTATCCATCTTTCACCTGCTTGGTTAAATTTATCCCTAAGTATTTTATTATTTGGGTGTTATGGTTAATGGTATTTTTTTACTTCGTTGTCGGATACTCACTGGTAGTATACGAGTGCATTTAATTTATGTACATTGATTTTTGTATCATGCAAATTTGCTGAATTTGTTTATCAGGAGTTTTGGGGGTGTAGTCTTTAGGATTTTCTACATGTAAGATCATGTTATCTGGAAACTGAGACAATTTTACTTCTTTCTCTGATTCGGATGCCTTTTCTTTCCTTTTATTGCTTGATTTCTCTGGGTAGAGCTCTTAACAGTATGTTGAATAAAAGTGGCAACAGTGGGCTCACTTGTCTTATTCCTGGTCTAACTGGAAAAGCTTTCAGCACTTCACTGTTGAGTGTGATGTTATCTGTGGACTTGTCATATACGGCCTCTATTATGTTGATCGTGTCATTTTAATTGTGTGTCACATTTACTTATTTGCATATGATGAGCCATCTTTGCATCTCAGTAATGAATCCTACTTAATCATTGTATATTATCTTTTTAATGTGCTATTGAACATGATTTGCTAGTACTTTGTGGAGAATTTTTGCATCTATATTCCTTAGGATTGGCCTGTAGTTTTATTCTTTGTAATGCCCTTATTTGGCCTTGAATTACAGTAATGCTGGCCTTATAAAATGAGTTTTGGAGTGTTCCCTCCTCTTCAGTATTTTGGAAGAGTTTGGAAGAGAACTTTTGGCATTAATTCTTCCTTAAATGTTTGGCAAAATTCACCAGGGAAACCATCTGGTTCTGGGCTTTTCCTTTCTTTTCTTTTTTCAATCTCCTTAGTCATTATTAATCAGTTCAGATATTATATTTCTTCATGATTCAGTCTTGCTAGGTTGTATGCTTTTAGAAATTTATCCATTTCTTTTGATTATCCAATTTGTTAGTAAATAATCACTTATAGAAGTCTCTTTTGATCCTTTGCATTTTGGTGATATCAGTTATACTGTTTCCTTTTTTATTTCTGATTTTTTATGAGTCCTTGTCTTTTCTTCTTAGTTAGTCAAGTTAAAGGTTTGTCAATTTTGCTCATCTTTCCAAAGAGCCAACTCTTAGTTTTGTTAAAATTTTCTATTGTTTTCTTATTCTCTAAATCATTTACCACTGCTCTAATCTTTATAATTTTCTTCCTTGTGCTAACTTTGGGCTTAACTTGTTCCTCTTTTTCTAGTTCTTGAAACTACAAGATTAGGTTGCTTATTTGAGACCTTTTTTCCCTTGAGATATGTATTTAGAGTTATAAACTTTCATCTTAGAACTGCTTTTGCTGTGGAGGCGCCAAGATGGCGGAACAGCATGGAAGTATTTTTCGTGTCTCATGTCCATGAAATACAGCCAGATCAACACTAAACCATCCTGCACACCTAGAAAACTTATCTGAGGATTAACACAACAATCTACACAATCTAAACAACAGATTCAGCAGAAAGAGAAAAAAAATCTATTTGTTTTCAATTTTTGTTAAAAATATTTTTTAATTCTTTTCTACTATATTTTTTAATTTGTGTAAATTTTACCAAATTTTATTTTACTTCCATCATTTCACTTTATTCTACATCAGTGTATTATTTTTTCCACTTTTCAAATTATTTCCTTTTTTTTCTTTATTTCCCCTTTTTCTCTAATCTATCAAGAGCCTTTCAACACCCAGACCAAAACATACCTAGGATCTAGCACCATTTACTCTATTTTGTGTGTGTGTGTGTGTTTTAAACTTTTTAATTTTAACATATTTTTAATTTTAATTTTTTTCTTTTACTTTTAACTTTTTATTACCTCTTTAATTCCTTTTCTTCCTTCAAAATTATGAAACAAAGGAATTCACCCTAAAAGAAAGAGCAGGAGGAAATGACAGCCAGGGACTTAACCAACACGGATACAAGAAAGATGTCTGAACCAGAATTTAGAATCACGATAATAAGTATATTAGCTGTAGTCAAATATAGATTAGAATCCCTTACTTTGGAGATAAAAGAAGCAAAAGTTAGTGAGGATGAAATAAAAAATGCTATACTGAGATGCAGTCTCGAATGGATGCCACAGTGGCAAGGATGGATGAGCGAGAACAGAGAATCAGCGATATAGAGGACAAACCTATGGAGAATAATGAAGCAGAAAAAAAGAGGGATATTAAGGCAAAAGAGCACGATTTAAGAATTACAGAAATCAGTGATTCATTAAAAAGGAACAACATCAGAATCATAGGGGTCCCAAAAGAAGAAGGAGAGAGAAATAGGGATAGAAGGGTTTTGTGAGCAAATCATAGCAGAAAACTTTCCTAACCTGGGGAAACACACAGACATCAAAATCCAGGAACGACAGAGGAATCCAGATTCAACAAAAACTGAACATCAACAAGGCATATCATGGTCAAATTCACAAAATACTCAGGCAAGGAGAGAATCAGAAAAGCACCAAGGGGGAAAAAAAGTCCCTAACCTACAAGGAAATACAGATCAGGTTTGCAGCAGACCTATCCACAGAATCTTGGCAGGTCAGAAAGGAGTGGCAGGATATATTCAAGGTGCATAATCAGAAGAATATGCAGCCAAGAATTCTTTATCCACAAGGCTGGATATGCTTCAAATTAGGAGAGATAAAAAGTTTCCCAGACAAACAAAAATTAAAGGAGTTTGTGACCACTAAACCAGAGAAAGAAAAGATGAAAAAAAACAAAAACAAATAAATAAAGACCAAAAGCAACAAACACTAGGAAGGACCAGAGAAGACCACCAGAACTTCCAACTCTACAAGCAACATAATGGTGAATAAATTTATACCTTTCAGTACTCACTCTAAATGTCAATGGACTAAATGCTCCAATCAAAAGACAGAGGGTAAAAGAATGGATGAGAAAACAAGACCATCTAAATGCTGTTTACAAGAGACCCCCTTTAGATGTAAAGACACCTTCAGATTGAAAATAAGGGGATGGAGAACCATCCATCATGCTAATGGTCAACAAAAGAAAGCCAGAGTAGCCACACTTATATCAGACAATCTAGACTTTAAAATAAAGACTGTATCAAGAGATGCAGAAGGGCATTATATCATAATCAAGAGGTCTATCCACCAAGAAGACCTAAAAATTGTAAACATTTATGCATCAAATGTGGAGCACCCAAATATATAAATCAATTAATCACAAACATAAAGAAACTCATTGATAGTAATACCATAATAGTAGGAGACTTCAACACCCCACTCACAGCAATGGACAGATCATCTAATCAAAAAATCAACAAGGAAACAATGGCTTTGAATGACACACTGGACCAGAAGGACTTAACAGATATATTCAGAACATTTCATCCTAAAGCAGCAGAATATACATTCCTCTCCACTGCACATGGAACGTTCTCCAGAATAGACCACATACTGGGACACAAATCAGCCCTCAGCAAGTGCAAAAAGATTGAGATCATACCGTGCATATTTTCAGACCACAATGCTATGAAACTCGAAATCAACCACAAGAATAAATTTGGAAAGGTAACAAATACCTGGAGACTAAAGTCCATCCTACTAAAGAATGAATGGGCTAACCAAGAAGTTAAACAGAAAATTAAAAATCACCTGGAAGCCAATGAAAATAACACCACAACCCAAAACCTCTGGGATGCAGCAAAGGGGTCATAGGAGAACAGTATATAGCAATTCAGGCCTTCTTAAAGAAGGAAGAGAGATCTCAGATACACAATCTAACCTTATGCCTTAAAGAGCCAGGAAAAGAACAGCAAGTAAAACCCAAAACCAGCAGAAGACAGGAAATAATAAAGATCAGAGCAGAAATTAATGCTATCAAAACCAAAAAAAACCAGAACAATAAAACCAGAAGCTGGTTCTTTGAAAGAATTAACAAAATTGATAAACCACTAGCCAGTTTGATCAAAAAGAAAAAGGAAAGGACCCAAATAAATAAAATCAAGAATGAAAGAGGAGAGATCACAACCAACACAGAAGAAATAAAAATAATAATAAGAGAATATTGTGAGCAATTATACGCCAATAAAATGGGCAATCTGGAAGAAATTGACAAATTCCTAGAAACATATACACTACCAAATCTGAAACAGAAAGAAATAGAAAATTTGAACACACCCATAACCAATGAAGAAATCAAATTAGTAATCAAAAATCTGCCAAAAACAAGAGTCCAGGGCCAAATGGCTTTCCAGGGGAATTCTACCAAACATTTAAGGAAGAGTGAACACCTATTCTCTTGAAGCTGTTCCAAAAAATAGAAATGGAAGGAAAACTTCCAAACTCTTTCTATGAAGCCAGCATTACCTTGATTCCAAAACCAGAGACCCCACTAAAAAGGAGAACTATAGACCAATTTCCCTGATGAACATGGATGCAAAAATCCTCAACAAGATATTAGCCAACCAGCTCCAACAATACATTAAAAAATTATTCACCACAACCACGTGGGATTTATACCTGGAATGCAAGGTTGGTTCAATATCTGCAAAACAATCAATGTGATTCATTACATCAATAAAAGAAAGGACAAGAACCATACGATCCTCTCAATAAATGCAGAGAAAGCATTTGACAAAATAAAACATCCTTTCTTGATAAAAACCCTCAAGAAAGTGGGGAAAGAAGGATCATACCTCGAGATCAGAAAAGCCATATATGAAAGACGCAATGCTAATATCATCCTCAATGGGGAAAAACTGAGAGCTTTCCCCCTAAGGTCAGGAACAAGACAGGGATGTCCACTCTCACCACTGTTATTCAACATAGTATTGGAAGTCTTAGCCTCTGCAATCAGACAACACAAAGAAATAAAAGGCATCCAAATCAGCCAGAAGGAGGTCAAACTTTCACTCTTCGAAGATGACATGATATTCTACATGGAAAACCCAAAAGATTCCACCAAAAAACTGCTAGAATTGATTCATGAATTCAGCAAAGTTGCAGGATATAAAATCAATGCACAGAAGTCGGTTGCATTCCTATACACCAATAATGAAGCAACAGAAAGGGAAATCAAGGAATCAATCCCATTTACAATTGCACCAAAAACCATAAAGTACCTAGGAATAAATCTAACCAAAGAAGTGAAAAATCTATACACTGAAAACTATAGAAAGCTTATGAAAGAAATTGAAGAAGACATTAAAAAATGGAAAAAGATTCCATGCTCCTGGATAAGAACAAATGTTAAAATGTCAATGCTACCCAAAGCAATCTACATGTTCAATGCAATCCCTATCAAAGTAACACCAGCATTCTTCACAGAGCTAGAACAAACTATCCTAAAATTTGTATGGAACCAGGAAAACCCCGAATAGCCAAAGCAATCTTGAAAAAGAAAACCAAAGCAGAAGGCATCACAATCCTGGACTTCAAGCTATACTACAAAGCTGTCATCATTAAGACAGTATGGTACTGGCACAAGAACAGACACTCAGATCAATGGAACAGAATAGAGAACTCAGAAATGGGCCCACAAACATATGGCCAACTAATCTTTGACAAAGCAGGAAAGAATATCCAATGGAATAAAGACAGTCTCGTCAGCAAGTGGTGCTGGGAAAACTGAACAGTGTCATGCAGAATGAACCTAGACCACTTTCTTACACCATTCACAAAAATAAACTCAAAATGGATGAAAGACCTAAATGTAAGACAGGAAGCCATCAAAATCCTCGAGGAGAAAGCAGGCAAAAACCTCTTTGACCTTGGCCACAACAACTTCTTACTCAACACGTCTCGGGAGGCAAGGGAAACAAAAGCAAAAATGAACTACTGGGACCTCATCAAAATAAAAAGCTTCTGCACAGCGAAGGAAACAATCAGCAAAACTAAAAGGTAACTGACAGAATGGGAGAAGATATTTGCAAATACATATCAGATAAAAGGTTAGCATCTAAAATCTATAAAGAACTAACTTATCAACACCCAAAAAAACAATCCAGTGAAGAAATGGGCAAAAGACATGAATAGACACTTCTCCAAGGAAGACATCCAGATGGCCAACCGGCACATGAAAAAATGCTCAACATCACTCATCATCATCAGGGAAATACAAATCAAACTCACAATGGGATACCACCTCACACCTGTCAGAATGGCTAACATTTACAACTCAGGCAACAACAGATGTTGCTGAGGATGCAGAGAAAGAGGATCTGTTTCTCACTGCTGGTGGGAATGCAAGCTGGTGCAGCCACTCTGGAAAACAGTATGGAGGTTCTTCAAAAAATTAAAAATAGAAGTACCCTATGATCCAGCAATTGAACTACTAGGCATTCATCCAAGGGATACAGGTATGCTATTTTGAAGGGGCACATTCATCCCACTGTTTATAGCAGCACTATCAACAATAGCCAAAGTATGGAAAGAGCCCAAATGTCCATCAATGGATGAATGGATAAGAAGATGTGGTATATATATACAATGGAGTATTACTCGACAATCAAAAAGAATGAAATCTTGCCATTTGCAACTACGTGGATGGAACTGGAGGGTTCTATGCTAAGCGAAATTAGTCAGAGAAAGACAAATATCATATGACTTCACTCATATGAGGACTTTAAGACACAGAACAGATGGACATAAGGAAAGGGAAGCAAAAATAATACAAAAACAGGGAGGAGGACAAAACATAAGAGACTCAAATATGGAGAACATACAGAGGATTACTGGAGGGGTTGTAGGAGAGGGGATGGGCTAAATGGGTAACAGGCTTTAAGGAATCTACTCCTGAAATCATTGTTGCACTATATGCTAACTAATTTGGATGTAAATTAAAAAAATAAAAATAAATAAAAATAAAAAATAAATTAAACAAAAGAACTGTTTTTGCTGCATTTTGTGAGTTTTACTAATTCTGTTTCCAGTTTCATTTGTCTCAAGATTTTTTTTAATTTTTCTTTTGATATCTTCTTTGACTCATCAATTGTTCTATAGCGTATTGATCACATATTATGAATTTCCATGTATTTGTAAATTTGCCAGCTCTCCTGTTGTTGATTTCTAGTTTCATACCATTGTGGCCAGAAACATCACTTGATATAATTTCCCTCTTCCTTAATTTTTTTGACTTGTTTACCAGCTTAACATGAGGTCTATCCTAGAAAATGTTCCATGTGCACTTGAGAACAATGTGCATTCTGGTTGTATTGGATGGAAATATTCTGTATGTATCTGTTATGTCCATTTGGTCTGCAGTGTTTTTCATTTCTACGGTTTTCTTATTGAATCTCTCTAGATGATCTATGCATTGTTAAGAATGGGATATTAAAGTCCCCAACTCCTACTGTATTGCTGTTTTTTTCTCCTTTTCGTTCTATTAGTATTTGCTTTATATATTTAGATGCTGTGCTCATTATATAATGACCTTCACTGTTTCTTGGGCCATTTTTAGCTTAAAGTCTATTTTGTCTGATATAAGTATGGTTACCCATGATCTCTTCTGTTTTCCATTTGCTTGAAATATCTTTCTCCATTCCTTCACTCTCAAACTATGTGTGTCCTTAAAAGTGAGTCTTTTGAGGTCAGCACATCATTGAATCCTTTTTTTTAATCCATTCCATGTCTCTTTATTGGAGAAAATAATCTGTTTATATTTAAAGTAATTATTGTAAATAAGTAAGGACTTACTTAGTGCCATATAGCTCGTTTTCTGTTTGTAGACACTTTGTTTCTTGTTTCCTCTCCTATCTTCCTTTGTGATTTGATGACTTCTTGTGGTGGTATGAATCCCTTATCATAATATTTTGTGTAGGTACTGTAGGTTTTTCCTTTGTGGTACCATGAGGCTTACATAAATTATCTTTTAGTTATAATATGCTATTTTAGGCTGATAACAATTTAACTTCAATTGCACAGAAAAATTTATACTTTTACTTCTTTCCCACTCACATTTTAGGTTATTGATGTTACATTGCACATCTTTTTATATTGTGCATCCATAAAAAATTATTGTCATTATGGTTACTTTTAATACATTTGTTTTTAACATTTAAACTGGAGTTGTAAGTGAATTATGCACCATTACAATATTAGAAAATCTGACTTTGATTATATTTTCACTATTACCAGTGAGTTTTACAAATTCATACATTTTTTCTATGTTAATTAATTTCTTTTTATTTCCACCTGAAGAACACCCTTTAGCACTTCTTGTAAGATAGGCCTATCTGTGATGAATTTCCTCAGCTTTTGTTTGTTCAGGAAAGCCTTTATTTCTCCTTTTTTTCTGAAGGACAGCTTTGTTGGGTATAGTAAGTTTCTGTCTTTACCAGAGCCCAAAGGCTATTTTTGTGCTTCTCCTGTGAACTCCAAACTGCACTGAAATTAAGTACTGAGATCTCCAATATATGCACTTTATCTGGCATATTTTGGTCACAAGGCAGGGCTGTCCATGCTAACTCAAGGAATTGTTCTGGGGTAGTTGCCATTTAAGGATAGCCATTTTTCAAGTTCCTATGTGTGCGATCTCACAATTATTCCCAAATGAGGCATGAGCTGGCACCAAAGCCCAATTAGTCTGAATAGCAATTGGGATTTACTCTTACTTGTTAATGAGAAAAGGTTAAAGTGTCCATTATGAACTTTGGTAAGAATGCCTTGATACGTTCCCATCCATCATCCCACCCAAAAAACCTAATGTTGATTGTAGAATCTGTGATTTTATCTGGGTTCATGACCGTTGGTTGCTCATCAAAGTTGGAAGTTGATCATTAATAGAGGTTTCATCTCTATCCACTCATCTATCTACTCAAAGCCCATCATCATATCAATATGTCATATTAAATAAGACTTGATGGTAGCCTCTCAGATTGATATTTTTGTAAAAGTTTATATATTGGAAATTTTTCATTGGCCTAGAGAAACAGTAAATAACATGATAAGAAAACTTCACCAGAGTGGTTAAGCCCATGATCTCTGAATCAGACTGTCTGGGTTCAAATTTTAGCTCTGCTACATACATTCATATGAGCTTCTATATCTCAATTTCCCAATTTATAAAATGAAGCTAATAATAGTACCTACCTCACATAGTTCAGCTTTGAACCTTAATTTTTAACCAACTGGATCTCAATATTTCCTCATGTAAAAACAAGTTCCTATCCTAAAAATAAAACTCCCAATTAAAAGGAGAAGAAGCATAGATACATGTTCACAAAAATGCATTTTACAGTTGCCAACTCCAAGAAACATTATTCTGATTCTTACCTTTTGGGTTTTAATCCATTTCTTGTGAAGTTACTTGTGTGAGAGACTCATCTTGTTTACCTTGCTTCTTCCTAAGATTGAAGGACAAAACCTAACTCACTGAATAAGTTGAAGCTTCTATTAATTCCAGTAATCCAATGAAGCTAATTTACAATTTTATAATTTTTCTGACCCCAAACAGCCATACTATCTGAATTTTACTAAAGATGGTGATCACTGGCCATCTCACCCCAACTTTTTATTTTTAACTTGTTTGTAGTATCACAATGCTGCCACCATTTGCCCCACTCTTTTTTACTCCTTAGTAATAATCTAGTCACAAGGGGTGATGAGCATGGAAAAACAAATGTCATTGCCATTGAAAGTCATGGGTACATGATTCTCTACCAAGTGCTCTGCACCTTCATTCAGTATTTCTCTGCTCAAGTAGTCTTTTATTGGGCCAGTCCCAGTTTTGGCTCCTTTTGTTTTGATTGAGCATTAATTCTGCTATTAAAAATTGCACCCTTTGTGGAATGTCTTTTCCTCCCTTGAGGGCTATGAATATAGACCTGTAATCAAGGTTTGGGACCAAAGCTACTCCAATCAGACTTATCCCAGGTCTTTGCATCTTTATGGAAGTGATATAAGAACAAAAATGTCAAAATTTATTTATTCCAGTGGTGGTTCCTGGACAAGACCATAAATAGTTTTGCCCCTGAAGCCAACCTGTACCAGACTTATTCTTCAGCATTTCTGTATATACTTTTAAGAAATTTTTTTTTTGCTTTAAGCCAATATTAATTTCTGCACCTTGAAACAAAAGGATCCCACCTATTAGCATTTGTACCTGCTCATGGCCCCACAGTTAAAAATCAAAATCCCTTTTGATGATGTGGGTTTTTTCCCCTATGGGTTTCCGAAAATGAAAGCAACCACCCCAATTATTCTCTGCTTACAAGAAATTTACTACTTTTCATTAAAAAGGCATTTTACGTGAAAGGATTATGATAGACATCTGAAAACGTGCTGGTTATTTTCCATTTGCCTTTCCAGATCCACCCTCCCCTTGCTTCCGTACTCTCTCTGCCTGAGGCCACAGAGGCTCATTTGTTTGGAGTCATCAACAGGCTCCCTTGCACTGCTGTTTCCAGTTGGATTCAGTCAATGGAGAGCCCCCAGAGGAAAAAAAAAAATCAAGGAAAGAAGAGAGTGAGGTTGGTGTGTTAGTCCTTGGGCTCCCTCCCTGCAGATTGGCCCTGGGCTGGCTGCCTGGCTCCTCTACCCCATGTTGCAGCCCTGCCAGGCAGCCCTTTCCATACAACCCCTTTTCCTCACCTCTGTAGGCTTAGGAGTGGTGTAGCACCACAGTGCTGAATTATCTCAGTGGCTCCTCCACAAGAAACTATACCTCTATAAATACAGTTGATATCTCAGTGTTTCATCTACTTCCTGACAGAATCCCACCTATTACAGCAAACTGGCATTGTCTTTCACCCGTAAGAATATCCTCTTTTAGTCATTGCCACATAGTTGTCAATACCTTATGACCAGATTCAAGAAACAAAAAACAGAGGTTTGTGATCTGATGAAGTGATCCAGGAAATTGCCATAGTTTCCTCACTTAGCTCAGTTTTCTAATCTCTGCAGGACTGAAGCCCATGATAGGCACTGGTCACTTTTTATCTAATTCATCCCAAATTTATGATAAAATTCTCTCTTTCTTGTTGCAAGGGATATAAAGATGAAATAGTAAAGTCGGCTCTTATCATGACTTTAGGCGGCAGGGAAAATTTAGCATTGGCTACTGCTATTTGCAAAACTGAGTCATGCTAGATAGGAAGTTGACATTATGAACACAAAGTTTGTGGAACAGTCCATTCCAGTTTTTTATCTAATGATCATATATTTCCCTGACATCTCTTTAGGCCATGAACCTGAGCAATTTCCCCTGTTACAAAAGTTGGGCGGATGTGTCAACTTAGTCATTAGGGCAGCTGCCCAGTTCTCGGGATGTGTCAAGCATCAGAAAAAGGATACACTGGTCATTTGCATTTAGTTGTAGGCATATGGCTTTACTCCCACATATATGCTCTCTCTCCCAGAAGTTATCAAAAATCCAAATAAGTGGACTTGCAGCCCAAACAGTAAAGATGCAATTTCTTTAGAGACTGAAGCAGACCATGGCTAGGCTTTCTATAGCACAAAGGTTTAATATGTCGCATGGTGAGGAATTGCCTTCTATGGTAATAAGATGAATCTTTTCGTAAGGGGTGATGTGGCCCTGCAGCAAAACTATACCTCTGGGTTCCTCTGCATAGTCTACATCGACCTTTGATTTCTGAGGGCCTCACCTTATGTTATATATATCTGACATATATCCTTTATACTGTTGGCCCTTTTTATACTAAATCAAAATGAGAGACCCCTTGCACTGAGTAAATCATTTGTCTGGTTTTCAAATCTAGACCAGATTTTTTTGGCCTGGCCTAACTCAGTAACTAAAGTGGACTGAGTATGAAGCCAACAGGTTCTCATATGAAAGAGACTTAGATTCTAATTCCAACTCTGTTATTTACAAGCTGTGTGTTTCAGGTCAAAGAATTTCACTTTACTAAGCCTTAGTTTTCTCATCTATGAGAGTGTCTATATCATAAAATAACATGTATTTAAAGCACTGAGCACAGTGCCTTGCATATTACAAGCACACCATAAATATCAGCAATTATTATTACATTATAATGCCCAGCAACAACTGTAAGCCCAAAGATCAGGCCTAAAGGAGTCATTTTCACATTATAGATGCAGTGGATAATAAGAAGTACCTTGAAAAAAATCCTTTTATACTTTTAACCTGTCCCAGAATAGGAATCATAAGATCAATTTTATATAGATTCTACCACAAAATTCCCCAGCAAGGCAACAAAATTCATCTTATGCACTAAAATTGAATATTTGAGCTGATTACATTGGACAAGTCAGATAATGGATTTCATTAAAAAAAAAGGGGGGGGAGCCAGAACCCAAATAAAAAGTCATCAACAGAGAATTTTACTTTACACAATAAAAAATTTAAACCTGTACTATCTGTAAAAGCATGGAAAGCTCGAGTAAAAGGGACTTAAATCTGTTTGTTAGACTTAGTCTCAGATGGGTAATTCATAATGTCACAGTTTGACCACACACTTAAAAAACAAAAACAAAAACAAACAAAAAAACAACTAATGGTGCCAACTGTATTTTCCAAAGATTACCTCAACTGTATTTCCCATCATACATGCTCTTTTATGATGTGGCTTTGTGCTCCTCCATCGGGAAGTATTTATTTCTCCACCCTGTTGAATCTAAATGTGTCCTGTGACTGCTCAGATCAAGTGAAATTGGGAGAAGTCACTCTGTGCCAGTTTCATATGTAACCATTAACTGACCTGGCAGATGCTATGCCTACAAAACCTAAGCCATATGGAATGGCCCTCCTTCCATGGCCCCAGTAGTTGCCTACAGTTGGCAACAACTGCCAGCCACATCAGAGAGCTACCCTGGATGTCCAGCACAGTCCCACTTCCAATGACTCCATCCCCAGTCTCCATAGACAACAACCCAAGAGATCAGTAAACCCAGGACTGTGTGAGAAAATCATACATGGCATTCAAAACCACTGCGATGTTGTTGTTGCTGTTGTTGTTTAATGTTTATTTATTGTTGAAAGAGTACAAGGGGGGAGGGGCAGAGAAAGGGGGACAGAGGATCTGAAGTGGGCTCTTTGCTGACAACAGAGAGGCCAATGTGGGGCCTGAACCCATGAACCACAAGATCATGCCCTGAGCTGAAGTTGGAGGCTCAACTGACTGAGCCAACCGGGTGCCCCCACTGTGTTTTGAGTTTGTATACTAAATAGCAACAAATGACCAGAGCAATTAGCCACATTTGACTTAAATACCTGTTTTTATCCCTCTATCTGGCTCCATCTTCCTTTCTGATAAGCAATAAACACTTGGGATTCCTTTCCTAGATACTTGGTTCAAATCATAGCTATTTATTTAAAAGTCCCAATTAGCTGAATATCTTGTAGTCAATAATGCTTTCTACATTAACTAACATATCAGCAACTTGAAAAAAATGTGATTTTATTAAAAATTTCCAACATCATTTGATTGAACTAAGAGATCAACAACAGCAGACAAAACAATCTCTAGCTACATCAGTAGAAGCAGAAACACAAGTAAATCAAACCAGAAGATTTATGGCAATTTTTTCTACAGCTAGAAATTCTTAAGAACTTTAGAAAAATCTCCTCGTGATAAGGTCTAGTCATAATAACATAAGCAAATATGATATCATTTTCTTTTTTTTTTTTTTTAATTTTTTTTTCAACGTTTATTTATTTTTGGGACAGAGAGAGACAGAGCATGAATGGGGGAGGGGCAGAGAGAGAGGGAGACACAGAATCGGAAACAGGCTCCAGGCTCCGAGCCATCAGCCCAGAGCCTGACGCGGGGCTCGAACTCACGGACCGCGAGATCGTGACCTGGGTGAAGTCGGACGCTTAACCGACTGCGCCACCCAGGCGCCCCTATCATTTTCTTAATGTATAATCCCTTATGAGATATTTGAATAATATACTTCAAAGTAAGTACTACTTCACAGAAAGGCAAGTAAATGGTAGAATTTTTTTTTTCTGTGAGAAGCAAGTATTCCTTTCAAATTTTCAATTCATGTATTTAAATGCAAATGCAGGTATATAAATACATTCTAAAAGTCTTTTCTTTTAACTATTTGTGTATGCCAGAAATAAAGCCATAACAATTATGTTATTATGAAGATTAAAAGCAAAAATTCACTTAAGAATGATCAGTTAAAATATCAAATTTAAAATATTATATGAGGTATTTTTTAACTATTTATATGTACATGGAAAAAAATGGGAATTGTAACTTTACACAATGCACATAAGAAAAAAAATCAAAACACTGATTTTCAGAAATAGATTTTATAACTATATAAGAATTTTGCTAGGGACACCTGCATGGCTCAGTCAGTCAAGCGACTGACTCTTGATTTTGGTTCAGGTCATGATCTCAGGGTTGTGAGATTGAGCCTCACGTCGGGCTCCATGCTCTGCATGGAGCCTGCTTAAGATTCTCTCCCTCTCTCTATGCTCCTCTCCCCTGCTGGTATGCACTCTCCCTCTCTCTAAAAGTAAAAAAAAAAAAAAAAAAAAAAAAAAAAGGTTAAAATTAATAAAATAAATTAAAAAAAAGAATTTTGCTAGAAACCTTGTTAACTCCATAGTTTTGATTATCATGTGGGTTAATTCATGGCTCACCTTCATTGTTTTCATATGGTAACATCATGCTTCTCTCTTTCAATATCAGTAAGAAGCTACTAACATTATCCACTGGTATCTAAAAGAGAAGTACAAATTAGAACTACAAGGAGATAGCCTTTTTCACACATTATATTGGTAAACTTCCATAAGTTTAGCAATGTACCTCACTGGCAAAGCTGTGGGGAAAAAGCATGTTCATAACTTTGTTGGTAGTAATACAAACTAGCACCACCTCTGTGGAGGGAAATTTAGGAATGTCTAGCAGACTTACTTAGGCATTTGTCTTTGCACCAACAATTCTATTTCTAGTAATCTATCCCAGACATAAGTTAGCAAAAATATAAAATGATTTAAACATGAGGTTAATTGACATAGTATTTCTTGTATTAGCAAAAGAGTAAAAATAATCCAATTGTCTATCAACAGGAGAATTGGTTGAATAAACTATGAGACATCCATATAACTGAAGCCATGCAGCTGTAAAACAGAATGAATAAAAGCTACATATGTGGACACAGAAGAGTCTTTGTTACATATTTTAGTGTAAAAAAGCAAGATGCAGAAAAGCACATATAGGATAATGCCTTTTTAAAAATTAAGGCAAAAATGTGAATACAAATATAAAATATTTACAAAATTAACATAGAATCATAAACCACTTATAAACAATATAGGGGTGCTTGGGTGGATCAGTCAGTTAAGCATTGGACTCTTACTTTTGGGTCAGGTCATGATCCCAGGATCATACAATCGAGCCCCACATCAGGCTCCATACTGAGCGTGGAGCCTGCTTAAGATTCTCGGGGCGCCTGGGTGGCGCAGTCGGTTAAGCGTCCGACTTCAGCCAGGTCACGATCTCGCGGTCCGTGAGTTTGAGCCCCGCGTCGGGCTCTGGGCTGATGGCTCAGAGCCTGGAGCCTGTTTCCGATTCTGTGTCTCCCTCTCTCTCTGCCCCTCCCCCGTTCATGCTCTGTCTCTCTCTGTCCCAAAAAAATAAATAAACGTTGAAAAAAAAAAAATTTTTTTAAAAAGATTCTCTCTCTCCCTCTGTCTCTGCACTTCCCCCGACTTGCTCACATACTCTCTCTATATCCCTCTAAAATAAAATAAATAAAATAAAAGAAACAATTTAAACATTAACCTACAAAGAGAGAAAATAGGGAGGAGGAGATAGAGACAGATGTGAGATTTCTCTGACCATTCCATATTTATAGTTTTGACTTTGAAGTCATATAGAGGCTTTATATACTTAAAAAAAAAACTTAAAGAGAATCCCTAAAATTTGAATACAGAAATGACTATACCTAATTAATATCAAGTTAGTGGCCTAATTTTTAGTATTTTGATTGTACAACTTCCTAGAATATTCTAAGGGCAAATAAAACTGCAAAGACATCTTAAACTACATTCAATAGCCTTCTTGGAACGATTTTATATCTAATAGGATAAAGCAAATGAGTAATTATGCTAATACTATTAGTATCCAAACTTGTCCATGTAAAAAGATAAGTTACAAGTATAAAATCAAAGACTTTAAGTAAAAGCCAGATAGTAGTAAATTAGACATAGAAATACCAATAGGAATTCATAACTATTTCCAAAATATGTATTTCCAATAACCAAATATTGTTGGTGATTTTTTAAATTCCTGATATGTACCTGTATTATCTAAATTTCCTTCAAAAACTATATATATTCAATAATAAACCATGAAGAATATTATTTGCTGAAAACAAAATTCCAATTCTGTACTCTGTACTCTGAACAAGCCTGGAAGCAATGACAGCAGAGTGGCAACAAGCACAACAAGTTCCCAAGTTCTAGTCTCTTAATACTATTTCTCTCAAAGAAATTACCCATTCCAGCTCTGGGTAAGGGATATTCAAGATGAGCATAGGCCCTCTATAGTATCAGAAAGCAACAGATGTTTTCAAAATAGGGCCATGTCAAAAGGTCACAGGAGATATCTGGAAAGACTTCCCACTGGGCAAATAAAGCAAAAGTGAGAACATCAAGAATGGTGACTATAATTTGATTAAAAGCATTATATATGTAAAGATTTTATTGGTTTCCTATTACTGCTGAGTAATGACAAATTACCATAAATTCTGTGACTTAAAACAACACAAATTTATTATCTTACAGGTTAATCCTAAAATCAAGATGTCAGCAATGTTATGTGCCTTCTGGTGGCTGTAAGGGATAATCCATTTCTTTGCCTTTTGCAGCTATGGGAAGCTGCCTGTGTTCTTTGGCTCATTTCCTTCCTCCATCTTTAAAGGCAGGACTGTGGTATCTCCATATTTCTCTGTCTCTGACCCCTGCTTCCACCATCACATCTCCCTCTCTGCCTCTAATACTTCAGCCTCCCTCCTATATGGACCATTGTGACTACACTGTGCTCATCCAGATAACCCAGAATAGTCTTCCCACCTTATTCTTAATTTAGTCACATTGGCAAAATCCCCTTTGCCATATGAGGTTACATTGTCACAGGTTCTGGGGATTAGGACATGGACATCTTTATGGGGCTATTATTCTGTCCACAATAATGATACTCAACACAAAGAGAAGGAGGAAAAACCCTCACTGAGACATCAACTCCTTCCTCTGAAAATTGACAATTAAAGGAAAACTGACTGGGTGATTCAGTCAGTTAAGCGTCCAACTTCTGCTCAGGTCATGACCTCATGGTTCATGGGTTTGAACCCTGCATCGGGCTCTGTGCTGACAGCTCAAAGCCTGGAGCCTGCTTTGGATTCTGTGTCTCCCTCTCTTGCTGCTCCTCCCCTGCTCATGCTCTGTCTCTCTCTGCCTCAAAAATAAAAATAAACATTAAAAAATTACAAAATAAAAAATAAGGGAAAGAATAAATTATCATTTTTGCAACTATTTCAGAGTAACCAAATATCTCTAGTTGATGAAGTCACTTCTTCATTACAGAATAATTCCATCTAATAAATGGAAAGAAATGATAGAATTAGAAAAATCACCATTTTGCAATCTCTAATGTAATCCTTATTTCAGACAATAGACAAAAATGGATGAAATCATTAGTTGGAAGATTGATGGGAATTTCACAGTGGTGAGAATACAGTTATCACCAGCTGAACCTATTGACTAGAGAGTCACTAAAATCAAGACAATTGGACATCATGTGCCTGATGCAAAGCCATGTGTGGTGTTAATACCAAAGAAATGGAAACCTAAGTGTAATCAAATGTTTAGAACTAATTTCCAGTCAGCAGGAAATATGAAAAAGAACAAATTAAACTACATTATGAATAAGAGATAAATTCAAAATGTGGGGTTTGCTGCAGTACAAACTGACTGACTTTTTTAAACAAGCCAGCAATGTGAAAAAGAAAGAAGAAAAGGAAAGGTGAGATGTTCCATCCAGAAGAGATATAACAGACAACAATCAAGGGCAATGTACAAAATCTGTTTCGATGGTATAAAAAGGCTGTCCTATAACTGGGGGATACGATAATTGGAAAAACTTGAATATAGACTGGGTATTAGATACTATCAAGTAATAATAATTTTGAATGTGTGATAATTAATGGTCACAAGTCTAGCTAAAATAATATCTTGGTCCCTCTTTTTAGAGATGTGTAATAAAGAATGTAAGGGTGAAATGACATTGACTCTGTTTTCAAATACTTTAGCAAAAGAAAATAATAAAGTCAAACTATACAAATCAACCTGGGAAAATTGTCCATGACATATTGTTAAATATAAAAAAAAATACAAGTTGCTGGGGGAAGATTGTGGAGTAGGAGAATCCTAGGCTCACCTCATTCCATGGATACCCCTAGATAACACCCACATCAGTGTGGGGAAAAAAAAAAAAAACAGAAAATGACCTAATGACTGGCAGAATAGTTTCTCTACAGTTAGTCATAGAGAAGATGCCACATCAAGAATGATAGGAGGGGTAGAGACATGGTCAGGAACCAAATTGACCCAAAAGACTGATCTCAGAAGGGAGGGACACTGATGATATGCAGAAGAAAGAGAAGCAGACCCAACACCAGGTACCCCAGGCATGGGGGACCTGCACTGGGAAGATAAATCCCCGTAATATTTGTCTTTGAAAACTAGAAGAACTAGGGGCGCCTGGGTGGCGCAGTCGGTTAGGCGTCCGACTTCAGCCAGGTCACGATCTCGCGGTCCGTGAGTTCGAGCCCCGCGTCAGGCTCTGGGCTGATGGCTCAGAGCCTGGAGCCTGTTTCCGATTCTGTGTCTCCCTCTCTCTCTGCCCCTCCCCCGTTCATGCTCTGTCTCTCTCTGTCCCAAAAATAAATAAACGTTGAAAAAAAAATTTAAAAAAAAAAAAAAGAAAACTAGAAGAACTTAACCTTGCAAGTTTTTTAAAATCTGTGGGGCTTAACACTAGGAACTTTAAAAATCACCAGGCTCGGCTCTGGTAAAGCCACAAGGCACTAAGAAACTGAGGCTATGCCCTTAAAGAATAGCATAACAAACAACCCCACCAAGATACAGCATAGAAGCAGCAGTTTGAGAGGCACCTGGGGTATACAGGAGGGATATTTATTTAATGGTCTCAGAGCACATGCAGGAGGGGCAGGGGTCTTTGCAGGACTTCTTCAAGAACAAAGGAGTTGGCTGGTGCCATTTCTCTCTCCTCGCTTCCAGCCTAGATACCCAGACACCTGCAGGAACCAGTCCAAACACTTATCACTTAGCTTGCTAATAGCACACCCAACCCCATGTTCTCCCTGGCAGGAATCCATCCAAAGCCAGTGCTATAAGCATCTCATTGTGCAAGCAACCCCATCAGTGGCCAGCACCATTCTGAAGGGACTCCTACCCTGGAGAGAGGGGCAGATAACCACAAACACCAGTTTGACTACAGCCCCAGTAATGGGCTGGGGGAAGATATCTGATATGACTGCTGGCTCTGCTCACCAACAAAAACCTCACAGGGGGCAACACAAAAAGACAGCATAGTAGCTCAGGGTCACTGCAACCCCAACAGACAGACTGGGAGTAGACATCTTATCTAACTGCAAGCCCCACCAACCAACTAGAGCCTTTCAGAGGACAACACTGGGAGAGCACCCTGTACTTCAGTGCAATACAGTTCTGGCAAACAATCTGAGAACAGGCATCTGGTCTGACCTGACTCAAGCCCAAAGTGGCCCCAGACTGCCCACTTACCAGCACAGGGACCAAACCCTGTTCACAACAGGCAAAGAAGGTCATAACAGATGACTGGACTGAAGGCAAAGATGGCTCAACCATAACAGTAGGGTGCATGCAACACTCTTAAAAGACAGCCCTGAAGCACCTGGTTCTAGTGCACAGGGGTCACCGCACTGAAGGGCACTAGAGGATCTCTTCTTCATAAGGCCGCTACTTTAGAGATTAGGAGACATAGCTGACTCTTATAACACACAGAAACAAAAAAAAACACAGAGAGTTAGACAAAATGAGGAAACAGAGGAATATGTAACAAATGAAAGAACAAGACAAAAATCACAACAAAATTGCTAAACAAAATGCAGATAAGTAGTATGTTAGAAAGAGAATTCAAAATAATGGTCATAAAGATGCTCCCTGGACTTGAGAAAAAAGTGTTGGATGTGAGTGAGACCCTTAACAAAGAAATAGAAAATATTAAAAAGAGCCAATGAGAGATGAAGAAACTAAAAATTGAAATTAAAAATACATCAGATGGAATAAATAGAACACTAGAGGAAGCAGGCGAATGGATCTGAAAGAGTAATGGAAAGCAACCAAATGGAACAGGAAAAAGAAAAAAAAAATAGAAAATGAGAATAGCATAAGGGAACTCAGCAACACAAGCAAACATAATAACATTTGCTTTATAGGGATCCCAGAAGGAGAAGAGAGAGAAAAGGAGGCAGAAAATTTATTTAAAAAGTAACATCTGAAAATTTCCCAAATCTGAGGAAGGAAACAGAAATCCAGCTCTTGAAGGCACAGAGATCCCCCAACATTTCAACCCAACGAAGTCCATATAAAGAGAAATAATTAAAGTGGCAAAAAGTAGTGATAAAAAGAGAATTTTAAAAGCAGAAAAAGAAAAGACAACAGTTATATACAAGGGAAACCCCATAAGGCTATCAGCTGATTTTTCAACAGAAACTTTGCAAGTCAAAAGGAAGTTGCATGATATATTCAAGGTTCTGGAAAAAGAAAATCTACAACTAGGAGTACTCTATCCAGCAAAGCTATCACTCAGAGTAGGAGAGAATGCATATCCCAGATGAACAAAAGTTAAAGGAATTCTAAACCAGACATAGAAGAAATGTTAAAGGGGATTCTTTTTTTTTTTTTAATGTTTACTTTTATTTTTGAGAGACAGAGTACAAGGAGGGGAGGAGAAGAGAGGGAGACACAGAATCAGACGCAGGCTCCAAGCTCTGAGATGTCAGCATGGAGCCCGATGCGGGGCATGAACCCATGAACCATGAGATCATGACCTGAGCCGAAGTTGGACGCTCAACCGACTGAGCCACCCAGGCGCCCCAAGGGGATTCTTTGAGTTGAAAGGAAAAACCATAATCAGGACCAAAAAAAATTATGAAAGGAAAAAAATTCAGAGGTACATATAAACATAACAAAAAAAGTAGGTTAGAGGTGACTGGGTGGCTCCAACTCTTGATTTGGGCTCAGGTCATGATCTCACAGTTCATGAGATTGAGCCCGGCATCAGGCTTGGCACTGACAGCATGGAGCTTGCTTTGGATTCTCTCTCCTTCTCTCTCTGCCCCTCCCCCACTCACATGTGCACTCGCTCTCTCTCTTTCAAAATAAATAAATAAACTTAAAAAAGACTTTCTCTAAAACATAAAAGTAGTAGATAAATTACTTACAAAACCAATACAGAGGTCAAAGTATAAAAGCAGTAAAATCAAGTATACCTATAAAAATCAGTCAAGCAAGTCACAAAATAAAAGGATGTAAAGTATAATGTCATATACCTAAAACATAAGGCGGGGGAGGGGAGTAAAAATTTAGGCCCTTAGAATGAATTTAAACTTAAGCGACCATCAACTTAACACAGACCATCAACTTAACATAAATATGCACAAGATTTAAAAAAAAAATTTTTAACATTTTATTTATTTTTGAGACAGAGAGAGACAGAGCATGAACAGAGGAGGGGCAGAGAGAGAGGGAGACACAGAATCTGAAACAGGCTCCACGCTCTGAGCTGTCAGCACAGAGCCCGACGCGAGGCTCGAACTCACGGACGGTGAGATCATGACCTGGGCCGAAGTCAGACGCTTAACCGACCGAGCCACACAGGCGCCCCTATATGCACAAGATTTTATATATAAGCCTAATGGTAACCACAAATCAAAAACCTTTAATAGAGATACCAAAAATAAAGAGAAAAGAATCTAAGCACATCACTAAAGAAAGTCATCAAAACACAAGAGAGCAAGAGAAGAAATGAACAGTGAACTACAAAAACAACTGTAAAACAAGCAACAAAATGGCAATAAGTACATCCCTATCAATTATTTTGAATGTAAAGGGACTAAATGTCCCAATGAGAAGACATGGGGTGACTGAATGAATTAAAAAAAGCAAGACCCATCTATATGCTAGCTACATGACATTCACTTCAGACCCAAAGACACATGCAGATTGAAAGTGAAGGGATGGAAAAGCACTTATCATGCAAAAGGAAGTGAAAAGAAAGCCGAGGTAATAATACCTACATCAGACAAAATAAACTTTAAAACAAAGACTGTAACAAGAGACAAAGAAGGATACTACATAATCATAAAGGGAACAATCCAACAAAATACAACAATTGTAATTATTTATGTACTCACGATGGGAGCACCCAAATACGTAAAGCAATGATTAACCAAAGAATAGAAGAAATTAATAATAATACAATACTATTAGGGGACTTTAACACCCCACTTACATCAATGGTAGATCATCCAAACAAAATCAACAAGGAAACAGTGGCTTTGAATGACACATTAAACCAGATGGATCTACCATATATCCAGAACATTCCCTCCTAAAACATCAAAATACATATTCTTTTCAAGTGCACATGGAATATTCTCCAGATCACATGTTAGGCTACAAAACACGTCTCAACAAATTCAAAAAGGTTGAATATTAGCAAGCATCTTTTCTGACCAGAATACTATGAAACTACAATCAACCACAAGAAAAAATCTGGAAAGAGCATAAATACATGGAAGTTAAATAACATGATCCTAAACAATGAATGGTTCAACCAAGAAATCAAAGAGGAAATCAAAAAATACATGGAGAGAAATGAAAATGAAAACACAATGATCCAAAATCTTTGGGATGCAGCAAAAGCTGTTTTAAGAGGGTAGATTATAGGAACAATGGCATACCCTAACAAGCAAGAAAAATCTCAAAGAAACAATCTAACCTTACACCTATAGGATCTAGAAAAATAAAAACAAAGCCCAAAACAAGTAGAAAATAGGAAATAATAAAGATTAGAGCAGAAATAAATAAAATACAGACTAAAAAAATAAAATAAAATAAAACAAATCAATGAAACCAGGAGCTGATTCTTTGAAAAGATAACAAAATTGATAAACCTTTAGCAAGACTCACCAAAAAGAGAGAGGACTCGGGGCGCCTGGGTGGCTCAGTTGGTTAAGCGTCCGACTTCGACTCAGGTCATGATCTCGCGGTTTGTGAGTTCAAGCCCCGCATCAGGCTCTGTGCTGATGGCTCAGACCCTGGAGCCTGTTTCAGATTCTATGTCTCCCTCTCTCTCTGATCCTCCCCCGTTCATGCTCTGTCTCTGTCTCAAAAATAAATAAACGTTTAAAAAAAAAAAAAAAGAGAGGACTCGAATAAATACAATCAGAAATAGAAGTAACAACCAATACCACAGAAAATACAAAGTATTATAAAAGATTACTATGAAAAATTACATGCCAACAAATTGGACAACTTAGAAGAAATGGATAAATTCCTAGAAACATATAACCTCCCAAAATGGATCAGGAAGAACTA
This sequence comes from Lynx rufus, assembly GCF_022079265.1. Classification (NCBI taxonomy): domain Eukaryota; kingdom Metazoa; phylum Chordata; class Mammalia; order Carnivora; family Felidae; genus Lynx; species Lynx rufus. The sequence continues at coordinate 144,343,017 of NW_025814845.1, read as the reverse complement.
GAAAATTTGAACTGACCGATTACCAGCAATGGAACTGAATCAGCAATCGAAAACTCCCAACAAACAAAAGTCCAGGAACAGATGGTTTCACAGATGAGTTCTACCAAACATTTAAAGAAGAGTTAATATGTATTCTTCTCAAACTGTTCCAAATAATAGAAGAGGAAAGAAGGTTTCCAAATTCATTCTATGAGGCCAGGATTATCCTGATACCAAAACCAGATAAAGGCACTACAAACAAACAAACAAAAAACTGCATGGTGGGGCCCTCAGGTAGTTCAGTTGGTTAAGCATCTGACTTTAGCTCAGGTCATGATCTGTGGTTTGTGAGTTTGAGCCCCACGTTGGGCTCTGTGCTGACAGCTCAAAGCCTGGAGCCTGCTTCAGATTCTGTTGTCTCCTTCTCTCTCTGCCCCTCCCCCACTCACACTCTGTCTCTCTCTCTCTCAAAAATAAACATTGAAAAAATTTTTTTAAAACTGCAGGGCAATATTTCTAATGAACATAGACATAAAAATCTTCAACAAAAAAATTAAGAACTGGAATATAAAAATAAGTTTAAAAAATGATTCACCATAATCAAGTGGAATTTATTCCAGGGATGCAATGGTGGTTCAATATTTGCATATCAATCCAAGTGATACATCACATCAATAAGAGAAAAGATTAAAAACCACATGATCATTTCAATAGATGCAGAAAAAGCATTTGACAAAGAACAATATCCATTCATGATAAAAACTCTCAACAAAGTAGGTTTAGAGGGAACATACCTCAACATAATAAAGGCCATATATAAAACAAACTACAGCTACCATTATATTCAATGGGGAAAAACTGAGAGCTTTTCCTCTAAAATCAGAAACAGGACAAGAATATCCATTCTCACCACTTTTATTCATCATAGTACTGGAAGTTCTAGCCATAGTAATCAGACAACAAAAAGAAATAAAAGGCATTCAAATTGGTAAAGAAGAAGAAAAACATTCACTATTTGCATATGACATAATACTATATGTAGAAAACCCTCAACACTCCACCAAAAAACCACCAGAACTGATCAATGAATTCAGTAAGGTTTCAGGACATAAAATGAACATATAGAAATCTGCTGCATTTCTATACATTAATTATGAAGCAGCAGAAAGAGAGATTAAGAAAACAATCCCATTTATAATTGTACCCAAAATAATAAGGTATCTAGAAATAAATTTAACCAAGGAGGTAAAAGACCTGTACTCAGAAAACTATAAAATATTAATGAAAGAAATTGAAGACACCACAAACAAATGGAACAATATTCCATGCTTATGGATTGAAAAACAAATATTGTTAAAATGGCCATACTACCCAAAGCAATCTACAAATTCAATGTAATCACTTTCAAAATACCAACACAATTTTTTACAGAACTAGAACAAACAATCCTAAAATCTGTAGGGGACCATTAAAGACCCTGAATAGCCAAAGCAATCTTGAAAAAGAAGAACAAAACTGGAAGTATCACAATTCCAGGTCTCAAGATATACTACAAAACTCTAGTCATCAAAACAGTATGGTACTGGCACAAAAATAGACACCTAGATCAATGGAACATTATAAAGAGCCCAGAAATAAACCCACGCATATATGGTCAATTAATCTATGACACGGGAGACAAGAATATGCAGTGGGAAAAAGACAGTCCCTTCAGCAAATGGTGTTGGGAAAACTGGACAGCAACATGCAAAAGAATGAAACTGGACTACTTTCTTATACCATACACAAAAGTGAACTCAAAATGGATAAATACCCAAATGTGATTCCTAGAAGGAAACATAGGCAGTAATCTCTGTGACATAATCCATAGACATGTTTTTCTAGAAATGTCTCCTCTGGCAAGGGAAACAAAAACAAAAATAAACTACTGGAAACAGCAAAGGAAACCATCAATGAAACAAAAAGACAACCCATGGAATGGGAGAAGATATTTGCAAGTGATATATCTGATATGGGGTTAATATCCAAAATATATAAAGAATTTATACAACTCAACACCAAAAAAAAATCAAATTTAAAAAAGAAGACATACAGATGGCCAACAAGCACATGAAAGGATGCTCAACATCACTCATCATCAGGGAAATGAAAAGGACACTCCTAGGCTAGCCGTTTACCATCTTTAGGAACTGGCTAACCCTCAGAAGGGCAGTCCCTCCAAGGTCAGCAAGGCTTCAAGACATCAAACCATCAGAACATAGAAAATAAAAGACATGGTTAACACACCCACAACAGGAGCAATGTCAACCTCCTCACTGACTTATGTTGCTCCTTTAGGACAGCAACAGTTCATACTCATGCTTTCAAGGTGAGGCTTTGGCAGGCAATCCACAGTAAATAATGTCACTTCCTTCCCTCGGTGCGTTAGGGCTCAGATGGCAAACAGAGTATTTGGATGCAGTGATCACCTGCAACCCTCTATAACTGGAGGACTGGGAAATCCAAACCTCCTCTACCTCTGCCACTTCTTCCTTTTGGAGCCCAAGTAGTCTCAGGAAACTAGGTGCGACAGACCGCCCTATGCCAATTCTAGTCCAACTCAGGGGAAGCTCTTGTCCCAGGAAGGTTTGCTGTTTCCAAGAATTCCAGTGCCCCATGGCATTCATTTATTTCCTTATTACAGTCTCCCAAAATGTGCTCTGACACACGGAAGAGTATAGGTTAAGGTGAATTCCTCTCTTTGTGGAGTTCTAAGATTCCCTCATCTGATCACTGACTCAGGCTATTAATAAAATGTCCCCACTCTGCTTTCCAGTGGCCTATAAAGCTTTGTTGGGACTTCTACGTGTTCAGAGAGCTCCTTTTCCAGCTACCAGAGACTTGGTTGGCCGTACAGTCAAGTGCTTTGTTGAGGAAGTGCATCCCTGGCCTGCAAGGTTGACATTTATTTTTCCCTCTTTCCTTTGCCTGGCCAGCTTCACTAACTAGAATTACATTGAACCACAGGCTGAGTATAGATGGAGAATTTTGTGCTCCACATTGATCTGAGTAAGACCGATGTTTGTTTTCCTAATCTAGAGTCTCCCAGCCAAAGACCTCTGCACGAAAATCAGTGCACAGCTTTTAACCCATCTTCTTGCTGCATACTCAAGAAGGTGACATTTACTAACCCAGCTCTCTACTCACCCTGATCACAGATACATTTTGTCACCAATACTTAAGGATTGTTCACTTTGAGAACAGAAGTGACCACAAAAGCTAGACATCCTGACATCCCAACAGTCTCTGACATTTCTCACACTCTGACACCTGCCATCCTAGAAACATCCTCATTATACTTGCTAACCAGGGTCCAAAAGGAAACTTTCACTGTGCTGGAGAAGAACATCCAGAAAAAAGCCGTAGCATTTAATAATCATTTCCTTCTAAGAAACCATCAACTATGACAGTCAGCTTCTTCTTACAGTAAAAAAGGCACCACTGCCAATTCTCACTCATTCCACAAATGACTAGCCACAGAAAACCCTCTGCCCCTGATATTAAACAATCCTTCCTCTTTTCAAATGTTTTAAAATTGCTCATTTGGGGGTGCCTAGGTGGCTCGGTGTGTTGAGCGTCTGACTTCAGCTCAGGTCATGGTCTCATAGTTCGTGAGTTCGAGCCCCATATTGGGCTCACTGCTGTTGGCACAGAGCTTGCTTTGGACACTCTGTCCCCCTCTCTCTGCTCCTCCCCCATTTGCGCTCTCTCTCTCTCTCTCAAAAATAAACATTTTAAAATTATTAAACATTTAAAAATATTAAACATTTAAAAATATTAAACATTTTTAAATAAATAAAAAATAAATAAAATTGTTCATTTGTTACCTTGCAGCCAACCAAGGACTGCCCAATGTACCCAAAGAATTACAATTACAATTACAATTAGTAATTGTATTCTCTGATTCTAAAACCTCACCTCAGAAGGCCTACAGGACACTCAAAATTTTCTCTTTTTATGACACAAAAATTACTTTCCTTTCTAACATTTTTTAACTCCTGCCAAAACAAAAGTAGACAGTATGTGGGTTTCCTTGCCACAAGTTTATGAATAAACAGCCTTTATTAATTTTGTCTTGGACTTTGTTTTGTCTTGACACTTAATTTATAAGAACCATAGTTTTCTCAGAGATGCATCACAGGCTTGAAACTTCCCTAAGATGACACCATAATTGCTCAGATGTCTTGTAGAGACAACGTGAAGGGCTTAAGAGCCTAATGTAAGTTTAAATTGGATGCTCATTTTTTTTTATCTTATAGTGTAAACAGGGGAGAGGGACAGAGAGAAGTGTGTGTGTGTGCAAAAGGGAGAGAGAGAGAATCTTACTATATTGAGGCCCCAGTATCATCTGAGACAGTGGGCTTGGGTTGGACAGCTGGGACCTTATATTTAGCTAACAAAGACACTGAGCAAATTTTTCTTCCCAATACTCAAATTTGGAGGAAATTGTTTTTCCCAAATAAAGCCTATTTGCTTTCATCTCTGCTTGCAAACTGCCAGTTCTTGCCTGAGCTCATCCCATATTTATAATACTTTATGAAAAGCAGCAAGGAATGGCCAAGACTCTGACTCTAGGCAACATCTTCCCCTAGGGCAACCGGCTCCATGAACTCATGATCTGACTTCTGAATTATCACGGAGAGCGGCAGAGGGGCTTCACCGAATGATTTCCTATGGTATGACCAGACTCACCTGTTTCCAATTTTCTAAATATAATCCATTCTTCACCATCCATGGCTCAACTGTTAAGACAATGTCATAGATCTTCGATTTTTGTTACAACAACACTCTACTTCCAGTATTAATTTCTATATGAGGGAAAGAATAGGCTGACATAAATTTTTAATGCAGTGTCTTTTTTTTATGTTTATTTATATTTGAGAGAGACAGAGCGTGCGCCAAGGAGGGACGGAGAGATGGAGACAGAATCTGAAGCAGGCTCCAGGCTCTGAGCTGTCAGCACAGAGCCCAACGCGGGGCTTGAACTCATGAGCAATGAGATCATGACGTGAGCTGAAGTCGGATGCTCAATGAACCGAACCATCCAGGCGCCCCTAATGAAGTGTCTTAAAGATAATAGTCTGGCCATTCATGTGGTATGGCAGCCTTTCTCCCTCAGGACATTTAGGGTCCCAGATTCATTTTACTTTGTGCTTAGCCATATGCTATTGCAGAAGTAAGCAAGCTTCTTCTGTAAAGGACAAAATAGCAAATATTTTAGGCTTTGCAGGCCATACCGTCTCCATTGCAACTATTCAACCCTGCTGCAAAAGCAACCACAGACAGTAAGTTTTAAAAAATGAACGTGGTTATTTTCCAATAAAACTTATTTATGGACACTGAAATTTTAATTTCATATAATTCTCACATGTCATGAAATATTATTCTTCTTTTGAGTTTTTTCAACCATTTAAAATGTAAAAATAAGTCAAAAACAAGGCCAGATTTGTCCCATGGGCTGTGGTATGCTGATCCCTGTATAAGAAGGTTGTCCTCATCTGCATGGTTGAAACTGAGTCACAGGCATGTCTATGACCCAGCTCACGTGGTATGAAAAGAGGGAGTCTGGAGCAAGAAATTTTGTTTTAAGCAAATTTTGTTTTAATACCTTTTTGTTCACCTTCCACTGGGAAGAACTTAGTCACATAGCCTCACCTCATGGCAAAGGAAGCTGGAAAATAGAGTTAAAACTGGCTGGTCACATGCCCCAGAAGAAGGGGAGAGCATACAACAAATAGCTTTCTGTTACACAACCCCAAGACTAGTTTCTAAGAACCTCATTAGGGGTCAGTAGCCTGATGTACTTCATATAAAGTTGTCTAAGCCACTACTTTAATTCTGCAGCTTCCTGGGTCTAATTTTGCCTTAATGTCTCTTTCACACAGCTGCATGAGACGAAATGCTCTCCAGTTCTCTGTATCATTCTTCTAATGATCTATGTCCATCTAGAAAGAAACTAGAGAAATATTCTTGGCTCGTGTCTAAAGTATACTGTATACATGATGCAGTGTTAATCTATGAAGACTGACAAATTTTTGGGGTCCTTGATGAGCTCTCACATATAATAATTATAATGATATAGCAGTTATAACTATATAATAGGTCAATAACAGTTAGGGACTCATGTGTGTGCCAGGCCAGTAAACTGCTTTAGAATCTCAAGTACAGCTGGATTTTTTTTCTATGGCACTATCCATTAGTGACACTTGTCCCCTCCCCAACCTTTCGGCTTATAAATATCCTGGGATATTAAAACGGATATACAACCATAGAGAAATGTCACACTGGCCCCTCAGTAGCTCAGATAGTGGTGCAGATGGAGCAAAATCCTCTAAGGCTCCAACCAGAATATCCATTGCTGATGTCCTGAGTTCAAGTAATGGGAAGTTGCCAGAACTCACAAACATTACCCACTGACAAGAGCCAGCACAAGTGAGCGGGATTGATGTCAATCTATCACTTCCAGAAGCTGAATAGAATGTAAACAGGTTAAGATCTAATTTTATGGAAAGGTCATAAATGAGATGAAATTTTTCAATTGGTAACGGAACTACAGACAAAAACTTCACTGGGGATGGATGGGATCCTGACGGAAAGAAACTGAAGGAGCTAAAGTTGACGGGATTACATTTAGGAAGCCGATTTCTTTTCTACCTCCCCTGACTTCAAACAGACTCTGTGGAATCCTCGTCCTCTGCCCCTTCACAGTATCTGGAGCAGATCCCAAAAGATTTTGGTCATTTTCAGCTTTGAGAACAGCTTTAAGATCGCTGTCAGGGTGCCACTACGCAGGAGAGTTTGAAGACAGGGAAGAAGGAAAAGGGAAACAAAGTCAGTATTTCTCAGCCTGACTCGGGATTGCGCTGCTCCATTTCCCTTTCATTCCATTTGGTCAAGTGCTTCACACAAACACTAATGTCAGCTGGTAGTTTGGAAGAGAAGTTCATCTCTACAAATAAATATGGTACTGTCCCTTCTCTTCTCATTCTCTGATACTATTCTATTACTTGCCCAAACTACTAAAAACTAACGTAAATCCTGTTCTACATTCTCCCCCAACCCATTCAATATACTTGTGGCTACAAAGTCCACCATTCTGTACTCTGGTATCCTGATATGTGTAAAAATAATAGAAGTGTCATTCCTTCTAAACTCACAATAGTACCACCCAAATCTAACCTCCTCCTATGGTCCCTCAGTGCAGACGTACCTCATTATACTGCAATTCACTTTATTGCACTTCACAGATAATACGTTTTTTACAAATTGAAGGTCTATGGCAACTCTGCATCAAACAAGTCTGTTGGCATCATTTTTCCAACAGCATTTGCTTACTTCATGTCTCTGTGTCACATTTTGGTAATTCTTACCATATTTCAAACTTTTTCATTATTATTATAGTTGTTATGGTGATCTGTGATCAGGTATCTCTGATGTTACTATTGTAATTGTTTTGGGGTGCTACAAACTGCACCCATATAAGACAGCAAACTTAGTCAATAAATGTTATATGTTCTGACTGATCCACTGACCAGCTGACATCCATCTCTTTCCCTGTCAAACCTCCCTATTTCCTGAGACATAACAATATTGAAATTAGACCAATTAATAACCCTGCAATGGCCTTTAAGTGTTCAAGTGAAAGGAAGAGTCACATGTCTCTCACTTTAGATCAAAAACTAGAAATGATTGGGGCGCCTGGGTGGCGCAGTCGGTTAAGCGTCCGACTTCAGCCAGGTCACGATCTCGCGGTCCGTGAGTTCGAGCCCCGCGTCAGGCTCTGGGCTGATGGCTCGGAGCCTGGAGCCTGTTTCCGATTCTGTGTCTCCCTCTCTCTCTGCCCCTCCCCCGTTCATGCTCTGTCTCTCTCTGTCCCAAAAATAAATAAAAAACGTTGAAAAAAAAATTAAAAAAAAAAAAAACTAGAAATGATTAAGCTCAGTGAGGAAGGCATGTCAAAAGCTGAGATAAGCTGAAATCTAGGCCTCTTGTGCCAAACAGCAGAGTTTTGAATGCAAAGGAAAAGTTCTGGAAGGAAATTAAAAGTGTTACTCTAGTGAACACACACATAAGAAATCAAAACAACCTTATTGCTGACGTGGAGAAAATTTGAGTGGTCTGGATATAAGATCAAATTAGCCATAATATTCCTTTAAGCCAAAGCCTGATCCAGAGCAAGGCCCTAACTCTCTTCAATTCTGTAAAGGCTGAGAGAGGTGAGGAAGCTGCAGAAGAAAAGGTGGAAGCCAGCAGAGGTTGGTCCATGAGGTTGCAGGAAAGAAGCTGTCTCCATAACAGAAAAGGGCAAGGTGAAAGAGGGAATCCACTCCTAGTGAAGAAACTGTGATAATTGTTGAAATGACTACAAAGGATTGAGAATATTATGTAAGCTTAGTTGATAAAACAGCAGCAGGGTTTGAGTGGATTGATTCCAATTTTGAAAGAAATTCTACTGTGGGTAAAAAGCTACACAACAGCATCACGTGCTAAAGAGAAATCCTCATGAAAGAAAGAGTAAATCAATGCAGAAAACTTCGTTTTTGTCTTATTTTAGGAAACTGCCACAGCCATCCCAACTTCACCAACCACCACGCTGATCAATCAACAGCCATCAACATCGGGGCAAGACCCTCCATCAGCAAAGAGATTATGACTCACCGAAAGCTCAGATGATGGTTAGCATGTTTTAGCAATAAAGTATTTAATTAAGGGATGTACATTGCTTTACATATGCATATATTATTATACAAAAATGCCATTGCACACTTTGTAAACTACAGTACATTGTAAGCATAACTTTTTATATGCACTGGAAAACCAAAAAATTCATTTGAGTTGCTCTGTTGTGGTACTTACTTTATTACAGTGGTCTAGAACCAAACCCACGATATCTCTAAATAGTACCACTGTCCACCCAGCTCTGCCACCAAAAACCCAGAAATAATTTTTGTCATTCCTTCTCCCTTGAATCCATTTCCAATCCATCAAGTACTGTCAATTTTATTTCTCAATCTGTCCATTTCTCTTGGTTTCCACCATCATAACCAGGTCTCAGCCAAAATACTCCACTCTCATCTGGATTAATACAGTAATCTCCTAATCGATCTCCCTTCATCCAATTTTGCCTCTTCTAATCCAGCATGTTGAAGACAAAATGAACGTAACGTGCTTCCCTTCCGAAACCACGTCTATCCTTACCTTTATATTCCCATTTGAACTCTTCCGTGTTTTCAATTACTGTTGGGATAAGAACTGAAACCTTGACTAGAGCCTACAAAAGCCAGTATGATTTGATCTCTGTCTACCTAGTTTCATCTCTTTCCATTCAACTCTTCAATTCCTGGCTTCCTTTCACTTCCTTGAATATACCATGTTTTGTTATCTAGGAAACCTTTGCATGTTCTGTTTCTGCTACTGGGAATACTCTCTCCCTTTATCCACTCTACATTTGCCTACTTCTCCTCGGTCTTTAGATCTCAATGGAAACATTGTTTCCTCAGAAGACTGTCTCCCTTCAACCCAGAGACTACATCATTGCACCATTATACACTATCACAGCACTGTGTGCATTTCTTCTCAGCCCTTCCCAGTGCCTATTAAAGCACCTGGTATGGGAAATGTCAAACAAATATTTTTCAAATCAACCCTTGCTCTGGGGGCTTCAACTTGCCAAAAAGAATAATATCCTGCTTCTTATTTTGAATCTTGTTTCAACTGCCACCTGCATACTTTTTGAAAAAAAAAAAAAGTCAACACACCAAAAATTTCTATTTCTTTTGAGTTTATGCCCATGAGTAGTTCTAATAGTTGGGTAGGCAAGATAATATTATACACCCCTCTTACTACAGATATTAAGCCCAAAATGCCCACCAATAAACTTGACTGTCTAAAACAAACCTCTCTTGGGGCGCCTGGGTGGCTCAGTCAGTTAAGCATCCAACTTTGGCTCAGGTCACGGATCTCACGGTTTGTGAGTTCAAGCTCCGCATTGAGCTCTGTGCTGACAGCTTGGAGCCTGGAGCCTACTTCCAATTCTGTGTCTCCTTTCCTCTCTGCCCCTCCCCTGCTCATACTCCATCAATCTCTCTTTCTCTCTCAAAAATAAACATTTAAAAAAATTTAAAACAAACCTCTCTCATATCATGGTTAGATTCTGTGGTAAATATGTTGAATAAGGGAAAGGGGTCTCTTTTAAAATTAACCATAATAAAATGCTTTATATATGTACTTTGCTCACCTTGTAGTTTTCACATTGTTCTATCATTATTTGTTGACTTATAGTACCCGTTGAATATACACATAAGTATGCTTACTCATCAGTAACAGAACTTTGTGTTATTTGTCTTAGTAAACTCAGCCCAAGTTTGCACATGGTAAACATTTAGTAATTCTTTTTAATATAATGGATTTAGTCCCCTCAGTTTTCTGAGAAATCCTTGAGATAAATCTTTTTCTTTTCTTTTCTTTTTCTTTTATAAAGAGAGAGAGCAAGCAGGGAAGGGAGCAGAGGGAGAAGGAGAGAGAAAGAGAGGGAGAAAATCTTAAGCAGGCTCCATGCTCAGTGGGGAGCCCAACAAAGGGCTCAATTCCATGGCCCTGGAATCACAACCTGAATCAAAATCAAGAGTCAGACACTCAACTGACTGAGCCACCCAGGTGCCCTGAGATAAATCCTTTCTAAGTAGGATTTCTCAGAATATTCTGAGTTGTCCCTTTTATCATTAATATTGTTTATTATCATTAATATTTTTAATTTAATATTGCTGATGATAAGAATGAAAACAGCTGATAATTATTAGGCATTTATATGTCAGGTGCTGCAAAGCAATTTATATGCATTTAACACTGATAATAATCCTATGAGGAGCACCTGGGTGGCTCAGTTGGTTAAGCGTCCGACTTGGGCTCAGGTCATGATCTCATGGTCCAATGAGTTCCAGCCACACAACAGGTTCTGTGCTGACAGTTCAGAGCCTGGAGCCTGCTTTGGATTCTGGTCTCCCTCTCTCTGCCCCTCCCCCACTCATGTTCTCTCTCCCTCCCTCTCTTTCTCTCTCTCTCTCTCCCCCTCTCTCTCTCAAGAATAAATAAACATCAAAAAAAAAAAAAACTAACACTGATAAGAATCCTATGAGATGCGTAACATCTTAATGCAATTTACAATCTAGGTGACTTAGAAATAAAGAGGTTAAGTAATTTGCCCAAGGACACACAGAGTGTTAAGTGGTAAAGTCTAATAGTCCCTTGGCCATATTCACTGCACTATATTACCTCCCATCCTTTTAAAAAGGCTGCAGCCATAGGCTTCTATTTTGGATATAAATAAGTATGATCCTGTTGGACCCAAACCTCCTGAAGACAACAAATGTAAGTTCTGCACAAAATGCAAAAGGGAAGGAAGGAAGGAAGGAAGGAAGGAAGGAAGGAAGGAAGGAAGGAAGGTCAGAGGAAAGGAGAGGAAAGGAAAGAAGAGAAATGGAAACAAAGAAAACCTGGAGTCTCCAGAGTAAACAAAAGCCTGCAGAATCTGGAGGGAATCTATACTTGCAATAAGAGATTCCTATTTTTACAACTTCCAGCACAAGAACAGGCCAAAATGAACACCTCATGGGGCAGCTAGCTCCAGGGAGAAAACTGCAGTCTCTCTGGTCTAAAGAACAAAAGGACAGAGTTCAGAGCAACCACAGGCACTGAAAAGTGAAGGGCAAAATCCCAGAAAAGAGAGCTTGAGAGACGGCGTCCCAAATTCTGTGTATAAGTCTGTGTATTTTCTGCCCAAGTCCCTGACTGATCCTTGAACCACGCAGCATGCACGTACAGAAAATACCTCAGAGCAGCCCAGCTAAAGATAAAAGAGCTGAACTGAGTTTTTAACTGCTGCCCAAGAGATAGAAATTATACTCTGATGTGAACCAATTTAATTGCCTGCTGAAACAAAAAAACCTCAACGCTTTTAGAGGACTATACCAGAATTCAGAGTCTTTACAGCATAACAGTCACATGCCAAGATAAATTCGAAAGTATTCAGTTTATTAAGGACCAGACAAATGTGACTTCATCTCAGGAAAAAAGATGAAGGAAATTAACTCTGAGATGACCCAGACATTTCAATTAGCAGACAAGGATTTGAGAGCAACTATTGTAACAATGATAAACCAACTACTAATGCTTTCCTTGGCCTTAGAATGTTCCAGGAAAACATGTTTACAATGATGAAAAATATAGTTGATTTCAACAGAAAAATAGAAACTTTTTAAGGGACCAAATGGAAATTATAAAACTGAAAAACACAATATCTGAAATTAAAAAGGCAGCTTTGCAGGTACAACTTTCTTCCTCGGAAGAGTTCTTTCTCTTTTTATATAAAATAATCTTTTGTTTAGTCTCTCCAATAACTAACCTTACCTATCTAACTACTCGGTTCCTCCTGTCTTGAGTGTTCAGGGCCTGATTCTAGCATTTATGACTCGTATAATCTCTATGACTTGATTCCTGACTTAATTTTATGCCACTACCCTAATTAATACTTTTGTCTAATTTGACCTAATGTGCATCACATCTGCAGTAGTTTTAAAACATGCCCATGGGGCACCTGACTGGCTCAGTTGGTAGATCATGTGACTCTTGATCTCGGGGTTGTAAATTCGAGCCCCATGTTGGGTGTAGAGATTATTTAAAAGTAAAATCTTTTTTAAAAAGTCCAAATTTCATGACATTCCTTCCTCCAAAATGTGGACCTTGATTCCCCTCCCCTCGAGAGTGGACTGGACTTAACAATTTCTAATAAAAAGAATATGTCAAAAGTGGCAGTGTGATTTCCAAGATAAGGTCATAGAAGGCATTGAAGCCTCTTCCTTTCTTTCTTGGGTCATTCAACCTGAGGGAAGCCACATCATTAAGGCATTCAAACAACTCTATGGAGAGGTACACATGGAAAGCAACTCAGTTCTACCAATAGCCAGCAAGAGGTATTCTGCCAATAGTCATGTGTTATGGGTTAAATTGTGTCCCTCTCCCCCAAAAGATAAGTTGGGAGTCTTAACCCCCAGTACCTAAAAATCTGACCTTATCTGTAGATAACTCTATAGAGTTTTTACAGAGGTAATCAAGTTACAACAAAGTCATTAAAGGTAGACTAAATCCAGTATGACTGGTGCCCTTATGAAAAAGGGAAATGTGGACACAGAGACATGCACACAGGGAGAATGCCAAGTGGAAATGAAATCAGAGATCAGGACGAAGCAGGTACAAGCCACAGAAGATCAAAGACTGCCAGCAAACCACCAAAACCTAGGAGAGAGGCATGGAATAGATTCTCCCTCACAGCTGTCTAAAAGAACCACTCTGCCAACACTTTGATCTTGCACTTCTAGCCCCCAAGACCAGAGACAACAAAATTCGGTTGCTCTAAATCACCCAGGTTGTGGCACTTTGTTACAACAGCAGCCCCAGGAAACTAACATATCATGTGAAAGAACCACCTTAGAAGAAGATTATCTAGTCCTAGGGACAAGCTTTCAGATTACTGCAGCCTTAACCATTGATCTTGACCTCCGCTTCCTGAGACAACCCTAGTCAGAACTGAGACAGCCAAGTTGCTACTGAATTCCTGACCCACAGAAATTATAAGATAACTATTTGACGTTTTAACTACTGTTATGGACTAAATTGTGTCCTCCACCCTATATTCATATGTTAAAGCCCTAACCCCAAAGTGACTGTATTTGGAGACAGAGCCTTTACAGAGGTAATTAAGGTTCAATGAGATTGTTAGGATGGCACCCTAATCCAATATGACTGTTGTCCTTGTAAGAAGAGGAAGAAATACAAGGGATGGCCACACACAAAGAAAAGGCCATGTGAAGACACAGTCAGAAGGCCACCATCTGCAAGCCATGGAGAGGGGCCTCAAGAGAAACCAAACCTGCTGACATCTTGACCCAGACTTCTTGCCTCCAGAACTAGAGAAAACAATTTTCTGTTGTTTAAGCCACTTGGTCCGTGGTATTTTGTTATGGCAGCCCCAGAAGAATAATGCAGCTGCTAAAATTTGGGGATAACTTGTCCCACAAGAATAGTTTACAAGATACTTTCCCACACCAGCCCCCTAAACACACACATTTTCCATCTCCATTCACCACCCAAAATGGTCCCAACAGTCTAGCCCCAAAGTACACAAATTAGAAATGTCAGCAGTATTTTTTTGAACAGATTTGATGTTCTGAAACTCCATTCTCTCACAGATTGTGGAAAAGGCCCTGTGATAAATCCATCAAGTGACAAGCAATTCTCACCTTTAAGTGAAAATAGTAAAGGATGACAATTAGCCTGTGCATGACCCTGTTCGATTTTAGACTACGACCATGACCAAGATCATAATAGAACTTTGAGAAGAAAAGAAGCTTATAATCCTAACCCAATGGAGAACTTCGGTCCATTGGAAATAACCACTACTTTCTCTCTGCTTCTCTTAGCAGCTTGGTCCTCTGCTGTGGATGTTGAATTATATGAAACTGTTAACCCCTCAACCAACAAACACTTGCTCTTCCAGACCAGTGACTTGTCTCCATTAGATTTTTTAATTTATTACAGTTCCTAGCACAGAGCAAGCACTCAATAAATGTTTACAGAATGACTGGATCCAGAACTGCCCCCCACCCCCTTTATTCTACTGGAGGCAGTCCTATGCCAAGACTGTAAAAAGGCAGCACTGAGCTGTGAACCTTGCTCATTCATCTTATCCCCTCAGGAGAACTCCTTCTGCTGCAGCTCCTGACAAATTCAAAGTCTGGTCTGTTTGATTTCTCTGGCAATTTTTAGCTTCTTATTAGCAGGTAAGCTCTCTCGAATTTAACTCTTGCCTGTCCCTTTACCATCACAGTGACCATTTTCTGCTTCACGTTTTCTGAACACAACCCTAAGGGCCCGTGCATTCCATTAGCCCTCCTCGTGGGCCAATTCTCAGCCTTCATACCTGGCCTAAATCTTTACCCCACTTATAATCAATCAGCACCCTTAACCATCCTACCTATTCAACTCCAGGGCTGAAAACCTGAATCTTATGACTTGATGGCTTTAAGTCTCTTTAGTTTGGGTTCCTGGAATCGTGTTCTACTGACTGGTAAGGGGGGAGGAGGGATTAGTTCTGCATTATTTTTAATGCATATATAATAAATATTATAAGAGCCACAGACATGTGCATGAATGTGGTTGCAAAAGCTAATCTTTTCAGTGTTTCCTTGGCCTCAAACTCCAAACTCCTTTCACCCTTTCCTACTATCAAAGGG
Source organism: Lynx rufus (assembly GCF_022079265.1). NCBI lineage: Eukaryota > Metazoa > Chordata > Mammalia > Carnivora > Felidae > Lynx > Lynx rufus. Next base: position 144,327,712 of record NW_025814845.1, on the reverse strand, counting down.
AAGTTTAGGTTTGTGTTAAGTGTCAGAGGTGACCACACTTATTGGAGGCAAAAAAGAAGCTGGAGTATCCAGTAATATCAATATTTTTAGTTATATTTCATAATTAACCCTGACCTATACCTTTAGATGTATTTAGAGGTTCTTGAGCTAATTTCTGGAAACATTCAGGGGAAACTCTTTTTAAAATACACCATCTCAAGGAAGATCCTTAATGCATTCATGAATGAACTAAGGACACAATTTGCCTTAAAAAGTTCCCAAGCAGTTTCTCCAGCCAAAAACATTTGGAGGCTGAGTACTTAAGTAAAAACACTGTAACTATTCATAATAACAGCTAATATTTGGGACGCATGGGTGGCTCAGTTGGTTAAACAGCGTGGTCTTGATTTTGGCTCTGGTCATGATCTCACCATTCAGGAGATCAAGCCCCTCACAAGTCTCTGCTTTGACAGTGCATCCCCCAAAAAACACAGCTAACATTTATTGAGTGCTTTTACAATATGCAGGCTAATGTGCTCGTGTGCTTAATAGGGATGCTCGCATTTAATCCTGCCAACTGCCCCATGACAAAACTTAGCACAAAAGAGTAACTTGTCCAAAGATACCCAGCTGGTAAATCATCAAGTGGAATTTAAACCACTTTAAGTTTCTGAATCCAGAACTCCACTGCCTCTTGGGTTTCTAGCAGCTTTACTAATGACATTCCCTTCTGGTATTTAGCTGTTGGCATAAAGTATTTCACTGGGTTATCTCATCCTTTTGTTGCCAGGACCTGGATAAGGATAGAAGTGTCTCTTGGACCAATTTATTCACGTCTAGAAGAGAGCCCTTTAACAGTGTGTCAACACTTATCCAGGAAGTACTCAATGTTTACTGAATGAATGAAGCCAGTTTGGAATTTGTTAAAAATAAATGACTCTTTTATAGCCATTTAAGAATTTAAAAAAGAGGGGCAGTCTCAAAATCGTCTCTCATTAAGTGCTCACATGGAAAACTGTGCATTCCATTTTGGTGATTCGGGAAGGTGAAATCACAGAGATAACTGGGGGTGGAGCGGGGCAGTGGAAGGTGGGGAGGATTATTCTGTAAGAAAAGAGGACAGAGTGCTAGACCCAAAGAGATAAATCTAAATCCTAAATCTAAACTAAGTCCATAATGAATGGTCAGAAAATCCAAGGGGAGGGAAAGACACCAAACTTCGAGGAGACCCTCGAAATACGTTTCAACATTCCACCCTCACTCTCAAATGTTCACATCTGAAAGTTACGTTGGAAATCACCTGGGTCGCCTTGGTGACTTCCCGAGATGGTGCCAATACTTATATAATAAAAGGTCAGTATGAAACGCAACAGCGTCCAGGGGCATGAAATGCGCCAGCTGCTCTGCCAGAGAAGGCCAGCCAGGTAACCACCAGCGCAGAAATGTGGGGTGCGTACCAGGCCCAACGCAGTTTAGGAAGCCCGCTGCAATGGATCAAAGCAGCCACCAGATGGTACTCCAGGCTTGGGATCGGGGTGGACTTCCGGCCCTCCCCACCTCCCCCTTCACCCCCACCAGCCCCTCAGCAAGCTCCCAGGAGGGCGTCCAGGCCAACCCCGCCGCTGTCTTGCGGCGACTCCCAGCTACGAGGTCAAGAGTCGGGCTCCCTTTGAATGGACTCAGGCACTGGCCCAGGGGTGCAAGTGCCTCGCGACAGGCCGTTACCCCGCCCGCCCCGCGCAGAGGGCGCTGACCCCAGGCGGGCCGGCGCGCGCGGCGGGCGGCCATAGGCTGCGGCGCTGGGCGGGAGGGGGCGAGGCAGGCCGGGGCGAGGTGGGACCTGCCCCGGCCCCCGCGGTGGGCGGCCAGAGCGCGTGGGGCCCGGGCCCGGGACGGGCAGCGGAGCCTGGATTGCGGTGCGCTGGGCCAGTCTGCCACCCGGCCCAGGCCCGTTAGGGACCCAGACGCTGAGCGCAGTCCCCAGCCGGGGAGTTTCAGCGGCGGGGGGACGACCCAGGTGGCGTTTCCGGAGTTGGGAGGCACTACCTGACGCGGCTATTTTGTTTTTCTAGTTTTCAGCTACCGAAGGTTGGATATCGGACATGAATTACTCACGGTTCCTCACGGCCACGAGCGCAGCGAGAAAGCCTTCTGCCATCCGAATCATGAGTGAGTCCTGGGCTGGCGCCTCTGCTCCGGGGCGGGGGTTGCTGCAGAGACACTAACGGTGGTGCCTAGGGTCCGCGCCAATTGCACCCTTTCATTAAACTGTGAAAGCCTCTGTGAGCCAGGCTCTGCGTGCAAACCTGAAGCAGGCACAGACTTTGTTTTCGGAGAACTCGTGCTGGAACGGAAGGCACCGAATTGGTTATCTCTGCTCCAGTGTAGCAATAGAGAGAGGGGCACAGGCTGTTGTGGGACACGTCCGTGCAAGAGGGAGGGTGTGCTGTCTAGAAAGGCTCTTGCCGGCAACATGAGTAGATGTTGGTTTGGCACAATGTGCAGGTGTGTGCGGAGTTGGGAGGGTCCGGTAAATTGGAGAGAAAGGAGTGAGCCTCGAAGCTTGACAGTCCGGTAGGCGCTAAATGGAGGAGGGTTTTCTGTTATCATGGCCCATTGCTTACCTTCCTGATCCCTACGCCTTCTTAGTTGGACATCTCCAGTCTTTAGTTCCTCCACCAGTGAGGCCGGTCCAGAAGAAGTTATTTTATGTGCTTATTTTCGACTAGCATTCTATCACTAGAAATTGTTCAACTTTACAGTTTTATGGACTATAATGCAATACATCGAGCTATCTCTGTTTATGAAAATCTTCACTGAAAGTGTTTCTTCTTCTCTTCCAAATTTATCATAGCTGAGACATTGAGCAGGGCACCGAAATCGGTTATCTCCTTGGCTACTGGATCACCAAACCCCAACACCTTCCCTTTTAAGACTGCTGTTATCACCGTAGACAATGGAGAGCCCATCCAGTTTAATGAAGAGATGATGAAGAGAGCACTTCAGTATTCTCAGAGTGCTGGGTAGCTATCAATAGATAACATAATTTTGTTGGTTTACTTTCATGAGTAATATTCCAAGGCCCATTGATAAAGTGGTGTGTCTTTTTTAACTGGGTATTCAACAGGTAGGAAGGTTTGGGGTAGAGTTTCCAAAGAATAATTAAGAGTAACAGATGCATTGAATGCTTAACACCCCCTCTGTGACTTCTCCTTGACTTTAAATGATGGGGAGACTCAGAGAAGGCTTCTAAGAGGAAGTACCATTGGAGATGAAACTGAAAAAAAAAAAAGAGAGAGAGAGACAGAGAGGGAGAGCTAGAGGAAGAAACCAGTTGGGATAAAGGAGGAAAAGGACAATCCAGGAAGAAGCAATTTTAAGTCTGGGGGTAATTTTGTAATAATTAGATTCCCTTAATAGTTGCAGACACCTATGCAGATACTTAGCCCTCAATGCAGAGGTCTTTAATTTCTTAAAACAAAGTTGGAACATACACTTTATGATTTTTCTTAGCTGGTCTTCTTCCAATGATAAAGAGTAATTTATATAGTGTCTACAAATTATACTTCATTAAATTTTCTTTGTTCTGTGATTAAAAAGGACACTTAAATAAAGCACATTATGTAAACATGAATTATGTGTAATAGACACATAGGCTTTTCTTTCCATGATACAAAGAACTTGAGATTGAACTTCTAGGTAGCCTATGGAAAATTTCCTAGGATAACAAAGAATTGATGATGCAGTGAGTGCTCTAGTGTAAAAGAGACCAGGCTTTGGAATAAGAAAGATGGAGATTCATATCTTAGCTCATTTAATGTAAGCTGACTAACTTTATGTGAATTTCTTAATCTCAGTCTGTTGCCTTCTACTATAAATAGGGATATTAATATTAGCAAAAAGCATTTGAAGATTTTTAAATTGAATGTATAAAGTGCATAATATAAAGCTACCATCTAATTCTTACCTACTATTATTACAATTTTTAATACTATAAATTTGAAAATACATTTTATGCTGTAGAATCCCCGAGCTGTTGTCCTGGCTAAAACAGTTACAAGTAAAATTGCATAATCCTCCCACCATCAATTATCCAACCAGCCAAGGAAAAATGGACTTATGTGTAACATCTGGCAGCCAAGACGGCCTTTGTAAGGTAAGACTGAAAGGAAAGGGAACCCCACATTAAGAATCATATTTATGTTCAGGGCGCCTGGGTGGCTTCAGCTCAGTCATGATCTTGCAGTTTGTGGGTTCGAGCCCCACATCAGGCCCTGTGCTGACAGCTCAGAGCCTGGAGCCTGCTTCGGATTCTGTGTCTCCCTCTCTCTCTGCCCCTCGCCCACTCTCACTCTGTCTCTCTCTCTCAAAAATAATGTTTCTTTAATGTTAAGAAAAAAATTTTTTTTAAAAAGAAATATGTTCATAAATACACTCCTCTCTCCTAACCACAAGAGGATCATGTTTTATGAGTTACTGGTAGTCTATCTTTACCTAGAATTTTTTTTTTTCAACGTTTATTTATTTTTGGGACAGAGAGAGACAGAGCATGAACGGGGGAGGGGCAGAGAGAGAGGGAGACACAGAATCGGAAACAGGCTCCAGGCTCTGAGCCATCAGCCCAGAGCCCGACGCGGGGCTTGAACTCACGGACCGCGAGATCGTGACCTGGCTGAAGTCGGACGCTTAACCGACTGCGCCACCCAGGCGCCCCTATCTTTACCTAGAATTTTAAACATGGAATTTAAAGACATTCACTAACCTGGTTTTTCTTCAGTGTAGATCATGTGGTTAATAACCCATAGCCAGGAGTCATTAAAACAAGATTCCCATGAAGGAAATACTCAACTCCTACCAGAAGCTTAGTGAGCACTGCTTAATTCATTTGGCTCAAAGACTCAGGTTACATTTTGATTTATGTAGTTATGAAATTTCAATATGATTTTTAAATTCTTTAGAGGGGATATCCTGATAGTCCTGAAGTGAAATGTAAATATTTTGCATGGCTGCTTATATAATCATCTGTGTTCACAACTGCTTACATCTGGACTTCTTGGATGTGTGCTTCCCTAGATCTCTATGTATGTCTGTCTCTGACTTATTTCTGGGTTAGTTCTCGTGTTATCTCTCTCTCTGTGTGTCTCTCTTTCTCAGTTATTCCATCTGCCTCTCTCCTGGGTTATAGGAAGTCTATAACCACCATTGGGGGGTTTTCATAATAAAGAGACTGTACCTATGGTTCTCGATTTCATCTGTTTTTTTTTTCTTTTCTTTTTCATGAATAATTAGTCCTAAAGATTCTCTACATTCAGTCTTCATATCTAGATTAAAAAGTGCTCTTACTTATCTTAAACCATAGTAGCTTTGTTTTTCTTCTTATGAAAATGTGAAAGCTGTAATCTAGTTAGCTTTAATGAATTTAAAAAAAAATTTTTTTAACATTTATTTATTTTCAAGAGACAGAGAGCAAGGGGGGAGGGGCAGAGAGACAGGGAGACACAGAATCCAAAGCAGGCTCCAGGCTCTGATCTGTCAGCGCAGAGCCGGATGTGAGGCTCAAACCCAGTAACTGTGGGATCATGACCTGAGCTGAAGATGGATGCCCAACCAACTGAGCCACCCAGGCGCCTCAGCTTTAATGAATTTTAATTAAATTATTATTACAGCATGATGTATTGAAGTAATAAGAATATAATTTTTCCTCCCTATTTTTTTATTTAATTGGGGGAAAAGGAAGACTAGCTACTGTTTGAGTGTTTGCTTGAAGAGAAACAATTGTGATTCCATAGACTAATATGAAAAAAGGTCTTTTCAGTTAAATTCTTAGGAAGGTATACTATGAACCTTTTTTTTCCCAGAAAGATGCTCAAGACAATTTCTTTATCTGTCACAATATCCATCATATCAAAGGAAGATAGCATAGATGGTCAAATACATCAATAACTCACTCATTTACACACACGTTATTATAGAGGCCTTAGTGGGAATCTGGTTTACTATTCCTTCCACTTTGTTCTCCAAGATAGATATCATTTTAGTCACCTGTGTCTCTGTCTGCATCTATTAAACAGTGCCACCAGATAATAAACAGCCCTTCTTTTCATTTAGGTTATTTGATATCCTCATGTCCCCTAATGGACATAGAAAATGTATATAATTAGGTTTTCATTTGACCTATTGACAATGGACATGCCACCCAAGTAATTTGTTTAGTCCTAGGATGTCCTGTAAAGCTGAATCACTTGGAAACTTTCTGGAGGTGGATACTGTTTGTCATATAAGGCCAAAACCTCATAAGGAAAAAGGAAAGAGAACATCCTGGGCAAAATCAGGAAACAAAAGTCAATTGTCTATCTCAGTTGATAATGGCCATACTGTTTGTCATGAGATATAGGTTTAAGATGAGGAAGGAGAGGCTTGAACCAAGGATTGTGACACACCACAAGGAAAGAAAAGATGATTCCACGAGTTATGTAAGATTTAGTCATAATAGACCCCCTTTGATTTAGGCTAGAAGTATCTATTGTCTAGGTCATATTGTCTGCAAAATCTCCTAAAATTTGTCAAGCCTATCTTACCTGACCTCTAAATATCCTTTAACATTGTTGATCTTCCCATCCTTTCTGAAACACTCTTCTCTGATTCTCTCAACACCTCACTGGCCCAATTGTCCTGCCTTCTTTGCCGTGTCCCCTTCTACATATCCATCATTTATTAGACTTCAAGGCTCAGTCCTCAAACCTCTTCTCCCCTCAGTCCATATACTTTCCCTGGGTACCTCCATTCACACCCTTGTGCTCATCATAGCTAGTAACTTACACATTCCTTCCAAATCCATGTTATCCATCTGTCCACTTGGAACTGTGACAGAATGTTTCAAAGGCATCTCAAACCAGAACATACTCATCACCTTGTCCCCCAGAGATGGACAACTTTGTGGTTCTGTTTATCAGTGAATAGCATCACTCCCTCCAGGAGTCAGTCTTCATGGTTCCCCTTCCTCATTCTTCTATAATCCATAATTGTGTTCTCTTGGCATGGATTTTCTAAATACCTCTTCAGTTTTCCTCTCCAATTCCATCGTCACTGTTGGTCAGGCTATATCTGCATCTTTCTCCAGAACTACAGCAAAAACGTTCCAGAGAATCCCAAAATTTCCCAAACTTTCCACATGTGTTCTCACTCATCTTTTATTCTTTCATATTGTTGCCAGAAATATCTTCCCAATATGCATATCTGATAATGTGACTCCTCCTTCCCAGCCTCTACCTAAAATTCTTACTGGCCTCATGTGGCTTGAATGCCAACGTGGTATTTCTCTGCCTACTTCTATCAGATCTCACACCACCTTCCTCTTTACGTCCCACTTTAAGCCACAGAATTCTTTCAGTTTCTCAAAATGTACCTATTGTAATCCCCTATACCATCTCATCACTTCCTCAAGGAAGCCTTCCCTGAATGCCTGGAATTCCCTGATTGTCCAAGTCCTCTTTCAGTGAGCCCTTATGGCATTGTGCATCTATAGTTCATAGAACTCAGCATTGTTTTTAAGTATACATTTATTTAGTTATTTGATTAGCATCTAGCTTTCCCATTGGACTAGTACCTCCATGAGGATAAGAACCTTGTTGCTCTGCTCATCATTTTGTCTCCATACCATACGCTGGGTTGGCTTAGAGTAAATATTTAGTATATTTTCAAAGAAGGAATAAAAGGAATAAATGAATTTTAGAGTCAAGCTAGTTATCTTACCCTAAAACAGAGGTTGGAAAACTATGCATAGCTTGAAAAACCAAATCTAGGCTTCATCTGACTTTATAAATAGAGTTTTGTTGGAACTCAGCCACACCTATTGGTTTACGTATTGTCTTTGGCTGCTTTCTCACTATAGAGGCAGAGATAAATAGTTGTAATGGAGATATTATGGCCCACAAAATATGTACCATCCTGCACTTTACAGAAAATTTGCCAACTCCTACTGTAGAATCCTAATGAGCTCAAAAAAAAAAAAGGGCTCTAAGAATTGAAACAATACTATCCAACCTAACCTATGCTTCTTTTGTTAGGTGTTTGAAATGATCATTAATCCTGGAGATAATGTCCTCCTTAATGAACCTGTTTACTCAGGAACACTTCAAGCTGTGAGTACACATTTTTATAAAAGGCAACTCTCTTTCTTATAATACATAAGAAGAAAACATTGTACCTTTAGAATTATCTGTCCACTGAAAAATAAGATAGGAGAATCTTAAATGATATATGTAAAATATGTTAAGCGTACCCTCCACTTTATACATTTCTTTTTTACAAAATCTAAATATGTAGGTGCTAAAATTAGGTTGTGCAAAATCACGTCCAGCTTTCTTCATGTTTCACTTGAAATGCAACTTCATTTACAAAACCGTATCTTTCCATTACCATCTTTTATTACCGTATGCCTAAGTATAATCATGTTGTATGTCAATTTAATATAACAGTAAGCCAACATGGTATAATTAGGACTTTCCACTCTAGCATTAAATTAATGGGACTATAATATCCAGAATGAGGAAGCTGGTCATCTGGCTGTACTGTGCACTAATCAGAACACACCATTGAGAATTAGGTTTGTTTGGGGCACAATACTTTAGGATAGCCATGGATTGACTTCTGCATGTCCTCGGGTTAACAGAACTGGAATGAAAGGGTGGAAACTACAGGGAAGCTATTTCAACTCAATGTAATAACTTCCTAGCCATGAGCCTCACCTGGCTCCTGACTGCCTAGGGAGGTAAGGTACTTATTGCCCATCACTGAAGATGTTCAAAGTTATTCTGAACTGTCATTTAACACAAGTGTTAGAAAAGTAACTCTAGCTTAAAATAGGGAAATGAATGAGATGACCTTTATGCTCTGTTGATTCTAATATCATGGATTCTCTCTTTTTCGAGTTTAATACCGTCTTTAAAATTAATACATAAAATAATAATATAGTGTTAATGAAAGGCATATTTTCTCAAAACTTCTAAGTAGGGATAAAATTGATATTATAAAAAATGCTTTTCCTATGAACAACCTGAAAAGGAAATTAAGAAAATAATTCCATTTATAATAATAGCCAAAAGAATAAATATCTGAAATTAAATCTAACAAAGGGAGCAAAAGACTGGCACTTATAAACTATAAAACACTGTTGAAAGAAATTAAAGAAGATCCAAATAAATGGAAATACATCACCTATTCATCAATTGGAAGACTTAATACTGTTTAGATGTCAGTAATACCAAAGCAAACTATAGATTCAACATAGTCCCTATCAAATTCCAGTAGCCTTTTTTGCAGAAATAGAAAAGCCAATTCTTAAAATCATATGGGATTGGAAGGAACCCAAATGGCCAAAACAATCTTAAAAAAGAACAAAGTTGGAGGATTCCCACTTCCTGATTTCAAAACCAACTTCAAAGCAACAGTAATCAAAATAGTGTGGTAATGGTATAGGGATAGACATATAGACCAATGGAATAGAATTGAGTCCAGAAATAAACCCACACATCTATGGTCAATTTATTTCGGTAAGGGTACCAAACCATTCAATAGAGAAAGAATAGTCTCTTCAGCATATCATGCTGAGACAACTGGATTTCCACATGGAAAAACAGAAATTGGACCCTGACCTCACACCTTATAAAAATTTAACTCAAAATGTATCAAAGACCTAAGTGGAAGAGTTAAAACTATAAAATCTTAGGAGAAAACATAAAATCTTCATGACCTTTGGTATGGCACTAAATTCTTAGATATGATACCAAAAACGTAGTCAAAAAGAACAAAAAATAGATAAATTGGACTTAATCAAAAATTAAAAACTTGTGGGGTACCTGGGTGGCTCAGTCAGTTAAGCATCCACCTTCAGCTCAGGTCACAATCTCATGGTTCATGGGTTCGAGCCCCACGTTGGGCTCTGCTGACAGCTCAGAGCCTGAAGCCTGCTTTGGATTTTGTGTCTCCCTGTCTCTCTGCTCCTCCCCTGCTTGTGCTCTGTCTCTCTCTCTCTCTCAAAAATAAACATTAAAAAAAATGTTTTTAATTAAAAGCTTTTGTATATCAAAGGACACTATGAAGAAAGTGACAAGATAGCCTACAGAATGGGAGAAAATATTTGCAAATCATATATCTGATAAGGACTTAATATCCAGAATATATAAAGACCTCCTGCAACTCAACAACAAAAAAACAAATAACCTAATTTAAAAATGAACAAAGGACTTAAATAGACATCTCTCCAAAGAAGATATACAAGTAGCCAATAAGCACGTGAAAAGTTGCCCACCCTCATTAGTCATTAGAGAAATAGAAATCAAAAACATAGGGAGATACTACCTCACACCTACTAGGACAACTTTTTTTTTAATGTAAAATAACAAGTATTGTTGAATATGTGGAGAGATTGGAACGCTTGTACATTGCTTGTGGAAATGTAAATTGGTACAGCCACTGTGGAAAAGTTTGTCAGTTTCTCAAAAAATTAAACGTGGAATTACCATGTGATTGATTAGTTCAAGTCCAAGTATGTGCCCAAAAGAACTGAAAACTGGAGCTCAGATAATTGTACACAAATGTTCAGTGCAGCATTATCCATAATGGCGAAAAGGTAGAAGCAACTCAACTGTACATCAACAAGTGAATGGATAAAGTGTGGCATATACATATGATAGAATATTAGTCAGCCATAAAAAGGAACAAAGTTTTAACACATGCTACAAAATGGATAAAACTTGAGAACATTATGCCAACTGAAAGAAGCCAGAGACAAAAGGACAAATATTGTATTACTCTGCTTATATGTTTCTTATATCTAAAATAAGCAGATTTGCAGACACAGAAAGTTAGTGGTTAGCAGGGCCTGGGGATAGAGAGGAATGGAGAGTGACTGATTAATGAGTACAGAGTTTCTGTTTGGAATGATGAAAAAGTTGGGAAATCAATAGTGATGATGGATGTACACATTGTGAATGTGATTAATGCCATGAATTGTACACTTAAATATGGCTAATATGGCAAAATTTTTGTTGCATACCTATTTACCACGATAAAAACTAAAGTAAAATAATTGCTTTTTCTTAATTACTAGATACTAATTAATAATTACTAAACTCCTTATATAATGTTCATGAATGTAAAACCAATGTCTATGTAAACACATGCACAAATGTTTTCACCTACCCAAGCAGAAACTGTGTGCCACACTGAGGAAATGTGCAAGTAAGCAATATGTATTTATTTCATGGCCCAATATTAATTTGTTTTATTCATGGTAGATGTGCTTTCTTAGACTAAGAATTTTTAGATTTGTCATAAATTTGTCTGGATTATTCCCACTTAGTACATAATTCCACATTTGACTGCTAAGAGTGTTTGCTTATCCTTTGGAAAACTTTATTTTCTGAGAACCTCACTAAATTATTGTTATTTCCTAAGTTTCAATTTTTTTTTATATTCATCCAAGAATAAGACTCCACAAGATTTTTATAAAATTAGGTCTATAAGCAAGGCCGCTACTCGCCATCTCAGGCTTAGCAGTTGGTGAAATGTGAAATACTTGCACATACCCTGGTAAACTGCTGCCCTCCCTGTACCTCCTCATGCCCATCACTACCCTGGTTCCCCTGGCCCCTCCCCTAAGACCACCCTTAACTTCCCATCATACAGAATTAATGCAGGGGGCCTCCAGGACTCTATTCCAGTCAGATACTGTTTCTGATGTTCCCATGCTATATCACCTGTTAAATATTTTGAATATCACCTCTGCTAGTAACTATTTTAGGTATTAGCATAACAGATGCTTTCTGTTTCACTTGCTTTGTCAAAAAAAAGAGCATTCATTAATAAACATCTACTTTATGAACCAGTTCTAACTATAATTATAAAGATAATTCAGTCAGAAGAGGCTAGGTTATGCTGCATAATGAATGACCCCAATCTCATTGGCTTATGGCTAGAGAGGTTTATTTCGCTTATATATTCCATGTCCACCGAAAGGCAGCCGCAGCTCTATTCTATGTCATCTCCATCCAAAGCCCCAAGCTGACAGAAGCAGTCTCTATCTGGGACACTCCCAGTTTCAGAGCAAGGGGAAAAGAGAAATAAAGAACCACAAGCTGGGATTTTAAAGCTTCTGCTTGGAAGAAACATACATCACTTCTGCTCACAATTTATCAGCCAGAGCAAGACATAGGACTGGTCAATCCTGACACAGAAGAGCAAGGAAGTATACTCCTTCCTCTGGAAACTGGCAGGGGATATTGTCGAACAATAATGGAATCTACCCCAGGGCAACGATAAAATGAGAATATACAACATCAACCTTTGTAGCATAGAGCTGAGTGCAGATTTATATGTTTAAGGGTCTAAATGGTAACATTCTTGGTTAGTATAAGAAGAACCATTGATGACACATTTTGTAATCATGTCTGAACTTGGGCTTTCCTTTTTTTTGTGCTCAACAGCTAATGCCACTGGGCTGCAACATTATTAATGTTTCCAGTGATGAATATGGTATTATTCCAGGCTCCCTCAAAGAAGTACTTTCCAAATGGAAACCAGAAGACTCAAAAAACCCCAAGAGAAACACCCCCAAATTTCTTTACACTGTCCCAAACGGCAACAACCCTACTGGAAACTCATTAACAACTAACCGCAAGAAGGAAATCTATGAGGTATTTTAAAAGAAGGTGTATGTGGCCATGTTCTTGTTTATTTTCAACGTTTGAGAAGAGTACTGTGCAAGCTCTCTTATTAGCCTCTTGCTTACAAGGAAAATAGCTTTTAATAAAAGGAAGTCCTCTATGCCAAGGGCTCTAATAAATTTAAACACAAGAAATTACTCCATCCTTTGTTAACTATGAGATTTTTCTTTTCCTTTAATAGATTATTTTCATATAAAAGGAAATAGTATTTTTGACCCGATATTAAATTTTAGGAAGTTATTTAATATTTGACCGCAAGTTTGATTTTCATTATTTTATATTTATATTTTCAACTTGTCAATTTTCTTTCCTACTCCTTATCATTTCAGGTTACAAAGAAATTCTTTAAAAATGAAAGGAATGCTCCTTTTGTAAAGTCTCTTTTAGGTACCTGACTATGATGCCTAAGCTTCCACTATAAACATTTTTTTAAAAAATCAAACACAGGGGTGCCTGGGTGGCTCAGTCAGTTAAGTGTCCAACTTCGGCTCAGGTCATGATCTCCTGGTTCATAGTTCAAGCCCCACGTCAGGCTCTGTACTGACAGCTCAGAGCCTGGAGCCTACTTCAGATTCTGTGTCTCCCTCTCTCTCTGCCCCTTCCCTAATCTCTCTCTCTCTCAAAAATAAATAAACATTAAAAAAAATTTTTTTAGGTGTGTCTGGTGGTGGCTCAGTCGGTTAAGCGTCTGACTTCGGCTCAGGTCATAATCTCGCAGTTTGTGAGTTCGAGCCCCGCATAGGGCTCTGTGCTAACAGCTCAGAGCCTGGAGCCTCCTTCAGATTCTGTGTCTCCTCCTCTCTCTGCCCCTCCCATGCTTATGCTCTGTCTCTCTCTGTCTCTCAATAATAAATAAATGTTAAAAAATTTTTTTAATAAATAAAAATTTTTAAAAATTTTAAATATCACACACATACCTAGCTATACAAAAATCTTTGAAAAATAAGAGAAGTATGCCTTTTGTAAAGTCTCTTTTATGTACCTGACTGTGTTCCCTAGATTTTTAGCTACAAATAGCTTTTATTTATTTATTTTTAATTTTTTTTAATGTTTATTTATTTTTGACAGAGAGAGAGACAGAGCATGAGTGGGGGACGGGCAGAGAGAGAGGAAGACAGAATCTGAAACAGCCTCCAGGTTCTGAGCTGTCAGCACGGAGCTGGACGTGGGGCTTGAACTCACAGACCACGAGATCAGGACCTGAGCTGAAGTTGGATGCTCAACTGACTGAGCCACCCAGGTGTCCCAGCTAATAAGTTCCAAATAAGGGGTACCAGGGTGGCTCAGTTGGCTAAGTGTCTGACTTTGGCTCAGGTCATGATTTCACATTTCATGGGTTTGAGCCCCACATCAGGCTCTGTGCTAACAGCTCAGAGTCTGGAGCCTGTTTCGCATTCTGTGTGTCCCTCTCTCTCTGCTCCTCCCCAGCTCATGCTCTGTCTCTCTGTCTCAAAAATAAAAATAAATGTAAAAAAAAATGTTTTTAAATAAGTACCAAAGTCATATTAAACTGTATAGACTGTACAGTGGAATCATAAAGAAAGCTTTCAAACAGTTTCTTTCACTCATTTATATATATATTTTTGAAGTATTGTCTTATTTTTCACGCATTCCACAGTTCTGTCCTGAGTTCTCTTCTTATTTACGTATTACTCCCAGATAGTCTCATCCAGTTGTATGGCTGTAAATTTCATTCTATATCATAGAAACGCCTTTCCCCTGAACGCCAGACCTCTGTATCCAACTTCTCCATCCAATTTATGTTTCCAACATCCAACATAAGTGTCTAATAGGCATTTCCAACCTACCATGACCTAACAGAACTCTTGATTTAGTGCAGCCACACCCCAACCTCCAAGTCACACCCCTAACATTCTCCATCTCCATAAATAGTGCCACCATAAACAATCACCTTTTATTCTTCTCTTTCCCTTCTCTCCTTTCCCAACTGTGGACTCCACCACCAAATGGATCCAAATCCACCTGTTTCTCTCTTCTCCCCTTAGTCCCACCATCTTCCCAGCCACCACCTTCCCTCACTGGTCTGCTAGTATGGTTTCCTCACTGGACCCCTGCTGCATTCCAGTTTTGATCCTCAACCAATTATTCTTCACACAGCAACCAGGCATATATGTCGTTCCCCTGCTGAAATATAAATGTAAAGCCTGTCTCATGGTCTTCCTGTTTACAGTCCTCTTGTGACTTCCCCTTGCAATTAAAATAAAATCCAAATTCCTTCATCTGCCTCCCAAAGCTATGTGACCTGGTAGTGTCTTCTCAGGCCTTGTCATTTATTATCACCTTCTTGCTGCAGCCCCCTGGCTTTCTTTCCATCCCTTAAACATGTCAAGTTTTTTTTTTTCTTTTTTTTTCCCCCCACCCAAGGGCTTTTGGTCTCACTCATCCCTCAGCTTAGAATCTTCCTTGATATTTGCACAACTGGCTCCATCCTGTGATTCTGAGCTCTTGTGTAACCTTGTCAGGACAGGCTTCCCAATAAATCACTCTGAAATAGCTACCCTATCTCTCTCTCTTCCTCTCTCTTTCTCTCTCTCTCTCTGCCCCCACCCCCCACTCAATATCACCCTGCTTAATGTTCTCCCTAGCCCCTAAAACCTCTCATCTGTATTTCTTCTCTTCGTTATCCATGGTCTTATGTATATCATCTTTCCCAGAACTTGGAATGTAAGTTCCATGTGAACGAGAGGCCTCAGTGCCTTGTTCATCCCTCTATCTTCATTATCTACAACAATAAGTACTCAGTAGTTTCTTGGATGGATGGATGGATGGATGGATGGATGGATGGATGGATACAAAGAATTATGATTCCAGTCAGCTTAGACAGTTCTTAAGAATTAAATATATGACTTTAACCTTTTTTAGCTTGCAAGAAAATATGATTTCCTCATAATAGAAGATGATCCTTACTATTTTCTCCAGTTCAACAAGGTAAGTGGTGATATGAATTTATTTCACAATTGGAAGGTAAGTTGTAAGTTATTACACTGATTTGATTTTAGCCTGGCTGCTGAGTCAGAGCTAATCTATCTTTATGTGGAAATTAAATAAAATTATTAGTAATTTGCTACCACTTCAATCTTAAATCTTTCAGTTTTATCACAGAATTGGTATCTCTCGTGTCTGGCATTACTGCTCTTTCCAGAAATAGACTTACCTTTAAAATAGTAGCTAGCTCTCTATACCACGCATTTGGGCAAACAGTAAATCAGGGCTGATGGTCTTCTTGAACTCCAAATTCTAGTTCATAGCTTTTTAAACATCATACAAGGGATATGAGGTAGGTTTCATTTGGGATATGAACTAGTTTCTTGGCAGTGGCTGACTAGAATGATGTCTGCAAAGGAATGGGAAGCTGCACCCACACTGAAAGAGAAAGAGGGTCATGCCCAATTAGTGATGTCCATTATGGACATAGGAAAAGGCATTACTGGCAGCATGCCACATATTTTCCATCCCTGTCCTGAAGGCCTGGATTCTACCTGCAGAATAATGGGTTTTTAGATTCTTTTCCACTATATATGCATGCAACTTTTCATGATCATGCTCTCCTAATAGATAGCAGCGGTGGTACAGACTCCCAGTGCCTGATTCTTCAAAATCAAACACTATATTTGCTCTCATGTCTGCAGAGAACATATACTTGCATTCAATGCTGCCTTAAAATCTGCTGGAAAGAAACCAAAACTCTTGATTTTTCTATATAGCTTGCTGAATACCACATCTACCTACCTATTCTTTACCCTCAACATGACCGGGCCCCTTTTCTTGTATGCATCTACATTGAAGTCAATGTTGCAGATTGACTAAATTTCTCATCTTGTTTTATCTCTCTAGCTGTTCTAAGGATCATTCTCTCTCTAGATAATCCTGACTGCTGCTGGCCCTCTTCATTTTGATCTAATCCAGACAAATTTTTCTTGAATCCTTCCTCAAAATCTGCTGATCCTGGATGTCAACCTTTGAGGCTAGCAGGGCCTATTTGAGGTGTCCCTAAATTCATAATAATAGCATCTTAAGCAAATGAATAAACCCTTCTGTGTGTTTCTGGCAGAAAAGCCATGAAGAAAGACAGGTACTAATAAAAGAACATGCATCTCTGTTTCTTATTCCATTTTAAAGGGTTGAGATTAAGGTAACAGAAAAGATGGCTGTGTTCCTATCCAAACCTATGCCCTGTCCATTCTCTACACAAAATAATTATACAGTCACTAACAGAGTTCTCAAGCTAACAATATATATTTTTTCCATTTCAAGTCCTGGTCACCAACATTTCTTTCCATGGACGTTGATGGGCGTGTCATCAGAGCTGACTCTTTTTCAAAAGTCCTCTCCTCTGGGTAAGCCCTTGTGTCTCAACTTATGGCCAGATCTAAAAAAGATAGACTGCACCTGAGTGTCTTTTAGTCCAAATAATTCTCATTTGAGATACTTGTATTCCCCTTACCTTAAAGCATCAGTTTGATTATTAATATATGCCTTTTCTTTCTTTATTCATCTCCAGAAATCAAAGGTATGTGGGCATTAATCTAAAGTTGTAGTGGGACTGGTCAGGTTTTGGGTTTCACATATGAAAGAACACACTTCAAAATACTTGGTCAGATTTGCATTGTATCTTTAATGTAGTCTTAAATTTGTATTTTAAATAACAAGTAGTTAGTTTTATTAGAACGTTTTCGTGGTCAAGACCCATTTGTCCCCAGGTTACAACTGTCTTCCTAATGAAGGCAGTAAAGTGACATGTAATATTTGTTAATACAGGATTGGTTTTGCACCTTTTCTCTTTTTGTGCAGGTTGAGACTAGGGTTTATAACTGGTCCAAAACCCTTGATAGAGAGAGTTGTCTTACACACACAAGTTTCAACTATGCACCCCAGCACTTTTACACAGGTAAGAACAATTTCAGAAATAGGTTTTTTTTTTTAAACAATCAGAATAGAAAATAGATATTAGCAAGTAAGACTGAGTTAAGGTGGCAGGGAGTAAGTCACTGATACTGAATCTCTAGTTCCAATATGGACTGAATTAGAAGATCAGATACCACAGATGTTTACTCTAAAAGGCAAATCAGGAGTGCCTGGGTGTCTCAGTCAGTTTAGTGTCCAACTCTTGCTCTTGGCTCAGGTCATGATCTCATAGTTAGTGGGTTCAAGCCCCACGTTGGGCTCTGCACTGACAGGGTGGAGCCTGCCTGGAATTCTCTCTGTCTCTACCCCACTCATGTACTATCTCTCTCTCTCAAAATAAATAAACTTTTAAAAAATGTTTTTAATAAATAAAAGGCAAATAAGAATTGAATTGACCTGGTGTTTGCAGTGTAGACCAAACTCCTTGCAGGTCATGATGTCTTAGTCATCTTGTGTCCCTAGCATCTATCCCAGGAACGCCATAAAAACTTTGTTGAACTTGAAGAAAATGGAAGTGGCCTTACTGAAGTAATATAACTTTAGCTTTATTGTCTTGGAATCCATATTGAGCACAAGGATTCCAAACCTATTTAGGAACTTCTTGTTTGCCTTCATTGCACACGTGCTAACCTCCCCTAAAGACACTGGTTGTAATGCATTTTAGTTTAATAATAAATAAAGTAAAATTTATTTTGGAGAATGTATAAATTTCCTCACAAGCTTTGAGAAATTGTTGGATCCATCCCTAATGCAATCTTTAGAATCAGTACTTAATCTTAGGTAGAATTGCTACCTAAGAACTCAAAATGAATAGAACGGTATACTAAGACCAGGACACTTGTTTGATATTGTACATTCCATAAAGAACATATCCCCATTTTTATCAAGTTGGGGTTTTTTCCCATATTTTTTGTCCGTGTTATCTACAAAACTTCACTATCCATCTATGGCATTAAAGCTTTCATATTATATAGAAAAATCACTGAGAACCTTATATAACTATATATCTACTATATATTTTTTATATTTAGAGAAGCAATATAGTATGGTAATTAATGGCATGGATCTGGAGCTAGACTGCCTAACTTGAATCCAGGCTGTGTCTGTGACCAGCTGTGTGACCCCAGGAAAGTTCACCTAACCCTTGGGCCTTGGTTTCCTCACCAGTAAAGTAGAAATAATAGCCTAATTGGGGTATTATGAAGATTAAATTATCTACATATGTAAATATATTGTAATAGTTTCTGGCATAGAGCAATATAAATATTTGTTATTGTCATTGTTATTAATTCACATTTATTTTATTATTTTCTTCTTTTTTAAGCTTTATTTATTTTTGAGGGAGAGACAGAGCATGAGTGGGGGAGGAGCAGAGAGAGGGAGATGCAGAATCTGAAGCAGGCTCCAGGCTCTGAGTTGTCAGCACAGAGCTCGACGTAGGGCTCGAACTCACAGATGAACTCATGAACCATAAGATCATGACCTGAGCCGAAGTCGACGCTTAACCGACTGAGCCACCCAGGCGCCCCTAATTTACATTTATTTTAAATCACTATGTAAAGCTGGTTCAGCTTGTTATATTTTTTTGTGGTTTACAGGTAATCAAGAGTGATTTGCTTTGATGTCACTTTTTAGAGGGTGAACCATGACATTTGTTGTCTTATCTCTTTTAGCTTCTAGTATCACAGCTTCTACACCAATGGGGAGAAGAAGGTTTCCTGGCT
Organism: Lynx rufus; assembly: GCF_022079265.1. Lineage (NCBI taxonomy): Eukaryota > Metazoa > Chordata > Mammalia > Carnivora > Felidae > Lynx > Lynx rufus. Next base: position 144,308,358 of record NW_025814845.1, on the reverse strand, counting down.
CATGTAGAGAGGTATTGCAATTTAGGTTCCAAATTTTACATAGAAATGTAATTCTTTCTGTTCATTTTCATTTTTGAATTATTCCAAAATAACGGGAGAAAAATGCAATGGTACAAAGCTTACCAGCAGACAGGTAAACAAACATGCTGTGTTCCCATTTCAAGTATTCAACATTTTAAACAAGGTGGAAAACAGATTCCTATAGACTGGACTCCAGAGCCTTTGGGTTTCTTCAATCAAGCATGTATTTAACACATGCTTTTCATTGTTTGTTTCTTCCAGGGTTACTGATTTCTATAGGAAGCAGAAGGATGCATTACTGGAAGCTGCAGACAAATGGTTAAGTGGTGAGTGGAACATATATCCTGTCCTGTGGTAGACACTAGCACTTTTATGAGTGGGGAATAAACACCGCATAGTGACTGATAATAAACTTGGGAGAAAAGAAATAAGAGTCCAGAAGTATTCTTGCCAAGAAATGGTGCCCTGTAAGTAGTCTCAAAAGTAACAATCTCCAAACCCTGGCACTGTTCTACCTATCTCTACATTACCTGTCCGCTGCGAAGAGCTTGTGTTTTAAAGGGAGAAAAAAGGACCTTTTAGTCTAAAAACCCATCAGCAATAACTTAAAGCTAAATGATGCCAATACTCAAAAGGTTTTAGAGTTACTTCAAAATTTCCCGCAAACAGCTGAGGAATTGTCAAACAACAGTATACTCCTTTTCTAATCAGACTGTATAAAAACAAAATAGTACATTCTAAGGCAGTTCTCTCATTACAGATTACTTGCATTCTAATCGTTAACCTCATTTATCTAATATTGTCTATTGCTAATGTGATTGCAGGATGGTTTAGATTTAATTTTCTACTAATGAATTACATGGTTTTAATTACATCATTAAAAAAGCCTTCAGTATGATTAACAGTAAACAAAAAAAAAAAACAGTTCCTTATTTCTGTCATATCTTGTTTCTTGTAAGCTCTTGGCAAATACAGAATTGTCTTTTTGATAAGAGTACTATCCTACCACTTTGTATAATGGAGTTAAAGAAAAGGTTTGATTCAAAAGCAACTTTTAAAAAAAGATAATTAAAATCAAAATAATTATCCTTCCTTCTTGGTTTCTCTATCCTAATACTCAATGAAACTTAAAGCCTACAAATGCATGTGGTCTTGAATTTCAGGAACTTCTTTTCATAATTAATTACATTCTGATAAAAACTCTAATCCATTGGACTTCAAAACTATTACATAAAAGATAGGATTTATTGAAGCACTGGAATAATGTAGGAGTTAAGGAATCTCCTAAATTTGAAAGAGCCACATTTGGCTTCTGTATGGTTCTAATTACGGGAAGTAGACATAGGCCATAGACTCCTCACACAACCCTAAGACTGACTACAATTAGAAATATATACTCATGTATATATCTCCCTCTCTACCTTCACCACCTCTCTTATTTGTGAAATAAACTCAGAACATCAATTGTCAGGACTCATAAAATTCTATGTTTTAAGACAGTTACTGCGATTGCATCATTAAGTAACAGATTTGACATCATCAAAACTGGCTTTAGCAGATATTTATTCTCTTCTTTGGTTTGTAGGTTTGGCAGAATGGCATGTTCCTACTGCTGGAATGTTTTTATGGCTTAAAATTAAGGGCATTTATGATGTAAAACAACTGATTGAAGAAAAAGCCATTAAGAAAGAGGTAAAAGGGGAAAAGAGTTGTACTTTTTCTTTATTTTTTTTTCAACGTTTTTTATTTATTTTTGGGACAGAGAGAGACAGAGCATGAATGGGGGAGGGGCAGAGAGAGAGGGAGACACAGAATCGGAAACAGGCTCCAGGCTCTGAGCCATCAGCCCAGAGCCCGATGCGGGGCTCGAACTCACGGACCGCGAGATCGTGACCTGACTGAAGTCGGACGCTTAACTGACTGCGCCACCCAGGTGCCCCATCTTTAACATGACTTCTTACTTAAAATAAAAGTTGCCCTCCACTCCAACCCATAATATTTTAATATCAGATGTTACCTCCTATCTCTTGATCTCATGTCTCTAGTAATATTATTAAAATCATAATAGATTTTTGAGTCACATAATTATTCTTCTGGTCTACATTAATAATAATATGGTCATCCCAGCTACTGGTTAGTTTAGTAGCTAAGAGCAGAGGGTTTTTTTTTCCTTATTAAGAAAGTAAAACACACTCATGGCAGCAAACTTGGAAAATACATAAAAGAATAATGAAAATTTTTTAAATAGCCTACCCCAATTTTGTGACCATTTGTAATATATTTTCTTGAAGGGCTTGTCTAAATCTAGTATTTTGGCTGTGCAATTATTTTCCATTGTCAAAATTACACAGAAAAGTTTGTATCTTGTTATTTCCACTTAAAATCAGACTATAAGGACTTCTAGGTTTTTTGTTTTTTTGGGTTTTTTTTCTCATTTTGTACTTAAACCTACTTAGTTATCATTCGGGGGCATTGATTAAGGTGAAAAATCTAAATATTTTCAAAATTTTTACCTAATAAGGTATCTTTTCTCTGTGAATTAATTCTTTTATCACATTTGCCAGTCTTTGTAAACACTAAGATCTGTTTCTAGGATCACTTTTGTCTTGAAGCAGGAAGTACAAGCAAACAGATTGTGTTAATGCTGGCACAGGACCACGCTAGTGCCTGAGACAGGAGGTGGTCTGGACGTTGAAAAACTCACGTCCAGAGATTAGACGTGGAAGCCAACTACCTGGACTTCAAGTCAGACATCCTCTCTAACCATCTTACTTGAGGACAAGGCTTATCTTTATTCATTGTTCTAATCCTACTAATTCTACATACTAAGTACTTAACAAGTACTGACTTGTTTCAAAGAAATACATTTTAGTATAATAAACCAGTTTATGTCTCCTTTGCTTTTCTGCCAATGCCATTATCATCAAGAACATTTGATAAGTGGCTATTTATTTGTACGTATCTCTGAGCTGGGTGCTAAGGATATAGACCTCAGACTTTCTTGTAGTTTTTTCAGTGTTCTCCATTTATCCCATTTATCCTGTTGCATGTAACCTTTTCTTTTTCTAAATAATCTCTAACTTTACGATCTCAACCTTAGCCCAATCCTGGTCATCTTGTAAAGGGATTATTACTACTCCCACCTTCTCTTACGGCCCCTTGCTTGTAATACATCCCCAAACTTTTCCACTATATTGGGAGAAATGATGGTTTTCATTTTACTGTTATTCAGGACACAGAAACCCATCTTCTGCCTTGAAATCTCTTCCCCAAAATGGGCCAAACCATGTCACTCCCAACTCATCTTACTTTAGCAGACAGTGCCCAGATTTTTACCATGTAATAATCCTTTTGAATATCATGATTGTATTAGACAACATTCTCAAAGACTTAACGCAATCAAAGTTTATTTCTGACTCACATAAAACTTTTAAAGATGTGATCTGCAGGCAACTCTGTCCAAACAGTGAATCAGAGACTGTAGTTCCTTCCTTCTTGTTGCTCTTCAGTCTTCAACCCATGGATTACACAATGGCTACAAAATGCAAAGAGCATGATGGATCACACATGGAGAGATTTTTATGGGGAAGGCCTAGAAATGGCATGTATCCCTTCACATCCATTGGCCAAGATTTGGTCATATGGCCACATATAACTGGAAAGAAGCTGGGGAACAGAATATATTTCTATACCCAGGAAACAGAGGAAATGGAGTTCACAGTCCGTGAGCCAACTGCCATGGTGCTCACATCAAGAATACCACTTGTTCCCACCACTCTGTCTTGACACACTTACATAACATTTTTTAGTCATTCACTTCATTAAATTTTTTACCTCCTTCTTTGGCCAGACCAATTTCTTCCCATCTCAAGGCCTTTACACTATCTTCTCCCTAAAATACTCTTCCCCCACTTTTTGCTCAGCCAACTACTACTTATCTTTCAAGTTCCGGCTTAAAAGTTACTTCCAAATTTGATAACTTAAAAATGGTCTTTCATTGTTTGAATTTATATTACTTTTCTAGTTGGTTAAACATTTATTCATGTTTATTACCATTTCTATTTCTTTTATAAGCTGTACTTTGCCCATCAAAGCTCGAATTTTAGTGTTTTTCTTCTTAGTTTCTTTGTATTCTTTATATGGAGAAGAGGTAGCATTTGCCATATTTCTTATAAACATTTTTCCAGTTTGTGTGCTATTTTATTTATTATAGGACATACAGAATTTTTATATAAAATGATTTTTCTCATGATTTTCTTAAGTTTTTTTCAAATGTAAAAAGTCTTTACCCACTCTGAGATTAGATCTACCTATATTTCCTTTAGTTTTTTTTTGTTTTAATGGTCATTCACTTGTTTTCCACAAACTCTCTTAGATATTAATGCTTCCTGGAAATATTTTCTACACTGATACCTCAGCACCTAGCCCTTACTTTAGAGTGTCCTTCTCTTCAGCTTCTCCAGAACAAATGGATATGGTGAGCACAATATTCTTTTCATAATAACACTAGATATCAATTCCACTTTTTTGGTGCTTGTGTTCATTTTGTGAGTTATAACATTATTTAATGTCTTCTTGGGTTTCTCAACAACAGGTATCAGTTAAAAAGTCATGAATTACTATTAAAAGACACACTTTAACAGTCATAAATAGACAAATTCACGAGACCAAGTTGTAGTTAAATGTCCTTGTCTTCGTGAATAGTTTTCAGACTTGATAAACAGTGTGAGCAGATTATTAACATGTTATGAAGAAAATTTCTTTCCTTCCTTCATGGAATTAACATGAGTCAACAGTACAAATTCATGAAAGCCACCAGTCTCTTTCTCTGAAGAAAAATGTATCAGCAAGGGTCAAATACAATGATATTAAATTCATCACAAGTCTGGGTTTAGCCAAAATAACAAGAAGCAAAGAAACAAGTTCCTAAGGACTGTGTGTTTGGGAGTCCAAATAGAAGAGCCCTGATTGAACAGTACCCTTAACCTTGAGAGAAGAGTCTGTACTTGCCCTTGCAGATGTATTGGTTCTTGGTGTGTTCTTTATTTACTTGCTTTCTCATGTCGCTAAATATACTTTTCAGAAGTTATGTCTGCTTTAACATATGAATAGAGTTAGACAATTGAAACAATATATAACGTATGTTCAGGTGAGAGATCATATGAAAAAGTAATTAGTGTTGTGGAGAAAATGGAAAATAATGATCTTGAGGGCTATAAGAATACACAAAAATCCTGGAACTCTGACAAGCTTATATCTACATGTATTAGTGGACATTGCTGGCATCCTACCCTGATAAAGCTGATGTTAAATTTGACTTTCCATTGCTTCACTTCAACCTAAGATACTCTTTGTGTGAACTTTTTAAATTATCACAGACTTTTCCTAAGTAGCAGCCTAATTTCATTAATTCTTATCTCTTTCCTTTTTTAGGCCTTCCAGAGATTAGCCCAAATTATTAAAGAATCTTTATGAAGAAATCTTTATAGTACTCATGGATTTTTCAGATAAATTATTTTTATGATTTAGCAGGAAGAAATGATCGTTGGCATTAGATTTACAGGTTAGATTTCATCAAACATGTCATATCTGTAGTAATTCAACTAGATGACTTTTAAAGTGCCCTTAAATTCATCAGATTGCCAAAATATATTTATAATCTACTTATACCTTTTGATAAATATTCAGCTTGAAAATTATTTTTATCCTGGATTTTATTGTAAAGAACTCTAGCTGCTCTATGGTTTCCCATAAATTTTCCTTGAAACTTAACATTTTACAGTAAATTATTTTGAAAATGTAAGAAAATAAATTCAAAATGGTATATAATGTGAACTCTTTCTATTTTTAGGAAAATTTAATGAGAGCTTGTTGCAAAAATTGTTAGGATTTGTCCATTGTAAATGATTTTCAGTAAGAGGACTATAGACATTATGTTGTGCCACAGATATCCCTTTAAAATAAAATTCTGAGGGGCGCCTGGGTGGCGCAGTCGGTTAAGCGTCCGACTTCAGCCAGGTCACGATCTCGCGGTCCGTGAGTTCGAGCCCCGCGTCAGGCTCTGGGCTGATGGCTCAGAGCCTGGAGCCTGTTTCTGATTCTGTGTCTCCCTCTCTCTCTGCCCCTCCCCCGTTCATGCTCTGTCTCTCTCTGTCCCGAAAATAAATAAAAACGTTGAAAAAAAATTAAAAAAAATAAAATAAAATAAAATTCTGAAACTAAGCACACCTAAAGGCATCAGACCTATTAATTCTAAATAAGGAAGAGAGATCAGGGGCTTAGAAAAATATGCTACAGTGTATTTTCATAATACTGCACAATGTACAAAAATACAGTCTTATCAGTTTTGTAATTTAAATCTACACCCCTTTGAGGTACTTAGGATATACTTTTTAATGATTTTCTTTCTCACCTTTTCAGACCTTTATTTTTCCCATATGGCTATTGATATAATATATGCTTATTAGAAATTTTTCAAACAATATAGTAAATATAAGTGATAAAGTAAAAGCCACTTGCTGTCTTACCCCCCAGTGAAAACCGCTGTAAACATTTATCATCCATCCTTTGAGATGTTTTTCTATGCATGTGCATGTTATATGTAAAATAATAGGATCTCCTTATGACAGTGTATCATAAATACCCTGTATTTGCTTTCTATTGCTGTTTAACAAATTACCGCAATGTTCCAAGATCTAGCAATTGTTAAGTTGTAAGTTCCTTTAAGGAATTAGGAAATCATTGTTATTTATGACATCCTTTGTGTATACAGGCATACCTCAGAGATATTGTGGGTTTGGTTCCAGACCACCACAAATAAAGCAAATACTGTGATAAAGCGGGTCAAATTAATTGTTTGGTCTCCCAGTGCATATAAATGTTTACAGTATACTGTAGTCTATTAAGTGTGCTATAGCATTATGTCTAAAAAATAATGTACATACCTTAATTGAAAAATACTTTATAGGGGTGCCTGGGTGGCTAAGTCGGTTGAGCATCCAACTCTTGATTTTAGCTCAGATCATGATCCGAGGGTAGTGGGATAGAGTCCCACATCCGGCTCTACACTCAGCATGGAGTCTGCTCAGGATTCATTCTCTCTCTCTCTCTCTCTCTCCCTCTCTCTCCCCTTCTTCCCCTCTGCCCCTCCCTGTTATCCATTCTCTCTCTCTCTCTCTCTCTCTCAAAAATAAATAATAAAAATCAAAAATACCTTCTTGCTAAAAAAAAAATGCAAACTACCATCTGAGCTTTCAGCACGTAGTAATCACTAATCACAGATATTAACAAATATAATAATAATGAAAAGTTTAAAATATTGCAAGAATCACCAACACATGACACAGAGGCACTAAGTGAGCAAATGCTGTTGGAAACATGGTGTCAATAGGCTTCTTGACACATAATTGCCACAGCCTTCAATCTGTTAAAAAATGCATTATCTGTAAAGCACAATAAAGCAAAGCATAGTAAAATGAGGTATGTCTGTATAAACATATCCACCATAGTTATTAAATATTTTTTTGGCATCTGGATGAGATGTTACATCTTCCAACAGCTAAAGTTTTTGAGCAAAAATCTCATCTCAAAGCTCTTATTAGCTGACTCCAAGCCTGTCTTTATTTAATATTTATTTATTTTGAGAGAAAGAGCATGAGCAGGAGAAGGGCAGAGAGAGAGGGATACAGAATTCCAAATAGGGGATATCCCAAGTAATAGGGCAGAGCCCAGTACAGGGCTCCATCCCACAAACCATGAGATCATGACCTGAGCCTACATCAAGAGTTGGATGCTTAACTGACTGAGCCACCCAGGCACCCCTAAGCCCATCTCTGTTTTTAAGACAACAGTGGTAGTCATTTAGGAAAGTCTGGAAAGACACAGGGCCTGGAGGAGGCCTGAGATGAACCTAACAATTCCACTACTGTAAGAAGAAAGAGGAAAGTATGAATTCAATTTATAAAAGTAAAAGTAAAATAAGCCTTCTGCTTATTCAGTAGTTTAAAAAATAATGAAAATTTCTTAGCCAGCACTATATAATTTCTGGCTTGCATTCGTTTTTAAGTCACCAACAAAGAGTAGTTGATTTACATATTGATTTATAATTTCCAGCTTTCAAGGAAGGGATTACCTCTAACCACAATCTATAGGAATCTGTTTCTTCCAAGAAAAACAGAGTGGGAGAAAAGTAGGGAAGGAGAGCACAGGAAATGATTAGGCTGCCCCTTATTACTCAGTGTTTATTTTCATCCAGGGAGATTACCTTCCCCTCAGAGTAAAGCACTAGAGAACTTTCTGGAGCCACTGTCAATTTTTCCAGCCTCTTGGGAAAGCTGTTTGGCAGTGTATATCAAGAAACGCTAAAACGTTTATATCCTTTAACACAAGATATTAGATAGTGTGGACTGGCCCACTGGACAGAATTCTAATTTCCTTCTCGTGTCTTTGGGCGCGGTGGAAATGAAATACCACATTTCCAGATGCCCTGCAGCTACAGGTCCAGGTATGAGTGAAGTTCCATCATTCAGACGCCTGGATTCGGAACTGAGTTTAGAGGGGAGCAAGTCAAGAGGCAAGGCATCCATTTGCTAAGGCAATGTGATTTTACAGCAAGCAGCTTCTTGGTGTGGGGTTTTCTGATCCTGGCAGAAGAAATGAAATCCCAGGGCTAGAAACTGTCTCTGGAAACCCCATTTACTTTTACACGCATTCCAAACAATTTTGGAAACCACAGAATATATGATAATAAACACTTCGCTTAAGTTAGCTAGAGTAGTTTCTGTTATCTGCCACCGAATGCCAACCAGGCCAGCTGTGTCCGGGTCTCCAAGACCACCCTCAGGCTTGATGGTTCCCTAAAAGGACTCAGAAGACCAGAAGCTAGTGTAGCCACAGCTGCCATTTATTGCAGCAAAAAGGATAGAGTAAAATCTCAAAGGGAAAAGGCACGTGGGACAAACACAATCTGGAGGAAACCAGGCACAAGCTTCCAAGAGTCCCCTCTTAGCAGAGTCACACAGGATATGCTTAATTCCTTGGGCGATGATGTATGACAGCAAGGGCAAAGTGTCGTCAACAGGGGAAGCTCACCTGAGAGCCTGGTTGTCAGTGGTTTTATCAGGGGTCAGTCACACACAGTGCCTGCAATGGTGGACCTCAGTTACTGAAGCTCCACAGCCACAGGGGGATCTCAGGTGTCCACCGTAAAGCACGTAGTAAAAACGATCTAGAAAAGCAGTTATAGCATGGCTCGAGACCCCAGACATGAAAAACACTCATTAATGAGAATATTCCAAGAGCTCAGTCCCCACGAGCCAGCCAAGGGCCAGTCACAAACACAGCCCTCATTGGAGTGACCCAGAGCTGCTGAGTTAACCCTTTACCACCCACTGGGAACTCCACTTATGGACATTCATAGTAAAGAATTACCCAAAATATGGAAGAAAGTAAAAAAACATGAAGACAGTAATTGTAATTTAAAACAGCAAAACATTGGGGGTAGGGGTTGAGGTTTTGGGACTGAAGTTCTCGCAGTAAGAAAATGGGTTATGTCAATTATGGTTCATCCACTTAAGTTTTAGGCAACCACTAAAACACCACTATGAAGCAGTATCATTCATTTTATGAAGCACTATGTTAAAATGATTATATATAATATGGAATGAAAAGCCAGGGTATGAAAGCATACATATACTCTAATTACAACTATGTAAAAAAATAAGACATCCACCAAAAAAGCAAAAATTGGGTAATTTTTTATTTTCAAAATACTCTTTAACATGGCTCTTTACTTTTATAATAAAATAATTAATTAATTAATTTTTCGGGGCACCTGGGTGACTCAATCGGTTAAGCATCTGATTTTGGCTCAGGTCATGATCTCATGGTCCATGAGTTCAAGCCCCACATTGGGCTCTGTGCTGACAGCTCAGAGCCTGGAGCCTGCTTCGGATTCTGTGTCTCACTTTCTGCCCCTCCCCCACTCATGCTCACTCGCTCTCTCTCAAAAAATAAAAAAAATAAAAAGTTTTCAAATAAAAATAAAAAAAATAAGTTATTTTTTAAAACCTCAAGCAAATTAGTCACAGTTTTGTTTTTGTTTTTGTTTTTTATTTCAGTTGGATAAGTAGAGGTTCCTAGAGGCAATAGTGAAAAAATAGATCTAGGGACAGCAAGTGGGCAACTACCATGTAATGAAAAATCAAATTGAAAGTCATATCCATACAACCATAATCAATTTGGATCTGGTCAAATATTACATAGGTTTAATTTCCCAGTATTAATCCATTGTAGTTTCTGTGTGGAAACCATGGTGTCACTACATATGGTCCACGATGAACAGAAGTAGCTGGAACGTTTGGTCTTGGTGGTAATCAATATGGATATTGCAGGTTGGTCTAAAAGGGAGGTTGTCACTTGGCATGGTTTCCTTTTAAGTTTGAATGTTTGTCAACTTTAGCAATTTCCTCTCCCCCCATATAAGAAAGTCTTTAATGCTTTTCATATAATGTTTGTACAGCATGGTATAGCTTTAAATTCCTTTTCAAATGCTAATTAAATCTCTCGTGGGTAGAAATTATTAACTTATCAAAAGTAGGTTTAATTAAAATTTTTGGAGAACCTAAAGTCTTAATAAAAATAAAACAAATGAAATTTTAACTGGTGATGTGTATTTATTAAGGTTTTAAGTTACCTTAAGTAAAAATCCACAACACCTTTCTCCAGAACCCAATGGTAACTACAAGAATGTCATTTTATGGGCAAAAGACATGAATAGACACTTTTCCAAAGAAGACATCCAGATGGCTAATAGACACATGAAAAAATGCTCAACATCACTCATCATCAGAGAAATACAAATCAAAACCACAATGAGATACCACCTCACACCAGTCAGAATGGCTAAAATCAACAACTCAGGCAACAACAGATGTTGCCAAGGATGCAAAGAAAGAGGATCTCTTTTGCACTGCTGGTGGGAATGCAAACTGGTACAGCCACTCTGGAAAACAGTATGGAGGTTCCTCAAAAAGTCAAAAATAGAACCACCCTACGACCCAGCAATTGCACCACTAGGGATTTATCCAAAGGATACAGGTGTGCTGTTTCAAAGGGGCACATGCACCCCAATGTTTATACCAGTGCCAATGACAATAGCCAAAGTATGGAAAGTGCTCAAATGTCCACCAACAGATGAATGGATAAAGAAGATGTGGTATATATATACAACAGAGTATTAGTTGGCAATCAAAAAGAATGAAATCTTGCCATTTGCAATAATATGGATGGAACTAGAGGGTATTATGCTAAGCAAAAGTCAGAGAAAGACAAATATATGACTTCACTAATGTGGAATTTAACATAAAAAAACAGATGAACATAAGGGAAGGGAAGCAAAAAGAATATAAAAACGGAGAGAAACAAAACATAAGAGACTGTTAAATACAGAGAACAAACTGAGGGTTGCTGGAGGGGCTGTTGGTGGGGGGACAGGCTAAATGGTTATGGGGCATTAAGGAAAACACTTGTTGGGGTGAGCACTGGGTATTATACATAGGGGATGAATCACTGGAATCTATTCCTGAAATTATTATTGCACTCTGTGCTAACTTCAATGTAAATTAAAAATAAATAAATTTAAATAAGGAAAAAAAAAACAATGTTATTTGTAAGATGGTATGTTTGATTAGCACGACTTTACAGTGACCCTACTTTTATGCTTCAAGGATTAAAAATTTCATGTATTCATTCTGTTTACTCACTGAGCAAATATTTACTGAGTGCCTACTATCCCAGGCACTCAACATACAGCAGCAGTAAACAAAACAGAGCTTACAGTCAGGGCAAGGGTTCATGAGGGAAGATAGGTGACAAAGAAATGTATTAATAAAGTATTTTACATAGTGTAAGTGCTTACAGGGTAAGAGGATAAATAATGATGGAACAGGGTGCTATTTTTAATACAAGACTCAGTGAAGCCCCTAGAACAGGTGACATTGGAGCAGAAAGCAGACTGCAGTGAGGGAGGAGGCCATGCAGGTGAGCAGCACTCCATGCAGAGGGAATTTGAGAGGCAAAGGCCCTGAAAAGGGACCGCACTTGGTTTGTCTGAGGTACTACAAAGACTTCAAAGAGGATAAAGAGTAAACAAAGGTGGGGCGCCTGGATGGCTCAGTCAGTTAAGGATCTGACTCTGACTCGTATTCTTGGCTCAGGTCATGATCTCATGGTTCATGGGATGGAGCTCCATGCTGGGCTCTGTGCTAACAGCGCAAAGCTTGCTTGAGATTCTCTCTCCCTCTCTCCTTGCTCCTCCCCAACTTGTGTGCACATATTCTCTTTCTCTCAAAATAAATAAATAAACATTAAATAAAAAGAATAAACAAAGGTGTGTTAGACTGCTTGGCTGCCATAACAAAGTACTACAGACTGGGTGGCTTAAGAGAAATTTCTTGTCTCACAGTTCTAGAGGCTAGAAGTCAGAGCTCAGGTGTTAGCGGGGGTGGTTTCTTCTGAGGCTTCACTCCTAGGCTTACAGATAGCCATCTTCTCCCCATGTCTTCACCTGGTCTTCCCTGTGTACACAGCTAAGTCCTAATTTCTTCTTCCTATACAGACATCAGTCACACCGGCCAAATTGGAGGATCTCATTTTAATGTAATTATCTCTATCTCCAAATACAGTCACATGCTGAGGGCCTGGGGTTTAGGACCTCAACATACAGATTTTAGGGGGACACAGTTCAGCCCATAACAAGAAGGGAGGGGTAAAAAGATAAAAAGTCAAAGAGATGGGAGGCTTAGGGGAGCAGACTAGGTAGGGCCTTGCAGGCCACACAAGAGTGTGAACTCTTCTGATGGAAACGGGGAGCCACTGGAGGGTTTTAACCAGGAGAACAGCATTAGCTGTTCTTGGATTTCAAAATCACTCTGACCCCAGCATGGACAATGGATTGGAATGGAGCAAGGGTAGAAGCAGGGAAACCATGTCATAGAGTGGAGACAAGACCTTCTCTTTTAATTAGGACAATCAAGAAAGGACTCCCTGATGGCATAACATTGAACGTGAGTGAGTAAAATGAATAAAAAGTAAAGGGAAATTCCTGCTAGTACCTGAGGAAAGAGAGAAGCAAAACAATTTTTCAGTAGAAATTGAATATAAAGAAGCCATGTAATGAATTTAAGGTTGGAATAAGTATTACAGGATTCCTACTTTCACATGATTTAAATATGTTAACTTATTTATTAGCTTGACTCGGCTAATTTGCTTTTCTTTCCTATTGCTGCTGTCAGATTTTTTTTATTCCCATTTTATTTCATGTACTTTCTGCAAACTGTTTTGTGTCTTCTTTTATTTGTCATTTATAACTGAAATTGAAATGTTAAGTACTAACCTGAAATATAGTCATAATTTCAGTAGCACTTAGTATTTAAATAGCGAGATTATCCACATACTACAATCATGTACTCATTAGAGTCACTGAAAAAGCAATCAAAATTAGAGCTCCAGGAGCTCTTAATAACTTTTTAAAGTTTATTTATTTTGGGAAAGAGAGCACGTGCACACATAAGTGGGAGAGGCAGAGAGAGAGGGGGAGAGAGAGAATCCCAAGCAGGCTCTGCACTGTCATGCAGAGCCTGATGCAGGGTTTAATCTCATGAACTGTGAGATCACGACCTGGGCCAAAACTAAGAGTCCAACGCTTAACCAACTGAGCCACCCAGGAACCCCACTCTTAATAATTTTACATGTAAAGAAGAAACTAAATAAAGAGAAAATAAAAACGTTTCTTAATACGCTTCAGAAATATTGGAAACTGCTTTGCAAGTTTGGATTTTTTGATGCCCTCCATGCTGTGGCATTGCTACTCTCTGCCAACCTCAACTCACAAAGACTTGCCACAGGGTCTTCTTTTCCAAGGCTCCTTGACCCCCTTCTCAACCCCATCCTGGAAGGAAGCAACAAAATAATGGGGACCTGGAATTTCCTAGACACCTAAACTACTGCCCTTCCAGCAACATCGTACATGCAAAAATTCAAGAAAGCAGAGAAAGAAGGAAGGAAGGAAGGAAGGAAGGAAGGAAGGAAGGAAGGAAGGAAAGAAGGAAGCAAGGAAGGGAGGGAGGGAGAAAGGGAGGGTGGATCTGCATATATTTTGACCTAGCAATTTTAGTTCTAAGAATTTACTGTATGGAAGTATTTTAAAGACCCTCATCACAGCATATATCACTGAAAGAATGAAACAGCCTAGAAGTCTAGCGATAACAACTTTCCTTCTAGAGCCCCCAATTGGCTGTACTTCCTTCACTTGCTTAATTCCTACTCATCCTACCAGGGCTCAGTTTAAATTCCACTTTGAGGGAACCCTGTCCTGGCCCCCAGGATGAGAGAGAGTAGGGCATTCTGCTAGTGACTCAGATGGCATCCTCTTTTCCTTTGTAGCTCTTACCATAATAGTTAAGTAATCACATGTACAGTTCTTAATGTTTGCCTTTCTCCTTCTCTTCTCAGATCATAATTTCTGTAAGGGCAAAAACGAGGCCCATTTTCTTCACAGCTGTACCCTCAGAGCAGATCACAGTGCCCAGAAGATAGCATGCCCTCAATAAATATGTGTTGGCCCTGGATCTACTTTAAATGGATAAATTTTATGGTACGTGAATTACATCTCAATAAAGCTTTTTAAAAAAGATGTTGCCATTAATCTGTAAATTAATTAAACATTAAACTAATGAAAATTGTCAGACAGTGGCATACAATGTAGTTAGAAAAAAATATTTGAGCTGTATGTCTACTGACACGGAAAAATCTTCAAGAAATAGTATGCAAAAGAGTTTTATAAAACAGTTTACACAACAGGATCCCATTGGTTTGGTTGACAAAAGGATATACCCATATATTCAACTAATATTTATTGAATGCCCATATTTCCAGCCACCATTCTAAAGGTTTGAGATTCCAGTGAATAAAGATCCTCGTTATTGTGGAGCTTATATTCTAGCATGGCAGATTGGCCATAGGTAATAAACATAATTAATAACATCTTACAGTATATTAGAAGGTAAAAAGGGCCATGTGGCGGGGGGCGGGGGGCATGGGGTTGGTAGGCGAGTATCTGGGAGTGCTGGACAGAGACATACTGCAGTTTTAAATGGGAGGTTAGCCTAATCCTTTGCAAAGGTGAATGAAGACTCAAGAGAGGGAGTTAGCCAAGCATGTATCTGACAGAACAGCAAGCCCCCAAAGCATGTTTTGTTTTCTTCTGCTCAAGGAACAGGGTGGAGATCAGTGTGGCTGCAGCAAAACAAACAAGAGGGAGTGCATTAGGAGAGGAGGCCCAGGTAGTGATAGTCCCTTGTTACCATTGTAAGCACTTCAGTTTTCACTCCATAAGGGGCGGGGGTGGGGGGGTATTGCAAAATTGTGACCAGAGAGATGATTCCCGTTTGAGAGGATGGCTCTGGCTGCTGAACTGGGGAGTATGGGAGAAGCAGGGAGGATGTTTAGAGTCCAGCACAGTAATCCAGACAAGAAAGGATGGTGGCCCACACCCAGGAAAGGGCAGAATGGGTGGCTAAGAGATGTTCAGTGCCCAGATTTCTAAGGATAGAGCCAACAGGATTTCCTAATGGACTGAACGTGAGGTGTGAAGAGAGGAATCAAAAACCAAAGTTTGGGGTCTAAGCACCTGGGGGATGAAGTTGACAATAACAAAAATGAAGGCAGAGGATGAAGCTAGTTTGAAAAGAAAGAATTGGAATTGAGCTTTGGATGTATTATTTTTGAGACATCTACCAGACATCTGTGGTATACTGTTTTCAAATTATCATAACTGGCACCCTCTGCTAAATTAGCTGCTGAGAAGAGTCCAGGACTACATTGCCCAGAATCCCCTTCTCCATCAGTCAGCCAGTGAGAGGCCTGAACTTTGAGGCACTTGTTCTCTGGAAGTGGTTGCAGCTGCAGTGAGGTTCCAAGTGGCATCTGGTTGAGCATTCTGAAAAATGCCCACGTGGGGATAGTTCGTGGGTGCTTGTTATTCACAGTAGCTTCAGGACTTTACTGACTATAGCCTGAAAGATTCGGTGCAAGGATCCCAAAATGTGCCATGGCTTCCAGACATGTAGGCTAAAACACACGTGACAATTTTTGACTGTCCTTTCTTCCAACCAATGGCCTTCTAACCATTGTTTAAACTTCCATTCGTAGTCAGCATGCATAGTCTTCTGTTTCCTTCACTGATGAAACATGCAAATGGAGATGTGCAGTGGGCAGTTGGGAATGTCAGTCTGGAGTCTAAGGTGGGAGGTTGGGGCTGGAGATGAGATTTGGGGGTCAGCAGCTAATGACGGCATTTAAACCTTGAGCTTGAACAATCACCAAACACAGAGAGAGAAAAGTTCATTAACTAAGCCTAAAGCAAACCAACCTGGACAGGCCGCAGGAAAGAAGAGGCTAAGTCTGCTAAGGAGGAACCAATGAGGCAGAAACATCCAGACCAGCCTGGCACCCCAGAAGCCAGAGGAGAAACAGCCACAAGGAGGAGAGAATGGCCAACCATGCCAAGAGCTGCTGACTGGTCGATTAGCTGACAGCTGAGAACTGACCCACCAGGTCACATAAAGTGGATGTTTTTGGTAACCTGGACAAAAGCAGTTCTGTGGAGTAGAGGGGGATTTTTAAGCCTGATTGGAGGGGGTTTTAGAGAGAATGAGAGGAAAAGAATTGCACACAGCTGTGTTCATTGTAAAACGCCCAGTGACTTACATGAAAATGCCAACAAGCAATATCTCTGGGTCATGTTATTACAGGTGAGGATTTTTACTGATTAGCTCAAATGAATATGCACTTCTTCTATAATTAGTAAAAATAAAATTATTATCAACAGCTCTCTCTAAATGCTTCAATTACCTATCTGCCATGGCCAGAGGCTGACTCTGAGTTCCAAGGGGCTCCAGTCTAAGAAACAGAAAGTGTAGACAGATACAAGTTCCTGGGTGTCAGTCTCACGTCCCAGACACTGTGCCACCTTCTCTTTATCCCAAGAACACCAAATGATGCACCTACTGTCTGCTGTTCCCAAACTTCAATTACTGAGCATTTTCAAATTAAATAGCACCCTGACAACTTCAAAATTCTTTTCAATTATTAAAATAAATGTTTATGGAACACTTCCCATATAGCAGGAATTTGCTAAATAAACATTGCATTTAAAAAGATGAACGTGGGGTACCTGGGTGGCTCAGTCAGTTAAGCACCCGACTCTTGATTTTGGCTCAGGTCACGATCTCATGGTTTGTGAGTTTGAGCCCTGCACTGGGTAGTGTGGCCCCTACTTGGGATTCTCTGTTTCTCTCTCTCTCTCTCTCTCTCTCTCTCTCTCTCTCGCATTTCCTCACTAGCACGCGCGCATGCTCTCTCTCTCTCTCAAAAATAAACAAATAAAACTTCAAGAAGATGAATGTGATTGTCAAGTGCTTAATTTACACCGTGAACACCATTTATTCAGGATAGCCAGAGACCCATCTAGCAGATATACCTGTCAATCCCACCGAGGAGAGAAGGCAAACATGAGAAACTTCAGGCACTTGAAGCTTGTAGGACCTAAAAAGGTAAAAAGGAAACCTTGAGAGATCTAAATGTGACATTTTATAAGGAGTGTTAACTTGTTATTGGGATTTAAACAGTTGAGAGATTTTTGTGAACTGCTTCTGAATGGGGGCTCTCTTCCTGATGTTCTGTATCCAGCACCTTCCCAGTAGTGCATATGGTTAGCACTTAATTAACATTTATTGAACTAATTACCTCACTTACTCTCTTTTACAGAAATAGTCATAATGATTATCCCCTCTTTCTAGCAAGTACAAAGTTAGGTTTAATGAGGGCAGACTAATTAACATACGAGGAAAGCTGGAGAATCTTCAAATGTTTGGAAGACCCATGGGGGTGTTTCTCTCCAGCCTCCAGATGATTTCTGTCATGTTAATAGTGATGGGCTCAATTTCTAGTCCCTGGGGTTGCAAAGTCCATCTGCCAGTGAAGGGGATCTTCAAAGTACAAAAGGAAAGAAAACAAGGATTTTAAAAAGTGGATTTGACAATATACTAAGGTGAAAAATAATGATGTTACATCTCGAAGAATCTTCTAACCATTGATAATAGACATACAGTAAAATCTTATAAGGTTAATGAATAATAATGAAGCTAACTGCTTTTCGTGCATTACCTAAATTAATGTTCAAAACAACTGGAAACAGAATTATTAGCCTTATTTTACAAATGAGAAAACTGAGGTTTTGAATGGACTGAATGATGAATGACCTAAGGCTGGGCTCAGGGCTGCCCCGATGAATGAGGGAAAGCACCGGTGGGGTCCCAAAAGGGGACACAGAAGCATTACCAGTATGTTTGTGCCACAGTGATCAGAAAAAGAAGAGGCACAGGAGTCCAATTCTGTAGGAGGTTTAGCAGCATTTAGGGACCTCCTAGGTACAGATAGATTCTTGGTATATAATTGCTCAAGAGAAAGAAGCCAGAATCGAACTTACATTATATCAAAGACTCAGGAATACACAGCTGTAGATCTGTTATCAATGGTTATCAGGAGGGAAGAATAGGGACTCCTGGGGTGGCTCAGTCGGTTAAGCACCTGACTTCAGCTCGGTCATGATCTCACGGTTCATAAGTTGGAGTCCCGCATCGGGCTCTGCGCTAACAGCTCAGAGCCTGGAGCCTGCTTGGGATTCTGTGTCTCCCTCCCTACCTTTCCCCCACTTGCACTCTCTCTCTCTCAAAAATAAACATCAAAATTTTTTTAAAAAGAGGGAAGAATAAACATGAAAGCCTTGGGGGGATGACAACTGTTAGAATGTCAAGCTTCAATAATTTGTGACAACCTAGGAAATCTCAAAAGTGTGTATGCAGAATTGCTTCAAATTGTATTACATTCCCATGCTGTAATGAAACATGTCAAATTTATTTGCAATGTAAAATGAAGTGATGAACCTTGACCAGCAGGTGGCAGGCTTACCTCATGACGATTTTTTAAACTTTGCAGAGGGATTACAGTAAACTTTTGATTCTAATATCATTACAAAAACTCATGTTTAGCAGGAATTAGAAGTACAATATTATTTGATTACACTGTGTCCTGGAACTTCATGACTAAGGTTGACTAAATTTGTTCATTCAATTAACTGCAAGAAGACAAGATAATACAGGTAGGTATTAAGTGAATTCATCATCAAGACATTTCCATACACTAGACATAAAGTACAATGTCTAGACAATTCTAAATCATGGGGGGAATAATATATTTAAATATTGATTTCCTGAGAACCCTGGGGGGTTCAGTCGGTTAAGCATCCGACTCTCGGTTTTGGCTCAGGTCATGATCTCACAGTTAGAATTCGAACCCCATATGGGGCTCTGCACTGACAGCGTAGAGCCTGCTTGGGATTCCCTCTCCCTCTCTCTCTGCCCCTCCCCTGCTCTTTCTCTCTCTCAAAAATAAATAAATAAATAAACTTTAAAAAACAAATAAACAGGGGCGCCTGGGTGGCTCAGTTGGTTGAGCGTCTGACTTTGGCTCAGGTCATGATCTCACAGTTTGTGGGTTTGACCCTGCATTGGGCTCTGTGCTGACAGCTCAGAGCCTGGAGCCTGCTTCTGGTTCTGTGTCTCCCTCTCTCTCTGTGCTCCTCCCCTGCTCACATTCTGTCTCTCTCTCAAAAATAAATAAAGATTTTAAAAATTTTTTTAAATAAATAAATAAATAAATAAATAAGTAAAAATGTTAAAATGAATTTAAAAAAAGAGTATGTCTTTCTTCACCTTATTTACATTCAGATAACCTCGGGTTTCACTAACTAATGTAATAAGTTAACATGCATGACTTCCCCCAATAGTACGTTGGGCAGAAAGGAGGAAAGGAGAAGGTTCCTGCCTTCAAGGAACATATAACCATATAATAGAGACAAGAACAGTAGAATCTTATGTTCCTGGGAACCTTCTAAAATTCTGAAATACATGATTCCATATATATTCCCCTCAAAAGACCTACATTATCAAAGAGCAGGATGCCAGTTAGTTTGACTTTTGAGTAGGGAATGGTCAGCTAGGCACTCACTAACTCAACTACTCATTACCACCTCACCCCACAGCCCGACCCCCACACATTCGCACATCTTCAAAACTCGGGTGATTAAAATTTGTATGTCAGAAAAGCTTCATGTGCCTAGGTATCAAAGTTCCTTTTACCAACAGAACCAGAAAATGTTCCATCTACAAATGCCAGGTCTAATAAACACATGGCACAATAAAAACATAAAGTGATATCGGGGCACCTGGGTGGCTCAGTCAGTTAAGCGTCGGACTTCGGCTCAGATCATGATCTCGCAGTTTGTGAGTTCAAGCCCTGTATCAGGCTCTGTGCTGATAGCTTGCTCAGAGCCTGGAGCCTGCTTTGGATTCTGTCTCCCTTTCTCTCTGCCCCTCCCCCACTCACACTCTGTTTCTGTCTCTCTCAAAAATAAAAAAATAAAATAAAATAAATAAATAAATAAAAACCATAAAGTGATATCAGGGCGCCTGGGTGGCTCAGTCGGTTAAGTGTTCAACTCTGGCTCAGGTCATGATCTCACAGTTCGTGAGTTTGAGCGAGCCCTGCGTTGGGCTCTGTGCTGACAGCTCAGAGCCTGGAGCCTGCTTCAAATTCTGTGTCTCTGTCTCTTTCTGCCCCTCCCTCACTCATACTCTGTCTCTCTGTCTCTCTCAAAAATAAGTAAACAGTTTTTAAAAATTTAAAGAAAATGGGGCACCTAGGTGGCTCAGTCGGTTGGGCGGCCAATTTCGGCTCAGGTCATGATTTCGTGCTCCGTGAGATCGAGCCCCGCGTCAGGCTCTGTCCTGACAGCTCGGAGCCTGGAGCCTGTTTCGGATTCTGTGTCTCCCTCTCTCTGACCCCCCCCCCCCCCGTTCATGCTCTGTCTCTCTCTGTCTCAAAAATAAATAAACGTTAAAAAAAATTTTAAAGAAGAAAACCATAAAGTGGTATATACATTTCAGATGCCAGTTAATAAAAATCAGGTTAGTGGTGCAGGTTACAAGTATAGAACTGGGCAGTGTGCTGGTGAGAATACTTAAGGAAGATTTCCTGAAGTCAATAAAGGTGAGCTAGAGCTGGGATGATGGCAGAGAGTCAAAGAAAGAGGAGGGCCATTTGGGTTGGGAGAGAGATATGAGAAATCATAAAGGAGCTTTAATTATTACAGAACGTTTAGAAGACACTTCGTTTAATTTAATTTTTAAAATAATGTGCTCTTTACTACCCACTAATCTCATAAGAGGGTTGCATCTGATAATTAATCTTCTAGGATCCTACTGGTGCTAACCCTCTATAAGTTGATTATCTTCATGCCAATTGCACTATTATGGACTGAATTGTGTCTCCCCGAAATTCTTATGTTGAAGTCCTAACTTCAGATATCTCAGAATGTGACCTTACTTGGAAATTGGGTGGCTGCAGATGTAGTTGAGATGAGGCCACAATGGAGTAGGGTGGCCAGAATATGACTGGTGTCCTTATTAAAAGGAGACATTTGGACACAGACACACACCCCGAAAGAACGCCATGTGAAGACTGTAGTTAGGCTGCCACAAGCCAGTGAACTACCAGAAGCCAGGAGAGAAGCCTGGAATAGATCCCTCCCTGATGCCTTTAGAGAGAGAGCAGCCTGCTGACCCCTTGATCTTGGACTTCCCGCCTCCAGAACTATGACACAAGTTTCTGTTTAAGCCACTCAGTAGCTGGTCCTTTGTTATAGCAACCCCAGCAAACCAACCACACGCATCAACCAAAACCCACTACCTTAACTCAGCATCATATATGTACAAATGTATCCAATGAAATCCAGTGAGCATTCAGATGTAGCAGTCTATTAGAATTGCAGATCAGGGTACAAACTGTGTCATGCAGAGGCTGTATAAATTCAAAGACTCTGAGTAAATCTTCTTTTGCCAATTTGAAATGAAGTGTAGCTGCTGGTGGAGGCCAGTGAAATAGCAAGAGAGGCCAGCTGAGGCTCCTGAGTTCTACACCATGTGGAGGCGGGGGGGGGGGGGGGCTGTGCCACTGCTCGATTAGTCCCCATCTTGTTTGGAACATCAGGCTCTAAGTAGTCACACCGCCCTCCTTGAGTTACTCTTCCTGTTCTTGCTCGAATGGTGCATCGGTTGGCAGATGGACTACCTTGTGTGGCAGAACTGGGCTTTCAACTCCGACTGCCAACCTGAAAAATGATCCAGAGTGCTCCTGACCCTGATGCCCGCATCTATACCTCTCCGGCTTTAGTGGCAGTACTGCGCTGATTCCGGGGGATAAAATATGTCCATATCTCTTTGCTTATTTGGTGGCTTATTTATTAATGTGTATCTCCATTTCTGCAAAGGACTTGAGGTGACTTAAAAACACCTGTCCAGCATGTACATTACAAACTGTATGATCTGGGGGCTCCTGGGCGGCTCAGTTGGTTGAGTGTCTGACTTCAGCTCAGGTCATGACCTCACAGTGAGTGAATTCAAGCCCCACACTGGGCTCCACACTGTCAGCACCGAAGCTTTCAGGGCAGAGTCTGCTTCTGAACCCCTGTCCCCCTCTGTCTCAGACCCTCCCCCACTTGTGTTCTCTCTCCCTTAAAAATAAAACATTAAAAAAACTGTATGATCTCAAATGGACAGGGTAGCTACACATTCTATAAAGTCTGTTTTTATGGAATTGTCAGGTCTTCCCAGATACTGAGGGCAAATGCATGCCTGTCTGTGCTGTTAGAATGATGTGTGCTTTCAAACTCTAAACTAAGTTTTATCTGCCATCATGTTACCTTTTACACATAGCAGATAATCAAAGGTAAATTGATCAGTGTAAATGACAGAGAAAAGGGGGAGGGAGTTCCCATTTCTCATTCTTATCTGCTGATTACATTTCCCTATTAGAGGCTCAGTAACACAATAAACTCCTTATGCAAGAAAATTCACTTTGTGGAAAATGTTCTGTGTGTGTTTATAACTTATTCTCATATGTACTGTAAAGGTGATAGAGCTTCTAAAAATTAAAAGACAGAAAAAAACTATGACAAGAGCCTAATATACAACAACAACAACAACAATAACAACAACAAAAACCCAGGAGAAATAAAAATAAATTGAGTGAATAATTTTTTCTAGAGACATAAGCATTCAAGCACTACCACTCCTTACAAATTTTGTACACAGAGCACTGCAATTCCAGAAAAGAGGCAAGAGTAGGGAATGACTGACAGCATTCAAAATTTGTAAGCAATTGATTTTTTAGAAAATATTTAAAGAAGGGGCACCAGGGTGGCTCAGTTGGTTGAGCATCAGACTTTGGCTCAGGTCAAATCTCTTGGTCTGTGGGTTCGAGCCCTGCATCTGTGCTGACAGCTCAGAGCCTGGAGCCTCGTTAGGATTCTGTCTCCCTCTCTCTCTGCCCCTCCCCTGCTCATGCTCTGTCTCTCTAACATCAAACAACATTGCTTTTAAGTTAAAGAAAAAAATCAGAATCCAAGAATTTCAGTGACAGCAAATGATCGTAGACCTTTCCTGTAAGAGATGCTTTGAATTATCCTCAAGTATCACAAAACAACAAACAAACAAACAAAAACAGAACTGCATGAAACACAGCCGCTCTATCCTGAAAACCTCATGTAACTGCATCCTTACAAAAAAGAGAACTCCTCAGGCCCTCATGACAGCAGCACACTGCACTAATATGGCACTAATGTTGGCTGATGCTGAAATTATCACTCCTTTGTCCTGCTGTAAGCTGATTCTTGCATATAAGGAGACATGAGTCAGTGTAAGACTATTACCCTGAGGGATGATGCTAGGTTCTAGATAAATGTTTTCCGGAAACACACCATCTTAGTCAGTTCTGGCTACTCTAACAAAATACCATAGGCTAGGCAGCTTACACAATAGGCATTGCCTACAGTTCTGGAAGCTAGAGTCTGAGATCAGGACATCAGAATGGTGGGGTTCTAGTAAGCGCTTTCTTCCCAGCTGTGGATGGTTGCTTCCTCACTGTGTCTTTCCATGGCAGAGAGAAAGACCTTCTTGTGTTTCTTCTTGTAAAGGCACTAATCACAGCGAGATTAGTGGATCCATTAGTAGGATCCATTAGAGGATCCTACCCTCATGACCTAACTACAACCCTACTCCTAACATCATCACAGTGGGGGAGAGGGTTTCAACATAGGGATTTTGAGAGAACTCAGTCCATAGCACACACACATAGGATTTATGCAGTTTTGCCCATCTTTTGAGGTCCTCTCTCATGGAAATTACTCTTATGCGCACAGTACACAAACCAATGGGTTTTGAATCTGTACTTTGGGTTACGACGGTACAGCAAATGCACCTCCACAGTGATGGTGTGCTGTGCCCCTGTGTGTATGGAGCTTCTCAGTGTACATTCAAATGCCATATACAGTTAGTTAGCACTTTTACACACAAGATCACAGGCACTCGAAGGAAGGACCACTATTCCCATTTTGTAAATGGAGAACAACTCAAGTGGTAGGATACACCAATGGGAGGAGAGGAGCATCCATGGCAGTCTGGCCAGAGGATGCTGGTGGGATAAAGCAATATGTAGAAGACTCTTACTCCAGAGCAACTCAGCCTATGGAGGCCCAGCTACTCTGCTCCCATAGAATGCCAGGCCTGTTGGAACGGGGTTCATTATGTTCCACTCTGGGTTGGAACTATTAAGCGTGATTAAATGAGAAGAACACAAAGATTCGTGGAGCTCATGAAATCCACGCTCTCCATCATTCAGGTTTTATTCAACAACGTGGCAAGTATCAGTGCCCTTGTGACCCCCGGAAAACCATGTTGTAGCCAAAGCTCTCCGTAGTACTGTCAGAAATATATCTCGTTGCTAAGATAAGCCATTGCAGCCACTGATATTTCAAGCCTAAAATTAACTCAGCATTCCTGGCATCTAAACCATCAAGTTATTTCAGGATAACCCTTGGTTCAGCTTTGATCACCCAGTTTCCTTAAGCAGGTTACAGAGTCCTGCATGGCACTTAAATTAGTAAGGATATCATTAAAGGAAAGGCTAAGAAATGTACGGTGCACTCACACAAATGGAACAGAAATAAAACATTATTAATGACCGACCTCAGTCATTTAATCAACTTCAGACTGCCCACCAGGCTGCACATTTTTCTTTAAATGATGACAAGTTGTGCTGATCCATTATGCCTCATCAATCTGCCTTGTGACCATCTTAAAACATTGGACAGACTCCTCTAGAAACCAGTACAAGGTGAAATCGAATTCCAAACATAAATGATATCTTGGTTTCACTGGCATGCTGTAGTATGCTGTTATCTGAGAGCAGTAACCAACCAAACAGGCCTTCAACAAACAGTTCAAACTGGCTCAAAACTTCTCTGTGCCAGCCTCGCTCCAACATGGCTTAAGCATGGAGCTGTGGCAACTCGCAAATTATTTCACTGAATCAAAGAATTGCCATGGACTTCACTTCACAAAACTCCTACTTCTAGGACAAAAGGCACTGGAGCTTCTGACTTTAGCATCTGATCCTTATTAGATACAGAAAATGTGACTCCTTATTATGTTTAATCCTCATAGCATTATGCATCTCTTAGACATTATAGTTACAGAGGTTTGATATTAAGACAGAATGGCATCAATCTTGTGGTCAAGCAGCAACCCTTACGTGTCTCCCCTCTAGACTCCATTCACCTGGGAATTTGCTGGGTATCTTCCAAACAGATGGATCTGACACCCAGATAGCTGTATAGAGACTTTCCTTTCATCCCTTCTTTTTGGAAATAGATTATATACTCAAACAGGTATGTTAAATATTATGGTCAATGTAAGAAATTTTCTAGATTAATTTTTACTATATACTAATTTCTGAACCTGGATGTACAAGAGAAGCCACATCCCCAAATGTCAACTTGCTTCTAACCAAATAATCATTCTTTATTTTTTTTTAGGCAAACAACTATTCAGAATGAATTTGTTGCCTTTTTCTCCATATACCTCTTTTCCTAATGGAGACTAGTTTATTTGAAAACTGTATAAGTCATTATTAAGTTCATATTTTATTCAACAGACATTTAGCAAGCACCTACTATGTGTAGACTAATACTGTGGATGCAGGCTGCAAGAACATGAGATGTGGCCTCTATCCTCAGGAGTTTTAATTAGTTTGGGTACATAGGCAATGCATGTTAAATGTAGCTTGCACAATAAAACAGTTTTAATGTTGTACCAGATAAAAATGAAATCACTTAATTTGATGTTTAGGAAAATTCTTTGGACTGATTAAAAACATAAAATTCATTATATTTTTATTGTTGCTGATATGTATTCTTGCTGTAAGCCTGTCACTGAAAATTCATTCATCATGCTTAATGGTTTTATTAATCTTCCACTATAAATAACTCATGGGATAAGAGTCACTCTCCAATTTGTTTTATAGCTTACCAAAAAAAAAAAAAAAGTCACCCTAGTTCTTTTGTAAATGAACTGTCACTATAAATTATGCAATGTTCCTGAATTGTAGACAAATCTGGCATATTTGTTTTATAATAAATTAAAATGCATGCATTAGACTTGATTTTTCCTCTTACCGCAATATTAGTTTCACTGATCCAAAATATTACATCTAATTCATTCTAAAACTCATGAATTATATGGCTAATTTATTGTGATGATATTAAGAGTAAATCATACTGAAACTGAAAAAACATTATTCAACTTACCATGTCATCATATGTGTGCTGGTGATCCACAGTCACCTTAATGTTTAGGATGATACACCTTGACAGTTAATGCAACAAATAGAAAATAATCTCACTCTAAAACTATCAATATGCATTTACAGATATTAAAGGTAATTATTCCATTAAAAAGTTGCATTCAGTTGATAAGAGCATAAAGTGAAGATATATATACCCCCTTCTCAAACCCCTGTTTCTAGGGCACTTAGGTGGCTCAGTCGGTTGAGCATCCAACTCTTGGTTTCGGCTGAGGTCATGATCTCACCATCATGAGATCGAGCCCTGAGTCTGGCTCCTCGCTGGGCATGGACCCTGCTTGGGATTCTCTCTCTCTCCTGCCCTCTCTGCCTCTCTCCCACGCATACACGTGCACGTGTGTGTGCTCTCTCTCAAAATAAATAAATAAACTTAAAAAAAAAATCCTGTTTTCTATCACTCCATGGCCCCACCTCTAGACCTTCCAAGGAACTCACAGCTCTAAACGACAAGTCCAGATCGAGCTGCAGCTCTGAGAGTCCTACTGGCATTTGAGGAGCTCTGAGGAAATCCCCAGGGGTGATCCACTGGATGCTAGATATCTTTAATAGGACTGAGTCAGGTGTAACAGTGCCTTAGCACTAAAAACTAGCAGGGCATCAGCCCATGCTTGGTAAAGCAGAGCTGATAAGAGGATGGTGGGGAGTCATATCAGCCCCAACACCAAGCTTCCACCTGGTATCACTATAATGGATTGGGAGATAGCGGGGAGGAGGATTAAGAGCAGTGGCAAATGACTTCTAACTACATTCTTTTATCATCCTCAACCCTGATGACAGAAGGTAAATGCAAGCAAAAATAAGACAGGGACCAGGAAAGAGCTGGAGCAGGAAGCAGGATACAACACTCCTGATCCAGGGTAACCTTGAGCACCCAGAAGATCCCCAGGACCCTGTGCTTTTAGACTTCAGCCTCTTGGCCCCCTTAGCACTGCCTGAAGAAAGATCCACTTAGACTAAGGCCTTTTCCTACAGGAAATGAGACGCTGGTGGAGCCAGGGGTTGGGGAAAGCTGAGGACGTTGAGCAAGGGAAGCCTAAGAAGGGATCTGATAATACATCAGCCTCTCTGAAGCTGCCGATACTACTCTCTTAATATGGTTTCTTAACAATTTAAATGCATTTGTAAGTAGATCTCAAATTTAAAAAGGTACATTTTTGTACTAAATGCAGGCATCAAAGAGTCAGTGACCCTTGAACTGGGTAACTTCTGCGTTCCTGATTTGCCTGTCATATCACATTTTGAATATTTTAGGTTAGTTAACAATTTAAGGGAAACCTATTCCTGAGCCAGAATCTTATAAGAAATCAGTGAGTTCAAACATTGAAGCATGTGATCTTTGGGAACCATCCTGGAAGTCGGGAAACAGGGATGCTGTTGGGCAGCTGCAGCCTAGCTCCTCTCTGAGGAGTCTCTTGGATTCTTCCCTTATGGGCTTGGGCTCCTCATTTCCCCATTAGTCTTCTCATGACTCTTCCCACAATATTATGAAAGGCAGGCAAAGAACACTCTCAAGAAAAATAGTGTGACGGTAAATACAAGCAAAAATAAGAGACAGACAGAAATCCAAATTAAGACCTCTGTAAGCAAAACACCCTAGTCCCCAAAGTTCCTAGTACTAGTCCGTAGTTGTAGTATGTAGGAACTTCAAAATACCAGACCTCAAGCTATAAAATGAACTTACAGCAGGGAGAGGGAGTGTGACTTTCCCCTGGATGACTATTTTGGTGCTCTTTTTTAACACTAACACCTTCAGAAATCTCGTTCGTTCTCTGGCTTTTCCGGTACCCTTAGGAGTGGGGGCCCAGGGCCAGGTAAATTACAGGCTGGTAAAGGGCTCACGGATGACAGGGAGCTGCTCTAGGTGAACTCATTATCTACCCTGTCTCTTATGAGCAATAAGCAATAGTAGACTTTTAATGTGATTAAATGTCATATTCATGTAACAGTAGAAGACTCCTAAAGACAGGCTGGGTATTCCCCCTTTCAAGCTTAGTCCATCTTCAGTAATTAGTGCTATGGACCAAAGCACACACACAGAATTATAAATCACTGAAATCAATCACATCAAGACAGATCTGCAGAGTCCTTTTATACTCCACTCTATCTTCTCCCTGTCATTGTTAGGCAATGTCATTATGCTTATTAATGACACTTAGCTGTATCTCTGAGCCACCTCACCCTACATCCTACCTTCTACCCTTACGAGCACCAAATCGTAATTTCTGCTCAGTTTAAGAAAATCGGCCCATTAGGTCATAAATATAGTCACAAAATTCCTCCAGTTTTATGGATGGTTAATTTCAAAATCATGCCACCTTTAAAATTCCTATGAAAGCAAAAATGAAGACTCCTTGAAACTAATAGCAGAAATGCTATTACATATAATTAATAGCAGGAATTATGATAGGGAACCCATAAACTATGATGCTGAAAAATCAGCCACTAACTGTTCCTTAGTAACTTTCTCCTTCAAAATGCTCATGCTTTCAGCCATATACTCATTCACAATTTATTAGCAGCCTTGCCTTTCTGCCAGCTGACCCAAATCAAAAAGAAACATGCTGGTGACATTCCTGAAACACATCATCAGAAAGAAAAGCAGAATCAATATCATACAGACTGAGAGGCTAAAATCTGAATGGCATTTCAGACCAGCCAAGCAACTGATGGTATTTGTATTTTAAAATGCCTGCCTCCAAAATACTCCAATGTGCAGTTCTAACACCAATATCCAGCATGCAACTTAACAAAATTTATTGGCATCTATTATATGGCAGAAACTATACTGGATTAGGTTGAAAAGACTTACTAAAGAGAAGTTTCAAAGCTCATATATGCCTGAAAAGCAGGTGGTCCAAATGGGAAACCTATTCCCTTAGCCAGATAACCA
Organism: Lynx rufus; assembly: GCF_022079265.1. Lineage (NCBI taxonomy): Eukaryota > Metazoa > Chordata > Mammalia > Carnivora > Felidae > Lynx > Lynx rufus. Next base: position 144,278,570 of record NW_025814845.1, on the reverse strand, counting down.
TAGTTATGTCATAACCCCAACACTATCCTTAAAAGAGGAAAAAAAAAAAAAACTATTCATAAGCACACGCATCCATGGTGGAGAATGAACCAAACACAGTGGTTCCATTAATTACATATAGAAGTTGTATTTACTATTTGAAAGAGGGAAGGCAGGATCACATTGAAGGTTAGCACACTGAGCTGCATCCTTGTGATGGGAAAGAACAGTTTCAATCTGTTAGAAAACTTTATTCCAAGAGTTGGCTCAAACCACCATTGTAACATCATAAAAAGTAAATTTTAGGGCCCTCTCAGCCCTGAGCCGTGGTGACAATTCACTTGTAGACGTCCAGAGCCTTCACTTTCCCCACTATGGAGCCTCTCAGGGAAAGGCCTGAGCTTTGGATGACAGCTCCTTGCTTTATGGAAACCTGGCCCAGCAGAGGGGAAGACCCCAAGAAAGGAAACCAGATCTCCATAGAATGAGGGGCTTCTAAGCTTTCCAGTGTCCTTCAAATCTTACCAAATGAAAGCTAGCTCTTTCTACCTACTGCTGGGCTGGCATCTTATTCCCCCCATTCTTGGTGCTGTAAGTACCGTAAGCCCCCACAGAGAGCTAATACTTCCCTCTCCTCCACCTCATCCTCTGTCCTCTCTGCCCCAGCCACAGCTTGGGGCTTCTTCCCAGCCTTTGCCCTCACAGAAGTCCCTGTATCCACACAGAGACTTTTGGTGTCCCATTTAACCACAAGACAAAAAGAAAAAATATAGGATTTCCTTCCCTTCCCTCTGAACTCTAGTATATTTGCTACTCAAGAGAGAGATGCATGAAAATCACCAGAACAGAGACGGACAATTACTTTCAGAGTTTATTTTGGATTTCTCATTGCACAGACTTATCAGGTTATTCCAGTTGGGGTCACAGTGATGCTCCAGAGGCTCACCTGGGCTTGAGAGCCCTTGGTGCCTGAGCAGCATTCTGAAGCTGGTACTGTGACCTCCCCGTCAAGTGTTGGGGACAAAGGATTGTCCTCGTAGGACTCCTGGAAAATATGTTGGCTTCCTTTGGATGTTTGCTTTCCCACTTGTCAGACAGTGATTTGTTCATTTGATAACTTGGGTCACCCAACACCAATCTCCTCCACCCTATCGTTGGAAAGTGAAGGTTTGGCCTTCCTTCCTTCCCAAGGAAAATGTAAGCTGGAAGAACAAAACTTCATGCTATGCACAAAACAGAACTTTTCCAGAATCCAAGAGAGAGGCACTTGTGAAGTCAAGTTTTTACAAAGGGGTCTCCCTAGGACTCACCCCATGGCCCCAGTCAGCCTTTCCTTTTCACACCTCTCTTACCAAGGAGTTCCCTCTTCTCACCTTCCTGTGCAAATATCCATCCACCTTTCAGAAAGCTCCTACACAGAGGTGGTGATTTCTAGATTCATCTCTTCTCTGGCCAATAATTCATTTCCTTAAATGGGAGTCATTGTCTACAAGGAAGCCCTGGGGGGGGGGGGGGGGTGGGAGGCTCGACTACAATGCCCATTAATGTCCCAGGCTGGCAAACTGTCCAGGAAGGCAGGGCTTCAGTATTGTCTCACAGGGAGGTCCAGGAAGGGTGTGACCCTATAAGCTGGAGCTTCTGCTCCCTGTGAGTAGCAGGCACGCCATCTGCTGCCCTGATTTTTGCAGCTGGCTAACTGGTTAGACCACACACATGCACACACACCTCCAAAGGACCAACACAAATACTCAGTCTAAACCCACGACGAGGAAGAAAATATTTTTCTAATATTCATTCAGACTTCTCAGGAAGCTTCCCTCTCCTTGGCCAGCAAATCACAAGACTGTGGGGAGACATATTTGTTTTCTTTCATCCCTTCTGCTGGCCCCTCCCTAATTGCATCCTTTCAGACTCCCAGGAACAAGGAAAAAGCCTAATGTAGGTTCATAAACCTCTTATTGTCTCTTCCAGGAAGGGGACAAGGTCAGACCTTCTGCTGTCCCAGTCACCCTTTGTCAAAGAAGGCCGAATTGAGGCAAGAGGTGCTGGAGAATAATACCTACATGGTCATCTGGCCTACATGGTCACCAAGTAAAACCCCTGTGGTTCAACACACAGAAAACCAAGAAGCTACTTTGCTATGTACTCTTCTATATTCTCCAGATTCTAAGTCAAGGCTATTTAATAAGCACAAATATGGACAACACTTTTTTAAATGGACCGATTCCCTTCCCACTCACATATATCTCTCCACCAAAGAAAACCAATACTGGGGATACTTGAAGTTCTGGACTGACAGTTATTACGTGATGTAGAACTACAGTTCTCAAATACAGTGTCTGGAATCCCCTTCAGGGCTTGCTAAAATTGCTGCCCCATAGAACATTCTATCCAGGAGGTCTGTAATATGTTCCTCATCCTGTGGAGGGTTCTGAAGCCAGTGGTCAGTCCCTTCCATAAGTTAGCTGTAGGAGCTCTGGGAAGACAATGGGAACTGGTAGAACCATAAAAATTATGTTCATTCCTAAAGGGTTAATCTGCTTTCCAGAGGTGCCATACTTTCAACAGAAAAAAAATAAACAAAATCTATTCTAAGGACTAACTATATAATTAGAGGATTATAACAACCCCAGGGAGGGAAACACAATGATAGAGAACAATGGAACTTGTGGATTAATTAGCAATACAATGCTGAGCTTTCAGCAGTTACAGACTGATAATACAAGAAAATCAGATTGGTCCACAAAACGCTTCCTGATTTCCGAAGCCGGTAAAAAATTCACTGGGTTTAAGGTCAAATCTGAAATCTTGCTTATATTGCTCAAAAAAACATAACCATTCAGCAGGTTGTATGTGATGTGACTTTGTTCTGGTACTTTTTCTTTGCATTCCATTTACAATATTCGGGAAGAATTTTAAAAATTAATAAACTTTAAATATCGCAAGGGTACAAACGTCTATCATTCATTTGTTAAGTAAAATGTTACTAAAAACTGAACATAAGGATACAAAGATGGTTGAGACAAGCCCTTGCTGTCACATTGCCTACAATGTAGTGGAGAAGTTGAAAAAAAAATAATAAATCAAGGTTAGGTATCAAAATGAAGACAAAGTATATGATACAGGTGAAGTATTCAGGATGAAGTCATCTTGTGGAGGTCACAGGGGAGTCAGCCTGAACTGGACCTTGAAGGCTTAACAGTTGCCAAGGGGTGAACAAGAGGAAAGAAGAAACAAAAGAACTAAAAGAACATGGAGGCAGGAATTCCCATAGCAAATAGGTTGCATCCACTAGGATATGGGACATGAGGAGACACTGGCTGGAGACTAATCTGGAGAGGGAATCAGGGGCCAGTTCATGCTTAAAACTTTATCCTGAAGGCACTATGAATCAATTTAAGATTTTTAGCAGATATGCTGAAATATAATTTGCTTAAAAGGAAAAGTCTGAGGAGGCAAGAAGGCTAGATTGGAGGCAACACAGAGACAGAGAACCCATTTAGAAGGGATGACGGACCCGAGAAGGCAATGCAGGTGGAGGGTCTGTATTCAGAGATGTCTAAGGGCAGTGATTCACTGGATGACAGAGGAAAGGCAGATGGGTGAATCTAGGATAGCATTCATTTTTATGGGGCACACACCAGTAGCCAAGTTAGGACATTTAAGTAGAAGAATAACTACAGCTCATAAGTTCTGTTTTGAGACGTATTTGGCTCAAGTTTCCCGAGGGCCATAGCAATTAAGATTGGTAAATGACATATAAAGGTCTGAACACAGGGAGATTTGGAGAGGAATATAATGTTAGGAGTAAAGATAATATTCAAAATATTAATAACCAGTAGAGACAAATAGTGAGGCATAGATACTGACCAATCAGAGCAGGTACCTGATGGACCAGAAACAATTGGACAATCAACAGCTACCATGGCCCTATATGCACACACCAACTGAATACCACCTTGGCACTGACAGTCATAGCACTGGATGAGCACCCTTAGGGAGAGCTGAAGAGAAGAGGGCATAGGACAGAAAACTTACAATGGAGTGGTCCAAAGGAAAAGAACCTGGAGAAAGAAGAGGAGAAGGAACAGTCAGAAAAGTATTAAAACCAAGAAAGGTTTGTGTCATGGAAGACTGGGGACCAGGAAGCTTCATTTGTTCCCCCATCTGAATAGCAGTATGGACTGTTAAAGAGATGTCCTACCCATCTTTTCCCCAGCCAGACTATTTGTGGTGTGGATGTCTATAGGGATCAACAGCAGTGCTCAGAAGGTACCAGCAACAATGGAGTCTCAAAGTTCAGGGATAAGGGTGACCTCAGCACAAGTTAGAGTCTAGGGGGAGACAGTGAGGTTCTTCCTAGGAGTGACCTTCCACCTAAAGACGGTGCCTCCCATCAGGCCAAAGCTGAACCAGAGCTGGATGAGAGGGAAAGGTTGAGATGAAGCCAACCCTTAGTGAGGGTATTTCCCACTCTCAAACCAAACATCACCTGCCTATCTTTCTCCTCCTCAGATAGAAAACAGAAAACAGAAAAGTATCCCACTCCCCCACCTGGGCTTACTTCTCTCTGGGTTCTTGAGTTTATTCACCACAAGCCTGTAAAATCTCTTCCCTGTTATCCCTCTGCACTTCAGTGTTCTCTTCTGCAACAGAGGATTCAGAGCAAGTTTCCCACACTTGCCTCAAGCCTATCTAAGACAGCAAGAGAGTATTCTGCAGATTCTCTGAGAATTTGAAAAGAGGTGGACAGGAGAGTCAGAGGGAACAAAGAATTGTCCAAAGGGGGGGGGGGGGGAATATAATCCTGCGGAATTATTTGAAAGTGAGGACAAACATTAAATCTTTGATAAAACAAGTGAGAATTTAGGGTTCTACTACAAATGTAAAGAGTTCTTATTAAATACTTGAAAAAAGGTTTACACTTCTCTAAAGAAAGATGGGTTGAAAAGTTCTTAGAGCTAAAATATGTGATTATTGGAGATGCCATAAAGCTAATGTTAAAATATGATTTCTAATTTCAATCTTTTAGGGAAAAATCAGGCTTTGAGTGACTTATAAGCCAGATCCCACGCACCCTGCCCCCGCCTCCCAATTCAGCCTGGGTAGGGGCTACGTGTCCAGGTGTCAAGGCAATATCTCCCCCTCCCCCCTCCCCCCCCCCCGCTTGCACCCGCCTCCTGACCTTCGAGGTCGTGACTAGCGAGCGCAGCTACATCAACCTTGGGCAACGAGATGCAGCCGCGTGCGGCATTCTGGCACTGTTCTGAGCATGCTCAGTCGAGTCCTGACCCACTTTGCAGGTCCGAGCTCCGGGCAGGGGGTCGGAGGTGCTACTTTGTTTCGTTCGCCAAGGACAGAGTGAAGAAGGAGGGAGATTGAGAGTTGCTTAAAGACGCCTCTCTCCTGTCAGCAGTCCCTGACCCGGCGGCGGAACATGCCCAGTCTGGCTACAAGAGCCACGGGAAACGTCAGTGTTGAAAATCCACCTCTCCTAGTTTTCGCAGCAGCCGAAGGAGAAGGGGGCGGTACTGGAGTAAAAGGATCGAGGTGAGGCGTGGCCAAGGGGGCGGGCCGAAAGGAGCCGGGGAGGAGGAGCCTGGCCCAGCCCCCAGAAATTGCCTCCCTCAAGTCTAAAAAGAAAACGAGGAGGGCGGGGGGCGCTGCCTACGTCGCAGGGTCGTGCCGCCGAAGTTCTGCAGGCGTTACTCACAAATAATTTTAGAATAACATACCTTCTTTAAAAAGCACCATATCGTTCATTAGAGAAAACATAGAAACCTACAAATAATCGAAAATGAGGAACATTTAAAATCCCTGGAACCCCACCTCTCAGAAGCCACCAGTGAACGTCCTGCTGTGTTTTCTTCCAGCTTCTTCAGTATGGGCTTTAGAACTGACAGCAGAGTCACCCGGGGAGACAAGCGAAGCTTTTAATTGCAAAGTGGCTTGACAGGTGGCCTTGGAGACACGGTAAGTTCAGGGGCTGGACGTTGGCTCTCTCCGGTATCCCAGGATGGGATCCTAGGAAACCTGTTCCCGGGTGTCCCTAAACAACAAGGCGACGCGACGCTCAGAAAAGTTGCGCTGGAAGCCCTGGGAGCGCCCTGCCCCCTGACAATTATCAGTCACGCTGCCCAAGCACCACAGCGTCGGAAATAAGTGCCCTCGGCTCCAGCAACACCCAAGACGTGCTTGAGCGGGGCCCCGGGGCCGGCGGAGTCCCACCCCGGGAGGCTGCGCAAACTGAATGAGCGACTCCGCGCCCCCAGCCGGCCCCACTCCTCTGCGGGCGTGTCCCGCGGCTCCCACAGGTTCACCCGGCGCCGCCAGCTCCGCCCCGCGCCGGTGGCTGCAGCGAAAACCCGGCGGCGACACCCCGCCTGGCCCCGCGCCTCCGCGCCGCCCGGCGAGCCGCACTGGGCATGCTCGGCACCGGCCGGCTCCGGCTCCTGTAGGTGGGAAGCTCCGCACTCTCGGCCGCCCGCGGCGCAGCCCGCATCGCTGCCAGGCGCTGGCGGAGGCGGCTCGCCCGCAGTCGGTGCTGCCGGGCGTCGGGCGCGGGGCGCGGAGCGGCGACAGCTCGCAGGCTGGCCATGGCGAGAGGCGCACGGCGGCCACCTGAGTGGCGCGGCGGCGTCAGGTTAGCAGGGGCGCCGGGACAGCATGGGGCGACTGGGCGCGGGTGGCAGGGAGCCCCGCACGGGGTGGGCGGCCGGGTCGCTGCGGACGCTGGGGCCGCGGAACTTTCGGGCGCTTAGGCTGGCGAAGCCCAAGGCGTAGGCTGCGCACTGGAGGCGCCGCGAGGTCCCAGAAGCGGGCTCATGGGGGGTCGCAGGATGCTTCGAGATCCGTGCGGGGCGGGACCCCGGGGGCCGGTGGGTTGGGAACAGCCACCTCTTGGGCTTGTGCCATAATCTTCCTACGGTGAGGAGCGCGGTGTCTACAGTGTGCTGCCGAGGAGCCTCCCAAACCTCCGGGGCCACTGGAACGCCAAGCAGCGGCGGGGGCCTTCGCCAGACTCCAGATCGCTTGGGTCACCGTGCCTCAGTTTCCCCGGGACGGGGGTAGGGTGTACTGTCCCGTGGCCGGGAGGCCCGGAGTTTGGGTTCTGCGCCCAGAGCCGAGAGAGTGCCGCGTCCTGATGCTGCAGGAGTGCGGGAAGCTGTGGGTGCAGCAAGCCGCCGCCTCGCGACTGGAGCTCTCGGAGTTTGTCGCATTTGACTCCATAGCAAGTTGACATCGAATTGCTTCATGGCGTGGAATGGGGAAACGTGCTTCGTTGGTTTAAAAAAAAAAAAAAAAGTAGTTGCAAAGCCTATTTATTTTAAGCTCGACCATTAACTTGCCTTCGCCTCCAAAAACAACTTGAGCTTGCAAGTTGCAAGATTTATAAAGCAAGCCAGCAAAAAAGGAAGAATGTTTGTAGGTCCATTATCTGCTCACGCTGTAGAAAATAATCTATTATGGTTGAATTGTCCTTGTTTTTAAGGATACTTGGTAGCAGAAAAGTTTGGTTACAGTGGCAGTCTTTATTTTGCGTTGTCTTAGCTTATATTAAGAACTTGGAAATCTAGCGTTGGAGAAGCTCAGTGTTTTTTGTAAAGGTTTCTCACTTTTGCTTCTAGATGAAACACATTTTTTTTTCCAGTTGCTACTATGCTGAACATAGTAAGATTGTTCAGGATGAAATGAAAGATGGAAAAAGATTTATATTAGGAAAAGAGAACGTTAGAACGATGCGGTTCTACTGGCATTTTACAGAAAAATGCGGTTTGTAGATCCCACTGGAGTTTCTACTGTTGGTTCTTCCTAAAACAGTTGGTACCATTACCACTCTTTGGATTATTGGATTTAATAGGAGCAAGGTAAACAATTCTTGTTCTAGTGGGAAACAGTTCTACCTCTAAGGCTATATTCTCAAGCCTATTTCCATAAGTACCACTTAGTAGGTTCAGTTGTTTTCTTTATTAAGCTTATTATAAAATTTGTTTGCATTCTTGACAGACCTTAATATGCTTTGGAGGTGCATTGACTGTTCATTGGTTTGTGAATAGCCTTTAATGTTTGTTTTGGCCTGAGATGGCTCCAGCTCTAATTCCAGATACTCTGAGTGATTTCCCCAGTGGGCTTTATGCTTTTGCCTATACATAAGCAAGATTTAAGAACAGGGAAGGCTTGAAATGTCCAGACAACAATAGCAATATGATTAGTATTTCTACCAATTTCCTCCATTTTAGCCAAAGAGTTTGGCTGGTGGTGTTCATTGCTCCTAAATGTACTTCTAAATACATTCATAGAAAAATTTAGAAGGTTGAAAGAAAACAGCGCAAATATTGAGAATTGTATTTCCCTTTTCTATAAAAATGCATCACATTTAAAGTCTGCCATGAAGTACTGAGTATATGTGCAACTTACCCAGTACACAGGTCGTGTTCTCTGGCTGCATTCCCCAATGGAAGTCGGTCATGTCTCCCCTTAGCCTTGGGCTCTTCTTGACCTAGAGGAAGCAGCAAGGTTTCAGTTTTCCTCTTGGTGAATGTAAGCTCTAATGCAGATCAGTAGGACTCTTCTGGATCCAAACATCTCATTTTTTCAAGGTTAGAAAAAACAATGAAATTTAACAAGAAGCACGTTGAAACACTGCTTCTGGCTTCAGGGATTCCACCAGAGGATGGAGTCCCCTAAACTAAAATGAACACAGCTGAAAGGAGTTAGGTTGAAGAGGGGTCTTATTAACGAAGAAAATGAAGGGTTTTACTAATGAAGAAAAAAATAGGAGGGTAGACTTTGTATTCCAATCAGGAAACAGGTGATAATTGCTTCTTTTTTGTCCCTGTTGGGTTCTTCCAGCTAAACTGTTAGGCACGTCATTTTTCATTTTATTTCCATGTCTTCAGATTTCTATACTGTACTGTGTTGTTAGTGACATTGGAGATTCACAGCAAACTATGGCCTTTAAAAATAGATATCCCTCTCCCCTCCTCCCCACCCCCCCCCCCAGTTGGTTCAGTCGGTTAGGCATCCGACTTCGGCTCAGGTCATGATCTCACCGTTTGTGGGTTCGAGCCCTGCATCGGGCTCAGTGCTAACAGCTCGGAGCCTGGAGCCTGCTTCGGATTCTGTGTCTCCCTCTCTCTCTGCTCCTCCCCATTCACGCTCTCTGTCTCTCAAAAAATAAATAAAACAGGGGCGCCTGGGTGGCGCAGTCGGTTAAGCGTCCGACTTCAGCCAGGTCACGATCTCGCGGTCCGTGAGTTCGAGCCCCGTGTCGGGCTCTGGGCTGATGGCTCAGAGCCTGGAGCCTGTTTCCGATTCTGTGTCTCCCTCTCTCTCTGCCCCTCCCCCGTTCATGCTCTGTCTCTCTCTGTCCCAAAAAAATAAATAAACGTTGAAAAATTAAAAAAAAAAAAACATTTTAAAAAATAGATATCCCCCCATTCGTGTGACCATAATTTATTCAACCTCTCATTTGGCTTGCGATTTAAATAATTGAGGCTATTTCAGCTTTGCTTAATTGGAGCTTTTTCTTTTTTTTTAACGCAAGAGCTTCCAGATACTGAAATACCAAATAAATATTGTGGCAAAGTTGCTTTTAACCTCCAACGTAGTACAGTCAGATTTGTTAGACGAGTGTCATTTTTTTGGAATTCAGAAATCACTCGGATAGCATCACTTCCCTAACCTGACCAAGCACTGGGGGTGCAGCTTGCCCTTTTCCATCCATGCCCAGGAAGACACTAAAAATTTAACATGTTGTGATCCATGGCAATTCACATTAAAGTTAGAAATATCCCTAGATGCAAATGGTTTAAGTTTGCTACAGTGCCTCCCTGGAATGGTTAAAGGATTAAGGGGTTTGGTTGATGATGTGATAAGACCCAGTTCAGAGCTGTCAGAACTAGTTTCTAAGCTGTACTCCAAACATACTGTCTTGCCTCTGCCTCCAACCAAGGTCTTCACTCATTAAAATATAACATTCATTTTTCTTCCCCACAGCCTTTAATAGGTAGGCCCCGGGGGCTGCAGAAACAAATAAGACTTAGTGACTCAGAATCTAGTCAGAGACACATACTAGAGGACAAATAAACTCTAGTGTGAGGTAAGTGCTTCAGGAAGAGGTATTTGTACATGCGACTGAGGAGACCAGAGAAATGAGCTTCTTGGGTTGGAGGAAGAGAGGCCCCCACGAAAATAGTGACATTTCCACAGGAGCTTAAGGAATTCCTGAGGAATTTGGGTGGAAGTCTTCCAAGCAGACACATGAACTCTACAGGCAGAGGGAATACCAGTATGGTAATTAGAATAATGCCCCCCCCTAAGCTGTCCACTCTGGGACCTTGCAGATGTGATTAAGTTGAAGCTTTTGAGATGGAGAGATTATCTGGATCATTCGGGAGGCCCAGTGTAATCACAAGAGTCTGTATGGGTGGAAGAGGAAAGCAGAAGTCAGTGTCAGAGGGATGCCATGTGCAAAAGATTCAACTGGCCATTACTGGCTTTCAAGGTGCAAGGGAACCACAAATCAAGAATTCAGCCACCCTCTAAAAGCTGGCAAAGGCAAGGAAACAGATGCTGTTCTAAGGCTTCCAGAAGGAACCCAGCCCTGCCAACTCTCTGATTAGCCTAGTAGGATCCATCTTGAACTTTTAACCCACATAATTGAAAGGTAATACATTTGTATGTTACAGTCACCAAGTTTATTTATAACTTAGTGTCATAGAAAAGAAGAAGACTTGGTATGATGGAATAATGAACAGAGGCAGGAAAAGGAGAATGTAATGGTCCTTTCGTGGTGAAGTTGATGCCATGCAGGGGAGTTTGGATTTTATCCTATTACATACAAATAAACAATGGGACACCAGCTAAGCACTTTTAAACAGGAACATGCAAGAACAGACTACTGCCAGATTTATTTTCCTAAAAAAGCAATGTATGGCTAAACCCCGAGTTTCATACAGCCATTTAACAAAGGTGTCTAGCCAGAGGTGGTCAGTGACAGATATCGGGAAGTAGCGTGTTCTGTAATTTACTTCTCTGAATTGACCTACAATGGCATTTGTGTGTGTGTGTGTGTGTGTGTGTGTGTGTGAAATCATTAGCTTAAGAAACTTTCGTTCAGTCTGTAGTGGAAGGTCCTAAAGGTAAAAAGCAGAAGGGCTAAGTCACATTTTAACTACTTTGTTTCCGCCCATTTTCCTCTTAGCAGACCGCTGCTCTGCTGGCTGTGTACCATGCAGACACCAACAGAGGACTAGGAAAGCTCAAGTCTAATGCAGTGAACTTGAGATGATGTGCTGTCTCAAGTCACCTGGGCCAGCTCTGACCAGTTGCTAGTAGCTTGTGGGGTGTTGTGGGCTTTTGCAGGCTTAGCGGGAAAATGGCCATGTTTGGCCATGTTTCGCAGTGTTTGCCATGGGCTCCATATTGGCCAGGGTATGGATGATAGTATGATCCTAGATGACCGAACTTCTGTGTTAAAAATATAAGAAATTCAGTCATTCCTTCCAAGCATATTTATTTATTCACTCTCTCTTAAGTACAAGGGCTTAATTTCTGTCATATAAAAACTTCTAGTCTGGTTCAGTTGACATCTCTATGTGTCTAGAAAACCTAAACTGAAGAAATCCACCTTAGTGTTACAAGAGTGGCTCTGAATTCAAACTAAACTATATGTTAGAAAAAAATTGATAAGAGGGGGTGCCTGGGTGGCTCATTTGGTTTGGTGTCCAACTTCAGCTCAGGTCATGATCTCACAGTCTGGGGTTCGGGCCCCACGTCGGGCTCTGTGCTGACAGCTCAGAGCCTGGAACCTGCTTCAGATTTTGTGTCTTCCTCTCTCTCTCTCTCTCTCTCTCTCTCTCTTTCTCTCTCTCTGTCTCTCTCTGCCGCTGCCCCGCTTGCACTCTCTCTGTCTCAAAAATAAGTAAACATTAAAACAAACTTTTTTTAAGGAAAAAAATTGATAAGAGAAAAATACACGTTTCAGATAACATGGCAAGGGAAAACAGTGGGCTGGCAAAATCTGAAACTGGAAACAGTAAGACTTGATTAAGAATTATCTTAATAGGGGCGCCTGGGTGGCGCAGTCGGTTAAGCGTCCGACTTCAGCCAGGTCACGATCTCGTGCTCCGTGAGTTCGAGCCCCGCGTCAGGCTCTGGGCTGATGGCTCAGAGCCTGGAGCCTGCTTCGGATTCTGTGTCTCCCTCTCTCTCAGCCCCTCCCCCGTTCATGCTCTGTCTCTCTCTGTTTCAACGTTTATTTATTTTTTTTTTGGGACAGAGAGAGACAGAGCATGAACGGGGGAGGGGCTGAGAGAGAGGGAGACACAGAATCAGAAACAGGCTCCAGACTCTGAGCCATCAGCCCAGAGCCTGACGCGGGGCTCGAACTCACGGAGCACGAGATCGTGACCTGGCTGAAGTCGGACGCTTAACCGACTGCGCCACCCAGGCGCCCCAAGAATTATCTTAATAAAAACAAAACTGTGTCTATATTGTGTAGCCTCCATTTGCATAACTTTATAAGATTTTTACCCACATGTCCTTATACAATGATGTGATAATTATCGTTTACCACTGTAAAGGACTAGCTCAGTGCAAACCATTCCCTCTTTCTTGAATCTCTTCTGCCTTGGTCTCTGGGATACAAGCCCCTAGTTTTCTCCGTGCTTTTTAAATTTTTTTTTATTTCTCTTTCCCTGAGGGTTTGTCTTTCTTTTCTCCAAATTATAACCTTGGTCTTTTCGTCTTGTGGTTTTCTATGTTCTTTCTGGGTGATTTATTTTCCCTTGTGACTGTACCACTGGCCCATACACCAATATCTCCAAATCTATATCTTCAGAAGTTTCTCTCATCCACTCATTAATTAATTCATCAATCCATTCAACAAATACTGATGACCTGAGAGTTTATCTAATTTTGGGACAGATGTGCACAAAAATAATTGCAGAAAAAATATGAAGGTATGGGTAAAGGTCAGTGAAAACAGGGGTGTCCAGGGCTATCTGGGGTGAGTCCTGGAGGGATCTTGAACCAAGACTTGAAAACCAAGTTGGGGTTTGCCAGATGTGCAAGGATATGAAAGTATGGCCAGCTGGAGGCACAGAGGTGCTGTGGGGAATACAAGAAGCTCAGGAAAGGGGAGGGCCAGGGGAAACTCCAAAGGTGCAGTTAAAGAGTGGATAGGAGTCAGATCATGAAGGATCATGTATGTCCTTTCGAGGACATTAGTTTTATACTGCTGACAAACACATCGAATATGTTTTAAGTCAGATCTTTTATAGTCAGCTGATTTCAGCAACAACATAGAATGTGGATCGGAGGCAGGTGAGACTAAAGGCAGGTCAGTGAGGAAGGAGTCTGCTAGGGTGGTGCCTGTCAGAGATGATGAGCATATAAACCTGGGACAAACCAGGGATGTGATAGTCATGTGGGCAGGGAAGGAAAGGAGGCATCTGAAGCAGCTCCCACATGATTGCATTATCTGTGTCAAGTACCGCAGAAGTGTGGGAAGGCATACTGTCTCAAGGGTTCTCCTGCTGAGCACCAGACTTTGCAGGACCAGAGGGACTGACTGCCACTGCGTGTGTTTAACCAGAGAGACCTAAAGCCGCAGAGGAGCAGGAAAGCCCAAACGCAGAGCTGTGTGTGAAGGAAGAAATCAGAATTTCTTTGCAGGGCACGTACTTTGTAAGGGAGGCATCAGAGAAAGAAGAAATTGATTCCCTGATGGTTCATCAGCTTCTGGGCAGAAGGATTTGGGGATGCTAATGAGACTGAAACCATGTTGACATGTTGACGTGGGGTAGACTTCCCTAATTCTGCATTGGAAGGCAACTGTCTTAGAGGCTGGGCTGAAGTTGACTCTGTAATCCATGCAAAAGAGGAAGTTTGCTGAGCAGGTGTTTAAATTTAATTCAAGATCTTTCCCTTCCATTGAGGATTTGAGTTGGCTGATGGCTCCAGAAAGAGTGGAAGGGAAAGCTGGGTGCTCCTTAAGGAAATAAATGGGTTGGAATAAAGTGCTCCAGAATTACCCATTGATGGGTCCCTTCTGGTTCAGGACTGGAGGGCCCAGACTGGGGATAATTCACATCATTCTCATCAGCTCATTAAAGCAGCCCCTCTCCTAGAGAAGATGGGATGTTCTTTTCCGGGGTCTACACCTTTCTGTACCCTCTTGGAACTAGCAAGAGCTCTGTAATATTTGTGAGAGTGGGAACCATCTGAAGTTGACCAGTTAATTCCTTTCTTCTCAGTGGCCAAGCTCCCCCGTAAAGAAGTAAGTAGATGTATAGGGACTATGTTTTCTTAAAGATGCAAAACCCACTTTCCCTGGTCCTCAGCGTGGGGATGTATTTGCCTAAAGTCTGCATTAGTGTTTGGTTCTCAGTTTCACCCAGGACTTCCTTCTGGGTCTTTACACCCCAGGATGGCCATGGGAGGGATCAAACATCTGGTAACCATGGAGCTTTCTTGCTTCTCAGCTGCTATTGTTAACTTCACTTAGTCGATTTCTGCCTCCCTACCAAAGCCAGGTGCTGGTCTGTACTGCTGTTACTAATCATGCCTGTACTTCTGTTCTTGCCCTCTCCCCACCCACCTTTTTGCCATGCCCGATATCAGTCCCAGGTCAGAGGGAAGTTGTTTTTTTTTTTTCCTTCAAGGTTTGAACAACCCTAGATTACTTGCTTTTGTTAGACCTCCCAAAGATAACCTAGTTTTCTCCATCTTAAAACACTTTTGAGGACCTTGAAGTTAATTGCCAGAAAACATTTGAGTATTACCAATACTTTACTGAGGGCAGAACATTACTCCTTGTGCAACTGAACCCTGGACCTATAGTGTATTTTTGCTTCCTTCCTGCCCTCCCAGGGCAGCTCATCCCTGTCTCCATGCTCTGGCTGTCTCCTCTTTCACTTGTGTTTAGATTTACCTTGTAAGTAATGGATCAACTGTCCCAGAGCCCTCATTATCATTTTTCCTAATCAGACCTAAAGGCCCCTTTTTAATATAATTTCTGGAGGAGCACCCTAATATCCAAGTTCTCGAGATGGGGATGCACATCAGATCCATTGCATGAGCCTTGTGAAAACATACTATAGCATTGATTTTTGTTTTTAATTGGCATGCCATGTTTATTTCCATTGCTGTTTGTCTAAACTAAGCCATTACTCCTGCTGAGAAAACTGTCCTGTCTCCTTTTTTCATCCTGCAGGATTTGACCAACCCCAGGGAACATTCTGTGACCTTTCCAGCTGCCCCTCCTCTGAATTTCTGTGGTATTTACCCAGTTTAGTGCTTAATTATATATTGCTTTGTATGCAAGAATCACCAAGATTCTGAGCACCATTAGGGTAAAGAACTGGCGTTTAAATTTTTTTAAATCCCCACAGCAATTGGTACTAAACTGATAATAGTGGCCTCATAAATACTTTGAGTTCAGCTTATTGATATTACCGGCCCCTAATTTTTTATCACTTAGATGAATCTGACTGCAGAGGTGAGAAATCATTAAGGACATCTGGCAAGTGTGCTCAGGGCCTCTTTCCGTCAAAGCTGAGAGAATGGCAAAGCTTTCTTTAGAAGTCCCGTGTGGCAGTCAATGAATCCGTATTTTCAACTTTCTTCTGTTTTTTTTGTTCGGGGGAAGGGGGGGGGGTGGTTGGTTTGTGTGTTTGTTTAGTTAAGGTAATTTTCCATATTGTCACACTGAAAAACACTTAACTTTGAAGGAGAAAGATTGATCTTAGGATATGCACTAAACTCAACTAGAAGATTATTCAAATTCAACCAGATTTTGAAAGATATTGCTCTTACGTCCAGACTTTTTAAATAATAATTTTTAAAACAATTATCAATATTTTGAAAGTATTCATTTTAAACAACCATGATGACCGTTTGGGCACTTATGGCATTTAGACAGTTTGGCCAAGCTGTGGTATTCACTCCTGATAGATGCGCGTGGGTTACCAGGGCCCTGGAGTGAGAGAAGATGAGGTCCTGTGAGGGGCTTCCACTCGTGGGCTCTGCCCTTGCACTGTCAGTATGGGGCTGCCCATGTCCTGGGGCTGTGGGAGACTCCGATGGGATACCTTCTGTGGGACTGTTTCATGAACCATGAATGCTAGATGAGCATAAGGGACATTGTTGCCGCGCTCTTAATAACAAATCAAATCGAGTTTGAATTACAGGATCTCTCCCGATCTGTTTTTCACTAAGATCCAGTTCTTAGTGTCTATGAAACACACTTGGCATACGTGATTCACAGAAATAATTCATTATGCAATTCCACTTTGTGTTAATAAGCTGGTAAAGGAGGAAGGAGGAAAAGCTTTTTTAACCACCTTCTTCAGTTATTGATCATATTTTTTCAAATAGATGAAATTTTACTCTGCTGAAAGAAGAAACCCCGGGTAATCCAGTTCCTACACTGTGAATTTGAATGGACTTAATCAAACAAATGGAGAGATAAGAAGTGAGGGATGGTTTCGACATTTTGAGGTATAAATTAAGTAGGCGTTTGCTTTTCATCTCCATAATAAAAAGTGTGTATTTCAGGCATAGAAAATAGTCCCCAGAGGGGCACCAGGGTGGCTCAGTCGGTTAAGCCATGACTTCAGCTCAGGTCATGATCTCAGGGTTCATGGGTTCGAGCCCCACATGGGGCTCTGAGCTGTCAGCTGAGCCTGGAGCCTGCTTCAGATTCTGTGTCTCCCTCTGTCTCTGTCCCTCCTCTGCCCACGCTCATTCTCTCTCTCTCTTTCTTTCTCAAAAATAAACATTAAAAAATTAAAAAAAAAAAAAAAACAGTCTCCAGATACATTACTCATGTCAGACAGTGACTCCAAGTCCTCTGACAGACCAGATTCCCTCAGCCTCTGCTCATAGGCTGTGTTTGGAGCAGCTCAGCCTCTCAGGGCTCTGTGTAAGGAAGGATGTGTTTCTGAAAACCGACCGACCTTTAGAGAAATATTGGTTTATATTTTAAAGTCAGTTTCATGGTGAGGAATAGACCTAGTTACCCACAATTTCTAAGAATGGGTAGAGGGGTGCCTGGCTGGCTCAGTTGGTTTAAGCATCTGACTCTTAAGTTTTGTTTTGTTTTTTTTTTAATGTTTATTTATTCTTTTTTTTTTTTTAATTTTTTTTCAACATTTATTTTTGGGACAGAGACAGACAGAGCATGAACGGGGGAGGGGCAGAGAGAGAGGGAGACACAGAATCGGAAACAGGCTCCAGGCTCTGAGCCATCAGCCCAGAGCCCGACGCGGGGCTCGAACTCACGGACCATGAGATCGTGACCTGGCTGAAGTCGGACGCTCAACCGACTGCGCCACCCAGGCGCCCCTAATGTTTATTTATTCTTGAGAGAGAGAGAGCATGAGTGAGGGAAGGGCAGAGCAAGAGAGGGACACAGAATCTGAAGCAGGCCCTAGGCTCTGAGCTGTCAGACCAGAGCCCAATGCGGGGCTAGAACTCACAGCCTGTGAGATCATGACCTGAGCTGAAGTCGGATGCTTAACCAACTGAGCCACCCAGGCGCCCCAGGTCTGACTCTTGATAGTGACTCAGGTCATGATCTCATGGTTCATGAGTTTGAGTCCCACGGTGGGTTCTGTGCTGATGGCATGGAGCCTGCTTGGGATTCTCTCTCTCTCTCTCTCTCTCTCTCTCTCTCTCTCTGTCTCTCTCTCTGACCCTCCCCTGCTCGTGCTCTCTCTCTGTCTCTGTCAAAGTAAAATAAACTTAAAAAAAAAAAAAAAGAAGAAGAAGAAATGGGTGGAATTTGCAGGAAATGCAGGGCAAATGTAGATGCCCAGTAAGTTAGTAATATGTCTAAATGAGAGGGCACATAACTAGTATAAATTAACTCAGCAGATCTCCAAGCCCTTGCTATGAGCAAAGCATGTTTTCAGACACAGGTGTGCGACAGTGAACAATGTCAAACACAGAAGCCTGTCCAACCAGAGCTCACATCTTAGTAGGAGCAGACATGTGCATACATACAGGGTAGTTAATGGTTTGAAGAAAAAGGTAGGGTAAAGGTGACAAGGAGTGATGGGGGTAGGGGCAGAGCACACTAATTTTTGTAAGATGACCAGGGAGGGCCTTGATGAGGTGGCACTTGAGAAAGAAAATGTATGGAGTGCACGTTGCAGGCATCCTAGGGACTTGTTTCAGACAGAAGGAACAGTAAGGGCAAGGGTTCTGTATACCTGGCACGTTCCAGGATTAGCAGGGCCCCGTGTGGCTGGCAGGGAGTGAGAGAGGGGTGGAGAGGTCAGAAATGAAGATTGCAAGGCTGCTAGGAGTCCAATATTGTAGAGGCTCTGGGAAGGCCTTCTCTGGCTATTACTTGAATGAAGAACCCTTGGAAATGTACATGGTAATAACTTAAAAAGTGTTCATGTTTCACTCTAATTTTTTTTGAAGCTTCCCCATGCACAGATTGTTAGTAGTCATTTAAAAAGTGGCGGTGGCAGGGTGGCGGGGGGAGTAATGAATGCCTGGTTTCTAGGGCAGTCAATATATATTTGAGCACAATCACATTTTGTTGTGCTGGAATTTTCATGATAAAGATTATACCCCCAAATTGCAAGAGCACATAGAAGACTTTTCTATAGTGAATTATCAAGTGAAATGAAGATTTCAAGGCCCTAGATGGGGACTCTGGTCTACCTCAACCAGCACCCCCCCAAGTGGTATAGCCCTACAGGAGTCTGAGCTGATTCTCAGCAGTGTGGGAAGGGTGTGGTTGGAAGACTCAAAGGCCCTGGGAGCTTGAGTCTGTTTCTTTTTCATTATATTGCTTAGGATGTGAGAAACACTCAAGAAGTCACATTCCCGACGGAGAACAAGTTACCGTGTGATATATGACACACAAGCTGGTATCTGAGCCGTCACCAAGTCACAAATGGCATGGCAATCACAATTCTTTGCCCTGATTGAATTCTCTGCGGTGGGATCTTCATCGAACACAAACGCTCCTTGCTCTTTCCCTCTTCTCTCCACCGCTCATCATTCCATCTCTTGGCCAGCCCCAGTCCCACTCGCGGTTGTCATGGTCATTGAATGGTAGACAGGAAGGGACCTAAGAGGCAGGTCAGAAGCTCAGAGGGATCAGCTGACTCCCAGAGGTCATCTAATGGCAAAACTGAGGAAAGGAGTTTGTGGGTTTTAATCAATCCTAAAGTGCTTAACTGGTGCGTGCTTCACACCTCACCCCAAAGTTTCCGTTCTCAACCTTAACCGCAGGGCCCATCCCGTTTCTTATCCTAGGAACCTAATTTGCATTTCTAATTTGGATTTCTAATTTCTAATCCTAGGAACCCCTTTGCTCAGTATGGGCAAAGTTATGATCTCAGTTCTCTGGCTACCAGGAGACCAATGGGAAGAGGCTATCACTTGGACACTGGATGTATTCCTATTAGACATCACTCTGTGTCTTAGTTGGGTCCTATTAATGCTATCCTTCACACTCATAGTAAGTGAAATAGCTTTATCATTTGCTGTCCAAGCACAGCATCATCAACCACGCTTTGTAAATATCATGTCTATGGAAAACTGCCCACAAGTGCATTACATTTGGCCAGGTGGGAAGCTGTCTCTGTACCGTCAAGTGGGGAAACTGAGAAAGGTGCTTTCACTATCAAGGCCTTAAGAGTTTGCAAAGTATACCAGAATCCACAAGAAAATGTAATTGTTTGCAATTGCCTCTAAGTGTATATCCTATTTAGGAAAGCCCGGTAAGAAGATTGCCTCCTGATTGATGCAACAGCGTGCTGTGCAGGCTGCATGGGGACATGTGTCTGCTGCCTCTGTTCAGGTGGAGTGCTGGCCAGCCTGGATCTGCAGGCAGGCGGCGAGGGGTCAGCACCTTGATAAAGTATCTCCCTGGTACCATGGATCCCCTGGTCAGTTTTCCAGGCCAGAGAAGCGTTCGCACTCATCGATGTGTCCGGGCTACCAGATGCCCATCAGCCCCTGCCTGGCTTCTCTCTAGCTTAATATACTAATATATCAGGAACTTCTGAGGAAATGGGCTTGAGATGAAATGAAAACAAGAATTGAAAGTTGGCAGAAATAGTGCTATAGATTAGCAGTGACATAAATTAATTGTACTAGAAAGAAAATAGGAATCTCTGTATATACACACTCCAAGTGAGTAGGGAAAATATTTTGAAAGGATACATTTTTTTAAAGGGAGAAGATACTGGAAAAAGTAGTGATAGGGACAGGAAGAAAAAGACAGAAACAGGTGCTTCTAAACCAGCTTTGGGCTTTATATGTGTATAAAATCTGATAATGAGTATGTCAGAGGTTGAAAAAAACAATGCCAAGACAGTGTCTTAAACCTTTCATCGGCATTGTAACGTGTTTTTGGTATTGGGCTGGTAGCACAAAGGCACCATCCACCAGTGCATCTGTCCTATTTGTATTCATCTCCCAGGTTGGGTTTTTTTTTTTTAATTTTTTTTCAATGTTTATTTATTTTTGGGACAGAGAGAGACAGAGCATGAACGGGGGAGGGGCAGAGAGAGAGGGAGACACAGAATCGGAAACAGGCTCCAGGCTCTGAGCCATCAGCCCAGAGCCTGACACGGGGCTCGAACTCACGGAGCACGAGATCGTGACCTGGCTGAAGTCGGACGCTTAACCGACTGCGCCACCCAGGTGCCCCACCCCAGGTTGGGTTTATTCCCTGGACCATCAGATTTTGGAGGAAATATCTCTCTGATCAACTAAGGATTTGCATTCATTGGGCCCAAAACTGTTTTAGCCTATTCACTTAGAATGAGAATTTGAAGAAACTAAATATTCACTGAAGCATCAGTAAACTCTTCCAAAAGATATACTGTGATTAGAATAGCGCCCAATGCAGGTCTCGACCACTGGGACAAGTCAAGCAGTGCCTTTTTGGAACCAAGAGACTGTGAGGTCATTCAGGCCCGTTCTGGGCATGAGCTTTTTATCCTGGTTCTGAGCCACTCAATCGTGTGACCCTGGGCAGTCGCTCATCCTTTCTGGGCCTCCCTCATCTTGTATAAAGGAAAACCTTTATAAAAAGACATCTAAGTTTTTCCAGCTCTAATATTCTAGTGATGTGAACAAATATGTATGATAGACCCGTTTCTATCTTGCCTAATCGTTATCTGTGTAGGAAAACCTTTACTGTAGTTCTTTCCCTCGTCCTCTTTTTTTAAACATTATATTTCCGAGAACTTTATTTTATATCAGCCTTGCTTTTAATCAGAAAAACATACACGTAGGAAAATTGTGATGAAGATCCAAGAGTGGTTTCTTAACGTTGCACACCACCAAAAATAAAGTGTTACAAAGATGGCATCTCTCGGCATAGAGTTCATTTTCAGGTTTGGAAAACTGTGATTTAAAACAGATCAGTTTTTGAAAAGTATGTGCCTTTGGTGTATAGAAAAAATAACAAAGCATAAAATCCTGTAGAGGCCTTATCATTAGTGCAGTTGATAAGACAGGATTGAGACCTTTTTGTTCTAGCTCCTTCTGAATTGTTCCAGTGAGCTTAAAGAGCTCATCTGGTGGCTATTCACAGCGGTCCGGCAAGTCAGGGTATATATCTTGTTCTACCCAGTAAGTAGCTGTAAATTATCCTAATGCCACGCAGTTAATAGACAAAGGGTGTGCCAAGAATGCCATGAAGCCTCTTGTCTCTTTTTCCTTCCAGGGGCCGGCTGCTTTCATGAGACAGCCTTACTTCTTCCCATGATATGCAGCCGTGTAGCTCTCAGTTTGTGACAGTTCGTAAATTTAAGTGTCACTGCTGTCGCTTGCCTTCACAGACCTTCCATCAGCCAGGACTTGCAAGGCCAGGAGAGAGAGAAGGCAGGAGGAGAGGTTAGTGGAACAGGCAAGGGCCACCACAGGCTCCGCTCAGCCACACAGCCAGCAGACAGGCCTTCATCCAAGTGTAAAAGCGACCGGGCATTGCAGCCCCAGGGAGTTGTTGGTTGAAATTCCTAACTCGTGTGTTCATGTGGATTCCACACGCAGTGCCAGGCACTGGTTCTTAGCAAACGAAACACTCCTTTCTTCAGAGAGATGTTGGTGTGACCATAGGCACTGTTACTCCACAGGGCTGGGGGTTACTTTCACCTGCTGTGTAGTCAGGCAGTCATTCAGTCCCGTACTTTCTAATTCCTGTACTTCCTTTGGATCTGCCCACGTCTTTCCTTCCCCACTGCTTTTAGTCCATGGCCCTATTCTTTCTGTCCTTCCTGGATATTATAGTAGGCCCCTAGCCACCTCTCCATCATCAGCCACACTCTGAGCAAAGTGATCTTTCTAAACACAGAACTGGCCATGTCACTTCCCCCTTCCAAAACCTGTGAGTGCACCCCATCCGTGGTATTACATACCGTTCCCTTCATTATTTGGACCAGCCGACCTTCCCCCTGCTGCATACCACCAAGAGGTACCTAATTCCTTGTATTTCCCCAGTTGTGCCAGGTTCTCTCCGTTCAGCATTTCCTTGAATATTCTCTTCCTCCTTTTTGGGTCAGCTTCTCTCCTTGGCCTACTTAGTGAATTCTTCTTTGATTAAACTAAAGGGCCACTTCTTATAGATTATTCTTCCTGGCCCTTCCAGACCACTTGGGTCTCCTCTCTTGTACCCCAACAGATCTTTGACCTCTCTCCGATGGGGCAATTATCACATTGTCTTTAACTGTTGCCAATTTCTCTCTTCCCCCACTAGATTTGCGGATGACAGGGGGTAAGGACTGTGTCTTAACTTTGTATTTCACATCCCTAGCAGTGTGCCTGGCACAGAAAAATTTCTCCATTAATGTGTATTGATTTGGATTGAACTGACCTGTCTGGGTGCTTCTAAAAGTAACCCAAAGACAGTGTTCTTACATACTTTCATGTAATGATCACATTTGCCACCTGAGTCAGGAATTATCTTTGTGTTATTAGAGGCATCAAGGATCTCTACACAAATAGATTTTAGACCATTCATAAGGAAGAAACAAAGACAGTATGAATCTTTTTGCAATATGACTGGATGGACATTGAGATAAAACTTAGTGGATTTAGCACTTAAATGATTTGATCCTGGACAGTAGTAATTGCTACAGGAACATTCTTTTTCTACAAATGGTTTGGACTTTTTGACTTTGGATTCTCATAGTCCATACTCAGACACTACCTTAACTACCTAAAAACTCAGTATATGTTGATCTTTAAAAAAAGTTAGGGGAGTCCAAAATTGGGCCATAACCAAAATGGCCTCAGTTGGCTACCAGTTTTAAAAAGTTATTGTTTATGATGTAATGAGTATATTAGTATCCCTCTTCACTTCACATGAAGTTGGGATTTCTTCTTGCTTCATGAGTAGAAACCTGTCAAGAGTGTGCTTTAAACTAAAAGGCAGCCTTCGTGCCTATGGCCTCATTTGTGTACAAATGAAAAAAGTGATAACTCTCAGTAGATGTTGTTACAAAATCCAGTTATGTAACTATAAAATTACTCATCGTAGTTGATGAGGAAATGCCAGCGTGAACAGTGCCAAGAAAAAACAATAATGTATATTCATTTAGTCCAAAACACCCTTAAACAAGGGGCCCTTTTCCTCCCAACTCCAGAAATACATGGTCAATAGTCATGTTTTATTATAGGTGAAGAAACAAAAATAAGATCCAACAGAGCATTTTATTACACGTTTTTAAGATGAAGTACAATCGGGAAGTAGGGAAGAGGTTGAATTAAAAAAGGACATTAGATGTTTGCTAAATATTTTCTCTTTTGTTTTATTTATAGAACATAAGTATTCTATGAAAGTTTTCCCAAAGGCCATGAGCAAACACATGAAGCTTAACAATTTGTCCATTGTAGCTTTTGTTAAACCCTGGTTTTGGGCTCTGTGGCCTTTGTTCTTGTATTTTGAAGGACTGACTGCATTTTAAGCTGCTGGATTATAGTACTCGTGGTTTATTCTTTGGTGGCTAAAATGTCTTTCACAATGTTATAGTGTTATTAACTGAACTTTTCGCCATGCTGTCTGTAAAATCCAACAAGCTACACAGAGTACATTTGTAGAATATTTCTCCCGTGCCCAAAGTGACATGATGTCTTTATGTTCTTCTGGTAACACATTGTGAGTTTACTCTGAAACAGTTGCCATTGAATTTCAAGAAAGTGTGGCTTCATGCAGCACGTGTGTGCACATTACTGTGGGTGCCCAGTATTAAGGATACTTTACAGAGCTATATGCCAGAGTTTCTGCCACGAAAGAGCTCTCCTTGCAATTGAAAAGAAGTTTCCTCAACACAGAACGAAAAAATGCAAGATCCTATGCCAAGGAGGAGTGTTAAAAGTTTGGTACAAACTGCAGGTGCAGTGGAAGACTAGAACTGGGAAGGCTGTGAGAGCCATGGAGGCTTGTAGGAAGGGGGAAGGTGGGATTGGAATGCATGCTGGGCAGGCTATCAACAAACATCTCCTCCAAGCCTCCTCACCCAGATCAGCCTTCTACCCTCTCTGCCTCCCCACCCCTAAGCTCACTGCACCTGGAGAACATACTGAAATCAGCTGGATCTCTCTCCCTCGTAGATTGTAAGTGGACATGGCCTATGGCTTATTGAGCTTTGTAGCACTCTCACACCCTACCCGCTGTCCCAGACCCCTAGCAGTGTGCCCTGCTATAAATACTCAAGTAAATACCTAAAAAATACTTAAAAAAAAAAATGACCTGAAAGGGCATGGTATGAGATCTGGTGAATTCCTACTAAAACCTTTTAAATCATTAAGGTTGATGAGTTAAACACTCTGTTTTCAAAAATAAATGTTCACAGAGAGTTTTAGATCAAAAATGCACTGACACAAACAACCTACAAATTACACATTGTACTTTCTGTGCCTTGGTAACTTTTCAAAGTGGGAAAGGATGGGAGTGAGATGGGGGAGGGAGGAATGAGTTTGTTAACTGAAATCCCTGCAATAAAAGCAAGACCTCTGCCCCCACCCCTACCCCCACTCCATGCCTGCCAGGGTCTCTGAGGGAACTAGTTAAGCTCTGGAACAGTTACTGTGTTTCTAGCCCAAAGTGCCCACAGACATTATTAAAATATAGAAGAGGAGACTGTTCCATCCTGTTCATTCTTGCTGGCACAATGTGTGTGAAAGTAGAAAACCACAGCAGCCAGCCTTTGTTTGAAAACAGTTCTCAAGTTCTGTATTTAAATTTTTTTTTATCTTTTTTTTTTTTTAATTTTTTTTTTTCAACGTTTTTTTTTTATTTATTTTTGGGACAGAGAGAGACAGAGCATGAACGGGGGAGGGGCAGAGAGAGAGGGAGACACAGCATGGGAAACAGGCTCCAGGCTCCGAGCCATCAGCCCAGAGCCTGACGCGGGGCTCGAACTCACGGAGCGCGAGATCGTGACCTGGCTGAAGTCGGACGCTTAACCGACTGCGCCACCCAGGCGCCCCTTTTTTTTTTTTTTTTTGAGAGAGAGAGAGAGCAAGTGGGAGAGGGAGACACAGAACCCAAAGCAGGCTCCAGGCTCTGAGCTGTCAGCACAAGGCCTGACATGGGGCTCGAACTCACAAACTGTGAGATCATGACCCCAGTTGAAGTCGGAGGAGGCTTAACCCACTGAGCCACCCAGGCACCCCTCGGGTTCTGCATTTTAAACCTTAGTGTGATCCTCCACTTGTTGCCTTCCTCCTATTTGTGGGGGAAAAAAAATGTTACAGTATATTTACTACACACACTTATTAGAAGCTACTTCATACTTTGTCTTGTCTCTCATTCTCCCCTAAGCTATTTAATCAGGCATCTGCTCTGGCGTAGACATCAGGGGGTCAGAGAGGAGTGACTCCAGACACTGTCCTCAAGATGCTCAGTGCAGTGTCTGCCCAGAGGGACAGCTCATGTATTTTCAGACTCAAGTCCCTGCCAAAGGACCCATTGCTAAAAATCATTTGTAATTGCTTCTGGTGGTGGGAGGGCACCCAATAATACATTAAACAAATCCAAGAACAAGGTATGCCCTTTAAATGCTATAACAAAAGTCAACTTGAGAAGCACAATTTCAGCAAAGGATGCTATTATATACAGTATCCTAATAATTATTGTTTATCAAGCTGAACATTAGGTAAGTGCTTTATGTGCATTTGATCATGAATCTTTATAATTGTCCTGTACTTGGTGAGGTCTTGGCCAGAAACACGTAGCCAGTTAGAGTGTTTAGATCCCAGATCTTGAGCCAGTCTACCTACAACCTGAGGCCATGCTCTTAACAACCATTCTGTACTGAACAGATCAGCTTTACAACTTCCCTGTTAAAAGGAAACCACAAGTTTAGCCAAGAAAACATTTACAAAGTCATAACAGGGTATGTGTCATGCTGGTGCAACCCATGCTATCTCCCTTAGACCACAATTCTTGCTGGTGGAAAAATGTGTTGGCCTTCCTGGGGCAGGAAGGCACTCAAGTCCACAGGGGAGTATGGAAGTCTCCAGCACTAAGAAAACTCTTTTGTCTTTCCCACTGAAGAAATATATGGCCTGAAGCTGATTTATTACCCCTAATTTATTTACCTCTTCAGTTTTATTGTCTACAGAATTAGAATAATTATTTCTGCCTTTAGAGAGAGATTCATGTATTCAGTAACTTATTGTCAGGGATAACTTCAGGCAGTGCAGATGTAAAGATAAATGAGGCAGACAGAAAGTTTAGTATGGTATTGGCACAAGGGTAGACATAAACAGTGGAACAGAATAAAGAGTTTACAAGTAGATTCACTGATTTTGACAAGAAGGCAAGATAATCCACTGAAGACATGATAGTCTTTTTTAGAAAAAGAGCTGAAACAACTGGATGTCCATACAGGGAAAAAATGAACCTCGGTCCTTACCTCATGCCATACATATACACTCAAAAAAAAAAAAAATACTGGAATGGATCCGTGTAAAAACTACCTGGGAAAGGGCACAAGGGAACTTTTGGTGATGATGGAAACATTCTATATTTTGTTTATTGTGGGAGCCACCTGGGTGTACAAATTTGTCAATACTCACTAAAATGTATACTAAAATAGGCGCATTTTATTGTTTGTAAACTATACCACAATAAAGCTGATTTTTTTTTTTTTTTTGAGAGAGAGAGAGGGCGAGCAGGGGAGGGGCAGAGAGACAGGGAGACACGGAATCCGAAGCAGGCTCCAGACTCTGAGCTAGCTGTCAGCACAGAGCCCAATGCAGGGTTCAAACTCATGAACCATGAGATCACGACCTGAACGAAGTTGGACGCTTAACCATCTGAGCAACCCAGGTACCCCAAAGCTGATTTTTAAAAATAATATCCTGTCACTCCTTTGACAGTGAATGTTAGGTAAAATCTAAATTCCTTACTCGGTCCTACAAAGTGCTAGGTGATCTGGACCTGTCTACTCCTCTGACCCATCTTATAGTGTTCCGTTTGCTTTTGTTGTTCTTTCTGTAATGTTCTTCTCTCAGATCTAGGTGCAGCTGATTCCTAAAGAGGCTCCAGCTCTGGGGCCATCGCCTTGGTGAAGTTCCTACCTCCTCAGTGAAGTTCTCCTTGGTTGCCTAACTCAGCACTTGACTACATCATAGTGTGTTTTCCAAAGCATGCATCATTAGCTGAAATTCTTACTTACATGGTATTTATTTATTGTCTGCTTCTCCCCACGAGAATCTAATATCCGCATCACAGGAAAGATCTGTCTTGTGTACTCTTCTATCTCTAGGACCTAAATAATGTCTGGCTAATAGTTGGTGTTCAGTAATTATTAATAATATAATAAGGTAATAAAAAGAGTGAGGATTCTATCATGGAGACAGGGCAGAAACACAGAATGTTGCTAAGTAAAGTAACGGCACCATAGATTTTGTGTTGCAAAATGGTTATAGGATTGGATTGCGAACTGGGGAAGACTGAAGGCAGGCAGATTATATAGAAGACTACCACAACCATTTCTGGTAAGGAGAAGATAGGGAGGCTGAACTGAGGCTCACTCAGAGGAGACAAGGGATGGAACAATAAGAGCAAAGTTAAGAGGTGGAATCAGCAACCTGTATTTATGTTCTGAGGGAAGGAGGGCAGTAGTCAAATTGAAGATTATATCCATGCACATCTGAGTTAATGGTGGTGCCCTGAACTGAAACAAGGGATGTGGGAGATGTAGCATAGTTAGCAGATGAGTTTGGTTTGGGAATGTTAGCTTTGAGCTACCTGCAAAACATCCTGGTAATGCTGGTCAGTGGACAGTTGGTAATACCAGTCAGAAATTCGGGAAGGAGTCAGAACTGAGGGCATGGATTTGAGAGTTGTTAGGTTGTAGGTGGTAATAAAGGCATGGGAATGGAACTTTAGCAAGAGCTGAGGGTAAAAAGAAAGGAGGGCCAATGATGAAATTCTAGGGGTTGACTAACTTTTGAGGACTGGGAAGAAGAAAAATCAGTAAAAAATAATGAGAGCAGTTGGGAGGAGCAGAATGTGGAACCCATGAGAAAGAACAATTAATAGTGGCAACTGCCACAGAGATCTGGCAAGAGAAAGACTGAAAACTTGGCAACTAGGAGTGACTGGTGACTTGAGCAAGAGCTGTTTGTTTCAGGCAAAATACAGAATGTAGTCATTTGAGGAGTAAATGGCGGGCATGGGGAAGGGACTTAGGATAGGATGCCGAGGATTCTTTCCAAAAGGTGGGAAAGTAGGAATTCCTGGCTGCACACCCTAGTAGGAGAAAGCTGTCTTTTAAGAATACAGCTGGACTAAAGCATTTGATTCAAAAGCTGAAAGTGTCTGTAGGCATTGTGTGCAAAGGATACTGAACTACCTGAGCACTGATACACAGATTGCCAAATGTCACCAAGGGCCTGGCTGGGGTTGGAGATGGTTCCTTTAGTTTGGCAATAATGGCATGGTTGTATGATTCTCTCCAGTGGTCTCCAGCCTCCTGGGTGTAGGAGCCAGGATGCCAAGTGACTGGCTTGATCACAGTTGTATCCTGGCAGGGTAGTTGTGGCAGAAGGACAAGAGGTGAGGATATTGGGGATTGTGGTCTACAGGATTGGATCTAGACTGAGACAAAGTAGAGCAGGCAGGTCGAGTGGGGAGGGGGTGGAGATAGAGACAGAGGGAAAATAGAAGGGCTAGAAAGTCCAGTGAGATCTGAAGAATGGTAGGGTGCAGTTAGAGATGGTTGTGTAGAACTTCAGAATTACTTGGAATTTCAGAATTTAGAATTTGGAGAGATGAAAGATCCAGGGTGTGCTTATGTGATTAGTGGATGAAATGGAGGATAGAGACATAGGTGAAGGTTAGATCTTTGAACTTAAGAAGTGTAGCCACCATAATGTCACCCCATTCATACTGATGTTCCCCTACCTCTGGGAGACAGATGAAGATTGAAACCAGGGAATCCAGTGAGTAATCAGGAATTGGTAGATAACAGTTACGTGGAGCAGAGAGAGCTGGATGTATGAAGCTCAAAGGAGCATGGGCATTGCATGAAAGGGGGAAGGCATATCCTGAAGGCCATAATGGTGAGTTAGGAGAATGCCAGACTGATTCTGGTGGAGCCCTTCCAAATCCTGGCAGCATCCAAGCTGTGACCACTGGAATAAACTGGAAGTCATGTGCACTGGAAGAGAAGAAGTTAAGAAAGGCCCCAGGGGAACAGTCGGGTCATCTGCAATAGCGATAGGTGATGGGGTGGAAAGAGACCTCATAATGCCTAATGAAAGAAGCCTGAATTGGGTTTGGAACTCTCGGAAGTAATGCAATATAAATTTAACATACAAAGTGTATATTTGTTCCCACTAAGAGCTATACATTTCAGTAGCAAAAATAACAAAATTATATTGTTATGATTTCTGTGAAAAATGTAATTTAATATTTGGAACAGCTTCTGAATCTGTGTTTAAAAATTAGGTTTGTATTTTAGTTGGGTTTCTAGCATTTTATAAATAATATTTTTAAAGTATGAATGCTAATATTTATGTGTGTGGGTTTGTTTTCTTTTTTAAACAGGTTCTTAATCAAGAACCAACTCTATGGATCCAGGACAGGTTTATCCCATGGCCTGCTCTGAACAGCGTGTTGTCCAATAGAAGATTCCATTGGCAAACCGTCTCTGTTGCCTTATAGAGCAAGCAAAGAAGATGGATCGACTGAAGAACCATCTGCCTGTGTGCTTTCTACCTACTGTGCCCTTTTTAATCCTAGTATCCACTCTAGCGGCTGCTAAGAGTGTGACTAATAGCACTTTAAATGGCACTGACATTGTCTTGGGCTCTGTGCCTGTAATCATTGCCAGAACTGACCATATCATAGTCAAGGAAGGGAACAGTGCCTTGATTAATTGTAGTGTTTATGGTATCCCTGAGCCACAATTCAAGTGGTATAATTCCATTGGCAAGCTGCTGACAGAAGACGAGGAGAAAGGAGGAGGTAGGCTTTCAAGTTGTATCAAATATCATAAGATATAAACATGGACTTTGGAACCCGCACTCTGAATGTTAGTTGTTCCCATTCAAGTGATTTAAGGATCTCATTTTGTCTTCTTTCTCTAAGGCAAGAGGGAGAAATATATATTCTTAAGGATTCGAATCGCTAATTACTTCATGGTTTGCACTTTTTGACTTGGAAGACAGGGCAAACATAAGTCTTAAAACGCCTCTTGGAATTTTGTAACATAGTGCATACAAAATGTTATAGGGACGAATGTAAAATGGATTTTCCATAAGTATACGTTCCATTTATAAGGGAGTTTTATTTTGTGTCATGGAGCTGGGTCCAGTAAACAATATAGCAGGTGTTTATGGTTAAATGTCAGTTTAATTCATTGACTGTGGATTTAAAGACCACACTTCTTAAAACACGTCTCTGTGCAAGGTTCTCAGCCACGACTTGAGATCATTCTGTGCTTCTGAAGACCTGGCTGAAGTTTCTAGATTGTTGCAGCTGAGGCCAAGACGGAAGATTCAGTAGCAAGAAATAACATGTGGCAATAGGGGAATGCTTAGTTTTTAATGAGTGCGTTTCTGGCCAAAAAATGTGAATCACCTACATAAGCACTGAGCCTGCTTCAGGAAAGACTTCGGCCAGAGAGAGGATTGACTGGGTCATTGTGAATAACTACACTTCTTGTTTTAGGTGTGAGAAGTACTTGTCTGAAAACCCAAGCCTGAGCTAATTGACCTGAAGGAGTTAATGTACTTTCTAAAGCATTTACTGTGTGAAGTAGGGGTGGGGGAGTAAAAAGATCATTGTTCTGAAGTAGCAGCTTACTAGTTTCTGTCACCTTTCATTCATGTTGTACTTCCCATCCACAGCCCTTTAAGCAATGAATAATCCACAGAGAGTTTCTGCTCCAAGAAAACCTACGTTTTTAATCTCTTTCCTTCATTTTATCTCACTCTGGAAAAGAATGGAAGCTAATACCTTATGTCTCCTTAGGAGCTGAGCAAATGGAGTTTTCTTGCCATTACATACTTGTGGCTCACTGCTGTGTCCCTCATGGTTAAGGCCACTAGCAGTCCAACTACCTGGGATCTGGGGTTTCATTGTTGCACTCTCACATTGCTTTGAATTAACCATTCAGGGATGTACAACATGACAAAGCTTCCTCCCTCCAGTGAAAATACCATATGTTACATGTATGTCTGTCTGTTTAATTTGGTAGAGTGGACCTCTATCCCCACCGAGTAAAATTTTGAGGCCATAGAATTTTTAAATTGGAAGGGACTTAGAGACAGTGTAATCCAAATCTCTTCTTCCACCCACGTTTTCCCGAAGTCCCACTATTAATGGCTGTGACTAGAACCTTCACTAGTGACAGTGAGAAGAAGAGACACCACCACCCCAAGCCCACAGTTGGTTTCCATCCCTACCATTCCTTCCTCACAGACTCCAAGTCAAAAGCAAGTGATCCCACACTTGTGAAGGGGGCAGTAACCATGGTAACATATACACACTCAAGTCTCCGTACTCCATCAGATCCTTCTGCGAGCTGGGCCGCCGCGGGGAATAACAAGGGAACTGAATTGAGGGGAACAAGGACTCCAGACCTGAATCTACCTTTCACATGGACACTGAAGCACGGGTCATCACTGGTACCAAGGAGCTGGGGCACTAAACCCCTGAGTCCTAGAGAGGGAGACACTGTGGGAACCACAGTGCTGGGGCCTGAATTTCAGTTACCACATTTTGATTGCAGTCCTAAAGTAGGGCCTTTCTGCTTCAGAGAGATCACATGTTGCCTCAGTTGAAAAGGTCGTTCTAACTATTAACGTGGGCTTGGCAAGCACACTCTGTACCTGCCTTCTCGATCTGTGTCTTAGGAGGCTGGACTAGATGGAAGCCACATGGCTCGATTTCCTTTTGTTCTGTGGCACTCAGGTGGTCCATAGTAGCAGGCTGCAGAAGCCCAGAACCCCAGAACCAGGGGAAGCCAGCAAAAGCCTTTGTGGCACAGAGAACTGCTCCATCAGAACCCAGCATTTGTATTGTGTTTGCAGCCAGCAGTCTTGCTGATAAATCAGTTAGCCGTTTTCAAATCTCATAAGGAAGATGCACTGCAGATTTTTAAGAAGAACTCATATGATACTAGTACTTGATGTTCCAGCTCAGCCTTTGTACTGCAGTGCATAATAATAGTGATTCCAGAATGTCAGGAACACAGGGCAATACACAAAACACTGTACCTCACAACCAAGCAAGACATAAGGAATAGCAGAAATGACACTCCTCGTCATGAAATATTAGAACTTCAGTGTTCAAATGGCCTATCAGAGGACGCATAATTCTTTAACTCTTTCTTTCTGATGGGGAAAATGCCCATATTATAACCATGGACAAAATTTCAGTTGTCAGGCTAATAGTCTAGAAGTTTAAATGGAGCAGTGTTTCATTATAACTCAACAAAGAGGTGATTGAATGAATATAGTATGAAAAATGATGCTAATATCCCAGAACATTACCTAGATACAATAGACTACTGTTAAAACCAAACTAAAAAAACTAATGTAATTTTCATTAACAATCCCAACCATTGATTAAGCCCTCGTATACCAAGTTACAGATACCATTTCTGATGCTTACAGTAAGCATGACGGGTAGATATTATTAATCCTCATGTATACAGATGAGGGACCAAGTGAACAGAGAGGATATTACACGGCCAGAGTGTGGACAAGCTAGTATTTATTCTCCCTCTGTGTCCAACCAGCATCTGCTCACTCTTTGGGTCTTGCTAGGTGAAAAATGTTGAAGAGCATCCAACCCAGACTGAGCGAATGAGAGAAGCTTTCCTGGATGGAAAATGCATGGTAATCACCCACATCAGTTTCAGTGTCAGGATATGTGCTGTCACGTGTATATGTGACACACACACACAAAGCATCAAAATCACCTGGTGACTCGATCTAGGAGCACATCACCATTCATTGTGTGATTAGGAAGGACCAACTTCATTTCTCGTTTATGCTGACAAAGTGAGAGAGCTATTATTCATGCCAGCCCTGCCGGTCCTGGAAAGAGTGGGGCTACTGCCCGTCACTGGTGGGAGCGTCAACTGCTTCACTGCCCTTCCCTGCTGCTTATTCCTTCAAGTCCAGAGGATCGAGACAGGCTAATGTGTAATCTGTCTCTGGAGGAGGACTTTTCTTTTTCTGGCCATTCACCAAAGGACATGTTTTGGGGGTAGTCCACCACCCATATTACAGAAGTAGCTCAGAATTCCAATAACATGCATAACCACAAATGACCACAAAGTCCTTTTGCTTGAGGTGAGTAGAAATAAACAGTTGTCAGAAAGTATTATGAAAAAAGTGCCAGTTATTTCAGGTACTAATTAGCCAGTGTATTTTTGCCATGGCTTCATACTCTGACTTTAAGCCATTTAAATGCACATTAGCACCTTTGATGATAAATAATGAGCATTTCAGGAAAGTCAGCAGCAGAGGCCTTGCCAAACACCCTCTGCCTTGTTAGCGATTAAGTTTGAAATTCTTCTTCCAACTTAGGTTTGAGACTTCCGTGGATTGGTTCTCCACACCCTTACAGCATTCTTCCACCAAAAATAACTAAAGACTGTCTTTTAAAGTAAAACATGCACAGAGTAAATGGAGCCAAAGTGCACAAAGTTCCCAATTGTCACCTCTGCTACTTTAGCGTTGTGGAATTCATTATTACAGGTTTTGGTTTGTTTGTTTTCGTTTTTAAGAGAAAGAGCACTCACATGTGCACACCAGTAGTGGAGGGGCAGAGAGAGAGGGAGAGAGAATCTCAAGCAGGCTCCACGCTCAGCTCGAAGCTCCATGGTTGGTGGGGCGGGGGGAGGGGAGGCACGATCTCATGACAGTGAGATCATGAACTGAGCTGAAATCAAGAGTTGGTCACTCATCCCCCTGAGCCACCCAGGAGCCCCATAAGTTTTGCCTTTATTTATTTATTTGCATTCATCTCCACTTTTCACATTTTTGGAATAGACTATAAAATGCCTGTTCACTACTTCTGCAAGGGACAACAGCCTGTGCCAGCCCTGTTTTCAGACTAGTTAGTATATGACCTCCTTACTTAATGCACGTCTAAGAAGGGTCAGTTCCCATGGTAAATATAAATCATCCTTTACCTCTGAGATCAGCGTGAAGTAGTGCATTAACTACCGAAAATATGCTGAATTCTTCTTTTAGTAGATTAAATATCTGAGATGAAAAATCAACTTACCAAAGGCATGAAATAAAATTAGTGTAATTAGGAATACATTACTGGAAATCCCACAATAGCCTTTCCTTGAGTAAGTGCCTTAACTCCTCTGAGCCGCAGTTTTTGTAAGATAGAGAAAATCCTTTTTTACTAGCAGGTGGGGCTGAGTGTCTTGAATAAACTATTGTGTATTAAACATTTTGCACAGTGACCTGGAACATGTCCAGCTGTCAGTAAATGGCAACTGCTGCTATTGTTATTGGTAATATCGCCCTATATTTTGGCAGCCATAGATTCCAAGTGCCTAAATCTCTATTTCATAATCTAGTGTGTTTTGAAAAGACAGGAAATAATTTCCTGGGTAACTTCTTATTCTCTATCTCAATCTCTCAACCTTAAAAACATTGAATTAATATAAAAAAATTTATAGCCCTTCAAAGTTATTTGAAATTTCAGGCTGCCTGGGCAGCTCAGTCAGTTAAGCATCTGTTGATTTCGGTCAGGTCATGATCTCACGGTTTTCAGGTTTGAGCCCCGTGTCAGCACAGAGCCTGCTTGGGATTTTTTTCTCTCCCTCTCTGTGTGCCCTTCCCCTACTTGTGCTCATTCACTCGCTCTCAAAATAAATAAATAAACTTAAAAAAAAAAAGTTATTTGAAATTTCAAAACAATGTTGAGACTGCCTTGGCAGCAAGTTTGGAATCCTTTCCTTCATCAGAGGCTTCCCCTTGCCCCACCATCACTCTTGAGTACACAGGACCTGTTGATATCCAACATGCTTCTATCTCTGAATAAGCAGTGAGCGTATGTGGACATTACTAAATGTGTTATACACAAGATGAACTTTACGTCTGCCTAACTCAGTGGTTCTTGGCGGGAGCCTGTGTTCCACCCAGAGGACATTTGGCAAAGTCTGGAGATATATTTTGGTTGTCATAACCTGGCGGAGGAGGGAAAGGAAGTGGGGGAAATTATGCTACTGGCATCTACTAGGTAAAAGGAAGGAATGCTGCGACACATCCTTCAATGCACAAGATAAACCCCTACAAAGAATTACTCGGCACAAAATGTCAATGGTGTCAAAGCTCAGGGACCCTGATCTAACCCAAAGAAGCACTCCTCTGCTAACTAAAGAATCATTCCAAAGTAGATCTTGAGGTCAGTTGTTTGAACCCATTATGTATTCTTTCATAAAAGTAGTTTAAGTTATTATGGCTCATTTTCCAAATTGATCCATGTCAAGGGCCAACCTGATAACTAACCACCATTTATAGTTTTTCTTGGATGAGTTATGCTCCATTTGGGATATGAACTCAGAGTGCTATAGTCTTAGCTGTGAAAAGACCCTTCTGGATCCACCTCAGATAAGGATGACAGCTGAAATTCCCAAAATGGAAGTCATTTATATGAACCCAGCGTAGGGTGCCCTTGTCTTGGAAAACCACCTGTAGCTGTTCTCAGAAAAGACTTGCTAGCCTGCTTGGAATTACTTGGCACTAAAAATTAAGATCACCAGATCCAGTTAGCTGGAGGGTCATATGTTTCCTTTGCCAGGAAGTGAAAAGACAGTAGGTAATCTTTTCAGATATTATTTATACTTTTAAGCATAGCGTAACTCCAGGCTGTGAACAGCATAGCCTTCCACCCCCACCTTCCTGAGCTGAAAGCTGAACTAAGCCTGTATTATCCCAGGCCACCTTTACTCCACATGATGTGTAGGAACTAGCTTGTTAGAGCTGGCCTGGTAGCCTCTGAAGAGGTCTCTTGGGAGGATTGGGGGAGTGGTGCATAAGAGCCCTTACGGCTTGCAGTGTTTATAACCCGAGTCTGCAGTGGCTTCACGGAGCCGTCATCTACTGCAGAAGCCTGTAACAGGTGCAGCCATGCAGTGCTAAATTTGTTTTCAATTATGTTTTGTAAAAAGGCATGGATCCTTTCTCTTCAGTGGTCTGTTTTTCACATATTGGAGGATAAGTACCACATTTATAGACACCTACACACACATGCATCTAGTTCTGATTTGAAGACTCGATTCGATGCGATATTCAGGTGAATCTTGTACTTCATTTATGTTTACCTAAACATTTATTGGAACTCTTACCACATGAATTTTTTTAATTTATTTTAACTTTTTAAAATGTTTATTTTTGAGAGAGAGAGAGCAGGGTAGGGGCAGAAAGAGAGGGAGACACAGAATCTGAAGCCTCCAGGCTCCAGGCTCTGAGCTGTCAGCACAGAAGTCGAACGCTTAACCGACATGAAAATTTTTAAAGTTGGCTTCAAGAAAATAATGTATTGGGGCACCTGGGTGGCTCAGTCTGTTAAGCGTTGACTCTTGATTTCAGCTCAGGTCATGATCTCGCGGTTCGTGGGTTCAAGTCCCATATTGGACCCTGCACTGAGCCTGCTTGGGATTCTGTCTCTCTCTGCCCCTCCCTCACTTACTCTCTCTCTCAAAAGAAATAAATAAACTTAAAAAAAAAAAAGAAAAGAAAAGAACCTACTTGTTTTGGCCAGTTGAAATCTCCTCCTTAAAAACCATAGGTATGTAAAGCTCAAGAGCCTAAGTACCTCACTGGGATTTTGAACAGAGTTTTAATCTTTTCATGCCACTCACTGGGGACATAGACAAACCATACATCACCTTATTTACACATTCACAGAAAGGTATCTCCAAAGAAAAAAGAAATCCTTATCTTCGAATAAGTAATTTGGGGGAAATTCTAAGAGCTTCGTATTTGGGCATAATTTTAATTTCTAATGCTCCATGATCCTCAGGAAAAGCTGGAGAAATTTAGGATTGTAGTAGACATGGTGTTTGAAGGAAGCTGTAATTATAGTATCTTTGTAGGTTGTGTTCTCACTTTCCTTATGATTCTTTAGTTCCAGAATGTATCAATGCTGTTCATTTCTATACAGCAGTAATGTGGTCAGAAGTCGTTTGCATGAGCCATAGTTCTGATCTAGTGCCATACACTGGCTACACACTGAGCCACAGTGACTCCCATCATATGACTGTAGCCATATGAGGCTGCTGATCTGCTTCTCTCATTACTGGACAGGGTCTACCTGACCCTGACACTGTCCTATTGACATGACATTGTAGTGTCTGGAGCAACTTCCTCTTCCATGTGTGTGTGCCCCACAGTGAGCACGGTGGTACCAGGTCAGCCACCTTCCTGGCTTGGGACCAAGGTTATGGCTTCTCCCAGAGAATGTTGGCAGGAGGGGAAAGTTCTGGAACCATGTCCCTGTAGAAAAACTATCCTGAAAAGGAGATTTTTCTCATTACCTTGATTTTCTTATATTCGTTAATATTTTTGCAGTCAATTTAGGCTTGTCTGATTTGAGAAATTTCAAGAAGTCTACAAGTAGGTCATAGACTACATTCATTTTGAATTTTGACAGATGCCTCCATATCAACCTTCCAAAGGTTTTACCAACCTCCCCACTGCCACGTGTGTAAGCATCCCTTACCCTGTTCTCTCAGCAACATAATATATAATCAGTGTCTTCCCTCTTTTTCTGGCACTCTGAAAGG
This sequence comes from Lynx rufus, assembly GCF_022079265.1. Classification (NCBI taxonomy): domain Eukaryota; kingdom Metazoa; phylum Chordata; class Mammalia; order Carnivora; family Felidae; genus Lynx; species Lynx rufus. The sequence goes on along the minus strand of NW_025814845.1, from coordinate 144,240,327 downwards.
TTGCAAGTTATGTTTTGGGGGGCGCCTGAGCAGCTCAGTCAGATAAGCATCTGACTTTGGCTCAGGTCATGATCTCATGGTTCGTGAGTTCAAGCCCTGAGTCAGGCTCTATGCTGACAACACAGAGCCTGCTTGGGATTCTCTGTCTCCCTCCCTCTACTCCTCCCCTGCTCACACTGTCTCTCTCTCTCTCAAAAATAAACTCTTAAAAAAGTTATGCTTTTTATAGTTAGACACTATTCATATTTCTTTTTTTCTATGATTTATCCATTCATATCCTTTCCCCATTTTTTCTTTTGAGTTATTTGTCTTGATTTATAGGAGTTTTTTTTTTATGTTTTATACCTAGTAAGCATTTGTCTGTCAAATATTCATAATTTTCTCCCACTCTGTCATTTGCTTTTACTTTTACTTAGTATGACATATTTTATAGTGTAAAAATTTTAATTGTGGAGAAATCTAATCTATTATTGTTTTCCTTTATAGTTTCTGGGATTCTTGAAATGCCTAAAAAGACTTCTTATCCCTAGTTTGTAAAAATGTTTTTATATCCTCTATTAACTTTATGCTTTTTAAAAATATTTTTTAATGTTTATTTATTTTGAGAGAGAGAGCATGTAAGCAGGGGAGGGGCAGAGAGAGAGAATCCCAAGCAGGAACTGTGAGATCATGACCTGAGCCAATATCAAGAGTCTGACACTTAACCAAGTGAGCCATCCAGGCACCCTAATTTTATACTTTTAATTTACATTTAGATCTTCAGAATACTTGGAATTTATTTTTATGTATCACATCAAATAGGAACATAACTTCATTTTCATTTTTCTTTTAAATGAATGGTCAGTTATCCCAGTATTCTTTCCCTGCTGATTTAAAATATCTTCCTTATTTTTAAAATTCCCATGCTTACCGGCATCTGCTTCTGGACTTTCTGATTTTCTTCACTGGTTTAGTCAGGGGTCAGAGAAGTTTTCTCAGGTAGCGAGGTGACAGCGAGGTGGTGTCTGAACTGGGCTAAGAAGGGGTGAGGCAAGGCTTGGAGGCGGGAGGGAGGAGAGCTTTCCAGGCAGAGAGGAAACCTGTGGGAAGGTCCTATGGCAGCTGTAAGAAATGAAATAAGGCCTGTTTGTCAGGGGGAAGTCCTGTAGGGTGAGGGGTTCCTGTTCTCCCACAGGATAAATACAAAGCTCTTGAACATTCTGGCCCTGCATTCCTCTCCGGCCCTGTCCCCACCCTAGCCCTTCTTGGTTTTGGACATAGTTTGTCAGCTGCAGCAGCACAGCCTGGGTTCCCTCTATTGCTCCTATGCCACCTGCACCACCCAGCCCGCCCTCATCCTGGCCCGGTTCCCCAAGCCTCTCCAAGAAGCTGGTGCTCCCACCCCACTGCCCTGGGCCGGCACTTTGCCAAGTGAGCCACGGTCCTTTGTTGCCGTCTGCGTCCCTCCTTGGGCCGGATGGTTTTCTCAGTCGGGGATCCTGTCTAACTCATCTTTGTATTCGTACAGTCGAGCGTGGAACCTGCTGCAAACGCAATTTACTCAATAATGTTTGTTGACTAAACACTTGAATGAGATTAAAAAAAGATCACTGCCCTTCTAAAAATGTCAGCTTGTGTGTGTGTGTGTGTGTGTGTGTGTGTGTGTGCAGCATAAAATACACACTGCAGTACAGCTAAGAAATAACATCTGTTAGCTTTTCTCTTTGCAAAGGAGAGACTGTCACCACACTACTTCTGCTCCCACGTGGGAGGTTTTCATGTGCGATTCTTGTGCCTGGAGTTTCTCGGGGAGACTGTGACAGATTCCTGGGCAAACTCTAGCAGCCCTTCTCCTACTGCATGTGTCAGTATTTTAGGGTGAAGCCTTCAGGTGAGGGTCACCTTACAGGACCAGAGTGGATGACGGGAGGTGGAGGAAGGGCTTTCGAAGGGTTACAATCTGAGCAAGGCACAGGGCATGTATTAGTGAATAACTGTCAAGGGCATTAGGGAAATGTTTTACACGTAATCTTTGGTAATATATTCAGAAAGTCACGGTTTAACATCCGCCTCTTTATTTCCTCCAGAATCGTTGCATGTAGATCTGACTCGGCATCAGCTGCCGACATTTTAGGTTTTTATCTGTGCTAAAGTGATGCAGCTTAGTGAAAATTCAGCACAACTTTGACATGCCCAGTTACCATCTAAAATACACGAGGACAGCACTGTATACGCACTTCATGAAGAGCACTGATGGTTTCCTATGACAGTCATTGTGGGTGTTCTTGTTTTCTTAAGTAAAGTTAAAGCTAAAGCCAGGACCCTTCCAGAATGAGTCTCAGGGCAAGATATTTGTAGACTGAGGCGAATGGTAACGTGCAAGACAGAAAACGTTCTCAAGATGATCCCAGCTGGATGGGTTCTATATGGAAATTCTTCGTGAGCCTGGGTGCAGAGCTGATGTGGGAGGACCACAAAGTGCAATCTATGCCATCTTCGTTGTTTTCAGGGCTGCATCTGGTGGTAGAACACACAGAAATCTTTATTTTTCACTAACCAGTGGTCAAGCTGAGACTGAGAGGAAATATGTAGAGTCTTAGTATCAGCCTTTAAAAAAGAAGTGATACAGATTTACATCACCTTTGAGGTGATAACCTTAGCTCCTGTGACATTATAGTCTTTGGAAGGGGTGTGTGTGTGTGTGTGTATGTGTGTGTGTATGTGTGTGCGCGCACGCATACATGTGTGTGTCTGTTGGCTACCAAAGACTTGCTTTGTGACCCATAACAGAATACAGTGATCACTAAAATTATTATTTAGGTGTGAAGAGAAGCTGTTCATAATACCATCAGATACCTGCCTTCTTAGTTTAGTGCTCTTTTCTGCTCTTCTGCTACTCCCAGGTTCAGACTACTTTGGAGGTAATTCCTCCATAAAAGGAATGGCCATGGAAGGTTAGGAGTTGAACAATTTGACCCTTACCACTCCCCATATAAATAACCTCACCTCACCTTCTTCCATCCTAGTTCCTGTTATATTTTCCAACAAAAGAAAGAAGGTAAATTTGAGAAACTCCTACAAGTATAGTCTGTAATTTTCTGGAACCAAATACCTTCCATATCCGTAATAAGTTTCCAGTCAACTCGAGTTTGCCTATGCCCGCTGTAGTCCACCTTTATGAAACATGCACATGTTAAAAATATAAATTGATAATACATTGATTCCCTTGCCCCAGATTATTTCTACATTTGGACAAACCTGCAGCTGAAGTATCAAAATCCACGTTCGGGGAATGAAGGGAGTGGAAGGCCTGCCCAATCTAAATGAGAGAAGATCTCACAGACTGGGTGCTTAGGTTTGTCGGTTGACACACATTCACAAGAAACCAAAAATTCACTAGATTTTCCAAACCAGTGTTTTCTACTCTTGGGGAAAAGATACTGGCCGAATTGTTAGAAAAGGGTTACTCGGGGACACTAGGAACCACTCTTCACAGATGTTCTTTCAGAAAGAGTAATAGGACAGCACCTACAAGAGGCATCCTGCCAGATCCAGCGTGCCTAGCAGGTAGGAGGGGCCGCAGGTCCCCAGAAGGCGCCTCACTGCTCCACCCTAGCTTCCTTAAGGATGTTCCTAGGAGTAGAAGATGCTGGAATGAAGAAGGCCCTCTCTTGCTTCAGTCCATAGTGCCCTGAGACTGTAGTCACTTACGTGTTCACAAGTTTAAAAGGGGGGAGGAGGGGAAGAAGTTGCTTATTGCTTTTGGGAAATACCAGATTTTTAAATAGAATTAGAAGTCACTGCCAGAAGGAGAAGAAACAAGTGAAAATACAATTCGATAGTAGGTACTTAAAAGGAAAACTACATGTTGAACTGCTCCATCTCTCAGGAGAGGCTCCTCTAGTTGGCTTGTGGAGCCAGAGTGCTTTTATGGAGAAATATCTCCCTGTCTGCTCCTCACAGCTCCCAAGAGAACTGTCCTGGACCCTTCCATCTCTATAGGACAGTATAGGGAGGTGGTAGGCTTTCAGAAAGCCTCAGACCCAGGACCTAGAAGCCAAACCTCTAATGACCTGTGGGTACAGAGGCAGACAAAGAATGAATCCCAATGAAAGAGTTTCCCCTGATTCAGAACTTCATCCCTGGGGCAACACTAGCTCCTTTCCAGGCCAGAGAAGGAAATAGAACTGCACTTATCAACATGCATTCTCCATTATGTGAGGCTTATTTTCGACTTGATGGGTCTATAATTTATTTGCAAGGCTAAAACATTAAATTGGTATTAATTCATACCCAGCCTCTGAATGTTCACATTGTTGGCTTGTAACTTTTAAGTACTATAAACAATTCATCATAAATTCTCAAAATTAATGACATGTTATGCTTGAATTAACTGAGGTCATACAAGGATAACTTCAACCTCAAATTATGAGAAACCCAGGTAAACAATTATAATTTAATTGGCTTACTCCAGACTTTATGTTGATCCTAAAATACTTTATATTCTTAGAAGCATTAAACTCCCTCAATGAACATATATATATTCAATAGCGTCATACTCGTGGGCAGGTTAGAAAACCAGATGCTATGTTTAAGGAATTCTTTAATAAGAGCGCAGTATTTTCCAGATTGTTTATTTTTCCTACTTTTCACTAGGCTGTAGAATTACATAGCATGGTTTGGGGGTTCAGAGTATAGCCTTTCGACCCTGAGTTCATCTGCTCTCCCACTTCTTCCAAACTGGTGACCTTGGGAAGGTGGGCTAATCTACCCGTGCCTTAGTTTCTTCATCCTGTGAAATGGAGCCGGTATGAGTACCAACCTCACAGAGTCGTTGTGGAGATGAAAAGCATTAACGCACGTCACCGTGTCACTGGCTGGCACGTAGTAATTGTTCACTGTCGGTATCAGTAGTAGTAGCAGTGGCGGCAGTAGATGTTTTTAGTAATGTGAGAGTTTGTAGACACTTTAATATGACCTGTGTGTCCTCGGTTGAATTTTCCCCCCTTCCTTCCCGCAGGAAAATGGCAGATGCATGACAGTGGCCTCCTGAACATCACCAAGGTGTCTTTTTCAGACCGAGGTAAATACACATGTGTTGCTTCTAACATCCATGGCACTGTGAACAACACGGTGACCCTGAGAGTCATCTTTACCTCTGGAGACATGGGCGTCTACTACATGGTCGTCTGCCTTGTGGCCTTCACCGTTGTCATGGTCCTCAATATCACCCGCCTGTGCATGATGAGCAGTCACCTGAAGAAGACCGAGAAAGCCATCAATGAGTTCTTTAGGACAGAAGGCGCAGAGAAGCTGCAAAAGGCATTTGAGATTGCCAAGCGGATCCCCATCATCACCTCAGCCAAAACTCTAGAGCTTGCCAAAGTCACCCAGTTCAAAACCATGGAGTTTGCACGCTATATCGAAGAGCTTGCCAGGAGTGTGCCTCTGCCTCCCCTCATTATGAACTGCAGGACCATCATGGAGGAAATCATGGAGGTGGTCGGGCTTGAGGAGCAGGGGCAGAATTTTGTGCGGCACACTCCAGAAGGCCAGGAGGCCTCAGACAGGGATGAGGTTTACACAATCCCAAACTCCCTGAAGAGAAGTGACTCCCCCACTGCTGACTCGGATGCCTCATCGCTGCACGAGCAGCCTCAGCAAATTGCCATCAAGGTGTCTGTGCACCCACAGTCCAAAAAAGATCACGTGGATGACCAAGACGGTGTGCAGTTTGAGGTCAAAGATGAAGAGGAGACAGAACCGTCAGCCGACCATTCCCCGGAAACTGCAGAGCCTTCCACAGATGTAACATCCACAGAGCTAACGTCTGAAGAGTCAACGCCTATTGAGGTATTAGATAGAGTCCTGCCACCAGCTCACCTGGAAACTTCAGAGCCAGCAGTGGCACAGGACAGAAACACCTGCATTATTTATGAAAGCCATGTCTAATATCAACCATGAAAAGCTATGCATATCAAGAAAATCAGGGGCTGCTCCTTGTAGTGCAGATGTAGTACGCACTCGCCGCTAAGCCTTACCAGGAGACTCTCATCCCTTAGGTAGGAGTGACGCCATTTTAAAAGGGGAAACACCTGAGTGCAGTTTATGACATGACTGGAATTTCCCCCACAGTAAAGGATGTGAGAAACATCAGGGTGCAGAATTGGTAATACTGGACGGAAGGTGTCTGTCCATGCGATACGAATTTTAGAGGCTCTTCTCTGCCAAATAACCTTAATGGGTGATGCCCTTTTGTCAAAGAGAATATTACTATAAGATATTCTGAGTTCAAGAGCCCTGTCCAATGCACACTGCATTGCTTTTCCTTTAAAAAAAAATATAGGTCTGCTACAATAGCAAATGCACGTACATGGGTTTGTTGCACTTTCTTCTCAGTTTTATTCCTTTCACTGTTCCTTTATAATGGAGTAGTTGTTGTTACATTAATACTAATTGCTCTTTCCGGTTTGGTCCTCTTTGCCACTTTGTCCTTATTTTCCCCCTAGAATACTTACCTCAGAGGCTTTGGTATCAGTCACTGGTGCCAGGGTTGATACCTACAAGTCACCTGTAATGTTCCCGAGTAGTTACTAGGCTCATTATTTTTGTCACTACCCAGGCCTATGTTCATACATCACTTTTTTTGTTTCCAACGAAGCTGCTATTGTGAAACTGAGAAAAATTTTGCCCAGGAATAGCACTTTATTAGCCAAAAACAAATGTGTTTACCTGTCCGATTCTGAGAGCCTTTTGGTGGAGGGAAATTATAAAAGGTCAAATATACCTGTATTACCCATGAAACCTGCTCTCTATGTGTAACATCATCTTACAAACAAAAACTGATTATCTGGAAAATGTATTGCTTCTGAAGACAGCAGCATATGATGAATCCCTGTAGGTTGTAGAATATTGACTTCCCAGAAGGGCTTGGAGGGCCATATGCCTTCGAGTGACTCAAACACTTAATTCAGGGCAGCAAAATAAAGATCTGTGAAGTTGTGTAACCAGGTCCGCTTTGTGAACCACGTAGCTAACTTGTTGGTCTTGAAGGGGAGAGTGAAAGGTTGGAGTAATGACCTAGGGAACTGTGTCATCAAATTTCACGCCAAATTATTGAATTATTTTTTAGTCTCACAAGAAAGCAGTAATATGTGAGGCTGAATGATGTTATGGAAAGGAGAAAAAGTCAGTCTATGCAAAGGTCAACACCTTACCTGACTGTGCCAATAACTAGCTGCCTGGCTTTGGGCAGGTATGGGTCTCAGCTTCCTTATCTGTCAGAGGGGGCAAGACTAGATAGGCTCTGAGCACCATTTAAATGGTCTCACTCTCTCACAGAACCACATCAATATCATCGTGCTTGCTGTCTTTCCAGTTAACAGATTTTCACTTTCATCTCTGGGTTCAGCTAACATTTTTTATGCTGCCTTACTTACTCAAGGAAGATCAGTTTTAAATAATCATAGCATTTTAAGCAAGTTGTGGATCTTCTCTCCCAAAACATCATTAGGACCACTTCTGTAGTGTAAATTTAACCATAGTGAGAATGAGTGGTATTTCATTGTCACTTAGAAGCAGGGGGAGTAACCTTAAAGTTGTTGTAGGGGTCATGGCCACATCAAGTGATGGGGTCGTGTTGAAGGTTACATGGGCCACGTTGGTACTGAGGGAGCAGACCCAGATGTTTAGTCCTCACTCTGTCACTATCTAGTAAGTGATCCCGAACAACTCCCTTCCCTTCTCTGGGGCTTAATCTTTTCCATCTGAAGAATATGGGGGTTGTGCTTGATGAGTCACAAGGTCCCTTCTAGCTCAGACATGTATTGTTTTACAGAGTTTGTAATCTCCCAAGATAGGTCCCTGCTGCAAGAGACAAACAACATTGGGAGCCAAAATGGGTACAGGAGATTGGATGCTTTTTGCTGTCCAAAATTTTACAACAAATGTATTTGGCTGTGCAGCTGAGGGCAGTGGGTTTGGCTTTAGGGGTAGCCTGAAGGGCTTCTTTATTCATAGACAACCAGTGTGGAAGGCAATCTAACAAGACATGGAGTTTGGTTAGACAAACTTGTCCAGGAATGAACTGCTGGCATCTAGTTAGAAGGGTCTTGGCTGGGGGGAGGGGGGGGGTCACATAAAGCAACTAGTAGTACAGCAGTCAAGAGAAAGCATGACTCCTACATGGGCTCTCTGGATTAGGATTTTATGTATTTGGGTTGCAGAACACCTTTATCTCCAACTCTAAGAATATAAACATTTTCCACTTGCTATGGAGGCCAGCAAATTCTTACTACGGATCTATATGCCCAAAACAACAACTGAAATTTAAGCTCATTTTGTGATATTGTGTGAACTTTTTTGCATTGTGTTCAGTTATTCCACCCAAACCCATGTGCAGATTTCCACATGGAAAGGCATCAGTTCTATCTAGACATTGATAAGAAATAAAAACTTTAAAATCAGCAGATTTTTAATGAAGCAGGAGCAGGAATTTATGACCAAAGAATGTTCCAGATTGGTCTTAGCTTCTTAAGACTGGGGAGATTATTATTATTATTATTATTATATAGATTTTTCCAAACTTTTCCCCTCTTAGGGCATCAAAAAGCTCTTGATAGAATCATAGCCAACCTAAAAGGAGGTTGGTTTACAATGAAGATTTCTCCTTCCAGAAATTCTACACTCTTCCTATCCATCCTACATCTTCTTCGTGAAATGAGAAAGGCTCTCTCCTTCTAGAATATAAAATGTAGAAGACCTTGTGACTTTCAGCTGATTTTTCAAAGATAAACTGCTCAGCTTCATAGAAATTCATAGACGTATGGCTGTATGTGTGTGTCCTTGTGTGCACGCATGAGCGTCAGGCTGTTTGGGGCAGTTTTAAAAGCTTAACGCTAAATCCCAAGCTACGTCCTTTGGGTCTTATGTAGTCATTCTCAACATCAGTCTCTGGTTTCTGAGTCATATTTCTAGCAACTTCTTTCCTTGAAATTCTGAAAATGATTCAGATACGTGTGCATATTTAATTCACTTAGATGATCTGTAAACTTGGATGGTATTTATTCTAAATGGAAAAAAACACAATTTTATACTGAAAATCTATGTAATTTATAATGGTTTTGTTTTATATATTATATTTTCATATCTTTAGGGCACATCTACTGTTCTCATCTTTTTGTATATCATACTCAGCAAAAAGAAATACTAATACTTGACTAAAATCTCTAGGAACCAAATGTGATGTATAACGTTATAGAAATTGCTCTAAAAATAGCTGAATGTTCTCACCATCCCAAGCATTATGGTGCCATTACATCCAGAATGAGTTGTCTCAGATGTTTATGAGCATTCCTTTTTTCAAAACTAAGGCTAAAAGGTCTTGACATCCCACACAATGGATTCTGGAATCTCCTTCCTATCTTTATCTTTTTTATTGTTTGTTTCATTTTTAACTGTAGAAGTCTGTGTTGTTCAAGCTTGCCTTTGAAGGGCAAATGTGAGATAAGAAAGCAATTTGATGAAAAGACTGAATTGAACTCTGGCTATGTAAATTATTTAGTGGACTGCTGACATGTTTTAAGTCTAATGCTTAGATTGTTATTTATTGGTGATCTAGGGTCTGCTCAGCTCTTTAGCACACGAAGTAAATGTAAGGCACAAGAATATTTGCATGTTTTGAACAAGCACTCTCTCAGTGTAGTGCAGCCAACACAGATCTGCTTACCTGCAAAAACACCCATCCCAGCCATTGGAGAAACAGTTTGGGAGAGGCAAATCAGCCACTTTTTATTCGTAGATTGAAATCCAGTGTTGTTATCAGTGCTAACTCTTAAATGGCAGCCCCTGAGGTTCTGTTAACAGGGGATTTCCTGTCAGTGTTTCATTTGGTAAGAAAATGGAGCATTTAACTTATCTTTCAGATACTGTATTTTATATTCGGCACAGTTCAGCTACTGTTCTGTACCTATTTCACAGATCCTTTTGGCATTCCGTTAAGATTATAATCCCTGTTTCTACTCTTGCTTTTTAAGCTAATTTACTGGTACTCTTTAAACCTACCAAATCTCATTGTATGTTCACACACATCTTTTGAGCACCTGACATCTTCAAGACACTAGCCATTTTTACATTCACCTATTCATTTAAAAATCCCTCAGTAGATAACAAAATTCATTTTCCTAATGACTTTTTTAGGGTTTCTACAGTGATTAATCAGGTCTGGATTAAACAAATCAATGGTGGGGGATTGGAAATCAAAACAATTGTTTAATACGTTTTCCAAAGGACTGAGTGCGTGTCTGTTATACAAGAAAATATCATATGAGGGTGGTAATGATCTTTGAGATAGTTTAGAGATATCATTTTGAAGGGGGCTAATATTTAGAAGACCACAATCAAAATTGAAGCTCTCAGAGAATGTAAAAATAGAAAACAAATAGTTCTAAGAATATTCTGGCATAAATTGATTTTATTTAATCAGTAATAAAAGCCTTCAGATGTATCTGTCAGACACCATAGAGCTGCTTACAGTGAGTTAGGGTCAAAGACGATGTTTGCTTGCACTTACGTTTGGCTTGCTATATCTCTAGTTCTGGATGTCCTTTGTTAAAATTGGAAAATAAGATGAAAAACTTTATCTGGGCAGAAATGTCAAACTGGTGGATTTGTGAACTATAAATGTTCACTTTTTAAAAATAATTTAAAGATATAAACAAATGGCATTTAAGTTGATGTTATAGTAGCAAAACAAAACACCATGTGCTCCATCCTGTGTTTTGACCATTGCTTTAATAAAGGATTTGCGCAGGAGTGTGGATTTTGTGTCATGTCCCACCTGAAGGGCATGTGATTGTGGCATGTGATTTATTCTTTCCAATGATAGGAAATTCCGTTACTCATTCTTTTTTTTTTCTTTGTTTTTATTTTAACTTGTTTTATTTTTTTAAATTTACATCCAAATTAGTTAGCATATAGCGCAATAATGATTTCAGGAGTAGATTCCTTAGTGCCCCTTACCCATTTAGCCCATCCCCCCTCCCACAGCCCCTCTAGTAACCCTCAGTTTGTTCTCCATATTTATGAGTCTCTTCTGTTTTTGTCCCCCTCCCTGTTTTTATATTATTTTTGTTTCCCTTCCCTTAGGTTCATCTGTTTTGTCTCTTAAAGTCCTCATATGAGTGAAGTCATATGATTTTTATCTTTCTCTAATTTCACTTAGCATAATACCCTCCAGTTCTATCCACATAGTTGCAAATTGCAAGGTTTCATTCTTTTTGATTGCTGAGTAATACTCTATTATATATATACACCACATCTTCTATATACATTCATCCATTGATGGACATTTGGGCTCTTTCCATACTTTGGCTACTGTTGATAGTGCTGCTATAAACATGGGGGTACATGTGTCCCTAAGAAACAGCACACCTGTGTCCCTTGGATAAATGCCTAGTAGTGCAATTGCTGGGTCGTAGGGTAGTTCTATTTTTAGTTTTTTGAGGAACCTCCATACTGTTTTCCAGAGTGGCTGCACCAGCTTGCATTCCCAACCAATTCTTTTCCCTACCTTTTGCATCCATGACGTATCTTGGGAGAAAAGGAAAAATCAAATAATTTTTTTTTAACGTCTATTCATTCTTGAGACAGAGAGAGACAGAGCATGAACGGGGGAGGGGCAGAGAGAGAGGGAGACACAGAATCAGAAGCAGCCTCCAGGCTCTGAGCCATCAGCCCAGAGCCCGACGCGGGGCTCGAACTCACGGACCGCGAGATCGTGACCTGAGTTGAAGTCGGACGTTTAACCGACCGAGCCACCCAGGTGCCCCGCAAATAATTTTTTTTTAACTACAAACTTTATCCAAATTCAGAAACCTTAACTCCATCCTAACAAACTTTATAGCAATGTATTTTTATCTGTTTCAGGAAATGATTTTTAACATGTAATATAAAGCATACTCTGGAGAATCCAAAAAAACCAGGAAACTCACATACCCAGAACATTCCACAGAAGGTATAAGTAATAGATCTGCATAGACAATACCAAATCCAGGCCAAATTCAAAAAATGCTAAGTAGGTCCCTTTGACAATCAGCTTCAAAAACGGAATCCCTCTCAGATGAGATATGGGACACGTAAGCAAAACCAGATGGGACTACCAGATAGGAAAGCAAGACAAAAAGGGCAGAAACTAATTTACTGTAGACTAAAGAGACAAAATAACTTGAGTTTTCCAATAAATTATACATGTAACTTAACATCCACAGGTTCTTCCAAGCAAAACAAAAAACCATACTGAGTACTATGCTGGCATTAATGGAAAAATTAACAATCATATCATTATGAAAGAGAAAATAGGAAAGTTTCATGCTAACCAGGTAATTTTCACTGACGCCTATTTTCAGACCCAGAACAAATAGTTGCTAAATTTTTTTTTGCAGGTTTTGGAATGCCATGTTCTGCATGGGCCTTAATCAAAAGAGCTGTATACGGATTAATATTAATCTGCATGATTTTCAAAGAAGCCTACCGTCACAGAGTTGGAAAATCAATGTGAAGTTATCTAATTTATGTATCTTCTACAATGTGCCTACATGTAGTAGTTCAGCTCTGCTTGAAAATCTCTGACAAACGGGGAACTCGTTCCTCATGTAGCAGCATATTCCATCCTGGCTGGGTCTTAAGCACGGAGGCAAGAATTTTAAAAGTGCTACCACACTGGTCCTTGAGCTCCCTGAAGCCAAAAGTGTGAGTTAGTCCTGCCACAATAAAATTGTCTTTTTAGTGTCAACACAAAACTAAAATTGTAAATATATTCATATAAAAGGATTGCAAAAATGCGGGATGCTCCTGATATGGCTAATTAACATGCCATGTGGCACACACCCTTTTGAGTGAATGGTTTCTGCCAGTGGGGGGGTGTTAGAGGCAGAATTCAGGTGAATCAGGTGCTCGCCTTCCCAGCCCCTGAGATGTCCTAAGGCTACAGCTCACTGAATAAAGGGTGGTTCGGCAGCGAGAAAAAAAGCAAATCAACCAGCAGATGAATTGCCTCATTATATTAGTATACTTTTGAAAGACTATTAGAACAACTGAAAGAAGTGTATATATACGTTATTTTCAAAAAGCAAATCTCTACCAGTGGAGTGGGTTTTCTTACAATTATTCATGTTTTAAGATTCATTATGGAATAGGAGTCCCAGTAAATTATGCAAAAAAAAAAAAATCACTCTAGCAAAATTAGAGGACTTTTTGTTCAATGCAGATGCTCTATAACATTCTACTTCCTGAAGTTCTCCATGATTCCTATGAAGCTGATGTGTTAATAGAGACCCCTGAAGCGATTGGCACCTCTGGTTTTAGGTCTGATTGATTATAATGTCTACTGATGTCACACACTTCTTCCACTTAGGCATATGGCAAGGTGAACAAAGTTCCCCAAAGCTTTAAGAAAAGTCCTTTTTTTTTTAACTAGGATTTTATTTATTTATTTTTAAGTTTATTTGAGAGACACAGAGACCGCGAGAGTGGGGGAGGGGCAGAGAGAGAGAAAAGAGAGAGAGAATCCCAAGCCAGTCTCGAACCCATGAAACTGTGAGATCATGACCTGAGCCGAAACCAAGAGTTGAACACTTAACCAACTGAGCCACCCACGTGCCCCAAGAAGATTCCTAATTCTAACCATCAAGGTTTTTACACCAAAGGCAAAAATGACAAGTGTGTCTGGACAAAGAGGTAGGACTCTCTGTCTTAGCTCTACAGATGGTCCCTATTGTTGGGTGATGTTTCCCACGCTCCTCCCTGTTGGCATTACCTCAGCTGTTCTACCAGAGGACGAAGTTACTATGCTTGAAGTAAAATGCTGTATTACAGAACAAATAGAGTCCATGAAAAAAAGCATCTACCATGAGGTAGACACTTATCAGTTTAACATAAAAGAAGTAAATTTCAATGCCGGTTATGTTTGAAATTATTTTAAAACTGAAACATTACACAAATTATGACTTGGCATTGTATTTGTAGAAATGTCTTCATCTGAAGAAGAGATTTGAAAGTGTTAACACCTTCAAAAATTGCAGAGGATTTAAATACATTCTATTTGTAGGAAATACGAAAAATGACAGCTGATGTGGAGCATCTGTGATCATTAATTTTTTTAATGTGCTGATTATAATGTTCCTAATTTTTTGGTCATCACAATAATTACTGTGATTGATGATACTTCTGAAACCCTGCCAGATCTTGAAAAAGAAAAGTTTAACCCCAAATTAAAAATATATATGTATTATTCTTGTATCATGTTAACTATTCATTCCACAATGAGTTGTAGATGACTGAGTTAAATACACTTTACTGTCTGTGAGTCCTTTGAAATTGGAAATTGCTATGTTTCATACAAGCTCACTAACTCTGGATAATGAGACTACTTTATTAATCAGACAGTTTACTCCCAATCATTTGGAGTCAATGATAGATTTACAGTGTGATTAAAAAAGCAGAAAGCTGGATGATCTATAAGTGCTTTTCTTAATCTGAAGCAAAAAAAATGGAAGACATTCTGTTTATAACACAAGAATAAAACATTAATATGCTATGCTTCCAATAGACTGAATATTTGTGTCCATCCAAAATTCCTGTGTTGAAATCCTAATCCCCAATGTGATGGTTTTTGGAGGTGGGGCCTTTGGTAGGGGATTAGGTCATGAAGCATGACACTCTTATGAATGGCATTGGTGCCCTTATAAAAAAGACCCCATAGGAGCACCTGGGTGGCTTAGTCATTTGAGCGTCTGACTTTGGCTCGGGTCATGATCTCACGGTTTGTGAGTTCAAGCCCCACCATCAGGCTTGCTGGTGTCAGCACAGAGCCCACTTCAGATCATCTGTCCCTCTCTCTCTGCTCCGTCCCCACTTGTGCTCTCACAAAAAAAAAAAAAAAAAAAAAAAAAAAAAACTCCACAGAACTCCCTCATCCCTTCTGCCATGGAAGGACACAGCAAGAGGACAGCTGTCTATGAACCAGAATGCAGACTCCCACCAGACACTGATCTTCCCCTCCCTTAATCTTGGACTTCCAGCCCCCAGAACATTAAGAACTAAATCTTTAGGGGTGCCTGGGTGGCTCAGGTTATGATCTCAGGGTTCGTGAGTTCAAGCCCCACATCAGGGTCTCTGCTGTCAATGCAGAGCCTACTTCAGATCCTCTGTCTCCCTCCCTCTACTCCTTCTCCAGCCTCTCTCTGTTCTCAATAGAAATTTAAAAAATAAATTAAAAAAAAAGAACTAAATCTTTGTTGTTTAAGCCACCCAGTCTATGGTATTTTTGTCACAGCAGCCCAAGTGGACCAGGAAAGGATGAATAGTGTAAAACAATGTAAGAATACCTAAAACATGCAACTCAATTCTTCCAAGTCCTTACATATGGATTTGGACTGCCTTTTTAAACATTTTCCTTATAAGATTTTTTTCAACACTTCAATATAAAAATCAATGCAAATATAGAATTATGAACCTTCAGATTATTTTCCTTCTTTATTAAACATTTACATTCACCAGGATAGGAAAATCATAATATAGTCACACTTGTCCTCTTTATATGAGATCTAAAGAGAATGGCTATGCCTTATGACATCAAATTTAGATTCAGTCCTTTGCCTAAACACAAAATTGTCTCCAATTGATAGCAAAACTGTCTGTATCCACTGAGTGGGGGCGTGGGGGCGACTGAAACTTGACTATTCTTTGTGAACATGTGTGTGTGCTTTTATGTTGCATGTATGGATTTTATCTTTCAAAATACTCTGAGTCTAGAACATGAAACACATTTTACTTAGACTTTATTTTGATATAAAATTGTAGATTCACTTACAGTTGTATGAAACAATACGGAGAGATCCCAGGTACCCTTTACCCAGTTTGCCTCAATGGTCACATTTCACAAAACTGTATAGCACACTGTCACAATAAGGGTAGCAACATTGATCTTCATCAGATTTCCCCAGGTTTACATGTACTCATTTGCATGTATGTATTTTGTGTATCTACCACCACAGCCAAGATACAGAGCAATGCCATTACCACAAGGATCACTCACGTTGCTTTCTTACAACCACATCTGCTCCTGTCCCGCCCCAGAACACATTTTTTTTTTTAATCCGTAAACTCAGATAACTGAAACGTGTCTGGAACTAATTCTAATAAGTGTGTTTTTTTCCATAGAACTATGTTCAAATCTGTCAGTTACTTCCTATCTGGTTTCCTGTCCCTCTTGAAAGGACACAATGAAGACAGAGAGATGGCTTCTGAAACATGAAGGAAGAGCACAGCCATATATTTGAAATTCTATAAAACACTTAGAAGTACGGGATCTGAAGTACCAATAGGTCACAGTATCTTTGTGGGGGAGCTCTTGAACATCCCACTGGCACCCTAAACTATTCTTGCAACCAAAAGACACTGAACATAGAACAAGGGCATGGTTTTTCCATGTCTTTAAAATCTCAAGGGAAGCGGTGCCTGGGTGGCTCAGTCAGTTGAGCATCTGACTCTTGGTTTTGATTCAGGTCATGATCTCACCGTTTCAGGGGATTGAGCCCCACGACGGGCTCTGTGTTGGCAGCACAGAACCTGCTTGGGCTTCTCTCTCTTTCCCTCTCTCTCTGCGCCTTCCCTGTTTGTGCTGTCTCTCTCTCAAAATAAGTAAATAAACTTTAAAACAAGTCTCAAGGGAAGAAAAAGTAGTCCCTCCAGTATCTAAAATGTCTGGTGCTCATCACCACCCAAGAAATCCCCAAACTAAGGGAGGTAGAAGGAAAATCAAAAGTAAAGATTCAAACAACCTCTGTGATACTGGCAATATTGTCAGCCTTGTATCCTTCCCTCTTGGACAGGACAGGACTTAGAATTTAAATGCCGAGCACCTAGGCCATAATATTGATTCTGATGTTATATTAAGCATCAAGGGCCATAGTAAAACCCTAATAATGCCAGTGACATCTCAAATATTGAGATTAAGACCATGGGCCATACTGTTGAGGGAGAAGATCCTCTGCCCACCCAACTCAAGGGAATGTGCAGGAGACAGACTCCGGAGCAGGGTCACTTGAGTCTTGAAAGGTCCTCACTCAAAGCCGCTGAAATGGCATCATGAAAAATTCATTCCTTCAGAGTACCATTTTTCTCTTATTACACAAATACCCTAGACCCTAGTAATCACCTTAAGCCTCTGTCAGGCATCGTGAATACAGAGTAGGAATTGGTTTAATCCTATGACTCTACCCAACAACGAGATGAAATCTGAGCACCGAAGGGGCAAGGAGTGTTGAAAGGGTAGAAGAAAAGAATGATGTTGTCTCCAAGGAGACTTCCAGAAGGGCATCCTCCCTGGATGGAGGGCCAGAGAAGCCAAAAAGCTGCATGCTGACATCTTAGAAGCATAAGAGGAGTTGCATAAGGGAAATATAAGAAAACTAAAAAAAAAAAAAGAAAATTTATTTCACACTGTTACCCAAGATTAGCCATGCCCAGATCATCAGTGAATTTTTAAAATATGGAAAATAGTATATGCATTAGCTTACACAAATCAGTCATTAAAATCATAGAAAATTATATTCATCTAATTTCTAGTCAAAAAAAAAATCCCTTCAGTTTTAATCCTTGTTGTCTCCTCAATGACATGAGCTTCAGTGCGTAAAGCATTGAGTTCTAAGCTAATCATCAGTTTCCTGTTTTAAAAGAAAAAATTTTTAATGTTTACTTATTTTTGAGAAACAGAACGTGAGCTGGGGAGGGGCAGAGAGAGAGGGAGACACAGAATCTGAGCAGGCTCCAGGCTCTGAGCTGTCAGCACGGAGCCTGATGTGAGGCTCAAACCCACAAACCATGAGATCATGATCTGAGATCATGACCTGAGCTGAACTTGGACATTTAACCAACTGAGCCACCCAGGTAGCCCAGCAGTGTCCTGTTTTAAAAATCAACTTATTAAATCATTTCTAAAAAATTATTCCCAGTGGTAAGTGGAGCGCAGGCTTTCAGTTGAGTAGCAACATTAAAGCATCTTTCAAATACTTGCTTATTTTGAGCATGATGTATTAATTAGGATGCTTTATTTCAATCAAAGTTCAAAAATGTTCTTTACAATTGCCATAGCAGTAACATTACTATTCTGTATTTTCCACTCAAACCTCAGGATTAAACACAAAATCTACATGCCATACTCTTACTATAATGCTCAATTTTATTCTGTTCTAAGTTTTGCTCTTTTTCTGTGCACATGCTGTATTTCACAGTCTTAACAAAATTGTTTCTAGTCCTTAAAAAACAGTGGGATGTAACATTTCCTGTCTTTTCTTTTTATATTATTATTAAAATAATTAGATAAAGCAGGGTAAACCCTTATGACTTTTCTTTGGTTTCCCCTCCATAACAATACATACTCTTCCTCCATCTTACAGGCAGGTTAGCCTAATAGATGATACCATGTTCTAAAAAACAAAAAAAGTGAAGTAATTTTCCCAAGACTATACTAAATTCTTTAGCTACTAGACTGTGAATTCTATACAAACAGGACTTGCACCCATATTGCCACAGTGCTTCCTATAGAACCTTAAGGATTACTGATGTTTAGTAAATGTTAATTAAGTAAAAACTAATATGTCTTCTAGCTAATTAGGATTTATTGGGATTGGAATAACTATCTTCATTTATAGGGCCTCATGAAGGGCAAAAAGTGCATTTTGAAGAATCTCTTTGAACCTAAAACCTACTTGTATAGACTCCCCTGTTCTCAGGATGGTTTTTCTGGGTAGATTTCTTTTCTCATGAATAGAATATAACTTTAAATGTCTTCCCATTTTCTTCTCTCTCACACTTTAACCTCATATTTAAAAGAGTTATTTAAAAGTCTTTTGTCCACTCTACTGGTGTCGTGGTGAGACAATTTTCCACAATTAAAATCTGCAGTGAGTTCAAGAGAAATGAATTGTGACATTGAAATTACTTCTATGTCATTACATGTCATGTTCTCCACAAGAACTTTATAGTCACTGAAAGATGGAACAGAATAAAACCATGCCTTTTCTGCAGTGAAGATATTGGTGGGGACAGTCAATGCATCCCTGTTATAGGTTAATACATTAACCGTTCAGATCGCATTGGTTTTGTTCTAGGTTTCTTTCACCTCAAAAGAAACCAAAACTCTAGTGAAAAATAGGATTAGAGAATCCAGTTCCTGGAGCTTGCGCTACCCCCTCAGTAAATCTTCACCAAGGCAGACTAGCTCTGATGGAAATGTAACCCCAAACAGCTGCTGAGTTTCAATTTTCCTTTCCTACATGATCAGGTCCTTATCTTCCCTGATTTGCTCTCAAGGCACAAACAGGGTGACACCGCACATTGACCTCATTGTAGAAGCAGGAGAATGGGACTCATTAAGTGAGGGAATTATTTCAAGATTGAGAGGGCGGAGGTTATAAACATAATCGGCACACCACACCAGTTTATACATATACTGACTGCAAAATAGCCTGCACATTCTGCTGCTGCTCGTGCGCATTTCTCCTTACACAGCCAGTGCCTATGCTCGTGAAGGGCCACCGTTCACTCACACCATTCATGGGGAGATGGAGGCCTTCTGCAGCTTGCTGCTGCTTCATCTTCTCAGTCACCACTTCTTCCCCTACCTCCTCTTTCCTCAGAGAAACCCAATCTCCCCTTAGCTTTGCATGCCCCTTCATCTTGGTCTTCTTACGTGGCAAGTTGGACCAGTTACCCAGCTCTGGCCTCAGCCCCAGTGGGCAATGGACACTTTTGTTTTCCTCCTATTTGAAGTTAGCCAGCTGCTTCACAGGCCGTGTGGTGCTCAAATTTACGCAGGCAACTACTGAATATCCGAGAGATACTAGCATTTATTCATATTTATGCCTTAATTATCTCTGGCCCCTCCACCCATTCTTGGTCACCGTATGTATCCACTAAGACACAAAAATGCCCAAACATTAATTGCTTTCATTGCTATGAGTTAACTTTTCCTCCATATTTTACAAAGGCCTTTGAAAGATAAGCCTGCATATTTCCTTAATTCCACCTCGCTTTCCAAACTTCCTATTTGATTAGGCTTCATTTATCTCCACCGGCCTGACTTCCTCCTTAGTGTCCTCATCCCTGGACCTTACAAACTGATTCTCATTCTCTCCTTCTTGAGCCTACCCTCCACTGACCCACACCATGAACATTGTTACCAGCTTCAGAACATTATCATCATCGTTCATCGTTGTTCTCTGGGACACTCAGCAAACTTGTCTAAGAGGCCTTGAGTTATTAGGCCCTGAACCGCTTCCCTATGTGATAAACTGCTTGTGTACCTGTGTACCCCACTTCCCCATCACACCTGCACCTGTGTTCATGTGGACACACACACATGTACATACAACCCAGCACCCTATTGGCGACCAGAGGCAAGCAAGGAAGACAAAACAGTGCCAACAGAGATCTGAGCCATTCTGGTCATTTTCAGAAACAGTAACCATAGATAATCAAAAGGATAGGTCTTATAATGGCAGAACCACATCACAATACAACACACATGTGATCTTGCAGTAGTGGGACTGATAAATGCCACCATGAAAATCTACCTATCCCCTGTCACATCTTCCATGACATCCCATCCAGACAGAAACACACTCATAACCAAATCACCCAGTTTTTCGTCTTGGTGCTAATACTACCCTCCATCCTGAAGTTTAATAACATTCTAGAGGCAGTAGTGAAGGCTGAATTCAGGGCCAGGTTCCAAACATTTCTGCTAGAGTCCATTTGCAGCCACTCTTCACGCTCCCCTGAATGGCCTAGATCCATAATCACTGCTGTGTGAATCTGAGAAAGTTCCAGGATCCCAGAGTGCTCCACTGACCTGGCATCTGGCAGGGTGGCTCAGCTATTGCCTTCTTATGTAACATCAGTCTGCCCAGTCTCACTGTAAATCCTCTTTTCTAGCATTTGCAGAGTCACGAGAGGCTGGACCCTAGGTATTATTTAATGACACAGTAGAAATCCTTTTGAACCCTCTTTGTAAATCACTTCTCTCTACTTATTTGCTGTGTTTCTCTGAGCTCCACTTGACCTCTTTATCACCACTTGATAAAGGAACCATTAGATCCAGCTATGGATTGAAGTTAGGCCCAGTTGGTGTGTACTGTTATGAGACTATTATACAAATAAAATCTTAATTGTTCTTGCTAAATACTCAGGAATTTAATTTCAGCAATTATCAAGTGCTTACTTTGTAATCTGTCCTTAAACTGAGTCAGAACAAATCCTACTGGCATTGGGTTACATTATCTTCTTACCCAATAAGCAATACATTCATGAAAATGAATAGGGTGCATTTACCATAGTTTTTCCGATCTAATAGCCTCTAGATCTACTTCTATTTTACACTGTGTATTAAATTTAAGCTAAAGCGCAGAAAAAAATTAAGGGTGAGAATGTGTAGAGAATAATCCTAAGTATTTCTCAGAACCCCTCCCCCCCCCCACGTATGGGTATGCATTGCATTGTTTTTCTGCAGACCAGCAGATTAGATTCCAGAAACTCAATAGAATCCCCTTGTGTTCATTGTTGACTAGGTAATTATGCATCTCATCATGATACCTACCAGTGAACTGCAGCACACTAACCTTGATAAGCAGAAAACTCTGCCTAGGGAAGAACTAGGTATTTTTTAAATAAAAGTATCCTTCATACTGATATTGATGCATGAGGCTCTTGACTCCTTGAAAAGTGGTGTTTTCCAGTAAAACAAAACCATTCTTTTGTAAAATTCAAAAAATAATCTTCAGATGAAAGACCAAAAAGTACTTATAAATTTGGAGAATAATGCTGAAGCCTATGTGTTATTCAAACTGTCTTCCAGATTAAGAATATCTCTGAAATGGAAAACTAAGTTATCTATGTTGGTTGTAGTTAATATAATTCTGAATTTATTACCTCTTAAAGAATTCTCCCTCATGTCAGGGGCACCTGGGTGGCTCAGTAGGCTGAGTGTCTGGCTTCGGCTCAGGTCATGATCTCATGGTCTGTGGGTTCGAGTCCCATGTCAGGCTCTGTGCTGACAGCTGGGAGCCTGGGGCCCGTTTCAGATTCTGTGTCTCCTTCTCTCTGCCCCTCCCTCACTCTCTCATTCTCTCTTTCTTTCTCTCTCTCAAAAATAAATAAACATTAAAAACATTTAAAAGAATTCTCCTTCATATGATTCATGACCAACTGACTAAACCAAGCAATTTCGCTTTTTTCTAAAATTTTATTACATTTTAATTGATCAGATGGTGATTAAGAACAAGACTGAACAGAAAGCCAGTTACTATTTAGTAATTCAGTACTATTTATTGGATATTTGTTACAATCAAGGCAATACTAGGCTCCAAGATGAACACAAAAATGAACAAGATCCAGTTCCATCCTCAAGAACTTCATCTTCTTAGAAAGCACGTAATATATGCAGTAAATAACTATGATAGATGGTTAAAGGTAATAAATGCCTTCATTAACAGAGAGATGAAATCCCAGTAAAATCCAGGGGATGATGAGCATAACAGTTTTGACTGGGAGAAATCAGGAGATCTTTGTACAGAAAAAGGTGATTTCAGATTCTCTGAAGGGTAGTTAGGATTTGAACAGATGGAAGATAAGAAACTCAATGTGAGATGAGGGGTCAAAGCACTAAAGGGCAATAAAGGACCTTCTCTTGGTCTAGCACATGGAATCCTAAGAGGACAGTGGTGAGGAGGAAGGTGGAGAGGTCAGTTGGAGTCAGCTCTTCAGACCGTGAATGCCAGCATATAGTGCTCAGGCTTTTTCCTGGGGCAATCTAGACACACTAAGGACAGAGTACGCATGACAGATCTCTGCTTTAGAAAGAAGAATGGAGAGAACATGGAGGCTTTCTGCAAAGCAGTTCAGAAGGCTTTTGGTGAACTAGGTTAGTGGCAGTGAAAGTAGAGCACACGGAAGGGATGTAATCTTATTTCTAAGATGGCATTATTGAGGGCTTGGCAACAGTTGTTTCTGGAGTAAGAGAGTAGGAGGAGCCAAAAATAAATTGGAGGTTTTAAGCCTGGATGACTAAGAGAATTATAGTGCCATTAGCAGGAATAGGGAGGAGAACATTAAGAAAATAGAACATTTGGAACAATTAAAATTATTAATGTGATTTAAAAAAATCCTTTTTAGCTCCTTAAAATTGACATATAGAAGCATATAAACATGTAATTTGACAGAAATGTTTTCCCTCAGTACATTTGGAATTATTAAATATCTTCTTGTCCTTGGACTAAAAGAGTAGGCAGTTAGTTAGACATGAGCCAGGGGCAAAGGCAGTGATAAATAGGTGACACATTAGAAGCCAGGAGACACAACATCCTCACTTTGTGGCTTCCAAGTCCCCTCAACATCCTGGCCTTATGGCTTCCAAGACTCTGGGGCTAACAGACCAAGAGCCCCAGGTTCAGAGGATATGCTCTCCTCTTCCACCTCTGCCCCTGGGTAACCTGTAGACTCATTATAATACATTTGCATTGTGGTCTTAGCCCCCACTCCCGTGGGGGAAGGCTGCCATGACAGTTTCAGTACAAACCTTGTAGAGTCAAAAACTCCCTCTCCTGACCTGTGGGAGGAGTCCCCCAAAAGATTGGAAGCAGCCTCCATTAGAGACCACCCCTGTCCCTGACTCAAGACCCTGCTCACACAAAAAGAAAAGACCTCTGTGGCCTCAGGGCAGTTACCACCTCTAGGCCTGCCTGCTCTCCCTTCTTTAGAGCGTACGTCCTTAATAAACTGCTTTGTGCTTGCTACCTTCCTTCTGCTTGCCTTCATTTGAACATAAATCTTTTGTGGGGAACTCAAGAACTGAGGCCTCTATTCACCCAACACAGACTCTCCCACGGGTAGCAGGACTCCTTCACATAGTACGACTTTAAGAGCCTGCTGTGATAGGAGAATATGCAGTGGCATTTTGTATATTGAAAATAAAAGAACACTGAATTTTGTAGCACTCGAAGAACAGAAACAATAATCTGTCCTCTGTTGAAAATATAAACTTATCATATTTAATATCTTGACTTATTAAATACTAGGAAGTCTTATTGTTGTTCATTAGTCCCCAAAAGAGTGAAGAGAGGAGAATTATAAAGACATGTTGAGCAAACAACCAGAAGTGACATGGCTCAGTTAAGATGCTTTTGGCTGCCATAGGAGAAAGCCCAACTCCAAATGATTTAGCCAGCATTAGGATTTTTTTTTTAATCTCAAATTACAAGAACTCTGGAGAGTGTCCCAGATTGATTAAATCATCAGCATAATTGAGTACTAAGATTTCTCTAGGCTTCAGCAGTACCATTTTCTCCATAGTCCTTTATCTGGGTTCCCTCATAGTACCCACATAGCAAAAGCAACTACAGACATGGTCTGTTCGTACTTGCTGTTTGGAAACAGGAAATAAGAAAGGGCCATTTCTTCAGATTCCTGTTAGTTTATTTGTTTTGTTTTAAGGAAGGAAAATCTTCCTTATTAAGTGCACCCAGTAAACTTCCTCTCACACCTCATTGCCTAGGACTGAGTGAAATGCCCATCCCTAAATCAGGCTGTGGTTTATAACAACCATAATACATACCCTGTCTAGAGGGCCAATCTCCCCCTGAAATCCACAACTATGAAGAGGGGTGAAGAGGGGTGAGCAAAATCAGGGTTCTATTAAAAAGGAAGACAGACAGATGAATGGTAGTGGGTGACAACCAGTGGAATTTGTCATAATCCTAACAGCAGAAAAGAGAGAGAAAGAGGACAAGGGAGGGGAAAGAGAAAGAGAATAATCAACTTGAGAATGGATTCAGAGGGTGGATTTTTTTTTTAACATATCAGTGAACTCAGAAATTGAGAACAATCTGCCCTTATTTTCTGTCACTCTTTCAGGGGACTTTCGTAGCCATAGAAACTAGAACTGATTGGAATAAAGTTCTTGGCCTCTCCAGCCACGGCCAACGTTTGGAACGGAATTCAAAGTCACCAGAGAGCTAGCGCTGATTCTTGGGAGAATGTGAGAGCAAACCCTCCTCACACTGCCAAACTGGCACGGGATACTGCGGCCAATCTGCAAATGAACAGTACACAATAAACAAGCCAAGGGAAAGAGCTTCAAATTCTAAATGCCCTCTTGAGAGAAGAGAGAAGGCAGTTCCTGGGAACAGTGAACAAACACTGTCAGAAAAGTGGAATCATTGATTTCTATCATGAATGACTAATGATCATTATGGTGTGGTTTAGAATAGAAATACAAGTTCTGCAGCCCAAAGAACTACTGGTCCTATCTCCTGTGACATTCCATTTACACTCACTTGATAAAAGCATGCCGATGAATTAGACTGTCTTGGGTTTGTTTAAACGCGTCCATCTCAGATTCATGAAAGTATTTACCCATGAATCCAATTTTCATTTCCATTTGTTGTGCCTCTGAGAATTTTCTTACTTGATTAGGGATGGCTGATACATGTCAAAGGTTTGAGTAAGATAAATACTGCAAACACAGCTGAGCTCTTGGTATCTTCATGTCAATGCACATGGTACTTTTAGCATGTCAATTTGATAGATCTGTGCATTTGCCATCATGAGACAATATGAAAGCCTTGAAAAATTCATGCCTAAGTCTCTAAATCCGACTGACTGGACACCACTTATCCTTACCAGCAAGTTAATAGACAGCTTTGTATCAACTCAATAGTTCATATGCAAATGCTACTACAGCCAGGTGATCAAGGACACCCTGGCCTATTTGTTGGCCTTACTGTTCTCCATTCTCCTCTATTCATACATCAGCATGAAGACTATATATCAATATACCCAAATCAAAATATGATACCACAGAATAATGGTGATAATCATGATGAACATGATCATTCATTTCACAAGTGTTATCAAATGCCTAGTAGGCACATGCTAGGCACTATTCTGGGTGTTAGAAGTGCAGCAAGGCAAAGTCCCAGCTCTTAGAATATTTATTTATTTATTGCTAAGGCAAAAAATAATGTAGGGTAAAGAGAAAATGAAGTGTGGTAGGTGGGGACAGGTCCCTCATCCATATATAGTGGTCTTTATGTGAAGGTCTCAATAATAGGGTAATATTTGAGCAGAACCCTGAGGAAATTGAGAGAACAAGCCAAAGTGGATATCTGAACAAGGAATTTCTAGGCAGAGGGAAGAATGAGTACAAGATCCCTAGAGAGAAGAGTACTCAGTGTGCTCCAGGAACAGCATGGATCCAGTGTGAGCTAGTGATGGGGAGTGGCAAGAGGTAGGACAGGGAGGGAGAGGCAAAATCTCCCAGGCCTTTTTTCAGCAAAATTAACATCTGTGACTTTAATTTGAGATGGGATACAACTGGAGGACTTTGATCACAGTAATGATATGATCTAGGGAGTCTGCAAGATGAGGACATTCAGTACCAACTTCAAGTCCAAGGACTGAAATAAAGTGAAATAGTGTAATGACCCTAAAGTGTTGCCTCCAGTAGAGCACAGCACCTCCTCTCAGAGGCCTATTCCTTTGTACCAGCCTTCTGCGGCCCAGAGCGTGTGCTGTCAGCAGAGTCTGGCAGAAAGCAGCTCATTCTGCCTACTTCCACTCTGGCTTTGGCCGTGCATGTCATGGTGGTCATTTGCCACTCTTTTAGGCACCTCAGTATCTACGCCCCTTCTTGTGTTTGAAGAATCCACCACCTCATGAGACAGAGGGTAGCTCTCACTCTAGAGGCTGAAATGCCAAATACTCTACGAGCTTCCTTTGCAGCTAGGACATGGCTCCACAAATAAGACACACCATATTTAGAGGTCCGATAGGAAGGTAGTGGCCTGTGGAAGCATCCTTTCTTCCTCCAGGGCCAGCAATGGCAAAGGTTTTGTCATAATGCTTGTGCTGGCACAGGTGATTGTAGGGCTACAAAGTTGCCGGGTCTGTCTGTACCCCCAGTCACAGAGGCAGTGCATTGTTCTGGTTATCTTTTGCTGCACAAAAAAACCACTCCTTCACAACTACTTGACTATATGCACACTTTCAAATACACACTAAAGTATTGCTAACTGTAGACACAATGCTGTATATTACATCTACAGGACTTATTTATCTTGTAACTAGAAGTCTGTACCTTTTGTCCAACTTCACCCTTATATGTCCCACCTCTGGCACCCACCAATCTGTTGGGTGTTTCTACAGATTTCTACACAATCTGTTCTGTTTCTACAGTTGTTGTTTTTTATAGATCGCAAATAAAAGTATCTCTGTCAGACTTATCCTCACTTAGCATCATGCCCTCAAGATTCATCCATGTTGTCACAAATGGCAGGATTTCCTTCTTTACTGTGACTAAATAATATTCTGCATCTCACTTTCTTTTTCTTTCTTTCTTTCTTTCTTTCTTTCTTTCTTTCTTTCTTTCTTTCCTTCGAAAGCTTTATCATTTTTTTGGTGTTTAAAACACCAATAATTTATTTTATCTTTCACAGTTCTAGAGACCAGAAGCCTGAAATCAACCACAAAACAGTCTAGCAGTTTCTACACTTACCACATGACCAAGCAATTCTACTCCTAAGTATGAACTCAGTAGAAATTCTACTAAGTAGAACTCATATAACAATTTGTATACAAATATTCAAAAATGCATACAAGCCAGTGTCCATTCTTTCACACTTCTGGAGGCCTGAAGTCTGAAGTCAATTTCACTGGGTGAAAATCAAGGTGTAAGCAGGGCCAGACTCTTCTGGAAATTCTAGGGGAGAATCTGTTCCTTGTACCTTTCAGCCTCTGGTGGCTACTGGCATCCTTGGCTTATGGTGCATCACTCCAATCTCCCTCTGTCAAATCTCCCTCTGTCTCTCCCTCTCTTTTTAAATTTTTATTTTAATCACCCAGTACTCATCACGACATGTGCACTCCTTAATCCCCTTCACCTGTTTCACCCATCTACCCCCACCCCACCTCTGATAACCGTGTTTGTTCTCTATAGTTAAGAGTTTGTTTCTTGGTTTGCCTCTCTCCCTCTATTTTCCCCTTTGCTTGTTTTGTTTCTTAAATTCCACGTATGAGTGAAATCATACGGTATTTGTCTTGCTCTTACTGACTTATTCACTTAGCATTATACTCTCTAGCTCCATCCATGTCATTGCAAATGGCAATATTTCATTCTTTTTATGGCTGAGTAATATTCTAGGTGTGTGTGTGTGTGTGTGTGTGTGTGTGTGTACACACACATACATACTACCTCTTCTTTATCCATTCATCAATCAGTGGACACTTATTCTGCTTCAATATCTTGGCTATTGTAAATAGTGATGCTATAAACATAGGGTTGCATGTATCCCTTTGATTTAGTGTTTTTGTATTCTTTGGGTAAATACCCAGTAGTACAATTGTTGGATCCTAGGGTAGTTCTGTTTTTAAACTTTGAGGAGCCTCCAAACTTTTCCACAGTGGTTGCACCAGTTTGCATTCCCACCAACAGTACACAAGTGTTCCTTTTTCTCCACATTCTCTCCAACACCTGTTGTTTCTTGTGTTGTTGATTTTAGCCATTCTGACAGGTGTAAAGTGATACCTCATTGTAATTTTGATTTGCATTTCCCTTATGGTACGTGATGTTCAGCATCTTTTCATATGCTTGTTGGCCATCTATATGTCTTCTTTGGAGAAATGTCTATTTATGTCTTCTGCCCATTTTTTAAAATGCTTATTTATTTTTGAGAGGGAGAGGGACAGAGCATGAGGAGGGGAGGGGCAGAGAGAGAGGGAGACACAGAATCCAAAGCAGGCCCTAGGCTCTGAGCTGTCAGCATAGAGCCCAACGCGGGGCTTGAACCCGTGAACCACAAGATCATGACCTGAGCTGAAGTTGGATGCTTAACCAGACTGAGCCACCCAGGAGCCCCTCTTCTGCCCATTTTTAATTGGATTATTCATTTTGGGGGTATTGAGTTTTATAAGATTTTTATGTATTTTTTTTATTCTAACCCTTTATTGGATATATTGTTTACAGATATCTTCTCCCATTCTGTAGGCTGCCTTTTAGTATTGTTGATTGTTTACTGTACAGAAGCTTTTTATTTTGATGTAGTTCCAATAGCTTATTTTTGGCTTTGTTTCCCTTACCTCAGGGAACCTATCTAGAAAAAAGTTGCGAC
Source organism: Lynx rufus (assembly GCF_022079265.1). Taxonomy (NCBI): domain Eukaryota; kingdom Metazoa; phylum Chordata; class Mammalia; order Carnivora; family Felidae; genus Lynx; species Lynx rufus. The sequence continues at coordinate 144,211,129 of NW_025814845.1, read as the reverse complement.
AGCTGATATAGAAAAGTTACTACCTGGGGCACCTGAGTGGCTCAGTCGGTTAAACACCCGATTCTTGGTTTTGGCTCAGGTGAGTTCGAGTTCTGCATCAGGCTCCATGCTGATAGTGCAGAGAGTGCTTGAGATTCTCTCTCTCCCCGTCTCCCTCTGCCCCTACCCTGCTCATGCTCTCTAAATAAATAATTTTTTTTTTAACATTTATTCAGTTTTGAGAGACAGAAAGAGGCAGAGTGCAAGCGGGGGAGGGGCAGAGACAGAGGGAGACACAGAATCCGAAGCAGGCTCCAGGCTCTGAGCTGTCAGCACGGAGCCAGATGAGGGCTCGAACTCACACACCACAAGATCATGACCTGAGCTGAAGTCAGACACTTAAACCAACTGAGCCACCCAGGCGCCCTTCAAAAGAAATAAATGAACTTAAAAAAAAGGTTACTGCCTGTGCTCTTTTCTAGGATTTTTATCCTCCAATACCATTTGTTGAAGAGACTGTCCTCCCATTGGATATTCTTGCCTCCTTTGTTGGAGATTAATTGGCCATATAGTCGTGGGTATATTTCTGGATTTTTTATTCTGTTCCATTGAACTGTGTGTATATTTTTGTGCCAGTATCATACTGTTTTAATTACTACATCTCTGTAATATAAATTCAAGTCCAGAATTCTGATACCTCTAGCTTTGCTTTGCTTTTTCAAGATCGCTTTGGCTATTTGGGGTCTTTTGTGGTTCCATACAAATGTTAGGATTGTTTGTTGTAGTTCTTTGAAAACTGTTGGTATTTTGATAGGGATTGCCTTAACTGTGTAGATTGCTTTGGGTAGTATAGACATTTTAACATATTTGTCTTCCAATTCATGAGCATGGAATGTCCTTCCATTTCTTTGTGTCATCTTCAATTTCTGTCACCAGTATTTTACAGTTTTCAGAGTACAAGTCTTCCACCTTTTTGGTTAGCTTTATTCCCATGTATCTTACTATTTTGGTTACAATTCTAAATGGAATTGTTTTCTTAATTTCTCTTTCTGCTGCTTCATTATTGGTGTATAAAAATGCAACAGATTTCTGTACATTGATCTTGTATCCTGCAACTTTACTGAATTCATTTATCAGTTCTAGCAGTTTTTTAGTGGAGTCTTTCAGATTTTCTATATATAGTACCATGTCATCTGCAAATACTTAAAGTTTTGTTTCTTTATTACCAATTTGGATTCCTTTTATGTCTTTGTGTTGTCTGATTGCTGTGGCTAGGACTTCTACTACTGTGCTGAATAAAAGTGGTGAAAGTGAACATCCCTGCCTTGTTCCTAACCTTAGGGAAAAGGCTCAGTTTTTCCCCATTGAGGATGATGTTAGCCATGGGTTTTTCATATATATATGTATATATATATAGCCTTAATTATGTTGAGGTATGTTCCCTCTAAACCTATTTTGTTGAGGGTTTTATCATAAATGAATGTTGTACTTTGTCAGATGCTTTTTCTGTGTCTATTGAAATGATCGTATGGTTTTTATCCTTTCTTTATAAATGCGATGTATCACATTGCTTAATTTGCAAATATTGAACCACTCTTGCAACCCAAGAATAAATCCCACTTTATCATGGTGAATTATTTTTTTAATGTATTGTTGGATTCAGTTTGCTAGAATTTTATTGAGGATTTTTGCATCTGTGTTCATCAGAGATATTAGCCTGTCCTTAGCTAATATTAGCTAATGTTAGTATTAGCTAATACAGACATATTAGCCTGTAGTTCTCTTTTTTTGTTGTTGTGTCTTTATCTGGTTTTGGTATCAGGGTAATGCTGCCATCAAAAAATGAATTTGGAAGCTTTCCTTCCTCTTTATTTTTTGAAATAGTTTGAGAAGAATAAATTTTAACTCTTCTTCAAATGTTTGGTAGAGGAGCACCTGGGTGGCTCAGTGAGTTAAGTGTCTGACTCTTGATTTTGGCTTAGGTAATGATCTCACAGTTCTTGAGATCAATCCCCATGTCAGGCCCAATGCTGATGGCTTGGGGCCTGCTTAGGATTCTTTCTCTCTGCCACGCCCCACTCATGCACTCTCTCTCTCTCTCTCTCTCTCTCTCAAAATAAAAAAATACATTTAAAAATGTATGTATATATATATATATTTCATATATATATATATATATATACACACACACACACATATATATATATATACACACACACACATATTTGGTAGATAAATATATATATATATATATATATATATATATATATATATATATATTTGGTAGAATTCACCTGTGGAGCCATTCCTTTTTTTTTGTTGGGAGTTTTTGATTACTGATTCTTTATTTTGCTGGTTATCGGTCTGTTCAAATTTTCTATTTCCTCATGTTTCAGTATTGGTATGTTATATGTTTCCAGGAATTTATCCATTTTTGTAGGTTGTCCAATTTGTTGGCCGATAGCTTTTCATAATATTCTCTTATAATTGTTTGTATTTTTGTGATCTTGGTTTTTACTTCTCCTTAGTTGTGACTTTATTTATTTGGGTCCTTTCTCTTTATATCCTGATAAGCCTAGCTAGAGGTTTATGAATTTTATTGATTTTTTAGAAGAACCAGCTCCTAGTTCATTGATCTGTTCTATTGTTTTGTTTTGTTTTGTTTTGTTTTTAGTTTCTATATCATTTATTTCTGCTCTAATCTTTATTATTTCCTTCCTTCTACTGGTTTTAGGCTTTGTTGCTCTTTTTTCTACATCCTTTAGGTGTAAGGTTAGGTTGTTTCAGATTTTTGTTTGTTTCTTGAGGTAGATCTGTATTGCTATACACTTCTCTCTTAGAATTGATTTTGCTACGGCCAAAAGGTTTCGAACTGTTGTGTTTTAATTTTCATTTCTTTCTATATACTTTTTTATTTCTTCTTTTATTTCCTGACTGACCTGCTTTTACTTTCATTTATTTCCATGCACTTTTTTATTTCTTCTTTCATTTCCTGGCTGGTCCATTCATTGTTTAGTAGCATGTTATTTAACTTCCATGTATTTGTGGTCTTTCTGGATTTTTTCTTGTGGTTGACTTCTACATTCATAGCATTGTGGTCAGAAAAGATGAATGATATTACTTTGATCTTCTTGAATTTGTTGAGACTAGTTCTGTGGCATAATATATGATGTATTCTGGAGAATGTTCATGTACACTTCAAAAGAATGTGTATTCCACTGTTTTAGGATGGAATCTTCCAAGTATATCTGTTAAGTCCATCTGGTCCAGTGTGTCATTCAAAGCCATGTTTTCCTTTTGATTTTCTGTTTAGATGATCTGTGCATTGATGTAAGTGGGGTGTTAACATCCCCACATATAATAATAACTATTATTATATTATTGATTACTTCCTTTATATTTGTTATTAACCATTTTATGAATTTGGGTGCCTCTATGTTGGGTGCATAAATATTTACAATTGTTATATCTTCTTGTAGGATTGTCTCCTTTATTATTATACAGCCTTCTTTGCTCTTATTAGTCTTTGTTTTAAAGTCTGTTTTGTCCAATATAAGTATTGCTACTCTGGCTTTCTTTTGACATCCATTTGCATGATAAATGTTTCTCTACCTCCTCATTTTCTTTTATGTTTTTATTTAAATTCCAGTCACACACACACACACACACACACACACACACACACACACCACATCTTCTTTACCTATTTATCAATTAATGGATACTTGCGCTGTTTCCATAATTTGGCTATTGTAGATAATGGTGCTATAAACATAGGGGTGCATGTATCCGTTTGAACTTGTGTTTTTGTATTCCTTGTGTAAATACCTAGCAGTGTGATTGCTGGATTACAGGGTAGTTCTATTTTTAACTTTTTGAGGAGACTCCATACTGTTTTCCACAGGGGCTGCATTCCCACCAACAGTGCACAAGTGTTCCCCTTTCTCCACATTCTCGCCAACACCTGTTATTTCTTGTGTTGTTGATTTTAGCCATTCTGACAGGTGTAAAGTAATATCTCATTGTAGTTTTGATTTGCATTTCCCTTATGGTACGTGATGATGAGCATCTTTTCATATGCCTGTGGCCATCTGTATGTCTTCTTTAGAGAAAATCTATTCATATCTCCTGCCCATTTTTAATGGGATTATTCATTTTTGGGGTATTGAGTTTTATAAGTTCTTTATATATTTTTGATACTAACCCTTTATTGGATATATTGTTTACAAATATCTTCTACCATTCTGTAGGCTGCCTTTTAGTATTGTTGATTATTTCCTTCACTGTACAGCAGCTTTTTTTTTTTAGAAGTTTTTTGTTTTGAAGTAGTCCCTTCCCATAGTTTATTTTTACTTTGGTACCCTTGCTTCAGGAGACATATCTAGAAAGAAGTTGCTATGGCTGATGTCAAAGAAGTTACTGCCTGTGCTCTCTTCTAGGATTTTTAGGTCTTTAATGTATTCTGAATTTATTTTTGTGTATTCCACCCCCTCACTTTTAATCTGCAGGTGTCTTTAGGCCTAGAATGAGTCTCTTATAGGCAGCATATAGATGGCTCTTGTTGTTTTTAGCCATTCTGTCACTTTTGATTGGAGCATTTAATCCATTTGCTTTCCTTTTTTTTTTAATGATTTTCTTTTTTTTTTAATGTTTTTTATTTATTTTTGAAGGGGAGAGAGAGACAGAGCATGAGCAGGGGAGGAGCAGTGAGAGGGAGACACAGAATCCGATGCAGGCTCCAGGCTCTGAGCTGTGAGCACAGAGCCCGATGCAAGGCTCGAACTCACGGACTGTGAGATCATGACCTGAGCCGAAGTCAGATGCCTAACCGACTGAGCCACCCAGGCGCCTCAATCCATTTGCTTTCAAAGTAATTACTGATATATATTTATTGCCATTTTATTACTTGTCATATGGTTGCTTCTGAAGATTTTCTCTGATACTTTCTTGTTTCTCTCTTTCATGGTTTGCTCGTTTTCTTTAGTTATATATTTGGATTTCTTTCTCTTTATTCTTTGTGCATTTATTTAGTGGTTTTGCTTTGTGGTTACTATTAGATTTGCATATTACAACTTCTGCATATAATAGTCTATACTAAGTTGATGGTCATTTAAGTTTAAACGCATTGTTTACTCCTCTCCTCCCCACATTTTAGATATATAGTGTCATATTTTACATCGTTTCATTTCCCAGATTAGGGAATTTTTCACCTATTATTTCTTCATATATATTCTCTGCCCCCTTAGCTAGCTAGCTAGCCTCCTTCTTCTTCTTCTTCTTCTTCTTCTTCTTCTTGGACTCCAAGAATATAAATATTATTACATTTGATAGAGTCACTGAGTTCCCTAAGTCTATTCTCATTTTACATAATTCTTTTTTCCTCTCTTCATTCAGTTTGATTGCTTTCCATTACTCTGTCTTCTAGATCATTAATTCATTCCTCTGCTAATTCCATATTGCTGTTCATTCCATCAAGTGTGTTTCTCATTTCATTTATTGAGCCCTTTATCTCTGCTATGTTATTACTTTTCTCTATATTAATGGTCTGATGTCCTCCCCTCTTTCCTCAAGTCCAGTGAGTATCATTATGATCCTTGTTTTAAATTCTCCATCAAGCATATTACTTCTGTTTCACTTAGATCTCCTGCCAACAGCCTTGTCTTTTTCTTTCATTTGCAACAAATTCCTCTGTCTTCTCATTTTGTCTTAGTTTCTGTGCCTGTTTCTCTGTGTTAGGAAAGCCAGCTCTGTCTCCTGTTCTTGAGGGTAATGTCTTTATGCAAAGGAGGTCTTGTACAGTCCTACAGTGTAGTGTTCCCTGTTCCCCAGGGCCTAGGGCTTCCAGGAGTATATCTAATGTGTGTTGCCTGCACTCTTGCGTTGTGCCCTGGCTGCTTTATCCTTCAGGCCAGTCAACTGCAGATGCTATCTTTGCCTTTTGTGGGAAGTGTTTGGTCCCTGGCCTGAATGTGGCATTGTAATTAGGTGTTCTCTGGCCTGCTGTGGAATGAGACCTGTTGCTGCCACCACTGGAACCATCGCTTTGCAGAACTCCTAGGTCAGGAGGCATAGTGTTGGCAGGGGTTTGGGCCAGTCTTCTGGGGGAAGTGGCCCACCACCTGAGACTGAGGCAAGCATTACTGGGAAGGAAGTTTCCACCAGAGCATGGAAGGGCAGGGTTTAGTGTAAGCAAGTTAGGTAGCGAGTGTCAGCACTGCACTCGTTTCCATATGTGGCCCTGTGTTTATTCTGGTGTGCAGGGCAAGGAAATGGTGCCTACCGGTTCATTTGTTCCTGGAGAGGTTTCTTCATGAATGCTGCCTCTCTGGGACATGTTCTGAGATGTGCAAATAATTTCCCCACTCTGTGCCCCAGGCACTCTTTAGATTGTTGTTTCCATGTTGTATGCCCACAGACTGTTTGCCCTTTCTTCTCTCCAAGAGCAGCCCCTATGTCCTCTGAGCTTTCCCAGAGCCAAGCATTTGCCTTTAAAACTTTAGGCTTTGAGCCCTGCTTGTTTCAAGAACTCACAAAATTTGGGCACTCTAGCTTTCCAAGCCAATTGCTATGGGGATTTGTTTTCCCTATGTGCTCCCCTGTGTGTCAGTCTGTCTCCCACCCTTGTCTGTGACTACAGCTCCCTCCCTACCAGCAACCACACTCTGTTTCTCTCCCAAACCACATTTCTGTACTTTCTGCTTTCTTAGATATGGCCTCTTCTCTACCTTTAGTTGTGCAGTTTGTTCTGCCAGTCTTCAGATCAATTTCTGGGGTATTGAGGATGATTTGATAGTTATCTGGTTGTATTCGTGGGATGAGGCAAGCCTAGGTTCTTCCACTCTGCCACCATTTTCCCCTTCTTCTACTTCTCACATTTCTTGATCCATTCATCTGTTGATAAACACTTAGGTTGTTTCCATGTCTTGATTATTATAAATGCTGCAATAAACATGAGGGTGTAGATATCTCTTTGAATAGTGATTTTGTTTCCTGTGGATAAATATCCAGAAGTAGAATTTCTGGATCATATGGTAGCACTATCTTTAAATTTTTGAGGAAACTCCATAATGTTTTTGATAATGGTTGCACCAATTTACATTTCCACCAACAATGCGCAAGTGTTCCCCTTTCTCCACATTCTTGCCAACATTTGTTATCTCTTGTTTTTTAATGATAGCCACTTTAACATGGTATCTCATTGTGGTTTTGATTTGGATTTCCCTGACAATTAGTGATTTTGAACATACTTTCATATACATGTTGGCCATTTGTATGTCTTCTGTAGAAAAATGTTTATTCAGGTCCTCTGTCTGTTATTTATTTATTTATTTACTTACTTACTTACTTACTTACTTATTTTGAGAGAGCTAGTGATAGAGGGAGCTGCAGAGAGAAAGAGGATCTTAAGCAGGCTCCACACTGTCAGCGTGGAGCCCGATGCGGGGCTCAAACCCATGAACCATGAGATCACGACCTGAGCCAAAATCAAGAGTCATATCCTTAACTGACTGGCCACCCTGCCTTATTTTTAAATCGATTGTTTGGGGTTTGTTTTTTCATTGAGTTGTGTGGGTTTGTTACATATTTTGGATATTAACCCCTTATTGGAGACATGATTTGTAAATATTTTCTTCCATTCCATAAGTCATCCTTTCATTTTGTTGATGTTTCCTTTGTAGCACAGAAGCTTATTAATTTGATGTAGTCCCAATTGTATATTCTATCTTTTCTTGCCTTTGATTTTGGTGTCAAAACCAAAATAAACTCATTGCGAAGACTGATATTAAGGAACTTACTCTTTATGTTTTTTTCCTGAGTTTCCTGGCTTCAGGTCTTATGTTCAAGTCTTTAATCCATTTTGAGTTGATTTTTGTGATGGTGTAAGATAGGGATCCACTTTCATTCTTATGCATATGGCTGTCCAGTTTTCCCAGCACCATTTATTAAGAAGACTATCCTTTTCACAATTGCATATTCTTGGCTCTTTTGTTGTAAATCAACTGACCATATACGCATGGAAAAGACTTCAATTCTTTAAACCTAAAGCATTCCTATTACTGTTATCATCCCTGAAATCAGTTCATGGTTTTTGCAACCATAGAATCTTGGGTCTATGAAAATTACATTCATACATACTTTTTTCTTTTCTCTGATCCAGCATTTTGATTGCCTCAGTTGCTGCTGAAGAGGAAGAAATTTCCAGAAGCCCCAAACAGATGTGAAAACTCCATCTATCTTCAGTATGTCAGGCTACATAAGCAGTACCTCACTAAAACTATCAAAGGACAATTCTTTTTCAGACTACCAGATCTATGAGCACTGAAACAAGCAATCAGTTGAAATAACAACAAAAAAAAAAAAAAGAAGAAAAGAAACAAAGAGTACATGCTGTACATTTTGACTATTCATGAAACTTAAAAGTTCAGAGTTATAATACATAGAGTGAAACATATAACACAAACATTCGGGTTTTTAAATCCCACATATCTACATACTAATGTTTATGAATAGCTTTCCACTCATATGCCTCATGTTTGCCTAGAAATATCTTGCCATTACCTTTGTATTTCCTACCTGTCTTACGGATCAGTGGACAAACATAACTGTCAAACATCATGAGCTCCCCAGAATATTAGAGTTATATAATATTATCAGCCATGATTATGGCCATTAGTATAAAATGCTAGAAAACATGCTTTTTTGGTTTCTTTGTGTGTTTATTTGCCACTGAAGTATAAACATCAACTATCAGGGGGAGAAATGTACTGATTCACCAGGTTAAAATCTCTCAGAGACTGAGACACATTTCCAATGGTTTCCCACATAACTATTTTGGACCATAGTATTTCTACAGCTTGGACTTGTGCCTAATCATACAATCAGATTGCTTCAACCACCCAGATGTATATGGACAAAAATAGTAATTCCACACCAAGTTATTATTAGCTTTTGTTGCTTGAATCATGGCTTGAGATCTATTTGTTTTTAGAAGTGATATTGACATAATCAAATTACAATTAGTTTGAATATGTTCTTCCTAGCTTGTGCCCCCATTAGCAGCTCTCAGTTAGAAACCCTCTCATAAATGGACAAAGTATTGTTCCTTAAGCATTATCAGTTTACCCATAAAATCTTATTCTTCTTTAAGGAAGTCTGACCTACTGCATATGTTATAGTAATGAGCTTTTTAAGTATAAAACGTTGATTTTAGAGGTAGCTACTAACTATTATTTTAGGTCAAGGGCTTTAAAGTTGAAGCCAATCACCCAGCAGGATAAGAGATTCTGAAACAGTGAGAATTAAATATTACACACAGTATTAGAATCAGAACAGGCAAGCCCATGGTATAACATGGCAATGCCCTTTATCTAACAGGGAGCATGAAGTATAGGGGTCACTACATAAATGTGAAATGTGCGTGTATTAATTGTAGTGGCCATTTGGAAAGTTCTGTTTCATTTGGTTTTAACTAAGTTTCAAGTCTTCAGATAACAATTCTACACCACCTAAAATCCTTTTTAATAGTAGATATTATATTAGCTGTATAATTGGTAATATACAAATTAAGTATATTAATTTGAAATGTACCTGTTAATAACAAATGGTGTGTCATCATTCAGAAGGTTTAAGTTGGGTGTTACTTTTTTTTTTTTTTAATTTTTTTTTCAACGTTTATTTATTTTTGGGACAGAGAGAGACAGAGCATGAACGGGGGAGGGGCAGAGAGAGAGGGAGACACAGAATCGGAAACAGGCTCCAGGCTCTGAGCCATCAGCCCAGAGCCTGACGCGGGGCTCGAACTCACGGACCGCGAGATCGTGACCTGGCTGAAGTCGGACGCTTAACCGACGGCGCCACCCAGGCGCCACCCAGGCGCCCCCGGGTGTTACTTTTAAAGACAGCATTTGGAGTTTTCCCAGACTAGCAGTTCAGATTTAAAATGAGTTACTGGCTCAATTAACCCTTTCGTGAAGTAGCAATTTGAGGAAATCAAGCCAAATTAAATGTGGGGCGGGGGAGGGGAGGTGAAATACATAATCTTTGTTTTGTCAGTTTTCCATCCTCCCTTTCATTTTTCCCTCCTCATTCCTGATGCCTCTGCTTTCACTAGCTTCCTATCTTACACCCCTCTTCATCCAGCTATTCAACAAATCTTCAAGTAAGTTTGAACCTGATAGCTTTTTTTTTGCCATGTCATTGCTTTTATTTATATTTGAGAAAACAAAGTATATTTTAGCTCAATTTTCAAACTAATCAAGCATTTGTGAACCTGATTACCTGTTAAACAAGATCCAAGAAATACCACTAACAGTAGAATTTCAGGTAGATGGTGACAGGTTAGGATGGTAATTGGATCCAGTAGGGGTGGTTGGAAGGCCTTGGAAATGGAGGTTTTTGAATCCCCTATCTGCCTCCTCTTAGGTTCTAAAGGTCAGAGACGAAGAATGTTAAGAACACCCCATCATTACTGTTTTTGCCTATCACAAACTTTGGCCAGACCAACCCCCATCCAATGCCCTTGAAATAGATACACCAGAGATATTGGCTTACCCTGACCTATCATTTTTCTGTCAATAAAACATTAATAACTATAAATAACTTAGAATACAATTACTGGGGGGAAATGGCAAAGCAAAAGCTCCTTCCACATTGACAGATAAAAGCAACATTTTAAATCAGATCAGATTGAAGTACTGACAATATTTAATAAAATGTTTCTAAGCAACAGGGTAGAAGAATCAAAGAGCTTCAACAGAGCTGACATTAATAGAAAGAAAAGGGATCCAAAAATAGCCTCATTTTCTTATAAGCAATTCAGTCTGCAAGGTAAAACAAACTCCTTTCCAAAACAGCCTCCTGAATAATAATCTCTTTCCAAACATCCTGTGTTTGGCCTCAGCATGGAAAAACCATGATAGTAGCCAACTTTTAATATGTATGAAAAACTTGGGGAGTAAGTGCTGGGGAACAGCAATGATTTCGATGCCCTGGCCATGTGGTAAACCCTTCTTCAACTCTTGGTTACCAAGATAACCACAAATAAAAAGGAATGCTTGATTTCTCTTGTATATATGTTCTAAGTCCATCTAAGTGGAACTTTTTAAATCCCATTGCTAGTGGCACCTAGCTTTGTCAGCAAGAAAGATTTTTGAATTTACAGAAATTCAAATGTCTGTAATAAGCCAGAATGAGTCTTAATAGATTCGAGTCAAGAGGAGAATATGTGATCTTTCCCTGTCACCTTAATGCCATAAGACCAAGAATGATTTTAATACTTGTATATCAGTTTTCTCACCACTGTGTCTTTGAAATTACAGCTTAGGAATCAGTAAACATTCTCATTAGCTTTTTCAGGAGATGAGTACAGTGTGTGTAAATGTCCTTTTTAAATAACAGTTTGTAGAGAAGGCCTGTGGCATACAAATGTTTATTCTCGGCTCTCTTTTACTCTGCATTTAAAAAAAGGGGGGGGGGCGCCTGGGTGGCTCAGTCAGTTGGGCCTCTGACTTCGGCTCAGGTCATGATCTCACAGCTTGTGGGTTCGAGCCCCTTGTCAGGCTCTGTGCTGACAGCTCAGAGCCTGGAGCCTGCTTCGGATTCTGTGTCTCCCTCTCTCTCTCTGGCCCTCCCCCACTCATACTGTCTCTCTTTCTCTCTCTCAAAAATAAATAAACATTAAAAAAAATTTTTTTAACTTAAAAAAAAAAACAACCATGTATAATGGGCTCAAGAAAGAAAAAAAGAACACTGTGCAGGCTACTGGTCTGACTGACAAACCAGTATTGGATACTTTGATTTCTGCATTTCTGCTGCCAGCTACAGACAGAAATAGAGTCAGGGTAGGAAACTGTACAGATCATTTCATTGGAGAAAAAGATGTTTAGTAAAAAACACATATACATACATTCAGGGAACCATAGTTTTTAGGGTTATGTGATGATTAGCCACACTGAAAAACCTCACCAAAAATATATATTGTGTGATGATTTACACAATTAGGCCACAATACTTTGGTCCCACCAACTTCCAGCCCAAGGACTGCATACCTCCTGCCAAAATGAGCCTGACTTTCCTCCATGTCATGTCTTTCTACACTCCAAATACAAATTCTAAAACTACTGCTTTGCTCTTTCAAGCCATCATCAATTTTAAAACTAACTTAACCTAATCCAGTGTTTTTACACGAGTTTCCTTGGTGGACATTTTTTTAAAGTGCATTTATGTATTCTGAGAAAGAAAGAACGCAAGCAGGGGAAAGGCAGAGAGAGAGGGAGAGAGAGAATCCTAAGCAGTCTCCTCACCATCAGTGCAGAGTCCGATGTGGGGCTCAAACCCACTAACCACGAGATCATGACCTGAGCCAAAATCAAGATTCGGATGCTTAACCGACTAAGCCACCCAGGAACCCCCCTGCCTCCCTTGGTGGACATTTTTAAGACATGGGTTTGATGTTATGGTTTTCATTGTTCTTATTATTCCTATCACTTTTTAATATATCTCAGTGAAAGGATAAAGTCATCCAAAAGTAAAATGTCTACGTTTTTTATAGAAAATGATTAGCACAATGTCCATTTAAAATCATTTCCACAAAGCCTGAAATTAAGCTGCCAACTGCTCCTACCATTTTTCTAAGGTAGCCATTATAGTGTTCCTCCCCCCACTTTTTAAACTATTATGCATCTTAGGTTCTCTAATAACTACTTGAGGGAGTCAGAGATGTGAGACTAAAATTGAGTGCAAGGTTAATGTTCTTTTACTCAGCCTCCATCCCTAATACTCTGCTGATATAGCCATTTTTCATTTTAATAATATAATGGTGTTTTCGTTCAGACATATTGCCTACATTAATGCTGTCTTTCCTGATGTCAGCATGTATATTTAAATTGTGCCACACCACACAGAAGAATATCAGGTCAGCCATAGCTCATGGCAGTAAAAACGTGCTGAATTGATGGAGAAATTAAACTGCTTCGAATTATATATTGCTTTTTATCTTTGAGAGTCAAACTACAAAATATGCTTTGCATTATTCTAGATTATTACCCTTAAAATGCCTCCTGTAGGTAAATCAACTGATTTGACTTAACATGGAGAGTATCTTGCAGATAAATCCTGCATGGCAGGGCGTGAGTTACCATCCACCGCCCCCCTCCCCCCGCCACCCATTGCTTGCTTGTTCTTCAAGAGCCCAAGCTCTTAAATCATTATTTAAAACATTGAGAAATAGTGTTGAAGCATGAAATATTCTCTCCAGGCACAGGAACTTTGGGGAATAGCAAAGAACACTGAAACAAGAAGCAGAAGACTGTTGTCTTCTTACCTGGCTCAGCCAATAACTAGCTATGTGAACACAATTTAGACCACCTTTATTGCCATTTTATATGCTCTAAGTGGCTCGCAGTTACCACACAGACCAAATTCAAGCCCTCGGTGTGGCCTTCAATTTCAGCCACTGTTCTACTCCAACTGTCTAAAGGGTGATCGTGTGTAGGGGTGAGGTGTCCAGACTGCTGGGAATCCTCAGTCCACCCCTGGCCGGCCATGTGAACTTGGATAAATTACTTAATCTCTCTGGGACTCAATTTCCTAATTTGTAAATGAGAGATAATAGCTGCCTTGTTGGGCTGTGCTAAGAATTAAGTGAGTTGAAATTGCCATGTCCTTAGTACAGTACCGGTAAAGAGTAAGTACTCTGTGTTTGTTAAAGAAAAAGGAGTCTCCTCCCAACTTCCACTTTAAACCCACCTGCTCCACAAAACTTTCCCAAATGAATGTACATGCTTTCAGAATCAATGGACAATTGTTGAGTTACATTAGCAGCCCAGACACGTTGATGTGTTCAAGGTGTCTGAAAGCAATGAGACTGATTTTCCTGATGCTTGATCCACTTCATAGTCACCCTTCATGTTCCTTCTTATGTTTCTTTGTTCCCTGTGTATGTGTAAGCATGAGAGATTTTGTTCCCTCTGAAGAAGTAATTCTTACCCACTCCACTTCCCCTGGCAAATTTCCATTCCTCTTTCAATACCACCTCTTCTGTGAAGCTTTTCCTGACACCCCCAGCTAGTAAGGCACTCTCTTTTCACAGCAGTTTTTAAATGGCCACAAAATTCTTTGACATTCCTCCCACTGAGAGTTACGGTCTATGTTCCTTCCTCTTGCTTCTGGGTGGACTTGTAGCTGCTTCATCTGAAAGAGTATGTGGCGGAAGTGAAACCAGTGTCTTACAAAGCTGGGCTTCCACCTTGTTTGCTGGAACACACGCACTTGGAGCCTGAGACTGCCATGCCTCGAGGAAACCTGGCCACATGGAGAGGTCCTGTGTACACACTCTGGGCAGTAGTCCTAGCCATCATGCCTTCCCAGTTGGGTCCCAGACATTGTGGGACACAGACATGTCATTTCTTTCCTGTCTTTTTTATGCCCTTTCCAAATGCCTAACCCACCGAATCTGTGAGAAATGAAAATATGGCTGCCTCAAGCCATTAAATCCTGGGCTAATTTATTACACAGCAAAGTAACTGGAACAATTTTCTATGATTCCAAGTGACTTTGTATAGATCAACATTATAGCACTCAATAGCAGTGAAGAATAATAATTTGTATTTGTCCCGCTCACAGGATTGTGAGTTCCACAAAGGCCTTATTCACCTCTGTATGCTAGCACCAAATATTGTGCCTGGCATATAATAGATGCTCACTGTATGTTTATTGAATAAATCATTTCTTAGAGAGCACAGATGTCAAATAGAGTAGACTTAAATTATGATAGAGTTAAGATATAATTTTAGTTTATAAGCACCGAACAAATGGCAGTGTTTATGTATCTGTATATATGTTTAACACATGCAAATGTACATACCCATTTTCTGTGCATTTGTTCACCCCAGACTCCCTGCCCCTACCACACCAGGACCTACTATTTACTGGGCTGTTCACTTCAAGGGATCACCTAATTTGGACTAGCTTAGAGAAAACTCTTTTTTCTTCTTGGCCCTAAATTGTGCCTGCGCACAAAGCCCTCCTTGAAGTCATCCTTGTTAAATTAGTACAGAACATGACAGGAAGCTGGCCTCTGGCTTCCAAACCAAGAGGCGGTCAGACCGTAAAATTCTTAACAGATTCTTTCATGGGATATGCACACACCCTTTAACTAGCGTTGGCTTCCATATTGTTCTCTATTTTTATTCAGTTCAAGTAAGCCAAGAAAGTGCAGAGTTTTTGTTTTCATTGCCAGCTTTAGCTAACTATATATAGATACGATATTATATGCTCACGTAGACATGTAACATATATATGTATATTCACACCAAGTTTTTTCCATCGGGTTAGCAGCCTGATTTGGCTCAACTCTGTAGCTTAGAGCTCCTGGTAATACTTCAGGGAATGCTGTTCACTTGCTCCGCCATGTGCTGTGCTGGGGAAATCTGTACCATCCCTGCTAAATGCCAAGCAGAAGCCTCATTCTGGCTTCATTTATTTTGTTGGGTTTGAGGAAAATCTTTGATTCAGTGTCTACAGGCAAACCAATCTTGCCACTTCTCAAATGTCTAATTCTATAAATGGAATTTAAAAAACCATGTGAGTCAACAAGTATGTAAAAGGGCCGAGATTGAAGTAAACATGAATTGTACTCCAAAGTGACATCACAGACTCTGAGATTGGGATTTATGGGGCAGTGCCAGGCCGTGAACCATACAAGTGTAAGGTGGAACCACATATATACACTGGGATTGTAACCATCCTCACAGAGGCTTTCCCAGACCTTCCTATATAAAGTGGTCCTCTGCACCCTTTTGTTTCTTCTTTCATAGAATTCTATTTTCTTACATAGCCAGACAAGTCTCAGATATCATGTCTTCTAGGATAGATGAAGCTTCATCTATGTGATTAGGTACTGGGAACCCAGGCTTCTGCATTGAATTAGATAATGTTCTGGATATTGGTTAAGATTTATTTCTTTCTCCTAAAATAGTAGTAATACATGTCCTGGTTGTTTATGACTTCAGGCCTAAATCCAGTTTGTTTGTTTTTTTTTTTATTTTTTTTTAACGTTTTTATTTATTTTTGAGACAGAGAGAGACAGAACATGAACGGGGGAGGGGCAGAGAGAGAGAGAGACACAGAATCCGAAGCAGGCTCCAGGCTCTGAGCCATCAGCCCAGAGCCCGACGCGGGGCCCGAACCCACGGACCGCGAGATCGTACCTGAGCCGAAGTTGGACGCTCAACCGACTGAGCCACCCAGGCACCCCCTTAAATCCAGTTTTAGGTAACAGGCAAGAAAACATATACTAACACTTTATCACAATTTGTCATGCATTGAATTAGCTTGTATTTTATCTACTTAAAATATGGGTGCTTCAATGTGGCATTCATGTGATATAAATAAAAATATATGCAAAATAATGTAAAACTATATATCATAGGATTTTACTGGAAGAGTTTAATAGCATGTAAAACATCATGCATGCCAAGGACCAGACACCCCATTAATTGCCCCTCATCTACTTATCTGTATTTTATACACATCTATATTATACCACCAAGCATATTGTATTTTTAGCTATATATACATATATATATGTATGTATTAGCTATATATATATATATATATATATGTATTAGCTATATATATATGTATTAGCTATATATATACACATATATACACATATATACACAGTGTGTGTGTGTGTATATATATGTGTGTGTGTATATATATATATATTTATATGTGTATGTGTATATTTATATGTGTATATTTATATATATATATATTATTTTCTCATTACATAGCACACAAAATTATAATGATTAATATTTGGTGAAGTCATGCCTTCCAGTTTCTCTCAGAGCAAAAGTAACTATCACCATTTTTTATCCATTACTCCCTCCTACCCAATATCAACAGGGAAACTAAATGTAAGCCCAGGAGGAGCATGCTTATAGATATTTCTTAATCTGTAGTCCTGTGGAGGCAAGAATGCCAGGAGAAAGGTTGTTCTGCAGCTTAGAGGAAACCCAGACACTTAATAGTAAACTGAGGTTCATTTATGTTGTGAGTGATTGTGGTGAATGTTAAAAAGGAAGTGGGATGATTTTCATGGCTTACACTAGAAAAATGATGGAACGCAAGACATGGGATGGTGAAGGTGAAAGTTAGAGAGGTAGTAGGCACCCCCTGCTTTGCTTCAAGTACTCTGGAATTTCGTTAGCTGAACTGTGTTCCACATAAACAGCCTAGTTGGCAGCCATTGTGTTTTCTCAGGCTACTATTCAATGATCTACAGATATGTTTTTCATCATCATTACCTAAAGAATCTAACTTCCAAAGACATCTCAGTAGTAAGCCTTTTGAGGAGAGCAGAAAATTAACCTTAAACACCTATCACATATGGTTACTAAATGACTCATGGCAAAATTCCAGCCCAGTTGGGTTCTCAAAATTTCACGCATAACAGGATCACCTGAAGAGTCTATGAAGGCATGGATTGCTTGCCCCACCCCCAGAGATTCTGACTTAGTGATCCTAGTTGGGGCCAGAGAATTCACATCTCTAGCAAACATCATCCCAAGTGATGCTAACGCTACTTGACTAGGGACCTCATTATGAGAAGCACTGCCCTCACTCATCTCCCATGCTGATCTCCCTGGCAGGATATGCATACCTTCTCAAAAACTCTTCCTACCATTCCAGTCTAATGGGATGGGATGCCAGGTGGTGAGCATTAGCAATGCCATACATTGCTAAAATAAATACATATATCTAAAATAACAAAGAGATGAAGTTATGAAAAAAGGGAAGTGAAGAAAGATATACATTTAGTTGGCAAGAAAACAAAAAACTGATATCCCTTGCCTTCCACAACACCAAACGTTACACTCTGTCAAGGGTATGGCGTGTGTTATTTTGAGCTCCTCTACAAGGACTTAAAACTATCTCATTCACAAAAGTTTTCTTTGAATCCTCTCAAAAATACACTGTCTTTCCCAAATGTGTTGATAATCCTTCCTCCCCCTCCCTTCTATTGTTCCATGTAGGTAAAGACAATGCTAAATGGTTTGCAGTCATAACATTAATGATAAAGAAAATCATAGATGTACATTTGATTTTCACAACTCAGTGTCAATTGGGGTCACTTTGTGTTTTGAGATTAAAATAAAATTGGCTCAAATCTCCAGTTCATATAGTCTGGGCAATCCTCTGACCCTCCCAATGTCTCTATGGATTTCATGGGATTATGTTTTTGCCTAGTCACTTCTAACTACCATTTTCTCTTCTACTCAATTCTAGAACTCACTCATTCCTCACTTCTTGAATTAGAGCCTTTATCTGCACAGTTTAATCACTCAACTGGGAAATACAGCTGTTGAGGAATACAGTTCAACCTGTATTTCTTCCCAAACACTTTTTTATTCTAAGCTCTCTTGTATTATGGATCCTACTGAAGACTTGTGGATAATAGTAGGAGATTTCATAACTTCCTAATATAAACGCACATTTGAATATTAGATATCTATTTTTTAGGCATGAAAAATGGCTATCAACATGGAAAAAGATAAGGGAAGTTGTGGAGCCACACACAGAGCTACTCCTCTAAATTCTATCAATGCTTAGAATTGTTTTGACTCTTAGATTCATTCGTTCATTCAATAAATATTTATTGAGCAACTACTGTGAGCTAGGTATTGTGAAAGGTATTTCAGGTACAATAACTAATAAGACAGAATAGTATTGGAGAAAGAAAAATAAGAAGGTTAATACTATAGAATGTACTAAGTTCATTGTTCCATAAGACAAGTTGAACCCAGGACAAGGGAGTTAGTAACCTCTAGGCTGTTTCCTGAAGGATGAGTTGGAATAAGCCAAGTGAAGAGGGCAATATAGACAGAGATATGGCTGAGGAACTACACTAGGTCCAGATAATTAAAGTCCTAAAAGCTCATTCTAAGGATTTGTTCTTTAACATATATACTGTGAATCCTAGTGCCTAGTACTGATAAGTTCTCAGTACATAAGTTCTCATCAAATCTTATCCTGTATTATTTATTATAGGGGCAACAGGAAGTCAATGAAGGATTTTAAGTGGTGTGTGTGTGTGTCAGCATGGGTGTATTGATATAATAAGATTTGCATTTTGCAAGTTCCCTTTGACTCAAGGAGGAAAACAGATTGTAGAGGATTAACATTAGAAGTAGTGAGGTACTGTAGGAGCCTGATGGAGTAAGCTGACAAAATATGATGATAGCTGGAGTGGAAGAGTGACAACATAGAAGGGGAGAGTGGTAAAGTGTTTCTGATGGCTATGGGGTAAAGAAAAGAGTAGTGTCGGGGATGACACTGAGTTTCCTAGTGCAGCAAATAAGTGAGTGTTGGTGCCATTCTCCAAAATAGGGAACACTGGAGGAAGGGGAGGGCAAGGAGAGAGGGAAAAATGATGCTTTCTATTTTTGAAACGTCCAGCTTCAGTGCCCGTGGGACATGCAGGCAGCTGGGCATAGGCTAAAACTAATGAGAAAATCTGGACCGGAAACATAACTTTTGGAAGTTGGCAGCCTTTAGAGAGTAATTAAATCCATGGGAGTAGATGAAATCACCCTGAGAGGACAAGAAGAGAAGCAGGCTTAGGGGGGAAACCCTAAGGATGAAGAGAGGATCAAGAGTTGCTGAACAAAATCAAGACTCCAGAGAAGTGGGAAACAACCCAGAATGTGCATATTATGGAAACTATGGAGAATATTTCAAGAAGAGAGTGTTTCCAATTTTGCTGGAAATTCCAATAAGATTAAGATTTTTAAAAATTCTCTTTGCTATGCCACTTTCTTAGTCTTATTGAACCTAATATTTGCCTCCATGGAGATCTCACACCCTTCAAACTCTTTGTTCTTAGCATTTTTCACTTATAAGAATAAGTGACCTCATTTGCCTCCTTCCACAGCTTAAACCTCATCATCAATCATTTTAACATCTCTCCTATTGTTGGTCAATGGTTCTAAATCAATTCATGATGAACAACATAATATAGTCCTGTCTGCTGCTTATTATCTTTTTCTCTCCCTAGTTTCACTTCTAATCAACATCTATAACATTCCCCATAGTACTTATTTCAAATATTTTCCACTTTCCTCAAAGTACGAATCTCCCCTTAATACTCAGGACAGTTAATAATATCACCTCATATTTATCAGGAGGGTCCACTCTCTTGGAAACTTTCTGATGAGAACTCTATTAGAAACTTCCCTTCTTCACACATTAAAACTTCTCTTACCTTTTCCAATTACTTCCCTCTTTCTATATATTCAAAATGAAAAATATTCCTTTCCAAATCTAACTTACATGTGACCTTAACCCTTGTCCACCAGTCATCCCTGCCCTATCTCTAAAGATTGATTTTTCCTGTACTCTGGCCATTGCTTTCCAGACTATAAATAAATTCAAGTCTTCTGTCACAAACCAACTCTAAGATGGCCCCTATAATCCTCATCTCCTGGTATTCATGACCTTGTGTGTTTTATGCCCTTAGACTGTGGGCAGGACTTGTGACTTGCTTTCTAACAATTAGAATATGGCAAACATGACAGGATGTACATGATTACATGTATGTGATCAAAATAATAATGCCTGTCTTTCAAGGACACCCATTCCTTCTTTCTGGCTTTGAGAAAGCAAGTGCATGCTGGAACGTCTTATATGGCAAGTAACTGAGGGTGGCCTCTAGCCAATAGCGCCCAAAACTGTGGTCCTTCATCCAACAGCCCACAAAGAACTGAGTGCTGCTAAAAGCTACAAAAGCCTGGAAATGGGTCCTTCCCCAGTTGAGTATTAGATGAGACTGCAGCCCCAAATGACCAGCTCTGTGAAATTCTAATGCAGAGGACCCAACTTGGCCATGACTAGACTCCTGATACATAGAAACTATAAAATAACAATTGTGGTTTTAGGCTGCAAGTCTGAGGTCATATTGGCATATAGCCCTACATAATCTATATTTCAACCTATACCCTAAAAAAGCCCTTCCCTAAAACCTCTGTGCTCTCAACCACCATTGTTCTCTTTTCCCCTTTATTATAAAATTTCTTGAAAGGTAAATGAGAAAGAATGAAATCCTGCCATTTGCAGCAACATGGATGGAACTGGAAGGTATTATGCTGAGTGAAATAAGTCAGTCAGAGAAGGACAGATATCATATGTTTTCACTCATATGTGGATCTTGAGAAACTTAACAAAAGACCATGGGGGAAGGGAAGAGGAAAAAAAATAGTTTCAAACAGAGAGGGAGGGAGGCAAACCACAAGAGACTCTTAAATACAGAGAACAAGCTGAGGGTGGATGGGTGGGGGGAGAAGGGAAAATGGGTGATGGGCATTGAGCAGGGTACTTGTTGGGATGAACACTGGGTATTGTATATAAGCCAATTTGACAATAAGTTATATTCATAAAAAAAAGAAAGGTAAATAGTATATATTAACTACATCTACCTTGTCATCACCCACCCTGCGGTAAATTAAAAACGGGCTCAAATTCTTGGCCAATTCTCCCATTGAGTAGAGTCCATTTCTCCAATCCCTGAATCTGGATTTTTAATCTTGGTTAGCCTTGTGGCTTGCTTTTACTATTAGAATATGGTAGAAATAATGTTAAATTCAGAGACTAGGACTTAAGAGATCTACAGCTCTGACTTTTATGTACTTGAAATATATCTTATTATAATCCTACTGCTATGCTGGGAGAAATCCAGGTCTCATGGATAAACTCTACATCAATATTGGATAACCAATACTCTTTGGCCAAAAGCCAGCACTCACTGTCAGTCACGTGAGTGAGCCACTTTGGATGTTTCTGGCCAGACCTCCAGATAACTTCAGCCTCCCAGTGCCCCAGTCAACACCAGGTGGAGCTGAAGAACCACCCAGCTGAACTAAATCAACCCACAGAAATGTGAGAAACCATAAAGGATGCTATTAATTTAAGACACTATGTCTGAAGTTGTTTGTTAATCACCAACAGATAAACACAGAGCTTTTCATCTTTACTTCTCTGGTGGAGCAGTTCCTTTAAAGGTTAACAATGACTTTAGTCTCAAAGTTCAGTGGCCTTTGCTTTGCCTTCTTCTTTCTTGACAGCTCCAAGGCATATGACACTAGTGAAATTTTCTCTAGATTATTTCATTTCTGTGTTATACTCTAGAACTCAATTTCTTCCCCTCATGCCCTAAACGTAGATGTTCCCCAAGGTACTATACTTGAACATTTCTCTCTAAACCCTCTTCCCTGGTAGTCTCATCCAATATCATTGTTTTAAATATCACCTCTATGCAGATTATGTTCAAATCCTTTAAGAGACATAATGATTAGAAGCTCAGGTTTGGAAATAGGCCAGACAAGGCTTTAATCCTGAACCTGCCAACTACCAGCCATGTGACATTGAAGTGAACCACTGAAGTGGGTTAACCTCTCTACCCCCACATTTTCTCCTCTCTTAAATCTGGGTAATAATAGCATCTTGCTCATAGGGATATCACTAGAGTCTGCCACAGAATAAGCACTCAGCAAATCAGTGCTTTCCACTGTTTTACAGTTTTTCATATCACTGCCTACATAAGCAAAATGATAATGTTTGTATGCACTCTGGGGTAAATGGAGATGGCTGTTCAGGTCAAAGACAATTGGCCCAAGGGTTCTGGCCTCTCCATCCCCACCCCCAGCCCCTACCCACCCTGTAGCCCTTCCCCCGGGGGATGATGAATACTTATCCATTATTGACATACCAATGGGAAGCTTTACAGTAAATGGGAGCAATTATTATCCTTCTGTCTGGTTGTGATCTCTCTCCAGGCCCTCTTTACTGGATACCTCCCACCATCTCCGCCCCAAAAACTAGATGGTGATTCTCAAAGTGATGGCCCCTGGTCAGCAGCATAGCATCACCTGGGAACTTGTTAGAAATGCAAATACTAAAGCCCTAACTCATACCTACTGAACCAGAAACTCTAAGGATGGATGGACTCAGCAATGTGTTTTAACAAATCCTATAGTGATTCTAATACAAATCAAAGTTTGAGAACCAATGACTAGTAGCAATTTCAACTTGGAGTAGCGAAACTGGTCCTCTCCCTTGGTTCCCAAATTGGGTTAATTAGTTCCACTACCTTCCCAGCTACCTGGGTCCAAAACCTCAGATTCATTCTTGACTCCTCCCTCCTACCTGTCTTCTGTAACTACTTGGTCACCAATCCTATCTTTGCCTCCAGCAACATTATTCACATCTTTCTCTCTCTGTTCCCACCACCATGCCCCCTGAGGTGGAGCTGACCAGTTTCTCCCAAACCAATTCGCTTAAAATCCAGTTTGCCTGTGACCACTTTCATGAACAGCCAGTTAGGATAAAGCAAATTTAATTTAAAAATTAAACTAAGAGGGGCACCTGGGTGGCTCTGTCATTAAGCATCTGACTTCAGTTCAGATCATGATCCCAGTTGGTGAGATCAAGCCTACATCAGGTTCTCTGCTGTCAGCACAGATCCTACTTCACATCTTCTCTCTCCCTCTCTCTCTGCCCCTCCCCTGATCATTCTCTCTCTCTCTCTCTCTCTCTCTCTCTCTCTCTCAAAATAAATAAATAAACACTGAAAAATTAAATTAAGATTAAATTAATATTTAATTGAATAATAAAATATAACTAAAATATAATTAATGATAATTGTATGTGAAAATTTTAAATTATAGATAAAATATTAAGTAAAAATTAAATTAATTTTAATTAAAAATTAATTTCATACAGTCAATTCTGCTGATTCTTTTCTTCATGACTTCTATCACCACTTAGAAGTTTACTGTGTCCTTGCGCCTCCCGATGTTTGATAAATATCTAATTCTATTTTTCTAGTTTTTCTACACTTTAATTTTCTTACATTTAACTCGTGAATTGTCTGGAGTTCTTTTGCTTTTTGGTGTAAAGTGAAGATCAAATTACCTGCCCACTTACTGCACAAAAGGGAAAGGCTCCTCATTTACAAGTTCAAGTTCTTAGCCACTTGTATTTTATTCCCTTCCAGGCCAAGCATAAAGATCAAAGAAGATCACCAAGATGTGTAAAGTGCTGCGGTTGCTATTTCACAAGTGAGTGGTTGTCCCACTTTCTACATTTGACTGACTTTCCCTAAAGGGCCTTCTTTTCTTATTAGTAGCTTAAAATGGGTTTATTTACTGGAAACTAAGGCAGAAGTGTCCTTGGACAAATAAGCTTGAAAATCCTTCAATGCTCAAAAATTGGTGTTAGGAAGTTAAAACTTGTGCATTTTCCCTTTCCCTGTGGCAGTTTCTCTCCCAGGCCCAGGGAAGGAGGTGGGATGAAGGAGGGCATGGAGAAGTCACTACAAGATCAGAGAAAATAGCCGGCCACTCCTTCTGCCCTGAGAGAATATTTAAAGGAGCAAGCAGGGACTGGGGAGACCAGGGTCAGACAAATGTGGGATGACTGCTCCCTTCTAGACCCATCCCTGAAGGGAAGCAATATCACACAAACAGAGGGGAAAGCTAAAACCAGAGAAGTGCAGGGTGGTCCCAGGCAACACGTAGAGCTGCAGCCGAATGGGAAGAGGTAGGGCCACCTGGTTTGATGAGGAGCAGCGCCTGAGTTACCTCCCCTGAACTGCCCTCAGCTTCTGGGTGGAATGAGGGAAAATTCTTTCATACCCCAGGGTGAGAGGAAGTGAATTGAGAGCAGTGGGCCTGAACTGGAAGCTGTCATGGCAAGGGGAAAGCCTCTGAAGAGGCTCCAGAGGCATTATTGGAGACGTAGCTGAGACTCAGAGCAGCCTCTAGTGCTCACAGAATCAGCAGGGGAGGGATCGGCAGGATCACCAGGACCTGATGGAGCCAAGAGGAAATCAGAAGTTCCTCCCTTTGCCTCAGGGAACTGGCAGACAGGCCCTGGGGCAGGCAAGGCCAGTAGCCCCCAGTGAACATCAGCAAGGCTCCAGAGGACTAGAGGGTCTAGGCTAGAAACCCCTTCCCTTTGCCACCATGTCACACACCCAGACCCTAGATTTCCAGGAGAATCAAAGGAAGAAGGAAAACATCTGAAAGACTAAACATTTCCAGGCACCTGCATGGGTCGGTCAGTTGAGATTCCAACTTCGGCTCAGCCCTGATCTCATGGCTTGTGAGTTCGAGCCCCACATTGGGCTCACTGCTATCAGCCTGTCAGCACAGAGTCCGCTTTGGATCTTCTGTCCCTCTCTCTCTGCCTCTCCCCTACTTGTTCTCGCTTGCTAGCTCTCAATACATACATACATACTTACTTACATACATACATACATACATAAGACATTTAAAAAATGAACATTGCCCAAGAGAATGAGCCATGTGGAAAAGACCACTGAAACCTATAGACATAGAAGAGCCTATTAAAAGGCCTGACTGTGCCCCCTGCTTTCCCTGCTTATCTCCACCCAGCAGTGTGAGAGTGGATGATGAAAATTAGATTATAGAGACTAAAGAACTGTACAGTAAAACCTTGGTTTGTGAGCATAATTCATTCCAAAAACATGCTTGTAATCCAAAGCACTTGTATATCAAAGCGAATTTCAAGAACCGTTGGGTCAGTTATGATCACATGACATCTGATGTTGCATACTACTCATATTGCAAGACATCGCTCGTTTATCAGGTTAAAATTTATTAGAAATTGTTGCTCGTCTTTCAGAACACTTGCAGAACAAATTACCATTCAAGGTTTTACTGTATTTTCATTGCACATCTGAGTAGTAGATATGTGTAAATTAGAAAATACATCTAAAATTTCCTCCCAGAAATGAACTGTCCATTTCCCCCATAAAAAGGGGCCAACCTGCTTACAATTAGTTTTAACTTATTAAGTAGTTAATAAATAAAAACTAATACTTATAAAATATGCATATGAAAAATAGTGATTCAACAAAAGCCCATATACCCATGGGCCTATAAAAGGACACCCCCATAACTCGATGGCCCTCCCAGCCATCCTTCCTCAGCCCCCGCCCCCTTGCTCCTTCTACAAGGGTTCTGCACTCATCATTCCTGTGAGGTGAAAGAGACAGGAAGTATGACAATCTGTCTGCCATTTCTGGTTTTGACAATGAAGAGGATTACAAACAGGAAATGCAAGCAGCCCCTAGGAGCTGTAAATGACCTTCAACTGACAACAGTCAGCCAGGAAACAGGGACCTCAGTCTTATAAATACATGGAGTCAAATTCTCCCAATGACCTGAATGAAGCTGAAAGCAGATTCTCCCCCAGAGGCTACAGATGGGGACCCAGACCAGCAGGCACCTTGATTTCAGTCTTGTGAGACGCAGAGCTGAAAATCCATTGAGCACACCCAGACTTCTGACCTAAAAAACTGTGGGATCATAAATTATGGTTGTTTAAAATAAAGTTTGTGGTAATTTGTTACAGCAACAGTAGAAAATTAATACATGTGCCTCCTTGTGGGAAGAACCCTGAAGTCAGACAGGTGTGTTCAATCCTATCTTTCTTACTTATTATTCAACATCTCCGAGCTTTTGTTTCCTCATCATTGAAAAGGACTGTAAATTCTTCTTTAGCTTAGCTCCCAGATGTTCTGAGGGGAATTCAAAATAATAACTCACATAAAATGCCTCACGTATTTGCAAGATTTGCAAGAAATAACATCCTTACACATGCCACATTTTCCCACAATACAAGGCCTTTGTTTTGCCTCTTACACTCTGATTTCTTCACATCTAACTGCTGTCCATTCTCCAAGGCCCTGCTGGAATGTCACCTGTCATGCAAAGCTTTCATCATCCACCAACTAGAAGTAGTATCCTTCTCCTTGAATTAAATCTTGCAGGATACCAACTTGATTTCTCAGATCAGAACAAAATCAGAGCTCGGGCCTCTTCTTTCTGTAGAATCTCAGGAAATAACAGAAAAGAAATGCAGAACTTTAAAAGTTCCCATTAGCACTCTTTCATTTCATCACTGAGCTCCAGGAGCATGGGTGAGATGCCACCCACTGCCCCAGAGGAAGTATTCTATAGATTCTCTGAACCCCACACTTTGTCTCGCAGGACCAAAACTACTTATTAGGATTGGTAAGGATTGTTATGGACTGAACTGTGTTCCCTCAAAATTCAAATGTCAAATCCCTAACCTCCAGTACCTCAGAATGGGGCTGCATTTGAAGACAGGGTCTATAAAGTGATGACTAATTAAAATGAAGAAGCCATTAGTGGCGGCACCTGGTTGGTTAAGCATCCAACTCTTGATTTAGGCTCAGGTCATGATCTCACAGTTCATTGGATTCGATCCCCATATTGGGCTCTGCACTGACAGTGTGGGGCCTGCTTGGGATTCTCTCCCTCTCTCTGCCCTTCCCCTGCTTTGTGTGTGTGTGTGTGTGTGTGTGTGTGTGTGTGTGTGTGTGTGTCTGTGTCTCAAAATAAATAAATAAATAATTTAAAAAATATATGTAAAATGAGGCCATTAGGGTTGACCCTAATCCAATCTGACTGGTATTCTTGTAAGAAGAAGAAATTTAGACACACAAAGAGACATCAGGAAGCATGCACAGAAGAGGCCATGTCTTCACAGAAAGAAGACAACCATCTTCAAGGAGAGAGGTCTCAGGAGACAGCAAACCTGCCAACACCTTGATCTTGGGTTTCTAGCCTCCAGAACTGTGAGAAATACATTTCTGTTGTTTAAGTCACACAGTCATGGTACTTTGTAATGGCAATCCTAGCAGACTAATACAGGAAGAATAAAATGGTGTGACAGACATCTGATCATTGGTAATTGTTCAATCATGACAAAGTGTATTTGGCTTTGCTTAGAGTTGGTTTTACATTTGAGAACTTACATTTTTTAACATATTGTGTGTATTACGAAAATAGACCTTCAAAGCCTACCATGAAAATGTTAGGGTAATACTCCAGGATAAAACATGAATCTACATAACCAAGGAGTGTTTGAATCACTCTCTTTGCAGAAGCAACTGTCATTGAATTCTAATCCAAAATGCAAGAGAAAGGACTAAGGTAAAGTTGAAACATTCCACAATTCTCTGAGGAATCTCTTTCTGTCAGAATCAGATCATTGATCATTTATTAACTGCCCATGATTGGCAATGTCTTGGAGGAGGCTATGGATATTCCTGTGAGGAGGGCTCCATTATTCTAACAATGAAAATTAGTGAACAGCTTCTCCGTACCTCTCCAGACCATGAATGAAGAGCTCCCACCTGACATTTGCCCTCCAAATGTTTATAATCATGTTCACCAGTTTCTTCCCAATAGCATACATTGCTATCAGGCATATGTTTATCATGCATTGTTCATTGCTTCTGTACTTTTTCCACCACTGTGATTAAATTGACAGCAATGTCTAAAGGTGAGAGGGAGGGAATGAAAGACAAAAAGAGAGAGAAGAGCCTTCACCTGGGACCACTGTCACTGCACCTTCCACAGCTGCAGTTTTGTTTTATCACAGACTACCAAAGGGGGCAGCCAGGCTACTAACCTTCGTAACACACTGCCGCAAAGAGCCTCACAAATGACCTCTTAATAGCATCCTCTCCTCTCTAACCCATCCTCTTCCTCTACCTCTTCCCAAATTACTGGTATAAAAGACTTTTCCTGAAATGTACAATTTTTAATTTTGCTCAAACCATTATTATGAATTTATTCACGTATTATTTATCTCCTTGGGGAGATTCTAAGCTCCTGGGCACAAGGACTGTGATCTCTTGTTTACTGTTGAACCCCAGTAACAAGCACAGTGCCTGCTACAGAGGAGGCAGGTAATAAATATTTGTTTAATGAATGAAATCCAGTCCCCAAGAAAAATACCACCAGAGACTTAGAGAGGAAAAGAATGCTCTAATAAATCACCTTCCATCCCACTGACTTATTTCTATAGGCCCAGTCTGAATCCTTTTGGACTCTAAATATTTGAGCATTCTAAATATGCATACTTTGAGCAGAAGCTAATCCAGTCTCTTCTTGGCTTTCTAACAGCAAAATCTGGCCCAAAGCAATATTTGTTTCCTTCTCCTTTCCTTCCTTTATGACCCGTACTCTACCTGGGAAGACCTTCTCCTCTTCTCTGCCTTTTCAGATTCTTTGTGCACATGTGCCACAGAATGATCCTCCTTTTTTCCAATCAAGCCTAGTCCAACTATTGCATTTCACAGTGATCTTTCCTTCTAAATTCCTATTGTACTTATTAGCAAATAATGCTCGTTTTGTTAATTTGTGTTGCTCACACACACACATCCCACTACCCAACATGTTCCATAACTTATATGTCTTTAACAGCACCTAACACATGCTACTTAATACACAACAGGAACTCAGTGCTTCCTTATTAACTACTTTGTCTAAAGTGATAGGAAAATATTCACCCATGTGCTCACATCTCTCTCACTTTTGTCTTGATTGTTCCCAAAAGGCAAGGATGCCAAATCCACTGGTCCAATGTACTGCAGAACACTGAGTGGGCAACATTTACTTTGGCAGGATGACTTTTTAAGATTACTCACTTATTAAACCATTATTTACTGAAAAACCTCAATAAATAATGCTTGTTTTATAGAGCAAGCCAAACACCGTTTTAGTCCCTGGGGATGTGGCAATGAATAGACTTGGAACTTCCATTGCAAGAGGAGATAACAATATGTACATCAACAGATGGGATCATCTTATATTAAAGAATACTAAGAATAAAATAGAATTAAGTAATAGTCCTGGGGTACAGGTGGCTTATTTAGTTTAAGGTGTCAGAGAAGGTCTCTTTAAGGAGGCATTAATTTAGCCTAAATAAAAACGAATCAAAGATCAGATGAAGCAAGGCCACAGAGACTTGGGGGTGGAATGGAGAATGGTCAAGAGGAGGTGCAAGAAGCAGACAGACACTAGACCATGAAGAACCATAAGGACCATGATGGCCAAGTTGGCTAAGAAGTTGAGATTTTATTCTAAATGCAGTGGGAAGCCCCAGGAAGATTTTACACAAGAAAGGATATGAATTGATTTACATTTCAAACCCCAGCTCTGGTTCTGGTGCTGGGAATGACTGCAAGAAGGCAAGAATGGAGGCAGGGCCAAAGTTACAACACTGTCCCAGTAATCCAGGCAGAAATTATAGAGGCTTGGAATTGTATAGTAGTGTAAAAACAGTGAGAAGGGTATGGATTCAGA
Organism: Lynx rufus; assembly: GCF_022079265.1. Classification (NCBI taxonomy): domain Eukaryota; kingdom Metazoa; phylum Chordata; class Mammalia; order Carnivora; family Felidae; genus Lynx; species Lynx rufus. Next base: position 144,180,944 of record NW_025814845.1, on the reverse strand, counting down.
AGACATTTTGGTGGTAAAATCGAGAGGACTTCTTGATGTACCAGGCACTGTGGATGCAAGTAGGAAAAAGGAGGAAATTAGGATGAATCAGATTTTTAGCCCAAGCAACTGGGTACTATTAACTATACAGGAAAAACTTGAGGGTATGCAGGTTTAACTTTTTTTTTTTTTAATCTTTGAGAGAAAGAGACAGACCACTAGCTGGAGAAGGGCAGAGAAAGAGGGAGACACAGAATCCAAAACAGGCTCCAGGCTCTGAGCTGTCAGACAGCGCCTGATGTGGGGCTCGAACCCACAAACTGTGAGATCATGACCTGAGCAGGAGTCAGACACTTAACCAACTGAGCTACCCAGGCGCCCCAATATGCAGGTTTAAAATAGAGCTTAGGAGGCACTCAGGTCATGATCTCACAGCTCATGAGTTCAAGCCCTGCATCAGGCTCTCTGCTATCAGCACGGAGCCTGCTTCAGATCCTCTGTCCCCCTCCTCTAGCCCTCCCCCACTCAGTGTCTCTCTCAAAAATAAACAGTTTTTTTTATTAAGAAAATAAAATAGAGGTTGGATATGGAGACTCCTGTTTTGAACATATTAATTTTAAGGTAACTTTTAGACATTCAGTTAGGCCCACATAGAAGGATCAATTAAGTCACCATGGCCATTTCTTTATTTTTGCATGCAGGCTGGCTAATCATTGCTTCAATGATGCAGTCAGAGGTTCTTGTATCACATAGCTATCCCAAGGTGAAGGGGGCAGAAGTTCAATTTTTAGGATTCTGAAGATGTAAAAGCTCCACATTGGCCTCCGGTGTAAGCCACATACACCATCTTAGTAGCATGGACATCACATAACAAGGAATGTTACTTTGATTAGGACCAAAAGCATATGATCCTAGAGTCCAGGATTTCACCCCTATACAAATTGTTGCATGTATTTTTGTGTCCCTACCTGTATACAATATACATAGGAAGAAGCTAGAAAGTACCCATTGGTCACACAACTCTTTCTCTCTCAAGGCTTGTTTTAATATTGAACTCTCTGAGACCATGACCTTGGGAGCTGCCAGTAATAAACTGTTTCTTTTATTAGAATCTCTGAAGTTACCTGCATCCTTTATACTGCATTGCTAAACCTCTTTTCCATGAAACTATTCATGTCGAGAGTAGGTGCTAGTATCATGCTTAGATCAAACTCAAAAACATTTTTAAAAGGCAAATACACTATTTCTTATTTAACATTATCCTTTGTGTGAATGATTCCCTTGAAAACCACACAGGAGGAGGCTTCCTCTAGCTAAATACCATCAAATAATATCCAGTTCCTAACCTCATCCTAGAAAAAAGCTGATACTGCTTTCATATAAAATTGCACTATTTTCATAGTATATATCATCGCCAAAAGTCATCAGAAAATGAGGTATTAAATTGAACTTATAGTGGAATTATTTGCAAAATAGTCTTAAAGGAGCTTTATGAATTTTTAAAAAAATTTTAGGGGCGCCTGGGTGGCGCAGTCGGTTAAGCGTCTGACTTCAGCCAGGTCACGATCTCGCGGTCCGTGAGTTTGAGCCCCGCGTCGGGCTCTGGGCTGATGGCTCAGAGCCTGGAGCCTGTTTCCGATTCTGTGTCTCCCTCTCTCTCTGCCCCTCCCCCGTTCATGCTCTGTCTCTCTCTGTCCCAAAAATAAAATAAAACGTTGAAAAAAAAAATTTTAATGCTTATTTTTGAGAGAGAGAGAGAGACGGCATGAGTGGGACAGGGGCAGAGAGAGATGGGGACAGAGGATCTGAAGTAAGTTGTGTGCTGTCAGCGTAGAGCCCAATGTGGGGCTTGAACGCACAAACCATGATGAGATCATGACCTGAGCCTTGTTGGACATTCAGCCAAATGAGCCACCCAGGCATCCCCAGAAGCTTTATGATTTAAAAAAATTGTTTTTAAATATTTATTTATTTTTGAGAGTGAGAGAGAGAGAGACAGAGAGAGAGCATGAGCAGGGGAGGGGCAGAGAGAGAGGGAGGGAGACACAGAATCTGAAGTAGGTTCCAAGCTCTGTCAGCACAGAGTGCCACTTGGGGCCCGAACCCACAAACCATGAGATCATGACCTGGGCTGAAGGTGGATGCTTAACCGACTGAGCCACCCAGGCGCCCTGAGCTTTAAGATTTTTTAAATGACCTAGCAATTAATCTAGGTTGTGGAAAATAACCACAAGCATAATTATCATTGTGAGATATCCTAACAACTATCTGTAAAAATCAACCATTAATTCATTAATATAAAAAACTGAGAATAGAAATGTCAAAGCAAGCATATGCCATACTTTCTTGGTTATTGATGGACATTAGGTGTTGGCAAGCATTCTCATGGATCTCATACATGTATACCCTTAAATAAGCACCTACATCAATATTGTTAATACCCACTTCAAGCAAAAGACCTTATTCAAAATACATGGAAACTCTCTTTATCTTTCCCCAACTGTAGGGGCTAAGGCTATATTTGAGTCAAGTCTACAAGACGATTTAATGAGCATAGCATCCAGAAAAAAAAAAAAAAAAAAAAGGGAAGGATCCCCTTCTCCCTCTCATGAGAAATGCATCAAAATTGAAGCCATCCTCAAAGGAGGTCCAATGCCTCCCTCAGCAAGAACCCCATTCTTTTCCTCACATTAACAGTTGCAGCAACTCTGCATTGTATCTCAAGAAACTAGAGTTTTCTATTTAAAAGCCTGAGGAAAATATACTTGGCATGAGTCCTTATAGGAATGAGAAGCTCACTGGTTGGGATGAGTAATGGATATTATATGTAGGGTGTGAATCACTGGATTCTACTCCTGAAATCATTATTGCACTATATGCTAACTAAGTTGAATGTAAATTTTGAAATTAATTAATTAATTAATAATTGATTCTTTTATTTTTTTTTAATTTTTTTTTTTTACGTTTATTTATTTTTGAGACAGAGAGAGACAGAGCATGAACGGGGGAGGGGCAGAGAGAGAGGGAGACACAGAATCGGAAGCAGGCTCCAGGCTCCGAGCCGTCAGCCCAGAGCCCGACGCGGGGCTCAAACTCACGGACCGCGAGATCGTGACCTGAGCTGAAGTCGGACGCTCAACCGACTGAGCCACCCAGGCGCCCCAATAATTGATTCTTTTAAAAAGGAATGAGAAGCTGTCTTTCTGCCTGGCGGAGCTTATCTGCTTCCCCTCCTCCTGACATATTTCAGAACACAAGGCAGCACTTTTCTTGTGATCTGGATGCTGATATTCCAACCTAGTACCCAGAGGCTCCGCAAAGATTTAAGGGCTTTGAAGGCTGGCCTTTGTGGCTTAGCCTTAACCCAGCCTGATTTTGAACTACCTTTCCCAGTTCACGGAGATTTTTCTCCTTTTTATATTATCAGTCATTGGTCAAACTTTTTTTTTTTAATGTTTACTTATTTGAGAGAGTGAGCACAAGTGGGGGAGGGGCAGAGAGAGAGGGGGACAGAGGATCTGAAGCAGGCTCTGCGCTGACAGCAGTGATCTGGATGTGGGGCTCAAACTCACAAACCGCGAGATTATGACCTGAGCTGAAGTTGGATGCTCAACCAACTGAGCCACTCAGGCACCGCAGTCAAACTTTTATGTGCTTTATTTCTCACTAACCATGGCATTTTCCCCTCAGTATTTAAATTGTTAGGGAATTTATTCAACAGTGTCAAAGTTTAAAGTGTGGATATAAGAAGGTACACCTTGCTCCCTCCCACCTTCAGGTCAGAAGTGCTTTTCTCTGTACCAAGTTAATTTTTTAAAGAGATAATTTCAGAGATCTTGTGTGACTTTCAAGATGAAGCCTACTTCAGTGGAAGGAAAAGAATTAAAAGCTTCTCTGTTGGTGGCTTTAATATTTATGACACTGCTGTGCAGAATGAAGGGGTGGGTATCGAATGGAAATCAAGGCAATGCTCACCCTTACTTTTCCTTTGTATTCTACAGCTCATTGGAAGGCAGTTGCATGTGCCCTGCCCATCTCTTCTACTCTCCAACCTCTTAACTAAAAATGACTTCCCTAAAAGCCAGCATTGTCTTGCAGGTGTTACACAATGTTGTTTTTAATGTAATTTATGTGGAAGGGTAATTATGCAGTGGCCATCAACTTTGCCTCATGCTTATTCATAATAACTGAGTATTTGTTATTGATAATGTGCCACTGGAGACACTGGGGTTTCTGTTTCAATAAAGAAGAAGGATTTATGAAAGTTTGTCCCTGACTTTGATGAAGCCGAGGTCTAAATGCCATCATCACAGAAATGCAGGCCACATTTTTTAAAGCTACCCCCGGGGAAAACCAAACAAACATATAACAGCAACTCTTAACAAATCTGAGCATTTAGGCTATAAATATTAATAGTATCTTCCACTTGTATAAACACTTTAGGGTTACAAAGATATTTCTTATTCATTGTTTCATTTATTCTCCACAATACCCTTGTGATAAAGGAACGAGGCTATTATATATATTTTCCAGATGGAACAACCACAGTTCGAGGGCCCAAGGTTATATGGCTGGTAAGTGGCCTGGGATTGCACCTAGGTCTAGCACTTTCTCACTGTATTGTCAATAATGTGCTGTCCTTGAAACATAAGACCAAGGTCTTCATGTTGCTTTTTCCAGTAATTGTGACAGGCAAACATGTCATAAACATTCTATAGCCCAGTCATTTTATGTTTAGTGATGCACATTGCTTAAAAGGCCAGTCCCAGTTGGGGGTTCAGTTTATAAATGTGAACTAGATTGTTTTATTTAATTGGACTATGTGGAGATCAAAATTGTGATCTTGATTATACTATACTAGCACCATGCTTAAACCAGAATATTTTTTTCAACTGCTAAAAGAGCTTTATAGGTATCTTTCACACTCTTGCTATGACATAAATTTTTAACAAAAACAAACATGAGCTCTGATGAGCATGGAGACACATGGCACTCCACTGACCACAGTATTTATTAAGTATTTGTTATGTTCTGTAGAGATCAGGACCCTAATGGTACTACACCCTCCTCTTGTCATCATCCATATTAGCCAAAGAAGTGTTTTACAACCATCCTGCACATTTGAATCATCCACAGGAGAGGATGTGCTGACTTGGAGTGCTCTTAAAAGGATGGTAATTAATGGAATTGGGATGATTTATGCTCACCCATATTACAAACCAGAGATTGACCTCCCTGGATGGTGTTTTTATAGTTTCCTAATGTTATGCATTTCTTCTCACCAGATAGAGCCACAGGTTCATGTGCATTCCATTTTAACTTTAAAAAAATTTTTTTTAACGTTTATTTATTTTTGAGACAGAGAGAGACAGAGCATGAACAGGGGAGGGTCACAGAGAGAGGGAGACACAGAATCTGAAACAGGCTCCAGGCTCTGAGCTGTCAGCTCAGAGACCGACGCGGGGCTCGAACCCACGGACCATGAGATCATGACCTGAGCTGAAGTCGGACGCTTAACCGACCATGCCACTCAGGCGCCCCCCATTTTAACTTTAACTACTGGTCTTCAACTCTCCCCTATTTTATATGTAAGAGCTACATGATTTTGGTATTCTTCTCCAATACTAGGGCTGACCATTAGGGAGGAAATCTATGGATTTGAATGATAACTTTTCTTTTGCTGTTTTCAACAAAGGGATGGTTGCTGGAGGGGATCGGGGAAGGGCAAAATGGGTGAAGGGGAGTGGGAGATACAGGCTTCCAGTGATGAAATGAATAAGTCACAGGGATTAAAGGTACAGTATAGGGAATATAGCCAGTGGTATTGTAATAGTGTTGTATGGTGACAGATGATTGCTGCACTTGTGGTAAGGATAGCATAACCTATAAACTCGAATTACTAGGTTGTAAACTGTGCTGAAACTAATGTAGCATTGTGTGTCAACTATACTTTTTAAAAAAGGTTCCTTATTAACACCATTTTTCCTAATCTAGAAGGGGTTTCTCTTGTGTATCTTTGTTGTTCATGTAATGTAATTCTATTTTAGACAAATAGATAAAGTGGACAACTCTTCAAATGATCTTGTAATCTAAAACCTGTGGCAGTTCTCTGAACAGCAGCTGCTTCAATCCCAGGAGCCTCAAGCATTGCAAACAGTTACATTGAAGAAAAAGGTGCATTAGTTTCTATTCCATTTTTTTTAATGTTGACACAAATACAACTCAGTCATTCATAAACTGAAAATAAACACAAAAATTCCCTAGTACTTCAAGACCAAAATTCAAAGTTTAAAGTTTTTCAAGACAGGGGCACCTGGGTGGCTCAGTCAGTTAAGCATCTCTCAGTTTTGGCTCAGGTCATTATCTCACGGTTCCTGAGTTCAAGCCCCATGTTTGGCTGTGAGCTGCTGATGGTGTGGAGCCTCCTTGGGATTCTCTCTCTTTCTCTCTCTCTGCCCTTCCCCAGCTTTCTCTAAATAAATAAATAAATAAATAAATAAATAAATAAATACTTAAAAATATTTATTTTTTAATATTTTTATAAAATAAATAAATAAAATAAAGTTTTTCAAGACTATTTTTTACCAGGTTCTTTTTTTCTGACAATCTGACAATACTTGAGAATGTCCAATTTCACTCCTTTCCTTTTTCCCCCCCTTCTCTTTCTCTCCCCCGTCTTCTCGCCTCCCTTCCTCCCTCTTTTCTTCCCTCTATCCCTTTAGTTTTTTAATCTTAAAGTGGACTAGGTGTGTTTGTTTATTCTATGTTCTATGTTTTCAAAACACATTACATATTATTACAGATGCAATGACACCACATTATGGGAAGTCTGGAGAACTGGAGAAAATGATGGGGAAGGGAGTAATTTTGCTTCAAATAGCTACCAGCACCTGCTCTATTTCCTCTTAAATCTTCTAACATAAATACTTGTTTTTATTTTTACCTTATTGGTATAATTACAACACATAAATGTATACTCCTTTTTAAGAAATAACGTTTCTATTTTTTACACTTACCAAGATAAAATTAGTGCTTTAAATAAGGTACCTTTTTTACTCGTTCCTTCTAAAAACAGTCCTGATTGCTAGGGAAGGAGATAAGAAGCACTGCCCCTTTAAAAGTGGTTTTAAGCCAGGGGCCCAGGTGGCTCAGTCAGCTAAGTGTCCAACTTTGGCTCAGGTAATGATCTCATGGTTTGTGGGTTTGAGCCCTACCTCAGGCTCTGGTTTGATAGCTAGGAGCCTGCTTGGGATTCTCTCTCCTTCTCTCTGCCTCTCCCCCACTCTCTCTCTCTCTAAATAATTTTTTTTTAATTAATAAACAAGTAGAAGTGGTATAAGCCAGACAAACGTGGTCAAGTCTAATGATGCCAAACCATTAGATGAGCTTTCCATGGGGTCAGTGAAAAAAACTTTCTGCACATGGGAAAGTCTTGTGTAGCTGGGAATGGCCAAAAGGAAAAACAGCTATTCCCCATCCACCTCTTAAAAAAAACCACAAGATTGGTCATAAATTATTATTTATACAGATTCCCACTGGGTTAGGCTAAATCCCACAACTTCATGATGCATATGTGGGCTGCAGTTCTCAATTTTAGGAATCTTTAACATTTTCAATTGATTTAACATAGAGTCCCAAACAGGATAATCCACTTCCCTGACCCAAAACACTTACATAATTAAAGTTTTTCAGGTTGCAAATAACAGAACCCACTTCTGCTTAGCTAAAGAAAAAAAAAATTTAAGTTAGGGAATTATTGGGAAGATACTGGAGTAGACCATGTAACTGAAGGATGAGTTAAAGTCCATGGTCTCCTCTTTAGAAAGCTGTCATCGACGTGACTCAGCTCTGAAAACTCCCAGACTCTGTCTCTCGGGTCCAAATTTTAAATTTCCAGGTAAAAAACTTAGGTTCACTTGGGGTTAAGCATGTACCGTGTACCAACCAGCTTGTGGCAGGGGACAGTGTCACATGGAACTTCCACCGATGCTGGGAGGTCCTCAGTGTGAGCTAGACAATGACCCCAAGGTATCTACTACTTTCTGCCTCAAGGGAAAGAGCTCCATCATATCCTAAGCAACACATTTTATACCGGATTCTTTTTACTAGACCTTTCTAGCAGGCTAACTTTGAATATGATGGGGGTGGGGGGTCCTGCTTTAAAGAGTAGGAAGCCAATATTAGGTGCAAATTCTGTTTAGAAAGAGCTTACTATAAGCATTCCAGGGTTCCAGAGGGAGAAACTGCTCAAGTCACTCAAATTCCAAAGCCAGCTAAGGTCACATTTGGCCAGTAGAACAGCCATCCTGTCCCCAAATGCCATTATAGAGAGAGTAGCAACAGCTTCTAGATCATGCTCAGCAATCTGACAATGTGACACCACATTCTTATGGGGCAAAGTTTAGGAACAGGGAGGCCTGGCAGCACAATGTTCAATTGCAGTCTCACCAGTGACGTGTTCCCCAGGCAGCCAGCTAAAGGTACTCTCTATGTCAAAACCCTGCAGTGGTTGCCCCTGGGGCCTGACATTACTGTAAAGTGGTCTGTGAATCTACATGCCCCCCAATCTTATCATTAAGCCACGTGAATAATACATCTCACCCGTATATTTTCTACCACTTTCAAATATATGTCATTATTGTGATCAAGAAAAGCATTCTGAGGGGGCCTGGGTGGCTCAGTCAGTTAAGCATCCAGACTTTTGATTTTGGCTCAAGTCACGATCTCCCCATCATTAGATCAAACCCCAAATTGGGCTCTGTGCTGATAGCATGGAGCCAGCTTGGGATTTCCTCTCTCCCTCTGCCTCTGCCCCTCTCCTGCTCACATGTGTGTGCGTGCTCACGCCCGCTCTCTCTCTCGTATCTCTAAATAAATAAATAAATAAATAAATAAATGTTAAAAAAAAGAAAAGCATTCTGACTTCACAATAGCTTTATATAAATATATATATTTCCTCAGTCAACAAATAATTCAATTAAGTATTACATGTGGAGATCCCCCCAAATGTTTAATATTGAAAAGGAACTATTGTCGTGTACCTGTGAATAATATAGAAGACAGTGAATAATATAGACGACAGTGAATAATACAGAAGATCAGCAAATATTGTGGTGCCAGCTGGACAAAAATAATAGGGGACCCAAAGGGCACCCTGACAAATGTGATTTTCTTAGCAACACCTGGCTATGGCTTAGTAAGGATTAATTTGAAGCTGACTCCAGAACTAATTTTGATAATAACTGCACTCTGCGATATATGAAATTACATCACATAAAAGCTATGTTCAAATTAATGGCTTGTTAAATATTCACATTTACATAGAGAGTTTAACTATATTAACTAAAGTTAATTTATCAATGTAATGAAGTTAAATTCAATCGAAATAAAAAAGAGTGGCTGAGCTCAAAAAAGTTGGGAAGCACTTTGGTCTGTCCCATTCCTGTGACAAACATGATCTTCTGAGTGGTCACTGTCATTACACAAATATTTTCTCTCTTATTTTTGTTGCCTCTCTTTGTCTCTCTATTTTGCACCCAGGAAGTGCTCAGCAAATATTTGTTTCTGAAAGTCTGTACCCCCCTGAGGCAAAATGAAATTGTTAGGCGGAGCCATCCGGGAGATTCAAAGTCTGGCTGGGTTCTTCCTTCCCACGCCCTGCTTGGGCCCCCGCATTGGGGTTGAGGCAATCTGGCTGCTTTGCTCCCACTCTGAACCACGCCCTTGTACCACTCATCCCTCTCCCCGCCCGCTGTGAGGCTGGCTTCCTCCACCCCCTCACAAGAACTTAGTTTTGCCAGTCTAGGACTAATAAAACAGTGGCTTTCTGAATCCAACTGCGGGAAACATTTAAAGCAGTAACTCATCTCTCTTTATAAGAATGTAATCTGTAAGGAAAAAAAAATCTAACAAGTCAAGATCTTTTGCTAACCACTTAACTTCAGATTTAATGAGACATAAAGGAGATTATTAAACTCGCAATGAGTTAGAGTTACAATTGGCCCAGGGTACAATATTTAGCTTTGAAGGTGAATTTCCGCTTTGCCTTCCCTTTTGCCGAATTCGTGGTTTTCCTTATGGGGAATGATGCTGGCTTGAAATTTGATCTTGCTAAGTAATTTTCTTCTCTAGTTGGTCTCTTGATGGCTAGACAATGGCTGAACCATAAAGCAGATACAGTTCTAAAGCTATTTTTTTCAAACAAATGACCATGCAGAGCAATGTTTTGTTGTCACTGTCTGGAGCCTGGGCGGCAGGAGAAAGAGTCTGAGGCAGAGGCAGGAGCTTTGCCAACTGAAATACCAGCACCTGGACTGTGGTATTCTGTAGCACACATGTCCTCAGGGATGTCACAACTATATTGCAGGAACAACTTGAGGCCCCAAGAGCAGCAGGAGCATCTTGTTTCCTGTTTTCTAACTCACAGCCTTACAATGCTATTAAAGACTCTATTTCTTTTTGTGCTTTAAAAGAGAAATTATAGCAAGCATCAGCACGGTGATCACCTGGCCAAAGTGGAATCATGCTATAGACTGATAAGACATACATTCTGATTCCAGACTCTGATTTCAGTTCCTTCACTACTTTCCTTCCCATCACCCTATGCTCTGCAGTACCTCCCTCCCCCTCTCTCTCCCTTTCTCCCTCTCTCCACCTGTCTCCCTCCCTCTCTCCATCTCTCTCCATCTCCACCTCTCTCCATCTCCATCTCTATCTCTGTCTCCTCTCTCTTCCTAATGCAATTCACAACAGGACTGCAGACTGCCTGGACCTCAAGAATCCAAGTTAATAGCTAAAAGTCTTGAAGCACCACTTAGAGTCAACCAGACTTATGCAGCACCACCATTTCTCACCAAAGAAAAAAGAAGAAATTCAGGAACATTTGGAGGTGAAATTAAAAGGCTTTTGTTTTTGTTTTTACCCTATGGTTCTGAATAGTATCGAAATCATAGCCATCTTGGGTGCTTGATATTTTAGGTCTAAGATGTCTTGCTTGTCCCATTGAAATAAGTCACCAGAGGGGCGCCTGAGTGGCTCAGTCAGGTAAGCCTCTGACTTCAGCTTAGGTCATGATCTCACAGCCTGTGAGTTTGAGCCCCACATTGGGCTCTGTGCTGACAGCTCAGAGCCTGGAGCCTGCTTCTCATTCTCTCTCTCTCTCTCTCTCTCTCTCTCTCTCAAAATAAATATTAAAAAAAAATACAAATTTTAAAAAATTTAAAAAAAAAGAAATGTCACTAGACCAATGACAATATAGGTAGGACACACTGTAATAAATAATAATGATGGTAGGTGGTGTTTTTTGAGTTTGGGAGGGTGGCAGAGTAGGAGGACCCTGAGCTCACCCTGTCCTACGTTTTCAACCAGACATCATCCACATCCAAGTCAATAATCCAGAGAGCAAGCCAAAGACTGGCAGAATAAATTCCACGACTAAATATAAAGAAGAAACTGCAGCTGAAAGGTTAGGAAGGTCCGAAAGTGGAGGGAGCCTATGGCAGGAGCGAAGGAGCTGCATGGGCAGAGAGGGCAGGGAAGCGGGCCATCATACCAGAGAACTCACATGGGGAAGACTAATCCCCAAAATGTTTGGCTTAAAATCCAGAGGGGCTAAATTCTGTGAGTTTGTAAAACCAGTGGGACTTGGATGTGGAGCTTTAAACGTCAGCTGACTCAGCACTGGGTGAGCCTGAAGGGAGAGGGATAGCTGCATTGTCGCCCTTAAAGAGACAGCAGCTTGTGGAGAGGCAAGGTAAAAATGGCAGTTTATACAGTGCAGGGTAGGGGGGCAGATGGGAGACAGATGTGTTCATACTGATTTCGGGGTGGGTTGGGAGATATTTTTGAAAATGAGGGAGCTGGCAGGCACCATTTTCCTCCCCCCGCCCAGTACCCCAATATAAACACAGAGCCACCTGTGGAAAGTGGGGCTACACAGACACTTGTAGCTTCAGCCTCAGGGCAAATTTTGTTAAAGCTGCGTGAGAGTGCTGCCCAGCCAGATCGCAGGGCCCAGCCACCATTGTGTAAGGCGCCCAGCCACTCAGTGCACAGCTGCTGGGGCACAGCACTCAGCTGCCCCAGGGCACCCAGCCACAACAGTGTTTCAGGGGATCTGGCAATAGGACTAGTGGCCCAACACAAATTTTGCTAACACTACTGCTCTGCTCCCAAGTGCCCAGAGGGCATGCCCCCTTAGAGCTGGCCTGCCCGGGTCCCACTAACACCACAGAGACCAAGCACAGCCCACAAGGGGCTGAGACTCAGTGCAGATGACTGCACTGAAATGAAAAGTGATTCAGACACAACAGCAGGACACAAGCAACACACAGAGGATATTCTCCTGAAGTGCTGTTGAACAGGGGACACTGCAGTGCAAGGCACTACAGGACGTCCTCTTCATAAAGTCACTATATTCAAGAGCAGAAAGCACAGCAGACTTTCTAAACACAGAGAAACAGACACAGAGAGGCAGACAAAATGAGGAGACAGAGAAATGTGTCCCAAATGAAAAATAGGACAAGGTCATGACCAGAGATTTAAGCCAAACAGATATAAGTAACATGAATGATAGAGAATATAAAGCAGTGATCATAAGGATACTCACTGGACTTGAGAAAAGAGTGGAAGACATGAGTAAGACCCTTAATACAGAGATAAGGAATAATATAGCAAAGATAGAGGGCTCAATAAGTGAAATGAGAAACACAGAGGAATGAATTACTGACCAAGAAGACAGAGTAATGGAAAGTGATCAAGCTGAACAAAAAAGAGGAAAAAAAGAATTGCACAAAACAAGACTTAGGGAACTTAGTGACTCCATCAAACATAATGACATTCATATTATAGGAGGCCCAGAAGAAGAAGAAAGAGAACAGGGGGCAGATAATATATTTGAAGAAATAATAGCTGAAAACTTCCCTAATCTGGGGAAGGAAACAGATATCCAGATCCAGGAGGCACAGAGAATGCCCATCAAAATCAACAAAAGCAGACCCACATTGTAATTAAATTTGCAAAATATGGTGCTACAGAAAAATGCAGCAAGACAAAAGAAGTCAGTCATTTACAAGGGAAAACCCATAAGCCTAGCAGATTTTTCAACAGAAACTTTGCAAGCCAGAAGGGAGTGGCATGATATATTCAAAGCACTGGATGTGGGGGCACCCTGGTGTTTCAGTTGGTTAAGCATCTGACTTGGACTCAGGTCATGATCTCTTGGTTCACAAGTTGGAGCCCTACATCGGGCTTTGTGCTGACAGTTTAGAGCCTGGAGCCTGCTTCTGATTCTGCGTCTCCCTATCTGTCTGCCCCTCCCCTGCTCCCACTCTCTCTCTCTCAAAAATGAATAACTGTTAAAAAAAAAATTTACAAAGTACCGGATGGGAAAAACCTGCAGCCAAGAATATTCTGTCTAGCAAAGCTATCATTTAGAATACAAGAAGAGATCAAGACAAACAAAAACAGACAAACAAAAACTAAAGGAGTTCGTGACAACAAAATCAGCCCTGCAAGAAATATTAAAGGAGACTCTGAGTGGAAAGGAAAGACCAAAAAATCACAGTATAAAGGTAGGAAACACAAAAGCAGTGAAAATGAATATTTCTGTGAAAAATGAGTCAAGAAACTCACAAAAAAAGAAATGAAATATAATGACATATACCTAAAACATGGGGAGTTGAGGAGAAACGGGTTGAACCCATTCAACCTTAACTGACCATTAACTTAGAATAGACTAACGTATGCAGAAGAGGTTCTATACAAACCTAATGATAACCATATATCAAAAACCACCAATAAACATGCAAAGAAAAGAAATCTAAATATATCTCTAAAGAATTTTAGCAAACCAAGCAGGAGAGAAAGACAAGAAAGGATGAGAGAAAATCTTCAGAAACAACCACAAAACAAGAAATAAAATGACAAAAAAATATGTATCTATCAAAAGTACTTTGAATGCAATGGACTAAATGCTCCAGTTGAAAGCCATAGGGTGACAGAATGGATAAGAAAACAAGACCCATCCACATGCTGCCTCTAAGAGACTCATTCTAGACATAAAGACACCTGTAGATTAAAAGTGAGGGTATGGAGAAATATCTATCATGCAAATGGATGTAAAAAGAAAGCCAGAGTAGCAATACTTATATTGGACAAATTGACCTTAAAGCAAAAACTATAATAAGAGTAAGGAAGGCTATACAATAATAAAGGGAACAATCCAACAAGAAGATATAACAATTGTAAATATTTATGCACTCACTATGAAAGCACCCAAATACATAAAACAGTTAATAATAATATAAATGAAGTAATCAATAATAATACAATAATAGTAAGGGACATTAACACCACAGTTATATCAAAGGACAGATCATCTAAACAGAAAATCAACAAGGAAACAATGGCTTTGAATGAAACACTGAACCAGATGGACTTAACAGTTACTTCAGCACACAACAGAATACACATTCTTTTCAAGGGCACATGGAACAGTTTCCAGAATAGATCACATATTATCCCATAAAACAAACCTCAACAAATTCAAGATCAAAATAATATCATTCATCTTTTCTGACCACAACACTATGAAAGTAGAAGTCAACCACAAGAAAAAATTCAGAAAGATCACAAATACGTGGCAGTTAAATAACATGCTACTAAACACTGAATGGGTCAACTAGGAAATAAAAGAAGAAATAAAAAAGTACATGGAAACAAATGAAAATGAGAACAGTGGTCCAAAATCTGGGATGTGGCAAAAGCAGTTCTAAGAGGGAAGATTATAGCAATATAGACCTACCTCAAGTAGCAAAAAATATCTGAAACAACCTCACCTTATAACTAAAGGAGCTAGAAAAAAACGAAACCTAAAACCAGCAGAAGGAAGGAAATAATATAGTCTCCCTAGAGCAGAAATAAATGAAATAGAAACTAAAAGAACAATAGAAGAGATCAATGAAACTAGGACTGGTTATTTTTAAAAATCAATAAAACTTAGCATAACACTCTCCTAAATGAAATAAGTCATACAGAGAAAGACAGAAACTGTATGTTGTCACTCTTATGTGGATCCTGAGAAACTTAACAGAAGACCATGGGGGAAGGGAAAGGGAAAAATAAGTTAGAAAGGGAGGGAACCAAACCATAAGAGACTCTTAAAAACTGAGAATAAACTGAGGGTTGATAGGGGGGTGGGAGGGAGGGGAAAGTGGGTGATGGGCATTGAGGAGAGCACCTGTTGGGATGAGCACTGGGTGTTATATGGAAACCAATTTGACAATAAATTCCATATTAAAAAATAATTACAAATAAAATAATAAAATAAATCATAAGTAATAAAAAATCAATAAAACTGATAAACCGCTAGCCAGACTTACCAAGAAAATAAAAGGAAGGACTCAAATAAAATCACAAATGAGAGATGAGAAATAACAATAAACACCACAGAAATATAAATAATTATCAGAGATTATTATGAAAAACTATATGCCAACCAATTGGACAATATAATAAATTCCTACAAACATATAAACTACAAAAACTGAAAGAGGAAGAAATAGAAAATTTGATACCTAGGAATAAACTGATAACCAGCAAAGAAATAGAATCAGTAATCAAAAACTCCCAACAAACAAAAGTATAGGACCAGATGGCTTCACATGTGAATTCTACCAAACATTTAAATGTTTATTTATTTATTTTTGAGAGAGAGACAACAGAACACAAGCAGGGCGGGCAGAGAGAGAGGGAGAGAGAGAGTCCCAAGCAGGCTCCACACTGTCCACACAGAACCTGATGCAGGGCTCCAACTCATGAACTGTGAGATCATGACCTGCGCTGAAATCAAGAGTCAGCCACTTAATCAACTGAGCCACTCAGGCACCCCTAGCAAACATTTAAAGTTGAGTTAATACCTATTATTATCAAATTTATTTAATCAGATTTATTTAACTTCTCATAAGAATTCCTCTTTGACCCATGTGTCATTCATAAATGTGCTGTTTAGTCTCTATGTATTTTGGCAGTTTCCAGCTATTTTTTGTTATGGATTTCTAGTATAATTTATTTGTGGTCTGACAGCATACTTTTCATGATTCCTATTCTTGTAAATTTATTCAGGTGTATTGTATGTCCCAGAATGTGGTTGATCATGGTGTTTGTTCCGTGTGGGCTTGAAAATAAGGTGTATTCTGCTGTTGTTGGATGAAGTGTTCTACAGATGTTAATTAGATACAGATGGTTGATGGTGCTATTCAATTCAGTTATGTCTTCACTGATTTTCTGCCTCAATTACTGACAGAAAGGTTGAAATTTCCAACTCTAATTGTGGAGTCACCTATTTCTCCTTGGAGTTCTATCAGTTTTTGGCCTCCCGTGCTTTGATGTCCTATTATACATAATTCCAAAAAAAAAAAAAAACCAGAATAGGAGGGAAAACTTTAAAATTCATTCTATGAGGCTAGCATTATCCTGATACTAAAACTGATAAAGACACCACAGATAAAGACACCATTAAAAAAGAGAACTATAGGGCAATAACCCTGAAAGCCATAGTTGCAAAAATCCATAATAAAATGCTAGCAAATCAAATCCAACAATACATTTAAAAAATTCACCATGATTAACGCCTGGGTTGCAAGGGTGGTTCAATATTCACAAATCAGTCAGCGTGATACATCACATTTATAAAAGGAAGGACAAGACCTATATGATCATTTCAGTAGACACAGAAAAAGCATTTGACAAAGTACAACATCCATTCATTATAAAAACCCTCAACAAAGTAGGTTTAGAGGATACATTCCTCAACATAATAAAGGCCATATATGAAAAACTTAGAGCTAACATCATCCTCAATGGGGAAAAACAGAGCTTTTCCCCTAAGGTCAGGAACAAGACAAGGAGTCCACTCTCATCACTTTTATTTTACATAGTATTGGAAGTCATGGTCACAGAAATCAGACAACAAAAAGAAAGAGAAGACATCCAAATGGTAAGGAATAAATGCAACTTTCAGCACTTGCAGATGACATGATATTATATATGAAAACCAGGAAAGACGCCACCAAAAAACTGCTAGAACTGATACACAAATTCAGTAAAGTTGTAGGATGCAAAATCAATGTACAGAAGTCTGAGGCATTTCTATACACCAATGATGAAGCAGCAGAAAGAGCAATTAAGAAAATAATCCCATTTACAATTGTACCCAAAGTAAAGTGTCTTGAAATAAACCTAACCAAAGAGGTGGAACACCTGTACTCTGAAAACTACAAAACACTGATGAAAGAAATTAAAGACATGCAAAGAAATGGAAAAACATTCCATGCTCATGGATTAGAAGAACAAATATTGTTAAACGTCTATACTAACCAAAGCAATCTATACATTTAATGCATTCCCTATCAAAATACGAAGAGGACTTTTCACAGAGCTAGAACAAACAATCCTAAAATTTGTATGGAGCCGCAATAGTCCCCAAATAGCCAAAGTGACCTTGAAAAAGCAAAGCAAAGCTGGAGGCATCACAATTCCAGACTTCAAGTTATATTACAAAGCTGTAATAATCAAAACCATGTGGTACTGGCACAAAAACAGACACACAGTTCAATGAACATAATGGAAAATCCAGAAATAAACTCACAACTATATGGTTAATTAATCTTTGACAAAGCAGGAAGGAATATCCAATGGGATAAGGACAGTCTCTTCAACAAAGAGTGTTGGGAAAACTGGACAGCAACATGCAAAAGAAAGAAACTGGACCATTTTCTTACATGATACACAAAAATAAATTCAAAATACCAAAGACCTAATGTCAGACCTAAAACCATTACAAATCCTAGAAGAGAACACAAGCAGTAACCTCTTTGACATCAGCCATAACAACTTTTTTTCTAGATATGTCTCATGAAGCAAGAGAAACAAAAGAAAACTAAACTATTGGGAGTAAATCAAAATAAAAATCTTCTGCACAGCAAAGGAAACAATCAATATAACTAAAAGGTAACCTAAGGAATGGGAGAAGAGATTTGCAAATGACATATCTGATAAAGGGTTAGTATCTCAAAATATATAAAGAATTTCTAAAACTGAACACCCAAAAAACAAATAATTCAATTAAAAAATGGGCAGAAGACATGAATAGACATCTCTCCAAAGAAGACATAGAGATGGGCAACAGACATATGAAAAGATGTTCATCATCACTTACCATCACAGAATTGCAAATCAAAACTACAACGAGAGATATCACCTCACACCTGTCAGAATGGCTAAAATCAACAACACAAGAAACAACAGGTGTTGGTGAGAATATAGAGAAAGGGGAGCCCTCGTGCACTGTTGGAGGGAATTCAAACTGGTGCAGCCACTGTGGAAAACAGAATGGAAGTTCCTCAAACACCTAAAAATAGAGCTACCTTGAGGCGCCTGTGTGGCTCAGCCAGTTGAACATCCGACTCTTGATTTTGACTCAGGTCATGATCCCAGGGTCATGGGATTAAGCCCCACCTCAGGCTCCAAGCTGGGTGTGAATCTGGCTTAAGATTCCTCTTTCCCTCTCCCTCTGTCCCTCCCCACATACACATGTGCAGGCTCTCTAAAAATTAAAAAAATAAAATAAAACAAAAAAGATACATGCACCCCTATGTTTATAGCAGCATTACTTATAGTATTATTGTACTGTATACACACACACACACACACACACACACACACACACACACACTCACGCTCACAATGGAATATTACTCAGCCATAAAAAATGAAATCTTGCCATTTGCAATGACATGGATGGACCTAGAGAGTATTGTGCTAAGCGAAATAAGTCAGTCAGAAAAAGACAAATACCACTTGATTTCACTCATATGTGGAATTTAAGAAAGAAAACGAGCAAAGGGGCAAAAAGAGAGAGAGAAAGCAAGAAATAGACTCTTAACTAGAGAACAAACTGATGGTCACCAGAGCAGAATTGGGTGGGGGATGGGTGAAATAGGTGATGGGGATGAAGGAGTGCACTTGTCATGATCAACATCAGGTGATGTATGGAATTATTGAATCACTGGATTGAACACCTGAAACTACTATAACACTGTATGTCAACTAACTGAAATTAAAATAAAATGATAGTAATAATGGTAATTAAATTTCCCTGTTTATTCTTGGTACAGTGCAGTGAGCACTATACCTCTCCCCGCCGATCCTGCAGCACATCTGCTGTTTCTCATGCTGTCTGGAGAGCAAACACAAATTCACTCCATCCTGTAACATGGTTATGGGATGATGGAGAAGGGAACGAGAGAGGGGAAGAAACACAAACAGGAAGATAGAAAGGAGAAGAGAAGCAGAGCAATGTGTGTTTACAGGTATAACCTGGACTTCAGGAAGAAGACAGATACTACCTAACCATGCTGTCCCTAGCACATTCTCTAAAGTGCCCAGCCACACATGCAGCTTCCATGGTCTTCATATTGTGTCACTTCAAGTGGTTCCCAAATTTGTTCCTGTTCATCCAGGAAGGAAGACAATCCTACCAAAGACTGAGAGAGATCAATGAATATAGATCCAAAGAACAGATAAGAATATACTTTCATTCAGGCCCTCTTCACCCAGTCTGTCCAAGTTCTGGAACAGAATGTATTCAATCAAGGATTTTAACAGCCAGCACAATGCAGTCCACTCAAAGCCATGGTGAGAGGAGAGGAGAAAGCGCAGGATTCAGGGGTCCCACCCGACAGACATCTAGCTAATTAGGATACCTGAAAATGCATTTGCATTTATAACAAATGTGAGCCTCAGGATCCAAACTCATTCTTTTGATTAATAAGCGCTCAGTTTAGGAGCCTGAGCAGTATGTGATGGACCAGTAATACAATAAAGGCAATGGGAAGGTGTTTCTGTTCCCATTGGCTAATTTCTATTCTACTCAGGTACCAGACTGACCAAATTGGCCATCATGGCTGTCTACTTCATTACCATACCATTTACCATTAAATATGCTCAAGCAGGAAGAAGTGTGTCTTTATATTTGCTGTTAAATGTAATCAGAGACTATCTTTATGACCATTCTGGATCGTTATCATCAGTATAATGATTACTTTAGAGAACCATAATCATACATATGTGTAGTAGGATATGCAGAGAGTCAAATGTAGAAATGTAGAAGAGCAAGCAGTGCCTGTGAACATTTTATAGAAGCTGTAATAAAGGTTGAAAATTAACTAATTTACATAAAGGAACAATTTTATATAGGCTATCATTAGCTCAGTGGATTCTGCAAAGGAGAAAAATTGATTTAAAAAATTTAAAAATCTACTTAGTACACTGATGCTTGAAATTCCATACTTATAATTAAACAATGGTATAAGAGTTATGTAGGTTTAAGAATTATCTGCAGTTAGGGCACCTGGGTGGCTCAGTCGGTTAAGTATCTGACTTCGGCTCAGGTCATGATCTCATGGTTTGTGAGTTCAAGTACCAAGTTGGGTGAACACAAGCCCAGCTTCCAGTGAGCACAAACCCTGCTTCCGGTGAGCCCTGCTTCTCTCTCTCTCTCTCTTTCCCTCCCTTTCTCTGTCCCTCATGGGATTCTCTCTCTCCCTCTCCCTCTCTCTTTACTCTTTGCTCACTTGTACCCTCTCTCGAAAAAAAAAATTATCTGCAGTTAAAATATAAATATCTTTAGATGAGGATGTTCATTGAATCCTGAAGTCAATAACTATCTAAGTAGGCATGTATTTCCATATATACTGTAAAAGAAACATGACATGTTGAAACATGTTCTTATTCCTTTTTCTTCCCCACTTTCTTGCATATGACATTTCACTCCTTCAACCAGAAGGTTCCATCTGCCTTAGGGAGAATTAGAATTGTTACTGTAAAAATGCAAAGAGAAAGAGCTCAGAAAAGGATTTTTGAAACCCACAGAAACATAATAGTCTTGAAAATCTAAAAGCAGGAGAGGGGGAAAAAATTTTCAAAAGCCTGAAATACCTCCTTTATATCTCACAAGATATAAAACCTGCAGGACTGATCATAAATTTACACTAAGCCATCAGCCAGAAGAACTTAGAATTTGCCATAAAGAAGGTTCCAGCCAGAAAGAAAAGTTTGCCCTTCAAGTGTTGTTTTACAAGTGTAAGTTTATGACGCAGTCAGTAGTGGTGAGAATGGATGAATCGAGGTGCCTGCAGCATTTAGCACAATTCCCAGTATATGATATACTCACATGTTTTTAATAAATATTACTGCACTTGCCACACCACCTAGTAAATAACACCTCTCTATTTGTCTGCTCCCATCCCAGTAGGCAGCACATGGAATAAGAGCAGGGATTCCATTTTACTCATTGTTGCATCCTCAGCTCTTGTCACAGAGCTTCATGCTCAATATCTGTTGAATGAATGAACCTCACTGCTTCTCCTAGACAAAGAACATGCATAGTGAGAGGTGAAAAGTTGGCCTTGCTTTTTGTCATCCACCTACATGACACCATTACTGCAAGCATCAGTCTGTGGTTGTGGCAAAGAAAATACAAATCTAAATTAATCATCCAAATTTTAGGTTGGATAAGGATGAGCTTGTTTGTGTTTTCGTTTTTGTCTTGTATGATTTAGACATTCCCTGGCTTGAAGATAGAGGCTGGGCCAGATCATCTTTGGAAGTGCCTTTAGCTCCATTACCCTATGATTCTATTAACCAGTTAATATTTTCCTGTAATTTGCTCTTAGCAACTGCTTAATAGCATTACAGTTTCTTTCATACGATGCACTGATGTGACATTAATCTAATACTATGTAACCCCTCTGCCCGCTCCACCAAAGTCACTTACTCTGCAACTCTGAAGAATTATTCAAGGACACCTTCTTTCCTTTTCCTCAACTAAACAAAGACTATCCTTAGGACTTTACACCAATATCTATTATATCCTCAATACTTACTAAAAATCTACCTGTAGTTTCAGATATTTCATTCACCAGGTCTTAAATCCCATCCAAATTTTATTCTCTTTGCTGTGATGAACGAAATCAATTGCTGGCCATATAAACTGGATCAAGAATCTGAGTGTCATCACATTCCAAATGTCTGAAAATTTCCAAACCTCACTGTAAGCCTTTGTCCATCTTTCCTCAGTAGCACAGGCTAATATCACCAAACCTAGGAAGACAGACTAGACAAGAGATCATGGTCAGAGGATCAGGTTGACTCAGTAGTTCCTTTCTTGTCCACCTCCCAATCTCATATCATATGAAAGAGAGATAGAACTGATTATTTATAGGGAACTTACTGAAACAGTAAGTGCAGCCTCACAAAACGGTTGATTTATCCCTACAGAATTAAAATCTGTATGAAGCCTTGAATGCCTAGACAAAGGCAGCTCTTTCACTGCCAACTTACACAGCTCAACTTTGTGTCTGCTGGCATTGTCTTCTTTATACTTTAAAAATCTAGTGGATGGGATTTAGTGATAGCAATAATAACTGACATGTGTTGGGTATCTAATATGTATTAGGCCCTCTAACCGGACAGTGCCACGCACATCACAGTCCACATGGATGGCTGTAGCCCATCACACAATCATACGATTCAATCCTATTAATAACCACACAAGGTAGTATTATCGTTCCCATTTACAGATGACAACACTGGCTCATCAAGGTAACAGAATTGACCAGAGCCACATAAGTAATAAAGAAAGAGCTGGGTTTAAAGCTCAGTTCAAGAAAAAGAAAAAAAAAAAGAGTGGCAGGGGGCACCTGGGCAGCTTAGTCAGTTAAGTGTCCAACTCTTGGTTTGGGCTCTGGTCATGATCTCATGGTAGTGAGATGGGGCTCCACATTGGGTGTGGAGCCTGTTTAAGATTCTCTCTCTCCCTCTGCCCCTCCCCCTGCTATCCTGTTTCCATTCTCTCTCTCTCTCTCTCTCTCTCTCTCTCTCTCTCTTCCTCCCTCCCTCCCTTCCCCCCTCCCCCCCAAAAATAAATAAAGCTCAGTTCCGGTCTAATACCAAACGGCATGCTATTGTTAGGTATTCTGCTCCACATTGTGGGAATTCAAAAATAAGCAAATGGATCTGGTCTTTAAGGACTCTGAAATGCAATTAGAGAAAATAAGACAGATTCATGTAAAATTAAATAGCAATGAAATAATGGTTTAAGTCAAAAAAGAAAATCTGTCACAAGCAGAACACGATTAATCGCTAAACGGACCATCAGGCAATAATTGGTACAACCATTTAGAGGAAAGAGGGATCTATAAATATTTACAAGCTTTGGTAAACATAAGCCACATATTGAGAGTTTCTACACACTTCTCTAAAACTAGAGGCAGGACAAAAGCAGTTATTTAAGAGAAAAATATGTCCTTGTTTCTACTGCAAAAGGACCTTGGGGAAGAAAAGCCAGAAGACACAGAAGATAAAGGGTCCATGGCAAAACTTTCAGAACTCTGTGAGAATGATTGGATGTGATTCGTTTTCCTTTTGAAAGTTTTTATTTCAGATTTAGCTTAAGGCCTGGGGAGCTCAGTATTTAAAATGTGTGAAAGAGATTATTTGAAGTGAAAACGTGGTATATTCTTTGGGTTTTATTTTATAAGTTAATATAAAATTATCTGAAAGAGCTGTGGTTTTTAAAAAGAAATCTTGAAGAATTTTAAATTTAAAACTGATAAATGGGAGCACTCTGGAAAAAATCTAAATTAAACAACTTCCAATTTAATTCTAATGTTTATCAGTGAGACAATTAAAGCCTTATGTTCTTCCAAGTTCCAATATGTGGGCAAAGGAGATGCTGATTAATAATACTACAGTTTTCTCTTTTAAATTTGCACCGCAGATAGCAGCCATGTGTACTTTCGATTAGATCAAATAAATTTGGATTTATAAAAAGCCTAGAAACGGAACGCCAAACTTAACCAGCACTTTGATTCATTCCTATGCCAGAGTGGTACCTCTTCCTTTGAACAGTTACCCTGGTGGTTTGTTAAGGAAAACATTTTATAGTCAAAACTATGATAGTATAAAAAGTATACCCCTATATGACTAAATAAGAAGGACTAATTATTTTATAGACCTTAATATGCAACCATTTTCACATGCATTTAATTCTTAAAACTACCTCTGGGGTAAATATTATTATTAAGCCCCCAATTCATAGATGAAAAATCAGCTCATAGAAGTTAAATGAATTATCTAGTAAGTTGCAGAATCATACTTAAATTCAGATACCCCAATTCTCACTTAAAGAGCTTACAACACACCATTGAAGGTGATTATCCTACTAGAAATATACACGCCCCTTCATGTCTACTGACTGTTGTGGGAAACTTGGTTAATCCTTCTAGGCTAATATTCAAGGCCTCAAAGGTTTGAAAATGTGATAACATTCTAAGACAAAGAATCCAAAGGGATGAAATTTGAGAAAAGCACTGGCTTTAGAGTCAGACAGGCAGCTAAACCTGACTTCCACCTTTTATTAGCAATTAAGATCTTCAGGAAGTTGTTCAACCTCTCTGGGCTTCAATTTCCTTATTTGTAAAATATGGGTAACAGGCCTTGGGTCATGGGGTAGTTGTGATCATCAGAGAAGATATTGTATACCAAGAGCTTAGTTAATGCCTAGAATTTAATATGTGCTCAATAAATGGTAAGTCTGCCGCCATGATTCTTTCAAAAAATATATTGTGTTTTGGATGATGGGAATATTGGAAGAGAGAATGTGATTCCTGTCCTCATAAATAATATACTTTAGTAAACTGTCTCTATAATTTGTAACATAAGCTCATCATGAAAAAATTTCTGATTAACAGCCCCAATATATAAAGATATATATTACTTTATAAGTTACATGCACATACTACTATACCAAAAATTATGCACTTTATAAAATATACATAATATATAACTTCAAAAGAACAAAAGAATAAACAATTAAGACCCACTGGATTATCTTGTAGACTCTTGGAAGTACATAGGTCATTTTGAGACCCATTGTTTTATACCAAGAGTCAGCAAACTTTTCTGGAAAGGTCCAGATAGTAAATATTTAAGGTTTGCAGACCATGCAAAGTCTCTGTTGCATTGTTTAAAATATTAGACAGTGTTTTAAAAATACAAAGCAATTATTAGCTCCAGGGCCATACAAAAGCAGGAGTTGGACTATAGTTTGCCTACCCTGTTTTAGACCACAGACTATTCTAGAATAGATGTTTCCAGACAATTAAGTAGAAAATAAACAAGCACTATGATTACTATTAATGAAATCAATTGTCAAATGCAATGGACAGTAAAAAAGAAGAGGTCAATTTCGGCTAAGATGGTCAGAGAAGGCCATGTTTAAGCTGAGATCTGAAGAGCAGAAAGGAGTCAGTCACAGAGTAGCAAAAGAAAACCTTCCCCGCAAAGAGAAAGGCTTGTAAGTAGATGGTGGAAAGTCTCAGGTGGAAAGAGCCTACTTGTTCAAGGACTGAAAGAAGTTTGCGCCTGGAACTTGTGAGCAAGAAAAGAGCAAGGTATGAGATGTGGTTTGGGAGTCTGGCAGGAGTCAGCTTTGGAGATTTTTGAAAATGATTTTGATAAAGTAAAGCATTTGAAGCAGTTAGAGCAGTTAGAGCTGATAAAATCAGCAGGCTGTAAGTCTTGGGAATGTAGGCAAAGTGAAATAATAACCAGAAGGTCATGGGTCAAGGATTGGTTCCTGGGGCAAAACTCAAAGTTAAGGAGAAGTAGACTGCTTTGATTATGTCCTCAAGCTATTTAAGACAATGATTAAACTTGTAAGTTCTTTATTGCTATTCAACCTTGAAAGAAAGTCATCACTGAGGCATATGCTGTTCTTTCATTAACCAAACTAAGTTTAGAACAAAATTCTTATATTCCCATGTACTCATTTTTAAGTTTCTTCTTTTCAGATTAAAATTGCATTAAAATGCCTTCCTTGGGGGCGCCTGGGTGGCGCAGTCGGTTGAGCGTCCGACTTCAGCCAGGTCACGATCTCGCGGTCCGTGAGTTCGAGCCCCGCGTCAGGCTCTGGGCTGATGGCTCAGAGCCTGGAGCCTGTTTCCGATTCTGTGTCTCCCTCTCTCTCTGCCCCTCCCCCGTTCATGCTCTGTCTCTCGCTGTCCCAAAAATAAATAAACGTTGAAAAAAAAAAAATTAAAAAAAAAAAAAATGCCTTCCTTGGAAGGCTACATAAGAAATAAATAACACTGTTGCCTCCAGGGAGGGAAACTAGAGGTCTGTAGCACAGAGGTAGGAGGGAGACGATATGCCACATATCTTACTGTACCTCCAGGTTTTTGAACCATGTGGCTCTAGTACCTATTCAAAAAGCAAGTAAATAAAATTAAACTCAAATGGAAATTTTTTTAACTGCATTCATTGTGTGCAGATCCAGAAAAATGAAAGAGTTCCCTAAAAATTCATTTGACTAGGAAAACATAGCAGTTTGCCATTCCAATATTTTCAAGACACAAGTACGGTGACAACTTTGCAAAGTATGTGTATACATGTAACAACAATACCTAGAAAATGTATAAATTAAGGAAAAAATTTAGTCTAACAGAGAATGGAAGTATAGGCAGCATTTTGAAAGTCAAGTTATACTTTTGAAAACAATTTGGCAGTTCCTCAAAAAGTTAGAGTTACCATATAATCCAGCACTTCTACTCCTAGGTATATACCCAAAAGAAATGAAAATACACAACCACATAAAACTTGTACACAAATGTTTATAGTAATATTAGTCATAGTAGCCAAAAATAAAAAACAACCCAATTGTCCCTCAACTGATGAAGAGATGAATAAAATGTGGTATATTCGTGCAGTGAACTATAATCAGTCACTAACATGAAATAAAGTACTGAGAAATGCTACAACATGGATGAACCTTGAATGCACTATACTAACTGATAAAAGCTAGTGACAACAAACCACATAAAATACGGTTCCATTTCTATAAAATGCCCATAATAGACAAATTCATAGAAACAAAAAGGAGATTAGTGGTGGCCTAGGGCTGAAGGAAGGCAGATGGGGAGTGAATGCTAGTGGGTATTGAGTTTCTTTTAGGAGGGATAAAAATGTTTGATGATTAAATAGTTGTGATAGTTGCATAATCCTCTGATATATTAAAAACCATTGAATTTTACACTTTAACCATTGAATTTTTTAAACTGTGGATTTATAAAAGGCTACTTAACTATTGTATTGTAATTTCAGTTAGATTAACTGACATTTAAAATCAAAGACTAATAGGGGCACCTGGGTGGCTCAGTTGGTTAGGTGTCGGACTTTGGCTCAGGTCACGATCTCACAGTTCGCGAGTTTGAGCCCCCCACCCCACTCCCACCCCCGTCAGTCTCTGGAATCTGCCTTGGATTTTGTGTCTCCCTCTCTCTACCCCTCCCCGGTTGCACTCTCTCTCTCACTCTCTCTATCTCAAAAATAAATAAACATTAAAAAAATATTTTTAAAAATCAAAGACTAATAATGTCAAGGTATGAACACTTGGATTTATCAAAATGAAAACCAACAGGATATCTTTTGTTACAAAAAATTTAGTTTGGATTTCTTACTTATTAAGCTGAAAGTATGACCTCCATGGAGTTAGTTATTCTGGAACACATCAAGTTGCCTGCAGTGATCTGCTCTCCGAACTGCACTTGATTGTGCAAGGTAGTGGGCCAGAGGTGAAAACATTTCAAAACTATAAACAGTCCTGAAATCAATAAAAATGGCCTCTAGGAAGCACTTTGATACATACAGATACTCAACTTGTGTGTGCCAGGACTACAATTCTCTTCTGCCCACGAACACAAGTCACAGGTCATGAAACTGCAGAAAATCTGCAAATAGATAATCTACTTGGGGATAGTGAAGAGTTTTGGCAGCATGCATATTTATAGCTGATTCCTATAAATTGCCCTCCATTCCTCACAAATTGTTTTACTGACATAGATGGCCAATTTCCTTTGTGTTGTAAAACATCCCAGCTTTTTTGCGTTATATAGTCTTGTTTTGCCAATTATATAAGCTCCTAAAATTAGTATTCGAGAGATTCTTGTGGTAACTGATAACAGCACATACTAACCACAGTGACTCTTACTCTTGCCATATAAAATACTTCCAAATGAGTTATCATATATGGTCAAATTCAGATTCCCTATAGGAAAATTCAGTGACTATCTACTCTTCTCTCTAAAGTTAACAGTTTTAATTTCACAAGTTTATAAAAGCAGATACTCCCAATAATAATTTGTTCAAGGTATTTTGCAAGCTTTTCAGGGGCAGAATTGCAAACTAAAACAATTTATTCAGTTCATATTTAAAGGTAGAGAAGTGTGAAGTAGGAAGGAACTTGTTACTAATGTCCGGTGGAAGTCATATATTTACTAACACCATATAAACCATTAAAAGGCAAATAATGAAAAAACAAACAAAAAATAAAAAAAATAAAAGGCAAATAATGATTCACAGTAGCTCTCATAAAAACATAATTTATATCTTTAGTCTGGGCCTCTTTCTTGTACTCCAGCCCTATCTTGTATCCATCTATTCTATTCAACTGTCTATATAACATTCCATATGGTGTCTAATAGACATTCCAACCTTACAGGTCCAAAGACCAGCTGCTGGTCTTTGTCCCCACACCAACTCCTCCTGAAGTTGTCCCCACCCCAGTTAAGGACAGCTCAATTCTTTGAGAGGCTTAGACCAAAAACCCTGGTGGCAATCTTAACTCTACTCCCTCCTTCACAGCCTACATCCAATGTGTAGCAAATCCTTTTGGCTTTACTTTCAATATTTACATAATTTGACCTCAGGATTTTCAGCACATTTACCGCCACCTTCCTAATTCATGCCACCATCAAATCTTACCTGAATGTCTGGAGGAGCCTCATAACACGCTCACTCTTACTAACAGGGATATCGCTAGCCCATACAGTACCTTTGTGTAAATTAGAAAAAAAAATATCTTTCTCCAAGACATGGATTTCCATCTGCCAGAACACTGTAGAAATAAATATATAAAGCCATGATGTGTACAATATCATGGCCCTCCCTTAGATGTGGCATGCTTGTACTGCACTCAACATGCATAAATGTATAAGATTCCTTGATTATTGGCATATTATACTTTTATTTACTTATATTGTTTATTGTCTGTTCCCCCAATAAAGTTCAATATTTGTAAAGGCATGAATTTTTGTGTCTTGTTCATTGTTGTAGCCCTATCACCTTAAACAATGCCTGGCACATAAAAAGTAATCAGTGAATGTTAATTTAAAAAATGTCCAAAGAACAAAACAATCACATCCCCACAACCCCTAGGAATGAGTTGCTAGCAGGATAACCTAAATATTCGTCTGAAATCACTTCATTAGAGGCACATCTCCAAGTACTCTTTATGAGGAAAGACTACCTGAAAATATAATTTCTTTGAGTTGTTAGTTCTATTGTAATGAACACTGCCATGATTCTTTACACTTTTCATAATTTGTAAGCTTCAGCTTTTGGAAGCAAGGTGTAATAGAAAGAGAACTGGAGGGGCGCCTGGGTGGCGCAGTCGGTTAAGCGTCCGACTTCAGCCAGGTCACGATCTCGCGGTCCGTGAGTTCGAGCCCCGCGTCAGGCTCTGGGCTGATGGCTCAGAGCCTGGAGCCTGTTTCCGATTCTGTGTCTCCCTCTCTCTCTGCCCCTCCCCCGTTCATGCTCTGTCTCTCTCTGTCCCAAAAATAAATAAACGTTGAAAGAGAACTGGATTGGGAGATGGGCAAAAGGGCCTTTGTGTTACTCAGAGTTCTCCAAAGTTCTCCGGATTCTCTAGAGAATCTCTCTATATACACATATAGAGAGGTTTATTTTAAGAAATTGTCTCACGTGATTGTGGAAGTTGACAGGTCAGAATTTGCAGAGAAGGCTGGCAGACTAGAGACCCAGGGAAGAGTTGGTATTGCAGCTCCAGTCTGGAAGCAATCTGAAGGCAGAATTCCCTCTTCCTATTGGGACCTTAGTCTTTTCTCTTAAGGGCTTCAATTGATTAGATGAGGCCCACCGCCTTTACTCAAGGTATGAAGATCATCTGCTTTACTCAAAGTATACTCATTTAAATATTAATATCATTTTTAAAAATACCATTACAGCAACATCTAGACTGGCATTTGACCAAATACCTGGGTACTGTGACTTAGCCAAACTGATACACAAAATTTGCCATTACAGCCTCTAAGTCTAGCATGTGGACAATCATGGAGGCCTAAAAGAATGTGCAATGTTAGGTAGAAATCTAATTGTTCCACATGGAGAACAAGAAAAGGGTAGGATTGACAGATGGGGCCCTTGCCAATTCTTCTCTGGTCTTGAAAAGAGTCACCATACCTCATTATGACCCTTAACAAAACTTTAACGAAAGGTTGGGATGTTCAGGGGAAAGTGTAACAAACAGATTTATTTACAACTGTTAATAGAAGGGACTGATCTTAGAGCCCAGAGGCCCAACCCAATCCTTAAATCCCTACTGAGTACTCAGGATAGTTCAATCTTTACCTAAGGGATACCCCGCTTCACCAAAACCCCACATTATCAGTCTAGGTCCAATTCAGTGAGCACCTTCAAAAAAAAATTTCTCAAGTGCCTATCTTTGGTTTATCTTCCCCAGAATGACTGACAGTAGGAACAGTCAACCTCTCCAAATAAAACACCACCTTTTACTCTCAAAAGTGTAAAATAAGATGGACCAAATAAGATAAAAAGAAGTATCCACAGGATAGTTCTCAATATCTAATATCTGAGCAATTCATTCTTCTTTTCTAATGTTTATTTATTCATTTATTTTGAGAGAGAGAATACACACCAGAGGGAGAGGGGAAAGAGAGTGAGGGGAAGAGAGAGAGAGAATCCCAAGCAGGCTCCATGCTGACAGTGAACCAAGAGACCATGACCTGAGCTGAAATCATGAGTCCCATGTTTACCCGACTGAGCCACTCAGGTGCCCCTGAGTGATTCATTCTTAAGTAATATCAACATGGGACATTGACATCTTGGTTCTGGCTGCACTGTACTTTTATAGTCTTTCCTCCAGAGTGGCTTGAAGAGATTAAAACAGCATATTTCCCCATTCATGATCTAGCTGAAGATCTTACTTCCCATACACAAATGTTTAGAAAAATAATCCACCATATATCCAGATTTGCTGGTGGGAAGAATGTCTTAAACTCTGCAGGAGCCTAGCCTTGCTAACATAATGGAAGCTACAGAGCATAGAGCTTTAGAATGTGAGCTTTGGAATTACACTACTTGGATTGAAATCCCAATTCTACCAGTTACTTGTCTATGTGACCTTGGGCATGTTATTGAACCTTTCTGTGCATCTATTTTGTCAATAGTAAGGGATTGTAAAAGAGTTAGTATGAATGTTAAATCAACATACAGAAAAAGCCTAGAAGAGTATCTGGCACATAGGATATGGTTCCATAAATATTCATTGTAAGTATTATATTATTAAATAGGGCATATAATATCTCACTCTGCAGCACTTTCACTTGGAATATCTCATCAGTTTCAGCCATTCACAAGAATAATATTTACATTGTTACTACTTCTATTATTCTGCATAACCAAAAGTGACTATCAGAATGGTATCTCTAAACAAAGGGAATCTCCCAAAGATAAATTCCAACCTCCATCCCCAGAAGGCAAAAATAAACATATGAGTGCTCTCTCTCTCTCTCTCTCTCTCTCTCTCTCTCTCTCTGTCTGCTGGTAACCCTCCCAATAGAATTTTCAAATTCAAACAAATTTTTAAAAACCTGATTTCACTGAACACCTTGTTAAGGAATTTTGGACTTCAGTCTAATAGTGATAAGCACCCAGTGCAGAATTTTAAATAAAGTGTGACTTCATCGAGTTTGTGTTTTGAGAAGTTCACTCTAGCAGCAGTATGGAGGACAGCTGGGAGTGGCTGTTGAAGAAGAGGTCCAAGTGCAAAGCTAATTCAGTTATCCAGACAAGAAATAAAAATGACAAAACCAAAGCAACAACTGTAGAAATTGTGCCAAATGATCTTCCATGGTCATCAAACCTCCAAAATACTACATTCAGTAATTACCTGCTTTTTATTTTATTCTCATAACATGTGACTTGTGTGCATCAAAAGTGGAGCGCCTGGGTGGCTCAGTTGGTTATGCGTCCAACTTCGGCTCAGGTCATGGTCTCAGACCTTGTGAGTTGAAGCCCCACGTTGGGCTCTGTGCTGACAGCTCAGAGCCTGGAGCCTGCTTCCGGATTCTGTGTCTCCCTCTCTCTCTGCCCCTCCCTTGCTCCTTCTCTGCCTCTCAAAAATAAATAAACGTTTAAAAAAACTTTTTTTAAAGTGATGTTCATTGCATGGGCATAAACACTTGGTTTCCAGATGTCAGACAGAAACATATGAGCAAATGTCAGCTATTAATTTATCTTGAACTTCATAATTCTTATTATGTACTTATTATGTACTTATTATAAGTAAAAGCAATTCTTATTGCTTTTACTTTCCACAATAATGATTACCCTAGACCAAAAGTCAGTGTTGAAAATTGAAAATTATTATGGAGAGAGCCCAAATGTCCATCGACTGATGAATGGGTAAGTACACACACACACACACACACACACACACACACACACACACACACACAATGGAATATTACTCAGCCATCAAAAAGAATGAAATCTTGCCATTTGCAACAATGTGAATGGACCTAGAGTGTATTATGCCAAGCGAAATAAGTCAATCAGAGAAAGACAAATATCATATGATTTCACTCATATGTGGAATTTAAGAGGCAAAACAGATGAACATAGGGGAAGGGAAGGAAAAATAATATAAGATAAAAACTGAGAGGGAGGCAAATCACAAGAGACTTTAAAACACAGAGAATAAACTGAGGGTTGCTGGAGGGGAGGTGGGTGGGGGGATGGGCTAAATGGGTGATGAGCATTAAGGAGGGCACTTGTTGGGATGAGCACTGGGTGTTGTATGTAAGTGATGAATCACTAAATTCTACTCCTGAAACCATTATTACACTGTATGTTAACTAACTTGAATTTAAATTAAAAAATAAAATAAAATAAAATAAAACTTTTAAATAAATTTTAAAAAAAAATTGAAAATTATTACATCATACCACCTTCCTCTATCCCACAACTCCCAGGACCTGGGCCCGAGGTTCTGAGAATCAGACACAGCTCCAAAGGGTCAGCAGAGTGAGGGACAAGAGGGGGCTAAAGCCCTCTGTCAGAAAGAATCATTGTTGCTGCCACCCCATTTTTATCTTCTGAGGTCACCAGGGATTAGCCTGACAGCTGCCCTTATATTACAGGACACAATCCAATTGCCAAGTCTTTCTTTTGTCCTTTTTTCCATAAAGCAAGTACAGAATCAAGGAATTATCTCTTCAGAAATATGCTGCATAAACATTACTTCTTTTTTGGCTACTTAAATTCTTTTTAATGAATAATTTCATTAGCTAAAATCTTATTCCTATAGAATAAATAAGAGAAGCATGGAGAAGAACAGAAGCGTACCAGTGTCACTCAGTTAATCAGCATCCCCACTGACCATATACCAACATTACAGCTAGTACAATTAATTGCTAGATGTTCAGTGAGACCTTGAGTTTCAATCCAGGACTCCATCAGATATTGTTTTCATAAACAAAAGATAAGCCAATCCCATCTTTTGGGAGATAGGAAAGTAGAGGAAAAAAGACAATAAATGTTAAATTAAATAATCTGAGAAGTGAGAATTATGTGAAATAAGTAAAAATTTTAATCATCAAAGCCAGAAAACCATTATAGTTTTATGCTCCCTTTTAGCAAATAATGTTCTCACTGATTTTTCATAAAACGAGAAATTCCATATACAATATTTTTCCAGTTTCAGGAAATTTTGTACATCAATTATTTATAAAGCAATGTTTTCTACAGCAAGCAAGCCCCTCTTTACCTTATTTTTCCCATGACCATATCTCCAAGATTTTCTTTTTATTTTTCATGGTAAAAGAAAGTAGTAACTCTTGTGACTAATGTCCCAAGATACAAACTCTCAAATAAACAAACACAAACTACGCAACACTACATGATAGAAAACATTTTTCTGGAAAGAAAATATTAATCTTATCTGGCACATCCTAATATATTTGTGGCAATAAATTCTGCTTTTCTCATCCATTAGATTTTCTTCATGGGTCTTTTTGTTTAAATAGATACATAGTGGCTTAAATAAATAAACCAGGTCTTCACATCCACACTTTCAAGTATCATCTGTCTCTTTAGAAAAAATGCGCTGACAAAGACTGAGCTGATTCTATTGTTAGATTTCTTTTTTTTTTTTTAATACTTCCTGACTGTTGCCATCCCTCAATATACCCAAGAATCAAAACAAATAAACACATGTTCCAAGGGCATTTACCTGGGAAGGGTTTTGTTCCTCAGAAGGACAAAGTGTTTCTCAGATCCAGCATTCCCAGGGGCTGATTAGAAATGAGCTTACAAGACACATACACATACGCTCACTCATATGTTCTTCCCATAAACTGAAACAATAAAGAAGAAGGTCAAAACATCTCTCCTCCACTGGGAAAAGATGGTATGTCATTTTTAAGAAAAACTAAAGTTTGTGATTTTTTTCCCCTTTGAGCATCTCACTAAAATTGGCATTTCCATTATACTTCTAAACAAGAGCTTCAGCACCACTTTGCACTCTTAGTTCAAGAAAAGTCACAGAACAGGATGCAAGCTAGAAAGCACTTCTGAGTTGTAAATGGGAAAGCACAGATTATTTAAAATCCTAAACCAAGCTGACAATCATATTCATCATTTATTGGGCATTTCCTATGTACCAGACTTTGTACTAGGGGCTTGTGTATGTTATAATTGGACAATAATCTAGTAAAATGGGTGTAATCCACATGGTTTACAGATAACAAAAGCCAGGCTAAAGAAGTCAAGTAATTTTCCCAAGATAACACAACCAATAAATAACCAGACCTAGATTCAAAGTCCTATCTCTTCAGCCCTTTAATCCACAAATATTTGATAAATGCCTTCTATGACCCAGGCACTGTTCTAGGACCTGGTAATATAGCAGGAAGCTTACATTCAGGTAGGGGAAGAAGACAATAGACAAATATGTGTGTATGTGTGTATATACAAATAGATCTAGATCCAGTTGTGTAGTCAGGGAATGAGGATTATCACAAAGGGAAATGAAGCAGATTGAGAGGACAGTGACAGAACAAGGGGCGCCATTTTGGATGAGGTGCCCTGGGAAGGCTTCTCTGAGAAGATAACGCCCAAGCAGGCCAGAATGAAGGCCCCTTCCTCTTTCAGGGGAAGCAGACTTCCAAGCAGAGGGAAGAGTGTGACTGAAGGCTGAGGGGGTGGCGGTGGGTGTAGCATGCCGGAGTTAACAACTGCAGAGATGTGGGGTTAAACAATCAGCAAGAGGGAGCAGGACAGGAGATGAGGCTGGAGGTACAGCTGATGGAAAGAACCCTGGATCCTACTGTAAATACATGAGAAGAAGCTGAGGAGTTGGGAGCAGTGGATGAGATCACCTGTTTCACTCCAAAGCCACCTACCAGTCCCTGCTTCACCTCCGTCCCCAGAGGAGGCAATTTCCCCTCTCACTTGCTCAGAACCTGCCTCTGCCCTAGGACTCACAGTCTGTTTCCCTGATGACAATCTTATAGCTACATAGCCATCGGTGGCTTTTTACTGCTGTCCTTCCTTCTCCCCTATGGAAATTTATGAGCCTGTACCTCCTCTGCTAAGGGCAGCCTTCTGAGTCTTCCCTGGAAATCACCACCCCAAGTTGACTAAAGAAGACTAGAACGGACTTTCCAAGACACAGCCCCATGGCTTCCGCTACTCTGTAA
This sequence comes from Lynx rufus, assembly GCF_022079265.1. Classification (NCBI taxonomy): domain Eukaryota; kingdom Metazoa; phylum Chordata; class Mammalia; order Carnivora; family Felidae; genus Lynx; species Lynx rufus. The sequence continues at coordinate 144,145,044 of NW_025814845.1, read as the reverse complement.
ATACAACATCCCCACCAATTTTGTGTCTTGATCTTCTTCATCATGGAGCCCCTATAGTGCTCTGGATACACCTAGGAGCTGGGGAAACAGCAGCGAAAAAGATAAAAGTCCATCTCCACACCGAGTTTACAGTCTATGTGCATCTATGTAGTGATTCTCAATCAGGAAAGCGTGAGAAGGCCTTGTAGCTTGAAAAAGTGATTGAAATAAAATATTTGCTTTATTTTTAGTCACACTACTTTGTTTTTTTTTTAGTGTTTATTTTTGTGAGAGAGAGAGAGAGAAAGAGCAAGCAGGGGAGGGGCAGAGAAAGAGGGAGACACAGAATCCAAAGCAGGCTCCAGGCTGTGAGCTGTCAGCACAGAGCCTGATGTGGAGCTTGAACTCACAAACCATGAGATCACGACGTAAGCTGAAGTCGGACGCTTAACCAACAGAGCCACCCAGGTGCCCCTATTTTGTTTATTTTAAGATATGAAATAACTTTAAAGGAGAGCATGCTTTGTGCACGCCAGGAGAAAATAGGCTTTAAAAGGCTGAAAACAGTGGAACAGAGGGCTTCAGTAGTAAGTGCTTTATTTTTGTTATGGAAACTGAGATAGTAACTAAAGCAGGAATTTCAAATGATAAAACAGGGGAACTGTCATGAAACCCACTAGGGAGACGACTTGAGGGCAAGAAGAATCTTCTCAGATCACCCACTAATTCCTCCTCATGCACAGGGTCTGACCCCATTCAAACATAGGACTTTGTGCATCCCTGACTCAGTGGTTTACATCTTCTGTTCTTACTGGTGTTGCTTTGAGGTACTTCTCTGGCCAAAACCATTAGATATTCCCATGAAGCTATGTTTTGCCTTTTTTCTTTATTAAAAAACTAATTTTGGGGCGCCTGGGTGGCTCAGTCGGTTAAGCGTCCGACTTCAGCCAGGTCACGATCTCGCGGTCCGTGAGTTCGAGCCCCGCATCGGGCTCTGGGCTGATGGCTCAGAGCCTGGAGCCTCCTTCCGATTCTGTGTCTCCCCCTCTCTCTGCCCCTCCCCCGTTCATGCTCTGTCTCTCTCTGTCCCAAAAATAAATAAACATTAAAAAAAAAAAAACTTTAAAAAAAAAAACTAATTTTAAGGGCAGGGCAATCTAGACAGCTTGCTTTGTTATACTTATCCTTCAGAGCACACAGCACAGTGCAGGTCACATACCAGAGACCTCAAAGTTACTGATCAATTCATTGCCTCATCTCCTACCTGTCAACTGCCTGTAGGCCTATATGTGTGATATATCATATATCAATTATACATGTATATATAAATATGTACATATTATATTTGTGTGTGTACGTCTATATCAATATATCTTTTAGTTTATAACATTGCTCATGGCCATTATCCCAACAGATTTGGGCCTTGATTTTTTTTTTTTCCTCATGGAGCAAGATTAACTCAGAATCACAGTCATAGCTACACCTTCCAGGGCAAGCACCTTCTAGAGTTTCTCTAGGATGGCAAAGTATTTTCTGGACATTGGCCCCCAATGTTTCTTTCTTACATCCTTTCAGAAACTAAACATTATCAAGGAAAGTTTCCCAGTCTCTAAAATCCCTGGAGGGAGTTGAGGTGGAGAAGGTGAAGGGGGGAGCCGCTGACCCCACCCTCCCCCTGCTGACACAGACACTGCCTTCTCAGTGCTTCTCCCACCAGGACTCCCTGGATCCAGGAGCACAAGTGTCCCCCAGCCTACTCCCTGGAGAACTAAACCCGAGAGAAAAGCAACCCAGTTAGAGACCAGATTGATGCCTGAGAAAGAGATTTAAACTGGGACATTTTTATCCTTCAGCTGTTGGATATGGAAAACAAATACACATTCCACTCTCTCCAAGAACAGGTGAAGGTATTTCATAAGCAAATGGTCAGCTGGGTGGCTTTAGGCTGAGTTTTCCATCCCTTCTGCATCCCTTCTTTTCCCTTCTCTTCTTTCTGGCAGTAAATTCCTAGCCCTAAGTGTTCTTTACAACTCACATTTTCTACCAGTATTTACTGAGGAGCCCACAATGTGCTCTGTGCTTGCTGCTGTGTGACTATAAAAGACATTTATCAACAATATGGTCCTGGAATTGCTTACATTCCAGGTGGAAAATAAAAACAAGTAAGAAACATATACATAAGCTGTGCAATAATGACTTAAAAGAGTCCAGAAGTGTTGGTGGAAGGCGCTGTGGACGATAGAGACCTAAGCTGAACTTGGAAGGGTGAATGGCATTTGTACACAGGAGTGGCTCACAGACCATTCCCAGTGAGGCAAGGGTGGGGCATGATGCACAAGAGGAGTGGGAAGGTCAGTGAACAGACCTGTCGGATTCCATCAGAGGTAACAGCATGAACATTCATGTGTGGATATGTCCAATTTGTAATACCTGCATATTCTTCTTCTTTCCTCCTCTCTCTCAAGGGTAGGTGAATGGAAGCACACAATGCAGAATGATTCATAACTTCTCAAGGAGAAGCTGGCATAATTCAATATAGGGAGATATCCCAAATCAATATTATCACTCCCCCAGAGAAAAATCACAGACACTCCTCAAAGTGAGAAATAAATGGAACCAGAAGTAGATGTCACTCCACCCACAAAGCAACAAGAGGAAAATCTCAAGATGCTATTATTTCTTCTTCTCTCCTCTCTTTCCTCTACCTTCACTGGAGATGTTTGCTCTTTCAGCTCTTGCTTTCTGCTTTTGTATACCATCTACCCCTATAGGATTTCAAAGAATATGCATAAACTCTGAATCATAAGACTAAAATGAGCACCATTCCGAGAACTTGAATGTGCCATGGAGATTCACAGCCAGGATATGTGTAGGCTGGCTGAAAGTGAGGACTGGGTTTTTTTGCAATCCTTTTTAACACCTACATATTCTAACTCTAATAATGGACTATTGTGCTTCTCTGGGCTCCATGACTCACCAGTCCTTGCATCCGGACAGGGGGAGTTTTTTTCATATGTAAGGGATTTCTTAATCGGGGGGGGGGGTGGATCTGGAAACCCCAGACAATAAGGAACCTCTACATCTGTATAGTTTTCTGAAGAAGAGAACAGTTGCCCCTTAAATATTTTATTCTAAAATTTGGCTGACAGCAGCAATACATTGATTTTAGCCACTTTGTTTTGCTAGTAAATGATGGCAGGATCAGCTGTGGCTTATGCCTCCCTCACTGTAATCAGTTCTAGGCTCAGAAAGGGGGAATTATGCTTGACAGGTAATTAAGAAAACTGACAGGAAATAGCATTTGGCCTCTTTGAAGGTGAACTACAGTTTGTAAAAGATAATCTAAATCTAATTTACGAAAACCCCAGATGGCAAAGCTATGAGCAGTATTGTCTCTGTGTTAGGTTTATATTAAATTAATCTTTTCTTACCATTCACTGTTTTTTAAATTTTAACTTTTACATGGAAAGAAACGACTAAAACTTTGCACAGGCTGAATTTAGAATACAGCAGTTTCTGGGTCACTGCTGAATAAATGATGTAGAAACATTGATTGGGAATGCAGACTGCTTGGGGTTGGAATTGAGACTGGATTGACCAATGTCAAAAGAATGAGTGTTCACTCATGATGCTGAAAAATGAAGGATGAAAGCAACATATACTAAGATGTCAGCAGTAAGGAATAAAATTGTTTTAGAAACTTACCTTCATGTCAAGTAAGGGGAAAAGAAACAAACTATTGATCCTATCTGCAAATCCCAAGGGAAGTTATTTATGCATTTACCACCATTGGGTGAAAGAAAGGTAGCTAATTCTCCCTTGTGTGAAAAAGAGATATTTCTCGAAAGTGCTGGGATGATATGGCTCAGATCATCTGGCAAGGTATCAGTTTCGAATATTCTGATCGGGTCCAGGGTAGGAGTACAAGGAGTTGCTCATTGATAACTAGTCTTTCCCACTCTCCCCAGGCACAACGTAAATCTCCCTTCTGTTATGACCTGCTTTCCTTCCACAGACATGGCTTTTTGCCTCACGCACTGTTCAGGAATGACACATAGTTTAAGGTTCTTGGGAGCTAAGGACAGGATTGGTTCTGCAGCGCCTCCATTTGTTTGGGTCTGCAAAAAACAGGATAGGAGAAATACCATCATTATTCCTAAGCCCTTTGGGTGCTGTTCCTAACAAATAAGGAAGAAAAGAAAACCTAACATTTCAAACTTTTTCTCTATCCATTCCAGGAATTTTATGCTAAACCCAATAAACATTATACTCCTAACCTAGGAGAAATTACCTATTGTAACCAAGAAGACAGCTACACATTATAAAAGGAATGCTTTACAAAACCCAAATTTTTCTTCTTTATGACAGTTTTGTGGGAGAGTAAGATGCCAGCAGGATTTTGGAGGTGGCTTTCCAAGTTTTCATTTATACATCACTCTTTGAGAACAGTAAGTAGAGTAACGGTTGTCCATTCTAATGTTCTGATGATGGGAGCCATCCATTTGTCACCCTTCCTGTTGTTCCCTTAAAAATTAAAGGAATATAGGATGCTAGAGCCTAGACTATCACACAACCAGGCTCAGATGCCTCAGGGACCTCATCTCCAAATCCCTTACATCCTCACAAGAAAGCAAATAGGTCTTCAGGAAAAAAGAAAGAAGCAAACCCAAAGTACTTCCTCTCTATCTGCTGTACCTCATGGTAGGTATACACCATATTCCCTGTACTTCTGGTGGCCACACCCAGACTCTCCTTATAAACAGGTGGTATGTAGGATTTCATTATTCCAGAATGTGATATCAAATTACCAAATGTGATTGCACCATTAAATCTTCCTTCCTTTGAGTAGAGAACTCTTTCAGAGTTTTCCATTAAAACTTAGAGCCCCCCTAAGATAGGTGACATCTTAAATTATTATCAGCTATTACCTTAAATATCAGTTAACACATCAGCAGGGCAAGATAACTAAAAGTAAGAGACTATGACAAAGTAAAGGGTGTTAGAAAGTGGAGAAAGTACCTTGGAGGAGAGTGAAGGATCCTAGAGGAGACAACAGGCCCTAACTCAGGGCATGGGAGACACATTCTGCCAATTTGACGAGTAGTAGTAACTCAGAGCTGGACAACTATAAACTGGTGACAATATTAACAGCACTTGTCTTACAGAATCCCTGTGAAGAAGCAATTTTATAATGAGTATTTTAAGCACTTTGAATTGCAAAATACTATATCTGTATTGGTTTAATTGTATTTGATTCTACGACTGGCCCTTGCTCTGTCACTTAGAATTATCTTACCTGTCTTTGGTTGCCAGCCTTTAACTCTTTGGAGGAAAGATGCCATGTAAATCTAAATACTTATGGTTTCTATAATCAAATAAATAATTATTGGACATAACCTTTGGACTAAATTTTAATCTGTTATCAACTTGGGATATGTGCTGATAAAATATTTAACTATTTCTCTTCTAAGCTTTTATTGTTCTAATTAAATGCTGCAAAAATGGCAGATCATTTTATTCAGGATATTTTCATCAACTAGCAGAAAACAGAATTCAACTCAGATCTTTAAAAAAATGAAGAATCTTCATCAAAGGACTACTTTTAGACCTATAGACAGTTAAGAGAACCAGCGAGGCATGTTGAGGCACCTAGAGACTAATATCAGCAGGAAGCCACTACCACTGTTGGGCTGAGAGGACAAGTGGAGTTGGAGTAGAGCAGAAACTATGGAAGGGGGTAGCCACTGCCAAAGATATGCAGCTAAAGCAAAGCAGTGAAGATTCCAGGGTAATAAATTCCTTGACCTCATACTTTGATCTCCTGTTAGCATTCTCCATTGGTTGAGTCTGTTAAGAAGCCAGAAGCAGACAAGCCCAGGTGATACAGTCCCCAGGAATCAGCCTCCAGGGTATGGAGTAAAGCAATGAAGGGGAGAGAATGGATGCAGGATGGAGACAAATGGAGAATAACTAGTACAGGGCCACCTTTAACTTGTGAGTCCAAAAGTCTCAGAAGTTACCATTTTGCCTCACATCACAGAATAGAAGGTAGACTTTCAAAAAAGTAGTTGACATTGGAACAAACCAACATCACGTGTCTCCTGACATGCTGCATGAAAGAGGACACAGCATCACATCTCTGATATCCTCACCAAAAATCATAACCTAAATCTGACCACACAGACTCAACTTGAGGGGCATTATACAAAATATTCTTCAAAATTTTTAAGGTCATGAAAGACACAAAGAATGACAGAGAAAGTGTACCACATTCAAAGAGACTAAAGAGATATTAAAACAACATGTAACATGTCTTCCTGGATTGAATCCTGGGCCAGAAAACTTTTATTTTCTTTTACTCGAAAGAACATAAGCCAAAAAATTGACAAAATTTGAGTAAGAGCCATAAGCTAGGTAAGTATAATATCACTGTGAATTTTTTCTGATTTTGATAATTGCACTGATTACATAAGATAATGTCCTTTTCTTAGCACTAAAGTATTTCATGTTAAAGGGCATGATGTCTCAAACTTACACTCAGATAGTTCCCCCAAAAGGTGTGTGTGTGTGTGTGTGTGTGTGTGTGTGTGTGTGTGTAGAGTTAGGGCAGGGGGAAGGAGAAAGAGAGAGAGAGAATGATCAAGCAAGGAAATAGGGGAGCATGTAAACAATTGGATAGATTTTGGTAAAGGGTATTCAAGAGTTCTTGTTCTACTCTGCCAACTTTTCTATAAGTGCAAAGTTAAATTTTAAAAGAAAGACAGAGAGGTAACCAATGATTGAGGATGATGCTGACAGAACTGCTCATTTACATTGAGAGAATGGCTAGTTCCCCAAGGTTTCAGTAGAGCCTCATTAAATGCATAATACTCAGAATGTTTCTGGGCACCAATGACTTTTCTCATTATAGAACTCCTATAGGGAATTTCCATTCCTTTCATTAGGATTTGAACTGTTTTTATTTTTAATGGTCTGGTCTCAATGTTTCAGTATTGGAAGCTGCCTGTAATTCTTTTTGGAAGTATAAATTTTCACTTTAAAATAGGAAGAAACCAAGTAAGGCAAAAAGCCATGCTGTGTCTTTGTTGGAGGGCTTGGCATGAAATCACAGAATTTTCTGCCACCTATGTAAGGAAGTGAGTGAGTGATGAGCCTAATACTTATGCCAGCCTTGAAATTGGATTATTTTCCTCCTCCAAAATAGAACTGCTAATATAACATTGGCTTTCTTGGAGAATGGTAGCAATTTGCTTATTTCCCCACTGTCTCATCCTACCCCCTGAGTAGTTGTTTGAAAAACTATGATTACATATACGGTACACACATGCATCTTTCTGGGTGTTGTGGAGAAAACCAATAACTGCAATAGTTTTTAGGGTGGGAAAGGCACAACTAAAGCTATACAAATTCAGGGAAAGTTACAATATGATTCCAGCTTTTGGGGCACCTGGGTGGCTCAATTGGTTGGGCATCTGACTTTGGCTCAGGTCATGATCTCATGGTTTGTGAGTTTGAGCACCACGTAAGGCTCTGTGCTTACAGCTCAGAGCCTGGGGCCTGCTTCGGATTCTGTCTCTTTCTCTGCCCCTCCCCCACTTGCATCCTGTCTCTGTCTCTGAAAAATGAATAAACGTTTAGCCCAAATAATGCTTTAAAAAGTCTTTAAAAAGTCTTTAAAAAATGAATAAATTCTATAATGTTACAACATAGAATTGAAAAAAAGGAAACAGTGGCACCAAGTATCAGCATGATTGCTTTTAAGATTTAGATTGCTAGCTAAGCATCATTAACTTAAGCATCATTTTTTTATGGCACAAGATTTAATGTGTCATTGACTCAACAAACATGTACTAAGTACCTACTGTGTGCTAGGCACCATGTGGAAACAAAGTCAAATAAGATTTGATTCTGTCCTAATGTTGCTTTCATAATCCATGATTTCCTTTTGGCAAAAAAAATTGATGGCTAATGTGAATACAATATTACACTTTGGAAGATGTAAGTTTATATAAATACAAATTCTGTAAATATAGTACTTATTCCAATAACTATACTTAAGGTTTCTTTATTTTCTTGAGACAGAGAGAGAGAGACAGAGCATGAATGGGGGAGGGTCAGAGAGACAGGGAGACACAGAATCTGAAACAGGCTCCAGGCTCTGAGCTGTCAGCACAGAGCCCCGACGCGTGGCTCAAACTCTCGGACCACGAGATCATGACCTGAGCCGAAGTCGGACGCTTAACTGACTGAGCCACTCAGGTGCCCCTCCAAGAACTATACTTAAAGGGAAAAAAGTTCAGGATACTCACTGGGCAGGTGGGTGTACATGAAAGTTAAGGTCAGAGGGTAGGGCACATTCAGAGCCCACAGAGCTGAAGTCTCTGAATCAGCATGTGCTTCCCATACATAATTCATTCAAATGTGATTTATTTTGCAAAGAAATATCATCTTGTTAAGCTGTAGTTAAGTGTTAGAAACACATTTTTTTTACTAATACATCTGGTTCAGTATTGCAACTGAACAGCAGAAGAACAAGAATAAATTCAACATATGTTCTGCTTGTTAACATAACTGTCTCATATCACCTTTGAGTTGATTGAAGGTAATATGCTGCAAGAATCCAACTGTAATTTCAAAAGAATCCCAAGCATGTTTGTGACAATAACCTAACACCACTGTAAGTTCAAAACTCCCCGAGGTGAGCTCTTTAAAGGCCAGCACTGATTGGGTTCAATGAATAAATTCTGTGTCATTTTTATTTTGTTTTATTTCATTTCATTTCATTTTGAGAGAAAGAGTGTGTGCATCCAAGCAAGTGGAGGAGGGGCAGAGGGAGATGGAGAGAGAGAATCTCAGGCAGGCTCCACACTCATCATAGAGTCCAGCACAGGGCTTGATCTCATGACTGTGAGATCATGACCAGAGCCAAATTCAAGAATCACTGAACCAACTGAGCCACCCAGGTGCCCCTCATGTAATTTAAAAAAAATAACAGCCTCATAACTTGTAATGTCCCTTTATATATGATTTTGAAGGCCTACAGCAATATAATACAATTAAATATTATTAATTATTATTAATACAGTAATTAGATTGAATTATTGATAAACTAAATATTATTTTCATTAAAACAAGGGCATAGGAAATATTCTATAATGTGGTAAAAATGCTTGGGATAGAATGTGATATGGTAGCCAGTCTCCAAGACGGTCCATCACTGTTTCCCACCCACTAGTATTCACACCCTTGTACTATGTTCACACCCTTGTCTTCCACACTGTACTAGAGTTAGCCTGTATGACCATTAGAATACAGCAGAAATGATATGTCACTCTCCAGATTAGGTTATAAAATACTATAGCTTCTGTTTTGTTCTCTCTCTCTCTTTCTTAGAACTCACTGTGGGTGGCCAGCTTCCATGCCATGTCACTAGCTCTATGGAGAAGCCTACCTGGTGAGAAACGGGAGCCTTCTTGCTGATAACCACATGAACGTGGTTGGGAGCCAATGGATTCTCCAGCCCTATAAATGACTACAATCCCAGTTGACAACTGGACTACAATCTCATTAGAAACTCTGATCCACAACCACTCAGCTAAGATTATTGTGAAATAGTGTTTATTATTTTTTGTTTGTTTATTTTTTAAAGTTTATTTTTGAGAGAGAGCACCATGTGGGGGGCGGGGCAGAGAGATAAAGAATCCCAAGTAGGCTATGCGCCATCAGCACAGAGCCCTGCGCTGGGTTTGAACTTACGAACTGTGAGATGACCTGAGCCAAAATCAAGTCAGATGCTTACCCAACTAAACCACCCAGGCACCCCAGTGTTTATCGTTTTAAGCAACTAAGTTTCAGGGTTTGCAATACAACAGATAGTTAATACTGCTCAATGAAAACCAAAGTATATGATAAGAAATTGACCAAAATGTTAATAGTAATTGTCAGTGACTGATTACTGATGAGTAATTTTCATTTTTTATTAGGTCTCCTGTATATTTGCCTGATTGCCTACATTTATTATATATCACTTTTTAAAAACAATAAAAAGGGAAAAGCTTTTGACTTTAACACAAAGTGCAATTTAAAATGGATTTTCTTTCATTTTATTATCATGTGTGTGCTACAGGTTTTGCAGGGACAATGATTAGCACAGATATAGAAATAGGGACTGCAATTCCAAAGAATACAATTTGGTCAAGAGTTTGAATCAAATACTAAACTGAGATTACCAACCCAGATGATTGTGGCTAGTAAAGGTACATCCTATCACACCAATTAGTACCCTGAAAAAAGCCTTTTTAATTTTGACAGAATTTCACACTTCCAGAAAAGTTGTGGAAATAGTACAAAATTTTCTGTATACCATCATTCCTATATATGGACATGATCTAATTATAAACATTTTGTCTCATTTGTTTCATTATTATCAATAGACAGATGGCAGATAATGTGTATATCTCTTTTTCATAGCACTAGCACTGTTGTAATTTTACATTTATTTGTATAATTATTTGATTAATTGTTAGCATTCCAAATAGAATGTAATTTCTGACTTTTTGTTTGCCATTTATCCTGGTGGTTAAAACTGGCTCATAGAAAATGCTCAGTATTTTGTTTTATGAATAAAGAAATGAGTAAATGATAGAAATGGAAGATGAAGACAGAATACATGCCTCAACTGTTAAAGTTATAAGAAAGTTATATGTGTTTTATCTGTGTCCATCAGGTTGGGCAAGTCAGTAAAATTCAAGATTGAATGCTGAAGTAAAATTCAAAAGCTGTTGGAAGGTCATAAGAAATAAAACAGAGAATTGGGAGTGACAGACTGGGGTTCAGAAATAGAATTTAAAATAAGAGATTAAGTAAAGCTTTCCCTTGGAGTATGTTATTTATGTTCTGTGTATTGGTCAGATGGGCTAGGCTATGCTGCACTAACAAACTACCCCAATACACAGTGTCTTAAACAAGAAATATTTATTTCTAATTCACAATATATGGTCAATATATGATCAGTGATTCTTGGTACTCAGCTGAGAACACTATCACCCTCACTCCAGGACCAAGACTAATGGAGAAGGAATTATCAGGACCCCTGCTAATAACCATGCCAGAAGAAAAGATGTTCTAAAAAATTTTTTTTAATTTTTTTTTTCAATTGATTTTTGACAGAGACAGAGTGTGAGCAGGGGAGGGGCAGAGATGGAAAAACAGAATCTGAAGCAGGCTCCAGGCTGTGAGCTGTCAGCACAGAGCCCGATGTGGGGCTTGAACCCACAAACTGCAAGATCATGACCTGAGCTGAAGTCAGCCACTTAACCAACTGAGCCACTTAGGCACCCCAAGAAAAGAGAGTTCTAGAAGGTCTCACCTCACTAATGAAATGCTCTGACTTAACCATGACATTTCTCATTGTCATTTCTGCTTTGAATTCATTGTCCACAAGTGGTCTCAAAGCCCACACAATCACAAGGGCACCAGGAAATATGATTCTACCACATGCCTGGCAGACAGAGAACTGGTATATTTAGTGAATAGCTCTAATGACTACTAGTTTTGATACAGTTATTACATTTCCTGTTCAGCAATCCCTATAACAAATTGGCTTTATAGAGTAACAACAAATCTTGAGAATTTTGCAGAAATTCAACATAAAGTCATTGCTCATATTTATCCAAGCATAAGCACTTTCTTCTCTTCCCATCATGTTCACCTTTCTTCCTTCTGTGTCCTCAGTGAGATCCCTAATCATCCCAGAAAGATTTAATAACAAAAAGTAAAGAATAACTAATCATATGTTTGAACCCTTTTTACTATTTACCTATATTCATACTTTCAACATATTTATAGCACACCTAGTATCTACCAATAGAATAGAACTTTCTCATTGCAAAACTTTACCCCAAACAGCTTTAACTTCAACTCTGGTCCTTTCAACAAGATAGTGATGTGGTAAACAAAAAACACTAGTGTAAGAAATACAAATTTTTAGTCATAACCACTTGTTCCAGATATAATAGCTGAGGAAAATGGCTCTAATATTAACATTAGATTTCTGAGAGTAACTTCCATTGCCAAAGTCTAATTACATTGGTCGAACCAAACCATATTAAACTAAATCTCTAACAAAGCAGATCAGTTTACAATATAACCCTGATATCTGTTAAATCATAGTTGCAAGACACAACAAAAGCACCATTCAATACTCTTTGACTGTGACTAGGCAGTAAACAAGAATAAAAACTGGATCATATTTCAGATAATTTAAATAATGTGTAACAGAGGATGGGAGTTCTACCACACACTCCAGAGATTTTGTGAACTTTATTAAATCAACTGAATAATTCAGTTCTCCCCTGAAGTTCCATTCTGTGTGTATATATTTGCCCTCTTGCAGGTATGTGTGTGTGTGTGTGTGTGTGTGTGTGTGTGTGTGTGTAGTTACTTCTCACCAAAAGCCTTGAAGTAGACCAGAAGAATGGACGAAGTTTTAGGAGACTGGAAAATTAAATAGAGGAAAGAGAATTGATTACATGGAAAATCTTGTGGAAAATCCTAGAAAGAGGAAAATCAACTTCTGCTATTTCATATTTTTCTCTGTCATTCATCCAGCACTTCCTGTGTACAAGGCACTATTATTATAAGAGCCAAAGCTACACAGTAAATAAAATAGGAAAGGTCTCTGCTCTCATGGAATGTATATTCCAGTTTTCTGGGGGGGGGGGGGGCGGGATCAGCACATATAAATAAATACAAGAATATCAGACCATGATAACTACTATGAAGAAATAAAACAGAATAATAAATATGGCCAAGAATGACTATGATTAGAAGATGTTTTAGATACGGTGATCAGTGAAGGATTTGAGGGGTTTAAATTGAGGCCTAATGATGGGAAGGAGGCAATTTTGCAATGAGTGGAGGAAGATCATTCCAACGAGAAGGAAGAGCTGGTGTAAAGCCTCTAAGGCGGGGATGAGATTGGCATATTAAAGGAAATTCTGATGGAAGAAAACTCATACCTAGTTATATCCTGATGAAAAATGTGAAATTCAAAGGATAAATAGAAAATCTTATAAGCTTCAGAATAAACAATTATCTCATAGGAAAGACACTAGGGCTGACACCGAAGTTCTCATTTGCTACATAAATGCTAAGAGATAGTGGGGTGATACTGACAGCACTCTGAGGTAAAAGGATCACTCCTCCATGAAGACAAAGGAAAGTCAGTTTCAGCACAGGGAGACCCAGAAAGCTTCTCTTTTATACCTCCTTTATTTAAAAAAATTACTCAAAGAAGTAGTCTGGTGAAATAATAATGAATCAGAATAAAAACCTCAAGAAATAGAAAGATGTGGTATAAAAGAAAAAGCAGTGAGCTGCGAACCCAGTAAAACTTACTGTTAAGTAGATGTGATAAAGTACTTGTAATATTTAAAGCAATTGTTAAGAAAGGATTCTTAACTAGAACAGACTATATTTAAACATTTTCATTTCAAACTGGAAGTAAAAATTCAGATTATTTTAACTAAATTTGGACATTGAGAAAAGAGAAAAAGAAGGAATAAGTAAGGGATGTTTAACTTTTCATCCAGTTATAGGGGAGTTTTCAGATATAGTTTAAATTTTTATTTTGCTTGAGAAGCATAGTTACAAAATGATTAATAAAATGTTGGCACATCTACTAGTAATATAGATTCAGGATACATAATTTCCAGACCTCTAGAGTAGGGAAAAGAGGAATAAAGAAAGCATAATAAAAAGGGGATGCTAGGCATGTGTGGGAGCAGCAGGTATATGGGAAATCTCTGTACCTTCCCTTCAATTTTGCTATAAACTTAAAATTCTCTAAAAATATATAGTCTTAATTTTTTAATGGAAGAAAAAATAAATCTTTTAAAAAGAAAGCACAGGGGCGCCTGGGTGGCGCAGTCAGTTAAGCGTCTGACTTCAGCCAGGTCACGATCTCGCGGTCCGGGAGTTCGAGCCCCGCGTCGGGCTCTGGGCTGATGGCTCGGAGCCTGGAGCCTGTTTCCGATTCTGTGTCTCCCTCTCTCTCTGCCCCTCCCCCGTTCATGCTCTGTCTCTCTCTGTCCCAAAAATAAATAAACGTTGAAAAAAAAAAAATTAAAAAAAAAAAAAAAAGAAAGCACAATGTATGATTCCAATTATATAACAATGTGGAAAAGGCAAACTATAAGGATAATAAAAAGATCAGTGGTTGTTGGGGTCTTGAGATGGGGGGAAGGGGGGTGAGAAGAACAGATGGAGCGCAGTAGATTTTCAGGTCAGCAAAACCATTCTGTAGGGTACTATAATGGAGAATATAGGCCATCATGCACTGGCCAAAGTCGATAGAAGTATACAACACTGAATGAACTCTGATGTAAACTATGGACCTTAATTAATAATAGTGTATTGATATTCACTCACGAATTGTAACAAATGTACCACACCAGTACAAGGTGTTAACATTGGGGAAACTGTGGCGTGGGGGGGTGGAGGAGAAGGAGTATACGGGAGCTCTCTGTGCTTTCTGCTCAATTTTCTATGAACTTTAAGAGTGTTCTAAAAAGTAAAGTCTACTACAAAAGAAAGAAAGAAAATGTAATAAATCCAGGAAGGGTCGAGGGAAAAATTCAAGAAAGCATTATAAACACAAAACAAAAAGCCTAAAATATGATGGCAGAAGTAAGACCAATCATGCCAGCAGTCAAAACAAATAAGGATCAGTTAAAGGCCTATATTAATAGCAGCAACAAAGTCCAGCTATATGTTTATAAAAGACACCTAAGTCAAATGACATAAATACATTAACATAAGGGAATAGATTAGAATATAACCAAACTAAGGCAAGAAGGAAGAAAACAGAAGTGACTTGAAGCAAAAAAGAATTTAATTGGATTGAAAGGACAGTTATTGATAACAGTTACAACCCACCAAAGTAGCATAATGATCAGAAATATTTTTGCACCAAGTGACATTGCATTAAATTGAAAAGCTGGTGGGACACCTGGGTGGCTCAGTTGGTTAAGCGTCCGACACTTGGATTCGGCTCAAGTCGTGATCTTGCGGTTTGTGGGTCTGAGCCCCACAATGGACTCTTCACTGATAGTGCAGAGCCTGATTGGGATTCCCTCTCTCTTCCTCTCTCTTTGCACCCACCCCTCCACCCCCCCCACCCCAGTTCTCACTGTCTCTGTCTCTCGCAAAATAAATAAACTTTTTAAAAAATTGAAAAGCTGGAAAAATGCTGAAGTGTGATATATCCAGAATGATATTCTGAGATTTTAACATACCTCTCTCAGAATATGAATGAGCTTTCAGAAAATAAACACACAAATAAGAATTCAGAAGATAGAAGCAATCCAGTTCTCATTCTTGACCTCAAAGCTATACATGAAAATTTTCATCAGCAAACATGCTTTCTATTGCAACTACACATATAACATTTATAAGTTTACTGTGCACTAAGCAAAGATAATCACAGTAATTCTGAAAGAAAAACAGTATGAAACCATAATGAAATGAAGTAGAAATAAACATAATAATAATGTCAGGATCATAAACTAATAGAAAATATAGATATTCAAATGTGTTATAAATCTAGAGAAATCCAAAGTGTTTGATTTTGGCAATGAAAAGATAGATCAACAGAATACATCAGAAAGTCAAGACATAGATCAAAATAAAAATGGGAATGAAAAGCAGTATTTCAAATCAGTTGAGATAAAAGATTCATTAAGTCATGTTTTACAAGTTATTATAGCCATCTCGGGGAAATAATTAGATTACTTCCTCTTTACTTCAAAATAAATTCTAAACAGACTATCAACTTAAACATCAAAAAATGAAATGACAAAAGAGGATAATAGGGATTTTAAAAAATAATCTTAGGGTAGGAAGGGAGGAAGGAAGGTGTGGAGTCTTGTCCCTCTAACACAACTGGATAGATATCAAATCATTCTGAACACCCAAGAAATCCATCTGAGGTCTGAGAGAACAAACTACAAAACTAGAGGCAGAAAAGAGGCCACATCATGGAAGGTAGAAGGTGTGGAGACGTGATCTAGGGGAAAAAAGAATGGTGGGTGATATAGAGGGGAGCTGGAGGAGAGTGAGAGGAAGAGAGCAGGCAGTATACAGGGGATTGCACAAGAAAAACACTTCCCCAAAACTATTGACAGGCAAAACAAAAGGGGCTGATTATCATGAGTTTTTACAACCAGTGGAGCTCACAGACTAAAGTTGTAGATGTCTGCACTGTGGCAGGTGTGGAGCCTGGCAGGTGTAGTGGTGCTCCTGTGGAGTAGAGCAGATGCATGGGAATGTGGATTGAGGACCCTCTGGGTTGCACTGGGAAAGGCAGTTCCCCTTCTTGGAATGCACTTGGGAGCAGTGGCACTGCAACTCAGGGAACAAAAGAGCCAGAGGGAACCATGCAATGCCCATTTCCTTAGCAAAGGGCAGACACATGCTGAGGGCAGCTAACCTGGATGCCAACTTCTTGCTGTGCTCTACTATAAATTCCAAGAAGCTGTGCACATTTGTGCAACTGCCCTTCTGGAAAAAACTGGCATGAACCCCATGCAGTGAGACCCTCCCCCAGAGGATTAGTGAAGGTCCATGCCATGCCAGGTCCCTAAAATTTGGAGTTTTGAAATTTAGCCAGTGTAACTGATATAAAACACAAGGGCACTACACTGCCAAGCAGGCAGACAGCCTGACAGTGAAGGCAGGGATCTGATGATGCCTGGTACAAATGAGGGAAAATTTCTCGCTCTTCTTTGAGGGATTACTGGACAGTGGTGGGCACAAACTCCCTTCTCTGGGAATGAGGGAGTGGGATGGCATCATTTTTCTCCCCTGCCCATTGGTACCAACAGATTTCAGTGAACAACACAGCAGCCACAGGGGACGCTTGAGCTGCTTACATCAAGCCCTGCCCCCCTGAACTCTACAGGTGCTTCTGAACTACGGCAAGTGTGCCTGAGAACAAGAGCAGAGGATCTCTCCCTCAGAAGACCAGCACAATCCCCCACATGCACCAAATATATAGACCATAGAGTGCTGCAAAGCTTCAGCTTAGGGGAAATTGGATCAGGCTTATTTTAACAAGCAGACTGGTGCACATGCACTGGACTAGGTCCAAACACTCCCCACTGCAGGCAAGGAGAAACTCTGCACAGGACTGACCTGAGGGAAAGGGCAGCCAAAACATAAGAGCAGAGTGCACACAGCATATACCAGAAGCAGTTCCTGTAGCGCCAGGCTCTGAACAGTGTATGACCTCTTATTAATAAAGCCATTCCACCCAGGAGCAGGAAATATAACAGGCTTTCCTAACACACAGAAGACAGAGTCCTAGAAAAAATGCTAAGGAGGAATTCATCCCAAAAGAAAGAACAAGGAAAGGTCACAGCCAGAGATCCAATTGAAACAGACATAAGTAATATGCCTGATCCAGAACTTAAAACAACAATATTAAGTATACTAGATAGGCTTGAGAAAAGCATAGAAGACACCAGGGAGTTCCTTAATGCAGAGATAAAAGACCTCAGAATTAATCAGGCTGAACTAAAAAATGCTATAACTGAGATGTGAGATCAACTAGATGTAATGACCACAAGGATGGAAGAAGTAGTGGAATGAATCGGTGATATAGAAGACATAATTCTGGAAAATAATGAAGCTGAAAAGAAGAAAGCAGGAAAAATAATTGGATCATGAATGTAGACTTAGGGAAGTCAGCAATTCCGTAAAGCATAATAACGTTTGTATCATAGGAGCCCCAGAAGAAGTGAGGGAAAGGGGAACAGAAGGTTTATTTGAGCAAATTATAGCTGAAAACTTCCCTAATCTGGGGACAGACATCCAAGTCCAGGAGGCACAGAGAACTCTCATCAAAATCAACAAAACAGGGGTGCCTGGGTGGCTTAGTCGGTTAAGGGTCTGACTCTTGATTTCAGCTTAGGTCATCATCTCACAGTTTGTGGGTTCAAGCTCCACATCAGGCTCTGTGTTGACAGCGTGAAGCCTGCTTAGGATTCTCTCTCTCCCCCTCTCTCTTTACCCTTCCCCTGCTTTCTCTCTCTCCTTCTCTCCCTCTCTAAATAAATAAATAAATAAATAAATAACATCTTTTAAAAATCTCTAAAAATAAATAAATAAATAAATAAATAAATAAATATCAACAAAACCAGGCCAATACAAAGACATATCATAGTAAAATTTGCAAAATACAGAGATAAGAAAAGAATCCTGAATGCAGTAAGAGGGAAAAAATCCCTAACTTACAAGAAAAGACAAATAAGGTTAGCAGCAGACCTCGTCACAGAAACTTGGCAGGACAGAAGGGAGTGGCAAGATATATTCAATGTGCTAAATGAGAAAAATATGCCAAGAATACTTTATCCAGCATGGCTTTCATCCAGAATAGAAGTAGTTTCCCAGACAAGTAAAAACTAAAGGAGTTCATGACCATTAAACCAGTCTTGAAAGAAACATTAAAGGGGACTCTTTTTGTGGAAAAGAAAGATCTAAAACAACAACAAAGACTAGAATGGAACAGAGAAAATCTCCAGAAACAATGGCTTTATAGGTAATACAATGGCACTAAATTAATATCTATGAATAACCCACTCTGAATGTAAATGGACTAAATGCTCCAATCAAAATACAGAGGTATCAGAATGGATAAAAAGAAAAAGATCCATCTATATGCTGCTTACAAGAGACTCATTTTAGACCTAAAGACACCTGCAGATTGAAAGTGAGGAGATGGAGAACTACCTATCATGCTGATGAACATCAAAAGGAAGCTGGAGTAGCCATACTTATATCAGACAAACTAGATTTTAAACCAAAGACTGTAACAACAGATGAAAAAGGGTACTATAATAATAAAGGAGTCTATCCAAAAGAAGATCTAACAATTGAATATTTATGCACCCAACTTGAAACACCCAAATATATAAATCCATTAATAATGAACACAAAGAAACTCATTGATAACAATACAATAATAGTAGGGGACTTTCACATCCCACTTACATCAATTGACAGATCATCTAAGTAGAAAATCAATAAGGACACAGAACAATAACCTGCAAAGAAATCGAATCAGTCGGACTTCAAGCTGTACCACAAAGCTCTAATCATCAAGACAGTATGGTACTGTGATAAAAACAGACATTCATATCAATAGAACAGAATAGAGAACCCAGAAATGGACTCACAAATGTATGGCCAACTAATCTTTGACAAAGAAGGAAAGAATATCCAATGGAATAAAGACAGTCTCTTCAGCAAATGGTGTTGGGAAAACTGGACAGAAACATGCAGAAAAATGAACCTGGACCACTTTCTTACACCATACACAAAAATAAATTCAAAATAGATCAAAGACCTAAACATAAGATGAGAAGCTATCAAAATCCTAGAGGAGAAAGCAGGCAAAAACCTCTTTGACCTCAGCCACACCAACTTATTACTCAACATGTCTCCAGAGGCAAGGGAAACAAAAGCAAAAATAAACTATTGTCCCTCATCAAAATATAAACCTTCTACACAGTGAAGGAAGACATTTGCAAATGACATATCATTAGTAATAACGATAAAGGGTTATATCCAAATACAAAGGGTTAGTATCCAAAATCTATACAGAACTTATTAAACTCAACACCCAAAAAACAAATCATCCAGTGAAGAAATGAGCAAAAGACAAGAATAGACACTTCTCCATCTCCAATGGACATCCAGATGGCCAACCGACACATGAAAAAGTGCTCCACATCACTCATCATCAGGGAAATACAAATCAAAACCACAATGAGATACCACCTCACGCCTGTCACAATGGCTAACATTGACAACTCAGGCAACAACAGATGTTGGTGAGGATGTAGAGAAAGAGGATCTCTTTTGCACTGCTGGTGGGAATGCAAACTGGTGCAGCCACTCTGGAAAACAGTATGAAGGTTCCTCAAAAAATTAAAAATATAACTACCCTATGACCCAGCAATTGCACTACTAGGTATTTATCCAAGGGATAGATTGGTGCACCCCAATGTTTATAGAGGAACTATCAACAATAGTCAAAGTATGGAAAGAGCCCAAATGTCCATCAATGGATGAATGGGTAAAGAAGATGTGGTATATATATACAATGGAGTATTACTCAGCAACCAAAAAGAATGAAATCTTGCCATTTGCCATTATGTGGATGGAACTAGAGCATATTATGCTAAGCAAAATCAGTCAGTCAGAGAAAGACAAATATCATAAGACTTCACCCAAATGAGGACGTTAAGATACAAAACAGATGAACGTAAGGGAAGGGAAGCAAAAATAATATAAAAACAGGGAGGCGGACAAAACATAAGAGACTCTTAAATATAGAGAACAAACTGAGAGAACAAACAGAGACTCTTAAATATAGAGAACAAACAGAGCAAACCAGGGTTGCTGGAGGGATTGTGGGAGGGGGGATGGGCTAAATGGGTAAGGGGCATTAAGGAACCTACTCATGAAATCATTGTTGCACCATATGCTAACTAACATGGATGTAAATTAAAAAAGAAATTAATTTAAAAAAAAGAAATCAAATCACTAGTCACAAATCTCCCAACAAACAAAAGTCCAGGGCCAGATGGCTTCCCAAGGAAATTCTACCAAACCTTTAAAGAAGAGTTAATACCTATTCTTCTTAAACTGTTCCAAAAAATAGAAATTGAAGGAAAACTTCCAAACTCATTCTATGAGGACAGAATTACCTTGATTTAAAACCAAAGACTCCACTAAAAAGAAGAATTATAGGCCAATATTCCTGATGAACATGGATGTAAAAATTCTCAACAAGATAGTAGCAAATCAAATTCAGCACTACAATAAAAGAATTATTCACCATAATCAAATGGGATTTACTCCTGAGCTACAGGGCTGGTTCAATATTGGCAAATCAATCAACATGATACACCACATCAATAAAAGAAAGAATAAGAATCATATCCTCTCAATAGTTGCAGAAAAAGTATTTGACAAAATGCAGTATCCATTCTTGATAAAAACCTTCAACAAAGTAGGGATTAATGGAACATACCTCAATATCATAAAGGCTGTATATGAAAGACCCATAGCTAATATCCTCCTCAATGAGGAAAAACTGAGAGTTTTTCCTCTATGGTCAGGAACAGGGATGTCCACTCTCACCACTGGAAGTCCTAGCTTCACATAATATTGGCAGTCCTAGCTTCAGCAATCATACAACAAAAAGAAATAAAATCATCCAAATCAGCAAGGAAGAAGTCAAATTTTCACTATTCACAGATGACATGATACTCTATACAGAAAACCCAAAACTCCACCAAAAAGTTGCTAGATCTAATACATGAATTCAGCAAAGTTTCAGGATATAAAATCAATGTATAGAAATCTGTTGCATTTCTAATACCAATCATGAAGCAGCAGAAGAAAAAAATCAAGGAATCGATCCCATTTACAATTATACCAAAACCATGATACCTAGGAATGATGCTAACCAAAGTGATAAAAGATCTGTACTCTGTAAATTGTAGAAAACTTATAAAAGAAATTGAAGATGATACAAAGAAATGGAAACATTCCATGCTCATGGATTGGAAGAACAAATATTGTTAAAGTGTCTCTACTAACCAAAGCAATCTACACATTCAAATGCAATCCTTATCAAAATACTAACAGCCTTTTTCACAGTGTTATAACAAACCATCCCCAAATGTGTATGGAACCACAAAAGACCTCAACCAGCCAAAGCAATCTTGAAAAAAAGAAAAGCAAAGCTGGAGGCATCACAATTCCTGACTTTAAGCTGTATTACAAAGTTGTAATCATCAAGACGGTACGGTACTGACACAAAAACAGACACATAGATCAATGGAACAGAGTAGAAAACCCAGAAATGGACCCACAACTATATAGTCAAGTAATCTTCAACAAAGCAGGAAAGAACATTCAATGGGAAAAAGACAGTCTCTTCAACAAATGATAATGGGAAAACTGGAAAGCTACATGCAGAAGAATGAAATTGGACCATTTTCTTACGCCATATACAAAAATAAATTCAAAACAGACAAAAGACCTAAGGGTGAGACAGAAAACCATCAAAATCCCAGAGGAGAACACAGGCAGCAACCTCTTGACATTGGCCATCAGCAACTTTTACTAGACATGTCTCCAGAGGCAAGGGAAACGAAAGCAAAAATGAACAATAAGAACTTTGCAAAGATAAAAAACCTTCTGCACAGTGAAGGAAACAATCAACAAAACTAAAAGGCAACCTATGGAATGGGAGAAGATATTTCTAAATGACATAACTAAGAAAGGACTATTACACAAAATCTGTAAAGAACTTATCAAATTCAGCACCCCAAAATAAACAATCCAGTTAAGAAATGGGCAGAAGACATGAATAAACATTTTTCCAAAGAAGACATACAGATAGCTAACAGACATATGAAAAGATGCTCAACATTACTCATCAGCAGGGAAATACAAATCAAAACCATGATGAGATACCACCCCACACCTGTCAGAATGGCTAAATTTAACAATGCAGGAAACGACAGATGTTGGTGAGGATATGGAGAAAGGGGAACCCTCTTATGCTGTTGGTGAGAACGCAAACTGGTGCAACCACTGTGGAAAACAGTATGGAGGTTCCTCAAAAAGTTAAAAATAGAACTACCGTACAACCCAGCAATTGCGATACTAGGTATTTACCCAAAGGATATCAAAATACAGATTCAAAGGAGCACATGTACCCCCATGTTTATAGCAGAATTACCAACAATAGCCAAATTATGGAAAGAACCTAAATGTCCATCAACTGTTTAATGGATAAGGAAGATGTGAGATATATATATATATATATATATATATATATATATATATACATACATACATACATACATATATATATAGGCTTGGAATTTTAGTGGCCACTAAGATTGCTGATATCTGGGTTGACGTCTATGCAAGAACTAGATTCTGATTCTCTTTACTCCAACAGGCCAGTATTTGAGAGGCCAGCCCCAACTGAAGAATGCATTACCAAGGCATCTACTCTTGGGAGGCCCTGGATTACAACTTTAGCCCTATGGAGCTCCTGAAAAACAGCTCATCTCTGCTATCTCTTCCTGAGCAGGAAACACTCTCTGGGCAAAAGTGGACCTGAACACCTGGCTCAAATTCTAGCTTCTTTTCCTGTAATTCCTTACCATCTTCTTAGCTGTTCGAGTCTTTTAAGAAATTTTTTACGTTTTATACAAATTTTGTTATCCAGCTCGAAAAAAAAGGATTAATCTAAATGACCTAGTCTGAAATTCCTATATATACACATATATATATGTACATATATGTGTGTATATATATATGTGTGTGTGTGTGTGTGTACCAATATGTATATATATGTATATACATATATATAGACACATACACTTCAAAAAGAATAAAATCTTGCCATCTGCAACAACATGGATGGAGCTAGAGTGTATTATGCTAAGTGAAATAAGTCAGTCAGAAAAATACAAATACCATATGAATTCACTCAGATGTGGAATTTAAGAAACAAAACAGATGAACATAGGGAAAGGGAAAAAAAAAAGAGAGAGGAAGGCAAACCATAAGAGACTCTTAACTATAGAGAACAAACTGAAGGTTGCTGGTGGGGAGGTAGGGGATGGGTTAAATGGGTGATGGATATGAAGGAGGTCACTTATTGTGATGAGCACTAGGTATTATATGGAAGTGGTGAATCACTGAATTCTACTCCTGAAACCAATATTATACTATACGTTAGCTAACTAGAATTTAAATAAAAACTTGAAACATAAAAAAAATCTTAAAATGAGGAAGACCTTAAGGAAAGCATAAAAGACAAAAGATAAATTGATGCAATTGATATAAAACATAAATTTCTATAGAAAAAAAATGCAATAAACAAATAAAACTAAAATCTAAAAACTGGGGGAAATATTTGTAACAATTATAATGGGAAGGAGTTAATGTTCTTAATATGTGGAATGCTCTTAAAAATTATGATTATGACCAATAGACTAAGCAAAAGCATTAAGGATGTAATCAGTTCACACACAAAAAAATACTATTGCAAAGACGTTCAAAATCACCTGCAATTAAAACCAAAGAGCAAAATCTAAAATTAAGTAAATAATAAAATAGATAATCCTTAATAATTCTGACCATCTAAATCACAAATACATACCATCAAAGTTTTTTAATTTCCTTTATGATCTTAATACTAAAAATCTAACAGACGACTAAAAATTTTTAAAGGCATATACCAATCCCACTTATGAGTATAAATATAAGAATATTAATAAATAAAATCAGAAATATATATTTTAAAACACATTAACACCAATTATTTTAGAAATTCAATAATGGTTTAACGTAAGGAAATCCACAAATTTCATGACAAAAGCCATAAACCATATGTGCTGAAAAAAGATTTTATGATTTAATATGCATTACTGATTTTTTTTAGTCTCAATAAATTAATGGTGGTAAGTAGTCTGTCTTTGTAACGGTTTCCTATAAAGGAAATCAGGAACAAATGTCATAATTAATAGCGAGACACCAAAATAACTTTCTTCCAAAGCAGGAACAAAACAAGGAGTTTCTCTATCACTCTCTGCCTGATCATTTTATTACCTGGAGTCTTTGTAATTTTGTTTCTGTGTTGGTTATACCTTTGGCTCTTGCTAATGGAGTCTTATCACTTGTGGTTCTCCTCCTGGTTATTTTATTTGAAAAAATTATTTGTACAAATAATTTGAGACTAAAATGATATACTCTCTTCCTCCAAAGAGAATTTTTAAAGCATTGCTTTTTCCAAGCACCTGGGGCACCAGCAATCTGGGTCACTTCAACCCAAATAAGGGCTTGGAATTTTAGTGGCCACTAAGATTGCTGATATCTGGGTTGACGTCTATGCAAGAACTAGATTCTGATTCTCTTTACTCCAACAGGCCAGTATTTGAGAGGCCAGCCCCAACTGAAGAATGCATTACCAAGGCATCTACTCTTGGGAGGCCCTGGATTACAACTTTAGCCTTATGGAGCTCCTGAAAAACAGCTCATCTCTGCTGTCTCTTCCTGAGCAGGAAACACTCTCTGGGCAAAAGTGGACCTGAACACCTGGCTCAAATTCTAGCTTCTTTTCCTGTAATTCCTTACCATCTTCTTAGCTGTTCGAGTCTTTTAAGAAGTTTTTTACATTTTACACAAATTTTGTTATCTGGCTCCAAAAAAAGGATTAATCTAAATGACCTAGTCTGAAACTCCTACAAGCAGAGTCTTTCCTCCCACCCCCGCCCCCGCCCCACCCTTATTCTATGGTCAGAGCCTTTTATTGAACTAAAAAATTCAAATTTACTTGATAGTACTGTCCCTTGGGTCATTCTATCAGGAACAGTGGTCACTAGTCATTTTTCTTTTTTTCCCCCAGTATTATTGAGATAAAACCTTTCTCGACTTATGATGGGGTTACATCCCAATGAACTTATCGTAAATTGAAAACAATCTTAAATCAAAATGCATTTAATACACCTAACCTACCGAACATCATAGGTTAACCTAGACTACCTTGGACATGCTCAGAACCTTAGGGAGGGATTCTTTCTCCCTCTCTCTCTGCTCCTCCACTGCTGACTCTCTCTCTCTCTTCTATCTCTCTCTCAAAATAAATAAATAAACTTAAAAAAAAGGCGTTTCTCAAAGTTCTAACCAATGAAGTAAAGCAGGAAAATACTGTAAAAACAAAAATATTGCAAGTGAAAATATTTGTGTTTGAAAACAGAAAAAAACTAGTAAACACAATAAAAATCTTATGGGTACAAGGCACAAGAAAAACATTTTTTTTTTTACTTTTTTTTTTTTTTTCAACATTTATTTATTTTTTGGGACAGAGAGAGACAGAGCATGAACGGGGGAGGGGCAGAGAGAGAGGGAGACACAGAATCAGAAACAGGCTCCAGGCTCTGAGCCATAAGCCCAGAGCCCGACGCGGGGCTCGAACTCCGGACCGCGAGATCGTGACCTGGCTGAAGTCGGACGCTTAACCGACTGCGCCACCCAGGCGCCCCAAGAAAAACATTTTTTAAATAACTTGTTTTTCTGTTGAAAATGAACATAAAATATAATGAAAAGCCTAAAATGAGAAAACACAAAATATAAATGTTATGGTGTTTCTTATGTGTCATCCTGACTAAATTAATATCCCTAGTATTGAATCAAACACTAATCTAGGTGTTACTTTGAAGGCATTTGTAAACATGACTAAAAGTCCATATTCAG
Organism: Lynx rufus; assembly: GCF_022079265.1. Lineage (NCBI taxonomy): Eukaryota > Metazoa > Chordata > Mammalia > Carnivora > Felidae > Lynx > Lynx rufus. The sequence goes on along the minus strand of NW_025814845.1, from coordinate 144,118,716 downwards.
CTGACTTTTAAGTAAAGGAGATTATTTTAGATAACCTGAGTGGGTTCATTCAATCCATTTAAGGCCTTAAAAGGCAGAGCTGAGGGGCGCCTGGGTGGCGCAGTCGGTTAAGCGTCCGACTTCAGCCAGGTCACGATCTCGCGGTCCGTGAGTTCGAGCCCCGCGTCAGGCTCTGGGCTGATGGCTCGGAGCCTGGAGCCTGTTTCCAATTCTGTGTCTCCCTCTCTCTCTGCCCCTCCCCCGTTCATGCTCTGTCTCTCTCTGTCCCAAAAATAAATAAACGTTGAGAAAAAAAAAAAATTAAAAAAAAAAAAAGGCAGAGCTGAGTCTTGCCAAAGAAGGAACTCTATCTGTGAATAGCTGTTTCAGCCTAGGCCCCGGTGTCCCAGCCTGTCCTGCCCCTCTTGATGGCCTGACAGATTTGGACTGGACTAGCTAGGCTTCACAATTGCATAAACCAACTTTTTGCAATAAATCTTTTAATATATACTTCCTCCTGGCTCTACTACTCAGGTTAAACCCTGACTGATACAATATTATGAAGAAAAATGTTAAATGTTGCTAAATAACATAAAAGTGGGTAAGAAACTTCACAAATTTCTGCACTAAAATTCAAAATATTCCAAAAAAATTAATGCAATTAAAATAAAATCCTAACAAGACTGTTTTGTTTTGTTTTGTTTTTTGATAATTTGACAAGTTTCCTCTAAATAAAAAGGAATAATCATGGTAGTGGGTGATAAATGAACCCACCAAATAGTAAAATATGCCATAAAGCTACAATAATTAAAAAAAAAATTTTTTTAAGGTTTATTCATTTTTCAGAGACAGAGAGACAGAGCATGAGCGGGGTAGGGGCAGAGAGAGAGGGAGACACAGAATCCGAAGCAGGCTCCAGGCTCTGAACTGTCAGCACAGAGCCCGATGTGAGTCCCGAACTCATGGACGGCGAGATCATGACCTGAGCCGAAGTCGGACGCTTAACCAACTGAGCCACCCAGGTGCCCCAAAGCTACAATAAGTTTTAAAGTGTGAAATTACCAGGGGAAAAAGCAAACAGATCAAAGAAACAGAATAGGAGCTCAGAAACAAACACGTGTGGAAATGGGAATTTAGAGCATGAAAGGTGTGGTATTTAAATCAGTATGGGGAAGACGGATGTATGTACCAGTTACCTTTCACTGAGAAACACATCACCCAAAAGTGCAACAGATTAAAATAGGAACCATTTATTTACTTCATAATTTTGTAGTTTGGCAGTTTGTGCTGGAGTAAGCTAAGTGGTTCTTTAGGTCTAGGCCAGGCTTGGCTGATCTTAGCTGAGCTTTCTCCTGGGTCTGTGGTCAGCTGATGGAGATGACTGGTTTTGACTGGTCTCATTCATATATCTTATGACTCACTGAGAGTGACAGGGGAGATCAGGCCACATGTCTCTTGTCATCCAGCAAGCTAACCTGGGCTGCTTTATATAACATAAGAGTTCTAAGAACAGCAAACAAGTAAGCCTCAATATACAAGCATTTTTCAAGTCTCAGCTTGCATTGCTATTGTTTCATTGGGCAAAGCAAGTCATATGTCTAAGCTCGAAGTCAGTAGAGGAGGGCTTGGATACAGGGAGGGGTGCCTGGGTGGCTCAGTCCATTAAGCATCAGACTCTTGATTTTGGCTCAGGTCATGATCTCATGGTTCATGAGGTCAAGCTCCATGTCAGGCTCTGCCCTGATAGCATGGAGCCTGCTTGGGATTGTCTCTCTCCCTCTCTCTCTTCCCTTCTCCTACTTGCACACACTTTCTCTCTTGCTCTCTCAAAATAAATAAATAAACTTTTAAAAAATGCTTGAATCAAGGAGGAGTGAAAAAATGGGGGCCATTATTGCAATCAATCCACCATAATGAATCATTCAATAAATGATGCTGGGAAACTGAGCCATTTGGGGGGGGGGGGTTGGAATAGGTTAGATTCTTTTACTGCATCAAAATAAATCCCACATATATTGAAAATTAAATGTAAAAATTGCCATATTTTAATAACAAAATTGACAAATGAAAATGTAAAGAAAATATTTGCAACATTATGGCAATGACTTAAGAGCCATAATATACAATGAGGTCTTAAAAATAAGAAAACGGTAAACACCTCTGTTAAAGCAGTGGGGGGAAATGTAGATATACAATTCATAAAAGATATACAAATGGACATCAATCAAACAAAAATATGCCCAACATCAATAAGAACCAAATACAAATGAAAACAAAACCAAGGTATAAGTTTTTGCCAATTATTTTGACAAACTTTAATGTCAAGTGCTAAAGAGTGTTTGGAAATAGATACACTTACATAATGTTAGAATATAAATTGGCATAAAATTTCTAGAGAGCAAATTAGCACTATCAAAATGTTAATTTGAATATCCTTAAATCCATAAACTCAATTTCTGGGAATTTATCTAAAGGATAAGTGTAAAGAAATAGATGAAACATGTGTATATAAAATAATATTTATGACACCTTTTTTTAAAAAAGTGAAAACTTAGGGGGACCTGGGTGGCTCAGTCGGTTAAGTGTCCAACTTCAGCTCAGGTCATGATCTCATGGTCTGTGGGTTCGAGGCCCACTTTGGGCTCTGTGCTGACAGCTCAGAGAGAATCCTGCTTAGGATTCTGTGTCCGCCTCTCTCTCTGACCCTCCCCAACTTGCACTGTTTATCTCTCAAAAATAAAACATTAAAAATTTTTTTAAAAAGTGAAAACTTAGAAACAACCAACTTTTCTGTCAATAGGATAAAATTGTGATACATACAATAAAATATTATGCAGCATTCAAATGCATAAAATAAATCATTATGTACTGTTACAGAAATATGTCTATGATGGCTTATTGAGAGACCACATGCAAATTACAGAAAATATAATCCCATTTATGTGTACATTTTTGTTATTTGCATGAAAAATTATGAAAGAATATGCACCAGATTTCAGGGTCTTTTTTACTTTCTCTGTTCTGTCCACAATATTTTTATAGTAATAAATTGTCAACAGAAGTTTTTTTCTGAAATGAAATTAATTATATTATTATCGTTTAAAAGAATCACTTCGGTTAAGTGTCCGACTTCAGGTCAGGTCATGATCCCATGTTTCGTGGGTTCAAGCCCCGTGTCAGGCTCGGTGCTGACAGCTTGGAGCCTGCTTTAGATTCTGTGTCTCCCTTTCTCTGCACCTACCCTCCCTTTCAAAAATAAATAAACATTAAAATTTTCTAAAATAAATTTATAAAAATATCACTTCAAAGAATTATTTGACAGCACAGATTTTTATGCCACAGCATAAAATTAGGTAATTTTTTAAAATGTAGCTAAAAGTGTATGAACTCTGAAGATAGACAAATAATCATCGACTAATGCAGAATGCCCCTCCTGGTAATAATGAAGATGAATTTTTGAAAGTCCCATAGAGAAGTCATTAAAAGAAAAGAAATTTAGAGCAGAGTATAACCTGAATTCCCATTAGAGGCCTTTGGTTCCCATAGCAGGAGTCACTAAGTAAGCTTGAAACAAAATGAAGGTGGTTAAGATAGACAGTAAAGAAGCGACATTAGGACTCTACTCTCTCAATGAAGTCTACCTATATCGTGCAAATTTCTGTGGCATCCATCTCTATATAATATAGCCAATTCAGAGTTACCTATGTGAGCTAAACAAAATTTATGGTTCTAACTAATTACTGAAAGCTATTCTGCACTTCCATTAATGCCAGAGCTGAATTGAGGACTGGTGAAATATCTCTCTTTTCAGGAAGAGGGCATGTGCCAAGTCATAGGAAGGTAAGGGTTTCCAGCAGAGGCCAAAAAACCACATTTTTGTAATTACTTAGGCACAGGTCCACATTGACAAGACTGTTCATTCATAAATTTGGAAATAATTGCCATGAGGAAACCAAGACCTCATAAGTCAAGTTAACAAAGGGCCAAACTCAATGACATTTATGAAATATGAAAAAGATTTATATAGATGAGGAAGGTGTGCTGCTTAGCAAATAGGATAAACGGATGGTGACCCAAAATGGCTCTTTCATTTTGAAGATGAAAAATGGGCAAAACATTATTCCTTTCATAGGCTGCTGTATGGATTAAATGAGACAATAAACAGAGTCCAGGATATTACAAATATGTAGTATCTCTTTCTTTCCCTTTTCTTCTTCTGGCCATTCTCACTTCCTTGTTAGGACTTCCATAATCTTCTCTAGCTGTTGCCACCCTCCCCATTCTTCAAAGCCCTGCTCAAAATTCACCTTCTACACAAACTTACTTTTCCTTCTCATTTAATGTCTGCACTACATGAGTCGCTTCCTTGATGGATGCGGAAGAATTCTTTGGTTTGATTAACAATTATGTAATGAGTTCCAACTTTGTTGCCAGGCATGGCCTTATCTCTTCAACTAGATTAGAAGTTTCTCATGTTCTGGGACATCACCTTAAGCTTCCTGCTTCCCCCACAGCACCTAGCATACAGTTACATTTAATAGCAAATTATGGGCTTACATTGTTTGACTGAGAGATTTTATGTAAGGTACCCAAAATGTTTGGGCAAATATTTTAAAGGTGATTTGGTACATCAATTATGTCAATGCCAGTCACAAGCACTAGAGCTATATGGACACTTTGTAAAAGAAGAAAGAAGTCAGTTTTCAATCTGTTTCCATGATCTTCCAATATTCTTTGTTTTCAATATAATTAAATGTCTCTCAAAAAATCTTCTATATGTTTCTGAGGTTTAAACTTCAGTTCCATGAAGTTTACAAAAAAGTTCAATTATTAACACTTCTTTCAGGTGATATGTGGAATAAAATGTTTTTGCACAGTTGAAGAACCAGTATATCTGTTTAGAACATATATTGTAAACTTTGATTTAAAAAAGGTAAATTGTTGATGCAGGAAAATAAAAGAAAGTTTTTTATCTACTTTCAGAAATTATATTTTTTTGAAATTTTTATGAACCATAAATTTGTGTGTTTTCCATTAAACTGATTTCAAAAAGGGAAGAAGAACAATCTTGGGATTGTACCAACATTTTAATAATCATAAAACAGCAGTATCTTGTGGAGAAACAGGTTTTATCTACTGGCAGTAGAATGTTTTAAAATTTACTCATCATTACTTTGATATTTAATTTTTAGTGTTATTATTTTTTTGTTTATGCCATTAATGATTTAGTGGATACCACCAAAGACCACTCCAGAAAATTTAATGTTGACTACTCTTAGCTAGCAAGATACAGAAAAATAAGCATTCAGCCACCTCAACTAAGTAATTGAGTGACTTTTTGTTAAGTGATAGGGATGATTTCTGAAGGCAAAGTCTGGAAATAATGGATAGCAACAAATCCCCATCTGAGGGACAAAGAGCTGAGACCAAGTTGAAGTGGAAGAATAAATTAGAAAAGTAGATTCAAATCCAGTTGTCAGTGACCAGTTCATCATTTACATTAAAAAAAAGTGTGAAGAGTGGGTGAGTAGTCAGAAATCAGATTAGTTTTGTTTGAATGAACATAATTGTTATCCAGAGTATTCTGGGAGAGTGGCAAAAATTCAGACAGTGAAGTTGGGAAGCATTTGATAATCAGGAAGGAAAGTTTAAAAATACACATATACTTGGGGCGCCTGGGTGGCGCAGTCGGTTAAGCATCCGACTTCAGCCAGGTCACGATCTCGCGGTCCGCGAGTTCGAGCCCCGCGTCGGGCTCTGGGCTGATGGCTCAGAGCCTGGAGCCTGTTTCCGATTCTGTGTCTCCCTCTCTCTCTGCCCCTCCCCCGTTCATGCTCTGTCTCTCTCTGTCCCAAAAATAAATAAACTTTGAAAAAAAAAATTAAAAAAAAAATAAAATAAAAATACACATATACAAACATGATGGGGGTATAGTTGAAAAAAACCTAAACTTGGCATCAAAGGAAGTAAGGTCAAGAGCTTGCTCTGGCTGGGGCACCTGGGGGGGCTCAGTCGGTTGAACATCAGACTCTCAATTTCCGCTCAGGTCATGATCTCACCATTTGTGGGATCCAACCCCATGTCGGGCTCTGAGCTGACAGCAATGGGAGCCTGTTTGGGATTCTTTCTCCCTCTCTCTCCGCCCCTCCCCTTCTCTCTCTCTCTTTCAAAATAAATAAATAAACTTAAAAAAAAAAAGACTTAGCTGTGGCTGAAGCTCATTTCTTCATCTGTAAAATGAAGGAAATAATATCTACAGCATTGAATTAAGAGAAGTAGAAAACCCTTTCAAACTAAAATGTCTATGTAAAGTATGGTTTTGGGTTTCTAAGTTATCTGCAGGCTCCTATCTGTTCTTTCTGCCCTCTTCTTTCCTTCTCCAAGGATGATTCATAGTTAAGGGCAAGGGTATTTTATTGGCTCTTGGTGCTAAGAGGTGGAGCTTTCTCTATGAGAAGCTGAGGTGTCAAAGCTGGACCAACAGGGGTATGGTGAAATAATTACGTTGGCTGATCTGAACACCGCAATTCCAGTTATGCACCTTAAATTTTCATTAGCTTTTTAAGCAGCCACATCACCTTGATAGTTCATATTGAACTTGCATTCATATACAATTGTAAAGGCTTTCCTTTTTCTAAAAATCATTAGTCCTCATTTTATACTTATGCTGCTGATATTTGAAACTAGTGTGCAACATTTAATTCCTGTTAAATTATATCCTGTTGACTGCACCCCTGGGGTCCAGTCAGCTAAAATCTGGCATCTTAAGTATTAGCCTAACCTCCTAGATTTGCCTCATCCATGCAAGCAGTATCTACCCTGAAGAAGCTTTTAAAGCAAATAAATTAAAGTTTGACAAACAAATTAAGTTTGATAAACACTCCATCCAGATAAACCCTCTTGGAGATTTACCATGCACATTACCATACTTAAGGTTCTGGTAGCCTATAGTAAAGAACTCTAGTTAACTGCATTTGATCTTGTATTTCCCAATTATTTTTTACCATAGAACACACCTTAGGAAATTTTAGTATTAATAAGGAATGGGATACTATTTTGCCATTAAGAAGAATGAGGTAGGGGTGCCTGTTTGGCTCAATCTGTTAAACATGTGACTCTCAGCTTCCGCTCAGGTCATGATCTCCCAGTTTCATGAGCTTGAGCCCCATATCGAACTCGCTGCAAGTGAAGAGTCTGCTTGGGATTCTCTCTCTCTCCCTCTCTCTCTACCCCTCCCCCGCTCACACTGTCTCTGTCTCTTTCAAAATACATAAATAAACTTAAAACAAAAATTTTTTTTAAGAATGAGGTAGATCTATTTGAATTGACATGTAAACATCTTCAAGACTTATTATTAAGTGAAAAAAGCAAATCCAAAACAATAAGCATAATCTAACTTCACCTTAAACAATGAATAAATACAGTGTATATGTGTGTATATGCACATAAAGCTAATATAAAGTGCTGAACAGTAAATACCTTTTTGTTGTTGTTGTTTATTTACTTTTGAGAGAGAGAGAGAGAGAGTACAAGCCGGGGAGGGGCAGAGAGAGAGAAAGACACAGAATCTGAAGCAGGCTCCAGGCTCCGAGCTATCAGCACAGAGCCAGACGTGGGGCTCAAACTCATGAACCCGGAGTTTATGACCTGAGCCAAAGTCAGAGCTTAACCGACCGAGCCACCCCGGTGCCCCATGGAACAATAAATACCTTACTGCTTTCAGTGGTTACATCTGGAAATAGGTATAAAACCTAATGCACTGATGATAAATGGAGACTTTGATATTTTACTCTAAATGTCTCATGCTATTTCAATTCTTTACATTGAGAATGTATGATAAATCATTATATATATATAATTTTTATATTGTAATTGCCCAAATAGGATTATGGAAACTAAATAAACATAAATCTGTCCTTTCTACAAAATCAAAACCAAAAATTGTGCTTCCTCTCCAGATTCTGAAAGCCAGTGAACAAGTCTTTGTGAGATGGGTTGAACAGACTTGAAATTAGGTAGGAAATAGTTCCCGCATGGTTTATTTAGATAAAAATATTGGTACAGGGGGGCCTCGGTGGTTCAGTTGGTTAAACATCCAACTCTTGACTTTGGCTCAGGTCATGACCTCGCAGTTTGTGGGTTCGAGATCTGCATCAGGGGCTCCATGCCAGCAGTGCAGGGACTGCTTGGGATGGTCTCTCTCCCTCTCTCTCTGCCCCTCCCCCACTTATGTGCACTCTCCCTCTTTCTCCCTCTCTCTGTCAAAATAAATAAACTTAAAAATATATATATGGGTATGATGTAGTGCAGTTCTTACAACCTGTCTTGACTGACATGATGTGAAGATAAACAGAGACCCAACCTCAAAAAATCATGAAAGATTAAAATAAGAGGGCAACATAGAACAGTGCAAAGAACTGGCTTCAGTGTCGGATAGTTCTAGATTCAAATCCAGGCTCCTCCACTTTTTTTAAGCCTCAGGTTCCTCATCTATAAAATAAAGTTAAGACTCAACTGAAAACTATAGAGTGAAATACCTCAAAACTTACACTTCACATTTGCCTCTTGCACCAAGTTCCTATATTGCTTTAGGGAGCAAGCTAGAAGTCTGAGAAAAATTGGAGTTCTGTCAGGAATGAAACCAAAAGAGGGACTTGGAATCCAGGAAACGCCATTTCAGTTTCCTTCTAAACAAGTATTAACCCTAACAACTCAGTGCTTACTACTGAGCGTGAGTGGAAGGGGTCCCGACAGAGGGACTCAAGGCTGTGCTCTGTGGTCCTGGTTTGTAAAAGCCCTGAGTCCTTCCAAAGGTAGCAGAGCTATTTGGGCCCCAGTAATGCTAACCTAAGTGACATCAGAGCCAAAGATTTCAGATCCACACCAGCCACACCGTGTGTTAAAGGGTTCTTAATAGATACATGACCTCTTTCACAGGCCTTTAGGGACATAATGAAATGAGTCACTAAATGAGAAAGATGAGAGAGGATCAAAGAGGAGAAAGGGACTGAAGTTTGTAAAGGACCTAAGGCAGGGGACAGTGAGAAGTAGTGTAAATTGGTCACGGGTTTGTGGCTTAAAGGAATATAAGCCAAACATCATGAGGAAAAAATTAAAATTTCAGGAAAGTGAATAAGAAGAAGTTTTTTTTAATTAATAAATTTTTATGGGCCACCTGGGAGGCTCACTTGGTTAAGTGTTCGACTCTTGATTTTGGCTCAGGTCATGATCTCACAGATGGCGAGTTCAAGCCCCACATCGGGCTCTGTGCTGACCATGCAGAGACTCTTGGGATTCTCTCCCTCTCCCTCTCTTTCTGTCCCTCCCCTTCTTCCCCCCCCAAAAAAAATAAATAAATAAACTTGAAAAAATCTAAAATAAAATAAAATTTAGAAAGCAATGGGTTCACCTCATTAGCATCCAACTAAAAGGATAATGTGCTAAGATAGACAGATTTGACCTTTTTGTGATTTTTATCAGCCCCTGGAATCCTACTGTAAACTCCTTAAAAATGTAAACTTGGGGAATAAAGAAGAGTATCCCTTCCAGGTATTCGGTAAATTGCACGCAATTTCTCATCATAAGGACAACGGACCTGGGAAGTTTCTGTTCTGAGCTGTGGCCACAGAACATATTGCCAAGGAGACAAAGTGACTTCAGGGACATGCCTTTCATAATCAGCCTCCCCATGTGCCTGTTGGCCTGTAGAGCTGCACAGCCAGCACCATCCATTTTGGGGAGGCAAAGTGGAGTATAAATCACTCCTGTTGAGGATTTTTCATAGCAGATTTTTAAGCTGTCTAGTCCCCCTTACATATACTTTAGCACCTGTCATCTACAGTCAGCGCTGCTGAGGGGAAATAATATGCCCTCTCCTGGTCTCCACCTGGAAGGATTCTCCCCAAGGTTCTCTCTATCATTTATTTTCTCTGCCATTGGTAAATTTGGAAAATATACCTGATCTATAGCTGAGCTCCACTCCTTTCCTTCTCTGAAAACAGGACTATTCTTCTGATCTTCCCTGCCTTCCTACTTATTAGTGCTTCCCTGCCTTAATACTTACCCTAAGTACTTGGTACTTAGTACTTCCCAGGCAGAGACATCAGCCCTGTCCAGATGGGTACAGGTGGGTAAATCAGGCTAATCCTGGTGTTCCGTTAGGACAAACACTCAGCACCCTATTAGTCCATATCTTCCAACCTAACCTTTATTCAAAATAAGGAGGATTATTTTAGACTTCACACATTTTTTTATTGATAACTCATTCTTGAGAGAGATAGAGAAGACAGCACAAGCAGGGGAGGGGCAGAGAGAGAGAGAGAATCTGAAGCAGGCTTCAGACTCCAAGCTGTCAGTGCAGAGCCCAATGCAGGGCTCAAACCCACAAACCATGAGATCATGATCTGAGCCAAAGTCAGATGCTTAACTGACTGAGCCACCCAGGTGCCCCTAGACTTTACACATTATTTTTTTATTATGAAATCGTTGGGAAACTGGGTGGAGAAGATGGGTGCCCTGAATGGAAGCCCCTCAGAAACTCTAAGGGTGTTCAAATATGATGAATTTATTTTAACTCTAACTCAAATGCCACGTGATTCAAAGAGTCTTTACCTGTTGTCTTTGTGTGGGCTCCAAGAGGTCCATGGACTCCCTGAAAATTTATAGAAATCTTTGCATGTAAGTGTACTTTTCTGTCGCTAAGAAAGGTTAAGAAACAGCCACCTAATTATTGACAGCAGTAAGAAAAAAAAATCTAAATAAATCACAATGCCAGGTATTTTTAGCAAGCCTATCATTTCAGATTATTCTCACTACCTCAAAGCTCCAAATTTATATAAATAAAAATTTAACTCCATTTTCACTGTTAATGAATATAAGGCTTAGCTAAGTATCTCCTACAAGAAAGTCTATTATTTACATCAGTCCTATAGCAGTCAGTTTGTGTTTTGCTTTGGTTTGGTTTGGCTTTTATTTTTTCAATAGCTCCTGGGCCAATTCATTACCATCCTCAGGATAAATAAGATAAGGAACGAGTTTTGTTTGTTTGAATTGTGAGAAAAGGCCAAATGAACAGTTGGCCGCAAACTGAAAGTTTACCATGCAGACATAGAGAGTAAAGGACTCCAAATCCCACAAAATCTTTAATTCTGGGTACACACACACATGCGAAATACATACATACATACATACATACATACATACATACATACAAAAAAGGGTCCTGGAAAAAACTTCAGCCTTGCACCATGGGCAGGTCTAAATTCCAGAGTTGAGAATTTAATGTAAAAATCTACCTCAAACCAGTGATAACCTGAGCAGAACCAATAGACATGAACCCAAAAAAACACGTGAGTTTCCCACTTTAAAAACAAACAGCTAAAAATGAGCCAATCATTAAAAAATTACAAACTTCACAAAGAAACAATCCACCCTACGGGAAAGTCAGCCAATGCAACCACAGGAAAATGAACACATCCAAGAACCCACGACAGTAGAACAACCTACACACTACACAATAAGTATGTTAGAAGTTAATAAAGGAAGGATAAAAATAGCTAACATTTATTTAGTGCTTGATTTGCAAAAATATAATTGCTGACATTAATGGAGAGGTTAAGCAGCTCAGACAGATCTGAAGAAATACTAGAATTCAACACAAAAAATGAAATTGTAAAAAGTATGAAAAGAGTTTAATAACTGTAGACTATACAACTGAAAGGCACACCCACCCACGTATACAAAGAGAGACAGGGAGAGAGAGATTTTTAACTTTGAGTTTCAGAAGAAACAGGACTCAAGATGGAAGAAAGATGTTAAACCCTCAGATTTAAAGGGCTCTCTGAGCACAGAACAGGATAAATAGAAGTAAACCCACACTTGGAAAAATGGTAGTGACACCACAGTATATCACAGATAGAGCAAACCATAAAAGTAACAAAAACAGAGTGAAAGACAAATTACCCGCAAAGCTATGACATTTACTTCCCAATAGCAACATTCCTAATGTCTTCAAAGTCCTAAAGTTCTAGTCCCATCTAAGCTATGATTGAAGAATTAGAGTGCAACTCAGGAAAACAAATTTCAAAAAAATTACCATTTACAGATCTTTATGGAAAGAATTAAAAGATAAAGAAAATTGGACCAAGAAGGAAGGAATAAGCTGAAGGAAAAGTGAGCCATGTCACTGGTAAACATAAGGTAAATTTAGATAAGTATATTCTTTAAAAACAAACAAACAAAAAACAAAAAACAGAAAAACAACATTAAAGACGGGTTACAAGTAAGGTAGACCTAAAATACTGGGGGTGGGGGGGGGAAATAATATTGAAAATGAAGTGGGGAAAGTAGAATTAAAGTTCTCATAAAAGGTAGAGATATCACTTTGGTCTTTGTTAAGTCAATCACACACATGTTAAACTTCTAAAGTTTAACACAAAAATAGAGATAAAACATATATCAAAACTGTAATAGGGAAAAGAAGTGATAAAGAGAAGTAAGGAAGGAGAAATAAAAAGCAGCCAAAAAAAAAAGGAATGGTAAAATAAAAACAAACAGGAGGTAGAATAAATAAAATCATGTGTATTAATAGTCATAATAAATATGAATGGATAAGTTTGATAGTTCAGAAGAGGATATTTTTATATCAAACTTTTAAAATCAGCTATAAGCTAAAACACATTGGAAACATATGAATACAGAAAAGTGAAAATAAATGAATAGAAAAGGTACACTATGGCTTCTCTGAGAAATGACTAAAGGCTAAAGACTGCAGATGATACTGGTGCTTAGGATGGGCAGAGAGGAAAAGGATAGGGACAGAAACTGGTCTTGGACAACAAACTGGGCCATCTGGTTGAGGACATGATGAAGTTCTTGGAGCAGATCTCTTTCTTTTCCTTCCTTGACTTCCTTCTGGGGTCATTTCTGGAGAATGAGATACTAAAGATAGCACTCTTTCAGAGACATAAAGGGGTGACACGTAAGCCCAATTCCAAGGTATCCTTGGCTACTGGGAACCATAATGACTCATTGATATAGATGTCAAATGCTCCAAGGAGGTAGCAACTGCTTTACATGGTGTCATCATCTGGACAAGGCATCCATTACCTGAGACAAGACCACTAGGGAAACAAATCAGCAAATCCTATTCTCTCCTTGCAAGGTGGCTAGGCACTCTAACTCTGTGCTTGTGCATCTGATCCTTTCTTCCCATTATGACAATGTCTCTGTTCCTTTGCCCACCAGGCTGCTACTAATCAAAGGTACTTTGCCACCACCCTGGGTAGCTTGGCTGAAGCCACATTTAATGCCATCTCCAAGACACAGCTTTCTCACTCTGACCTCTGGAAGATCAGCCTTCTGATCAGTTCCCTGATCATCTTTAAAACCTACACTTAGTGTTGGGGCACCTGGGTAGCTCAGTAGATTGGGTGTCCAACTGCAGCTTGGGTCATGATCTCACGGTCTGTGGGTTCGAGCCCTGCATTGGGCTCTGTGCTGACAGCTCAGAGCCTGGAGCCTGCCTCAGATTCTGTGTCTCCCCTTCTCTCTGCCCCTCCCATGCTCTGTTTCTCAATAATAAATAAATGTTAAAAAAATTAAAATTAAATTTAAAATTAAATTAAAATCCACACTTGGTGTCATTGCAGAGAACTCCAAATTTTGCTGTAGCAAAGCCCATGTTTTTTATACCAGCAAAATAAAGTGAATCACGACTAAGTGGGGGGTAAAAAGTAGATATACCAGGCAAGTGTTAAGCAACATAGACTTTGGGGCCAAAACAAATGGTAGGAAACTAAAGATTAATAAAAAGGAAAATTTCAGCAGGAGATATAACAATCCCGAACCTGTGTGCATCCAAATTGTACCTTCAATTTTTTCAAAGCAAAATGTTGACAGAATTACAAAGAGAAATTGACATATCTACAGTCTCATAGAAATTTTATATACCTCCCTCAGCAACAGATAATATAAGCAGTTAATAAAGTCTATGATATATACGAACTGAAAAACATTAAACTAACAACTCCCAAATAATCCCTTATGGAAAATACACTAGGTTTTCTCTCTCTCATATGAAGAATTGTCCTGAAAGAGAACTGAAAGCCCACCAGACTTCACAAGGACTAGCCAAATGAGGCCAGTTTCCCCTAGTGCTAAGAAAAAGTCAGGACCAGAAACCCTGTTGGGGATTTAGAAAACAGCCCTAAAAGGAAATCTAAGAGCCCAGCTCAACACTAGAGACAAAGAACAGTGACCATGGTACTTAAGAAGGGAGTTCTCGAGCTAGGTATTCACAGATTCCAAGGAACTAAGTTTCCAAACTCATTGGAGCAGGCAGCTTACAGGTGAAGGCCAAGAGCCTCAGGTTGACCAGTCATATCTGGTAGAAGTTGGATTAGGCCATGCTGAGTGATTTGGATACTCAAGCCAGGCCCTGATTGGTCACCTGAATGGAGCAGACACTTCTGGAAATGGAGAGTTTAGAAGTTCTCTAGATCAGAGTGAAGGTTCCCTTCCCATTTCTTCCCTAACCAGGCTTACGGGGAACAACAGATGTTCACACAGTGAAGAGTTTAGTTCTTAACACCCCATGGCCTCCCTCTTTCCTGGTTCATCCCAACCAACCCCCTAAAATGCCTCCCTTTACAGCCAGGAAGAAGCTGGAATGCTTTTAGAACAGTCTCTAAACAGATACTGAAATTAATAACTCACTTGGGTTCATTCTGCTGTTAAGGATCCCAAGGATATGGGGAGGGGTACAATAGGTTTTCTGACAGAAGGTGGGTAGGAATAAAGTTTGGAGGACCTACTCCCATACACACAAGCTGTGTGTCTCCATGTGCAGGTTTTAGGAAATAAGGGCAGAGAGAGATTAAATGTCTGGTTTAGCCAGTGAGTTGCATAGCCAATATTAGAACTCCAGGCTCCCTGAGCCACTTCCTCTGTGTCACACTGTTGCCCTATTTCCTGTTTTTCCACTCTGACTAATCATTACATGAAATTTGAAAAACAGTCACCAGGCTGAAGAATGCAAAGCCTTCAGGTAATTAAGGATGTTGTTTATAGAGCCAAGAGAATGCAATCTATATGTAAAATATTTCCCCATATGTAAAATAAATAGATGTGAACTCCAGTCATCAGGGTTAACATCCTGCTTCATTTTGCACTTGGCTACTAGTTTCATCAAAATTACACATGTTTTGAGTGAGACATGCTATCATTTCTCCTGTTCATTTTTGGTTTTAGTTTTTCAACAAAACTTACTACTTGAAATAGCTATAAATGAATGAATCAATCAATCGGTAAACCAATCCAGAACCCATATATTTTTGCCAGTCTTAAAATATCTATGTATTTATAATTTTAATAACATGTAATGTAAATAATATATCTTTTGTAAAAACTAAGGCATTTAATTCTTCCTGTAAAGGTGTAAACTGAAGACATTCATTCTAGCAGATGGCTTATTCTGCTATATTCATTTGTTATGTGTTCATTACTGCTATTTTTGCATTTTTGTACTTTACACCAGAGATTGGTAAATGTTTTCTGTAAAGGGCCAGATAGTAAATATTTTCCACTTTATGAGCCATACGATCTTGGGTGCAGTGACTCACCCCTCCAGTGTAACAAGAAAGCAGCCATGGATGGTACATAAACAAATAAGCATGGCTAGATCTGGCCCCAGGCTGTAGTTTGCCAGGTCTCTGCTCTACAGGACAAACTATATTGCATGGCAGGACAGGATTGCCTGCCAAGTGAAGTACATAGTTTAAAGCAGTTGACTGACATTTTTGCATGCAATTAAACTTATTTAATCTCTTCTCTCTGTAACTTGTTTGTACATCTTATTTCACTAACGAGAGTGTAAGTTTTTTTTGATGATGGAGACAATAATTTATTAATTTCCTATTCGCCCTGAACTTCACACAAACGACCTTTCCCAGAGGAAAGAACATGGGCTTACCTGTCAAACAGATCAGAATTCAAACCCCAGTCTTTCCACTGATCAGCTGTGTGAAACTGGACAGGTTATTGACTTTTGGCCTCCATTTCTTCATCTGTGAAAACAGAGATGATACCTACTTCATAGGAGAATGAAATGACATGTAATAGAAATAATATACCTTCTGTAAGAACTAAGGCATTTAATTTTTCCTGTAAAGGGCTAAAGACATATCCATTACAGAAGATGACTTCTTCTTTGTAAACCACGTAGTAACTGATGAGTCCGACTCCAGGTCAAAATCCTATCTATGTGTGATCCAGGCCCAACTATGAGCCATTAACAAGGTTTTGCCTGGCAGGCCTAATGGGGGAAAGCCATTCTCTCCACACTCTGGTGTAGACAAGATAGTTTACAAATAGGGCATCTGAGTTTTAAACAGGATGCTCATTTTCTAGATCTACTTTAAAAACAAGACTTTTCTTTCTAAATAACTACTATAAAATAGAAGGTAGTGGCCTCATCACAGAGAGAATTCAAAGACTCGATCGATGAAAGGCCTTACATTTTTCTCCACAAGGCTCTCTTGAGGATGATGCTTGAAAAGGGGTATCAGTATCTGGTCACAGGGAGGTGGCAGCACAAGTTCCCTGGCTCCCTTCAGCTTAAAGTATGTTACCACATAAGGCGGCAGTAATTGTTCCCATTCACATTCACACAAGCCACTTATTTGCATTCTAAGATGATGTAACAGTCACTGCTTGTCATTTTTGTGTGAATTACTTATTCAACATGAGCTTGAAGGGCTACACAGACTTAAAACTAATTTATTTGGGGTGTAGCTGTTTACCAATCCAGTGATAGAGGAGAGGTGTTCTATCGTAATCACTGCGGTTTATAGGGTGTCTCAAGTGTATTGTACAGAATTTACAGCCCCAGGATTATAGGGTAGGAAGCAAGCAATGGGTGCTGAAGGCAACCTTCCAGGTTCTATTTGTTTGTTTGTTGCTTATTAATATGAAAGGGCATTTTGTAGAACCAAAACAAATGAGGCGCCTTTCAATTTCTAAAGCACTGCAGAGTGTTACTTTGGTTTGGACAATGATGATCTAAACCCTAAGGGTCACAGAGCCAAGAGATCACACTGCCAAGAAGCAAAAGGGTAGTCATTAAAAGGATTCTTGATCAATGAGAACACTTTGCTGTGGTTTCATTTTTCTCCTGGATATTGTAGAAGAGATAAAGTGAAATTTGAGAAAACAGAATCTCCCGGTGCCTATGGGAGAGGATACAACATGCTGTATAACATCAAAGAGACACAATTGTATTGCAATTTGTGAGCAGTCAGGGGAAGAAAACTTGTTTTAGTCCTGACAAGATTACAGAGCACAAGACAAGTGAGAAAAAGACTGAGTAAGCAATGAACATCTAAAGAAAAAAAAAAAAAAACTTCCAAAAGATTTCTTCTTTATAGATAATCAATTTGGGGCTCACTCTCACTGTAGCTGAATTCCCTGAACACATTTATTCCCAAACTATTCAAAATACTTTCCAGGCCACCATCCCTACCAAACAAGCTATCAGCAGTGGCTGAGAAAGAAGCTAGTCCCATACTAGCGAGAGTGGCAGGTAATGAGCAAGGTAAATCAGCTTGAGGAAAGAGATACAATGCATTCTACATCAAACATAAATGATTTTTAGAATATTCATGCTCTGTTTCCTTTTGCTAGCTTTAAGTTGGAGCTTACAATTTGGATCTAAATATTGTTTTTCTCAGAGATCTGCTCACCGATACTAATACCTACTAGTGCTTGAACACCTTGGCACTTTTATTCACCTCATTTCATCTCCATCCCAATCACTCAAGGTGGGTTTTATGTCCATTTAAAATGAGGAAAAAATTATGGGGCACCTGGGTGGATCAGTTGGTTAAGCGTCCAGCTCTTGGTTTCAGCTGAGGTCATGATCTCACGGTTTGTGGGATCAGCCCCACATTACCCCCCATGCTGACAGCATGGAGCCTGCTTGGGATTCTCTCTTCCTCTCTCTCTGCCCCTTCCCAGAAGTATATGTGTATATCTCTCTCTCAAAATAAAGAAATGAACTTAAAAAAAATTTCTTTAATCAGGAAAATTTTTAAATAAAAAACTAAATTAAATATTAAACTAAATTCAATTCAATTACAAATGAGGAAAATGAGCCTTTGAGAGATTTGGAAAGTGACTGGACACAAAAAAGTAGTAACTTGTAGAGCCAAGATTCAAGCCCCAGGCTGTTGATGCCAAAGTGTACCCACTTTCAACGCAGCCATAAGCCACCGAAATGTTTCTCAGTATTGCTTTACTGCAACAGAGTGACGCTGACTTCCTGACAGGACATACGCAACATATTAGTGACTATCAGCTACACACTGCCTCCCACTCAAAAGAGATTTCAGTCTTAAATTATAAATCGTACAAGAAAATCCTAAATAGACTGCATTTGTGAAATACATAAAACTTGGAAAGAATGGGAACCAAGGAACTGGTTTTCTTGTGCTGTTCTTTCTCTAGCAGAATCGGGACAATAACTTGATTTCCTTCCCAGTCCTCTTCCATCCCTTCCTCCCCTCTGGCCGCAGAAAAGTCTCCAATTCAGGTTGACCAGCTGCCTTCATAGAACCCATTCCACTCAGCTTCTGCTAGACCTCATTCTCTCCAGAATTTTCTCAACCCATGTCTGGGTTTAAGAATTTCCATTCTTAAAGGGCTTAGGAGCAGCAATCTTAACTGAAAGGGACAACTGAACCTCTAGTATTATAGCATTTTAAATAAAACAGAAAAAGCATAATTGTCTGTACCCACCAGGAAGGTTAAGAGCCCCCAGACCTCCTTCCTGGGAGGGCCGAACTCTCATCTCTGCTCCACTTCCTTCACTTGCTGCTTCCTACCCTCCACCTGGACCTGGATCCTGTTTTTCTTGTTCAACTATTTACATTGTCAAACTTGTTAAGATGTGGAAAGAAAACGAGGTCAAAGTTTATGTGGCAGACTTCAGGCCCCACCCTGGCACCAGTTTTCTGTATTGTCTAGAAAACAAGTAACTCAGCCTACAGTGATTGACAAAGCCTAAAGAGTCATCCATTCGCTTTGCTTCTCTTTCCACTCTGCAGGGTTATTTAAAATGTTTGCTTTCACTGATCTGTGCATTTTTATTATCAGACAGTTGTTTACACAGACTAAGAACACAGACACTGCCTTTCCAGCTCAATGTGTCAAAAGACCAAGGTCATCTTCTCTTTCAGCTGCCACTATCCTCTGCCCTCTTCTGTCTTCCAACTGGCACAGGATCAGGCAAAAGTTTATGATTCAGAGCTTTCCTGCACCACACACATGACAGGGCTGAGTGTGGGGCTCTGTGGACAGCCTGCCTGGTCCCTACTGAGCAGCCATGTGACCTTGTAGGAGCTCTTGAACTCTTCTAGGCCGCAGGGGCCCCGTCTACCCAATGGGAGATATTAACAGTCTCCCTCTCATAGAAGCATCGTGAGAATGAGATTAAAGAATCCATGTGAACTGCTTAGCTCGGTACCTGGGAGTCGCGCTCAAATTTTAACAAATGCTCAATAATAAGTGACACCTTCTATGAAAGAGTTTGGTACAAGCTTGTTCCCAGTGCAATTGACACTTTCTACTACTGGCTCTTGCTGGGAGCCCAGAGAGATATGCTCTCTGCGAGGGCCAGCCTCACACATAGATGAATGTCTTTAGTTCTATCAAGATCACCCAACTCTGTGAAAGTCAGTCTTCCACCTATTTCGACCCCTGAAATCTGTATATGAGGGCAAAGCCCTTCATCTCTTACTGGAGACAATGCTTAAATTCTAAAAAATTCCCTTTCTATACATGCCCTGAACACAGATGATCCTTTCTTTCCTCCTAGAAGTAGTCTCAGTATCATCATTGCAAATGAAGAGATAGAAGCCCAAGGCGGGATGGGGAGGGGCAGATTGTATGCTGTGCATTCTTATTTGTCTGAATATTTAGACAAAAATGGTTGCATCTATCTTCCCTGTTGCCCCTTCTAAGTGTAAGTATGGTGGGAAAAGTTCCTTCTCTTCCCTTTGTCATGGTTAACCTCCTATCAACATAAACAAGGAGAATCAGCTGTGTCTGGTCTTATGTGAAAACTCAGAACAGAGACTGACTGACAATTCCATGAAGATGGTGCAAGGAGAAAAATATTGTTTTGGTAAAAGACTCAAGATATTCTCCAGGTCAACCCTGACGATTTCAGTTAATGAACCGTCATTGATCAAAGCAGAGGCTAAATGAAGAAAGAGCGTGAGGCTGACAGGATGGAGTGAGCAGGCCAGGGCAGGCCAGGCAGGGTGGGGTGAGCAGGGACAGAGGAAACAAGGACAAGAAGAAACAGGAGGGAGAGACTGCTGAGATCCAATGATCTCTGCACCATTCAACTGTCACAAAATCCCAATCCACGTGAGGACGCAAGATTTACATGTGCGTCAAGCTCCTCTCTGTGAAACAGGACGCCTTGGTAAGGTCTGAAGAAGCTCCTTGAAAAAGGATCTCAGCTACAGAGTCTTCATTTCCCCACAAAAGCCAAGAGAACTGGAGACTAGAGATGAACAGTTTAAAGAGTTTTAGGAACCAAAACAATTG
The DNA here is from genome assembly GCF_022079265.1 of Lynx rufus. Lineage (NCBI taxonomy): Eukaryota > Metazoa > Chordata > Mammalia > Carnivora > Felidae > Lynx > Lynx rufus. The sequence continues at coordinate 144,098,127 of NW_025814845.1, read as the reverse complement.
AAGGAAATATTGGGTATTTTTCTTAACAGCTTAAAAAAAATTTTTTTTCAATGTTTATTTATTTTTGTGAGAGAGGGAGAGTGTGAGAGGGGGAGGGGCAGAGAGCGGGGGGGGGGGGGGGGGAGGAGGGAGGGAGGACACAGGATCCCAAGCAGGCTCTGCACTGATGGCAGAGAGCCTGACTAGGGGCTCAAACTCACAAACCGTAAGATCATGACCTGAGGCAAAGTTGAACTCTTAACCAACTGAGCCACCCAGGCATCCCTTTCTTAACAGCTTTTAATGAGGGCTTCACCTAGTGGTAAGATTCTAGACACTACCTGGAGAGGGACAATGAGGCTTAAATTTTTTGAGAAAATATTGTTCTCTGTCATTTACACAATATAGTTGTTCCTTGTATCTACTTTTATTTACTTACTTACTTACTTGTTTATTTATTTATTTAGGATGTGAAGGAATGGACCCTGCATAGATAAATGAGTGTCTAGTGTTAAATGACAGGAAAATGTTATAATTCTGGAGCATTCACAGGTGCAGTGAAAATTTAATTACCAGACCCTGGAACAGCACAACCTCTAATTGCAGCTATTTCCTTTTGTTCCTTGACTGCTGCCCCCTGGCCCTGCCCTTCAATGATTTTATTTTCCCATAGTAAATACTGCAAGAAACAGCTGTTCTGGAATTAGAAACCCTCTATCCCACTAATCTACTTTCCTACTGCTTAAGAATAACACATGAGATATCAAGGTTTATCTTTTAATAAAAAATACACTTAAATTCATTGTTTCTTTGGATGTTAATAATATTTCTTGAGATGACTTTTATTTAATAAACCATACGGGGAATCGCTGATGGAGTATATATTTGTTGGATACTTTTCTAAATTTCTTCTTCTGAAGGAAATTTTTTTTCAAAGGAACATTGTTACAGCTCTACAATCCCTTATCCACAATTCCAAAACCCAAAAAGCTCTGAAATTGGAAAGTGTTTCATAACACAGTTGGCAGCAAAAATGGATTTGACCCAAACTCATTTGAAGTCAAAACCTGACCTGAGCTGGCATAAGCCTATTTACAGTTTTCAGTTATCCTACAATGTACTGTGAAAGTAAATACACTTTTCTGCAGAAATATTAATGGACTTTATTACACGGTGCTGCCCTACACCACATTTTACATGCTACGTGATACATTACTATTCTAAAATCTGAAAAAATCTGAATTGTGATATACATCTGGCCTCATAAGCTTCAGATTAGAATTCATGGTTCCACAAATATTTGTTAAATAAATAAATCAACTAAGACCTTCACAAGTGCATGTTTTACTATGTTAACCCCAGGCCAGCTTTTAAGCAATAGCTCTGATCTCCTTTGTCATCTCATTAGACGTTCACCCAACAAGAGAGGAGCTCTGAGACTTTTGGCATTGCAGACAGGCTTCAGGACTTCTTTTGTCATATACAGTGATGAATGGAGGTTGAGCCCTGGGTATCCATTGGATCGTTTTACCACATCATCCATTTAACCACTCTTTCTTCCATTCATCCACCAAATATTTATTAAGTGTTACCACCAGACACTAGGTTAGTATAAGAAACACAAAGATGGGGGCGCCTGGGTGGCTCAGTCGGTTAAGCGTCCAACTTCGGCTCAGGTCATGATCTTGCGGTCCGTGAGTTCGAGCCCCACATCGGGCTCTGTGCTGACTGCTCAGAGCCTGGAGCCTGTTTCAGATTCTGTCTCCCCCTCTCTCTGCCCCTCCCCTGTTCATGCTCTGTCTCTCTCTGTCTCAAAAATAAATAAACGTTAAAAAAATTAAAAAAAAAAAAGAAACACAAAGATGAATGAGACTAGTCTCTATACTCTAAAAACTCCTATGTGTATACAGAGAACATTATACAGAGAACAGATTGGTGGTTGCCAGAAGTGGGGCGGGGGACCAAAATGGGTGAAGGGAGTCAAAGGTAAAAACTTCCAGTTGTAAAATAAATGTCATGTGATGTAATGGGCAGAATAGTGACTGTAGTTAACAATACTGCACTGCATATTTGAAAGTTGCTAAGAGTAGATATTAAAAGTTGTCATCACAAGAAAAAAATTTTTGTAACTATGTAAGGTGACAAATATTAAGTAGACTTATTGTGATCATGTCACAATATATATAAATATTAAATCATTATGTTAGACATCTAAAAAAGTATACATACATGTCAATTTTGCCTTAATTAAAAATAAATTTTGGGGGTGGCTGGGTGACTCAGTCAGTTGAGCATCTGACTTCCGGCTCAGGTCATGATCTCGCGGTTTGTGGGTTCAAGCCCCGCATAGGGCTCTGTGCTGACAGCTCGGAGCCTGGTGCCTGCTTTGGATTCTGTGTCTCCCTCCCTCTCTCTCTGTTCCTCCCCCACTGATGCGCTCTCTCTCTCTCTCTCTCTCTCTCTCTCTCTCCCCTTCAAAAATAAGTAAAAACATTTAAAATTTTTTAAATAAAAAAATAATAAAATAAAATAAATTTTTAAAGTGAAACTAAAAATCACACAAAAAAATAAAACCCCTATTTGTAATATCAACACTATGAAGCAGGATGTTAGAAATCTAAAATTATTTTCTCCAAAAAGAATAGTCATTCATTCTTTCTAACACATTTATTAAATTCTACATTATGTAGGGGGGTGCCTGGGTGGCTCAGTCGGTTAAGCGTCTGACTCTTAATTTCAGCTCAGGTCATGATCTCATGGTTCATGAGTTCGAGCCCTGAGTTGAGCTCTGTGCTGACAGTACGGAGCCTGCTTGGAATTCTGTCTTTCCTTCTCTCTCTGCCTCTACCCGACTTGTGCTCTCTCTCTCTCTCCCTCTCTCTCTCAAAATAAATAAATAAACTTAATTTAAAAAGTTCTACACTATGTAAGGCACTAAGTATACAAAAGTGAATAGACCTTGCTAGAGGACACTAACTCTCGTGAGAGAGGTTGACACTCAAGGAAAATCTATCCTTTTGCAGACATAGGGAGAGAATTCCTATCTCTGGCTATGAAAGTCAAAAAGCTCTCCCAATAGTGATATCTGAGCCAGAGTGGTTGTGGATTTAGGGAGATACTTAGAGAAATGGTATTCTAAGAAGTCAGAGCATGGGCAGAGGCACTGAGTCTGGAAATAGTTTGGCAGGTTGAGCTTGAGTCCATTTTGAATGGCTGCAGTTCAAGATGCATGTGGAAATAGAATATTTAAAACATTGATGAGAGCCAGATCATGAAAGGACTATGTTCCAAGCTAAGGAGTATATACCTTTTCCTCTAGGCAATGAGGAACACCTGAAGGATTTTAAAGTAACTGAGGGACATGATCAGATTAATACATGAGCAAGATTCCTCAGATAGGGAATAGTTTGGAGGAGAACAAAAATAGTGAATATGTTTCCATCAAGATGCCCTTAGAGTAGGCAAATGAAGAGTATTTATGTCTTGCAGGGCTGGCCCTAAGTGAGTTACGAGGCCCTAAAAGAACTCATGAAGGAAGAAGTGAATTTTCATCACCCCTTTGTCATTCTCTTTCCTTATATCTCACTTCCCCATGGAGGTCCCCAGTGACACTGTGATGTTCAGACTGGCTGAGCTTCTTTGCAAAAACATGGCATTGCATTTCTTTTATAATGAAGAATAATGTAAGAGCAAATATTTTCCCCTTGAAATATTTTTTGCAGCAAGGAAACAGATAATTTAGACAACAAAAACATAATTTTCTCCTTCCTTTTTCCTAAGTATCTTTGCTACATTTAACATCCTCTGAAAGTTAAGAGGCATCCCAAGAACAAAGTAATAACCATGAACAGTTCACATGCAGCCCCTGGGGTCACCATGGTATAGCATACATTTTTTGTGAATTCTGGTTTAATGGATAAAATCTAAGCAAAGGCAATAAAGCAACAGTTCAAACAATTTCCTGTCAGTTCCTTTACATAACTATGGAACAAATGAGTGTCTATTAATTCTTGGGCCGAGCTCAGAAGCACTAAGGAGAAGGAAATGTATATTTACATCCTTTGATGAGGAGAGTATTTAACAATGACAAATCTTATTTCTTTTATTTTGAATTTCATTTATTTATTTTGAGAGAGTATGTGAGCACAAGTGGATGAGGGGCAGAGAGAGAAGGGGAGAGAGAGAGAGAAAGAATCCCAGGCAGGCTCCACACTGTCAGTGCAAAACCCAGCTCAGGGCTTGATCCCATGAACCATGAGATCACGACCTGAACCAAAATCAAGAGCCTGACATTCAACCAACTGAGCCACCCAGTCTCCTCTAATCTTATTTCTTGATCTGAAAAAAACTCTCTGCCCTGTTATTGGCTTCAGAAGGATGGGATGTAATTGACAGGGACTTTTACATCACATGGACCTCTTAATTAACAAGGTAAAGATAGTGATATGGTTTGATCTGAGATGCTTTCCTGAATCACCTCCTTCATCTGTGTGTCATTTGGCTCCACTGAAGTTAGAATGCTGCCTTCTTTGGGTGACCTCTTTTAAAATTTAGATACCTAGGAATGAGTCCTACATGAAGCTTCATCCAGAGTGGTTAAGTGGCTTAGAGTTACACAGCTAGCTTGGAAAAGACCAGAATCTTAGTTTTGATTTCTCATTTGCTATTTATCAACACACTGCCTATTGCCTGATTATAACCTCATGAAGAAGCCTGATTAGGAAGCCATTTCAAGGCCCAAATTCACACAAAATTGTTCAAATAATAAAATAGTTATTGAATATTAATAACTGAATGTTAAGCACTATCTGACATGCCCCTCACCCTACAGGGCTTTAAACACAGCCCATGTCAGTGCCATGAATATAATTCTTCATCTGAGCTCTCATTGGAAATCACTCACTAGTCTATGAATAAACCAGGAAGCTCATACAGTCTGCCAAGCCTCAGTCTCCTTATTTGCAAAAACAAAACAAAAAATACGGAATAATTTCTTCCCTGTCAATTTTTCAGGATGATTTCATGGTTTAGACCAGGCATTAGTCTACCTAATCTGGCCCATGGGCCAAATCTAGCCCATCACCTGATTTTGGAAATACAGTTTTATTGGAACACAGCCACATTCATCTATTTATGTGTTGTCTATGGCTGCTTTCATGAAAAGTTAAGACCATATGGCCCACAAAGCATAAAATATTGACTATCTGGTGCTATAAAGAAGTTGGCCAGCCTCTGGTTTAGATGAGTGTTGATATGTGCAGGAATTTGCAATATAGCGTATATATTTTATGTTTGGTGCAGACCCAGGGGCAGAGGACTCAACCTACTAGAAGATGGGACACTTAAAACACCAACCTTGGATTGACCTAGTCATGTGGGAAACACTCAGTAACATATTAGGGTCAGCACCCTACACCATACACATGACCTACTCATGGGGAAACACTCATGGATATGTTAGTGTCAGCACCCTACACCTGATGAGTCTCTTACACCACTTACACCAGCTGAGTCTCCAGAATAGCCAAAAGGAACCAAGAAGGCATCAAATATAAATAAATTTAAATTTAAAAGTAAACTTGGAGATGGTAAGAAATTATAGAATCTGATAAGATCTTTCCCCCAGTAGGCTGTATAGTCTATGGAACCTAAGGGACCAAAAGAGGCACATAGTTTAGAGTGGGGACATGCTGGCAAGTTTTCACTGAGAAGTCCTCCGTGCGCATCTATATCCAGATAAATTCTTTCTTTTGAAATTGAAAAATAATAAAGTACACAACTTTTAAGTACACCTTTTTTTAAGTTTATGTATTTTGAGAGACAGGGAGAGAGAGACTAAGTGTGTGTGCAAGTGCACGTTGGGGAGGGACAGAGAGAGAGAGGGAGAGAGACAGAACCCCAGGCAGGCTCCGCACTGTCAGTGCAGAGCCCAATACAAGGCTCAAACTCATGAGCTGTGAGATGATGACCTGAGCCAAAGTCACATGCTTAACTGATGGAGCCACACAGGCGCCCCTTAAGTACACACTTCAATCAATTTTTATCTATATATATATAACTAAGTAGCCAATATCTAGATCAAGGTATTGAACATTTCCAACAACCCAGAAGGCTCCTCTGAGCTCCCATTCAGTTGATAGCCCCCTAAAGAAACCAGGTATTCTGGTATCTGTCATTATAAATCAGTTATGCCTGGCTTTTGAACATCATACCGGTAGAACCAGTCTGTAGTCTTTTATGGCTGGCTTCCTTTGCTGTGAAAAAACCACATGAATTCAAGATCAGTCATTCCCTTCCTTGGCTGTGAAGTTAGTCAAAACAACACAAGAACAGAAATTAGGGCAGCTGATACACACTGCCTACTGAGATCTGGCACATTAGCACCAAGGTAGACCCTCACTATTGTTCTTTGGCTCGTGCAAATGTCAGCTGCATTGCATTTTTCAAATGGTAAATATCATCCTGCTCCCTAACAGCTAAAGGCCCAGGGGAAAGACTCTTCACTGTAATCAAATGCTTGCCTCAGCCTTGCTTGCTTAAAATAAAACCTACACCCTCAGCAGTCTGTCTTCGAAGATCTTCACACATTTGCCAAAGGCCCATGCCTCAGCGTAAACCCTGGCGCCTACACCCCTACCTCTACAGAAACATGATCACCTGTATAAGTGGCCTCTTGACGGGGGACAAAGCTGTGTCAAGTTTCAGCGACTCACTATGGTGAAAATCAAACATGTTCAGCACCTACAGAGTCACCAAGGCTAAAGGCAAACACCAAGCTAGAAACCTCAATCCTCACATATAGTTTGTTCTCACAAACTGCACTTCTTGTTAATGTCCTAAGACTTGGCCCACTGACACAGAGATGTTTGGGGCTGTGAGGTGGTCCAACAACTGGGACCTCTCTATCACCCTGAGTTCTGAACCAATTGAGAAATAAGGCAAAGAGTCAGCTTTTGTCAAAATATTCCATGTTTTACTGACAGAGCCTAGGTTGATGGGCAAAGATTACATCTGCAGGCAGACAGACTTCCTAATACCAAATCCTAGAGTGAGACACTCACCAGTCCAATCACAGACAAAACTACATCACCTCAAGCCTGTCCTGATGGCATGGAAAAGCTGAGGAGAATGTTGGCTCCCAGCAGTCAGCTTTCTCCCCTGAGGAAGGGGGAGAGGAAGAAGCTGAGTTACATGTGCCCAATTTCTCCTTCTAAACTCACCAAACAGATTAAATCATTCTTCTTCCCTGGGGAGACACTAATGAGAGGATGGAAAGAGCTAGAAGTTTTATAATGAGTGGAGTTTCCTCCACATAGAAGGAAACATCAGAAAAGGTAAGATTCCTTGAACAGAAATATAAACTATCAATAAAATATTAGCTAATACTCTATTAGTATTGTTACAGTTAGAAATACTATACCATACTTAAAACATGGAGTAAATATTAGCCAGAATATATTGTTAACTAATTGAAAACCATTTTCAAGGACCATAAATGGGAAGATATTTGTTATTTTTGCAAAGTGCTTTAGATGTCAGACCCAGAAGATAGCTTACAAAAGGGGCATCTCTCTCTTTTTTTTTTTCTCATTTATGACAGGGAATACTGTATTCAAACTCATCAGAGAAATGGACAGCTTGGGTCTATAACAAAGCACTGTGTTTAAAGTACAGGTCAGTAATTGTATGTGAGAATATACATTGCTACATACAAATTAACTGGTCAGATCACAACTTTTCAATGTTTAAAACAGAATAAGCTTCTCTGTAAAAGTAACACCTTTGTCCTTTTTTTAACTTTAGTATTCCTCTCCTTCTTCCTTGCCCTCTCCTTCAACAGAATCCACACCAACGTCCTCATAATCCTTCGCAAGGGCAGCCATGTCTCACAGGCCTCAGAAAACTCTCCTTCCTCCATGCCCTCACCCACATACCAGTGAACGAAGGCACGCTTGGCATATATCAGGTCAAACTTGTGGTCCATGAGAGCCCAGACCTCAGAAATGGCTGTGGTGTTGCTCAGCAACGCACACAGCTCACTGTACTGTGGCAAGGTCTCCACCAGGTACCACAGTGGGAGGCTGGTAATTAATGCCAACACTGAAGCCAGTGGGGCACCAGTCCACAAACTGGAGGGTACACTTGGTCTTGATGGTGGCAATGCTAGCATTGACATATTTAGGAACCACATCACCACAGTACAACAGGGAGCAAACCAAGTATTTACCATGGTGAGGGTCATACTTCACCATCCGGTTGGCTGGCTCAAAGAATGCATTGATGATCTCTATTACAGAAAATTGTTCATGGTAGGCTTTCTCAGCAGAGATAGTAGGGCATATGTGGCCAGAGGAAACTGGATGTGAGGATAGGGTACCAGACTGATCTGAAATCCTGTCAGATCAACATTCAGGGCTCCATCAAATCTGAGGGATGCAGTGATAGAGGGCACAATTTGACCTATCAACCTATTCAGGTTAGTATAGGTTGAGTGGTCAATATTTCTACAACAGATGTCACAGATGGCCTCATTGTCTACTGTGAAGGCACAATCAGAGTGCTCCAGGATGGTATGGGTAGTGGGGATGGAGTTGTAGGGCTCAACTACACCTGTGGAAACCTGGTGGCTAGGTAAATGGAGAACTCCAGCTTGGCTATTACTTCACAACTGAGATACTGATTATTCAAATGATAATTTTAAGACATAAATTACCTTTCTTTAAGACCAATCTCAAAAAGGCTAAAGAACAGAAAAGAGGAGAAAAAATACCAAAGTATCTAAAATGATGAATGAAATATGTTTTTTTTACAAAACTAAAAACTAGAAAAACACCTTCCTTAGTCGAGATACAACATAAATGACATAGTGATCATATTGAAAATTTACAGCTTTGGGAATGCAAGCTGGTGCAGCCACTCTGGAAAACAGTATGGAGGTGCCTCAAAAAACTAAAAATAGAACTACCCTACGACCCAGCAATTGCACTACTAGGCATTTATCCACGGGATACAGGTGTGCTGTTTCGAAGGGACACATGCATCCCCATGTTTATAGCAGCACTATCATCAATAGCCAAGTATGGAAAGAGCCCAAATGTCCATCGATGGATGAATGGATAAAGAAGATGTGGTGTATATATATATATACAATGGAGTATTATTGGCAATCAAAAAGAATGAAATCTTGCATTTGCAACTATGTGGATGGAACTAGAGGGTATTAGGCTAAGTGAAGTTAAAGACAAAATAATATGACTTCACTCATATGAGGACTTTAAGAGACAAAACAGATGAACCTAAGGGGAGGGAAACAAAAATAATATAAAAACAGGAAGGGGGACAAAACAGAAGAGACTCATAAATATGGAGAACAAACGTTTTGAGGGTTATGGGAGGGGCAGTGGGAGGGAGGGATGGGCTAAATGGGTAAGAGACACTAAGGAATCTACTCCTGAAATCATTGTTGCACTATATGCTAACTAATTTGGATGTAAATTTTTAAAAATTAAAAATAAAATTAAAAAGGAGAAAATTTACAGCTAAATTAGCAAAGTCAACTAAATCTTTCATGTTATAAAATACATTTTCTAAACTAAGAAAAAAATATAAACAGTTGTTTTGGTGAAGTCTTGTTCCCCTACCATGCTCATGATTACGTTTTAAACGTATTGTTGGAGCGCCTGGGTGTCTCAGTCGGTTAAGCGTCCGACTTCGGCTCAGGTCATGATCTCACGGTCTGTGGGTTCCAGCCCTGCATCGGGCTCTGTGCAGAGCCAGGAGCCTGTTTCAGATTCTGTGTCTCCCTCTTTCTCTGACCCTCCCCTGTTCATGCTCTCTCTCTCTCTCTGTCTCAAAAATAAATAAATGTTAAAAAAAATTAAAAAAAAACATATTGTATCTCATTACCAATAAAGACACTGAAAGTGGCTCTATGCCTCTCCTCAAACTCTATAGGCTTCCTCATGGCTGATGTCTTCCTCATGTGCTGTCAGTTCTAGGAATGTGCTCAAAATCAGTGAAGTACCCCCCTAGCTAGCCTTCGAGAGTTATTGCTGGATCCTAGGACACTTACCAAATTATCATGACGCCTTTCCAGTGCTCTACAGACCATTGTTATACAAACGTTCTTTGGTGTAATTCATCAAAAAGTTCCTAGGAGGTAGAGAATAATAGTGTTTCAAAACCTTAAAACTCTAAGGCAAGTCCATCCTGGTTCAAACCTGGCTGGACTCTAACAAATAGTGAGTTTCAGGCAAGGGATTTAACTTACCCTTCCCTCAGTTTTCTTTTTTTTTAATTTGCAATAGGCAGGTGATAGCAACTTCATTAGGGCTCTTGTAAGATCTGCATGGGATACCACACGTTAACTGCACCAAATGGTATCAAACCCATAGAGACAGCCAGCTATTCTGCCTATAAAAGATATTTATGCATCCTCACCCATATGGGCAATTTTAATTTAGTCACTTTAGAGAATTCCAAGTCCTTGTTATGATTTCAGCCTTTGTTAATGGTAATCATAATGTAATGATGTAATGCTAGTAATCATAATATAGTCAGCTCTCAGTTACTCATGTTCCTGTACAGGAGCATCGGTCTCAGTTAAACACACACGCATACTCTCAGACACACACATACACGCACACATGCAGAGTCACACACATCCTTCTTCATTACGGGACTGCCACAAACTGAATGTTTGAGTCCCCTCAAATTTCATATGTTAAAACCTAATTCCCAGTATAATGCTATTTGGAAGTAGAATCTTCAGGAGGTGACTGAGTCATGAAGCGGAGCCCTCATGAATGAGATTAGTGCCGTTGTAGAAGAGGCCCCAGAGAGCTTTCCACCTCTTTCTACCATGTTAGAATACAGCGAGCTCTCACCAGACACTGAATCTACTGGCACTTTGATCTTGAACTTCCCAGGCTCCAGAATTGTGAGAAATTAATTTCTATTGTTTATAAGCCACCCAGTGTATGAAAATGTTACAGCAGCCCAATTGGACTAAGACAGGGAGGTACCATGATAAAGCCTGAGGACACCTCATACTTTAGCCATGTGAGCTCTAACTGGTTCATATAATTCCCTCAATTTTATTTAAACTGAAAACACTGTGGAAACAGGGCAGTCTTTTCCCTTTAAAGTCTTTAAACATAATACTGGTGCTCTTCAATCTGAGACAGTATGGAAGCAGTCAGTCCTAATTAATGTTAGGGACACAAAGTAGATTCCCTAATTCTATACTTACTTCCATTCTTCTGATTCACTGCAGTATATTTATATTACTTTTACTGCTCTTTGTAATGTCTCAAAAAATAAAATATGCCTGTTCTTGCCTTGAATCAAAGAGATATAATAAATTTTCTGTAATAGCTGCAATGTCTAAAATATTTTTGAGCATGTAATAAAGAACAGTTATCATAAATGTGCAAATAACAACAATGTTTTCCCACAATCAATTTAAGTATCTAATGCACTGGAAAAAATCAGAGGTTTGCTAGTAGTCCAGATTATCAGTTAGTTGCTCAGTCAAATGCCATCTTTTTTTATTATTATCATTCAGGGAAAAAGCCTTTTATTTGTAACACTTTCTCTTTGATCAATACTTCTTGCTCTTTCCCTTATTTTCATCTACTAAATTATTCTTGCCAGCATCATTTGATCTGTTTTCAGAACACAAATCTCCTAATAGCAAAAAATATATTCCAGATAAGAACCTATTAATATTGTACCTGAGAACAAGGACCATTTCTTCCTCTATACTTCTTTTGCATTGCCCAGAATTGCTGAATACTTTCTATGAAACCTAAAGGTTTAACTCTCTGCTCCTTAGAATTATTCTAAAAATAAGGCTTAAGTCTGCAGGCTGCAAAAACATTTCTTTACATCTTTCATGACTAGTGGGATTATAGGACCTCCAATTCTTTTTTTATTATTTAAATGTGTTTTTTTTTATTTTTTTAATGTTTATTTTTGAGAGAGAGACAGACAGACAGAGCTTGAGTGGGGGAGGGGCAGAAAGCAAGGGAGACACAGAATCCAAAGCAGGTTCCAGGCTCTGAGCTGTTAGCACAGAGCCCCACCTGGGGCTCAAACTCATGAACCATGTGATCATGACCTGAGCTGAAGTTAGATGCCTAAATGACTGAGCCACCCAGGTTCCCCCATGATTTCCCATTCTTAACTGGGAGGTTGGGAATAGTCTTGGTGGAGTGGCATTACCTTGTTACCTGACAAATACAGCATTTTGCTACTCTCAAGAATCTAATAACCCATGAAAATGAAAGTGACCGAGCAACTGAATATGTAAGAATCATCATGGAAAAAGAAAATTTATACTCACTTTACTGTTTGTGACACTGAACTTGAATAATATATTTTTAGGTACCATCAAGCTGAAGGATAAAGCTTTACCACTAAATTGTTAAATATCCATTAAGACACTGCCTCATTCCTGAAACATCTCAGAAGGCTGAAATATTCGTTTAATTCACTGAACAGTATTTAAGTGCTTACTGTGTGTCAAGGATTGTGTTAAGCACAAAAGCTATAATCATGAGCAAGACGGATGGAGCTTCCCATCCATCTGAGAAGACAAAATTAAATAAAACACAGCAGTAAAGTGTAAAAAAGTGCCACTGAAATTGCTGCTATTCACAGGCTAGGAAAATCCAATTTTTAATCCCAGGTCTGCCTTAAGCCACCAATTCTGTTCTCCACTCGTTGAAAGAATATATTAAAATACCTCATTAATCCATCCCTTTTAGCTTTGCCCCCTGACACTGTCTTAGGATATGCCCTATCATTTCTCACCTGTTTGCTCCTTTCAATCCATTCTTTATGCCACGCTAGAGAGATGTTTCCAAAATGCAAATCTAAAAACTAAAATAAAATAAAATGCAAATCTGATTGCATCTCCTTTGCTGCTAATACTGCTAATAAAGTATGGACGATTTTCCCACATCCCTACATTCCCATTTCCTTCGTTCTGGCCTCATTCAACCTCATGAGGCATTAACGCTCCATGGTCAGAAGACGGCCAGCTCTGGCTCCAATTCTGCCACCAACCAGCTATGTGTGACTGAGAGCTGTGCACGGTCTCTCTAGCCCCAGGGTCCTCATGAAGTCATATGACTAAGTCATCTTCAAATCCCTTTCAGCTCTCTGACTGGGCAGAACCATCAAAGTTCAGTGCAGAAAGTCAGATCAAGTTTGGAGTTCTGCCTTTGCCAATTACCTAGTTGTGTGGCTTTGTGCAAGTTATTAAACCTCTCTGTACCATTAGTTTCATCACAAATAATATGGTGGTACATAACCATATTATACATAATATGGAAATATATAATGGAAGTCTCCAGGTATAGAATAAGGAGATATAACAATATCTTCCAAACTGAATTCTTTAGAAGGTGAAGTGAATTATATGGTAATAATTATTTATACTCTGATTTCTCTTTTCAGTCAAATGTTAGTCATAAAATTGATTTTCTGCTCTGTGTATTAGCTGAGGAAATTTAGAAATATTCTTACTGTGCAATTAAACAGGGGTCACCAATAGAAATATTAAGTTAGTAATATAGTATAGGAAACCTGAAGTTCTGTGAAAAAGCATATACTTATATTGGCCTCTAATTAATTCCCCAAACCTGATAAAACCATTTTTAGTTGTCTGTTATTTTTGGTTATCTATGACTTTATACATTTTTATTGTAAACAATTATGTGTTCAATAACTTGTCTAATTACCAAAGTTACTATATTAGGAATGATTCATTTTTCAAACATTTATCGTGAGTGCCATGTCAGATACTGAGCATATAAAATAAATGAGACAGTCCCTGCCCTCAAAGAGCTCACAGTCTACAATGTGTAGGCAAGGCATATAAGTATGCAAAGTATATAATCCCTCTAAGACTTGAAAATGGTATTAAAAATTGACAGTATAATTTTCATATCTATGAGAAAGATGCACAAGGGAGCTTGAACTAAATAATATCAAGATACCTTACAAAGTAAAATTCTAATTTTGTAATTTAGCCAACCTATCAAATGCCAAAAGAAAAACTCTCAAAATATGGAGCAGAATAAACTGATCTTAATTAAAAGTCACTAACAGGCTTGCCTGAGAGCTGCTGCTAAAGAAATACATCTCATTAGCTCTTCTGGGAGAAAAGGGAGAGAAAAATATTGCAAATGTACAACAGGCTTCTAAGTGGAAATGGCCTCATTTGGAGGATTCCATTTATTGATTGACATTTGAGGGATTTAAGAGTACTTTGAAAGTGTCCCTCGATGCCTTCCTCCTTGACCTATTTGTTAATCACAAACTTCAGGGACATCTTGAATGGCAAGCTTGTTGGTTCTTATCCCCCAGGGTTAAATCTCTAAGAGGAGATCATTTTTTTATGTGAGCTCTATAAATCTACCCTATTAATACTAATTAATATCAATAAAATAAAACTGTTAAGGACTCTGTTTCATGCTAGAAAGTTATCCTTTAAGGAATTAATCATTATTCTGCACAATGTGTGTACACACACACACACACACACACACACACACACACACACGGAGATAGATGAGATAGAGAGAGAGAGATAGAGAGAGAGAGACAGACAGACAGACAGAACCAAATCTCAGAACCCAGGTCTGTCTTCCAGAGCTCCTGTCTTCCCCACTCTACCAAGCTGCTCCTCCCACAGACATACAGATGGCATAAATGATCATTCTATCCATTTGAATAAAAAGCCAAACCCTGGTACAAAGATTATGCATAGGCTAGGCACTTCATTCATTCATTCATTTGTTCTTCAGGCATTCACTTATTCACTCAACAAATAATTTTAATGAGAGCCTACTGCGAGCCAAGCACTATTCCAGGCATTGGCTATAGGCAAAGATCTTATCCTCTGGAGCTTACAGTTCAGTGGGGATTGTTAGGCATTAAACTAAGAAACAAATAAATGAACATAATAATTTCAATTAGTGGTAAATACTTGCAAAAAAACAAAAAGAGATGATATGGTTGAAATTACTTAGGATAACAAGGAAAGACCTTTCTGAAATGGTGACATTCATTTTGATCTTATTATTTATTAAAGAATAAGAGCCAAAAATTTGAAGATATGGAGAAGAGAACACTGCAAAAGCAAAAGCCTTAAGGCTGAGATGGCTTGGTGTGACTCATGTGGTGGGAATGTAGTGAAAAAGGGCAGGGGAGAGAGAAAGGAGATGTAGTCAGAGAGGTGGGCGAGAGCCAGCTCATGTAGGAAGTTTGTGATGGGAAGCCATTGGAAAATTTTCATCAGGAGAGAAGGGACATGATATGATTTATACTTTTAAAAGATTACTCTGTGGTCAATTGATCTTCAACAAAGTAGGAAAGAATATCCAATGTGGAAAAAAGACGGTGTCTTCAACAAATGGTATTGGGAAAACTGGAAAGCAATGTGTAGAAGAATGAAACTGGACCAGTTTCTTACATCATACACAAAAACAAACTCAAAATGGATGAAAGACCTAAATGTGAGACTGGAAACTATCAAAATCCTAGAGAACACAGGCAGTAACCCCTTTGACACCAGCCATAGCAACTTCTTATCAGACACGTCTCCAGAGGCAAGGGAAACAAAAAGCAAAAATGAACTATTGGGACCTCATCAAGGTAAAAATCTTCTGCACAGCAGAGAAAACAATCAACAAAACTAAAAGGCAACCTATGGAATGGGAGAAGATATATGCAAATGACATATCTGATAAAAGGTTAATATCCAATATACATAAATAATTTATCAAGCTCAACCCCCCCCAAAAAAACAGATAATCCAGTGAAGAAATAGGCAGAAGACATGAATAGACATTTTTCTAAAGATGACATACAGATAGCTAACAGACACATAAAAAGATGCTCAATATCACTTATCATCAGGGAAATACATATCAAAACCACAGTGAGATACCACCTCACACCCGTCAGAATGGCTAAAATTAACACAGGAACCAACAGATGTTGGTGAGGATGTGGAAAAAGGGGAACCCTCTTATGCTGCTGGTGGGAATGCAAACTGTGGAACTGTGGTGAGTGCAGCCACTATGGAAAACAGTATGGAGCCTCCTCAAAAAATTAAAAATAGAATTACCCTACGATCCAGCAATTGCACTACTAGGTATTTTTACCCAAAGGATATCAAAATACTGATTTAAAGGGGCACATGCACCCCGATGTTTATAGCAACATTATCAACAATAGCCAAATTCTGTAGAGAGCCCAAATGTCCATCAACTAATGAATGCACAAAAAAGTGGTATATATATACAATGGAATATTACTCATCCATCAAAAAGAATGAAATCTTGCCATTTGCAATGGATGGAGCTACAGTGTATTATACTAAGCCAAATACATCATTCAGAGAAAGATGAATACCATATGATTTCACTCAGATATGGAATTTAAGAAACAAAACAGATGAACATAGGGGAAGGGAAGGAAAAATAAGAAAAATAGAGAGGGAGGCAAACCATAAGAGACTCTTCAATACAGAGAACAAACTGAGGGTTACTGGAGGGGAGGTGCATGGGGAGATAGGCTAAATGAGTGATGGCCATTAAGGAGGGCACTTGGGATGAGCAGTGGGTGTTATATCTAAGTAATGAGTCCCTGAGTTCTACTCCTGAAACCAAAACTACACTGTATGTTAAATAACTTGGATTTAAGTATAAATAAGTAAATAAATAAATATTTGAAATGTTTTTTAAAAGCTAAATAAAGTTAAATAAAAAGATTACTCTGAAAAAACTGATGGTTTTCAGAGGGAAGGGGAATAGGGAGATAGACAAAATGGGTAAAGGGGAGTGGGAGGTACAGGCTTCCAGTTATCGAATGGATAAATTGTAGGGATTAAAGGTACAGCATAGTGAATATAGTCAATGGTATTTTAATAGTGTTGTATGGTGGCACATGATAGCTACACTTGTGGAGAACATAGCATAATACATAACATATTGAATCATTATGTTGTACACCTGAAAATAATGTAACATTGTGTGTCAACTATACTTTAATTTTTTTTTCAACGTTTATTTATTTTTTTGGGGGGACAGAGAGAGACAGAGCATGAACGGGCGAGGGGCAGAGAGAGAGGGAGACACAGAATCGGAAACAGGCTCCAGGCTCTGAGCCATCAGCCCAGAGCCTGACGCGGGGCTCGAACTCACGGACGCGAGATCGTGACTGGGCTGAAGTCGGACGCTCAACCGACTGCGCCACCCAGGCGCCCCTCAACTGTACTTTAATTTTTAAAACAGATTACTCTGTTATATAGAGAATGAATTATAGGAACAAGAGTGAAAACATCAGTTAGTAAGTTGTTGCAAAAATCTAATCAGGAGTTGATTGCATGAAGATATGAGGTATATTTTGAAGACATAACTAATAGGATTTTATGATGGATTGACTGTGGGGAATGAGAGAATGAAAGAAACAAAGGATCTCTTCCTTGGTTTGGTGCTAGTGTAATGGATGGAAGTGGTGTCATCTCCTGAAAAGGGGTAGAGTGGGGGGAAATCAGAGGTTCTGTATAGGATATATTAAGTTTGAAATGCCTCTTAGCTATGCAAGTGGACATGTTAAGTAGACCATTGGGTATCCATAGTCTAAAGACAATTGGGAATCCAGTAAAGAAGTCAGGCCAAGAAGTATTAGTATGTGAGTTGTTAGCATATTAATAGGTTTTAAAACCATAAGCTTTCTTGAGAGTATGTATATAGGGAAGAGATGAGAGATTCAGCTCAAGAATCCCAGGTTTTATTAGGTTTACTAACTTACCCAAAGAATTTCTAATAATTCCTGATTTATAAAATGCACTTCATATCTGAAAGCCACAGAGCATGCCATTTGTCATTTGACATTAGAGACATTTCCTGATCCAATAATATACAGTACATAATTTAATTATAATTGCAATGCTTCAGTGTTATCAGCATTTCACATTTAAATCATTTATTTTATAATGTCATATTGGTTGAGAAAAAGTAAGACTCATAGCTGAAAGTTTTTCTCTTCACTTTCCCTTTTCAAGCCCGTCAGTTTATAATCCGTCAAACATATTGTCTTTGTCTTTTAATATATGCTATATTTACATTTTGTGACCAGGTCTCCTGGCCAGATGTTAGCACTTCTCACCTCTTTCTCCATATTCAGATGTAATCATGAAAAAGCATAATGATATTTTGAGTATATTGATGCAATAAAATAAATCAGACTTATAGTAACTAGAGCATTTTCTTGAATGTCTGTGGTAATCAAAAGGAAACTTAGAATGTGAATTCAATACACTTTGAGTATTTTTTAATAGGCAAAGGATTTTACATTAAACTCTGAACAACTATGTATTCTACAACTCATCTCCTTGATAATGACCTTCTCGTCACTACTGCATTATAAACAACTTGGAAGTCAAGGCAGGATTCCACTTTTCTTTGTATATCTTGCATGCATTCATTGACACTTTCACTTACTATACTAACAATTATTAAAAACCTATTATGTTCTGGGCACATCATACTAGTTCTTGAGGAGTTTATAGTTTAGCATGGAGCACAGAGAAATGAACAGACTGTATTCAGTGCTGTCTGACAGGAGTTGTGAAGGTGACATGTCCAGGGCATTGATGAGAACATATAGGTGAAGCCCATAGCAGGAGAGGTAAAGGCAATATACTCACATGCTAATATATTCATATGGTCATACATTTTTGTAAATTTTGAAAAGAAAAAAAAAGATGTTTTTGTATTCTTGATCATAAAGAGGAATCCTGACATTGTGTAAGTTTCATGCCCCATAAAACCTGGATCTGCCCTTAAGGATCCATGGAAATCTTCCAGAAGAAAACTCAAGACTGGATATTGATGAGAATGGATACCAGGAGTGGGAGTGGTTACAGGAAAATTAGTCTGGGTCATTGGCATATGAAGGCAGGTGTTCCTGGCACAGAAGGCAGTATGTGCAAAGGCCTAAACATGATAGCACAACATACAGTTGAAAGATTTGAGATCTTCCCCATATTTCACTGTGGCTATAGTGTGGGCTGCAAGATGACAACTTGAAGTAAGGCTACAAAAGTAAGCAGGGGCTGGATGATGGAGGGTCTTGAAAGCCATGCTAAGGAGTTTGGAGTTTATTCTAAGGTTTCACTGAAAAAAAATTTTTTTTAATATTTATTTATTTTTGAGAGGGAGAGAGTAGGGGAGGGGCAGAGAGAGAGGAAGACACAAAATCTGAAGCAGACTCCAGGCTCCAAGCTGTCAGCACAGAGCCTAACACGGGGCTCAAACCCACAGAGCATGAGATTATGACCTGAGCAGAAGTTGAACAACTTCAACCAACTGAGCCAACCAGGTGCCCCGCTTCACTGAAAATTTTAAATATTGGAGGAACTTAATCATATTATGTGTTAGAAAGATGACTCTGGAAGCAGACTGAAGAATAGGTTTCAAGGAGCAAGAATGGAGAGCAGGGTTGAGGTCAAAGAGGAAGTTGTTGAGGGAATTTGGCTCAATCAGTTGAGTATCCAACGCTTGATTTCAGCTCATGTCATGATCCCAGAGTTGGGCTCCATGCTGGTTGTGGAGCCTGCTTAAGATTCTCTCTCTCTCTCTCTCTCTCTCTCTCTCTCTCTCTCTCTCTCTCCCCCTCTGCCCCTCTCCCCTGCTCTCTCTCACTCTCAAGTAAAAAAAAAAAAAAAAGAGGAAGTTGTTGAATTAGACTGAGAAGAAATGATGGATAAATCACACGTCTCTGTTTGGACTAGCTGGTGAGAGAATGATTCATTGTGATTCTGAATTCAGGAAAAAGAATACATATTGCTTCATTGAGGAGTGTGAGGGAAACAGGTATGTGTTCCAAACTAAAAATAAGGGTTTCCAGATTCAGGTGTCTAGTAAGAAGTAGAACATAGTATTCTGGGGTTTAGAAGATAAATTTGTGCTAAGGAAATATATATGGGAGCCATTATCACATGGATGGTATTTGAAGTTATAGGAGTTGACATCTTACCAACAAGACAGTATAAATTTGGGGTTATCAAATTTGGATTCTTGGATCAAATCTGGCCCACTGCCTATTTTGTGAATACATTTTTATAAAAATATAGTCATGATCATTTGTTTACATAGTATCTATGGCTGCTTTCACACTACAACAGCAACGTTGAGTTATTGAAACAGAGACCATATGGCCCACGAAGCCTAAGATATTTACCATCTGGTACTTTACAAAAAAAAAAAAAAATATATATATATATATATATATATATATATATATATATACATACATACATATATATATACACATACACACACACAACCCCTTGTGGGATGGAATAATAAGAAATGGACCAAAGTCCAAATCTGGGAAAACACCCACAGTTAAGTAGCAGTAGAGAAAGAGGAACCTCTGAAGGATGCTGAGCAGGGTAGGATTAAAAATCAAAACAGAAAAAAGTGGTATCAAGAGAGAATTAAGATAGAAACGGCATGTAAATTTTGGCCAAAGATTTTAAATAGTGTCCAATAGTTTAAATAGGATTTAACCAAAAAGAGAACTTGATTCACTCCACCAAAGCAGTCTGAGTGGAGTGTATGCTAAAAACATCTATTTCACTGCATATATCCCACTAAAACTGCTCACACTCCAACCTAGAACCATGGTGTCATCTTTGACTTATGTATATAAGACACCACTCATTCTTCCATTCTTTCTTATGAATAGCCATGAATTCACTCCATTTCTTTCTTCTCCGTTCCTACTGCAATCACTCTATCTGCCCCTATTACCTAATCTTTTGGATACTACATTTATTCTATCTTACTTTCCTACCTTGTTTTTTTCTCTACTCTTTCTTACTTATTTTTAAGTGATTTTATCTTACTACATCCCTTAAGTCTTTGTGAGTTTCTTCAAAGAAAGAGGGATAATTCTCCCTTAAGAAATTTCTAGCTAATCATCTTGTCTGTGGTTTCCTACTTTATTTGCAAAAATTGTTAGGAGAAAATCATATTTTCATGATTTAACACAATAGAAGTTTGTTTTTCAGCCAGCATTACCCTAATAACAAAACCAGACAAAAATACCACAGGAAAAGAAAACAGGCCAATATCCCTAATGAACATAGGTGCAAAAATGCTTAAGAAAATATTAGCAAATCAAATCCAACACTACATTAAATGATAATACACCATGATCAAGTGGGAGTTACACCAGAGATGCAAAAATGGTTCAACATCCACAAAACTAACCAATGTGATAAACCAAATTAACGAAATAAAGGATAAAAATCAAATGATCATCTCAATAGATGCAGAAAATGCATTTGACAAAATTCAACATCCATTTGTCATAAAAATTCTCAACAAAGTGGTATGGAGGGAATGTACCTCCACATAATATAGGCCACCTTTGACAAGCCCATAGCTAACATCATACTTAATGGTGAAAAACCAAAAGCTTTTTCTCTAAGATCAGGGACAAGATAAGGATGCCCACTCTTACCACTTTTATTCAGTGTAGCATCAGAAATCCTAGCCAGAGCAGTTAGGCAAGAAAAAGAAATAAAAGCCATCCAAATTGGGAAGGAAGAAGTAAAACTGTCACTGTTTGCAGATGACATGATATTATATCCAGAAAACCTTAAAGACTCCACCAAAAAAACTGTTAGAACAAAAAAAAAATCCAGTAAAATTGCAGGATACAAAACCAATATACAAAAATCTGTTGGATCTCTTTACAGTAATAACAAACTACCAGAAAGAGAAACTAAGAAAACTTACAATTACATCAAAAAGAATAAAATAGCTATAAAAACATTTAACCAAGGAGGTGAAAGGCCTGTACAGTGAAAACTAGAATGTATTAATAAGAGAAATCAAAGAAGACACAAATAAATAGAAAGACATTACATGCTCATGGATGGAAAGAACTAATATTGTTAATATATCCATACTGCAAAACAACCACAGATTCAATGCAATCCCTGTCAAAATTCCAATGGCATTTTTCACAGAAATAGAACAAATTATCCTAGAATTTGTAGGAAACCACAAAAGACTTCGAATAGCCAAAGCAATCTTGAGAAAGAAGAACAAAGCTGGGGGCATAAGTTTCCCTGATTTCAAACTATATTACAAAGCTATAGTAATTGGGAATATGGTATAGGCATACAGACACACAGATCAATAGAATAGACTAGAAAGCCAAGAAATAAACCCATATATATTGTCAATTAATTTATGAACAAGAACCCAATAATATTCAATGGGGAAAGAAGAGTCTCCTCAATAAATGGTGCTGAAAAAACTGAACAGAGACACAAGTAAAAGAAAGAAACTGATGCGCTATCTTATACTATACACAAAAATTAACTCAAAAGGATTAAGACCTGACTGTAAGACCTGACCATAAACTCCTAAAAGAAATAAGAGGTAAACTCTTTGATATCTGGCTTGGTAGTGATTTCTTGGATTTGACCAAAAGCAAAAATAAACAACTGGGACTACATCAAACTAAAAAGCTTCTGCACAGGAAAGGAAACCATCAACAAAATAAAAAAGGCAACCTACTGAGAAAGAAAATATTTGCAAATCATGTGTCTGAGAAGGGGCTAATATCCAAAATATATTAAGAACTCATAAACTCAGTAGTAAAAAAAAATCAAATTAAAAAATGGGCAAAGGATCTGAATAGACTTTTTCCAAAGAAGACATACAAATGACCAACAAGTACATGAAAAGGTGCTCAACATCATTAGGCATCAGGGAAATGCAAATTAAAACCACAATGAGATATCACCTCATACCTGCCAAAATGGCTATTATCAAAAACACAAGAAATAACAGGTGTTGGCAAAGACATGTAGAAAAGGAAACCATGGGGCACTGTTGGTGGGAATGTACACTGGTGCAGAAATTATGGAAAACTGTATGAAGTTTTATCAAAAAGTTAAAAATAGAAATACCATATGTTCCAGCAATTCTACTTCTGGGAATTTATCTGAAGGAAATGAAAACAATAACTCAGAAAGCTATATGTACCCCATGTTCACTGCAGCATTATTATAATAGCCAAGACATGGAAGCAACCTAAATATCCATTGGAGGATGGATGGATAAAAAAAATATGGTGTATACATATACAATGGAATATTATTCCATCATAAAAAATAAGATCTTACCATTGGAGACAATATGGATGGATCTTGAAGACATTATGCTAAGTGAAATAATTCAGATAGAGAAAGATACCATATGATCTCAAAACAAACAAAAAAAATTAAAATTCATGGCTATGGAGAACAGATTGGTGTTTGCCCGAGATAGAGAGTGTGGAGTGGAGAAATGAGTGAAGGAGGTCAAAAGGCATAAACTTTCAGGGGCGCCTGGGTGGCGCAGTCGGTTAAGCGTCCGACTTCAGCCCGGTCACGATCTCGCGGTCCGACTTCAGCCCGGTCACGATCTCGCGGTCCGGGAGTTCGAGCCCCGCCTCAGGCTCTGGGCTGATGGCTCAGAGCCTGGAGCCTGTTTCCGATTCTGTGTCTCCCTCTCTCTCTGCCCCTCCCCCATTCATCCTCTGTCTCTCTCTGTCTCAAAAATAAATAAACGTTGAAAAAAATTTAAAAAAGGCATAAACTTCCAGTCATAAAATAAATAACTCCCAGAAATATAATATACAGCATGATGACTATAGTTAATAAAAAGAAAAAAAAGTGTATTTTTCAATCACATACCAACTGTCTAAGGAAAGTTTTCTACAGGTGACCTTCCACATGGAGTGTCAGGGACCCAACACATCCTTCATCTTGCAGCTCTGCCTATCATCAGTGTACCATCCCTAGAGTTGCTGCAGAAAGGAAGAGAGACAGAGGAGTAAACATGGTCTCTGTAGGCCAGGCCTGGAGTGAATCCTATCATTTGCACTAGAATTCCATTGACCTGAACTCAGCCACATGGCTGCACCTAACTTCAAAGGAGCCAGGGAAATGAAATTTATCTGTATTCTTTGGAGTAAATAACAGACATTGGCAACCACTAGAAATTTCTGTCTTATCCTCTTTTCTAATCTGTCCTGCACCCCAAGCCAGGCAAATCTTTCCAAAACAGGACTTTCAAGTATAAATGCTGTCTTACTTCCTTTTGCTTGAAGATACCAGCACATTTTTGCCCCAAGGCCTTTGTACTTTGTGTTCCATCACCTTAGAAGATCATTTCCCCAGACAATGACACAATTTGCTCCTTCTAAATATAAAGAAAGCTTGAAATCTACTCAAACATTATCTTCTCAGGAAAGATTTCCCTGATTGCTGTATTTAACACAGTGTACCCTCCACCTTAACTTTCCTATCACCCTTTTCCTACAGCCATCTAAGCTACTATGTTAATTTTTTTATTGCTCCCCCCCTCCATAAAGCAGAGATTTTTGTTGCTTTGTTTGCTGTTTTCTCTCAGTGTAGAACAATATATGGCACAGAAGCATGCAGTAAAAATCTATTGACTGAAGGAAAGAATTTCAATACACCAAAGGGTATAATCTTGCAAAGACTGAGGTCAATGAATAGGAAAAGTATGGTTATGGGAAGAGAGTGAAAGAGAATCATCCAAGAAGGGTAGGCTGTGAGGGAAACCAGGTGAACTACTCTATTGACAAGGGGAGAGTTCTGCATAATCCTGGTCAGAAGGAAAGCCAGAAAGTGGAACCAAGTCATATGCACATAGGGGCAGAGCCTAGCTTTACTTGAAGCCTTGGATCAAGAAAATCAAACCTCCCTAATAATCAAAGACAAATTAATTAAAATAAAATATGATTTTTACTTAAAAATTTCTGGAAATTTTAATAACAATCTTCAGCGCAGTTGAGGTTATGGTGAAATTTTTGTTTAAATTGATACCATTTTTAAGAGCAAGTAGGTACTGTCTACAGCTATCTTGACATCAATATTCTTTGTTCCATTTAGCACATGCCTAGGAATTTATGCTAGGCAAATAAATAATAAGGGATGGAGATAATAATTTATGACCATGGCCATTTACTATGCCAATATTTGTAATATAAATAACAGTAGGAACAAATGGAATTGGGAAGAAACAAATGTTCTTTAACGTTGCAAACCTGTTTCCTCTGAAAAAATTTAGATACTATATTTTCCATTCAATGAAAGAGAAAAATCAGACAAATTAGACTCATCTTTAAAAGGAAACATGGTGGCAGGGTGCAGGGTATGCCTGTATGGCTCAGTCAGTTAAGCCCCCGACTTCAGCTCAGGTCATGATCTTGTGGTTCATGGGTTCGAGCCCCCAGTCGGGCTCTGTGCTGACAGCTCAGAGGCTGAAGCCTGCTTGGGATTCTATGCCCTCCTCTATCTCTGCCCTGCCCCCATTCTCATTCTGTCTCTCTCTCAAAAATAAGTAAACATTAAAAAAAAGGAAACATGGTGGGGTGCCTAGGTGGCTCAGCTGGTGAAGCACCCAACTCTTGGTTTCTGTTCAAGTCATGATCTCACAGTTTCATGACTTTGAGTCCCACAATGGGCTCCGTGCTGACAGTGCAGAGCCTGCTTGGGATTCTCTGTCTCCCTCTCTCTCTGCCCCTCCCTCACTCACGTTGTCTCTGTCTCTCTAAAAATAAATAAATAAACTTAAAAAAATTTTTTTTTAGAGGAAACATGGTAAGAAAACCAAGAAATTAATCTAGCATAGTGATCCTCAAATTCCCAGAACCCACTCCCAGAGATTCTGATTCATGTTACTCATGACCCTGATGCACAGCCAGGTTTGGGAACCATTGACTTAGGGTATAACAAGGGTGTTTGTCACAGCAGATAGTGTCACAGCTATAACAGGCACAGGTCAGGTGAGGCAGAGGTTAAGTAAGGCCAGGTCAGGCATAGGTCAAACCAGGTCAAGCAGGAAAGAATTTGGTTCAGGCAGTAGGCATTGACTCCTTTTTGACAAAATGGCAAGTGTCAGGGCAAGCAGAGCAGCAAAACAGCTGTAGAGGGTCAGATCTAAATGGTCAGCAAGCTCCCATGGAAGAGTCTAGCACCTTGGATAGCTCCTCATTGGCAAAACTGATACAAGCAAGCCTGAGATCTTTTTTCCTCAGAAACCCAAATTTATGAAATAGGCTCTCTACCCCACAGGAGGCCTGTTTGCTTGTAAAAGGCCTGTTCACACCTATGCTATAGTTATTATATGTTTATTCCCATCACCATTATCACTGCGCCAGCTTTTGATCTCTATCAAATAGAAAGGACTTAGGATTCCAGCAGGGTGGCCATGCCCCTCGAAGATTAAAGAGGTTAGTTCGAATGGAAAAGTACACGGGAAATTTATTTTCCCAGGGTTGTATCTTTCCTAGCTGAACACCAGATCCTGCCATATTATCCCTCCAATGACTTTTCTTTTTTTAATGTTTATTTATTTTTGAGAGAGAGAGGGAGAGCAAGGGAGGGGCAGAGAGAGAGGGAGACACAGAATCTGAAGCAGGCTCCAGGCTCCGAGCTGTCAGCAGAGCCCGATGCAGGGCCTGAAATCACGAACTGTGAGATCATGATCCGAGCCAAAATTGGACGCTTAACCAACTGAGCCATCCAGGCACCCCATGACATTTAATAGTCTGAAAACACCAGCTAACTGAAAGATTATTATGGATAAATTTAAGGATAATGATGAATCATGTCCAATGACATCTTCATTTCAGAGGCAGGCCTCCAACTAAATGAAAGAGATCATCTCATTGAAAAGACTTAATGAAATATAAAGGCTATTTCACTATATTCTTTCTCTCTCTCTCTCTCTCTCTCTCTCTCTCTCTCTCTCACACACACACACACACACACACACACACACACACACACAAAATTACTGTTTTAGAGAGGCATTGATAGAGAAGTCCAAGAAGAAACAATGGTTTTCTCAACAAATGTGTTATCTCAGGATCCAAAGGCTTAAATACAAATGTATCGTAGAACAGAGATATTCACAGTGACGGTTCAAACACGACCTTTGATGTCATCTTTCTTCTTTTAACTCAAACTGCAACCAGCAGGCTATGTGATACAAATTGGATGCCGAGTCCTGGAATCAGATCATTAGTACAAAGCACTGACAAACCTGGGAGCTCTCATGAAATCTCTCAGGCAATAATTGTTACATGGAATTTAGCTTGGAGACAGTGAATTGATCTCTTTAAGGATGCTTAATTTAAATAGGATGGTAATTTGCCCAGATAGTTACCATGTTAAAAGTCCTTGAAAACACATGAGAGACAATGTATTTATGGGACCTCTAACAAAACATGTAATGAAGAAACAGACCCATCAGAAGCAGCATGTTCCTTTAATTGTACCCTTGGTATTATTCCTCTTCCATTATCCCTTTAAAACAAAAGCCCAGAAGATCCAATCAGCCCTGGTATTTGCCCTAGGTGGAACAACCTTAAATAAAGAGTAAAAACCATAATCTATTCCTCTGGATTTTTTTCTCTTGCCATTGATACTTGAATCACCATCACCCGGAGTGGAAATGGGTGATAATACTAGAAGATGTATAAAACCATCGCCACCCTGCCTAAAACACACACACTGGTGTATGTGCCAGAGATGAGAGTAGAGACAGTGGACTGATAGTTGTCAAGGAGAACTATGTATCCCTGCTGCCCATGCTGTTATGGGCAAGTGGGAGAAAGACTTGGGTTTTCTGTAAAGGATCAATTTGGAAAGATTAGTATTTTGTCATCATAAATGATTTACATATTTATTACATATATCAACATTCATTGATTTACTAATTTTAACAGTAGCAGGCCCTTTGATTCATTACTTAGATTCAGCATTCTAACCCAACTTTATGATGAATGACTTTCAATTATCTCTACTTCTTAATTACTGCTCAACTATAAGAGGTTTATTTTTAAATTTTCTTTAAGATTGCAAACCTGTTTCTAAGGTGGCCATAGTGGATTTGATCACCATATCCAAACCCTTGGGCTGGTTTTATGTGAAAAGCATTGCCTCACAGCAGTGCTTCTCAAAGAGTGGTTCTCAAACACCTGCATCAAAATCACCCAGGATTCTCATTACACATGCAGACTCCTGGCCACTGTACCAAATATAGAAATTGGTGTTTCTGAGAATGGTGTCTAAGAAGCTACATGTCTATAAAGGTTCCCAGGTGATGCATGTACACAATATATTTGAGACCCACAGACATACGGGCTGAAATCAACTTGTGCCACTTCTCATTTAATCACCAGACTCATTCAATAGCACCAACTTAAAAAAAATTAATTTTACTTAAAGTTACAGATGCCTTGGTTTTTCAGTTATTTGCTCAACAAATATTCACTGCACAAACATTATAAGCAAGGCACTTGATTGGGCTCTGGAGAAACACCAGTACACAAGACAGAAATGTTCCCTAGGAGTGTGGGGCTAATTCTATCAGGGAAGACAATCAACAAATAATTTCATAATTGCTCAATTGCAATTTTGACAGGTACTGATAAGGAGAAATAAAAGATACTAATACCAAAGGAAACTGACTCAGCCTGGGAGTTCAGGGAGGTTGCCTTTGGGAAGGCACACTCAATCAAGGATATAAAGAGCAGTCTAGAAAGCACGTTCCAGATGGAGGCAACTTGTGCCAACGCTCTGCAGAAGGAAGAACTAACGCAGTGAAGAATTAAAGCAGTAAGAATGCACCTGTTAGAGCAGCCAAGGGCCAGATCATTCCAGCCTTCTGAGTCCTGTTGAGGATTTTGGATTTTATCCTGAAAACAGTAAGAATCCATTGGAGAGTTTTAAATACACATGTTTTTTCAGTGAGCTCTGCAGCTTGTAAATGAAGGAATGAACACAGAGGTGGGGGGCTGGGGCAGTCAGAATACAATGAAGGCTCAAGCAGGGTTTTTCTCAATGACAACGGGGCAGACATAGAAACTATGACATAGAAAACCAAGCTTACAAATGAAGGTGTTCAAATTATGTCTGATGAAGACAGTGTCCTGGAACATTATAAGCACCTTAAAATCTCCACAACCTAATTTTACTAATTTTAAAATAGCTCTAACATATATTTGCCCTTTATAACAGTGACAGTCATTCACAAGAACAAAAGTGAAAACATCAATGGACATCCAAACTGGTCATTCCATCCCAGGCCATGGGACGTTATGTGTTTTGTGGCTACCACCCTTTGACCCTCAAAGAAGTTAGATTTGGTTAGGGGCCCCTGTCTGACTGGGAGTACCACCCCTATTAACATGAAAACTGTAATCATGATGGACTTGAAGAGCACAGCACCTCAGATTTCAGATTCTAAAACCTATGATTCTACAAAGTAAATGCAGGTTTAAGTCAAAAAGCAATGTGTTATTTTAAAAGAGTCATCAACCACTATTTTAGTCAAAAACAGTGAGTTAGAGTAACTAAGAAGAAGTTTCAAAGGAAACAGAATGAAATCATTTTGGAACTTCTAAACTATAATAGGTCAGTCCTTTTTATCCTGGTCTATAATAAACAACAAAGCCCTTTACTTTCCATCCTCAGCACACTGATAATGTGACTTGAAATTTTGATTTCAATTACATGCTGTAGTCATTATACCTTGAAAAAATGGTCAACTATCATTGAGATTCCCTAGTGATAGAAAAGTACTTATAACAACCAGATTTCAAAAACACACTTCACTAATTTGAATACCACTAAATCAAACTCTGTGAGATCCAATCTGATCTGAGGCTTATATTTAATATGATTATAATGAAAAAGTTTATTAAGCAAATTTCTAACATAAACAAGATTGGAAGAAGAATGTGTTAAAAATATCAAAATGCAAGAGTTCAAGAGCAATCACTGTAAAAACAATTAATATGCTATTCATGAGTGTCATCTATTTACATAATGGGGCTAATGTGATCTCTAATAAAATTCCTGAGTGTTTGAGAATATGTAGTAAGTTTTTTCTCACAACCACAGTTAGATAATTAATATTCTCATTAATTAAATATGAATTAACATGGGGCACCTGGGTGGCTCAGTCAGTTGGGCGGCTAACTTTGGTTCAGGTCATGATCTCATACCCTCTGCCCACCTTTAACTCCTGGTAACCACTGATCTGTTCTACATCTCTATAGTCTTGCCTTTTTCAGAATGTCATTATGAATGGGGGTACCTGGGTGGTTCAGTCGATTAAGCATCTGACTCTTGGTTTTGGCTCAGGTCATGATCTTATGGTTCATGAGATTGAGCCCCACATCAGGCTCTGTGCTGACAGCCTGCTTGGGATTCTCTCTCTCTCTCTCTCTCTCTCTCTCTCTCTCTCACCCCCTGCCCCTTCCCCACTCCTGCTTTCTCTCTCTCAAAATAAATAAATAGACTTTAAAAAAGGAATGTCATATAAATGGATTAATGCAGTGTATAATCTTTTGAATCTGACATCTTTCACTTAGCACAATTCCTTGATTCATCTACCTTGACGCATCTTCCTTCAATGATTCATAAATAGTACTTTATAGCCCTCATGCCATTAATATGAACATTTATATATAAAGTTACAAACCTGTAGAAAGTATAAGAGATACAGTTAGTTCTACAACACAACTTAGCCTTTCTTTACGTGAGTAAGATCTCCATATCAGCTAGCTTGTTTGACATTTGTTTACTTCTAATAAAAGCATTACGCAGAAAAGCAGTGGTAGTTAATTTACTGCAAATCACTCCTTTACTCAGGGATTTTCAAGGCTTTGCTGTTGCCTATCAGCTTAAGTCCAAACACCTCCTCAACCAAAGTACTCTCAGAGCATTTTTTCAGTCTTATCTCCACCAACCCCCTCAAATAACCCACTTTCCAGCCAGACTGGGCTATTCATTCACTCCTAATCCACTCATCACTTCGCAACATTGTGCTTACTCATTCTGCAAATGCCACCTTTGACACACAGTCTTTCCCAATTCCTCTCTTTCCATCTTGAGGTTGCCCCAAAGTGGATTTAATCTCTGGTTCACATGGCGTATTTGGATACCTTTCTTATGGCATTATTGACGCCCTGCCTTGAGGTAAAGGAATCTATGTACCTGTCTTATCCCCTCCTTCTTCCTTCCTCTCTGCTGCCCTCTCCTCCCCCATGGCATCTTGTGCCATCAGGGAAAGGCATGTCTTTCTCATCTTTGTAAAACCTTCAGCATCCAGCACAGGATCTTCAACTAGCATTTAAGTGATACTAAAGGATCCTATTACAAACAAATGTCTGGCCCTAGAAGACACAAGAGAGGAAAGAGTAGACATCTAAAAACTGATTGAAAAAGAAAAAAAATGAAAAAGAAAAAAAATGGTAAGCATGATGATAATTCCACTGGAAAAATATTTTACAGCATATTCCTCATATAACTGTAGGAAAGCAATTTACAAACAAAATTTTTAAGCTTATAAAAATTTGTGGACTACAGTTAAATAGGAGTCCTGTGTATTTAAGACTGCTAGTCTCCTTACAAGCCACATCATGCCATTTTACTGAGACAAAACAGCTCTCCTCACTGGAGTGACTCACAGAAGCTGTTTCACCTGAGGGTCAGAAAATGGGCTACATTTTAGCTTCTAAACATCACTTAGGAGTTGGTTGCCTGTAACACAGTGAGTCATCACCCTCTCATGGTTCCATGTGTGATTGTTCTGCCTCCCTCAAGCAGTTATAAAGACTGCATGGGCAAGAATACCATCTTAGGCTTCTTCTTTTTTTTGTTTGTATTTAAATGCCGGTTAGTTAACATTCAGTGTAATATTAGTTTCAGGTGTACAATATAGGGATTCAACACTTCCATACAACACCCCGTGTTCATCACAAGTGCCCTCCTTAATCCCCATCACCTATTTTAACCCATCCCCTACCCACCTGCTCTCTGATAACCACCAGTTAGTTCTCTTGTATGGTGTCCACTGAAACTCTCCCTGTCCCAACTTCCTCCTACTATGCCCATCACCCACTCATGCACACTTCATAGAAGAGATAAATTGGATGTAAAAACCACCCGGACTCTAAGACAATCCCACCCATTTCCCCATTTTCTGAAGGTACACGCAGCCCTGTGAGGGTGCTGCATCCTTCCTCCAGCTCCTCTCCTCTAGCAGGTTCAAAGTGCTCAGCGAATATCAGCTTGGCATTTGTGGAGAGTAGCCACAGTCACAAATCAACAACAACCAGAGAAAGAAGAGAATAAGTTTCCACTAGTCAGATATATGACCTTGTGGAAGTCTCCAGACTGTCCTGGGCTTGGGTTTCCTTGCCTGTGAGCTGACAGGTGGTGGTAGAATATTACAGCTCTGCCTCACTCCACTTCTAATATCTTCTGGTTCTAGCCTTGGTTCTAGACTCTTCCATGTCTAAGGGGCAGACAGACTTTCACATCTGGCCTTGGTCTTCATCCTCCTCTTCCTCTCTGGACAAAGCTAAGCCCAAAGAATAGGCTGAGCTTTCTTTTCTCTTTTCTAGGCTTTGCTGGAAATAGAATTGTAGCATGCTATTCTGATGGCCCCACAGAGCAGTCTTTAGTGTAAATAATAGGATGGAAAGAAAAGTTCTATTTCTTGTTGTCCTGTTTTCAATAATTTCCAAGTTGAAAACTGATGACAGCATGAAAGCCTCATCAATATTGGAGACACATAGCCTTCAATATTCAGTGTTCACAAACCTTCAATATATCAGCTATTAATAGACAATAAAAATTATTAGACCTTGAATTTATATTCAACAGTCCCTCTGACATATTTGGGACTCTACATGAATAACTATTCTCCCTGGTACTCAAATCTCTCCCCTGGGGGTGAACTAGAACTCTTGGGAAGATTCATTAACTCCTGCAGGTGCCTCTGGGGGGCTGTTGGGCCTGCTGCCATACTCACACCCCAGTGAGGGAGTTCTTTATGCCTTCCCTGCCATTACCTGTGGGTAAGTGAGAGCTTCTGGCCTCCTAGAGAGTGGTGCAACCACATGCACACAGATGACAAGAGGCTTCTTACCTCCATACATCACATATATCCTTACCTCCAGCTTTCAAGCCCCACCTACCCAAGGAATAGGTCCTTCATTTTGATATACTGCTGAGGGTTGACCTTGACCAAGTCACTCACTTTCTCTAGGCTCAGGATCTTTGAATAAATTTATAAGCTCAACCAAAAGTGTATGTGATCAGAGTATTAAGAAGAAAGATAAACATTCCCACCCCCTCTTTCTGAGGACCTTTCAAAGACCTCTCCTCGGCAGTTATAGGACAAAATGCTGTATCTTCAATCATCTACAATCCTTTAAAATAGGTGAATGAAAGAGTTCTGATGACATAGAAACCTTCATAAAAGAAGTGTAACTATTTTGGTAAAGGAAGTTGTGCTCTGTGCCAAATGCTGCTGACAGAACTCTGAGGTGGGGGAGGGGAGGCATTCTATTCTTATCCCCATTTCACAGATAAGAAAAACTCAGCACAGAGAAGCTAAGTAATCTGCTGAAGGTCACACAGCTAGCAAGTCATCCCAGTACTCTGGTTCCAAGGCCTATGCTCTGAACCACTAAGCTCCACTAAATATTGCGGCAGGGAGAGGAAAAGCAGAACTGCCAGATTTGGCAAATAAAAATATAAGATGCCCAGTTAAATATGAATTTAAGATAATGAATAATTTTTTAAGTTTATTTATTTATTTTGAGAGAGAGAGATTGCAGTGAGGGAGGAAGACAGAGAATCCCAACCAGGCTCCACACTGTCAGCACAGAGCCCAACACAAGGCTCAAACCCACAAACTGTGAGATCATGACCTGAGCCAAAATCAAGAGTCAGACACTTAACTGACTGAGCTGCCCAGGCGCCCCTAAATAATGAATAATTTTGAACAAAAATATCTTCCGTGTAGTACTTGGGACATACTTATACTAAAAAAAAACTATTCATTGCATATCCGAAATTCAAATTTAATTGACCAGCCTGTTTTTAAAACTGGCAATCCTGTGGGGAATAGATGCCTAAAATGTGACCCTCAGCCTGTTTCCAGAGAGCTTTCTCATATCTGCTACCATATTTGAACACATGTTTCTGAGGTCTAAATTATGTCCCAGTCTCAGTCCTGGTGCTGACTTTTGGTCAACCACTGAAATTAAAAAGCAAGCAAGCTCGACCCATTATTAACAATAGAAAACACAGAGATCTTTAGGCACTATGATTTTCAGACCTTCTTAAAAACTCATTCAAATTCTGTGCCTAGTTCTTAAGGAAAACTTAAACAGAGACCTAAAGAGACATTACCAAAAAATTAAGGAATGAGAATGGGTCATTTATTTTTATATTCAGGAATGCCATTTTCTCATACTCTCATAAGAAAAATCAGCAGTACTTTTCAAGTGTTTAAAGAGCCCAGCTAGGAATAGGGTTGAGAGTAGGAGTAAAGAGAAAATGCAGGCAGATGACAGACAATCATTAACAAAAGGATTCAGACCTTCCTACTCCCCCTGTACTTTATGAGCCACAGCCCCACCTTGAGCTAGAAAGATGATATTTAGATTTCTGCTAATAGACATGCTTGAATATTTACTCAAAACACACACTCAGGCTCTAGACAACTACAGGAAAATATAGGAATTTTTTAAAAAACTCATGTGCTTAGAGTATTTTTGATGACTTCTCTTTTAGCATTAAATGGTGTGTGTTCTTCATGATTCAGGTAAGTTTGTGTTTCCACGTAGCTTGACATCACATGGGTGAATCAGCAGAAAACCAGCATCTTCAACACATTTTCTATTTACTGACAATCATTGCAGATAGAGCTGTCCTTTATACAACTATAAAAGCTTTCCTCTCCCGTCCTAGGACAAAACATTTTAGGGGAAGAAGAGAATCTTGGCAGAATCTTGGTGTTCAAAATAAGGGTAATGACTTTCAGTTTTAACCCATTATGGGGTGAGAAGCATTCTATCCAAAGGACCAATGATTTGACCCACAGTCAGATTTGCCAACTGAGTAGAATTCATTTAGGGAAACTAACCCTGGAAGGGGATTCAGGTCATGGCTCCTCCACTCAATAGCTTTGTGATGTCACTGTTTCTCTAAGCCTCAAGTTTTCTCATTTCTAAAATAAAAATAGTATTAGTGGCTACTTCACAAGGTTGTGAGGAATTAATGAACTAGGCTATAGCAGAGTGCCCAGCAGCCTATATAAACACCCAGTGAATGTTACTGGTGGTGTTACTATTACGATTCATCATTTGATGCCGAACAAGGCACGTATGGCCCCCTGACTAGCTTCTCACTAGAAAAAGATACTTCTGCCCATGGGTCCTGTCCCTTTTGGCAGTTCAACTGCATTCTCTGGGTGAACAGGATGTTGGCACGTCTATAGCTACCGTATAATTGAATCCATGGTATGTAAATATGTCTATAATTAGACTCTAGTGTTCTTAAGAAATAAGTTCTCAAGCCACAATTTGTACATTTCTTTTAAAAATGTGATGACTGGGGCACCTGAGTGGCTCAGTCAATTAAGCATCTGACTTCAGCTCAGGTCATGATCTCACCATGAGTTTAAGCCCCTGACAGCTCAGAACCTGGAGTTTGCTTCTCTCTCGGCCCCTCCCCTGCTCATTCTCTGTTTCTCTCTCTCAAAAATAAACAAACATAAAAAAATTTTCTTTAAAAATCTGATAATTTGCACAGATATTTACATATTTAAATAGACTCTAGACTAATTCCTGAAAGAAACCACAACTTTTTAAAGAAAAGCTTATTTCCTTCCTAAGGCTGTTTATTAAGTATTTAGAAAATAAGATTAATTTGAAAGGTATTTTCATCTCTTGGTCACTTAGTTGAATACTTATACTTTCCACACTAGTTAAATTAAACTTAGATTTTAAAGTAAAAACAATTCTCTGCCTTTAACAACACCATTTAAAATGCAAATTACATTGCAGATAAAAAGAATTGAAATTTTTATAGTTTAAAAATAAGTGGAATTCCAGAGTCAATATCATATAAATAGGTGTCCATCTGGCCAACCTCGTGATTGCCAAATCCCTTCTTTCAATTGTTCGTGTTTAACAAGAATTTAAACAGCTCCCTCTTGTGGCCTAAGAAGCCATCGGCAATCCAGAGTTTGGTCAGCTTCTTAACCTGTCATTTTATTCGCTGCACATTTACTTACTAAATTATATATTGTCTATCTGCTATAGTGGTGGAGAAGGAGAGCATAAACAGGGGGCTGGGATGAGTGTTGTTGCCTATAG
The DNA here is from genome assembly GCF_022079265.1 of Lynx rufus. Taxonomy (NCBI): domain Eukaryota; kingdom Metazoa; phylum Chordata; class Mammalia; order Carnivora; family Felidae; genus Lynx; species Lynx rufus. Next base: position 144,061,842 of record NW_025814845.1, on the reverse strand, counting down.
ATGTGATTCATATGGATGTAGTCAGCTTTAAAGTTTCAGACTGGAACTCTGGCTTAGTGTTCATGCTGCTTCTAATTTAAGGGCTATATTTCTCTAAAATGAAAGGTTGAGCTTTGGCCAAGCAGCTCATTAAGCAAATGGTTGCCTACATTGACTTGTTGTGGTACAATGTGCTCAGAAATCCCGATACCAAATTTATCTATTTTCAGATAAAAAAGTCTCAGATCAAAGGGTGTGAATGAAAAGTCCCTCTTCATACATTTTCTGGTAAACTTTGTCATACTCCCTGAAACTCCATTTTAACTAGTTGTTCATTCCAAAAATATTTGGGGGCTGCCATTACGTACTGGGCACTGTGCTAGACACTGCAGATACAAAACCAAAACAGACTTGCCCCCATAAATGCCCACAGCTTCGTTGGGAAGAGAAGCGTTAAGCAATCATACGGTAATATGTCGGATGTGGCAACCACTGTCAGTGAAAATGACAAGGAGACTTAATGGAACCAGGTACATCAGGGAAGGCAGCCTCTCTGAGAAATGACTGAGTAGAAATTGGCCAGATTAAGGAAGGGTGGGAAACTATTTCAAGTAGGAAAAGATAACATCCCCCCCTCCGCCCCAAATAGCATACATCAAAGTTGAGAACAGGGAAGTGTTTTACTTTTGAGGAACTGGACACACATAATGGGGCTGGAGAAAGGGGCAGGAGAGGGTAGAGGGGCAGTATTAGGCAGAAGCCAGTCCTGCAGGGCCTTGCAGATTACATACTTACGGGCTTTGAGCGTTATCCCCACTGGGATACACACTGGGAATCCATGAAATGTTTCAAGTTTCAAGTCCATGACTAACATGACACGCTACAATCTGCTTTTTTTTGGGGGGGGGGGTCCTACTGGCTGCATGTGTAGACAGGATTGGAGGGAAGCAAGAGAGGAAGTGAGGATACTCATCAAAATACAGCTGTCGCAGTCCAGCAAGTACTGTTGGCTAGAGCCTGGGTGGGGTCTGAGGAGACGGCTGGAGGGAGAAAGATTTTAAAAATATACTGGAAGATTACATTGACCAGCATTTGCTAATGAAACAGAAGCTAGAGGTAGGGGAAAAGAAGGCTTAAAAACGACCCCCAACATGGCAAAGACAGTGAAAAATCTACACCTATATGCAAAACTCTGGGTGAATCTCACAAATGCTGCTGAATTAAAGAGTCAGAGAAACAGCCAAACAGAAAAATACCTATCTGCAGCTTCCGCCACCTCCTCTCTCTGAAGCTGCTGGGTGCCCTGCCAGGTCCTATTTTGTGTCATTTTACGACCCTAAGGTTGTCTGCCTTCCAAAGTCACACCAAGAGAACTGACATGGAAAAACCAAAGCCTAAGGTTTGAATAGAAAGAGACAACTAACCAATAAAGACATTTATGTTTAGCACATTGGATGTTCAAGAAACAGCTTAAGCCCTGAGCAGGACACAAATGGGACATGTCTTTTTGAACATTATCTTCAATATAACATAATCTGTAGACCATAATTGTGGTCTACAAATGAAGGGAAAAGAGAATTCATATGTTTTTCTGTATAGATAGAAATGCTTAGTGTGAAGAGAGAATGAAAGCCCCCTATGCCAAACGAAACCATGAGAAATATTACTTTGAATTTCCTGCTTATTTTATGCCCATTGTATCACAAATTGTTCAGCTGCTGGGATTGAAATCAAAATAGATTTTCTGGCCCCAAAGCAGAAAGCTTCTAGTCAGGAAAACAAACACCAGCCTTCTAAATTGTCTGAGAGCTGGAATTAGTTTGAATGAGGAGCCTAAGTCTTTCAGCTGAGGAAAACATATTTGAATGTGGGAGATCATCTAAGGACATTACATGAGGATTTCCCTAACAGTATCTGACAAGAAGAGGGGAGAAAATAAAACTTCCGGTTGAAACAGAAAACAAAATATGAAGAGAACAAGGAGTTGAGTATGCAGTTTGGTGGCTTAACTTGGTAATTCATTTCAAACTCAGATTGGAGGAAAGTGTTTAAGCAAAATTGTTTCATTGTCCTGACAATTCCCACACTGAATCATACATCGTTATCACCTCAATTCTATAAAGAAGAAAAATTACCTTTGTTAGGAGAGGAAAGAAATGTTCTTCCATCTGCTTTAGATGGGGCATTAAACTGACCATTTTTAGATGTTAGTATATGTCTCATTCTTCATATTGGTCTTGAAGAGAGAAAGAAAGAAAGAAAGAAAGAAAGAAAGAAAGAAAGAAAGAAAGAAAGAAAGAAAGAGATGGACAAAGGAAGGAAGGAAGGAAGGAAGGAAGGAAGGAAGGAAAGAAAGAAAGAAAGAAAGAAAGAAAGAAAGAAAGAAAGAAAGACCAAGACCGTAAATCCTCAAAGAGAAGATAGGAAGATTTCACAAGTCAGAGAGAGACTAACCATATCACGACCCCATTTTACTTATAACATTGAACACTGCAAGCTTGAATCTCTTGTGCACTTGCCAGTTTTAAGCAGAATTCTGGGAAAGCAGATCTGAGGTGAAGTGGACACTGTGATGAGCCTGCCTGATGCCCCTTCAGGACTGCAGTCCCCAGGCCCCCGACTGCTGGGAGGGCTGGCGGCTCACCGATCTCATTTGAGTCCCTCTCTGCAGATCACTCTCAACTGAGAAAAGTCAGCTCACTCAAGGTCATACTCTCTTCCTGGGGCAGCCTGCTCCCAGTGACCAGTCAGTATGGCATCTAAAAGTCCAACCTCGGGGCACCTTGGTGGCTCAGTCAGTTAAGCATCTGACTTCAGCTTAGGTCACGATCTCACAGCTTGTGGGTTCAAGCCCCACATCAGGCTCTGTCCTGACACCTCAGAGCCTGGAGCCTGCTTTGGATTCTATGTCTCCCTCTCTCTCTACCCCTCCCTGCTCGCACTCTGTCTCTGTCTCTCTCTCAAAAATAAATAAATATTAAAAAACTAAAAATAAAAAAAATAATAAAAGTCCAACCTCTACCCCTGAAATCTAGAAAAATTCAAAACAGCTTTGGTTCAATAAATTTCAAATAAATAAATAAATAAATATAAAAAACAAAATAAACAGAATTAAAAAAACAAAAAAAAGAGGTTAGAGTGGGAGAGAGCCAAAGCATAAGAGACTCTTAAAAACTGAGAAAAAACTCAGGGCTGATGGGGGGTGGGAGGGAGGGTGGTTGATGGGTATTGAGGAGGGCATCTTTTGGGATGAGCACTGGGTGTTGTATGGAAACCAATTTGACAATAAATTTCAAAAGAAAAATAAATAAAAAGTAAAAAATTTAAAAATTTAAAAATTTAAAAAAAATAAAAAACAAAACAGCTTTGGTTTCAGTGCTCCCTCCGGGGTCAACTGAGACTTTTGTCAAGATTCCATTACAGTTCAGCTTCTTCCTTTGCACAATCCTGCTACCCTTCCTCCTCATCTACAGGTGTAAATCTTGAGAGTACTCCCTGATCAACTTTCTACCTGCTAACTCAAAGTCGACTAACCAGGGAACACAACTGTGACACTGGAATTACGAAACTGGTGTTTTTTTTATTTGTTTGCTTGTTTTCTTACTAAGGAGTAAGGAATAGGAGGTTCTTAAGCCTGACTCCTAATCATCTTTCCTCTTTCCTTTCTTTGGAGAATTCAAAGGATGGGGATTACAAGAAGTTCCACTTAGGGAAACATTCAAAATCAACTTCATTTGATTGCAAACCAAGGCAATTCTCAGTCTATAAATTAATCTCCACAAAAACAACAAATTGAGTTATATAATACTGCCCTCCTTCTGGAAATCTTCTTGTCCTCTGGCCACTAAGGTATGTAAGTTTCTGCCTCCCCTTCTACCACTATGACCAATCCCATGTGCCTTTTATTCTCATTTATTAATGAATAGTAAATTACCCAGAGGTATTCAAAAATCAGTGAAAACATTAATTGTGATAGATATTAAAATGTCTCCTTTTGGGGCACCTGGGTGGCGCAGTCGGTTAAGCGTCCGACTTCAGCCAGGTCACGATCTCGCGGTCCCTGAGTTCGAGCCCCGCGTCAGGCTCTGGGCTGGTGGCTCAGAGCCTGGAGCCTGTTTCCGATTCTGTGTCTCCCTCTCTCTCTGCCCCTCCCCCGTTCATGCTCTGTCTCTCTCTGTCCCAAAAAAAAATAAACGTTGAAAAAAAAAATTAAAAAAAATAAAATAAAAAATAAATAAATAAAATGTCTCCTTTTTCAACATTTCCACAATGGTAACAATAAAAGAATATCTGAATAAAGCATTCACTTAGTTAACAACTATATATTGAACACTTTCTGTGTACCATAGATGGTTTAGAATTTTGGAAACAAAAATGAGTAAGAGATATCCCTGCCCTTAAGAAAGTTAACATCTAGTTAGAGAGTCTCAACCCTATCAAACCCAACACCTCTTTTTTTTAATTTTTTTAATGTTTATTTATTTTTGAGAGACAGGGAGAGAGCAGGAGAGTGACAGAGAGAGAGAGAGAGAGCGAGCAAGAGAGAGAGAGAGAGAAAGAGAATCCCAAGCAGGCTCCACTCTATAAATGCAAAGCCCAACATGGGGCTCGATCTCACAAACTGTGAGATCATGACCTGAGCCGAAGTCTGATGGTCAACCCACTAAGCCACCCAGGCACCCCATCCAACACCTCTTTTTTAAAACAAATATTTTATAATACCACCATTATGATATTGATATAAAATTCATAGGTAACTTACCTACAAATTAATATAATGCCCTAATTATAATATAAATTATAAAATATAATTGTAATTTATTTTACAATGACAAAATATAAACAAAAAGAAAGCAAACTAATTTTTTAGTCTTTTTTTTAATGTTTATTTCTTTTTGAGAGAGAGAGAAAGACAGAGTGAGAGCAAGGGAGGGGCAGAGAGAGAGGGAGAGACAGAATCTGAAGCAGGCTCCAGGCTCCAAGCCGACAGCACAAAGCTCAACATGTGGCTTGAACTCATCAACTGCAAGATCATGACCTGAGACAAGTCAGACGCTTAACTGACTGAGCCACCCAGGTGTGCCACAAGTTGTAATTTTTAAAATGTAGTTTGATACACAGCTGCTACAAAAAGAATCAGATGCTATGCCTTACATAGTAGCACCCTCAATCATTGCGACAACCAAAAACTTCCAAAAAATTTCTAAAATGCTACCAGGAGCTGTCCTGCCTTCATTGAAAATTACTAGTTTAATCATTTAAGAGAACAAAATAATTTCTATGTATTTGAAAGATGGCATCAATTCTAATATTTCAAAAATAATGCACGGACCTTATGTATCTTTATTCTAAATAAAACAAGACTAGACAGGCACAACATTTTCAAGTAATACCATGTTATGAGCTGAATGTGTCCCCGAAAAATTCAAATGTTGAAGCCCTAACTCCTGTACCTTAGATTGTGACTGCATTTGGAGATAGTGCCTCTAAAAAGATAATTAAGTTAAGTTAAAGTGAGGTCATAATGGTGGGCCATAATCCAATATAACTAGCGTCCTTATAAGAAAAGAAGATCATGGGAGGCCTGGGTGGCTCAGTTGGTTGTGTCTGACTTTGGCTCAGGTCATGATCTCATGTTTCATGAGTTTGAGCCCCTTACTCAGGCTCTCTGCTGTCAGTGTAGAGCCCCCTTTGGATCCTCCCCCCCCGCCCCTCTTTCTCTCTCTCAAAAATAAGTAAACATTAATAATTTTTTTAATGTTTATTTATTTCTGAGACAGAGAGAGACAGAGCATGAATGGGAGAGGGGTAGAGAGAGAGAGGGAGACACAGAATCTGAAGCAGGCTCCAGGCTCTGAGCTGTTAGCACAGAGCCCAACGTGGGGCTTGAACTCACAAACTGTGAGATCATGACCTGAGCTGAAGTCAGACGCTTAACCGACTGAACCACCCAGGCACCCAAAAAATAAGTAACCATTAAAAAAAAGAAGAAGAGGGGCGCCTGGGTGGCGCAGTCGGTTAAGCGTCCGACTTCAGCCAGGTCACGATCTCGCGGTCCGTGAGTTCCAGCCCCGCGTCGGGCTCTGGGCTGATGGCTCAGAGCCTGGAGCCTGCTTCCGATTCTGTGTCTCCCTCTCTCTCTGCCCCTCCCCCATTCATGCTCTGTCTCTCTCTGTCCCAAAAATAAATAAACGTTGAAAAAAAAAATTAAAAAAAAAAAAAAAGAAGAAGAAGAGAAGATCATGACACAGAAAACACAGGCAGGACAACCATATGAGGAAATAGTGAAAAGGCAGCCAAATGCAAGCCAACAGAGAGGCCTCAGGAGAAACTAACACTGTGGGCACCTGATCTTGGACTTGCAGCCTCCAAAACAGTGAGAAAATAAATTTCTGTTGTTTAAGTCACTCAGTTTGTGGTATTTTATTATGGCAGACAGAAACTAAAACACACCCCCAGATGGGAGTTGAGAGGTATCAACAGGCCTAGATCTCCTGCCCAGAACTGGTAAAAGTCAGAAGGAAAAAGAAAAGGATTGAGAGGGAGCACTTGCACAGAAGTAGAAGAGTAGGAGGGCTGAATAGCTTTTGTGTTTAAGGAATTGCGTGGCCTGCTCATTTCATTTAACATTGTGTTCAACATTTGGAAAGAAAGGCATAATCCTCATGGAGAAGTCTATTAACAATAATTTCTGTGTCAAAACAGTAAAAGAGAGCAATTGTGAGAAAAATCCAATTCTCAATTGCATTTTCAACATGTAGTGTATGTAAAAATACACAAGGGAAATTATGCAAGTAAATGTCTAATATTTGCATGGTTAGCAAAACTTTGCTCCAACGAAATGGGGACACAAAGAGGTACACTTATTGTATAAATTAATAAGGATCCATCTGTAGAAACTTGTTTCTCATTTCTGCATTCTGTTCCACCACATGTTCATTTTAGGCATCAGTCTGATGTTATTCAGCCCCATTAGACTGCCATTGCATTCTGTGTATTTTCACCATCACTGCTGACTCACAATAGATCTGAGTTTCACAATGCAAAGGGTGTTTCTTACAACCAACTTTCCTATAAATCCTCACTCCTTCTTTCAATATTATCGACATGGCAGCAGTATCTTCTCTAGTGTGGAAAAAGTCCACATCAGCCACATTCTGACGGCAGGTGTGGAGAAGTAAGGGAAATAGAGGAGGCTAATCCCTTCTTACAGCAGAAATAGCATATGAGCAAAAGGAATATAAATGCTACCTGAACTGAAAGGAGAAAATGTTTGCTTGGTTGCACTCTTTTTTTTTCCTTTGCTGCACCTTTTTTTTTTCCAGAAGCAATTAAATGTTTATTAAGCCTTTATATGTTCTGGACTCTGCTAAATACTGCAGAAATAACTATGAAGTGTAAAAAGACTCTTGCTTTCAAGAAATGATCATCTATCTGGAAAGAGAATACTAGAATGTATGAAGCAATTGTTTAGAGAGCAATTACATGCTAAACTCTTAAGACACTGATCACAGATCTTGCCTGACTAGGACAGCAAAGACAAGATCAATCCTCAAGCACCAACAGCCAGTTCATTCATTCAACAAGGAACACATGACAGATGCATACCCAGGCTCATGTTCACACCAGCTTTATGTTTACCTAGCACTGAGATGAAACCTGCTAAGTAAATTATATCATCAGCAAGCACAGAGGTATCAATCATTGCTCCAATGATTATCTTGGCTTTGCTAACAATATTTGCGTCAGCATTTCCAATGACACTATTAATTGAGTAATATTAAAGATGGAGGGCAAGGGGCGCCTGGGTGGCTCTGTCAGTTAAGCAACTAACTTCGGCTCAGGCACAGTTCGTGAGTTTGAGCCCCACGTCCGGCTCTGTGCTGACAGCTCAGAACCCAGAACCTGCTTGGGATTCTGTGTCTCCCTCTCTCTCTGCCCCTCCTCTGCTCATGCTCTGTCTCTCTCTCCTTCAAAAATAAATAAACATTAAAAAAAAAGTTTAAAGATGGAGGGCAAGGATGGTAAATTTGAGGCAGCATCCACAAGAATGAGCTCGAAACCCTGAGTAGAGGCAGTAAGTAAATACCTTCTCAGCCTGTTTTCCAGTTCCCATAGGCAGAACTAATAATATGTTTAAATCCCAGATATTGTGGAAACAACCATGTGGTTTAGGTAGCAGGTAAAGATAAAATATCAAGAGATCACATTTGATAGAAAAAAAAATGCTATTTTCATATGACACTTCACCTGAACCATTAAAAAGAAGACAATTTTCTAATCAATTTTTCCTTGTAATTAAAAAAAAAGGTAAGATAGCAAGAAAAGATGTAAAAGTCTTCAAGACACTCTTCCTGAGAATCAGTGTATTTGGTGAGATCTCTTTTATTTGTGTAACTGGAGTTTCCCAAGACTTTGCCAGCTTTTGCATACAGGACTTTTGCCACCTGAAAGTGCCCCTTATTGGATCTCTGAGAGCATTAGGGCTTGACTTCTGTATGCACAAACAGGCCTCTCCAGTTCTTCCTTTCAACTGCCCTCACCAGCACTGGTTGCCTTACCAAAAAGGACATTGGTGCTGGTCCCTCCATGAAAGCTGTACTGTCTCCTGATGTTCCCAAAGGAAACCCTGAAGGTTCTAAAGCCCAGGGTTGTCACTGAATCAAAAATCATGTTTGGGTGCTCGCTTCAGCAGCACATATACTAAAACTGGAATGATACAGAGAAGATTAGCAGGGCCCCTGTGCAAGGATCACATGCAAATTCGTGAGGCATACCATTAAAAAAAAAAAAGAATCATGTTTGGTATGTTCCTCAAAGTGTCAGGCAAAGAGTTCTTTTTCCCTCTCTGGGGTACATTTTTTTGATTGGAAATAAACACAGTGCTGCCAGAGTCCCTGGGTCTCCCAGAATCCCTCCTGCAGTCCCTCTCCCTACCTGGCTCAGAAAGGAGTCCACTGCAGAGGACTAAAGAAACATAATAATATTATTAGCTGGCACTTACAAAGGACATAATGTGTCATGCACCACTTGAAGTCTTTTATGCAGCTTAACTCGAAACACCCCTGAAAGAGACTTACTACTAACACCCACATTTTGCAAATGGAGTATAGAAGATTAAGCACTAAATGCTAAAACTGGGACCTGACCCCATGCCTTCTGTCTATAGAATCTGTGCTCTGAAATGTTACTGCTTAACAAATATCAGGCTGTCTTTGGCATTCCTATCTTTCCCTCACCACAGATACCACTCTCCCCCAAGCCAAATCCCTAGTGAGAATTAATGCCGTAGGCGCTGGCTCAAGCTGAGACAGACCTATGCCACACTACTATCTTCCAAAGTTTATTTTTCCCATCACAATTAAAAAACAGTTCTCTCAAGCCCCAAATGTCATGCATTTGGCCATTAACACTCTTCAGTAGCCTGAGCTGGATTTATATCTTCCCTAGCTGTTCTTTTGGCAATGGTAAATTACCATAGAAGGACAGAAAATCTGGAATAGGGGCCACTACCCAGAAATTACAAACTCTGCCAAGGCTCTAAAATAGGAAATAATAGGAGCCAGTGGGAACCAATAATAAGGAACCAAAAAAAAAAAAAAAAAAAAGGAAGTCAAAGAGATGAAAAAAAACGTATCAACTTAGTTACTACCTTTGGCCACTTATTCAGATGCTATAATCAAACCTTGTTCCTGTAATTATAACTCAAATCCCTTGGCATGGAAAGAAAACAAGTTTACCTAGTTCCTATCTTTGCCAGTTCCCCAAAATGCATCTTTTCCTCCCCAAGCCCATCCCAATAAACACTTAACTGAGAGTTGACAATTTCACGTGTGATAATTTGTGAGTGCTGGTCTCAAATGGATCTCAGGTGCAGCTAATATAAATGATAAAATCTCAAGGGCTTGCCAGCTAGAGGTGTAACCTATAAACAAACTGGTTTTAATAGCAATTCATTCTGTGACAGACACTGTGTGATGACTTCTCTGAAAGCATTCCACAGAATAAAAGAACTTGTGTTTGCACAGAATACCATGGCAACTGACAATTACATCTCAATAGAAACCTTTTTTTTTCTTTAAGCAATCTAATCAAAATTTGGGAGAATCAGAACTTTCCTGATAAATTGGTCTGGTAAATTAGAGTGCTTGCTCCTGCTTTGTGCCATAGGGCCCAAGAAGCAAAAGCTGGGCAGTTACTCAAGGTGGCGACTGTAGGAGGAGATGAGCGAGATCTATCCCTCAGTGTGGGGTGAAGAGAGAGAAGTAAAAGATACGCATATATGTAACCATCCATATCCTCTACATCAATCAAGGCCATTGGATGGAATTGAGTTGATGGCCATGCAACAGCATTTCTTTCCCTTTCTTCAAGGAGTTGGTCACCCTTTCATGACCTCTACTTCCCTCTGACAGCTTTTGTACCTTTCTCTGCAAGTTCTTCTACCTCTAGTTGCTGTTCTACAAACCAAGGTTGACACTAAGTCCACTTCTCAAAACCATTACGTTAGCAGTGGGACCCTTGGAGTAAAATCAGAAAACAACTTTGTTTTCCTACATGACCATTCAAATTCACTCTTGGGGCAAGCTCTTCCCCTTGCATTTGGATAAAAACTCTTTTAATCAGTCTCAAATTTAAAAAGTCTTCCAGCAATGTCAAGTCATTAAAAATTATTCTTTATTCAGTAATGAATATGTACAGGATGGTGCAATAAGTTAAAATTTCAATCTTAATTAAAAGGTTACAGTCTTGCATCTTGGATAAGGCATGCTGGGCTTGTTGCTGCTCTCTCCTTTCTGGACACCCACTACCACACCTAAGCATTCACTCATTAGATATCTTTGGGTCCCCAGGAGCTGAATTCTCCAAAAATCCTTTTTACTGCTCCAACACTTTTATGCTTCCACGTGAGTGATGGATTAAGAGCAGCCAAACTGGTTTTTGACTACCTAAATCATGATCCATTCAGCCAATTCATTAAAATATCCATTTGGCAGGGGCCAAGATGGTGGAACAACATGGAAGATTTTTTTGCATCTCTCATCCCTGAAATGTAGCCAGATCAACACTAAACCATTTTGGGGAGTGGGGGAGAGGGGAAAGTGGGTGGTGGGCATTGAGGAGGGCACTTGTTGGGATGAACACTGGCTGTTGTATAGAAAGGTAACAAATACTTGGAGACTGAAGACCATCCTACTAAAGAATGAATGGGCTAACCAAGAAATTAAAGAGGAAATTAAAAAGTACATGGAAACCAATGAAAATGATAACACCACAGCCCAAAGCCTCTGGGATGCAGCAAAGGCAGTCATGAGAGGAAAGTATATAGCAATCCAGGCCTTCCTAAAGAAGGAAGATAGGTCTCAGATACCTCAACCTTACTTTACACTTAAATATCTATAAAAAGAACAGCAAACAAAACCCAAAACCAGCAGAAGACAGGAAATAATTAAAGATTAGAGCAGAAATCAATGCTATCGAAACCAAAAAACAGTAGAACAGATCAATGAAACCAGAAGCTGGTTATCTGAAAGAATTAACAAAATTGATAAACCCCTAGCCAGTTTGTTCAAAAAGAAAAAGGAAAGGACCCAAATATATAAAATTCAGAGTGAAAGAGAGGAGATCACAACCAACACTACAGAAATACAAACAATAAGAGAATATTATGAGCAATTATACACCAATAAAATGGGCAATCTGGAAGAAATGGACAAATTCCTAGAAACATATAAACTACCAAAACTGAACAGGAAGAAATAGAAAATTTGAACAGAATAGAAAAATTGAACAGGCCCATAACTAGTAAAGAAATTGAATTAGTAATCAAAAATCTCCCAAAAAACAAGAGTCCAGGGCCAGATGGCTTTCCAGGGGAATTCTACCAAACATTTAAGGAAGAGTTAACACCTATTCTCTTGAAGCTGTTCCAAAAAATAGAAATAGAAGGAAAACTTCCAAACTCTTTCTATGAAGCCAGCATTACCTTGATTCCAAAATCAGACAAAGACCCCATTAAAAAGGAGAACTACAGACCAATTTCCCTAATGAACATAGATGCAAAAATCCTCAACAAGATACTAGTCAGATCCAACCAGATCCAACAATACATTAAAAGAATTATTCACCACGACCAAGTGGAATTTATACCTGAGATGCAGAGCTCATTCAGTATCTGCAAAATAATCAATATAGTACATCACATCAATAAAAGAAAGGACAAGAACCACATGATCCTCTCAATAGACGCAGAGAAAGCATTTGACAAACTACAGCCTCCTTTCTTGATAAAAACCCTCAAGAAAGTAGGGGTAGAAGGATCATACCTCAAGATCATAAAAGCCATATATGAAAGACCCACTGCTAATATCATCCTCAGTGGGGAAAAACTGAGAGCTCACCCCCTAAGATCAGGAACATGACAGGGATGTCCATTCTCACCACTGTTATTCAACATAGCATTAGAAATCTAGACTCAGCAATCAGACAACACAAAGGAATAAAATGCATCCAAATCAGCCAGGAGAAAGTCAATCTTTCACTCTTTGCAGTGACATAATACTCTATGTAGAAAACCCAAAAGATTTCACCAAAAAAACTACTATATCTGATCCAGGAATCCAGCAAAGTCACAGGATATAAAATCAATGCACACAAATCGGTTGCATTCCTATACACCAATAATGAAGCAACAGAAAGAGAAATCAAGAAATTGATTCCATTTACAATTGCACCAAAAACCATGACATACCTAGGAATAAACATAACCAGAGGTGAAAAATCTTTACACTGAAAACTATAGAAAGGTTATGAAAGAAGTTGAAGAATACACAAAAGAAATAGAAAAATATTCCATGCTCCTGGATTGGAAGGACAAACATTGTTAAAATGTCGATACCACCCAAAGCAATTAACATATTCAATGCAATATGAATATGCAATATAAAAATAACACCAGCATTCTTCACAGAGCTAGAACAAACAATCCTAAAATTTGTATGGAACCAGAAAAGACCCCAAATAGCCAAAGCAATCTTGAGAGAAAAAAAAACAAAAACAAAGCCAGAGGCATCACACTCCTGGACTTCCAGATGTATTACAAAGCTGTAATCATCAAGACAGTATGGTACTGGCATAAAAACAGACACTCAGATCAATGGAACAGAATAGAGAACCAAGAAATGGACCCACAAACATATGGCTAACTAATCTTTGACAAAGCAGGAAAGAATATCCAATGGAATAAAGACAGTCTCTTCAGAAAACGGTGCTGGGAAAACTGGACAGCGACATTCAGAAAAATGAACCTGGGCCACTTTCTTACACCATACACAAAAATAAACTCAAAAATGGATGAAAGACCTAAATATAAGACAGGAAGTCATCAAAATCCTAGAGGAGAGAGCAGGAAAAAACTTCTTTGACCTCGGCTGCAGCAACTTCTTACTCAACACATCTCCAGAGGCAAGGGAAACAAAAGCAAAAATAAACTATTGGGACTTCATCAAAATAAAAAGCTTCTGAACAGTGGAGGAAACAATGAACAAAACTAAAAGGCAACCAATGGAATGGGAGAAGATATTTGCAAATAACATATCAGATAAAGGGTTAGTATCCAAAATCTATAAAGAACTTGTCAAACTCAACATCCAAAAGACAAATAATCCAGTGAAGAATGGGCAAAAGATATCAATAGACACTTCTCCAAAGAAGACATCCAGATGGCCAACTGACACATGAAAAAAATGCTCTATATCACTCATCCTCAGGGAAATACAAATCAAAACCGCAATATCACCTCACACCTGTCAGAATGGCTAACATTAACAACTCAGGCAACAACAGATGTTGGTGAGGATGTAGAGAAAGAGGATCTCTTTTGCACTGCTGGTGGAAATGCAAACTGGTGCAGCCACTCTGGAAAACAGTATGGAGGTTCCTCAAAAAATTAAAAATAGAAGTACCCTATAACCCAGCAATTACACTACTAGGTATTTATCCAAGGGATTCAGGTGTGCTGTTTTGAAGGGGCACAAGTACCCCAATGTTTATAGCAGCACTGTTGACAATAGCCAAAGTATGGAAAGAGCCCAAATGTCCATCGATGGATGAATGGATAAAGAAGATGTGGTGTATATATATATATATATATATATATATATATATATACACACATACATACATACAATGGAGTATTACTCTGCAATCAAAAAGAATGAAATCTTGCCATTTGCAACTACGTGGCTAGAACTTGAGGGTATTATCCTAAGTGCAATTAGTCAGTCAGAGAAAGACAAATATCATATGACTTCACTCATATGAGGAATTTAAGATACTAAACAGATGAACATAAGGGAAGGAAAGCAAAAATAATATAAAAACAGGGAGGGGGACAAAACATAAGTGACTCTTAAATATAGAGAACAAACAGAGAGTTGCTGGAGAGGTTGTGGGAGGGGGGATGGTCTAAATGGGCAAGGGGCATTAAGGAATCTACTCCTGAAATCAGTGTTGCACCACATGCTAACTAACTTGGATGTAAATTAAACAATAAATAAATTTTTAAAATACATAAAAATAAAATAAAATATCCATTTGGTCTTTTGATTTAATTACAATTTATGGTATGTCTTCTATTTACAGAGCACTGTGCTAAGGATACTGCAAAAGACAGCTCTCTGCCATTCAGAAATTTTCCTCTAGTTCAGATGGGAAAACATGCACACAAATAAGTAGACCACAACACCGTGTATACTATGACCCTATGGTCATGAGAATAGTAAATGCTGCAGGAAATTAGTAAAGGAAACTATCTTTTCCAACATGGATTATTGGAGAAGACTTCATGAGGACATAGAATGTGAATTTGAAACTCAAAGGCCATATAATAATAATAGCTCAATATGGTGTTTTATGCACATATTTCTATTAAACCCTACAACAACCTTACAAAATAGGTACTATATTATCTGTAGTTACATATGAGAAACCTAAAAGCTAGTGGTATCAAGTAATTTCATTCAAGTTCCCATAGCTGAGAAGAGAAGATCAGGGACTCAAACATTGTCTACTTCAGAACCTTGGAGAGTACTTTCCAAAATGGGAGGTGGAGGTGGAGAATAATACAAATAAGAAAACAAAGTGAGGAAAGGTAAAGGGTGGTCAAAGAATGGGCTAACAGGACATCCCATTTTGACAGGGGGAAATAAGCTCAGTATGAGGTATTGGAAGATGACAGAAATGTTTGATGGAACGTGGACTCAATTATCTACAAATGTGAGTAGCTTTTAGGAAGAACCTCTAACAGAAGAGCATGTCTGGCAGCTATTTGTCCCATTTGTGTCTACCATCTCCCCTAGTGCTGACCACAACAAGTTTGTCATGAATTTAAGCCTGTGTTTATTTCACCTCTTTCTTTCTTATGCCCCTAGGAATTGATCTGACAACTCCTATATGAGGAGAGTTTCTATTTACACAGTCCTGCATTCAGGTGTCTGGACAGCTCATCCTCATGACATGACTCTCCTTTTCCACAACCCAAATAAATAAAAATGCCAATCAAAAGTCTTCAGTAGGGCAGGCTGCTTTTTTAATCTTGTAGTGTGTTTAGAGGGTAAGAGTGTGAGCAGGGAGACATGTGAGAGAGGGGAAATACTAGAGAATAACAGTGAGGTGACCTAGAGGAAAGATCTATCACAACTAAGAAAAACTCATTTATCTGCTCAGAGAAAAACAGTCAATTATGATTTTCAGTGAGGTCTTAGGAAGTGTGATATAAGCTGCCATTTAGCGAATAAAAAAGCCTTCTTATTTTTTTTAGGTGTATATTATCTATCATTATGTTTGACTTATAGAGAGTGATATCCTTGTGAAATGAAGGGGTCTAGTGAGTTTTCTTCAAAACACAACAATTAATTGTGCTGCTCCTTCAACTCTTTCCTACATGACCATTTTCGACCTAGACCTAATGTACTTTTAATCCTCATAGTCATATCACTGAGATTTTGCATTTACTAGACTACCTAGCTACTATCTTTTTTTCTTTTTCCAAATTAAAAAGAAACAAATGAGATGCACCTAGGTGGCTCAGTTGGTTAAGCGTCCGACTTTGGCTCAGGTTATGATCTTGGGGTTTGTGAGTTCAAGCTCTGCATTGGGCTCTGTACTGATAGCTCAGAGCCTGGAGCGTGTTTCGGATTCTGTGTCTCCCTCTCTCTGCCCATCCCCCACTTGCTCTCTCTCTCTCTCCCTCTCTCTCTCTCAAAAATAAATAAACATTAAAAAATGGGGGGGGGGTGCAGTGCCTGGGTGGCTCAGTTGGTTAAATGTGAAACTTCGGCTCAGGTCATGATCTTGCGGTTCATGAGTTCAAGCTCGCCATTGGGCTCTGTACAGACAGCTCAGAGCCTGGAGCCTATTTTGGATTCTGTGTCTCCCTCTCTCTTTGCTCCTCTCCCACTCCTGTTCTGTCTGTCTGTCTCTCTCTCTCTCAAAAATAAATAAACATTAATTTTTTTTTTAATTTTAAGGAAAGAAATGAAATGGTAAGTGCAGCCATTAACAGCTGCAGAATGAGTTAGAACTTCAAAACTCAAAGTGTCTAGATTGTTACTGGGTCTGGCCCTATACTGTAACTCCTACAGGGGTTGGTAGGTCTTTTCCTGTGACTGAGGTACAGGAGGAAATTCCAAAAGCATCAGGCATAGAATAATTTATATTTCCCATGGGGTTCTCCCCATTTCTCTAGGTATGGTCTCAGATTTGGGGTTCTCTTTTCAGGCATTTTTTTTTCTGATATAGTAATGTTTGAAACCTTGCTTTCAGTCACTAAAGAAGAGCAGCAAATATACATGAAATGCCTCCTTAGGAGATTCAGAGGTACTGGTAAGTTCTGCAGTAAGGAATTGCCTTCAGTTTTATTTCACCTGGAAGTCCCCATACTTTTCTTCTTGTAATAGCTATTATCATCCTGTAGACACATGTTAGGAAGCACTGTTATAGATGAAAATAAAGACATGCAACATCTGGCCTGTCAGACTGGATTATAATAAAAGTCTTTTGGGTTGACAGGAAAAAAAATGCATAACTGCAAGTGTATTTTTCATGCATCAAACACCTATAAATTACATATCCTAAATATGAACTATTATGATGGAATTTTAAATGCCCAAGATAAAAATAAAATAAATAAATCAGAGTTTATCATTTCAAGTTTCATTTTTATGCTATTTCCAACAGAAGTATACTCTCGTTCTCTAGAAATTTCCTTGAAATTTTTAATGAACATTCTAAATGTACCTGGGCTACATAGCCTGGCTTCTTATTCCACCTTTATAAATAGGTCTGACCCACTGAAAACTACAGAGATACAATTATGTGCCAGAAAAATACAACTGTAGATTTTTTTTTTTCCCAGAAACTGCAATAGAGCCCTCCTGTGGCTAATTTAATCCAACAAAATTTCCCTGATCTAAGCAGAAAAGCATATAAAGAAGCAGTTTTACTGCAGCTATAGCCATGGCAATGTGCTTTGAGTCTAAGAGCCCTGGGAATAAACAGCTCTATGACAAATATACATTCCCTTAGAAAGAGAAAATAAAGCCTAAGGATAGAAGGAAAAGAATTTACCTCTTTATTTTGCAGACAGTGTCTGAAGTCATTTTTATCAATTTCATGGCCGTAGTTTACCAGAAGGAAAGGCCTGGAATTTAGGAGCTATTGCAGCAGTGAGAAAATATGTGTACCTTAAAAAAGGAAAACCACCTATTTCCATGACTCAAATTTCCCAAATGTTAAATGAGAAAAGAAGTTTCCATTTATCCAGAAACAATTTATCTAGCAGATACTGTAGACTGAGTATCAGTGTCCTCCTAAAATTCATATGTTGCAAATCTAAATGCCCAGTGTGATGGTATTAGAGGTGGGAGGGGGGTATTTGGATGGTGATTAGGAATTAGTACCCTCATAAAAGAGGCATAAGAAAGCTCCCTTGCCTCTTCTCCCATGTGAGATTATAATGAGAGATGGCTATCAATGAGGAAGTATATTCTCACCAGGCATCAAATCTATCAGCACCCTGATCTTGGACTTCCCAGCCTCCAGAACTAAAAGAAATTAATTTACACTGTTAATAAGTCATCAACTTGTGATATTTTATTATAGCAGCCCAAACAGAGTAAGACAGAAATTGACAACAAGAGTGTAATGTCCTTAACAAACACATAAAAAATGTGGAAGCAGCTTTGGGACCAAGTATTGGGTAGAAGCTGGAAGAATTTTGAGGTGCATGCTAGAAAAAGTCTACATTGCCAAGAACAGACCATTAAGGTTGATTCTGGTATGAATCCAGAAAAAAAAGAAGAGAAAGCCACAGTCTTTTAAGGGAATACCTACATAATCCTGAACAAACATTGGTAGAAATATGGACAAGAAAAGCCATTCTGATGAGATTACAGATGGAAATGAGGAACATATTAGTGGAACAAAGACCATCCTTGTTATAAAGTGGCAAAGGACTTGGCTGAATTGTGTTCATATGTTTTATAGAAGGTAGACTGGAAAGTGATGATAAAATTGGGTATTTGGCTAAGGAAATATCTAAGCAAAGTATAGAAGGAATGGCCTGATCCCTCTTGGACTGCTTTATAGTAAAATGCAAGAAGAGAGAAATGACTTAAAAATGGAATTATTAAAAGAGGAGCAGAACTTAAAGATTTGGAAAATTATCACCCCATCTATATTGGAAAAAATGGGAAAAAGCCTATTCAGGAGAAAACACATAATGCATGGCCAAATTTGATAAAGAGATTAATATGAATCAGCTATCTCCACAGAGGCTTGGAGCTATTCTTCCAGATAATGGGGAGATTAGTCAGCCATCTAAACACAAGTTGTATGGGAAAACACCCAGTCTTCCTTCCTGTGTGTCTACCTTACTCTAACACTACTGCCACACTCACAACACTTCTGACACCAAATGTGGGGGGGATTTCTCCTACCAAGCAGTTCTCTAGACACCAGCTGGGTGTCCTATAACTTAACTCAATTCTGACACTACCCAGAGATAGCATATGATCCCACAGATTAAAGGCTCATTCCCACAAGACTGTTCCCACCCCACTTCAGATGTCAATCACAAGTCCCCACTGTCACCCTTGCTTCTGACTAACAGGCTATAAACCTGAGGCTCCCACAATCCTCTCCTCAGATTCAATTAATTTGACAACATCTCACAGAACTCAGGGAAACACTTATTTACCATTTACCTGTTTATTAAAAGATATGATAAAAGATACAGAAGAACTGTCAGACGAAGAGATGAATTGGATGAGGTCTGGGAGGGTCCTGAGTACAGAAGCTTCTGTCCCTGTGGAGTTGGGGTGTGCCACCCTCCCAGTATGTACGCATTCACCAACCTGGAAGCTCTCGGAAGCCCCTACTACTAGAATTTTATGGAGGTCTCCTTACATAATGTTAAAAATAAAACCACAGGCCCAAAATGGCATCACTCAGGCCATGTCACTAAACCAGAGCTTAATACCTAACCTAACTGCAGTTTCAACCTCGCCCAGAAATGTAAATCTTAAGTGGTCAGTCAGGAATTTTCTGATAAGCACCAATGAAGTAATCTGTCACCAGGGCCCTCTCAATTCCCTAAGGAATATAAAGTAATCTACATAAGACTTCCCCCTAAGGAAAGATGATCTTGCTTGGAACAATCCTTCCTTTTCTTTTATTAATGACTTTAGTGCCCTATCCTACTTCCCATAAAAACCTTCCATTTTGTTCAACTCCTCAGAGCTCCCCTCTACTTGCTAGAAGGGATGCTACCATGATTCATAAATCACTTAATAAAGCCAATTAGATATTCAAATTTACTCACTTGAATTTCTGTTCTTTAACATTAGGCATGATCAGTTATTAACTCTTTTTCCAGCTCAGCTGAAAGTTCCAAGCTTCTAACCATGGCTTGGTCTTTCTGGTAATCAGCTCACATCTAGGAGCCCACCCAGAGTCACCTCATTAGAACAAAAAATGCTCATGGTGCTCTTAATACTTAGCAATTTACAAGGGTTTCAGGAGCCCTGTGCAGGAACCAGGGTCAAAGACCTAATATTTATATTTTCTGTTACTTCTGTTATCTGTTATCTTCTGTTATTCTTTTAGGCCAAGACCAATATCCAAGACAATGGAAAGGCATTAGAGGTCATCAGAACTGCCCCTCCTGTACAGACTCAGAGTACAATGGGGCAGAACATTTTCAAAAGAGGGGCCACCACCGCCAGGTGCCGTCTTACAGCATAGGCTCTGCTTCCCCCCACTCCAACACCCTATTCCTCTGCACCCCAGGCTGGGGTCCAGCAGGCCCTGGTGAAGCATAAGCTGGGCTCAGCAAAGCCTAGGGGACATGGTTGCCTCCTCCTAGATTTCTAAGGATGCCTCCAAGAACCTCAGGGTCCAGGCAAAGAACCACAATGGAAGTGGAAACACCACAGAGAGCCCAAACTAGGGCAATGCCCAGCAGAACCATGAGGGTGAATACTACCTCATTACCCCAGACTGGTAGTCACCACTGTGCGGTCCCAAACAAGAGAGCCACAGGTACACAACGCCAATCCACAAGAACCACAACATAAGCTGTGCCAAGCAAACCATAGAGGCAGGGTCACCCAGAGCTTTGGGGACTCAAATTCCACCTGGCAAATTCCACACTCCTGTGTGTCTGGAAGGCAGAACCTCCAACCCAAAGGTCCTATAGGGCTGAACATCGAGTCAAAGATTATTTTCAAACCTCAAGGTATAACAATTTCACATTTGAAGTTTGGACTTGCTCAAGCCTTTTCTTTCCTATTTCTCCCTTTTGGAATGTGAGTGTTTATCCTATTCCTGTCCTGTAATTAATTGTATTTTGGAAGTGCATAACACATTTGACTTCACAGGTCACAGCTGGAGAGGAATTTGCCTCAAGATGAATCAATCATATCTTGAGTGTCACCCATATCTGATTTAGATATTCAGATGAGACTTTGGACTTAGACTTTTGAGTTGATGACACATGATAAAGACATAAGTTGGGGGGGAGGGGGGGTGCAGGGTAAGGGCAAAATTCTGTTATAGCAACCCGAACAGACTAAGACAGCAGACCTCAATTTATCAAGATACAAACTCAAAACCAGAAAGTAATAGAAAAGAAAACAAACATATTGTTCTAAACTTGACTTATTTACTGGTGTTCCTTGTTACGGACCAGAGAAGGTTTCTTTTATGTTGTCTGTTGACTATCTGAGGACCTGAAACACAACTGCAAGACCTACTTCTCATCTAATTTCCCCACACATCTCACAGTCTTGGCTACCTCTCTAATGATGCTTTCTTATCTCTCTTGCCTCAAAGCTTCCATGGACCACTCTGATAACCAGTACATTACTGGTTCATTCTGGCCTGTGGAACCCTCTTCCCATAAACTGCCCTCATGTGCAATGGCCGCCCTCTTCCCAACCCTGATGTAACCTATACCGAAGTACATGAACTGAATAATTATGAAAATTCACTTCCTTCCTGAGGAAAGAGCTCCTGGTAAGTCTGCTTGGGTGAACTTCCACTGATTCTAGGTAGGGTGGTATACAGTGGCTAAATCATTTTGGGGTTTTGTGGATATGTCTAGGAACTTACAGAGACCAATTCACAGTATCTCACACAGTATCTCACACCCAGTGAATATCTGTTAAATGATATTTTAACAGACTGATGGGTGGATAGATGGGTATACAAAAATAAAATGGGTGTTAGACATCAATTTTATTCTTTTTCAAATATTTTTTTACTTATTAAAAAAATTTTTTTAATGTTTATTTACTTTTGAGAGAGAGAGAGAGACAGAGTGCGAGCAGGGGAGGGGCAGAGAGAGGGAGACACAACTCAAAGCAGGCTCCAGGCTCTGAGCTGTCAGCACAGAGCCTGATGCGGGGCCTGAACCCACAAATTGCAACATCATGACCTGGACTGAAGTCGGAAGTTTGACTGAGCCACCCAGGCACCCCTCTTATTCAATTTTTTTTAAGTTTATTTACTTATTTTGAGAGAGAGAGAGAGAGCACTAGCAGGGGAGAGGCAGAGAGAGAGGGAGAGAAAGAAGCCTAAGCAGGCTTCACACTCAGCCCTGAACCTGACGCAGAACTCAAATCCATGAACCGTAAGATCATGACCTGAGTGGAAACCAAGAGTCCAACACTTAACCAAATGAACCACTGAGGTGCCTCAAAATCAATTTTCTTCTTCTTTTTTCTTTAAGTAGGTTTCATGCCAAGTGTGGAGCTCAACACAGGGCCTGAACTTGCGACCCCGAAATTAAGACCTGAGCTGAGATCAAGAGTCGAATGCTTAACTGACTGAGCCACCCAGGCACCCCTTTATTCTTAATTTTTAAGTAAAACATTATGTTCATTATGACATATATATATATATATATATATATATATATATATATACATATATATGCTTCTACAGTTAAAAAAAATTAAAAAGAAGAGGGGTGCCTGGGTGGCTCAGTTGGTTAAGTGCCCAACTCTTGGTTTCGGCTCAGGTCATGATCTCACATGTTGTGAGTTCAAGCCCTGTGTCAGGCTCTGTGCTGACAGTGCAGAGCCTGCTTCAGATTCTCTCTGTCCCTCTCTCTCTGTTCCTCCACCACTAGCCTCTCCCACTCAAAATAAATAAACATTTAAAAATAAATAAATAAATAAATAAATAATAAAAAGGAGAGCTTGGTGCCTTCTATATCTGATAATCTTTTATGTGGATACCCATACAATAGCGGACAATGCTAGCTATCATAACAAATTAATGCAGACATTTTAAATTTTTTTTAATGTTTATTTATTATTGAGAGACAGACACAAAGTGTGAGCAGGGGAGGGGTAAAGAGAGGGGGAGACACAGAATTTAAAGCAGGCTCCAGGCTCTGAGCTGTCAGCACAGAGCCTGACGCGGGGCTCGAACTCACAAACTGCGAGATCATGACCTGAGCCAAAGTCGGTCGCCTAACCAACTGAGCCACCCGGGCGCCCCAATGCTGACATTTTAATGGGTCAATATTATAAAAGTTTATTTCTTGCTCATAAAGCAGTTCAATCAAGTTAGCTGTCCATGTTAGGTGGTTTTCCTCCCCACAATGATTGACAGATCCAGGTTTCTTCTACATCGTGGCTCTGTTATATCCCCGAGGGCCTCATTATCCAGTTATCCGAGGGGGAAGAAAAGGTGGAGAAGGCACACACACGTCTTGAGAAAATCTGGCCTGGATGACATACATCTCTTTTATTCACATTCCATCAGCAACGGTTAAACACCTGGCCATACCCAGATGCAGCGTTAGTAAAGTGCCTGCCTGGATATCTGCCGCCTACCTAGGACACATTAATGGTAAGGAAACGTGGGCACAAACTTTTGGTGAATACCTACCTATCTCTGTTCAACTTCAAAAGAAATACAAAACTATTAACAAAGTTTTTTTTAATGTTTATTTATTTATTTTGAGAGAGAGATAGTGCGTGAAAGCAGGGGAAGGGCAGGGGGTGGGGGTGGGGAGAGAATCCCCAGCAGACTCAAAACTCAGTGCTGAGCCCGACACAGGGCTCAATCCCACAATGGTGAGATCCTGAGCTGAGCTGAAATCAAGAGTTGGATGCTCAACCAAACGAGCTACCCAGGCACCCCTAGCAAAAATTATTTTTAATGAAAATATTCAATGCTATTTTCAAAAGAGCACTCTCATATACTGCTTCTGTCAGCACAAAGCCTGCTTCGGATCCTGTGTCCCCATCTCTTTCTGCCCCTCCCCCACTCGTGTTTTCTCTCTCTCTCTCAAAATAAATAAATTTTTTAAAAATTTTTAAAAAGAAAAAAAATTTTTTAAAGATAATATTCCAAAATATTTTAAAGCTTTATGTATTGAGATGTTGACCACAGTTATTTAGAATAATGAAAAATTAGAATAGTGGAAACATACTACTAAGAGAATAGTTATGTTGTCAAATGGCATATTTATGTAGCCATTGAAATATTTATGAATCACTTTAATAGTATTTGTTATAAAGCTTAATTTTTTAAGCAGTTACAAAATTGTATGTGTAGTATATCTTAATTATGTAAAAAACTGTAAGAAACATGTAGGAAAACACTGAATATACTAAATATTTGCTGAGTTTGCTCCTAAGAGGTGGGATGTAGTAATTATCTTTTTATTTTTTCACACTATTCAAATTTTCTAAAATTAATGTATATTATAAATTTATATTCAGAAAAAACTAACTTAGGGGATGAGGAGAACAGCCTTATACAAGATAGATATTATTGGCAGAATTTGATTGGATCCTTCTAGTAACTGCTCCACCTCCTATTTCCAGGCTATTTTCCCTATTCTTGATCTTGGCGGCTGCTTGTGAAGTTCCCTGTAACATACTAGTAAACTTGTATCAACTGAGTTTGTTTTTTCCAACACTGCCTTTTGTTGTTGTGTCATTTACTATTTCCTGACAGTAACAATAGTTGCTCAGAATTTTAGGTCTGATCAACTCTGTGATACTCAAAGAATAAAATGGTTGAAGTCATTATTTTAAGGAGACTGATCTGGAGCAGGGTGTCTGGAAGACTGGGGTATGATAATGACTTACATATTTTTTATACCTCTTTGATGTGAATATCAGGAATGCTGACTACATGATGTCTACAGGACTCTTCAGTAGACTGTGAGCTCCTGGAACAGAGCAATTGCATTATTTTGGTTTCCCCAGTGCCTAACATAGCCCTGACACATAACTGCTGCTTAATAAATGTTTCAAACGAATAAATGAGGAAAGTAGGAAAGGAAGGATGAGTAACTATTTAATAATGGTGACTGCTATTCTGAATACTAGTGCAGATTAGCCACTCAACTAATATTTAGTGAGCAAATATTGAGTGCTTGTTTGTTCTAGGAACTAGATTCCAAGATATAAAAATTGGATTGGTGAATCAGTTTCATCCAGTGTATATGTGAAGATCTGGGACCCTCTGAAGGCTTTTTAAGATGTGTTTGGATCATCCACCTAGTGCTAACTAAAGGCTACACAGTCTCAGGGCTACTGATGTCCATTAAGCATAGTCAGGCAGACCAGAGTTTGGTTATTGATTAGTCAGGTAGTTTGCCAGGGTCAAGTGGTCAGAGAGCATTGCGTGTGGTGTCAAAGGTTAATGTAACAGCTCATCTGCAGCCCATCAGTGTAGCAGCCGCCTGGGATCAACTCTGCCTGAAGCTTCTGCTGTGTTGTAATCTGGCAATTTAGACAAAAATTATCCCTTCCCATCTCTCCATTTCCTCCAGACTTAACACAGTCACCTGGATGTCCCTAACTGGGTCTTCAACGATCAATAGTTCCTGAAAGGAGTCCTTTGTATAGGATAGGCTGGGTATCTAAATGCCCTATGGGCTCCGGGCCTTGTCAAAGCTGGTGTCATTCTCCAGAGGTGGGCAATGGCCTTAGTCACCAGGATTCATCTCATCCTTGATTGCTAGGATGAATGATTTCCCCCATTTGGAGCCCTATGAATTGATTTGTCTAAGGATGTAATTCTTACACCTGTGCCACTTTATGTGGTTGTCATGCCATGAATACTGCTTCAATGCCAACTATGGCTGTGTCCCAAGACCTGTGATCCTAAGTGGCATCCTGTCTTGTCTTTAATTTGCAGCAGCTCTCATAACAAATGCAGCAAGAAGTGTTTAAGAAGCTAGATGACATCTGTGGTCTTGAAAGCATGTAAAAATTTATTATTTAATACTTGTTAAAAATTTCTTTCATCAGGAGCTTAAAGTTAGCTGAATAATAGCATCAGTCACTCTTTTAAAGAATACATGGGAATGCTTGATTACATATTATTTTATTAATCCACGTTTCACTAATGACGAGGGACCATAAGGCAGGCTGAGCGCAAAATACAAGCTAGCATTACCACCCCTCCCCCCCACGCCCCCACACCTCACACCACCCCACTCCCTTGTGGGATGTGTGTGATATCCCTCAGGCACTCCTGGCTGCCCAAGAACAAAGGAAAGGAAAGAAAACAAATGGTTAAGTGATACAGATCACAGTCCTACAGTACACGAATATCCATCAGTTTACAAATATCTTAGTAAGTTACAAGAAAAGGCAATCTTATCAATAACCTAATCTTCAGAAACCTGTAGATTCAGTTTCCTAGAGCCCCAACATCATCACCCCTCCATAGTGATATGGGGACCAAAGGCAAGAAGGAAATGGCAGGGGGGCGCCTGGGTGGCGCAGTCGGTTAAGCGTCCGACTTCAGCCAGGTCACGATCTCGCGGTCCGTGAGTTCGAGCCCCGCGTCGGGCTCTGGGCTGATGGCTCAGAGCCTGGAGCCTGTTTCCCATTCTGTGTCTCCCTCTCTCTCTGCCCCTCCCCCGTTCATGCTCTGTCTCTCTCTGTCCCAAAAGTGGATAAACGTTGAAAAAAAAAAAAATTTAAAAAAAAAAAAAAAAAAAAAAAAAGAAGGAAATGGCAGGTAGAAATAAATTTCCTTATAACCTGCATCCCATAGACAAATAGTTGAGGCAAATATAGAGTATAACATTTCTTCAGGAAACCCCTACTGTCCTAATGTTAATTCCTTACTAGAGGGAAAACAACCTTAGCTTGACAACAGCAAGGCCTCAGGTATCCTAGGAGTCGTCTTTAGCATATCAAAGTCCTTTTGGAGGCCTTCCTTTTGCCTTTACCTCCCCAACCCCATGTTATATAACCAGTCATTCTTCACAACCCCAGCACAGCTCTTTCTGCCCACTGGTCCTGTCCCTGTGCTTTAATAAAATCACCTTTTTTGCACCAAAGACATCTTCAAGAATTCTTTCTTGGCCATCAGCCCCAAACCTCATGAACCCCCACCATCACCCCAAAACCTCATCACTAATAGCCTACAACCTAAACCCAGCAACTTCTGGCTGTAAAAGAGTTCTACATTTCATTGTGACTACTGCAGCAGTGTGTGTGTGTTTTCTCAAACTGTACTGTAGTTAGGATCCTTGTCTTTTTTTATCATTTTATTTGGTTTTAGAACCTGGAACTATGCCGTCTTGACATTTATTTTACTTGTCACTCTATAATTCTGGTAGGCCATATCTGAATTTTCATTCTTTAGAATTCTACAGAGCCATGTCCATGTACCTTCTTTTACAAACATTTCTCATTAAATGTGTGTGTGTGTGTGTGTGTGTGTGTGTGTGTGTGTGTGTATGATAGTTATTTAAGGGAAAATCAAAGGTCCTGCGTGATGTGGGAAACAAAGGCAGAAGGAAATGTACATAAAATTAAATTTACTTATAACCTGCAGCCCAATGACAAATACTTGAGGCTGGCAGAGTATATATAAATATATATATTCATTCCTCCAGAAACTCCCTACTGTCTTAATGTTAATAATTTTTGCTAGAAGGAAAAACAACCTTAGCTTGACAATAGCTAAGCCTCCAGGTTCCTGTGAATCTTCTTCAGCATATGAAAGTCCTTTTTGAAACTTCCCCCCTGGCCTTTACCTCCCCAACTCCCAAGTATGTAATCAGTCACTCCTTGCAATCTCACAATCTCAGGGCAGCTTTTTCTGCCCACAGGTCCTGTCCCCGTGCTTTAATAAAACCACCTTTTTGCACCAAATATGTCTCAAGAATTCTTTCCTGGGCATAGGCTCCAAACTCCAACGTTTTCCACATCACTAGCAATCACCAATCACTTCTTTCTTCATATAGAGGATTTTTCTACAGAAGCCCACCAGCACCAACACCAACAATAAAACATCTGTTTTAAAGTATGGTGATGATAATTACATCACCCCGATTTGGCAAAAAAAGAAAAATAATCCAAATAGATATAATTTTCTCCCCCAGCAAGGTCAGCAATCTTATACAAATCTATGGACATATTGTAGCTTAATTTGAGGGAAACTTGGCTTTGTCTCACTAACACACTTTTATTTCTTAAAAATAAGAGGCAGGGGCACCTGGAAGGCTTAGTCGGTTGAACATCCGATTCTTGATTTCGGCTCAGGTCATGATCTCACAGTTGTGAGACACAGCCCTATGTCAGGCTCTGTGCTGACAGCATGGTGCCTTCTTGGGATTCTCTCTCTCCCTGCCCCTCCCCCCAAATAAATTTAAAAACATTTTTAAAAATAATAAGAGACAGACTACTGTAGAGGCTGCTTTTAGGCAACAGGCTTGAGCAATGGAAACTTGAGCCAGGCAAAAGGACCCACAGTGACCACTGAGCTGAATGCAAACAGGCTTAGTAAGTGACCCACCTGGAAATGTCCATAGGCTCTAACCAATGGGCTACTTACACCCAGGCACAGTTCCCAAGATTACCATAAGAAGGGAAAATTCCATAGCTTCCCATACTTCCTCACTCCACCCTATAACTATAGACCCTCACCATCGCCTCATGGCAGTCTCTCCTTTGCTGTCCTGCCCACTGCTCCCTTGCCGTGTATTCAATAAACTTCTGTCTCTTTTGTTCTGCCTCAGGCGGATCTTTTCACCACCTGTGCCCCGAGCCCCCATCCAGTCAGAGTGCACCACAACCACTCAATTGGTAGGTGGCAGGTTTAATAAGCAAGGGAACTCACACATGAGGCTTGTCTTGGATGGCTGCAAGACAAGCAGATCTCTGCAACTGCTTGCCAGAATCTTGAAGTTTATAGAGAGACCTTATATGGGCTTAGTCACATACACATCCAGATGGTCTCAACACCACATTACTATCTTAAGGCTATGTCCTTGGTGCAGCTGCTAGTGTGGAAAGGCAAGCATAATGCACACTCCAAGGACAGAAGAAAGGATGAGGAGCCTCTGATTGCCCAGCAATAGCCTGAGAGTCAAACAGAGGTCACGTCCTTTCAGGACCTCCTCCCACATCCTGGGAAGCAAGAAAGTTATTTTCCCCCAAGTAGTGACAAAGAAATCTGTCAACCAACTTAAAGAAGGCAGCTGAAAATAATTAATTGTTGTATAGCCTCATTTCCTCTTTTTTGGAAAAAAAGGGACCCAAAGCTCTATTCACCTTTGATAAGGGGATGTTCAAAGGCTATATCTAAAAAGATGCATCCTTTACATATGAATTTCCTATGTTAATTCATATAGAATTTTTAAAAACACAAGTGTTTCTCTGAACTATAGATCTCATTCAGTGCAATTACGTAGCTGTCTAAATCCCACTGATTGCTACAGAGCCAATATTACATAGTGTTGAGAGTACTCTAGACTGTCAAACTACTTGGCTTTGAATTCCACCTCCATGCTTGCTGTGTGAACTTGAACAACCCATTTGACCTCTCTGAGTCTTAGCTGTCCTAGCTATAAAAATAGTAATTTCCCCAAGGATTGACATGAAGATTAAATCAGTCAATACATGTAAAGCATAAAGAAAAGTACCAGTGTACGGTAAATACTACATTATTATATAACAATTTCATATGCTAAATCTCACTGAATTCTGTCAAAAAGTCAAAAATTGCTATATCTGTGCCTGTTTAAATAAAATACTTAATGATAATTGAAAACTTTTATCAATAATTGCTTTGTTTCAGGACGGTGGGCACTGATACTCTAAAGAAGTACACCAAATTTGGTAAAATCAGTTCCATAAAATTATTGTGGAATAAATGTGCAAACTGAATGAAAGACACTAAATTTCAAACGTTGAATTAAAATAGAAACTTCATTTACATTCTATCAAAAATGGTTGCAAAATTATCTTAACGATTAAAAAAAAAAAAACCCAAAAATACCTGAACTATTATTCAGGGCAAAGTTTTGGTTGTAAACTTGAAAGTATGCATAGTAAGTGGATTTTTATGGGTTTCAGTTGCCAATCTGGTAGGATTCAACTAAAAATAGCAGTAATAAACCTTCCAGTTAACACAGCATATTAAAAATATCCACTTTCCTCCTCTTTGTATGATACCTCACTAAAACAAAAACTGAGGAGGGGCGCCAGGCTGGCTCAGTGGGTTCGGCCTCCAACTCTTGATTTCAGCTCAGGTCATTATCTAGAGGTTCTTGGGTTCAAACCCCATGTCAGGCTCTGCACTATGAGCTTGTGAGTCTATCCCTCTTCTCTCTCTGCCTCTCTCCTGCTCATGTGTGCTCTCTCTCTCAAAATAAATAAATGAACTGGGGTACCTGAGTGGCTCACTCAGTTAAGTGTCTAACTCTTGATTTCAGCTCAGGTCATGATTTCACAGTTTGTGAGTTTGAGCCCCATGTCGGTGACAGTGCGGAGCCTGCTTGGGATTCTGTCTCTTTCCCACTCTCTCCCTACTCCTCCACCACTCATGCTGTCTCTGTCTCTCCCAAAATAAATAAATAAACTTAAAAAACTGAGGAGGTAAAGAAAAAAAAAGTTAGGAGGTATAGACCCACAAGAACAAAGATAAGAGGAAAAGAGACAACAGAAAAATGCCCACAAACATCTAGAAACTGGGGATGCCTGTGTGGCTCAGTCGGTCAAGCGTCTGACTTTGGCTCAGGTCATGACCTTGCAGTTTGTGGGTTCAAGCCCTATGTCAGGCTGTGTGCTGACAGCTCAGAGCCTGGAGCCTGCTTCGGATTCTGTGTCTCCCTCGCTCTCTGCCCCTCCCCCACTTGTGCTGTGTCTCTCTCAAAAATAAACAAACATTAAAAAAAATTTTTTTAATCTAGAAACTGAATGACATGTGTCAGTTGTGTCCCCACAAAACACACATTGAAGGTGACCTTATTTGGAAATAGGGTCTGTGTGGATATGATCAAGATAGAATGAGGTTATAATTGTGGGAGACACTTTTAGGCAAACAGACTTAAGCAATGGAATACAGAAAGGGCTATGGTGACCACCTGGCTAAATACAGACAGGCCCATCAGGGGACCCAACCTGAAATATCCATAGGCCCCAACTGACCAATGGGCTATTGACAACTAGGCACAGTTACCAAAAAAGGGAATATTCCATACATGGCCATACCTCCTCACCCTCTCTCCTTAAAGGGCTCTTGGGTGTCTCCGTCGGTTGAGCATCCAACTCTTGATTTCAGCTCAGGTCATGATCCCAGGGTCATGGGATTGACCCATGTTACTCTCGTGCTCTCTCTCTCTCTCTCTCTCTGAAAAAAAAAAAAAAAGGTGTGTGTGTGTGTGTTTTAAAGTAGCCCCCTCCCACTGTTGTCTCTCCCCTGCTGTTGTTGCAACAGTCTCTCCCCTGATGTCCTGCCTGTCACTCCCTTGTGGTATATTCAAATAAACTTCTACCTCCTCTTTTGTTCTGCCTTGGGTGAATTCTTTCACCTCCCCCACCACTGGCTTCCACCTGATGGATGGTTGCCCCACATTTGGGGCACCCATCTGATAGGGAGACATCCCATTTAGGCACCCATTAGAGTGGACCCTAATGTAATAACGTGTCCTTATTAAAAAGAGGGATATTTGGGCCCTGGGAGAACACCATGTGCTGATGGAGGCAGAGACTGGGGTGATGCATGTACAAGCCAAGGAATGCCCAGTACTGGCAGCAACCACCAGAAGCTAAGAGGGAGTCATGGAGCCCACAGAGTCCCCAGGAGAAACCAACCTTCTGATACCCCCCCTTTTTTAATGTTTTTTTATTTTTGAGAGAGAGAGAGAGAGAATATGAGCAGGAGAGGGGCAAAGAGAGAGGGAGACACATAATCTGAAGCAGGCTCCAGGCTCTGAGCTGTCAGCACAGAACCCAAGGTGGGCTTGAACTCACAAACCATGAGATCATGACCTGAGCCAAAGTTGGAGGCTTAACCGACTAAGCCGTCCAGGTGCCCTTCTGGTACCTTGATGTCAGATCTCTAGCATCCAAAACTGTGAGAGAATAAATTTCCATTGGTTTAAGCCACCCAGTTTGTGGTAATTTATTATGACAGCCCTAGGAAATTAATACAGCACTAAACAGATGGACTGATGAAGACTCATACAGCCCAGAGGAAAATGAAACCCAAGTGTTTTCAGAGGCAAGGCCTGGAAGCAACCTAATTGACACTGCAAAACCTCACAAAGGCTCAGGAATTGAAAGCAGCAGATATCCCAGATGGTGTGAGCTGAAAAGAGAAGGTTAAAAGTCCTGGAGGCAATTAGATTCCTAGATTCCCCACCACACCAGACAAGGTCAGGGAAACATTCTCCACTTGCGCATTCCCAACCTGGAACCTGCAGAATTATTTCTTTTCTGAGATATCAAACCTGAAGGACCATGATTCAGGGATACCAGCCACAGCTGAAAACAAAGATACCATATGGAATAGAGGTTTAGGTGAAGGTATATATACAGAAATTATCAAGATTTCCAGCCTCCTTTCCCCTTTGGGCTCCAAGAAAACTGGTAAATCCCCCAAGCAAGTAATGAGAAGGTTACTCTCAGGAAGAAGACAAATAAGTGGGCCCTTGCCCCATCATCTTACAATTTGCTCAGCAGATGACAAGCCCTTGCCCATGTCCCCAAAGCACCTTTGTAGAGCAGGGCTTTTATATATGAATTGACACCAAGGACCACCACACAGCTGAGAAACGTCTCTTGCATAAAGGACAAAGAAGCCACATATAAACAACCAACCAAAAAAAGACTGAAAAGAATCAACATCAATGCAGGGTTATGTAGAAAACATTTTAAAAACTATAATTTATGTCTTCAGACTTAAGAGGCACTACATCCATTAAAAAAAAAAAAGAACATGATGCTATAAAAAGAACAGAAAATAAAAAGAGCACTTAGAAATTAAAGTACAAGCATACCTCATTTTATTGCCCTTTGCTTTATTGCACTTGCAGATACTGCATTTTTTTTTTTAACAAATTGAAAGTTTGTGACAGCCCAGCATTTAGCAAGGCCATCTGCGCCATTTTCCCTACAGCATTTGCTCACTTTGTGTTTCTGTGTCACATTTTAGTAATTCTCAGAACATCTAAAACTTTGTTGTTATTATTATACGTGCTATGGTGATCTGTGATCAGTGATCTTTGATGTTACTATTGTAATTGTTTTGAGGTGCCATGAACCAAACCCATATGACAGCAGACTTAACCAATGTTGTGTGTGTTGTGATTGTCCCACTGACTTGTTGTTCCCATCTCTCTCCCTCTCCTCAAGCCTCCCTATTTCCTGAGACACAATACTGAAATCAAGTCAGTTAATAACCCTACAATCGTCTCTAAGAGTTCAAATGAAAGGGAGAGTCTATCTGTTAGAGTAGGCATGTAGTTAGGCTTTCCCATGATGCCTGGAGGTAAGCAAAGGGGAAGTCAAGGCCCTTTATCAGAAAAGTTAGCAACCTGTCCTGGTAGCATTCCATAAACAAGGCCACAGGAGCCAGATCAAACCAGACAGACCCAAGATAAAGAAGGCCATAGACCCTGACCAAGTAGGGGAGAAAAGACATGAAACCTTGTTCTCCCAGAAATTCCCTACCTGAGTAATAAATATTCCACACCTTAGTTAACAACAGTCAATACAGGATAGAGACCAATCCTGGAGGCAGCTCTCCCTAGAGGATGCCCACCCTCACATCTCCAGAGTGTACTCTCTCTTTTATAGACTCTTCACTTGTGCCACTCAACCAATGTGTCTGGTCCATCCTTGATTTCTTTTCTTGCGATGACACCAAGAGCCTCCAGCAACATCCCGGGCATGGGCTGGGCAAAGGCCTCAGGGCCCAGAGATCTCCCCAGTTCACCCAGCAACATATTTTTGTGACCACAAAAAGACATGTTGAGTGACACTCTTCATCAGTGAGTTTCCAACTCTTACCTCCCTTGTGCTGGAAAGTTGGTCAAGAACCATACTTCCTTGGGGCACCTGGGTGTCTCAGTTGGTTAAGCCTCTAACTTTAGCTCATGTCATGATCTCATGGTTCGTGGGTTTGAGCCCCGCATTAGGCTCTCTGTTGTCAGCACAAACCCCAATTTGGATCCTCTGTCCCCCTCTCCTTCTGCCCCTCCCTTCACCCTCCCACCCTCCCCCCACAGCCCCACCCCCAGCACGCACTTGTGTGCCCTCTCTCTCTCTCCAAAATAAATAAACATTTTTTAAAAAGAAGAAGGAACCATACCTCCTTTGTTCTAGTCTTTCTTTCCAATCTACCTGGGAAGGAGACAGTCTGGGAGCATTTATGAGAGACTGATTTTCAGCTCCAAAGAAGAAAGGCACACTTGCTCCATCCCATAGAATGGTGTTCTTAGGCAACTAAGAACCTAGGGGAAGTGTCTGAGGTCATTCCTGGAGATGTGGAGCAGTCCTATGGGGAACCCCCTCTCATGGTAATTAATTTCTGGCTCACCCAGGGATGCACACATAAGGATTGATCGATCATCCAGGGATCTGAGCCCCCGTGGCAGTTTCACACAGCTGCTGGGAGAAACTGAGATACATAGAAGAGTGATGCATGGCCACCAACTCACAAACAGTACACCAAGATCCATTACATCAATCCCTAGGTGACTAATATTCCCAAGCTGTCTCTAGCTCTGCAAAATCTGTTTCTTAGGCATGGGACACTCTGACCTGACCTTCACCTCTGTCTAGCTTCAGCTGCTTCCTCTCATTCTTATTTCCGAAATATTCTTTGTTGAGATGTTGCCCCTAGAGGGGGCGCTAGGTCCCTTGAGAAGTTTTGCCGGCTATTGCAAAGGTCCTGGACGATTGCCTGCCCGCTCAGACTGTTGTATCTGTGCAAGATACCATAAAATAGGCTATAAACCAGTTTACTCCCTGGCAAAGGACCCCAGCTATTGAGATTTCCTCCTGTGAGTCTGCCTTATTCACCACTTAATTAAATGTGACTCAACCCAAATAATTCAGGGATACAGATATTTGGGGGGGAAAAAGGTTAGTTTCACAGGAACTGACAGCAAAGTGGGAGAGATCAACAGATATCTATGGGTCAGACAAGAAATATTCAATGAAAGGGACTTCCAACCCTGGTAGCCATTTTTGGTCACCAACTGTTTGAGAGGCCTATCAGAACAAAGACAGTGGGATATTCAGAGAACTTGAAGTCATGATGATGATGCCTGTTCCCAAAGTATCCACCCTGGGACATCAGAGCTAAATTATCGGGTCTTTGGGAAGGCTTCCGCTTCAAGGACTGCAGATGCCAGCACCAAGCATGGGCTCTGGGATGCCAGGGCCAGCACAGTTGCCACACAACATGCTGGCCACAGCTGTGATGACAGAATGACAAGCAGACAGCAGGTTGGGGATGCCATCAAAAGTAGCAGGCTGAGGGGTGCCTGGGTGGCTTGGTCGGTTGAGTGTCTGACTTAGGCTCAGGTCATGATCTCGCGGTTCGTAAGTTTGAGCCCCACATCTGGCTCTGTGCTGACAGCCTGGAGCCTGGGGCCTGCTTCAGATTCTGTGTCCCCCTCTCTCTCTGCCCCACCCCTGCTTGTGCTCTGTCTCAGTCTATCAAAAATGAATAAACATTAAAGAAATTAAAAAAAAAAAAAGGAAGTAGCAGGTTGATCCATTTGCCATCAGAACTCTCCAGGAGAGTTCACATCTGAGATCCTATCAGGTTCCCAAGAAGGAGGGAGCTAACCTTCCCCAGGAAAATAGGACTCTAGGTTTCTAATAATGGGAGCCCTTATTTTGTTGCTCCTTATTTCATCACAGGAGTCAGCCTTCTCCCTGAAGGC
Source organism: Lynx rufus (assembly GCF_022079265.1). NCBI lineage: Eukaryota > Metazoa > Chordata > Mammalia > Carnivora > Felidae > Lynx > Lynx rufus. The sequence continues at coordinate 144,026,129 of NW_025814845.1, read as the reverse complement.
AATAAGAAGTTCCACCTCCATCCCCAAAGACTCCCCTCTGAGATGCATTCTGAGACACTGGGATCAACCTCCGTTAAAAAACCAGAAAGAGGAAAAGGCTTATCCTCTTTTGTAACAGTATTTGGCCTCAGTATAGGCTAAAGGACGGGGAAGACTGACCAGAAAATGGAAGTCTTAACTATAACACTGTATTTCTACTTAATTTCTTCTGTAAGAGGCTAGAAAAAATGGGCAGAGATCCTTTATGTCCAGGCCTTTACAGCCCTCAGGGATGACCTGAACAAATATAGAGCATGCACAGTGAGGAAGGGCCTTTTAGACTTGACTCTAAGGAAAAAACTCTCATGGTAGCTCCCTTTGGGCAACAACCCAAGACAGGAGAGTAACACCCTAATGCTGTCAGCTCTACCTGAGCAACTATCCATCACCCCCCCAACCCCACTTCCACCACCCACCCCCTACCAACCAATCTATCCTCCTTTACCAGAGTCAGGTCAAGAGAATGAGCAGCTGTGCCCCCTTCAGGAAGTGAAGGTGGGCCTCAGGGGACCACAAGAGTACATGTTTCCTTTTCAATGTCAGATCTCAGGTAGTGCTCTAAGCACTTAGGTCAGCTCCAAAAGATCACTTTAGGCCCCAAATTCCCTTTAACCAGCTTATAGATGTGGCCTTCCCTGTCTTCAACAATTGAAATCAGGCTGAGAAGGAAAGGAAGAAACAACAAGGACAAAGGCAGGCTAGACTTTTAGCTGTCGCCATTAGGGGACCTGATACACCTCAGGGCCACCCAAACCAACCCCAAAAAGGACCACAAGATAAAGAAGCTTGTTTCTCCTGTGGGTGCCTGGACTAGTGGTAACAAGAATGCCCCCAAAGGTGCTCTACCCCCTATATGGATGCAAAGGGCACTGAAAGAGGGACTGCCCTGGGGTCTGAAGGGAGCCAAGATCTGATCCCTCACCAGTTACGGCTCTAAGTGACTGATGAGGCCCAAGTTTCCTAGAGGTCCCAACAAAGACCATCAATATTCCAAGGGAAGAACCATGGGTAACTCTTGAAGTGGCAGGTAAGCCTGTCAGATTTCTGATGTACTCAGGAACCACATATTCAGTCATTTCCCATTCAGGACCCCTGACCTCCAAAGCACAGTCTATTATTTCGGTTAGAGGGAAAGCAAAAATCAAAATACCTCACCCAACTCCTACTTTGTTCATGGGGAAATTATCTTGTAACTCATAATAAGTTCCTGGTCATGCCAGAATGCTCAAGCCCTATTGGGAAGGGATTTCATTCTTTCTTTCTTTTTCAAGTTTTATTTAAATTCCAAATAGTTAACATACAATGTACTATTAGTTTCAGGTGTAGAAATTAATGACTCAACACTTATATACAACACTGGGTGCTCATCACAATAATTGCTCTCCTTAATTCCCATCACCTAGTCAACCCATCCCCACCCCCCACTGTAGCAATCAGTTTGTTCTCTACAGTTAAGTATCTATTTCTTGGTTTGCCTCTTGTTTTCCCCCACTATATTTATTTTGTTCCTTAAATTCCACATAGGAATGAAATCGTATGTTGTCTTTCTCTGACTGACTTATTGTCAGTCCACGTTGTTGTAAATGGCAAGATTTCATTCTTTTTAATGACTAACCTTCCATTGTGTGTGTGTGTGTGTGTGTGTGTGTGTGTGTGTGTGTGTCATATCTTCTTTACCCATTCATCAGTCAATGGACATTTGGGCTCTTTCATAATTTGGCTATTGTTGATAGTGCTGCTATAAACATCAGGGTGTATGTATCTGGGAAGGGATTTCTTATTCACCCTTGGAGCTACTATCAACCTCCCAGAGACAAGGGCCCTCTTCCCAGTTAGCTTGCATCCCCCTCTGCTCCCACTCAAGGAAGACCCTCCTGATAATATTACCCACAAATCTGGGACCAAGTTAATCCCCAAATGTGGAACAAAGAAATTCCAAGAAACAATATTTACAATACCTGCAAAAATCACCTTAAAGGACAAAAATACTTACCCCTGCAAATACCAGTACCCCATTAAACCTAAAGCCCAGGGAGACCTCTAGCCCTTAATAAACAAGTTCCTAAAACATGGCCTTCTAGTCCCTTGCCAGTCTCCCTGCAATTCTCCCAATTTTAAAACCAAACAGGGAATACTGGATGGTCCAGGACCTCTAGGCAATAAATAAGCCTGTCTTTCCTCTCCACCCTATTGGGCCTAATCCCTACACTCTTAACCCAGATATCTAAAGGCACCACTTGGTTCACAATCCTGGATCTTAAAGATGCTTTCTTTTGCATACATTTACATTGAAATCTCAGTATTTGTTTGCTTTTAAATAGACTACTCTATCTACCCATGTAACTCAGAAATATACCCGGACAGTCCGGCAACAGGGCTTTAGGGACAGTCCCCACCCATTTGACAATGCTCTTGTCAGAGCAGTCAGCTCACTCTAGCCACTGAGCTCTCTTGCAATACACAGATGATTAACTCATCTGTAGCCCCTCTAAGGAAGAATCAGATAAAATACCATCTAAGTTCTAAACTTCCTAGGAGAACGAGGGTATAAAGTTGCCCCGACAAAGGCCCATTATTTCCAAAGAGGAGTATCCTATTTGGGGAAATGTTCTGATGCTGGGAAGGTGGGTACTTTCTGTGAAGTACAAAGAAATTATATTGCATGTAGGCCCACCACAAACAAAAAAACAGCTTAGAATGTTTCTGGGGATGGCAGGCTTGTGCCAAATCTGGATTCCAAGGTTTGGACGGATAGCCAAGCCCTTGTATGAGGGTTTAAAGGGGCCAGACGCTGACCTGCTTAAATGTACAAGAAAACACAAGAGGCTTTTCAAAAAATAAGAGCCTGCTCACAACAGCCCTTGCACAGAAAATTCCTAACCTCAAAAAGCCCTTCACATTGTTTGTGGCTGAAAGGCAAGGGGTGGCCCTGGGGGTACTTATTCAAAACTTAGGACCAACCCCACAACCAGTGGCCTATTTTTCTAACAACTGGACACAGTGGCAGCCAGATGGCCGGGGTACCTGAGGGCAGTCACTGCTCACTGCACTTCTGGTAAAGGAAGCCACCCAGTTAACCTTAGGTCAGTCTCTGGAAGTATAAACTCCACACCAGTTACAGGGAGCCCTAGATATTAAAAGAAATATCGGCTAACAGGAGGGCACCTTACTTTAGTATCTGGCTTTACTCGAGAGGTGACCTTTAAACTATGTCAAATTCTTAACCTGGCTACTCTCCTGCCATGCAAAGGAGATGAAAACTTACTCCTGTGTGGAAACCACAGAACAGGTCTACTCCAGTAAGCCAGATTTAAAAGACCAACCTTTGATAACCTAGACAATATATGATTTATTGATGGCAGCAGTTTTTTAAAAAGGGATTAAAGGAGCCAGACCCTTACCAGGTAGACCTTCACCAGATCATAGAAGCAGGAGGTCTGTCCCCAATACATTGGCACAAAAGGCCGAACTTATTGCCTTCACTAGAGCCTTACAACTAGGAAAGGACAAAAGAGCTAACATCTACACTGACTGTAAGTATGCCTTTCTTGTTCTCCATGTTTGTGTTACCATTTGGAAAGAAAAGGGGCTTTTAACTGCCAAATACTCCCCCTGTACAACATCACCAAGTGATCCTTGATTTCTTAAGCAGTACAGGAGCCTCCAGAAGTGGCCATAATCCAATGCAGGGGTCATCAAAAGGGAAACACTGATATTATTGCAGGAAACAATTGAGCAGACAATGAGGCTAAAAATGGAGTCCTGGCAGCACTCCCAATACAGGCAGCCTTACTCCCTCACGGGCCAATCCTCCAACAAAGGCCCCAATGTACAGAAAGGAAAATAACTGGGCTCAGCAGAAAGGCTACCAACTAGATCCTAAGGGATGGTGGACACAAGGCCAAAAGGTAATGCTTCCCTAGGCATCACAATGGAAAATTATCAAGGGAACACACAACTTCTTTCATTTGGGAAGAGAAGCATTAACCTCCTTAGTTGATAGAGTCTTTTTAGGAATTGGCGTGTCACAGGTTATCAAGGAAGAGTTATCACCAGGGCCTGTGATCTATGTTATAAGAACACCTCTGGAGGAGGGCTTAGACCACCTCCCACTCCTCCAGCCCATCCAAAGGCGAGGCACACACCCCAAAGAGGGCTGGAAGATAAACTTCACACAAATGCTCCCATCTCAGGGATATAAATACCTCCTGGTCTTTGTGGACACCCTCACTGGTTGGATAAAGGCTTATCCTACTAGAACAGAAAAAGTCCAAGAGGTACTAAAAGTCCTATTAAAGGAAATTATCCTGTGCTTTGGGCTTCCAAAGTCTCCATAGAGTGATAATAGCCCATCCTTTATTGCAAAGCTTACTCAACAGCTGTTTTTTGCTTTGAGAATTCATTACCACCTCCATGCTGCCTGGAGATTCCAATCCTCAGGAAAGATTGGCTGATTTAATCAAAACCCTTAAAACAATCTTGGCCAAACTGCCAGGAAACCTCAGAATCCTGGACAAAACTCATGCCCATAGCCTTCTTGAGAATGAGAATGGCCTCAAAAAGACTCCTCCAACTTAACGCCTTTGAAATGCTGTATGGGAGAGCTTTCTTTACAGCAGATCTGCTGCTTGATTCAGAAACACATGGACTTATAAAACATTTAATCAATCTAGGACAGATACAGCAGGGTATCATAAACTATAGCAACAAAGTTTTGCTCATGCCTAAGAAAGAGCCTGTCCTTGCCCAGACTAGGCCAGGGGACAAGGGACATGATTTTATTAAAAACTTGGTGGAAGTGCTCACTTTCAGATCAATTAGACCCCAAATGAAAGGGGCTCTGCCAGGTCCCAATGCTAAGGACTTTTTCACACGCTAACAGCAGTGAAGCTTCAAGGTGTAACTAGCTGGGTTAGTTTGTATAGAATAAAACCAGTGGCTCCAGGCTCCGCACAACCAAAGACTAAAGAAATTCCATCCTATTCCTAATCCTGTGGAAGATCTACATGACATCTTCAAAAAGGCAAGTGGTTGACATCTTACTATGAATATTTGTTTTGTATTGTTAGCTATTGCCTTGATTTTTCTTTAACTGCTTCTCCTCATTGCAAACCTTTGCCTACATGGACCTTTAAATTGATTTCCTTGTTAATCCTCAGACATAGCCCTAAAAATCACATTTTATCTTATTCTCACCACCGCTCTAACTTGCACAGGTTCACAGGGGTAGAGGGAAAACTCTCTCATAAATCTTTCCAACATAATCATCTCCCAGGGGAATAACCTTTCCAGCTGTTAGATCTGCCATTTACATTCTCAAGAAGACACTACTTACACCTTGTTTTATCTCATTCATTCTCCCAGAATAACTCTCCTCCAAAAAAAACTATACTGGGCCTAGTTCTCTTCCCCTAGAAGAGATGCTTGTTGACCCAAATTGGAACATGTGTGGACTTATCCACTCTCATTACTCGAGACATCTCAGGAATTAGTCCCTGATTTTACTTAAGTTCTGAGTCCATGCTGCCAAATAACATCACAGACAAATCCAAAAGATAGGTCAGCTGCAAATAACACCACCTCCTCACAGGATAACTCAAGATTCTTGGACCATCAAATCATTTCCAATATCTCAGTTTAATGTGCTGAGTACAAAACGTAGTATGCTTGCTAAGAAAATTAAAATAATGCAGCTTGTGATACCACCCAGTGGACTTGTGCCAGATCCGGCTATCCACATGAAACCCCAATATTATACCCATGTTTTAGATCATGGCCCACGTGGACACCATTCCACATTGACGACAATTCCAATTTTACCCTTCTCAATTACGTTTATATGTTCCCTAGAATAAAAGGAGAACTTCTCCACCCCCCACTGCATACACAATAACTATTCCAGGTGGGTCCTGCAGCTCCAGAATCTGGAAATAGTGAGTTATCCAATAACCTTACATGCCCCTCCCAATTATCTCCCTATCTGTGGACATCCTCCTCACAACCCACAGGAGCCAATCTTTACCCAACCCGTATTGGCCTGAGGATTTCTTTGCATTGATAACCTCAAACATTGGGGCAGTTACACACCGGGGTATGTGGTTCCCCCAGGAGTCTGTAATTCTACCTGATCCCACATTAAAGCCTGAAGGGCAATAGCCCTTGTATTGGCTGGAATAGCAGGTACCCTTGGTGCTAGCCCCTTGCGGGAGATTTGTATACCATGAAACCACTCTTCGAAATCTGACAGCAATGTTAGATAAACTCACTTTCACCACTGCATCCACTTGCTCAGATCTCTCCAAGCCACACCAATCTTTGGCCAGTGTGGTTCTGGACAACAGGCTGGTTTTGGATTACTTACCTGCTGAGCAAGGCATGGTATGTGTTGTCATTAACAGAATATGTCGCACTTACGTCAACAGCACTGGACAGATGGAAGACAACATCTGAAAATTATATGACCAAGCCAAAAGGCTCCATCAAATGACCAAAGCAGCTGATACTTCTAGTGCTATTTGGAGTGCTGTATGTGAGGTGCTTCCATCTATACCTTGGTTCTTGCCCTTTTTAGGTCCACTAGTGGCTATATTGTCACTTTTATTGTGACAATTTTATTGTCACTTTTATTGGACCTTGTTCGATTAACTTTCTTGTCATATTTGTCTTTTCCAGACTCCAACAATCTCATCTCCAGATGATGATGTACCAGGCATTCCAACCTATATCCCCCATGAAGATGAAGCCTACCAACACCCCCTTGAACAATCTATAGCTTCCTTCTACTCCACTGTCCTTCCAGGTTTCCTAAAACCTAGATAGCAAGGACTTCTGGAGCCCTCTGGCAGGGTCAATGCCCCATACAAGCATGAAGTAGTTACACAAGATGGATTGTCACCCATTTTCCCTTGAAAGATTTTGAGGGCCCAGAGGGCCCTTGAGGGGGGAATTCCAGAGTAGGCAGGTAGTTAGACTTTCTCAGAATGCCTGGAGGCCAGCAAAGGAGAAGTCAAGGCCCTTTATCAGAAAAGTTAGCAACCTGTCCTGGTAGCATTCCACAAACAAAGCCACAAGGAGCTAGATCAAACCAGACAGACCCAAGATAAAGAAGGCCAGAGACCCTGACCAAGTAAGGGAGAAAATACATGAAACCCTGCTCCCAAAAAATCCCCTACCCAGGTAATAAATATTCCACGCCTTAGTTAACAACTGTCAATAAAGGATAGAGACCAGTCCTGGGGAGGCAGCTCTCCTTGAGGCTGCCCACCCTCACAGCTCCAGAGTGTACTGTCTCTTTTATAGATTCTTCACTTGTGCCACTCAACCAATGTGTCTGGTCCATCCTTGAATTCTTTTCCTGCAATGAGACCAAGAGCTTCCAGCAACATCTTGGGCATGGGCTGGGCAGAGGCCTCAGGGCCCAGAGATCTCCCCAGTTCACCCAGCAACATATTGATGCAGCAAACTTCATTGTTGTCTTATTTTAAGGAATTGCCACAGCCACCCAACCTTCAACAGCCACTACCCTGATCCATCAGCAGCCATCAACATTGAGGCAAGACCCTCCACCAGCAAAAAGATTCCACTCAAAGCTCAGATGATAATTAGCATTTTTTAGTATTAAAATATTTTAAATGAAGGGGTGTACATTTTTTTGACATCAAACTATTCCATATTTAGTAGACTATAGTACGGTATAAACCTAACTTTATATGCACTGGAAAACCAGAAAATTCATTTGACTCACTTTATTGTGATATTTGCTTTATTGCTGTGGTCTGGAACCAAACCTAAAGTATCTCCAAGGCATGCCTATTTAATAAAAGAATAATAATTTGATATCAGGGTTTCTGGGTGGCTCGGTTAAGAGTCTGACTTCAGCTCAGGTCATGATGTCCTGGGTTCGTGAGTTTGAGGCCTGCATTGGGCTCTCTGTTCTCAGCATAGAGCTTGCTTTGGATGCTCTGTCTCCCTCCCACAATTGCACACACACACTTTCTCTCTCTCTCTCTCTCTCTCTCTCTCTCAAAAATAAACATTAAAAAAAAACCAAAATAATAATTTGATATATTTGTCTAATTAAATCCAGAAAATTATCCGGAAAGTAGAACAAGAAGAAAAAGGAGATAGAAAATAGAACAGACAAATAAGAAAAAACATCATTCAAGAAGGTCAAACATCTGAATAACGAATTTCCGAAAAAGAAGACATACAATGAGGGAGGGGGAAGATAGAGAAAATTAGCCATAGATAACACCAGAAAAATCTCCAGAACCGAGACATATGTCTCAAGATCAAATACAACCTACCAAATACCAGCTCCATAAAAATGAGGAAACACCCATAACCAAGATACATGATGGTGTCTGAGAACATTGGGAATAAAGAGAAAATCCTAAAACTTCTTGAGATGAAACAAAACAGAAACAGGTTACACATAAAGAAATTACTTGAGGATGAAGTAGGTAAATGTCTCCCTATTCTTTGATTTTAGCACAGTGAGACTGATTTTACACTGTGACTTCCACAATTATAAGATAATAAATTTGTGTTTTTAAAAAATGAAAGAAAGTTACCTATAAAGAATAGGAATCATCAGGTAATGACAATACTGGAAGCTAAAACATCGTGAAGCAAGGCCTCTAATATTCTGACTAAAAATTATTTTCAACAGAGAATTCTATACTCAGCCAGAATAAAGACAGTACAGACATGCAAGGTCTAATGAAAAGGGGGAGGGGATCACTCACGGAGGATAGGTTCCACAAAGCTATGGTATAAAATCAAGAAAAGGGAAGATAGAGATTCAGGAAATAAAGAATCCTTTCAGGAATAAGGCAGAAGACCTTCCAGAATGTCAGCACTGGAGGAGGCACCAGGAGATCATTTGAATGCAGTGCCTCTCAAACTTTAAGTGCACACGAATCAATGGGGGATCTTGATGAAATGCGGATTCTGATTCAGTAAGTGTGGGATTCTGAATTTTTTAAGTTCATTTATCTTTTAGAGAAAGTAAGTGTGCGATTCTGAATTTTTTTAAAGTTCATTTATTTTTGAGAGAGAGAGAGAGAGAGAGAGAGAGAGAGAGAAAATGCACACCTGCGAGCAGGGGAGGAGCAGAGAGAGTGGGAGAGAGAGAATCTCAAGCAGGCTGTGGCCTGTCAGCATGGACCTGGATCCCACAAACCCTGAGATTATGACCTGAGCCAAAACCAAGAGTCAAAGGCTTAATTGACTCAGCCACTCAGGCACCCTAGGTCCCGAATTTTTAACAAGCTCTCCTCAAAATGCTAATGTTGATGCTCCTGGGGGTACACTTTGCATATCAGGGTGTAGAGAACACAATCCAAATTGTAACAAAGAATGAGAGAAACTGATTTCCTTCTGAGAGATAATTGAGAATAAGAGTTACTGTTAGGTAGCAACAGTATAGTGGAGAAGGTAGAGAGATGGAAAAGAGGAAGACAACATTTAATGCTTTAAATAAATATAAATCAAGGAAAAACGAGGGTTTGGGTGATGGCAGTGCCATACATCCAGCCTTGACACTAGTAAACACCTAAAGAGGAAGTCCGGATCACCTTAACGGATCCAAATTCGGTACACTGGAGTCTCAGGAGCATCCCTGCAGCTAGTCTGCGCGACAGCAGCTTGCGCGGTGAGGCAATAAGGGTGGATCTAAGCGGCACCGCCCCCCGCGCCCGGTGGGAAAGTGGGCGGGGCCTCTGCCATCCTCCTCTGGGGCCTCGCGGGGCGGGGCGGGGCAACGGCTGAGGCTTTTCCCTCTGGCGTGACCCTGGCAGCGCAGGGTTTCTGATTGGTGTCTCTTGAACCGGAAGCAGTTGGCGGCGCTCGGAAGCAACGGCGGGACGCGGGACCCCACAGGCACTGCGACCACAGAATGGCCGGCGGCGGCGGGAAACGCAGACCCGGCGGGGAGGGGCAGCAGGTACTGCCACAGTGGGTGTGTGAGCTCTGCCGAGCTCTCTGGGTAATAGCTAGGGCACCAAGGGGCAGCACATTGCATTTCTCCAGTGGTCATTGAGTGGTTGCTGTGTGCCTGGGAACGACTGTCTGCCCCTGGCTGCTATTTCCCGCTCTGCTGGGGTTTGGACCAGAGCAGTAGTCCCGTCTCCTCTTGTGCGCTCCTCCCGGTGCTGCGGTTCCTGGGGAAGCCGCGTAAGACAACCAGTGGTTCAGTCGTTCAGTCAGCAACATGTTGATTGGAAACTGATTATATGCCAGGCTCTGCCCGGGCGCCGCGGTTTCAGGATGAATCATGCTGCCACTGCCCCCATGTATGGCCCCTAACTTGGCACAAATGAACATTTTACTTTAACTTTTTTTGTTGTTTGGTATTGTAACGCTGCTGCGTAGAAAGTGCTGGGGAAACATTGAAGGAGGATCTAAGTCCCAGGAGGTTGTTAAGGAAATCTTTTAGGGCAACTTAAGCTGGAAATGGCTTTTTAGGGCAGAGAGAGAAATAAGAGATAAGAAATAAAAGAGAAATAAGTGTAGAGGATGTTTGGGCACAGCGGAGTTCTGCCTGACTGGAGTCTGGTAGATGGGAAAGAGGGACCTGATTATAAAGGCACTAATGGGGGACGGGGCATAAATTAAATGCAAATTCTCATCCTGTTCTACGATTTCAGAAGTTCCTTACTGCTGTAGCAATTAGGAGACTCAGGCAGGAAAGAAATGTCCTTGTGATAAGGAAAGTTTTCAGAAAAATGACTCCCTCTGGATTATAAACTGGATAAAGCAGGACAGTGTTCGCTTAATTGTTAGAGGGCCTGAGCATTATTTATATTGGGTCATGCTTTCTAGGAACACAGGGGTAAAGGATGAGTGTAGCCAATGAAGAGGACAGCTGCACTAAATTCTAGTTATTGGGGATTTGAGGTCACTAAATTAGTGTGTGAGGTAAGACAAAGCTGAAAAAATCTTTATCTCCCATTGAAGGTGCTATAAACTGCTTTGAGTGATAGTATTAGAAATAAAACAAAGATGAAAATGAATTTATAGAGACCATAATTAACAGTAATAGCTAGTATTTATTATCTGCTACAACTACTGTGTACTTTCACAAACAGCTTATTCCTCCTAACAAACCTGTGATATAGGTATTACATGCCCTTTTTGTAGATAAGAAAATAAGGCACAGGTTAAATGACTTCCCTAAGGTGACAGAGCTGGAAAGCAGAAGAGTCCAGAGTCAACCCAGGCAACCTAACCATTAAGCAAAACTGTCTTTCAGCAAGGTAGATTAAGGCTTTTCTTTCTAACATCTTAAGTTTGAGCCAGTCTTTGAAAGCATAACCAAAGACTGCTGTGAAAACGTAAGGGAGGATAGGTCAGGACTTGATATATTCCTAATTTATTTATTTATTAAGTGAGAGAGAGAGCTTGAGCAAGGGAGGAGCAGAGGGAGAGGCAGACACAGAATCTGAAGCAGGCTCCAGGTTCTGAGCTGTCAGCACAGAGACCAGGCAGGGCTTGAACTCACGAACTGCCAGATCATGACCTGAGTCAAAGTCCAACGCTTAACTAACTGAGCTACCCAGGCGCCCATATGTTCTTACTCTTTTGTATGTAATTGGAGAAGCAGCATAAAGTGGATGAATCTGTGCTCTGGAGCCAGCTCATCTGGGTTTAACCGTTCTACTTTCAGTTAGGGACGTAAGGGAAGTTACTTCATTTTTCTCATTTGTAAAATGTGGATAATAGTATCTAGCTCATAAGGCAATTGTGAGGATTGAATGAGTTAATTTATAGAAAGTGCTTAGAACAGTGACTTGGCAAATGGTAAGTGCATGATAAGTTTCGTTTATTATTTATTATTTTTATTGTTATCTTTACTGTTATTATCAACATTCATTTCTGCATCCATATTTCTTTTTTTTTTTTTTTAATTTTTTTTTTTCGACGTTTATTTATTTTTGGGACAGAGAGAGACAGAGCATGAACGGGGGAGGGGCAGAGAGAGAGGGAGACACAGAATCGGAAACAGGCTCCAGGCTCTGAGCCATCAGCCCAGAGCCTGACGCGGGGCTCGAACTCCCGGACCGCGAGATCGTGACCTGGCTGAAGTCGGACGCTTAACCGACTGCGCCACCCAGGCGCCCCTCCATATTTCTTTTTTAATGTATTTAAATGTTTATTTATTTAGAGATATAGCAAGCAAGGGAGGGGCAGAGAGAAGGAGAGATTCCCAAGCAGGCTCCACACTGTCAGCGTGGGGCCCGAACTCAGGAACTGCAAGACAATGATCCAAGCCAAAATCAAGAGTCAAACGTTCAACCAACTGGGCCACCCAGGCACCCCTTCTTTTCTTTTTTAATGTTTACTCGTTAAAAAAAAATTTTTTTTTTGAGAGAGCATGCACATGCGGGGGAGGGGCAGAGAAAAGGAGACAGAGTTCCAAGCAGGCTACACGCTGACCAGTGCAGAGCCCAGTGTGGAGCTCCAGCTCATGAACCATGAGATCATGACCTGAGCCGAGATCAAGAGTCAGACTCTTAATCGACTGAGTCACCCAGGCACCCCTAAACGTTTATTCATTTTTGAGAGAGTGCAGGAGCAAGGGAGGAGCCGACAGGGGGGACAAAGGATCCAAATCGAGCTCTGCGCTGACAGCAGAGGCCAAGTGTGGGGTTAGAACTCATGAACCATGAGATAATGACCTGAGCTGAAATCAGATGCTTAACCAGCTGACCCACCCAGGTGCTCCTAGATGCATATTTCAATAGCCTTTTTCTTCAATTTAAATTGTTTTATGAGCGGGGCCCCTGGGTGGCTCAGTCGGTTAAGCATCCGACTTCGGCTCAGGTCATGATCTCGTGGTCCGTGAGTTCGAGCCCCACATCAGGCTCTGTGCTGACAGCTCAGAGCCTGGAGCCTGTTTCAGATTCTGTGTCTCCCTCTCTCTCTGACCCTCCCCTGTTCATGCTGTCTCTCCCTGTCTCAAAAATAAATAAACATTAAAAAAAATTATTGGTCAATGCATGGTCCTCTTTACCTTATTTAATAATATAAAAAATATCTGTGAACCCTTTGCCCTACCCGAGAACTAAAACACAATAGCTATACTTGTGTTCATCATCTGTCTTTTCTGCCTGGCTTCCTGTCACCCCCATTTATGTAGCTACCATCGTCAATTTTATGTTTTGTCTTGCCTTCTTTTTATAGCTTTATCTCAAACTTATTTATTGTTTTTGAGTGTCATAAAAAGGCTATCATGCTGCATATAAACTTCAAGGACTTTTTTCTTTCATTCAACATTGTATTAAGACTGATCTATATTCTGTGTGGCTATATTTTTCTTTTCACTAAGCAGAATATTCCACCTTTTGAAATCCTATAACCTTACATCCTCATGTCAATAGGCATTTTCATTTGTTGCGTTTCCTACTCTTAGAAACAGCGCTATCAAGAACTTTTTTTTAAATGTTTATTTTGAGAGAGCAAGTACGTGTCTGTGCATGAGCAGGGGAGGGGCAGAGAGAGCAAGAGTATTCCAAGCAGGCTGCGCAGCCCCATCAGGACTGGAACTCACAAACTGTAAGATCATGACCTGAGTTGAAATCAAGAGTTCGACGCGTAACCGACTGAGCCGGCCCAAGAACATTCTTGTGTGTGTCAACTGATTCATAAATAAATTTTATAGACTTTGATACATAAAGTAACATCAATAAACTTGAGCCTACTGGGAAAATAAAATCTGAGAAATGTCTAGGTTAGAATTTCTCAGCCTTGCACTATGAACATTTTGAACCTGGTAAGTGTTTGTTAAGGGAGCTGACCCTGTGCATTGTAGAATGCTTAACAGCATCCCTGGCCTCTATTCCACTGAATGTCAGTGGCACCCTATCCTAAATTTATGACTACTAAGTGTGTCCCCTGGGAGGCAAAATCGCTCCTAATTGAAAAGCACTGATACAGGTGGAAAGGAAGAATAAAAAGAAACTTCATCCAAAAAGAAAGGATCGAGGTTCCTAGAAAGAAAAAAAACTGCTACTGAGAAAACTAAAGATACGTAACCTTCAACTAAGCATAACCTCCAACTAACCATAACCTTCATGGAAATTTATCAAGTAGGCATTATAAAACCTACCATACTTACATAATGACCATATTGCAGGGATATTAAAAAATGAGTGTCATAACTTAGTCCTGGTATTAAAGACCTTTTTCTGAAATGTTTTAACTAGTAAATCCCCTTTTATCTAGTTATTTCTGCTGTTGGCTTCCAGTGTGATCACTGAATCTACTTAAAGGGGGGCATGATGACCTATTTACCCAAAGAAGGCAAAACCTTCCTATTCCTTATTCCCCTTCCTGTTCTTTACCTTTTATACTTGTTTTTTTTTATTTTCTGTATTTCCATTATCTTAGAGAAATATACTTAAAGACTTTGTGTATCCTTCTTGACCGCTGTATATTATAAACTGTTTTCCTTTTTTCTTTGCCCAAAAGAATCTCTAGATTTTAGTCAGAAATACCATTTGTAGAGTTTTAAGGAAAATGTATATCTCAGAGTTGCGTGAACAGAAATGAGCAATATTGTTATGCCAGGAAAGCTGCCAAAATTACTTTTGGAGAAACAAAGTTTTGTATACTGACTTTCAGTGTGAAAACACAGTTGATGTGAAGAAGAGTAAATCCTGTGAAGCTGATGTCTCCAGTGACCTTCGACAAGAAGTAGAAAATCATTATAAGCTTTCTCTGCCTGAAGATTTCTATCACTTCTGGAAGTTCTGTGAAGAGCTTGATCCTGAAAAGCCAGCTGGTGAGTTGCTCCAAAATCATTCTGCTTCTCTGAGTGGAAAAGACAGTAGGAAACTGGAGCAAGGATCTAAACAGTTCATAGAAAAGGAACTTTTTCAAAGATATTTCTAAGAAATAGAAAAATAATGCTATAATATGTCACTATCCCGTTATACTGGCAAAGGTAAATAATTTCACAACATGCTTTGATGAGGGTTTAAAGGAAAACAAGTACTTTGATTTGTTGCAGGAGTTTTAGTATGACTTAGCAGTTCTAGGAACTTGGCGGTTAGATGAACTAAAAATGTTCATTTCAATCAAATTTATTGAAACAAAAGTGGGAAATGGCTTAAACAGTAACACATCTATCGATGGATATTCATAGTTTTAAAAGAACAAGGTAGATTTTATATAATAAAGTATTGTGCCTAAAATATGTCAAGTGAAAAAAAATGTGTAGAGTATGCTACCGTTTGTTTTTTGTTTTTTTTTAAGTTTATGTTGAGAGAGCACGAGCAGGGAAAGGGCAGAAAGAGAGGGGGAATTCCAAGCAGGCTCCACACAGCCAGCACAGAGCCAGACATGGGGCTCAAACTCACAAATTGTGAGATCATGACGTGATATCATGATCAACAGTCGGATGCTTAACCTATTGAGCCACCCAGGTGACCCCCCCATCCCATTCGTATATATTTTTTAGAAGTCAAGGACACACGTATTCCTATGTACTTTCTCTATGCTTATGTACTGTCTGTGAAAGAATGCACAAAAAACTGATGATTGTGACAGAGTTACTTTTCACCATTTTGTGCTGTTTATATGTTTTAACAGGTGGGAGAGAAGCACTCCCGTATACTACTGATGGAAATGTGTATTGGTAGATAACAGTTTTGGCAATATAGCAAAACACTTAAAGTGTGCAGCAACTTTTCTAAAAATATGATTGTACAACGTGTATTAGCAAAGATGTTCACTGAAGCATTGTTTAGAGTAAAAAAAAATTAGAAATGGTTAATGTCTCAATAATGGAATATCATACAGCTATTAAAGATTAGGAAAAAATTTTTGATAGCATGGAAAAATATTCAGAAAGTTTGAGGACAGAATGGAAAACAACCATTATAAAACAGCATAATTGTCTTTAAAATATCTATATGTTCATAGAAGGAGGAAAACCTTGTTATTGTATATCAAACTATTAACCTTGTTATGACTGGCTAATAAGATGGATGACTTTAGTTTTTTGTTACTTTAAAAATTAGCGTAGGGACACCTGGGTGGCTCAGTTGGTTAAGTGTCCCATTCTTGATTTCAGCTTAGGTCATGATCTTGCAGTTTGAGTTCGAGCCCCGCATTGGACTCTGAGCTGTCAGCATGGAACCTGCTTGGGATTCTGTCTCTCTCTCCATCTCTTTCTCTCTGCCCCTCCTCTTCCCCTCTCAAAATAAATAAACTTAAAAAAAAATCAGTGTATGCTACCCTAAGTTCCAAATAAGCTGAACTATTTTTCCCCTCCGAATAAACTGTTTCTATGCCTTTATTTGTATTGTCACCTCTTCCAAGAATTTTCTTCCTCTCTCAATCCCCATCTCCTTACATATCCAGGTCCTGCCTGGAGTGCTTATTCTCTCTTAAGCAACAAGGACCCATCTGATATAAAAAGATATGTTTGACATGCACACTGACTGGTTTTATTTAGCATTCTCCCTTTGTGATCTGTGGTTGGAGAAGAGATGCAATCATCCAAAATTAGGGTTGGCCAAAGGCAAGGGAATTGAGAGTGATAGTTGGCTGAGGTGTAGGAAGAAGGGAAAGGAAATGTTTTCATTAAATATATTTTTTATTAAATAAATTATTTACCCTCCATGCACATTCACTTACTGTCCATCTTATTTCTTCCTTAATATGGGTGTGCTACAAACATTTGAGGCTAATAACAACATAGTAATGAGACAATGTAAGTACTTGAAGCTCTAATATGCCCATGAGAATACAAAACAGTCTGGCTTTGTCTAAAATAAGACACAGCAGAAATGTTTGAAATGTAATCAGTTGTAAATTTAAGAGAGAATCTTAAATGTGAGTGCCACATTTTCATTGCTCTGATTTTTCATTATGTATGTCTTCAAATGTAACTGAAGCTCTTTGATTTTAGAAGCTCTTTTTTTTTTTTTAGGAAAATTTCTTAGAAATAGTTTATGAATGAAAGGCCTTTCCTGTCTGCCTTCAGAAAGTTATTGTCTCAATAAACTTACTTACTTTATAGATTCACTTTCCACAAGCCTCGGACTTCGATTAGTGGGTCCTTATGATATCCTTGCCGGAAAACATAAAATGAAGAAAAAGTCAGCAAACCTGAATTTTAACCTTCACTGGAGATTTTACTATGATCCTCCTGAGTTCCAGACCATTATTATTGGAGATAATAAAACTCAGTTCCACATGGGGTATTTCAGGTAAAGGATCTTTTCTTCTGTAAAATACAGCTACTGGGCTGTATACATAGTATAAGAATATAAGTAGACATTCACTGGACTCAAGGTGAAGGGCATGTTTTCCTCTTTTTGGTGGATACATAGGCATTTAATGTTCTTGATAATATCATTGTAGCCTACCCTAAGATGAGTGAATTCTTCAGGGTTGAACCTCACTGGTTTTTCCTTTGTGGTTATAAACTTTTTTACCTTTTGGGTTCAGAAACACTCTTGTGGCCCAAGAAAGTTAATTTAGAGCAGCTGTCGTGGCTTAAATTAGCCCTGTGCTTCCAGGGGCCATAGAAATAAGAATGTGCTATGGAGTCAGACTGGTTCTATTATCTGAGTGACCATGTGCCAGCCACCTTTAATGATTGTGATTTTCTATGACTCAGTTTCTGTTTACCCAGTTTCCTCTAGTAAGATGAGGATAATAATTGTACATACTTAATGGGAATGTTAAAAGGATTAAATGGATATGCAAAATGCTTAGACTATTAAGAAATAGAAGTACCTTGAGAGAGAAAAAATACCTTGGCCACTTCTATCAGTAGAGATGCTGTTTGAAGATCGACTGTGGGATAATACAGGAAGTAGAGGAAACCTGCCTAGTGAGAAGTGTGGTACTGTAGAATGCACAAAGGGCTGGGAATTGGGTTATATAGATTCTGCTTCTGGCTTTGCCATTAATTTACTAGGACCTTGGCTGAGTCACTTCATTGCTGTGTATTGGTATCCTTTATTGTAAAGTAAAATGATTTGATTATATGTATGAATTGTATCCCTTTCCTTCTCATGTTTTATAATTCTGCTTGTCCTGTTTCTTTTTGTTTCTCTACCTTTTTTCACAGGCTATAAAACTAAGGTAGAGAGGATTGTGTGTAATTTCCCCTACTTTTGACAGGCCTTATTCCCCCTTTCTTTGTATTTAGATATAAAAGTAACTAGGTCCTAAGAATTTTAATTTTAGATCTGTTATATAAGCAAGATTTATTGGAGATATTCCTAAGAAACTTAGAGCTTAAACCTGGCAAATTTGTCCCAATTTCTTAAAAACCTGCAGACATAAATTGTCTATAGGTCTAAAATTATATTTGCCTGATAAATGAGGGGCAACTAAATTTTTAATATCTTTTGCTTACACAGGGATTCTCCTGATGAACTTCCTGTATATGTTGGTACAAATGAAGCAAAGAAAAACTGCATAATTGTTCAAAGTGGAGATAATGTGTTTGCTGCGGTCAAGTAAGAAAATTTTTTAATCCTTCTCCTATTTATGATATTTGTTTATACTTTTTGTACTGTCTCAGTCCATCACTGAGGCACATTGAGGTAACTACAAAATTTTAGATTTCAAGAGATCACTTCCATGATGTTTGCAGATATTCTTATCCACACTTTTTTTTTTTTATGTTTATTTTTGAGAGACAGAGTGTGAGCAGTGGAGGGGCAGAGAGTGGGAGATGCAGAATCCCAAGCAGGCTTCAGGCTCCGAGCTGTCAGCACAGAGCCCAATGCGGGGCTCAAACCCATGAACCGTGAGATCACGACCGGAGCCGAAGTCAGACACGTATCCACACTTCTATTTGGCTACTTTTCACCAAAAAAGTACCCATCTTATAAAACAAATTACTTTAAGAAAAATATTATCTAATCTTGACTTCATTAGTCCCATGGCAAAATCAAAAGATTTTTAGGCATTTTATTTTAAACACCATCACTAAGAGTTCATTAAAAGAACCCATTGTGTACAGTTCAAAGATTTAATACAGTAAAAGCAGGTGCTCATAAATTGCTGACTCACTATATTGTACACCTGAAACTAATATAACACCATACGTTAACTATACTGGAATTAAAGAAAAGAAAGTCGGGCGTTCATAAAATTTTTGGAAGGGCCAGTGGAGCCTCCAGACGTGCCAGTTGTGTGGCAGAGCTGGCTCGGCAGTGGAGTTTATAGCTGTGCCGCTGTTGGGGAGCGGTCAAGAACTGCTGCCACAGGTCGTTCTCGTCAGTCACTGTCTGTGATTGAACCTGTGGGAGTAAAAGGGCTGCCCTGCCTCCGCCTCTCAGCCCAGATAGAAGCTGAAGACCAGGCACCGACATCTCAGCTGTAGCTGCTCCTGAATAGTCTGATGCCTCTAATGAGTCACTGCTGGAAACAGACGCACAGCCTCCACCTGGTATCTGTTCTGCCTTTCAGATTTCAAGGAATTGTATCTGTTTGAGAGGAGCTAGGCCTCCTGTGGAGCCGGAGCTGAAGAGGAGTGTGGGAAATGTAGCAAGCTCTTGTGGGAAAGGGGCTTTGAATGGAGCTGCGTGAGCCAGTCCATATACTGTGCCAGCCACAGACTTGATTTGAAGCTGTCTGGCAGCAGCTGTGCAGTTTACATTGTAATAAAATGAAGAAAGCAATCTTTGTCACCTTCCATATAAATAGGTCATGTTTTGTGTGACCTCTTTTCATACCCTACTTGAAAAGACTTCTATTCCCTGTGACTCAGTAGTGCAAATTTCCAGTAAACAATTCAAACTAAGTCAACAGGTGCCCTCTCTAGACTGCTGCGTGCATACTGGTATATCTGAAAGAGCAACTATATGGTGGATGTCAGAAAAAAGCTGTTTGTCTTTCTGATACCTCCCAGTTTTTTCCACAGTGTTTCTTGTTATTTACAATTTATATATTCTTTTAAACTCTTCAGATTATTCCGTTTAAATTGGTGGTATCTTTATTAGAAACTGTTGCCATTTACTTATTACCTGTCTCTTGCATTAACATACAAGTTCCATGAGGGTAGAGGCTTTTCCTTATGCACAGTACCTGCCCCGCAGTAGATGCTGCATAAATAATTTATTCATTCCACAAATAATTTGGCATGCAAAAATGCAGGACTTTTCATTAGTCTTAGTAAAAATCTTTTTTTAAAGTCTGTTTATTTTGAGAGATGGTGTGAATGGGGTAGGGGCAGAGAGAGAGGGAGAGAAAGAGTCCCAAGCAGGCTCTGTGCTGTCAGCACACATCCTAATGCAGGGCTCAGACTCACAAATTATGAGAGCAAGACCTGAGCCAAAATCAAGAGTTGGACATTTAACCAGCTGAGCCCTCCAGGTGCCCCATCACCTAAAATTCTTTTTTAAAAAAGAAAGATACAGTGGTAAAATAATCCAAGACTGTTCTGGTTTTTGTGGGGTTTTTTGTTTTGTTTTGTGTTTTGTTTTGTTTTAGCTTATTGGAGAACACCAAAAAGGAAACAAAAATTGGTGACAGTTGTATAATTTAGGTGAAGACCAGGGACTCTTTGAGTACCTAATGTTATTTCACACAAAGAACGTTTTCTACCTTCAATAATTTATCTCAATTTAGAAGTAAAAGGTTAAAGTACTTTTCAGGTATTATAACTGTTTTAGTTTTTTGGCACCTTCCTTTACTTAAATCAACTAATCAGGGCACTTAGTTTATTTCTTTATCAGCCTGAGTAAGATCTTTTTAAGGAAGACTGTTTGTAATAAACATTATTTTTATGCTCAGGGAAACTAGTTCTCTCTGTGCAGAATTTAATACCAAAGAGATGCAAATTCAGCCACCAAACATTAGTAAAGATTAAAGAATTTTAATACTGGGATGCCTGCGTGACTCAGTTGGTTCAGCGACTGACTCTTGATCTTGGCTCAGATCATGATCTCACTGTTCATGAGTTAGAGCCCCACACTGGGCTTTGTGCAGACAGCAAGGAGCCTGCTTGAGATTCTCTCTCTCCCTCTCTCTGCCCCTGCCCTCCATGAATGTGCTCTCTCCTCTCTGTCTGTCTGTCTCTCTCTCTCTCTCTCTCTCTCTCAATCAAACTTAAAAAAAAGAATGATTTTTTTTCTCTCTCTCTCTTTTTTTTCTCTAAAATAATTATAGCAATAGTTTTGACCTCAAAGTCCTCCTGCAAGGTTTCAGGGACCCCATAGTGTCCTCAGACCATTCTTTGATGACTGCTAGTTAATGGTTTTAAACCTGACTGCATATCAGGACCTCATGAGTTATGGTTAAGAGTACTTCACCTTAAGCTCTGTAGGTCTTACTTCTAGAGATGCCACTTGAGTACATCTCGAATAACACTCAGGAAATTTTTTTAAACTTTTTTTTTTTTTTTAAGTTTATGTATTTGAGAGAGACAGAGACAGTGTTGGGGGGTGGGGAGCAGAAAGAGGGAGAGAAAAAGAATCCCAAGCAGATTCCACACGGTCAGCATGGAACCTGATGTGGGGCTCAAACCCAGGAAACTGTGGGATCATATCTTGAGCCAGAACCAAGAGTTGGACGCACAACGAACTAAGCTACCCAGGCACTCCAGGAATATTTTTTTTTAAATACATGTTATAAGTATATCTAAATGTAATCTGTAATTATACTTCCGTAATTTTAATTAAGTGTAAATGGGCATTAGAAATGAATGAACATTCATTTGATGAATGCTTACTTTGTGCAGGCACAAATACTATGTAAAACATTTGGTACTTAGTAAAAGAATAAATGTGGCCAATAGATCATGGGTCAACTTGTTAAATAATCTTTTTTTTTCTTGCCTGCTGCCTCCATGGTCTCTGCCACCCTGCCTTTCTATACAGGGTCGTATGGATTTGTTACTGTAGGCAATGATTTTTCAAACACTAGCTCCAAGTACTTTTAACCATTAACCCAGGAGGTTCTGATGTATATTCAGGTTTGAACCTGAAAAGCAGTTATCAAACAGTAGTATGTAGACTCCCAGGGGTGCCTGACGCTTTTTTAGGAGGACTCTGAGGTCAAAACTATTTGTGATAATACGTCATTTTTGCATCAGTGGCACAAAGGTAATGGTGGGTAATACTGATGATACCTTGACAGGAATCAAGGTAATGGCACCAGATTTACAGTTGTCATTCACAGCAGTAATATAATGCGAATGTCATCTAAGAATGTCAGTGACGAAGCAGTAAAGATATTAGATCTCTACCATCGAGTACACAATCTGTTTAACATTTTGTGTAATGTGATGGGAAGCACGTGGAAAGCACTTCTGCATCCTCAAATGTTAACGTTTATCTCAAGGAAAACGGTCTTAAGAGATACAGTTGGGAGCTGAACTTTTCTTGTTTATTTGATAGAATGACTGACACAAAGTCTGGATAGTCTGACATGGGTATTTAGCAGACATTTTCTCAAATGAGCCAAAGAAAACAACTGTGACTGTATTTGTTGTCAGTGATAAAATTTGAGATTTCAAAAGCAAAAATTAGAATTAAGGAAGCTTGTAACCACCGTTGTGAGCTTAATTGCTTCTCACTACCTGAAGACTTTTTAGTGAGATGGTGGTAATATTAACGAACGTGATTTTTTCACATTGTGATGTAATGGAGACAATTTTTTTTTTTAATTTTAATTCCAGTGTAGTTAACATACAGCATTATATTAGTTTCAGGTGTACAATAGTGATTCAGCAATTCCATATATTACTCAGTTTTCATCAAGATAAGTATACTCTTAATCCCCTTCGCATATTCCCCTCCTCCCCCACACCTCCCCTGCAGTGACCATCTGTTTATTCTCTATAGTTGAGTCTGGGGGGTTTTTTTGGCTTCCCCCCCCCTTTGTTCATTTGTTTCTTAAATTCCACATATGAGTGGAATCATATGGTATTTATCTTTTTTGCCTGCCTTATTTCGCTTAGCATTATACCCACTAGATCCATCCATGTTGTTGTTATAAATGGTAGGATTTCATTCTTTTTTATGGCCAAATAATATTTTATTATATGTATACACACACACACACACACACACACACACCACATCTTTATTCATCTATCAGTGGAGACTTGGGCTGGTTCCATAATTTGGCTGTTGTAAATAATGCTGCAACAAACATAGAGATGCATATATCCCTTCAAATTAGTATTCTTTGGGTAAATACCAAGCAGTGCAATTACTGGATCATGTGGTAATTCTATTTTTAATTTTTTTGAGGAACCTCCATGCTGTTTTCCACAGTGGCCACACCAGTTTGCATTCCCACCAACAGTGCGTGAGAGTTCTTGTTTAGCCACATCCTCACCAACACTGTTTCTTGTATTATTTTAGCCATTCTGACAGGTGTGCAGCGATATCTCATTGTAGGTTTTTAAAAATTTTTTAAGTATTCTCTACACCCAACGTGGGGCTCAAACTCAAGACCCTGGCATCAGGAGTTACATGCCCTTTCGAATGAGCCAGCCAGGCACCCTTCCTTGTAGTTTTGATTTGTATTTCCCTGACGGCGAGTGATGTTGAGCATCTCTTCATGTGTCTTGGTCATCTCTGTGTCTTCCTTGGGGAAAGGTCTGTTCATGTCTTCTGCCTGTTTTTTAATTGGATTATTTGTGTTTTCGGTGTTGAGTTCTATAAGTTCTTTATGTATTTTGGATACCAACCCTGTATCAGATATGTCATTTGCAAATACCTTCTCTCATTCTGTAGGTTGTCTTTTAGTTTTGTTGGTTGTTTCTTTTGCTGTGCTGAAGCTTTTTATTTTGATGGAGTTCCAATAGTTCATTTTTGCTTTTGTTCCCCCTTGTCCTCAGAAGACCTCTAGAAAGCTGCTGTTACAGCCGATGTCTGAAAAATTACTGCCTGTCCTGTTTTCTAGGAATTTTATGGTTCAGGGTCTCATGTTTGGGTCCTTAAGCCATTTTGAGTTTATTTTTGTATATGGCCTAAGAAAATGGTCCAGTATCATTCTTTTGCATGTAAAAGAATTTGTTGGGAGACTGTCTTTTTCCCACTGCATATTTTTGCTTCCTTTGTTGAAGATAATTGACCACATAATTGGTTTATTTCTGGGATTTCGGTTCTGTTCCATTGATTTGTGTCTGTTTTTGTGCCAGTACTGTGCTGTTTTGATCACTACAGCTTTGTAATACAACTTGAAATTTGGAATTGGGATGCCTCCAGCCTCGTTTTTCTTTTTCAAGATCGCTTTGGCTATTTGTGGTCTTTTGTGGTTATATACAAATTGTAGGATTGTTCTAATTCTGTGAAAAATACTGTTCATATTTTGATAGCGATTGCATTAAATCTGTAGATTGCTTTGGGTAGTATGGACATTTTAACAATATTTGTTCTTACAATCCATGAGCATAGAATATCTTTCCATTTGTTTGTGTCATCTTCAATTTCTGTAATGGAGAGAATTTGATAAAATGAAAAATTTCAATATTTGTAAGATCTGCATAACTTAGTGAACCAGTATTTTGCAAAGACCACTGAAGGATTCATTCAAGGTTCAAGGTATCCCGTTGGATTTAACGTAACAGAGTACAAATGTTTACAGTGATTGTTTCTGTTTGCATATTGCAACTTTAGGCATCACAAAGCAAAGTATTGGAGAGTAGGTTTGAAGCTGAGAGACCAAAGCCTAATAAACTGATATAGAAATAGTCATAATAATGTGATTAAGTATGAAAAGACAGATACTAAGTACCTTAAGTAGTGGTGGAAGTCTTCATCGTGAGGATATTTTACCTAGACCTTGATGACTGCATAAGAACTTACTACAAAGAACGGGAAGAAGAGTGTTCTAGGCAAGGGGACAGTATGTGCATGGAAGTATGAAAGCAAGTGGCACAGAGTACTTGAAGGCCTGTATGCCCATATGCCACACAGGGTAGGGAAACTATAAAGATTGATTTACCTAGAACTGACATGATCAGTTTGCTTATAATGGTTAATGTAAATACATTCTCTTGATACACAGCTGGTTAAGATTGAAGGTAACATTAGGTGTAATATGTGTGCTGTAATCAGAAGACAATGATTTTGGTGGTCTTGGCTTCTCTGCACTTCAGTCCACTCATACTAATTCTATGAATTTAGGTAAGTTGATTATCCTATGTGCTTGTTTCCTTATTTGTAAAATGGGGATAAGAATACCCACTCTAAATGTTCCAAACTCTTTACAGCCATAGCAAACTGTCAGGTGTTAGTAGTAAATAGAAGGAAGTTTCCTTCTGAGAGTCTGGAGGTAGCTATAGAGGAAGGGGGTTGAGTCGTGTGTCCAGCTGAGTGCTGCTTCCTGCTGCATTTTACCCTGAACCTTCTGCTCTGCTGGCAAAATCTTAACCTGCTTATGATAAAACGTAACTATTTCCCTAACTGGCATTGATGTATGATATTTTTCACATACTTTAAAATTATTTTGAATTGTGCTTTTGTATAAGCTTATAAAATAGCTTTTATTGCCTTTTACATTTTCTAAATTTATCATAACACAAATTTGTAGATAACAGTTTGAAAAAGTCTGCTGATCCTAAGTATTGCAAGTATCTTCTGGCTCCTTTTAAAAAATCCTTTTTGGTATCCATATACTATTTTCTTGTGTCCTACCACACTTCTCCAAGGCAGTATGCTGTATGTTATTATCAATAATATGGCTTAAATTTGGTTTAATCTCACCTTTTAATTTATTTATTTTTAATGTTTTTATTTATTTTTGAAGGAGAGAGAGAGAGCGTGCAAGCGAGCATGAGCAGGGGAGGAGCAGAGAGAGAGGGAGACACAGAATCTGAAGCAGGCTCCAGGCTCTGAGCTGTCAGCACAGAGCCTGACGCAGGGCTCGAACTCACGAACCATGAGATCATGACCTGAGCTGTAGTCTGACGCTTAACCGACTGAGCCACCCAGGCCCCCCTAATGTCAACTTTTTAAATACCTCATATCTTTTTTTAAATGTATATTTATTTATTGTTGAGAGAGAGCACAAGCAGGGGAAGGGGGGAGAGAGAGAGAGAGCAAGAGAGAGAGAGAGACAGACAGACTGACTCAAGCAGTGATGCGGGACTCAGACTCCCAAACTGTGAGATCATGACCTGAGCTGAAATTGAGAATCAGACACTTAACCGACTGAGCCACCCAGGCACCCTAGTCTTTTATCTTTATTACAGAGACAATACATTATAGAGACAATGCAGACTTGAATCATGCTTGCTGTTTCTGTGACTGGTAGCTTTTTATTAATAATTGTTTTTCTCTTGAAGAAATCTATTAGACATTTGAGAGAACTGTTGGTAATCTGCAGTCTTTTTCTTGCATGGAATTGGATGTCTCTAACATACTCCCTTAACTTCCCAAGATCTGTATACTTAGTACAGTGGCCTGAATAATAATGAGGGCTTTTACTTCTTTTTCAGATTATTTCTGATGAAAAAACTTAAGGAAGTAACAGATAAAAAGAAAACTAGTCTCTTGAAAACCATAGATGAAAAACTCACAGAAGCAGCCAGAGAACTGGGGTACTCACTGGAACAGAGAACCATGAAGATGAAACAGAGAGATAAGAAAGTATGGTTTAAATCTGTCAGTCTCAGACTGTTTTGCTTTTTAATAGAGATTTTCCTGTCCTGATTCCTTCCCACCTGCACATTAGCCTTCTCTTCTCCTGCCCCACCCTAAGAAGAGCTGGATACCCCCTCAGGGGCTCCTGTGGGGCTGCCCTGTCTGTGTCATTAGAGAGAGGACAGCCCTTGAGCAGGGCTGCTTCGGTGGTTCTCAGAAGTTGTTTCCCAGGATGGGCTAGTGCTGCTCTGGTTACCAGCTCATGCCAGTAGCGCTCACTCTTAATCTTGTTTTACCAGTTACTCATTTCATACAGTTGAGTGAAAGCAGCTTTGTGTACTGCGTTTACTTAAATTTCTTTAATAGCTAACGGCGATTGCTTTAGTGCAAGGTGTTTCTGGGGAGTAGTTTTGTAAAGGTCTGCCTTAGAGTGGTTTAGTTAAGAGTTCAAAGGTACTTCCTTTTGAGAGACAATGTGTATTAAGATTTGTTCATTTTCTGCAGCAAATGTGTGTATAAGCAGTCCTATCTCCTTTTTCCTTACTGACCCCATCAGCATTTCCTTTTGCTTCACTTCTAACACCTGCAGTGTGAGTGGAGTGTTTTGTAAATGGCAAAGACTTCTGGGTTTTGAATCCTTTTGGTTTTTCACTTAACAAATTTCAGAGTAAGTTAATGGACAAGACAGAAGAATTCTGCTTTGGGGTAAATGAGAATTCTATAGGATTTTATTCTTATAACCTCGGGTGAAGAAGGACATTTACCACTGTGAAATGAGGGCACCCCCGTCTCCCAGCATTATCTACTGTGGCCAGTTCATCTGAAAGTTCTAGGCCAAATTTAGTTCTAGTTATTTCTGGATAAACTAGTACTGGTAACTAAGTAGTTAAATGTATTTATTTGGTCATTGAAAATCTTCTGCAGCAGGGGTGATACTCAGATAAGTTACACTCACTAAACTGCAGTCTCAGCAATTCTTCCTTTAATCCTAGAGACCAGAAATAATTTCTAAAAATGTACATTTGAATGAAAGTCATTGCAGTGGAGGTATTTTTAAATTACTTCAAGATGTTATGTTTCCCTTCCTAGTTTACATAGGGAGCCTCTCCTACCTGATGAGTGAAAGGAACAATAGTATTTTTTTTTTTTTTAAGTTTATGTATTTATTTTGAGAGAGCAAGCAGGGCAGGGGCAGAGAGACGAGGAGGGTGGGTGAGAGAGAATCCCAAGCAGGCTCTGCACTGTCAGTGCAGAGCCCAGTGTCGGGCTCAGACTCACAAACTGTTAAGATCGTGACCTGAGCTGAAATCAAGAGTCGGATGCTTAACCCACTGAGCCACCCAGGCACCCCTTAAAATTTTTTAAGTTTATTCATTTTGAGAGAGAGTGAACAAGGGAGGGGCAGAGAGAGAGAGGGGGAGAGATAGAATCCCAAGCCGGCTCTGCCCTATCAGAGAGGAGACTGATGGGGGCTTAAACTCACAAACTGTGAGATCATGCCCTGAGCCCAAGCCAAGAGTCCCACGCTTAACTGAGTAAGCCATCCAGGCACCCCAGGAACGGTAGCATTTCTTGCCTTGTAATTACGTATATTCCTAATTTGCTTGACTAAATACTGCATATTTGTGGACAGAAGAGCTTATAATAAATTCTTTCATCAGAGCCTTATTTTATTTTTCTACCATCAACTGTAATTTATTTCAAATGAGATTTAATTCTTCTCCATAACTATAAGATATAATTGGAGTTTAAATTTCATAGGTATGTTTATCCTGGCTCCCTTCCCCATGAGGTTTCTTTTTAGTACATGTTTTTCTTTCCATAACATTAGCTGGTAAAAACATAAAGGGAAAAACAGAACTTAAAAAACAACCATTATTTTATCCTCCCAAATACAATAGGTTGATGATTCTGCTTTTTGGTTCCTTGTCTATTAAAAAGAACTTCTGCTGTCAGATATTCATTTAATTAATATATTTCTAGTTTCAAAAAATTCAGTTCCACTCGTATATGTGAGTTAGTGATTTTGTCCTTCTGTATGAGAGTAATATATCCATTCTGGCATAATAGTGCACTATATGCTACACTAGAAATCATTGTTTTTATTCTTAATGGTACTTTATGGTGCTTTGGAATACAAAGCCCTTAGGAGTTACCTCATTCGACCTCTGCAACAAATCAGCAAAGGAATTCTCATCCTGTGTTACAGATCAGTAAATCGAGGTTTACAGAGGCTTTATTCCCTGTCGAAAATCTTAAGTGACCCGAGACCCAAATTCACGTCTTTCATATTTAGCTTTCTTTCCACACCATCTTACTGATTGGCCATATGCCATTTTACCTTTATACCTAGATTTCATTTTTTAAAATGAACACTGATTTAATGTTGCTGTAAAATGAGAGTACATCATTCTGTCATTCCATCCTCTGATTCTGATGCATCAGAATATCCCCCACCCTTGCCCAAGATTTTCCTAAATTTGTAACCCTAGTCTTCATAATAAAATTGGGATTCTGGTGCTTTGCTAATAATTGATACCTCTTTATGGAGAATTAGTGCAGTTAATCATCTATGAAAAATGTGAAAATATATCCATCCCGTGGTTTTGTTTTGCATTAGCCTGAGTAGAAGATGAAGCTAGTAGCTATATCACTTTATTTTTCTTTCATTATCAATACTGTTTTATGACCTTTTTTATACTTAAAATTGATTATCATTTCATATTGCTAAATAGAAGATCCATTTCATAAATATTTGAGTGACTGTAGATCACTGTGCTATGTTCATAGTTTAGGTTGCTTAAAACTTTTCTTCACAAATAGGACGCACCTGGCCATATATAACTATTACACCTTTCTTTGCACACTCATTTGGTTATTTCCTCAGAAATTACTAGATGTAGTATTGCCGGGTCCATAGTCGTTTAAAGTGGCTGCGTGTGTATTGTTTTTCTTTGCTGGAGTTTTTATTTTCATTTTGTGGAGTTTTTATTTTCTTTGTTTGCGAAACTACCCACTACAAGTTAAGCGAGGGTACATACATTCCCACCAGCAATGTAGGAGTGCCTGTTCTCCCTATACTTTTGCCACTGCTGTGTGTTAGCAGTCCCTATTAGCCTTTTCCTTTTGCATGAGCGTAAAATGATATGTCGTTTATAAGCGTTTCTTTGATTATAAAGGACATTAAATATTTTTCACTTATCTACTGGCCATTTGTATTTCTTTGGTGAACTGCTTGAACTTTGGCCATTTTTCTGTCAGGGTTAGAATTTACATTTTCTTACTTGTGTTTTAATTTGGATGTTAGTCTTTTCCTTTTAAGACTCCTTTATAGTTTGAAGACATTACTCTTATCTTGTTTTAATGTTTGTTTATTTTTGAGAGAGAAAGAGCGAGCAAGCACATGAGTGGGGGAGGGGCAGAGAGAGGAAGACACAGAATCCAAAGCAGGCTCCAGGCTCTGAGCTCTAAGCACAGAACCCGACGTGGGGCTTGAACTCATAAACCGTGCGATCATAACATGAGCTGAAGTCGGGTGCTTAACTGAGTCACCCAGGCACGCCACATTAATCTTATTTTTATTATATATATTGCAGGTATTTTTTATGAGTATCTTTTATTCTTGATTTTTACATGACTTTTTAAATTTTATGTAGTTAAATCTATAAATAAATCTTCTCTAAAATTATTAAAAATATTTGCCTTTTCTTCTAGTAGATTTATGGTTTTATTTTTACATTTAATCCTGAAATCCAACTGCAGATTATTTTGGTATAAAGAGTAAGATATAAATATGACTTTGTTTTTTCCAAATGGTGAGCTGTTTCCTGAGAACTTCTTTTGAATCTGTCCCTTCTGTTACTTAAGAAAGATAATGAGGGGTGCCTGGGTGACTCAGTCGGTTAAGTGTCCGACTTCAGCTCAGGTCGTGATTTCATGGTTCGTGAATTTGAGCCCAGAGTCAGGCTCTGTGCTGATAGCTCAGAGCCTGAGCCTAATTCAGGTTCTGTGTCTCCCTTTCTCTCTGCCCCTCCCCCACTTGCATGCGCACGCGCGAGCTCTCTCTCTCAAAAATGAATAAACATTTTAAAAAATGTTAAAAAAGAAAGATAATGAAAGGTGCAAGAGAGTGGGGTCATCTGAGTGAAATATGAAATAGGTTTTAAAATATAGAGACTTAGGTGAGAGGACTTTAAAATGAACAAGTTTTGGGCTTGTGTCCTTCTGCCTTGGGAATTTTCACTGGCCTGCACAAATAAGTGTAACATTTGAAGTGGTTGTTTTGTTGAGGAAAGACCTAATAAGGCCACTGTTGTGAATAAAAAGAAGAATGTCGATGGGAAGGGTTATGGTGGTAGTTGTGGTTGGGCCTGTTTTGTCTTTGAAGATTACAGCTTAATAAAATATCACTAGTTATGTTATTGTGCTTCTGGAAAGGGCACCACAAAACTGGAAACTGCTCTATTTGGGGGAAGTTTGCAAAACAAGCTTGAATTTTCCAGGTGAAAATGGGGGACCTGAACTTGGCAAGATGGACAAGAGGAATTCTGTTCCACCACATTTTCCTGCTAAGAGAAACTATTCCTTGTCCTCTTAAGCTCAGTTCCTTATGCTTCCTACCTAGAAAATGCATGGACCTAAGAGGAAACAATATTCTGGCTTGCCTCTTCTGGATAGGATACATTGGCATTCCTCCTTATCAAATCAGGCTACAGACTTCTGTGTGGATGCCACGATTAGTAAAAGCCATTTTCATTGCTCTGTCATTTCTTCGTGGATTTGACTTTTAGCTAATTTTGAAGAAATTTTTGCTGTGGACTCCAAATTTACTGAAATAAAATGTCATTCAATGTTACATTTGGACAGAAGTGTTGAGGGTTTGGGGTGCCTGGGTGGCTCAGTCGGGTTAAGTATCCTACTTCAGCTCAGGGCTCTGTGCTGACAGCTGAGAAGCTGGAGCCTGCTTCAGATCCTGCGTCTCCCCCTCTCTCTGCCCCTCCCCCACTTGTGCTCTGTCTCTCTCTCAAAATATAAATAAACATTAAAAACTTTTGTAAAGTGTTGAGGGTTTGTGTGTATGCATTTATTTTGGCGAGTTTGTCGTTGTTATCTACCATGTCTATTTTGTCTGTTTACCGATTGATTTTATGTTTTTTTAAATTTAGGTTGTGACAAAGACCTTCCATGGTGCAGGCTTGGTTGTCCCAGTAGATAAAAATGATGTTGGGTACAGAGAACTCCCTGAAACAGATGGTAATGTATTTCTTATGTAAACATATGAGGAAGGTTTTCCTTCTATTGAGAAGTAGGTAAGTAAGTATGCCTTTTGTGGGACAGTCACTAAATCTTAGAGATAAAGAACAAGCTCAGGTTTTAGTGTCACGTCTGAATTAAAAATGGGTTTATAGCTGTGTAACCTTAAGCAAATTATTTAACCTCACTAAACCTTGTCTTTTTCATCTGTAAAATGGTTAATAATGGTGAATACCATTCATGTATAGGGATGTTTGAAGTGTAAAGCGTGTGTAAGGTGCTTATTAGCATAGTGCTTGCCCAAAATATAGTCCTGTCTGAAAAAATTTTCATCTGTATATAAGACTGTTTAGCTTTCAGAAGCCCGAGATCCTGAACTACTTTGTTTATAAGTACAAAAACTCTTTGAAAATGGACTGTTTATACACAAAATCTAATTATTGCTATTTTGAGTAAAGGGGGAAAAAATCACTTCTCAACTTTCTCCTCTCCTCCATTCCCTTACTTTGAAGAGCCTTGTTGGCATTCCTTTATTTACCATCCTTTTCTTAGAGGGATAATATTTAGAGAGAAAGCAGAATTCGCACTTCCTCAAGGAAGAACCAAGTATTCCTGCCCAACACATATAATATCGGTCATCCATTTCTCAGAACAGAACTAAGCACCTTGGTTTATAGTCTCTGGGGTTGGCACTTGGAAATTTGCATTTTTAATCAGTTCTCTAAAGCAGCTGTTCTCAAACCTTGTTGTACAGTCTCCAGCCAAGATTAGAATGTCATCTATCACGACTATTCATGTGTAACTGTTTTTGCCATGCCCCTACCACTTTCGGGGACTTCTGTGGGGAAAATGAATATGGCTGAGCTGTATAATAAATATGATAAGCACCAGCCACACATGGCTACTGAGCACTTTGTATGTGGCTAGCGCACATACAAGGAGCTAGATTTGTAATTTTGCTTGATTTTAATTCATTTAACTTTAAAAACTGAAAATTTTTTATATTGATTATATGTTGAAATGCTACTATTTGGATATAATGGGTTAAGTTAAATATCTTAATGTTAGTTTCACATATTTCTTTAATATGGATACTAGAAAAAATTTAATTACATAGGTAGCCCATGCTTTATTTGTTGGACAGGCTACTCTGTCCCTATCCTCTTTGAAGTCAGAGGTGATCCATCTGTAATGGGGAAGGCATATAGGCTCTAGCTACTTACTGTTCAGTCTTCTGCTTATGCTCTAATCTTCTGCCTACCTGTGTGCTAGTGCATTTGCAGCTTTATAAAGTAGAATCATGGTCTTGTTTGGGAAAGGCTGAGAATGTTGTAGATACAGGAGTCACTAAAACTTAAGGCGTGGTAAGTATTAAATTGTAGTACCCTGGAGTAAACCTTATCACCCTCCACCATAATATTGTGGTTCTATATTATGTCCAAGATCACTTTTATTTATCTCTACTTTTTTCTACCATTCTAGACATTAGATCCTTCTGTGGTTTAATGATTTTTGATTGAGAAGTGCAGCAAGGCATAAAGTTAGGGACCTAATACATATTTTTTTCCTTCTTTTTTTTTTTTTTTTTTTTTAGGAACCTAATATCATCTTGCTTTTGCCTAGGTAACTGTGGCAGGAAGTATAGTTGACTGGCAGTATGTTAATGTGTGACAGTGTTCAGGAGATCACAGTGTAGTCTGTTCCAAACAGTTTCCCTTTTGAAGCTGCTTAAACATAACATTCTAACCTGTCAATTAAGGTAACCATTTATTGGGGTGCCTGGGTGGCTCAGTTGGTTAAGCATCCAACTTCGGCTCAGGTCATGATCTCACAGTGTTTGAGTTCAAGCCCCGCGTCAGGTTCTGTGCTGACAGCTCAGAGACTGGAGCCTGTTTCGGATTCTGTGTCTCCCTCTCTCTCTGACCCTCCCCTGCTTGTGCTTTCTCTCAAAAATAAACATTAAAAAAATATAAAAAAATAAAGATAACCATTTATTGAGCAATTCATAAATATCATAGACTGTATCAATTGATGTATATATAGTAACCCTCACTCCACTCTTTAAAGTAGGTCTTATTTCCATTTTCATGTGGAAACTGGATTTCAGACTTGGGTCTTTCTGACTGTAAAGTGCTTGCTGCTAACTAAAGAATAATTACTTAGCTGGGGGCACCTGGGTGGCTCAGCCGGTTTAGCATCCAACTCTTGGTTTCCGCTCAGGTCATGATCTCATAGTGGTAGGATCAAGTCCTGCATTGGGCTCTGCACTGGGTGTGCAGCCTGCTTACGATTCGCTCTCTCTCAATATCTCTTTCTCAGTCTCTCCCTCTCTCCCTCCCTGTCTCTCTCTCTCTGCTCTTCCCCTGTTCACACACACATGTGCTCTCTCTCTCTCTCAAAAATTTTTATTTTAAAAATTATTAAAGAATAACTGCTTAGCTAGTTGTCTGACTTTTACTTTGGCACAGCCACTGTGGCTTGGCTCAAGTGGTGGTATTCCAGTTGGTGGTAATAGAAGGGTAAAATAAGGGGCGCCTGGGTGGCTCAGTCAGATAAACATCTGACTTCAGCTCAGGTCATGATCTCACGGTTTGTGGGTTCAAGCCCCGCATCTGGCTCTGTGCTGACAGCTCGGAGCCTGGAGCCTGCTTGGGATTCTGTGCCTCCCTCTCTTTCTGTCCCTCCCCCGCTCGCACTTGATCTCTTGTCTCTCAAAAATAAACATTAAAAAAAAATTTTTTTTAAAAAGGATAAAATAAGTATTGAAGCTCCTAAATCATTGTTTTGAATAGTAACATTTAAGACATTTTTGAGTAGTTAATTTAAGACTTCATTTAGGTATTAAGTTTGGGCTTCTGTTAAGCGAAATTTTGTGGAAGTTTTTATTGGTGGAAGGACATATTTTTCTTCACACTGGTGGGGAGCTGAGTATTTTCGTCTCTGTTCTTTAGTATTTTAGTAGCTCAGTAATTGTTATAAATTGCTTATTCTTTTGTAGTCCATTTATGACTTGCCTGAAGTGAAAGTAGAAGACATCACAACAGTGATAAACTTTAAATATGAAGGTCTTCGCTTCCATGCCAACTCTAATTGAGTTGTAGTGGCTGCCTGGAGCACTGTGGTGAGATTCTAAGGTCTCAGTTAGCTACATCTTCCCTGGGTGCAGGAAGGAACCCCTTGTTTTCCATCCTTAAGAAGGTTTTTGATGGAGACCTAATCTGTTTCCTGGAAATGATTGGCACTGACTTTTTTCTCAAGAAAAGGAAGCTTATGATGTTTATATATAAAATCTTTTTAAAAGTTTCAAACCAATAAATATGTCACCTATTTATAGCCGGGAACATAGGTGATGAGTGTAATTTGGTCAGTGTGATACGGATCTACCAAATGTGGGAAAAGGAACAAAAGTACATTTTGTGATCTCACATACAGCATACGTTCTGTACAGTTGGTGCAACTGAGTCAAACATATTCATATTCAGAGGTTAAAAACCCTAGTATTTCTTTACCACTCTTAATAATAGGTAGTATGAATAGAATATTGTGCCTTATACATACAACTTAAAATCATGTACCATGCTTAGGTGTGACTGTTCATGTTCTAACGAATTTTCCTCTCCCCCCAATATAGGAGCCACTTGGTTTAGAAATGTGTCTTTGTTGGTTTAAGTAACATCCATTATTTTCATTATTGGATTATCCTCATGGAAGTAGTTTGTCAAAAAGGTATAGTCTGTCAAGAAGGAAGTTAATTAGATACTGTTCAGTACCTTCATTCTCATATGTATCCTGAGATCTGATGCACACTGGCATCCAGAAAGTGGTAAAAAAAAAAAAAAAAAAAAAAAAAAAAAAAGGTTGAAAGCTCTCCCAAAAATGTTAAACCACTGACTTTTTAGAGAAAATTTATAACGTTTATCTATGTTCTTATATCAAATTACAGTTTGGTAAAGGTTTAATTCGGCAATGATTTTTTTTTAAGTTTATTTATTTTGAGAGTGAGTGTGTGCGCACTCGTCTGTGAGAGGGGTAGAGAGGAGAGAGGAGAGAATCCCAAGAAGGCTCTGAACTGTCAGCGCTGAGTTTGGCATCAGGCTTAAACCCGTGAACCGTGAGATCATGACCTGAGCCAAAATCAAGAGTCAGATGCTTAACAGACCGAGCCAACCAGGTGCCTCTTGGCAAGGATTTCTTATATTATCTTTTTCTATGCATGTATCTTTTTAGTAGAATACGTAGGACAGGGCAAAAAGGAGTAAACTTTATGGTCTGTTTTGATGTTTTGTTGTTTTAATCCAATTCCTGATATGAACTAGCCTGGAGGTGGGCTACATAAGGTCTCTGTATGTGCCATATATTTTGTTTTTTTCCAACAAGTTAAGATGGAAAAAGATTCTTAGTGTGAGGGCAGTTAAAACAGGGTGGGTCAGGTTTGTCCAGTTTGCTGATCCATGGACTAAGCTACTGAAAATCTTTGAAAGCTTATATATCATGGTCACAACTAGATCCACGGTAAAATAGTCTGTTTGCTAAAAATCTTTTTCATTAGGCCATTTTTATCTTAAGAGACATTATAAGATTGCCATTCTAAATTATAGTGCCACCCAAAGTGGTATCTGTTGTACAAAAACTGATCAGGAAAAACCCAACTTAATGTCTTTTTACCTTTGATGATGGGTGATCATCTTTTTATATTC
This sequence comes from Lynx rufus, assembly GCF_022079265.1. Lineage (NCBI taxonomy): Eukaryota > Metazoa > Chordata > Mammalia > Carnivora > Felidae > Lynx > Lynx rufus. Next base: position 143,989,570 of record NW_025814845.1, on the reverse strand, counting down.
TTGGTTTCTTACAGCCAACCTCAAGAAAATTTGCAAGACAATTGTTGAGGCACCGAGTGATGAGGACAGACTAAAAGCTTTTGCTCCCATTCAGGAGATGATGACTTTTGTGCAGTTCGCTAACGATGAATGTGATTATGGGATGGGGCTTGAGCTGGGAATGGATCTCTTTTGTTATGGCTCACATGTGAGTAAAAACTCTACCTCCCAACCATCACCAGACCTTCCTTCTTTTCCCCACCCTGCCCCACATACGGGCATACTCAAGCAAGAGCATGGGTAGGATATAAATACAGCTTATGTTTCAGAATGAACTTTGGGATAAGCAGATGTCTGAAAACGTTTATTTCAAATTCATCTTGTATTCTGCCAAAGGTGGATACCAAGATTATTTGCCTTCAGGTTTACATTTAAGTGAATTTACTTATTAGATGCTTATATATGTATTTACTTATATATGCCCTTTAGTTGGGTATGTGTGTGGGTGTGTACACACAGCTTTCCTGGGGCTCCGTTTGTTTTTCCGTCATGGTGGGGGGGGTACTTGTTGTTACACTTGAATTCCTAGATGAAGAATAGGAATACTGCAGTAGTCCCCCCAACCCCACCCCGCCTTATCCCCGGTTTCACTTTTGGCAGTTTCAGTTACCCACAGTCAACTGTGGACCAGAAGCAGATGATCCTCCTGAGATATTATCAGAAGGGCAGTAGTAGCCTAACACTATATCACTATATAGTGATGTATAACACTATACATCACAATGCCTACATCATTCACCTCACTGCATCTTATGTAGGCATTTTATCATGTCACATCATCATAAGAAGGATTAGTACAGTATTTTGAAAGTTTCCAGATTCATATAGAATTATAACCATATATCCTAATAGAAGCTATTTTATTATTCTTGTTACTCTCTTACCATGCCTAATTTATGGAAAAACATAGAATATATAGGGTTTATAGTTTTAGGCATCCACTGGGGGTCTTGAAACCTAACCCTTGTGAATAACGGGGGCGGGGTGGGGGGCTACTGTGTCTTAAAATAGGCTTTAAATGAAATTATTTAAAATAGGGGTTTTTTGTTTTTTGCTTTGTTTTTTTTTTTTTTTTTTTTAATCATGAACTTTGCTTATTCAATAGGAAAAACCTACTTAACAGTTAACACAGTGTTTATTCACCATAGCTGCCTAAAGGTGTAGAGGCTGTAACCTATTTCTGGGGCTAAACTGTTTGGTTTTAAATCACATCTTCCCCACCTAGTAGCTGTGTAAGACTGGGCAGTTTTTCCAACACTGTCGTATCTGTGTCCCTTAGCTATAAAATGCCTGCACACATGCACAGACCTTCCTCATTTAACCTGCCATGTCACCTACCAAGCTGTTCTGTAGACAGCTGTAAAGACCAAGCCTAACGAGCAGCTCTGTAACTTCACATATCACAACCACCTGGATGGCCTGTTCAAACACAGATGGGTGTACTGCCCTCCTCCCCCCCCACCAGTTTTGATTGAGTTATTGGGTGAGTCTTCTGAATTTGGACTTCTGACCAGTTACCAGGTTAAACTGATCCACTGGGCAAGGGAGTCTATTTTGAGAACTCTGCTCTAAACCATATTACTGTATTTCTCTGCCTACCTTACATATGGTTATTAATAAAAATAAAATGTTTAACAGCCAGAATCACAGTCATTGGCCAATCACAATAATGCCAGGCCTCCCAACAAGCATGAATCACTGTAATTGAAAATGGTTGTGAGAACTGAAGAACATGTGAACAGGTTTGGCACAGTACTTAGCATAGAGTAAGTGTTAAATGTTAATTTAACAAAAGCAGTGCCAGTTTCTCTTCAAGTATGTGTATATGTAATAGCAGTAGTCAAGTCACTTGATAAACCTAAGGCAGTGACTTAAGGGGTGGAGCAGGGTTCCGTGGTGTGTGGAGGAGAGAGAATTTGAAGATAAAAGGGAGGGAATAAGTGTGATTTGAAAACTCAAATCCAGCATACCTATTCTTACAGTATCAACTAAGGGAAAATAATGATTTAAAATCTTAACTGGTCGGGATACACTAGAGCAGGGAAAAGCATTTGAGCATATAGTTTGGGGCAAGTAAAAAGGATGATAAACCTTATCTAAAGTTTATCTAAGGGAATAAGGAAACTTACAATTTTTAGATTTCTTCTGAATTTTCTTCAAGATGTGCCATCAGTCTTTTAGAACTAAAGACTGCCTCTTGGACAGAATGCTAAGTGCCTGTGTCATTTTACTGTTCTTAGTCAACTGAGAAAGTAGCTAAAATGATGGGAGAGTATGCTTTGTTAAACGAGCTTTTGCAGGGCTTGTTTTGCTACTCACTAGGGCATCTGCTATATTCTTGCTTAATGTTATGTTCTTTTGTTTTTCAGTATTTTCATAAAGTTGCTGGCCAGCTTTTACCTCTTGCATATAATCTGTTGAAGAGGAATCTCTTTGCAGAAATTATTGAAGATCATCTGGCAAACAGAAGTAAAGAGAACATAGACCAACTTGCAGCATGAATGAGAATTGGCTTTCTTTTGGTGTACAATATTTTAAAGCATAAGTGTTAAACTTGTGAATTTTTTGTTTTTAAGGAATACAGAAAATAAATTGATGGAAATATTTACTAAAAACTTGTATACAGCTCTTCTAGCTGGTTTCTTTCATGTGCTGTAAGACAGTCAGTCATCTAAATGGTGATGCCCTAATTACATGTGAAAGGCAACCAAGGTTGTCCTCTGACATGTCACAGGAAGTCACTGTCTACTGCCTTTAACATGTGGGCACTAAAAATTTATTTCTCAGACTAGAATTAATAGCCATAGCTTTAAGTATTGCATTTATGGGGGTGCCTGGGTGGCTCATTCGAGCATCCAACTCTTGATTTCAGCTCAGGTCATGATCCCAGGATTGTGGGATCAAGCCGTGCATCAGGCTCAGCACTGCTTAAGATTCTGTCTTCCTCCCTTCCTCCCTCTTTCTTAAAAAAAAAAAAAGGAGGGTGGGGTGGTGGGGAGGACACAGGAAAAGCAAACTTGGAAGGTACCTGACCCCAGACGTACCACAGCTGCATTTTAACAGTGATTCATCCAAGTGATTCATATGTAGTCTGGGTACCTATTAGGTATATTCTGTAAAGCGGTTCTTGGACTCACTGTATTTACTAATCAATATAGCAGAGAATATTGATATACAGTATAGTGTACTAATCACTAGACCATTGATTTAGATTTTAAGGTTTTCTACAAATTCTGTCAGTGGATTTCTAGTACAAATCTGGATACAACTGTGTTTTATCAGATTCACATCCTCTTTAAACCTGAAAAAATGTCCTTCACCTTAAAAATAGCAAACCATGAAATGTAAAATAGCAAACTGGGGATTGAGCTGAAGAGCATATAAACTTTTCCCCCTTCTTATGAAGTTAAAGGTAAGAAAGCCCTTAGGTCCTCAAATAACCCCCACATTTTGCAGAAGATTGACTTGACTTACCCAAAGAACTTTTGTTGAACAGCCAGTCTCCAAATTCACTTACTCTGTCAGCTGCCTCCTTAAAATAACTTGAGATCCTTAACTCTTTTTCATCTAAAGTATGAGATAATTATAAGCAAACACTTTCAGCCAGGATTTTTAATACAAGTAGCTTGTCTCATCTTCCCATTTAGGCTATAAGCTTTTTAAGAACATACATTTTATCAGTATATATTTCCCTCAGTAACGCAAACCTTTGAATATATATGTATTCGTTGAATAAAATGACCTTATTCCATACTGCTGGATGCCAGATCATCACACTAGCAAGACTTGGGAAACTACTTTGAGATGCCCTTAAGAATTCTCAGACAACAGAATGTCTTTGGTCAAAAGTGTCTACTACAGCCTATACCTAGTATCTGCTCTTCCCATGGCCCACATGCTGCCTTTGTAGGCCATTAAGATGCTTTCTTAGAGACGTTTTATGTAACAGCTTCGCCAAACTGGAAAGATCTTTTTATCTTCCCTTACATTACTGTACCAGAACTTTTATAGTTCTGATGGGGAAGTAGCAAGAGGTTTTAAAGAACTGCCACATTTCAGCTTCATAAGAATCTGTAGGTCCTGGACCCATCTGAACTGTTAGCTGGTTTATATTAAAAAGATTACATTAGCTCACGCATACTTTGATTAGAAAAGGTGACCGAATCACATTTGGTCTTAAACAATCGAACATTTTAGAAGCTCTTGAGCTTTTTCCTTCAGATTTCTTTAGTTTCTAAGATACTTAATATTGGGGACAGTATTTAAAAATAAATCTTTTAAATACTGATTCAAATAAATTCAAATACCTTATATCAAACCAATCTGCTTGGCTTGAAATACTAGATTCCTTAAATTTTGCCATTTCTTGATCCTATAGTTTCATACAGTTTAGCTTTTTAAAAATATGTGTTCTTGTGATCAATAATACGGATTCAAACAGGATTTCTTATCAAGGAACAAATTAGAATGAAGGGGGACAAAAAAAAGATGAGCTTTTCATCCATTCCTTACACAAACCTAACATGAATGTGTATTTTCAGAAAGCTGGGTGCAACAGCCAAGATTGAATTGGAAACCAATGCCAAGAATATGGCCGTTATAATTTGGATACTATAGTTGCGGATTTATAGTCTCAAATTCCCAACTTGTATCAGAGGGCTGGAAACATTTCAGGAGGTACTGACCTTCCAACTATTGAACAATTTTTCATTGAAGAGTAAGCTCCTTACGATACTGAACCCTTCTTTTTCTCTCACTGGAGCACGGTCCACTGAAACCTAGTTTGCTAAATATTTTTATCCTCCTGGGATGTGGCCATCCAACAGCTATGGTAGCTTCTAAATGCTGCCTACTTTTCTCTGAGAACCCATACATTCTAAGTGCCTTTACTCATGAATGAAGCCCTTGACCCAGTAAGAATTTAACAGAAAATCACTATCCAACTCAAATTTAGCTAAGTTCACTCCTGGAGCTTATTAATAACTTTCTAGATGACCTCTCATATGTAGAAAGATACACCCAAGGAAATCAATAAAAGCTCTAAAACTTTATCCAAGGTAGTGCTACAAACTGTGTCCTCACAATGACAAATACCCAATATCTATGTAGATGATCCTTCCCATAACCTAAATCTCATAGTTTATTCGGTGACCTACACCAGGGGTCAACAAACTGGGGGTGAAGGCCAAATCTGGCCCACTCGTTTTTGTAAATAAAATTTTATGGAGAAACAGCCACACCCACTCATTTGCATACTATGTGTGCCTACAATGGCAGAGTGGTTGCAGCAGAGAGACTGTAAGACCCAGAGCCTAAAATATTTACTATCTGGCACTTCACGTAAGAAAATTTGCTGAACCCTGATCTAGACAGTGCCCCACTTTAGCCATCAACTCTAAAGTCACACCCTAGCCCTTGTCAGCACCAACAAACCCCCCATAATCAACTTTAAGCATCCTACTGTCCAAGACATCAGCACCCATCTTTTCATCTCTTCCTCCTGTCCCCGGCTCCAACCATTTTCCAACCCCACCACAACCTACAATTCACCGATCTAACAGCCTTTTTCACTGTTCACTTCATATTCTTGCTTCCCTCTTCACCCAGCCCTTATATTCCACTCTCCATCATCATACTCCCACATCTACTCCACTGCCCCCTCTCTCTTTAGTTGTACTTATGTTCCGAACTTAAGCTTGATAAAAAGCTGCCTACTCCTACTTCTGCTCAGTATCCGGGGGTTAGGGGAAAAAATACAACCATGATAATGGGCCTCCTTTTAACCTCAAGTTGGTCATGCTGCTGCCCATTGATACCCCTACTTTTGCATCTTCTCTCAAACACACACCACCTCCCAGCCCTCGGTTTACTTGAGAAAAAACAAACTTCCACAAAATCTGACCACACTACCAACTACCCAATATACTCTGCCTTTTCCACATTGCTACGAATGGTGCTCAGTGTCCCCACTATGTGCACAAGATGCCATCCATCCCTTCCTGCCTAGTCAAGGACCTCTCCTTAATCAATTTTCCCTCCCAAACATTCCCATAAACAACACAAGTTATAATATCCTGCATCTTAAAAACTCTATCACACATCCTGTTTTTCAAAAACTCCAGAAGAGTTGGGAGAAGTTGCCTTCAATTGCTTTCAATTCTGTTAAACCCATTCCCATCAGACTATTGCCTGATCTCACTGAACCTGCTTTGGTAAAAGTCCATTATCTCCACACTGGGCAACCATCAGTCCCCACTTACTTCACTGATCACCAACAACCAAAAACTTGATCCTCCTTGAAACTATTACTCACTTGCCTTAAGGGGAATACCTTTCTCTTAAAGGCACCCCTCTTCACCCTACCTCATTGGCTGCTCCCTCTTTTGCTGGCCCCTCGTGTCCTCAAATCTAAACATACACGTATGTCAATGCTCAGTCCCTCCTTGGCCACTTAATCCAATGTGATTTCATCCTGACTCAGGATGATGATACCTCCCACATTTTCTTAGGTCTCTCAGGCTGGACCTTTCTTCCGGAACCTGAATCTCATATATACAACTGCCTATTTGACATCCCCACTTGGAAGTCGAAATGACTTAAAATTTCATGTCTAAAACCAAAATTCCTTACAACCTCAAATCTATTCTTCCTAACGTCCTTACCAATTCAGTCAGTGGTCATTCTTCTGTAGTTAACTCAGGCCAAAAGCCTTGGAGACACCCTTTACTCCTCATGTATCACTCCACACTCAATCCATTAGCAAATCCTGTCTAGCCCACCTCCAAAATGTCTAGAAACCAGCCACTTCAATGACCTCCACCAGTTCCAGTCAGGTTCAAGCCTCTATATCTTACCTTGATTATTCCGAGAGCCTTCTAATTGGTCTTCCTGCTCCCACCCCTACCCAACATAGTCTATCCCCAACAAAGCAGCCAGAGATCATGTTAAGTCAGATCATGTCACTTTTCTGCCTCGCTGACTTACCATTTTAGTCATAATTAAGTCAAATTCCTACACCCCCAACCTCTTTCCTCATTTCCCACCCCACTCCCCACTCCAGCCAGCGACCTACTTGGTATCCCCTATAATTGTCAGGCATAACCGTACCTCAGGATGTTTGCGTATACTATTTCTTCTTTTTGGAACATTTTTCTTACAGATAACTGTATCATTCCCTCACTTTCTTTAGGATTCTGCTCAAATGTCACCTTATCCCTGAGGCCCTCTATAAAAATAGCATCTTCCCCATTACTTTTCTCCATTAGAATGGGAATTTTTGCCTGATTTATGTATGCCTATAATGGTGAGGGGCACACCAAAAAAAAAAAAAAAATTGCTGAACTAATTAACTTGTGATATTTATCACCATCTGACATACCATAGATGTTTCTTCCCCTAATGGAATGTAAGCTTCAATGAATGATAGCACAGCATCTATCATACAGTAAGTACTTTTTAAAAAAGCAGTGGGCGGAGGAGGGGGGTGTCTGTGTGGCTCAGTTGGTTAAGTGTCTGATTTCGGCTCAGGTCATGATCTCATGGCTCTTGAGTTTGAGCTCTGCATCACGCTCTGTGCTGACAGCTCAGAGCCTGGAGCCTGCTTCAGATTCTGTGTCTCCCTCTTTCTCTGCCCCCACCCCCAACTCGCATTCTCTCTCTCTCAAAAATAAATAAACATTAAAAAAAAAAGTAGTGAATGATCAAATAAAATGAAGGATAAAAAAATCTATCCTGGACTTTTTAGCAAGTGTTTGACTTTTTACTAAGAGTTTCATATTAGACTACTGAAATCTTTTAGGAATTCAAATGTTACCACCTCCTTTCAGGCAGTTCTCTTAGCAAATTTACAGAGTAATATTTTCAAAACATTTAAATCATTTACATGTTTTATCTATATGCTAACAGCCTAATTTTTCTTTTTGAAAATAAACTGAAGTGAAATCTTGTGGTAAACCTGCGACTTCTCGCTGACAAGTGGAGGCTCTATTCTATTGCTAGAAGTATGTACATCCTGTTACTCAAGGCAACATCTATTCTCTCGTTGCTCCTTGCCTGCAAAGTATAGAAGTGGCTTTGTAACCTGAGAGATACATCTTACTTACCACCCCTCAGAGGCTGCATGCCCCAGGCATATTGGCCTGCACTGCATAGAGCAGCAGTCAAGTGCGAGGACTGTTAGAGATATAATTAAAGGCCAAACCACACATTGTCATATAGATTTTAATAGATTTTTCTGATTAACTCATCACAGTAATCATTTTTACTGTAATGATATGCAGCTTTACTACACTAGTATAAATAAAAACAGATAAATACAGCTCTAGGCAACATCACAGATTAACAAACTAAGCATTCTTCATGAACCAAAACTGAAAACAATTATTAATAAGAGATGCTGACACCCTTGCCCATTCTCATCATACCTTCTGAAAAAGGGTACTCCAATAAGGCGCTCCACTGATTATATTGGTCAATTAATTTGCCAATTAGCCAGGCACATATATTTCATGGTCTCTAGTATTTCATCATTTGGTTGAAAAGTAGACACACCTCAACATATCAAAAAGAAAAGTGGAATAGATAGTATTACCCAAGAAAACCACTGAATGCATTAAAGATATAACACTTTTCCTGTATTTTAGCAGTAAGACACATCAAGGGATAGAAATATACCGAGAAGAAAATTAATATCTACCTTGAATATCCACCCTGAAATGTCAGTCTGTGAAGCAGGATGGGCAATGAAAGAAGGACCTGAAATCAAAAAGGACTCATGGAAAATAAAATCCATGTGAGGTCTGATGTTATGAAGCTATCTGCAAAGAAACTCGTTTCTCCTTTGAAGGCTTATAATTCAAGAGAACCTATTTAATATCCAATGCTGAGGAGTTCACACTGCAGATACACTTAGGACAAGATACACGGGTAAGATACACAGAAGTATTGTTTAGAAAAGATTTCACTCTGGATGGCCAAATGAAGGGATCATTAAGAAAGCTTGAAGTTTGCCAAAGGGAGGAAATAAACTAAGATTCAAAATACTGATTTTAGGCAGATAGCAAAACTAAGAATATTCCATGAAATTCCTAAAATGTTACTCAACTTTCAACTGTCATTCTAATATGGCTTCATGATCTAATAAAGCTTCAAGATCTTATAGATACATTATTTTTAAGAACTAGGAAGTGAAGAATCACTTCCAAAATGTAAAAACGGCTTATTGCCAGTTATGTTTCAGAAAATGTCTGTCTGCAAAAATTCATTTCCTACCAAAAATGCATAAGCCCAGAATATTTAGGCCAGTTGTACAAGTAAACCTCCTTTGCTGATAGTGAATTAAGACCATGATCAAGACAGACATTTCCAAAAACAAAAATCCCAGACACACCCTAGGACATTTTCAACGCATCCTGCAAAACTCTGCACTGTGGATATTCAAAACAATACTCACTGATGAATGTGACAAACCCAAAGAATCAAAGGTTATGTTCATATTAAAATTTTAACTGCTACCTTTGCAGTGGTTTTCAATTTTTTTTAAAAAAAAAAGGTTAATACCATTTTACTTTTGGTTTTAATCTGCAAAGTGATTTGTCATATTTTAACTTGCTAGTTAATGATCAAAATGTATACAGGTCAGAAGACATAATCCAGAGGATGGCAGTGAAAGATCAGAAAAAGGTTTATGTACACATTGAATCATAGACAAATAACCACAACCTCTTTTTAAACCCTTGTTCCCATTGTAAACTTTGTTCATAACTCCATATTTGTAAGTCTGAATTAGTCTATAAAAATCACATTAAAAAGGTAAAATTATTTAAGCGCGATATTAACTGATCTGTATTTTATAAATTTTAATCCATAAAAATATAAATAAGAATGGTAAATTTTTAAGAAAAGAAATATACATTTAGTGCAAGTTATGAATTACATTTCTTCTTCAGTGTCAGCAATAAAATATCTTGAGGAAAGAAAAATGATCTAATTTCAAGAAAAAAAAATTCCAGTGTTTAAACATGCAATTAATTCCAGATACAGCGAAACAGAATACTTCCTTCTCTTTACTGTCAAAGCAGCAGCATTTTGTTTCTTTATGCTGAACAGTACTTGTATATTATAGTAGTTTTAGAATAGAAAATTTGCATAAGACCAGGTCACATTATCCATAAAGTCTGAGCAGGAAAAAAACAAAAAGAAAACTGTTTATCCTTAACAAGTCAAGTTTCATTGTTGTTGATTCTGAACCACAATGCACACAAGCTGAGAGCTTTTGTTCGCACTTCATTCGAGATTTTACCTGTTTGATTAGCCTTTGTTGTGGTACATGAGACAGCTCCAAGCATTCAGCGATGGTACACACTACATGGTTAATGGCACAAGAAACACTCCCTTCTTGCGATGAAACTTCAGTAAAATCACAGTACATCTCAATATGAGAAAGGACTGTTTCAAAAGGGTACACCAATTTAAAGAGGTTTTGTTGCAGCTCAAGAGAGAAAGAGAGGGGGAGAGAGAGAGAGAGAGACAGAGAGAAATAAAAGCTCTTCTGGAATGTAGAAAGATAATGCTTAACTATATAAGTCATGAATTAAACAGAACAGTTTTGATACAAAAGGGCAAGACCCTGCAGTCTTATAGATGGCTCAATTCAAATAATCCCTCCAGAATAGGGACTGATAATGCGTCTTTGCAAAATGTTGGAGTAACCGGCCAGGTGCTCCAGGACTGCGGCGTCCTCTCCGTTGAGGCTCAAGCCTGCACTATCACGGCACGTCCTCAGCTGAATGCATCCAGTGCAGAACCACAGGAGATGATTTGCTGCTCTTGGTTAGATGGGGAAATACCTCACTCGTCTCCTTCTCTCTCTCCTTTCCCTCCCCAAACAACTCCTCCATGCCACCAGCATTATTTGCAAACCATGTTGCAAAAGCCTGGGTTTTATATTTTCCTTTTTTTTTTTTTTTTTTTAAAGGAGGAAAAAAAAGTAGACGACTCCTTCAGGTTAAAGAGTTGTGCTATTCAACAAATGAACTTCCTCTTCTGTTTCCTCTCTCTCCTCATCTATAGGATTCAGTTGAACATTATTGAAGCGGGGTCTTGGTTTGCCGTCTGGGCCATATGACGGAGGATATCTTTTTTTGTTATAATGCCAAGGAGGCGCCTGAAAGGAATAAGCAGAAGAGTGCTATTTAAATAAAAGGGAAAAGAAAAGAAGAGCTAAATCTATAGCTAACACTTTTTGTTGACAGGAACAGAGCAAAGCAAGCATCGTGATTTTGTATTTTCAGAAAGTGTTTTACTGGTAAAGATAATTAGCCAGCAACCATCCTTTGATATAAAAGTATTATGGTCACTAATAAGACAATGTCCTTTCCACTGAGACTCTGAGGACTTCATGCCTCACTGAAGTAGAGGTATTCTGATTAATGTATGCCAACAAAAAAGTAACAAAAAAATGGGAGGACGTATAAAATAAGAGATGACACTGATCCCATTTGAGAAGGAAAATTAATTCCCATGACATCAAGAAAGCAGTAAAATGTCTGATGACCAAATCTCAATATTCCACGGTTTTAAAACCAAACTTAATCAACTTTAAAAAATAATGTAAAGATTGCCCAGTTGTATGCAGAATCTTCATGAAAGCACATACAATTGAGATAAAATGCATATAAAATGGTCAACAAAGAACTCTAATCCCAAACTTCAGAGCCCCAAGAATAAATCTATAAGACAACCCAAGTTTCTAGTACACACGTCAATGTTTTCCTCTTTTGATTTTGGCCAAAAAAGTTAAGATACAGTGCTTTTATGAAAGTCTTGGATGTTAATGCTCACATTAAAAGATAGGTGAAAAATCAAGAAGCAGTCCTAAAAGATTATTATAGGTGAAGCAGAAAGCAGAATGAATGAGTAGCTATTTATTATTCTGGTTAGTAGTTTTTTAAAAAAGGATGCATGAAACACTTGTGAAATATTAGCAAACAACATGAATACATAATCAGTTGTGTACTTAAGCAAACTGGGACAGGTTTTATATAGGTATGACAATTGCAGGGCAAAATAATTTCAGGCATTAATAGCTAAAGCCAGACGATTTTTTAGGTTATATGATTAAGATAATTCAAACTTTATCTTTAGTCATGAAACCACTAGGACATAAACCCGGTTAAAACAAATGCATTTGACCCCAAGAGCTGCTCACAGCATTCTGGAAACATCATACAAAAGGGGCACACACATAAACTAGGTACAGGTTACTAATGAAATGGCAGGACACACATTCTTGATTGTGAGGGTATGCAAGGTGTAGCAGAAGAAGAATTAATGCCAAGATCACAAATATATACAACATTACACTCTAGTTAGTGTGCCCATAAAAAAATCTGTTTAACATTCAGCAATTGTAACATTGCTAAGCTCCATTAACAATCATTTATGAGCTTAGATTTACCACAAGACTACCACAAGATTAGGAAACATAAAAAAAGAAAAAGGGTTCGGTGGGTTTGGTGGGGCAGACATTTTTAACCAGTCAGGCATCTTCTGAGACCGGTGTATCCACTAGGGTAGACAGACTTGTGTTCACTTTAAGAATGTCCAATGACATTTACTCATTTAACTACCAAACTGTTTACAGTTCTTAAATTGCAACCAATGATTTTGATGAGAGATGGTAACTTTTGCTTACTTCCTGTGAATGGAATTTTACAAATATCTAAATTTATCTTACAGATATAGTTTATGAGACAGAAATGTTAACTGGCAGCATGTAGGATTTTTTTAGTTCAGCAGGTATCTGGGAAAGAGAGAACTGAACAGTTCACAAGTTTCATGCTTCCTGACTTCTAAGGTATCTAATGAGGAGATCTGATATATCTAATCACCAAGGGTTCGACGTGCTGCTTTAGTTGCTCGAGATGCTCTAATATGTTCTTCTTTGTGATGATCCCCAAGACAATCCTGAAACAGATCATGTTATGCTAATAACTGTGAGAAATCAAAGTAAAAAAGGTTCCAATCATAATGATAAAGAATGAGAGAAAAAATAAAAACATGAACCATAAGAATGCTTTTAATGAACTTTAGAAAAATAAAAACAAAAATGATTTGAAATCCCAGGTCCCATTTGCATAAATTCTACTGACTTTCATAAGAGACATGATACTATTTTTAAATATTGGTGGGTTGTTTTCCTTTTTAAATTAAAAAGCAACCCTATAAAAGTTCACAATGAAGACGACTATAAAGAAAAGCAAAAAAGAAACAGTAATAATACACAGCTATAAACCTCTAAAATTTAGTTTCATTTTCAGTGTTCCTTCTTTAGAGGGAAGTATTTTTCTAATTGCTAAAAAGTTAACAATGCGGCAGCTATGATTTGGATCTACCTCAGCAGTGAAAAGGTAGAGGCTTAGCCTTAATTGTCTATGAAGAACTAAGAAATCCCTTGGATCTTACTATTATTTCAGATTAAAATTGATGGCAATGTGCACTTAAATAATGCCAACCAATATAAAAAAAAAAAAACAATTTTCAGGACCTGCTGAAAGCCACTTCCTAAAATAAACTAGTAAGATGTGTTTATGATTAGGGGTCAAGATGACTTTTACATTATGCATTTCATTTTCTAAATGATTATTTCTCAGTTAACCTACAAGCAAAATGATGGACATAAATTCTCACAAGGATACTTGTAAATAATTCAATTTATTAGAACAAAATCCTGGTTACTGGTTTTAGAGTGGAAGCCAATGAATTCCACTACAATATATGGCAACACAGATAATGAATGTCAAAAACCTTAGAAAGCTTTAGTCATGAAATTCTGGAAGCCCATCCAGAATGCCCTTCAGGGTAACTAGACATTTCCCTGAGGATCTAGTTAGGTCAACTTTACTATTCAACTGCCCTTGAACATTCTGACTTCTTCAAGAATGTTACCAGGGTATTTCACTTAGTCAAAGTAGTCTGGGACTAGAGATGTGTCAGTTATGAAACAGTTATTAAGGATGATGCCTGAGTGTGGGGGTGGGTAAGCAGGAAGAGCAGAGATTGGGAAAGGCAGAAATAGATTTTCTGCTAATGTTTTCTCATTATTTAAAATAATGTACTAACTTAAGAACAAAGATAAATTGCAAAGTTCTCCGAGCATGGGAACAAATTCTCCCTCCAAAAAGGCTTAGAAAATGCACTCATGAAATAAAAAATGGATACATAAAAGAAGCACTTAATCACTCAATAGATGTTCTTCTCTAAGTGTGTGAGGGAAAATAAAAAACAAAAAAACACATCAATTCATTTTAATTTATAGCTGGAGTCAGGAAATAGTTGACAATTAAATAGTTTCAGTTTAATTCTTACCCATTCTTTTCTATCCAATTATATACAGTGATTAATTTCAGTTAGTATATTAGTAAGCTCCACCAAATCACAAGATACAAAATGAGGAAAGTTACAAATTTATGAAGGACCAAATGGCAAATTTAGAGATTTACAAAGTAATCTCTATATTACAACGTAACGGCCCTAAAAAAGGAGGACAAACGTGTATTTCCTTTCCAATGAAGAAGAGTGATTTGAGAATAAGGCCAGGTTCACTGCTACTTTATTAATTTCTGGAAGTATAAAGAAACTCAATGCAAAATATAACTTACATAATTTGCTATTTCCCTGTGGGGCTAATAAGCAATGACATAAGTATAACAGAGCATGACCCAACATTTTCCCAAAATATGTTCCAAAAAGCACCAGTCCAAGGAGTTTGGCCCTCTTTCCTCCATTAAAAAAGAAAAAAAAAAAAAAAAAAACTGCATGTTCAAACAAGTTTGGAAAACTGTATTTCCTATTATCCCTGAGATTCAAATAATATCAACATTATAAGTTTTGAGATATTCCACAATAAAGAAACCTCAACTGTATTTAATCCAGTAACTTCCAAACCTATATGGTCACAAAACTCTTTCTAAGCAATGCTTATTTAACATCCTGCTAGTTCCACCAACACTAAAAAGATTTTGAGAAATTCTGCTAATTAAAATATAAAATATGGGAAATATATAACTGACATCTTTAAAATTCACAGACACACTTCCCCCTCATCTCTCTATTCTCATTTTCTACTTGCATCTACGAGTCTGGACTTGTTGCACCTCTTTCCCCAAACAGTTACTTTCTACCTCTGTGGACCCAATATGAACTATAAGATGCTGACAGTTATCCGGATCTTCACAACTATCCACTAAAATACAGAAGGTATGGTTTCTTTTCTAGGTTTAAATCATTTAACTTCAAGTGAGAATAAAATGCTCTACGTTCCTTACATACTGCAAAGAAAATAAAGACCCAAGAGCTACCACTCCTAATGATCTCTTTCTTTCTCTCTCTATATATCGACTTATTTTCCTTGAAGTACAGAAATAAGGAATTATAATCAAGGCAATTAAACATATTCTTTTAGAAAAAGCTACCCCCTCACCAAAGCTTTCTTATAAACAGGCAATATCAGGTAAGATTTTAATTAGCTGTCCTCCCCCACCCCCATTTTTTAAGTTTTACACTTTAAGTATTTTCCTTTGTAATATTTGTGCTGCCAAAAATCTGGAAATTAAGCAGCAAAGTGAAATATGGTAACTGACCCATCCAGCTTGGTGATCACAGGTAATCATGACTAGAGAATGACATTTATATGTGTTAGCACGTAAAAGGACACACCATGCCAGGCAAAGAGAATAACTGGAAGCAAGTAAAAATTGTAACAACTCAGCTTAGTTTCTAACTGAGCCATTTATAATTAAAAGGGTCCCCAAAGCAGTACCAATTCATAAACAGCTACCCCATTTAACATGTATTTATTAAGTTTTTAAACAATGAAGTTTGATACTATTATTATTATTATTTTATATTTTTTAATTTATTTTTGAGAGACACAGAGAGACAGCACAAGTGGGGTAGGGGCAGAAAGAGAATGAGACACAGAATTCAAAGCAGGCTCCAGGCTCTGAGCTGTTAGCACAGAGCCCGATGCAGGGCTCGAACTCACAAACTGTGAGATCATGACCTGAGCCAAAGTCGGAGAGCCAACCGACTGAGCTACCCAGGTGCCCTGGTACTATTTTTTTTTATTAAACATTAAAAGTTATCATACATCTCTTCTCCAATCAGTATCTGTGATATTTAATAATTTGAAACTTCCTGCCTTTAATCAAGAGTTTTGTACCTTCAATATAATTTATTTCACACTATTTAGAGTGATTTTATTTTATTTTATTTTATTTTATTTTATTTTATTTTATTTTATTTTATTTTATTTTATTTTATTTTATTTTTTTGAGGGAGGGAGAGAGAGCACAAGCAGGGAAGAGGCAGAGGGAGAAGGAGAGAGAGAGAATCCCAAGCAGGCGCCACACCCAGCGCAGAGCCCAATGTGGGGCTCAATCTCACAGCTGTGAGATCGTGACCAGAGCTGAAATCAAGAGTCAAATGCTTAGCCGCCTGAGCCACTATTTAGAGTGATTTTAATTGGTTAGCATAGTGAAAACACTGAACTTGGATCTAATTCTCTAACTTTATATTTCTGTTCCTAACCTAGTATGGCCTAATGTATTGTTCAAGAAAATTGTAGTAGTTTAAGAAATCACAAAGAAAGAAGATACACTCTACTGGTCATTAACAGTGTAAAAGCAGTAGCAAGAGATCGGGTTCTAAAACTGGAAAGATACTCGATTCCCTGAACCATGACTTACCACCCACATGACTGGGCATATTATGAAACCTCTGAGCTTCAGTGACTACACTGTAAAGCAGGGAGGCTGCCGCCCACTTTGCAGAGATATACAAAGTTAAATGAGAAACACAAAGAAGGTGCTCGATACACATATTTCCTTCCCTTTTTTTCTTTTCTCCTCCTTTCTTTAGAAAGGGGTCATGTGTTTTGCCACTCACATATTTTGTACAAAAAAAATTTTTTTTTTAAACCTGCTGTGATTCTCTAAAGTGTTTACTATTTCAACCAGTTTCAGGCTATGCAGGCTTATGCATAATCAAGAGTACCTTTGTTTCTCACTTCTAGCCTTCCTCTTATCAGCCTTCAGATAAAACAATGTTCTTAAGTATTTCAACTAGGAACAGTAATGTGATGGAAGCAAAGGGGACTAGAGAGAGAGAGCAGGTGGGGAAAGAGACCCCAGGTGCAGGGGGAGAGGGGAGCAGAGGCAGTGAAGCAGGAGTGCGTCCGGTGAGCAGCCCGTAGATACCATCCCCACTGTGTCCCTTTGATATCTGCCAAGCAAAACTTGTCAATATCCTACCCTGGAGAAACACTGGTAGTTCATGTGGAAAGGACAAATAAATTAATCAACTTACACATTTTAAATACATGAGTGTTTGTCATTAGCAGTTTATATAAAAGATTTCTGGACGGAAAAGGTAGAGAAGAGGAAACAAATATTTGCCAAAGGAGGATTTTAGCTAATTTACAAATTTAATTATATATTATTTCCCTCATTATATGATAAGTAAAATAATGGCTAAAATAGCGAGCAGCAAAATATCTAGAAAGTTTCTACTGAACTAGAAAGTTACATTAAAAAATGAAATACTTACAAAAAGAAAACAGGTTTTTCTCTACTCCGTACAGGTTAGGTCCACTCCTCCTCTAACAGAGGAAATACTCTAAGCTCAATGTGCATGTTGGAGGTGTTTCAGAACCTCTTTGCCAACTCTGAAGTGTTCCTGACAAATACTACTTTATGTTTTGGCAAAGATCTGGCAGTTGACAATGTTTTTATTCTTGGTAAGTGTCAATTTGATCAATACTGATCCTGTACTTATAATAACCACACTAAAAAAACAGACCTTCCCACTCAGAAGCTGACTTACAGTCCTTCCTAATAACTGAATTTGAATTCCACTAAACAGTATCATAAATTCCAGTAAGCGAACTGATTTCTTTCACCAAACTTACCCATTGTGAGTTACAAGGCATTGCCTCAGACCCAGCTTTCGGAAAATATCCACCACTATCTCCATTGGGGTGTGATCTGTCACTGTGAAAGGGCTCATGTCAAGAATGCTCCGAAGCTTCAATGGCCGAGGACTTTCCGCCGGAAGAGATGGGGTGTGCTGCGCAAAACACACACGAGAACTGCCCACAATGCCTTCTTGTTTTTTTCTAGCACTTTCTGAAAAGAGATAGAGAAGACCAAAACTTAATTTGTTTAGGGGTAATCTTTCTGGGAGACTTTAAAGAATAAACAAATGTATCCCATGACTTTTGGTCCCTTCATTTTTTCCTGTCTTCTACCCCAAGAAAGGAATCAGCTGAAAACTGATTTAGTAATTTCTTATATTTGACAGAATTAGAATACACCAATAACAAATCATCTTCATGTAAATAAAATATTTTTAGTACATCAATTTTCTTCACTGGGGCTGAAGCCGTTTTCTAACTTTGGGGGAAAGGAAGCATGTTTGAAATATGGTTTTTAAAACCTGCACAAATTATGAGAGCATAGTTTATCATAGGAAGCCATCATCAAGCACTGGGTGTTGTATGGAAACCAATTTGACAATAAATTTCATGTATTAAAAAAAAAAAAAGAAGAAAAAAAAAGGAAGCCATCATCAAATAACACCTGCCTGTGTTAAAATGTCACTCATCCTGCAGAGGGGGGGCTAAAGTGAGTTTCACTCTTAATTCTGACTATGTTGCATATACTCCAACCTCTGTGAATCAGCTAGTTCTTTCTCTTTTCTAATGTTAAAGTTTCATTTTCTGGGTGAGTCATGAACATCAATAGGTGCGTTTAAACTACAATTATGCACATAATGGACGCAGACTTATTTTTTTTTTAGGTTTTATTTATAAAGGCTCTGCTCATTTCTCTCTCTAGTGTGGCTCTGCTTCAAGTGCTTCTGTTTGCTGCCACTCCCACTCCTACTTTTGAAAGTGCCAGACAAGAAGGGGTAAAGATACAGAAAACTGCACAACAGAGATCACAGGAGGAAAAAGGAAACTCATGAAATGGAGAGAATACAAAAATAAAGAGCTTTATGTTTCTATTTGGAGTTAGTATGTACTCAAAACGTTCAAAAATATGCTATTTGCTATACTAAACATATTTTAAACATATGCTATACTAAACATATTTAAACATGAATTTTGCTACAAAAATACTTAAGCCAAAATAAGAAGCATCAGCCCCAAGAAGCAGATACAGAACTCATAAACAAATACTACAATTCTTTTTACTCCTTCTGACCTCTAAAGCCTTATTTACCTGTGTTGTGACACATTCAGGTAGGAAGGCACTAACTGAAGTTCTAATGGCTAATACTTACTAACCCACCTTAAAAGCATGATAAAGGCATGGAAAAGAAGAAATCCCATTTGCAAATGATGTAAATGATTTTTGAAAAATGCTCTTTAGGTTGCTCTTAACCCATAGAAGCCTCTGACTAATGACCTGTGAATGGTGGAGTATAAATACTATTATCATATATGACAGATATTCTGAGTTAAAACCAAGCCCACTCATCAAACTTAAATACCTTAAAATAACAAATATTCTATCATCAATGAAAATGTGCTATAGACTGTTTAAATAAACCATTTAATGACAAAAGTTTCAGAAAATTTTAGAAAATGTTATTAACCTAATTTATTTTTTAATTTATTGGAATGTTCCTTTGAAATTAACAAGGCACAGGGTAGTGAACATTCAGCCTGACTTAAATTTGTCATTTAAGTGAATACAGTAACTATTTTAACAAGCATCATTTACTGAATACTTACAAAGCGTCAGGACATCTGCTAGGTTTGTTTTCCTTTGTTTGAAAAAAACAATTTTTTGAATGCCATCCAAAGGCTTTTGAAGAAGAAAATATCATCATAGTTTTCATTTTCTGATATGATTCACACAGTTTCTTAAAGTGTGCATGCAGGAAAGAGTTACACTTCCAGGAGAATGGAAATGGTTCTTTTCTAACAAAATGTCCAAATGTAAGTAATCACCTTTCTCCCCACAAATTTTATGTCTTATTTTTCCCATTCATGTTAATATATTCTCAAGGGCTTGACTTCTCAAAACTTCTCAAAAAAGAAAGGTACATGAGCTGACCCCTTCATTTTTGACAATGTGAAACCTGGTAGTGATAGAGTCCAAAAACACTCCCCAGGGATCTAGAATTCTTACATCACTTGTATTAACTGTAGAAAGCAAAAAAGTCTCTAAATCCACAAAATGGTATTTCAACTAACCAAGCAGATATAAAGTTTATTTTAACTACTATAAAGAGATAAACAAAAAGCTTGCTTGCAATGCACATTATTGAGTAAACTGTATTTTAAGGTTTCTAAGGTTGATAATATTGCTATGGAAGGGGAAACCTTTAATGAATTAGTTCTCCTAGGTATGCAAGCCAAAGCTTTATTCCGCACAAAAAATCTTGAGGGGACAGGAGAGTATAATTAAGGGAAGAGTCTGTCACCGTGTCACGTACCATACTACTGTGTTCAATATGTCAATGATATTTAGGCTTTCATACACTGAGAATCTCCCTGTAAAACTTACAGCTCCTATTACATAAATAGAAATGAAAAAGTGTATTTTTATGACTCAAGTTGGAAAATAGGAAAGACTATTCACACCATAAATGTTAAATATGCTTCATTTTAAACAAATCTATAAAACATCCAGCCTCACTTAATCTTGACACAAAAATGCAGGAAGAAATCTCTCCATTTGAACTAAACTTTAACACAGCAAACTGTCATTCACTGCTGGTGGGAGTACATGGCATGATCACTACCTGGTGCAATAGGAAAATATCTTACAACATTACAAATGCACCTACTCTCTGATCCAACTTTCTACTTCTAGTAATTTTTGTCCATTTGCACATAGGCACAGAGTCAAAAATAGGAGATTAATAAATATATGAGGGAGCAATTTCTATCATAGCAGAAAATTGTAAATGTCTTAAATGTCCATCAATGAGGAACTGATTTTAGAAATCATGATGTATCCCATGGTACATCTACTTCAAGAAATACTATGTAGCTTAAAAGAATAGAATGAAGAAACTTTACATACTCATTTGGGTAGATGTCCAAGAAAACATTGCTTAGTGAAAACAAAAAACAAAAAAACAAAGTACACATGTATTGGATAGCATGACACAGTTCGTTTAAAAAGATATATATATAAGTATAGAATAATATCTACAGAGTACATAAGAAACCAAAGAGATGGCTGCCTACAGAGAGTTAAATGGGTAACTATGAGGTCAAGGGTGAGTGAGATTTTTCACTGTATACTTTTTAATCTTCTTGAATTTGAACTATGTGAATATACTATCTATAAATAAACATTTTAAAATGATGAAATGACACAAAAGTATAGTTTATAAATAAATTATGGGAAAATTGTTCTTTCAAAATCTTGAGTTTTCCTGGGGTGCTGGGTGGCTCAACTGGTTAACTGTTCAACTTTGGCTCAGGTCATGATCTCACGGTTCATGAGTTCCAAGCTCCACATTGGGATGAGCCTGTTTCAGACTCTCTGTCCCCTTCTGTCACCCTTCCCCCACTTGCCCTCTCTCTCAAAAATAAATAAACATAAAAAAAAAAAAACAACCTTGGTCTTTCCCAATCCTGGATATAGTATATAGCTTACCACTTACTCGAGCATTCTTTTTTTGTCTTTCATAAAGTATGTCATATAAATACATATAAATTACATATTATATATATTTAATTAATTTATATATATTTGATTAATTTAATTTAATATATGTATATATTTAAATGTTCATTTATTTTGAGAGAGAGAGAGACAGGGAGAGAGAGACAGGGAGAGGCAGAGAGAATCCCAAGGCAGGCTCTGTGCTGTCAGCGCAGAGCCTAATGCGGGGCTTGATCCCACAAACAGTGAGATCATGATCTGATCTGAAATCAAGAGTCAGAAACTTAACCAAGTCTCCACATTATGTTATATTATATTATATTATATTATATTATATTATATTATATTATATTATAATTTTTTAGTTTGTTTATGCTTATTTATTTGAGAGAGACAGAGAGCATGAGCGTAGCAGGGGCAGAGAGATTGGGAGACACAGAATCTGAAGCAGGCTCCAGGCTCTGAGCTATCAGCACAGAGCCCGATGTGGAGCCTGAACTCATGAACCGTGAGATCATGACCTGAGCCAAAGTCGGACACTCAACTGACTGAGCCACCCAGGCACCCCATATTTTATGTATTATACATATATACAAAGCCTCATGGACAGGTCTATTTTTCTCATTCAAAACTGTAAACTCTATGAAAATGTACATGGGTAAACATGTAATGTATGTTCTAAAAGTCATCATGTGAAACGTTTCTGATGGCATGTCTAAATACATCTATTCCCTAAACTGACATTATCTACTATCACAATATTCTGTTTTAAGACAGTAACAATACTTTGAAAAACATATCCACAGAATCAGTGGGAATATGAGTAATTCTTAACTTTGAGCACTTTATCTTTTAAAAACCTTGCTTTTTTCCTTTAAATTTCTATATAAATTCCAGAATTCTGACCTTTTTCTTTTCTTTGGCTGGCTACCATTAAAACCTAAAGAATAGGAATCTGAACAATGAAATTCTTCTGTGATTGTAGATTTGGCCATGGTACTAGATTAGAAGCTGAAACACTTAAATACAAGAGCCAAGTGTGACCACATACTTCGCCCATTCTGGCAAATATTCTATTGCCTACAGCAAAACTTGGAATGATGAGATTGCTAGTCTTTAAAAAACTCTTACAAAGCTGTAGGCTTTTCCTTAACTGTAAGGATATTTTCTGTAGGCTCCTTTGTTTTGATAACTCTTATAAACTGAGCATTTGCATTTCCATTCTGATTTAAGAAATAATCCTAGACTAGATATCTTCCCTCTTCAAATGGCACAAGAATTAAAATCTTTCACAATCCTTTTGCAGTGGCCAAGAGATAAGCTGTAGAGGACTCAAAGGAACAAAGGCATGACATTTGCAGCTTAGGGTCCTTTACTAAAAACTGGGGAGTATGAAAGCAACAGCTTCATGAAAATATCATTTATCACTTTTGGGGGTTGGGAGAAGAGAGGGAAAGGAATCGGATTGAATAGAAATGGTCTTACTAGCCTCCTCATCAATACTGCAGGACTATAAGATAAGGAGAAAAATAAATTTTGGAGGAACACAAACAATTGTTTACTCCTCATAAAAAGTTTACTTTATCTCCATATGTGGAATTTAAGAAACAAAACAGATGAACATAGGGAAAGAGAAGAAAAAAATAAGACAAAAAGAGAGAGGGAGGCAAACCATAAGAGACTCTTGAATACAGAAAACAAACAGGGTTGTTGGAGGGGAGGTAGGTGGGGGGATGGGCTAAGTGGGTGATGGGCATTAAGGAAGACATCTGTTGGGATGAGCACTGGGTGTTATACATACATGATGAATCACTACATTCTACTGAAACCATTACTACACTATATGTTAACTAATTTGGATTTAAATAAAATTTAAAAAATAAGTAAAAACAAAATAAACCAAAACAAGTTTACTTTATCCCCAAGAAATAGCATACTATGGCTAATGCCTTTAAACATTATTTGTAGGAATATCAGCACATAATACAATAGGACTTATATACTTTTCAACACAGTATTTCACCAAAAATAAAATCTCAATGATTTTTCACTTTAAAGTAGGTATTACAGGGGCGCCTGGGTGGCGCAGTCGGTTAAGCGTCCGACTTCAGCCAGGTCACGATCTCGCGGTCCGTGAGTTCGAGCCCCGCGTCAGGCTCTGGGCTGATGGCTCAGAGCCTGGAGCCTGTTTCTGATTCTGTGTCTCCCTCTCTCTCTGCCCCTCCCCTGTTCATGCTCTGTCTCTCTCTGTCCCAAAAATAAATAAACGTTGAAAAAAAAAATTTTTTTTAAAGTAGGTATTACAGAGGTGCCTGGGTGGCTCAGTAGGTTGAGGGTCTGACTTCGGCTCAGGTCATGATCTTGCAGTCCCTAAGTTCAAGCCCCATACTGGGCTTGCTGCTGTCAGTGCAGAGCCTGCTTTGGATCCTCTGTCCCCCAATCTCTCTGCCCCTACCCCCCTCACTCTTGCTCTCTCTCTCTCAAAAATAAATATTTAAAATAAAAAAACAGGGGCACCTGGGTGGCTCAGTCAGTTAAGCGCCCAACTTCAGCTCAGGTCATGATCTCGCGGTCCCTGAGTTCGAGTCCCACATCGGGCTCTGCTGACAGCTCAGAGCCTGGAGCCTGCTTCAGATTCTGTGTCTCCCTCTCTCTGACCCTCCCCCATTCATGATCTGTCTCTCTCTGTCTCAAAAATAAATAAACGTTAAAAAAAATTTTTTTAAATAAAATAAACAAATAGGGGAGCCTGTGTGGCTCAGTTGGTTAAGCATCAGACACTTGGTTCCGGCTCAAGTCATGATCTCATGGTTCATCAGTTCAAGCCCCGCATTGGGTTCTGTGCTGGCAGCGAGGAGCCTGCTTGGGATTCTCTCTCCCTCTCTCTGCCCTTTCCCCTGTCGCTCTCTCTTTCTCTCTAAGTAAATACGTTTAAAAAAAATTTTTATTAAAGACTAAAAAAATAACAAAGTTGCTATTACATGTTACTATTGTAAACTTAAATCCAAAAACTGAAAAAGGAAAATATTGTGAATCTGATATGAAACAGACCAAAGATGAAATTTTTCAAAGTTTGCATTCAAATAAGCCAATATTAAGTTAATATAAGAATGTATTTACTGGGATGCCCTGGCACTTGCTAGGCCATATATTACATGCTACTACAAACAATATTAACAAGGCTTATCTGAGTGGGAAAAGAATCTGACTCCAATCTCTGATAACAATGCCAAATCAAAAGATAAAACTGTATTTAGTGAGAAAACAATTCACAAATTCCTTTCCTAAAGAGCATAAGACTTTCAGGGACATAAATAAAATATACTCTTTACCCCAACACACCCAACCAATTAAATATTGTTTTCCTTTCCTCCAGAAATCCATTATATGTCTTTATCTATCTAGATACATAGATTCCACAGATACACGATATAGATACAGTCAGATGTATATGTGTGTCTGTATTCTTAAAAAAGGGTACCTATTGCAATTGTCAGGTCTCTTCTGAGGGCAAATCCCACTAATCGTTGAGATTCTTTTGACATTATGACAGGAA
Organism: Lynx rufus; assembly: GCF_022079265.1. Lineage (NCBI taxonomy): Eukaryota > Metazoa > Chordata > Mammalia > Carnivora > Felidae > Lynx > Lynx rufus. The sequence goes on along the minus strand of NW_025814845.1, from coordinate 143,964,286 downwards.
AGCCATTGTAGCTGGTTTCATTAATCATGTTTTCTATATCATCCACTGTCATATTGTCCTGTGTCAGGACAGCTAAGGGAGGATCGTTCCTTCGAGGTCTCATGACGTCAGCAGCCAGGGTGGTATGAGTGAATTCTTCTTTTGCGTCCAAGAAAGGGTATCCATTTAAACGGATGTGTGCTTCATAAATGCCTTCCCTACCAAAAGCATCACCAACCCATTTACTGGTCATTACTGCAGCCATAAGGGGAACAATATATTCCAAGCCTCCAGTGAGCTCAAAAACAATAACCACCAGGGAGACAGTCATCCTTGTCACGCCACCTGAAAAAAAATAAATACCACTGGTCAAGGAGGACAGGACAGGTCAGTGGAACTGTTCTACCAGGCAGTTGAACACAAATCGTAAAAAGAACTTAGTGAAAAGGATAATCATCGAAAACTACTACTCCTCTTTTAGGACAATTATCACTGTTTTAATAAGATCTAGAGAAACACCAATTTTCTTTGTTAAACACAAGACTATTAAAATAACATTTCAAAACCTGTTTACTTCACAGTAAACAGCCAACTGAAACGAATTTGCCATTTTGGTTTATTGCTATAGCAAAGATATAATTCCACTCTTATAAAAGCTGATTATTAATTAAAGAATTTGGTGAAGCACATCATAGCTATCTTGCTTACTACCACATTACAAATAAAGCTCCTATGTGGGTAGAATATTAATACATTTCTCTCCTCTAAATCTTTTCAAAATGAGTAAAATATTTTGGTGCCTTGTGATTTATGTTAACAGTGTAATATCCTCTCCCTTAGAAACTCATCTATTCATTTACCCAAATCATCATTCTTTTTTTTTTTTTTTAATTTTTTTGATGTTTATTTTTGAGAGACAGAGAGTAAGCAAGGGAGGAGCAGAGACAGAGGGAGAGGGAGACGCAGAATCTGAAGCAGGCTCCAGGTGCTGAGTTGTTAGCACAGAGCCCGACAAGGGGCTCAAACTCACAAACTGCAAAATCATGACCTGAGCCGAAGTTGGATGCTTAACCGACTGAGCCACCCAGGTGCCCCCCAAATCATCATTTTGAACTATCACCTCTATGCTCATGCCTTCTAATCCACATCTTTCTACTTCCTGTTGCCATTGTCCCATGTCTCCAACTATGCATACCTTATTGCTGTGCTTGTCTTGTTTTCCAACTGTAAAAAGACTTTGGATGACCCACTGTCACAAAAAATACCACACATTTAAAACCAAAGTCCTCTTCTTCCCCAAAGAGCTACCCATTCCAGCCAGCACAGCACCATGTTCTTCTTGACAACCTAGATAGTTATTCTGGGTTCATCCTTTACTTGAATCCAATACCTAGACTCTCACCTAGTCTTATCTGATTTGCTTTGCAAAATATCCATCTATTGGTCCCTTCTCAATATTGTCACTATTACCAAACTAGTCCAGACTCTCAAGACTTTGTTCCTTAATTTTAATACTATTTTATCTTACCTCCTTGACTCCAAGCCCCATTACCTTTAATCCACTTTATAAGCCACGTTCCCAGGTTAATCTTTCCTAAGTACTACTTTCATCATGTTGCTCCTTTGCTCAAAAACCTACCAGGATTTGCCAGTTCATACTGTATAATTAAGCTTAAACTCTTCCTTTTTGCTTTTTAAACTAAAAATAGAAGGGAGAAAGAACCTACTACGTATTACACATCTACACTATGCCAGGCATGTCCTAATCAGTTCACAGAGAATTTTGTTTTGAACTCAAGTAACTTATTTTACCTGGCACTGTGCTAACAGCTTTACATGCATTTTATCTCATATAATGCTCAAAACAACTATAGGAGATTAGTGGTTATTATTTCTATTTTAAAGATAAGAAAATAAAAAATCAAAGTAAAGGAACATTCCCAAAGTTGTCAAGTTACAACTACCGAAGCCACGATTCTGCCACAGATATGACCTATTCCAAAAACAAATTCATCCTGACACAGATGATTGCCTTTTCATAACCTGGCTCTTTCTCACTAATCCAACTTCATTTCCCAAAAGTATCCAAAATGCACTCTCTGCTTCAATAGTATCAGTATCCTCAAATTTATTCCAATTCCTTCAATTTCACACGATTCTATTCCTCAACAAAATCCTCTTCTTTAAATCCTACTAGTTTTCTGAAATAAAGCTCCTGTTCTACCTGAACTACTTCAGCTCTCTTTTCCTCTAGTTTCCTACACTGTCATAGACTCAGTACTATATATAATTATTATATATTTCTTACTACTGTTTCTCAGTTTTGGTCTTATCTTCCCTTCCCAATCTGACTGTCGTTGAAGTGTGGGCCCATGTTTTACACTTCTTTTTGTATCACTCACTGCACCTAGCACAGCACTTTACAGAAAGTGGACAACTACTAAATCACCGCTACTGTGGTGAAAATGTCCTGTCCTTCACTTTAACTTGATAGCATTCTTTTGGAGATCAATAATTATAGATTTGTGATTCATTGAACAAAAGTAAGTCAAAAAACCAACTATTTAATATCATAACCAAAATTCGACATTTAAATTTTAAAATAACAATTTTTCATATCCAAGAGGACAACAGACTCTTAAGTATTTAATGCAGTTACTTTGTTTTGCTTTTCATTAAAACAGTAGTTATCTTTTTTAATTTTCCTATAAATGCACCTTAAATCAAAGAGGGCTGGTAAACAACTCTTTCTTTACAGCTAACTATAAATCACTGCAGAACCAAATCTTCAGCTTTGCTAAAATGTTAATCTCAGGAACCATGCTATAGTTGTTATAGGTAAGCCAAGATCCCTGACAATGAAAAAACCAAAAATCTCCCTGACAGGATTCAAACTAAGCCTATGTTGTACTGAGATGTTTTCTGTCACAAAGCATTACATGATGTTTAAAAGATGCTAACTACCATTAAGTTTTTGTATTAACAAATATTTAGAGCAGGCAAAATGAAAACTATTACTACATAAATACTATATAATAGTGGTTTCATTTCTGTTAAAACATTCTCTTCCTCCATCCTGTACCGCCCTCACCCCCCTCACCAATTAAGCATAAATGTGCTCCCACACTCGCTCTCTTCTCTCTCAGATTCACAAACATCCATACACAGACACAGTTACGTTACCTAAGCACGCAGCAGCACCAACCATGGCATAAAGGCCAGGTGTAATGCAATCAGCTCCAACCTCACACCATTCCTTAAAGATAAACCAGTCATGGTGAAAATACGCAAGCTGTTCCACCGCAATCCCCACAATCCTTCCGGCAATCGCACCAATGGCCATGCTGGGAATGAACAAGCCGGACGGAACCTGTAACAAAACCACAATGCTTAAGGAGACAGAGATCCTCTACTTATATGCTCGGAACCTAAATTATGGATTTCTAACTAACACTTTAGATTCTTTTCACGTTTTATTTATATAGCAAAATCCTAGTACAAATAAAACTACAGCAAAATACTGTTCTAATGGTACTTTAGTAATTCTGTGATTTCAGTTACAAAGTAACAAATAACATTCTCTAAACCAACCTAAGGGTTATTCATCCTTTAGCTCAAGGGTTCCTTAATGCCAGTCCCTAACACGATTTTCATTAATTCATGGTGAAATGGGGAAAGGAAAAAAAAGGACAATATGAAGCATTTTTCATTAAACTGAATCAATTTAGTGTGAAGTACTGTCCTTTACTCCATGATTACATCCTCCCTACATATTTGTTGTTTACCAAATGAAAAAAATATTAGATGCTATTCCTCAAGTAGTACAATGTAAAGAGGACAACCTTATCAGGTCCTTCAATATTTGTTTAACGATATATATATATATATACATATATATATACACACACACACACACATATATATATATGGAGAAGAGTATGTATCAATTAAATGTAATGAAAAAAATAGGAATAGTAGATACCTTAAGCGAGATCATTTAAGGATTAAAATACTAATAGCTCTAAAATGTTACAGAAATGAAATAAGCTGAGCACAAAATAATGGCATGTTGAACACTGCATTAGGATCATTAAAAGGTTATCCAAATAGAAGAGATCAAAATATGTTTTACACTCTCCTGTTGATTAGGATCCTTCAGCCAGAGCACAGAGCGAGGTGAGACTTAACAAAGACCTGACAACTGTCTCCAGCTTCCTGTAGCTCAACTAAAGATGAGAAAGTTGGGATTTACAGAAAATCAACTTACTGTAGAAACAGGAGCTTTAACAGCTGCTTTAACTTGATTCACTATGATTAAACATTTTAAACTTCAAGGTTTTTCTATTATTTAACTCTTATAATCAGTGGACTAAATAGAGAACAACAGAAGAGACAGAGACCATATTTCAAAAACCATCATTACAATTTTGTTGAAATTAAGCTGTTATTCCACATAATCTACATCTGTGAAAGCATATAATCACTAGTGAATGTTAACTTAAGGAACAAGGATTAGCTGACATCGGATTCCCTATATACAGCACTGACAGCCATATAAGAGAATTATATTTACTGGCAAATCACTAATTAATGAATATTATTCTTCTAAAAATTCACATGAAGCAACATCCCAGGGCATTAGGCCTAGCTCCCTTAAATCCTTGATGGAAAAAGACATGGTATTCATAGGCTAGTAATTTAACTCTGAGTCTGCAGTGTCCTTTCAAGCTAACACCCTATAGTAATATGATAGGTGGAATAATAGCTCCCCAAAGATATCCCTATCCTAATTCCTGTGAATGTGTTATGTTATACAGTAAGGAAGAATTAAGGGTGCCGGTAAAATTAAGGCTGTTAATCAGCTGACCTTAAAACAGGAAATTATCATGGGTGCCTGAGTAGCTCAGTTGGTTAAGTGTCTGACTCTCAGTTTTGGCTCAGGTCATGACCTCACAGTTTTGTGAGTTCAAGCTCCACATGGGGCTTTGCAATGACGGTGCAGAGCTTGCTTGGGATTCTCTCTGCCCCTCCCCTACTCATACTATCTGCCTCTCTCTCAAAATAAATAAATAAACTTAAAAAAATTTTTTTAAACAGGAGATTATCCTGGATTACTTAACTGGGCTCAAAGTAATTACAAATGTTTTTTAAATGTGGAAGAAAGATTTAGAATAGGGTCAGAAAAATGAAGATAAAAAAAGACTTGACCACCCATTGCTGGCTTTGAAGATGGGAGAAGGGGGCCATGAACCAGGGAATGTGGGAAGCCTCTAGAAGGCTGGAAAAGGCAAAAAAAAAAAAAAAAAAAAAAAAAAAAAAAAAAAAGCTAGACTCTATAAATTCATGTGAACACCTTGATTTTAGCCCAGTGAGACCCATTTTGGACTTCTGATCTCCAAAACTAAAATAAATTTGTGTAATTTTAAGCCATTAAGTTTGTGGTAGTTTAAAACAATCATGGGAGCACCTAAATGGCTCAATCGGTTAGGCATCTGACTTCAGCTTGGTCATGATTTCACAGTTCATGGGTTCAAGCCCCATGTCGGGCTCCGTGCTGACAGCTCAGAGCCTAGAGCCTGTGTCGGATTCTGTGTCTCCCTCTCTCTCTCTGTCCCTCCCCCGTGCTCACACTCTGTCTCTCTCTCAAAAAAACAAAAACAAAACAAAAAAAGCACACATTAAACAATAAAAAAATAAAACATGATCATAAATTCCCTAACACTGCTCCAATTAAGAGGTAGGTAGGCCTCTGTGACAGTCTGGACAAACAGAATGCAACAGAGGCATGGTGCATGACTTCTTTGGCTAGGTAAGAAATGGTCCTCTTGGGACACTTGCTTTTAGAATCTTGAGCTACCATGTAAGAAATCCATATGCTCTGAAGGCACCATGCTGGAAAAACCAGAGAGAGAGAGAGAGACAGACAGACAGACAGACAGACACAAATGTTTCAAGAGCCAGACGTTCTGAATCTTCCTAGCTTGGGTGGTAGATGACCAGCCTTAGCCATGTCTGATGACATGTATGATAGGCCACAAACAAAACATGCCCAGTTGAGTCCTTCCCAAATTACTGACCTAATATCAAGAGCAAAATAGTTCTCTTAAATTGCCAGGTTTTGGGGTGATGTGTTACACAGCAACAAATAACCATGCTCAGCAATATATCCAAAGGAATTCTTTTTTTTTCCATTATTTAAAATGAAACCCAAAAGATAAGAACTTTTTCCAGCCTACATTTATGAAATAACCACTTTTAGATAAACATTCACTGCTCATTTCACATAAAAGTTTTGAACATGCCAAGATTACTTAAATAGCACCTCACATCAGTACTTACCTTGATACCAAAAGTGAATACGGTCATTATAATTTTAAATATGAGTGCTAAGCATAACTGCCATATAGCTGAATATACTCCCAGGCCTGCTGGACGATCAGGAATATCATCAACAATTTTACTGGCATTCATGTCATTTCTGTAGTCACAAAGAGAAGAGGATTCCAGAGGACCACAGTCTGTAAAAAGCTCTTTAATCAGCTCACTGGTGTTGAGCCTGGTATATGGATTAGGGAAGGCTATCACCGCAGTAATGGCAGCAACAACAATGACTTCAAGAACAGGATACTTTCCAAATTTGGTAGATTTGCGTCGACGACACCAGGCAATATTTGCCCTAATGAAGAAGGCTCCCCAAAGCCCGCCAAATACCCCGAGGAGAATAAAAGGAAACAGTTCAAAAAGGTACCACGGTGTATGATACTCCACATAAAAAAGGACCAGACGGCTATTACCAAATGGATTGATGGATCTTAAAACAAATGCAGCCACTAAAGCAGCAAAAAAGGATCTCCATAAAGTTTTAAGAGGAAAATAATAGCTAACCTAAAAAAAAAAAAAAAGGAAAAGAAAAATTAATGCTAGAATTTTAAGATGTTTCCAATATGGTATAACTTGAATGGCGAATATCATAGTCTAATTTTTGTTGCAGCTAGAATTTACATATAATAGATTTTACTGTGGTAAGAAAAAGATTGATGTTTCATAACTTTGGCTATCACATCATTATAAATTCACAATATCAACTGGTCAAAAAATGTCTAATAATTACTTCAGACACAGCATTTTTTTATTTTCAAAATGAGTTTCACCTCCAATTCAATCATGTAGAGTGAATAAATACATCACCACCAATTCCTACGAGCTCAAAAAGAAGTATTTGCTTCTTCTATATTAAAAAAAAAGAAAAGAATGCAAACAATGGGAAAAGTAAATTTTAAAACATTCCCAGTCACATTTTTGTGTAAACATGTAAAAAGTCTTGAGAGAACAAAAACAAACTACACCAGTGACACAACTAAAATCATCTTCTTAAATATCAATCACTGCCACAGAAATAATCATACAACAAAAACTCACAAAAACACATTAGGAATTAAGTATTTTTAAAATAAAAACATGGGCTATTTAATTTAACAAATAGTGGTTAAATATTTTCTATACAGTCAAATTCACTTCTGCTTACTTTTAAATATGTCAACAAAGTTAAATTTTAAATGACCACTAATGTTTATACAAGAATAATATTTTTAAGACTTTTCTCAAGGTAAAGAACATGTGTAATGGATTACTCTTTATGTAAGAATACGTGAAAAATAACTTTATGAAATTAAATCTTTGTTTTTAAAACAAAGTCTGCATCTCTTACACTAGTTACAACACTGAAATGTGTGCCAAAATACATTTGTAATGGTAATTATACATAATTTTAATTGCTGTATTTTTTTACCTACCTCTTCCAGGCTAAAAAGAACTCCTCCAATTGGTGCACCAAAAGCTACAGAAACACCTGCAGCTGAGGCAGCTGATAGCACCTAAAAAGAGGATTTGGCTTATTTCATATATTCTTATAAATTCAAATATATCAAATAAAAATTCTTTATGTTGCTTGAATTTTTGAAATGCCTCTTCTGAATTTAACTTGCATGTCCACCCACCGCCCCAAACAGAGGCAAATATTTATTTCCTCTAAAAAGGTATTTTTTTCTCTTCTGCTTTAGTTGAAAGGTCTTTCATATATTCAATATTCAGTCAAAAAACATTGATGTGAGATAACTACTGTTTTCTAAATCCTACTAAAATATCCAGAGAACTTAAAACCTATTGAGTTTCCTTATTTTCACTACTCTAAATCCTGTGACAATACTACAACTGCCAATATGGAAAACCTCATCTAAAGCACAATGGCTACCCTTTATGACACAGTCTTTCCAACTAGAAGCCTAACAATAAAGTTAAAGAAGACAAAAATATCCACAAAAGCTCTTACAGATCCTCTCTCCAGCTCCCCCAGACTATCACTTGGACATTGCCCACTTTCCACCAGTACGAAGTCAACTACACAAATAAGTTCACTAAACATTTCATGTTGTAATTATTTTCCTAAGAGTCTAATTATTCCTTTCACTATTTCATTCCAGTAAATATCTGAGGCTATCAAAACATTTTCACAAATGGTCAAGTTTTACATTTCTGAAAAAGAAACTGGAGGGGCGCCTGGGTGGCGCAGTCGGTTAAGCGTCCGACTTCAGCCAGGTCACGATCTCGCGGTCCGTGAGTTCGAGCCCCGCGTCAGGCTCTGGGCTGATGGCTCGGAGCCTGGAGCCTGTTTCCGATTCTGTGTCTCCCTCTCTCTCTCTGCCCCTCCCCCGTTCATGCTCTCTCTCTGTCCCAAAAATAAATAAACGTTGAAAAAAAAAAAGAATTTTAAAAAAAGAAACTGGAAATAATCAAAATTAAATTATACACAGTTAAGAACATGATCTCCATTGTCAAGCTGCTGTCTGGCAAAACACCCAAGTAGTCATAACTCACATTTTATTGTAAGTATAAAGGAATCATTTAATTTAAAAATGTCAAGAAAGTGAACTAGGAAGAAAGCCAATCAATATATGAGACCTTAATGCTTTCACAACTAACAAACTCTAGGCATTTATATGCTAAGGGTGAACCAAGTTAATGTCATGTACATTACTAACCACCTACAGTGTGTATCTTAAAATTTTAAGTGATTTTAATTTCTGTAACATTTTCCTAACAAATTACATTTTGCACTTAAAATGAATAAATAAAAATAAAATTTACCCCCCCAAAATATCAAGGTACAATAGCAAGTAAAGGAACTGCACTGGAGGGACAAATGCTATAGCTTCATTTTAGCCACTGATTTGTTATAATACAGTTTTAGGTTATGTTTTGTTTTGAACATACGTACAGATCCACACAGTCATAGTAGTAGTAGTGGTAAGGAGTATAGACTTGAGTCAGAAAAATAAATTTTAATCCATACTCTGACATTCTGCTATACAATCTTGGGCTGGTTTAGCAGCTTTACGCCTAATTTCCTATCTATAAATGGGGATACCAGTGCCAAGTTAATAGGATTATTGTGGATTTAAATTTTAAAATACAAGTAAAGGACTTAGAGGCAGATACATAGTAAGCAATCAGTAATGTCAGCTATTTTTGTTAGAGGGTAATATTGGAATCACAATTATTGTTCAGAGATGGAACTATAATGATCTGAAGTGTTCCACTTTTAGACTACCTACTGCCAATGCATGAACAATGTGTTAGTACTAAAATGAACTAGAATTGTATCAACTCAAGAATTAAATCGTTTGATAAAAATATTCTACTCTTTTCTTATATTATTAAAAACAGGATGAAAGGCTTGTGCTAGGGCCACAGACCTCTGAGTTCTCTATTTAACGATATAAAAATATCATACCTTAAAAACCCCCAAGATGCACCATACCATCTTGGCCTACAGATTAGATTGGGAAAACAGGAAGGATTGGGCCCCCAAAGTATAGAGCCAATACAAAAGGTCTCAGGGGCCCATTTTCCTTCTAGAAAATATCCACAGCAATCTTAGAATCATTAGGAAACTCTATAAAGTTTAAAGACTTCCTAGGAGATCTCAGGCTGGCCAAAAATAAATGATAAAGGAAAATGCTCCTGAGCAGCTCAATAAAGAGGAATTCCTATACTCCCTCTAGTGTGAATCCCTGATTTAAATCTTGAGGGGTCCTAAAAGCCCTCAGAACATCTTCACGATGCCACATAGCTAGCTCTCTGCAGATGACACACATCTCTTGAGGGCATTAGACACTTCCTCCAGAGGAGAAAATAATGTTCCATTTGGGGAAAACTTCAGAGGAAGAAAGGTGTAAGGCAAAGCAAAAACAAATGGAAAGACCTTTGTGAAATTCAACTGAAACCAATGGTAGTCCATCAAAACCTCTCTAAAATATAGGGGTAACTGAGCAGCAGTGGGGATGGGGTCTAAAACACATTAGAGGTACTCACAAAGGGAAAAAGAAGCAAACAATTCTCACACTTGAATTTGAACACAGAATTTATCCAAAGAGTAGAGTAAAAATGTGATCTTTATACTAGGAAATTCTCACTGATGTAAGTCTACGTCATAGATTTTTATCTGTCAAATAAACTACAAAAGACACTTACCTCCCTTTTTTTAGCTTCATTTGTGCTATACTTTGGAAAGAGGTAGGAAAAAATATTTCCACAGCAACAGGCAACATGTACCAGAGGACCTTCTTTTCCTAAACTCAAACCTGATGCCACAGCCAATACTAATGTGATGGTTTTGATCATTAAAGTCCATTTTCCCAAGTAACCTCTGATGATGAATCCACTTAAAATAGTTTTAATCTACAAAGGAAAGAATAAGACAGTTTAATTTTCTTTAAGAAACAGAACTTAAGTTATTCTCTTGTTTTACTCACAAAACCACCTTGCAAAGATTTTTAGGTGGACCAAGGAACAATTCACAATTTTTCAAAAGCCTTAACTGTTATGCTACATATAATAAATCTGTATCATATTCTAATTATCTTCTCAAGCAAGGATTGAAGGCAACCATATCTCATGAACAAAACTAAAATACAAGGCCATGTTAAAGGAAATACATACCTTAATACAAGGGTTGTAATTACATAACCAGGAAAAGGCAAATATGAGTATTTCTGTTGTAGAAACATAGATACATTTCAGACATTCTGCCAGAAATAGGGAATTATGTCTTCTCATAGTACTGTCATCACATATAGTATTTTCCTGTATATTAAGAATGGTTAAGTGGCAACAGCTAAATGCTGCATGATACTGCCCCTTATTAAAGACTTTTTTTCTCCCTTCCTTCCTTCCTTCCTCCCTTCCTTCTTTCCTTTTTTTTATAGAGAGAGAAAGAGAGATCATGCCCACACCAGCAGGGGAGAGGGCAGAGGGAGAGAGAGAGAACCCCAAGCAGGCTCCATGCTGAGCGTGGAGCCCGATGCGGAGTTTGATCCCACAACCCTGGGACCATGACCACAGCTGAAACCAAAAGGTAGACGCTCAACCAACTGAGCCACCCAGGCACCCCAAGACATTCTTAACTAACAAAATTTTAAAAATCACTACATTTCAAAAGGAAATGTGCTAGAAAAAGCTGATAACTTAAGACAGAAAAATTAAAAAGGGAAAGAAATGAGTTCCCATCACATTATTCAATATATTCTTTAAATACTGTTGATAGGGGCACCTGGGTGGGTCACAGTCAGGTGAGCATCCAAATCTTGATTTTGGCTCAGGTCATGATCTCACGGTTCATTAGTTTGAACCCCATGTCAGGCTCTGTGCTGACCGCATGGGGCCTGCTTGGGATCCTCTCTCTGCCACTCCCCCAATCATGTTCTCTGTCTCTCTCAAAATAAACCTTAAATTAGTTAATTAATTAATGTTGACTTAAAAAATCCAAAAGTTTGTACTACTGACCCACTATGATCAAATGTTTATTTTCAAGTATAAAATGGTTATAAATATTATCTACCAAATTCAAGAATTATTAACTTATCTAGTTAAAAGACAGTCATAGGGGTGCCTGGGTGGCTTAGTCGGTTAAGCTCAGGTCATGATGCTGTGGTTTGTTGAGTTCGAGCCCCACACTGGGCCCTGTGCTGACAGCTCAGAGCCTGGAGCCTGCTTCAGATTCTGTGTGTCCTTCTCTCTTTGCCCCTCCCCTGCTCTCTCTCTCTCTCTCTCTCTCAAAAATAAACATTAAGAACAAATTAAAAAAAAAAAAAAGATAGTCATAAAAAGAGAATTAATGTATTCAAGTCAGGTTCATAGCAGCAAAACATCAACTAATCTATCACAGAACTTTAGGCCACATAATAATTTTCCAGGTTTATAACTGAGTCTTCTGATATTTGTTTAGTCACGTGCTAAATTAGTGGTGGAAAAAGAAAAATCAACCCTCACAGTTAATGATAAAATGACCATGGGGAAGAATTTCTTTCAGTGATATCTATAATCAGCTTACATTTTTAAGATTTTCTTTTTCTAATTTTCTTCCTCATGTTACAAACCATTTCCCCAGAAAGACTACTTTTTCCCCCTAAAGGCAAAAGATAAACACTGTAACAATCACTTAATGATTAATGATATTAAATATTGCATGGCTTACCTCTGGAATTCCAGAGCCACAGGCATATGGAGCAAATACCTTTACCAGGGAAACGGCAAGAAAGGCAAAACTCAAGGCCCAGAAGATGTACATTATGTAATTCATGATGTAAGAACCAGGGCCCTAAAAGGCAAAGCATTTAATAGTATAAATTTAATTTACAGTGTACCCCTAATGCAAGTGCTTGCCACATAAGAAATTTGGGTAAAACTCATATAAGTTTCCTGGTTTACTTCCACATTAGTAAAAGCTTTATATGAACAAAATATTTAAGTACAATCAAAAAGACATACTCATGTATATATAAGGGGCCTTAATCTATTGAATGTTTTTCCTAGCTTTTTCTTGATCCCTAAAGTCTAAATGTCAAAAATCTGCTGCACTTTAAGCTCTGCCTACCCACAAACCACATTTTGGAAACAGTTGTGAAGACAAAATTGCATTCCCACTTAGATCTCACTCTGCTGCAATTTTCCTGAGGATCAAATGAGAAACAGCATACTGCCCATGTTACCAGCAAATATATTCTCTTTTTATAGCTTGAAAATTCAGCTATAACAAAACTTTAAAAATATATCCGCATATGACCACACAACTACATATATTATATAACATTCTAACTTCTACAATGTTCTTCAATAAAGAACATCAAGAACAGTAAAATCATTTAAATACTATAATATCACAAAGAAAAATCTATAGATTTCTTCGAGATATCTCCAGTTACAAGGCTTATTTTACTAAATTTTTTGATAATTCATACTTCCTGACAATTGTGATATGTTAAGCAGTTTTAATAACTTGACTTCATATTAACTTTCTGTGATTAAACAGATCCTCTCACACTTCTTTTCTACAATAAGACATTTAATGTCATAATTGAATAGACTTGAATGTGACTATGTAGTTAACTAATACAAAAGCTTCTTGAAGCTTTACATTTTACTTGCTGCAATGTATTCTCATATTTTCCAATCTATCCTATTACATTTTTTTCTTTTAATGCAGCTGCAAGAATCTGTGAATAATTCTGTTAATTAAGTGAATTAGAGACTCATTTCACTGTATCAATTATTAATTCATCTTTAGACACAGCAAGACTTACTTCTGCTTGACCTATGATTAATTCTGCCCATGTTTTCCACTGTGGACATTTATCCCTCTCTTCAAATGTTGTTTCATTAGATCCCCAACAACACTGCTCATGGTTGTACCACAATGCACTAAGGCAAATGCCCTCCTTTAGGTCAGTCATCCAGTCAGCAGCAATGTCTATTAATCCAGCCAATGCCCCTATAAAAACATGTTGGAGGTGGTAAAAAAGAACAAAAAAAGTGAATCCATTCTTGAGAGGCATTTAGAACTATCAAGTTAAAAGAGTCCAAGAAAACTGGGGACTCCTTATAAATAAAGGGTCACATAGGAAATATTACATAAACTTAATATTTTTAACTGTAAATAGCCACTCTTTAAAATAAAATGGCTATTCTTTGTTTGAAATTAAAACTAGTTACATCATTAAAATTCACTGTGATTTGTAATAAAGGTGTTTAAAACACACTAAAAAGATCTTTAAAAGACAGCTATCTGGCAGGAGGTTCATAAATCAGGTTATTAAAGTCAGAGTTTTTAATGTTTCAATCTGAAACTTAATAAAATTACAAATGATCTCAATATCATTAAAATTTAATGTCCATTAGAAGTAGTGAAACTCATAGCATTAATGAATTACCCTGACAGATTTTCAGTTTTTTTCTTAAATAATAGAAAATCAAATGTAGCAAGATCATGTTACTGATAAAACACAAAAATATGCAAATTTATGGTCAAAGTCTAGATCCTTCTCATTGTATGAAAAGATCAATAGGTCACAAACACAGTGGCCACAAAATTCCTGTGCATGCCAATTAGAGATAGCAGTACTTCCTTCTATTCTCCACATAAATTTTAATTTGCCTCATGTTCTTCTGGACATAATCTTCCATGGTGGAAACTGAAAGTCATTAAAACAGTCCTTAGTGTTTGTTTCCAGATCTTCAACTGCTATTTCTTAAAATCTCACATAGAGGGACTCTGTGGGCACTCTATAGCATGGTAGTTAAAATGTGGGCTCTTCAGCTAAACTGCCTAAATTTAAATCTTTGCTTGGCCACTTACTGGCTACATCACCCTAGTCAAGTTACTTAACCTCTTGTGCTTTATGTAAAATGGTGACAATAACAGTACTTATTCCATAGGACTGCCATGTCGTTTACATACGTGTAAAGATTTTAAGTCAGTGCATGACACTTACAGGAAGCACTTAATAAATATTAGCTATTTATAATGATTTAACATTAAAAGATACTTTATTGTATATCTGGACCAAACCACATATTTTACAGATACAGAAATTGAACCCAGAAAGATCAACCAAACTGGATAAACACTTAAGGTGACACAGCCAAGACTAGACTCTGAAGCTTCCTGCATCCTAGTCTTATACTTAAGAAAGTTTCTTGAAAGAAACAAAACAAATGCTTTTAAAAATCCAACAGGACCTGAAAAAAAAAAATTGCAGGAAGGAGAGGAGAACTATTTATTTTTTCTGTTAACGAAAAAAGATTGCATTAAAATTTTTCTTTACCTGATGCCAATCCTGTTAGTGTTACTACTAACCATCCTGACCATGCATCATATAAGCTTTTTGTCATTTCCCATGCTGATTCTTTCTTTTTGCTGTTGATCTGAAATTAGAAATGTTTATGCTTCATTTTTCAAACTATGAATAGAAGACACAATTCTAGAATCTAAAAGTTTTTCTCACTTATTTTACATGAGACAGTAGTTGATAAACTAAATAATGGGAAAGGTGAGTTTGGGGCAGAATCGCTATGTCAGACAGTTGTTATACCCATAAACCAGATGCTAAACGTTTACCCAGAGATCTGCATTTTTAACAAAAACCTCAGGATATGAGAGCAAGGGATCCACAAACCAGAAAGAGTCTTGCCTAGGCTGTTTAAAATTGAATCAAATTTAGCAGATATACATCTTTTATATTAACAGAAATAAGACATTATAGATTGAAATGTCTGTCATTCCCTGGCCATTTTTTGGTCCTAACAATTAAATAATAATCCTAGCAGGATTATAATATTCTTTAAAAGGTAAGGTCAGTGAATAATAGTACCATACCCATAAATATAGTATACAATAGTCATGTGAGTAAAGAGGTTTACCAAAACTTGCAGGCCTGTAAATATGCAGGTATGTAGAGTTTTAATCCCAGCTGTGGGGTCCAGAGGCTCTCTTCTATCACTGTGTAAGGTAAAAGAGTCCTCTACTGAATATAGCAGAGGAAGGGAGATTAGCAGGATAGGAATAGATTTGATTTTCAGATCTCACTCTACTAAGACACAAGAAGGCAAGTCTTCCTTCTCTTAAGAATGCACTTGCTAAGCTATCCCTAACTGGCCCAAACCTCTTCTATTCTACTAGGATTGTTGCTTTAAAAAGCCATATTCGGGGCGCCTGGGTGGCGCAGTCGGTTAAGCGTCCGACTTCAGCCAGGTCACGATCTCGCGGTCCGTGAGTTCGAGCCCCGCGTCAGGCTCTGGGCTGATGGCTCGGAGCCTGGAGCCTGTTTCCGATTCTGTGTCTCCCTCTCTCTCTGCCCCTCCCCTGTTCATGCTCTGTCTCTCTCTGTCCCAAAAATAAATAAAAAAAAAAAAAACGTTGAAAAAAAAAAAATAAAAAGCCATATTCTCAGCCTAGGACTTCAGTGCTCAAACTGTCCCACAGAATGGCAACAGCTGGAATTCAATGATCTGGTCTATTTTAAACCTCTGGTCTACTTTAAGCCATAAGGCCTCACTAAAAAGATTCCAGTTAAGTTCTGGGTTGAAGAAGGTGCAATTTTCCACCTTCTATACCATAAGCAACTAATCACAGATACTAAGCATTCTTTAGAGGTCGAAGTTAGGTTCCCTTCTTTCAAAAATAACCATTAAACCCCATGTTGCTTTTTCTCAATGAGAGTAACTATAATGTTTTATACAATATGAGGTAAAACCTTGGAAATCATCTAAATGCTCATCAATACAGTATTGGTTAAGGGTATTGCAGTTTATCTGTGTAATGGAAAATTCTGCACTCACTGAAAAAGAATGAGATAGATGCAGTGTCGTGCAGGGGAGAAAAGCAAAGTGGATACACGTGGGTATAGGAGGCTTCCATTTACCTAAGAAAAATAAGTACATAAATACATATGCTTGTCTTAAAAAATTTTTTTTAATGTTTATTTTTGAGAGAGAGAGAGAGAGAGCATGAGTGGGGTAAGGGCAGGGAGAGAGAGACACAGAATCAGAAGCAGGCTCAGGCTCTGAGCTGTCAACACAGAGAGTGACACAGGGCTTGAAATCACGAACCGCGAGATCATGACTTGAGCCGGTTGGATGCTTTAACCGACTGAGCCACCCAGGTGCCCCATATCTGCTGTATTTTTAAAAATAAAGGGACAAACCATAAAATGTTAAAAGTAAATCATTATTTTAACAGAAGGGAGGCAACAGGTTAAATGGGACAGGGACTTTAAAACAAATAATTTGTATGTGTAACCCTAGTGGGATAAACACTAAGAACAAAAAATATTATTAAAAAAAGAAAGAAAACACTAACTTTTCGGTAAGCACATCGCTGGTGACAGTGCTGGTAATATTCTTAACCTAGCGTGTGTGTATTGTGAAGTAAATCATATGGTTATATATGTGGTATTGAGATTTTTGAAATGGCTGAAAGATGATACAGATTTAAGAACTGGAGGTTAAACAAAAGCTCAATAGTACTGAATTTAAATCAGAAGGTTCCTATAAACTTATGAAGCTAGTAGAAAACAATGGCCAGCCCAGACGCTAGAAAGACCTCTAGTGCCTGCACTGCCTATAAACCATTTTCCTTCAAAGGAAGCAGGGTCCCTGGGGAAAATGGCTGACTCCAGGCAGGAAATATGTAAGATGAAGTGGGATCATCTTCTTTTCCCAGAATATGCCAACATCTACTAAGCACGTGTCAGAGGAGACAGGCATCAACCTAAAGAAGTTCCCACTGGCCAAAAAAGGAATAACATATGCATCAATAAGGATAATAACAGTGATGATTAAAACACATCTAAAAAAAAAAATTAAAAAAAAAAAAAAGGGGGCGCCTGGGTGGCGCAGTCGGTTAAGCGTCCGACTTCAGCCAGGTCACGATCTCGCGGTCCGTGAGTTCGAGCCCCGCGTCAGGCTCTGGGCTGGTGGCTCAGAGCCTGGAGCCTGTTTCTGATTCTGTGTCTCCCTCTCTCTCCGCCCCTCCCCCGTTCATGCTCTGTCTCTCTCTGTCCCAAAAATAAATAAAAAACGTTGAAAAAAAAATTTTTTTTAAAATAAAACACATCTAATATGTTTAAATCTGTGAGTGCATGAAGATACAGAAACAAAAACCAAACAAGCAAACAAAAATCTCATTGGTCAACTTTGAGGATTCTAGGGAACCATTTAATTTCAAACCTTCTCCCTTTTCTGTACAACCTGAACTTCAGGGAACCCAAATAATTGGTATGAAGAAGGTTCTCCTTATAGAAATTTTCAAGCTAATAAATAAAAAAAGAATGACAATTAAATTAGTGACATTTTACAAAATACTGAAATAGTAATATTTGAAATGATATAATGTTGATTTGCTTCAAAATCTGAGGTAGGGGGCTATACAAGTATAATAAAAAGTTTAGGGGGAGGCACACATAGGTGGCTCAGTTGGTTAAGCATCCGACTCTTGATTTCGGCACAGGTCATGGTCTCACAGTTTCATGAGTTCGAGACCCACATTGGGCTCCATGCTGACAGTGCAGAGCTACGGCTATTCTCTCTCTCTCTCTCTCTCTCTCTCTCTCTCTCTCTCTCTCTCTCCCCCTCTGCCCCTCCACTCCTCACCCTCTCTCTGTCTCTCTCAAATAAATAAACTTTAAAACAAATTTTTTTAAAAAGTTCAAGGGGAAAAGAGAATTGGGTAGGTATATATGCGCTGACACAGAAAGTTGGGTGTTTTTTTTAATGTAATGTTTTAAAAACAACAGTGAGAACATTTATGTGTAGAATTTCCCAGGTTAAAAAAATGTTGTTTACACAACCATAGATCAAAAGCACAGAAAATGATACTTGACCTATCTAGAAAGAGATGATTGGTAAGATTAGCTAGGACACTGACTACTTCATATTATTATTATTATTACTATTTTTTAATGTTTATTCATCCTTGAGAGAGAGAGGGGGGCAAGCACTAGTGGGGAAGGGGCAAAGAGAGAGGGAGACAGAATATGAAGCAGGCTCCAGACTCTGAGCTGTCAGCACAGAGCCCGACATGGGGCTCGAACTAACGAACTGTGAGATCATGACCTGAGCCAAAGTAGGACGCTTAACCAACTGGGCCACCCAGACACCCCTTCATATTATTTTTTAAATGTCATATTATTTTAAATGTTTTCAAGAACTATGGACTACCTTCAAAATCAGAGGGAAAAACTGTATTGTGGTTTCTTTTAGTTTTAATTTACTTTAAAATCTTATGAACATGATGTCTTCAGGATACTTTCATACTACCTCACTTTAAAACACATTTTAACTGCAACTGCAATATGTTAATGACTTTGTAAATATATGTAATTCTAAGTACAACTGATTTACCTAACAATCATATGAGATGCAGGAGTTATAGTGCGCCTGCATTAGGCATACTGGATTAAAACACTGGATCTTATAATGTTGCCACAGACACTCTGAGGGTCCCTGAGACCTTCTCAAGAGGGCTTCAAGGTCAAAACTGTTTTCATCATAATATTAACACTGATGTGCCCTTTTCACTGTTTTGACATTTTCACTGATAATGCAAAAGCAAATGCAAAACAGCTGATCCTCAGCACAAATCAAGGCAGTGGCATCCAAATGTACTGGTAGTCATTACATTCTTCACTGCCACGTATCCCAGCAAAAAAGAAGAAAAAAAAAAAAAGTAAGTAAACACCAGTCTCACTTAAGAATGCCTTTGATGAAGTAGTAAAAGTTATTATGCCTCAATCATTGAGTCTTTTTTATAGTATGTGTGATGACTTAAGTATATATAAAGCCTTCTGATACATACTGAAGTATGAAATTATATCTTGAGGAAAAGCATTTAAGTGACTTATTTGAGTTGCAAAATGAACTTGACACCTACACATGGAACACCATTTTTACTTGAAACAAGGATACCGAAGAATGGTTTTTCAGGCTTGAGAATCTGACAGGCATTTTCTCAAAAACAAACCAAGTAAGCCTGTCATTTCAAGTGAAATAAGAGTGTATTTGTTTCTAATGATAGAATTTGAGCTTTCAAGTAAAAATGAGAATTTTGGGAAATTTGTTATCTATCACTATAAGCATGACAGATTCCCAATACTTAAAGACTTTTCTAAAGAGATCAGGGTTGATATTAACAAATGTATTTTTTTTGATATTGTATAGTGAAACTGAAAAGTGTCAACACTAGAAATAACAGCATAGATCAGTGAATATTTTCCAAATGATCACTACATGATGTTACAAAATTATTCATTAGAATTGAAGGTGAACTAACAGATTTCAATGTAACAAAGACAAAGGGTCCACTGATATAGTTTCAGATTACACTGGCAACTAATCTTTAAGAAACTACCACCTATCACTTTGGTACAGTATCAAAGAATATCCACAATGATACAAAAAGGTTATTAAAATACTCCTAGCTTTTCTAACTACCTACCTATATGAGTTTGGACTTTCTTCATATATTTCAACCCAAATAACATCACAACAGACTGAATTCAGAAGCAGATATTAGAATCCAGCAGCCTTTAATAAATAAGACAATAATGAGACTTATGAAAATATAATGTCACTCCCTCACTAAATATTTTTATTTTGGAAAATACAGTTATTTTTCATAAAAATGTTGTGTTTTCAGAAATATATGCTTTGATGTTAATGTATAATAGGGGTTTGGCTACTTTTAAATAAATTAGCATTTTAAAAAATTCTTAGTTTTTGTATCTAACATGGTAAACATCAATTAATATAACAACATAAACTAAGTTCCTTCACTATCCTCGGTAAGTGTTTAGAGTTTAGAGCTTAACAGTGTTCCAAGATGAGGTATGCCTGGGTAGCTCAGTTGTTAAGCATCTGACTTCAGCTCAGGTCATGATCTCACAGTTCATGAGTTCAAGCCCCACTTGTGGTAAGCTTGAGCCTGAACCCACTTCAAATGAGCCCCGCTTCCCTCCCTCCCTCCCTCTCTCTCTCTCTCTCTCTCTCTCTCTCCCCCTCTGCTCCTCCTGTGGGGATTCTTTTTCTCTCTGCCCCTCGCTCATTTGTGCCCTCTCCTCTCTTTCGCTCTCAAAAACATTAGAATAATAAAATAAAATCTAGTGTTCTGAGATGATAAAATAATAAAATAAAATAAAATAAAATAAAATAAAATAAAATAAAATAAAATAAAATAAAATAAAATAAAATAAAATAAAATAAAATAAAAATGTGTTCTGAGATGAAAAACTTTGAAAATCACCACTGGATTGTATTGGGTCTTCCAGAAAAGATTAATAATGAGTGATGAATCTCAGAGGTTATACTTGTCATGAACAACATAATCTAATTTTAATTTCAACTTTAATATACAAATATACATTAGTATGAAAGATAACTAATTTGTACAAGCAGTTATTTTCATTTACAAGTAAATTTCAGACCTCAAAGTTATAATGGGCCTATTAGAATTTGGAATTTCACTTTTCAAAGAGATTTTTCTTTTTAAATTAATTTTTGGACTACATTGTATCAATAAGTTACCGTCCACAAGTTGTACTTTTTAGTAAATGCCACTCTTTTTTCATGAATGTTTTTTATTTAATGAATAAAAACAGTGAGGGGCACCTGGGTGGCTCAGTTGGTTGAGAGACCGACTTCGGCTTAGGTCATGATCTCACGGTTTGTGAGTTCGAGCCCCACGTCGGGCTCTGTGCTGACAGCTCAGAGCAGGAGCCTGCTTCTGATTCTGTGTCTCCCTCTCTCTCTGCCCCTCCCCCACTCATGCTCTGTCTGTCTCAGAAATAAATAAACATTAAAAAAAATTTTTTTAAGTGATACAACTTTATAAATTTTTTCTAATTTAGAAGAAATTTAGGTATTAAAAAAATTTATTTTTTTAATGTTTATTCATTTTTGAGAGAGAGACAGAGTGCAAACAGGGGAGGGGCAGAGAGAGAGGGAGACACAGAATGAGAAGCAGGCTCCAGGCTATGACCTGTCAGCACAGAGCCTGATGCAGGGCTCGAACCCATGAATCGTGACATCACGACCTGAGCCAAAGTCTGAGGCTCAACTGATTGAGCCACCCCGGCACCCCGCCCCTAAAAAAAAATCTTTTTAAGTGTATTTATTTAATTAATCTCTATACCTAACATGGGGCTCAAACTCATGACTCCGAGATCAAGAGTCACATGTTCTTCTGATAGAGCCAGTCAGGTGCCCCTATTTATTTGATTTTTGATGTTACAAATGGAATAGTTTACTTCTTTTTTTTTTAATGTTTATTTATTTTTTAGAAAGGGAGAAAGAAGGAGACAGAGTGTGAGTAGGGAAGGAGCAGAGAGTGAGGGAGACAGAATCCAAAGCACGCTCCAGGCTCTGAGCTGTCAGCACAGAGCCTGATGTGGGACTTGAACCCATGAACTGTGAGATCATGACCTGAGCGGAAGTCAGATGCTTAACCAACTGAGCCACCCAGGCACCCTTGGAATAGTTTTTTCTAAAGAAATTTTAGCCAAACTCTTTACCCAAGAAATATACACTTGCTATAAAAACCATTGGAAATATTATTGCAATATAATATTTTTTTGATTAGTATTCATCACAATACTTAATATGTCCTTTACAGGACTCAATTTGAGAATCTCAGAATTTGAAACCGAGAAAGGGGATAAAAGAAAATAGCAAAATCCCATGAAATTATCTCCCAATATGTTTCTTCTTTTGCAATAATAAGAATTATATAACAATTTTCCTCTTTATTTATTTATTTATTTATTTATTTATTTATTTATTTATTTATTTTTATGTTTATTTACTTTTGAGAGAGACAGAGACAGACAGTGAGTGTGTTGGGGCAGAGAGAGAGGGAGGCATAGAATCTGAAGCAGGCTACAGGCTCCGAGCTGTCAGCACAGAGCCTGACACAGGGCTCGAACTCACGAGCCGTGAGATCATGACCTGAGCCAAAGTCAGATGCTCAACCAACTGAGCCGCCCAGGCGCCCCAACAAGTTTCCTCTTTTGCTGTAACTGCTGTGCTACCCAAAATGAAAAATTATGCTTACTTCTATACCTTGATCTTCCTCCCCAACTCACATGCTGTATTTTCCCAGTCCTTGCTTTTTTTTTTTTTTTGTCTTTTTGTCTTATTTATTTATTTTTTTTGTCTTATAAATACTTAACACTTCCTTGATTTTAAGCTACCTCAAATCCTTTCTGGATTGATCCCAGAAGTAAATTAAAAAAAAAAAAAAAAAAAAAAAAAAAATATATATATATATATATATATATATATATATATATATATACACACAGAGGGGCACCTGTGTGGCTCAGTCAGTTAAGCATCCAACTTAGCTCAGGTCATGATCTCACAGTTGGTGGGTTTGAGCCCCATGTCGGGCTCTGTGCTGACAGCTTCTCAGAGCCTGGAGCCTGATTCAGATTCTGTGTCTCCCTCTCTCTCTGCCCCTCCCTCACTCATGCTCTGTCTCTCTCTCCCTCTGTCAAAAATAACCATTAAAAAAATGTTTTTAATTACATATATAGAGAAAAAATATATAATACTTATAAAATGTAAAAATTTAACGAAATGTACTTTAATGCATAATATATATTTTGGCAGCTTGAGATCACTGGCAAAAATGTATTATTAAATGATGTAGTTATGCACTATATTAACACTTACTGAAAACACTTACCCGTCTATGCCTTTCTCTGTCTTTACATTTCTCTCGCACCCAATCAATAGTATGAAAATCATCATATGTACCAACACCTGGAATTGGTTCATCCAAAAGATCCAACAAGTGTGTAGAACTGTTAATGCTGCCTCCATTTGTCATTGTATAATGAGTTCCTACAAAGCAAAAAAGAAAAATGAATATGCTTTATGAGAGACAATGATGAACTACATAAGCTTCTTAGAAATTCATTAGTAATTCATAAAGAAATAGGATCACTTGAAAGGCAATAAAACGGAAAAAGGAAAACATCCAAAAAAGTTATCCAAAACTTAGAGATAAGGCAAAAAGACCGTAGCAGGTCTCTTTAAACCCATACTAGAGTATCAAAATAAGCCTGAGGAAAAGGACTTTATTTTCTATTGATTAGGGCATAGACTCTGTAAAGTTGAATAATGACTTAAAGAAGACTGATAAATTGAAAACGTCTGCTTTCATCTGGCAAAAAACATAATTGAATTTCATCTAGTAGAAAAGATAATACTTAGAGTTGTAGTGTTGGGGTATTTTGTTTTTTCCCTGTAAGAAAATTTCATTCACTGATATTTTGTCTCACATATCCTCCTCTAAGTCATCTGTCACCAAGCTAGTTTCCTCATTAGTATTAAATAAATCTTTGACATGTGCTCACTATACATTTATAAATGTAAGAGACTTAAAGGTACCAGGAAAGACAGTGAACGACAATTCACAAAAAAAAAAAAAAAAGAAATACAGATGGCTCTTAAATTTAAAAAGTTCAATCCAACCCAAAAAAGAGAAATGCAAATCAAACCTACAATATCATTTTCCTCTATCAGATTGGTAAAGATAAAGAAGCTGGCTAATGCACTGAGTTGCAAAGTTATGGGGAAAGAGGGCTTGCCAGAAAATTATTAAAGTATAAACTAGTATAACCCCTCTGGAAAGGCAAAGCTACCGAGATTTAAAATACACAGACACTCTCAAACCCAGCTTATCCACTTCCAAGAATTTTTCTTGCAGTTACACTTGCATAAATCCATAAGTTATGCACAGTGTGGTAAAACATCTTACTGTGTGCTCTAGAAGGAAAACAAACAAAAATTAATGCACAAGTGCTCATAATCTAAAAGGAGGGTCAGCAAAAGAGCCAGAGAGTGAATACTTTAGGCTTTGGAGGCCATATAGTCACAGCAATGCAACTCTGCCATCGTAGCACAAAAGAAATCACAGACAATATAGAATAAATGGGTATGGTTGTGTTTCAATAATACTTTATTTATGAAACAGGTGAAGAGCAGCATTTGGCTCAACCCTTAATCTAAAGTCTCTACACTACAAACAAAAGTCAACTGAAGACATTTATTAAGAATTTTCAGGGGCGCCTGGGTGGCTCAGTCGGTTAAGCATCCGACTTTGGCTCAGGTCATGATCTTGTGGTTTGTGAGTTTGAGCCCCACATCGGGCTCTGTGCTGACAGCTCAGAGCCTGGAGCCTCCTTGGGATTCTGTGTCTCCTCCCCTCTCTGCCCCTCCCATGCTCATGCTCTCTCTCTCTGTCTCTCAATAATAAATAAACACTAAAAAAAAAAGTTAAAAAAAAAATTTTCTACTTGGGGCACCTATCTGGCTCAGTCGGTAGATCTTGATCTTGGGATTGTAAATGAGAGCCCCACGTTAGGTGTAGAGATTACTTAAAAATGAAATCTAGGGGCGCCTGGGTGGCTCAGTCGGTTGAGCATCCGACTTCGGCTCAGGTCATGATCTCACGGTTCGTGAGTTCGAGCCCCGCGTCAGGCTCTGTGCTGGCAGCTCGGAGCCTGGAGCCTGTTTCGGATTCTGTGTCTCCCTCTCTCTCTCTGACCCTCCCCCGTTCATGCTCTCTCTGTCTCAAAAATAAATAAACGTCAAAAAAAATTTTTTAAATTAAAAAAAAATGAAATCTAAAAAAAAAATTAAAAAGAATCTTCTCCTTAATGGCACTCTTCTAGATAGAAGATACAAAGATAATAAAAATATTGTCCCTGACTTCAATGTAATACTGAATATTGAACTAATAAACTTAATGTCTATTTACTTCTACCAAGTAGAAGAGGGTTCTCTCTTACCTCCCTATTTAATATATTTGAATATTTGCCTTGGAATGTGTAAAACTTCTAAAAAAATAATAGTATATTGATTTCAGTGTTTTGGCAGAAGTACTCCAGGAATAAATAATTTATCATTCTTGGCTAAGGGTTTAAAAACCCAATCTCTGCAAGAGCCCATGTTGATTTACATAAAACAACCTTATACTTTTGTACACTAGCTCTTTCTTCTCTCTACCCTGATTTTACTCGCAGTTTCCACTTGGTAAAAGCTGGCTGAAAGGCCACAAATTTTCTTAAGGAAATAACTACTGGAGAATATAATGAATATTTATAATGCCTTGACTAATTTGAGAATCTCTGACTCTGCTTTCCATATAATATTATAACTGGTTATTTAAAAAGATGGTTTTGGAGGGACATGTCAAAAGACTCTGTGGCCTTCTGATATGACAACATCATTTCCAGCCAAAGGAAAAATATTAAGCCCAATTTGAGGGAAATCCTACAAAATAGTGGGTTACATTCTTTAAAAATGTCAGTCATGAAAGAAAGAATGACTAAGGAACTGTTCCAGATTAAAGGAGACTCAAAAGACATGACACCTGAACAGAACACATGCTGCTGGATTAGAATGTAGACCAAGAAAAATGCTGTGTTTTGTTTTTTTGTTGTTTTTTTTTTAGAGAGTGAGCGAGTGCAAGCTGAGGAAAGGGGCAAAGAGAGAGAGAGAGAGAGAGAATCTTGGCTCAGTGCACAGCCCAACACGGGGCTCAATCCCACAATACTGGGATTATGACCTATGCCACAATCAAGAGCTGGATGCTCTTGATGGCAACTGACTGAGCTACGCAGGTGCCCCTCTTTTTACTATTTTTCAACATCTCTGAAATGAAAAGAAAATGTTTTTTCTTAATTCTACTATGTAATATTTTGCAAACTTCCAACTCCCCCACCCCATGTTGCCCTTATATGCATAGAGTTCCAGAACATGGACTGCTGATCTTATTATTCTTCTATTCAAAAACTAAAAGGCAAAATTTCTGTATCACTTAACATACATCCACACAATACATCACCAGCCGCAAGATAAGAATTGTCAAGCTGTTTGTACCACAAAGATGATAAGCAAATGAAGCATGTAGTACTCTAATAGACATAAGCCAGGAAGTAGAAAAGCAGACACCCGTTTTTATGAGGTAGCAAAAGGTACAGCTACACAATTAAAAAGATTTACATTAACTCTCTGGGTCTTGTCTTTAATGATTTTCAAACAGTCAATCTGCAGAAACTACTCTGACATCTAATTTACAAAACTATGCAGCAATTCAAAATATCTGAAAACCAGAAATAAAACTTTAAACCACGGGACCTTGTGAACCAAAGTTTTGTGCTTTGGGGTTTTTAGGTAGTGTCCCTTAGAATTGAGGCTGCTACAGAACACGTTAGCATGAGAATTAGCCAGAGCAGTTTGTGTGCCCAACAGGCTGTTTGTAGGTCAGTCTGTCCCTTCACCTCTATTTGCTTCTACATAACAGAGCAATGGTGTTTGGAAAAAAGCAGATTATAGGCAGAAGTACCGATTGGTATTTTGGTTTTGGGGGAGCCCACAGAAACAGAGTCACTGTTTCCCCTCTGAATTATTTCTAAAAAAAGTCTGGGTCATTCTTGTGACTCCTGCTATCAAATTGGCTTAGATGGTAACAAAGATAGATTTTGGTATGAAAGTAAAATAAAAACTTTTGGCTCAGACAGCAATGACTAGAATATTTCTTTGGCTCTGGTCAAGTTAATTAAATGGAATCCCCAGGAAAAGAAAGGCAGACATTTCAATCTGGCTTTAATTTCTCTCCTTTTGTCCTCTTACTCATTACACAGGGCTATTACCGAAAATTGAAAGACATCACACTGAATGTGAAATCAGCATTTTTTTTTTTTTAATTTAGAGTTTGTAATTGTGGAGTGTTGCACTCGGTGGTCTGTCCTCTGCTCTGCTTCCCTTCGTTTTTTAACTACAGAGGTGGGTCGTCTCCATTTCCAAGACACATTTGCCCCACAGATCTGTCCCCTATTTCTCATATCTCTGAGGAGAGCAGTCATCACACTCATGGCAGGGATTTTGAGCTCAATAGTTCAGAGGCCCTCAGACAAACTATAAACTGTGACGAAGGGTGTGGAGTCTCTCAATTGTACAGACTGGATTTGTCACACATGTACCAAGTCAAGAAGTCCAGATAAAGTGTTTCAGCCTTCACCTTCAGATAATGAAAAATATGGCGGGAATCTATAGCACCCTCATAAGCTGCATATTGTTACCAGACTAAAAAGTAGAAAAAGATGTCCATATTGGGAAAAAGATATACTACAGATGCTTGGGTTAGAAAAAGCACATATTCCTCAAGTTCATAACACTAGCCCTTCAGGTAATGCAAAACTGAAAGTGGTTAAACATTTGATAAGAATCAAGTCCCTGAGGTTGCCACAAGGACTTCCAGCAGAGGAGGACACATATGACACATGCCTCAAGAACAATGGGGAATTAGTAATGTGGTGGCATCTAAACCCTATAGATCAGGAAGCAGTCAAGTCCTAATGCCAGAGCAATTTCATTTTTAAAAACATAAATCATTTTTACTCAAAGAAAGTGTAAGGGGCGCCTGGGTGGCTCCATTGGTTAGGGTCTGACTTATGGTTTGTCATGATCTCATGGTTTGTGAGTTTGAGCCCTACATCGGGTTCTGTGCTGACAGCTCAGAGCCTGGAACCTGCTTCAGATTCTGTTTCTCCCTCTCTCGCTTTGTCCCTTCCCTGCTCACACTCTATCTCTCTCAAAAAAAAAAAAAAAAAACCATTAAAAAAATTATTTTTAAAGATAGTGTGAAAGTGTTTTCATTAAAATATATTTTAAATACTAAAAAAAGGTTTATAATTGCAAAAGGATTACTAAATAAAATCCAAGAAAAGTTAAATAAGAGTTTAAAGAAGAGTTAATGCCTATCCTTCTCAAACTATTCTGAAACACAGAAAAGAAAGGAAAG
This sequence comes from Lynx rufus, assembly GCF_022079265.1. Taxonomy (NCBI): domain Eukaryota; kingdom Metazoa; phylum Chordata; class Mammalia; order Carnivora; family Felidae; genus Lynx; species Lynx rufus. The sequence goes on along the minus strand of NW_025814845.1, from coordinate 143,935,608 downwards.
CTTTCAGTGTTTCCATTCTGTTAGGCCTGCATTATCCTGGTATCAAAGCCAGGCAAAAACACTACAAAGCAAGAAAATTACAGACCAACATCCCTGGTGAACATAGATGCATAAAATCAACAAAATATTACCACACCAAACATATATTAAAAGCATGACACACCATGATTAAGTAGACCTTACTCCAGGGATGCAAAGATGGTTCAATATCCACAAATCAAAGTAATGTACCACATTAACAAAACTGATAAAAATCATATGATCATCTCAACAAATGCAGAAAAAGCATTTCACAAAATTCAACATTCGTTTATGATAAAAACTCTCAACAAAGTGGGTACAGAGGGAACACACTACAATCTAATAAAGACTAGATAGGACAAAACCAAAGCTAACATCATACTCAATGATGAAAAGCTGAAAGCTTTTCCACTAAGATCAAGAACAAGCTTTGTACGATAATTTGAAATCTGGGATTTCAAACCTCTAGCTTTGTTGTTCTTTCTCAAGATTGCTTTGGCTATTTATTAGTGGTCTTTTGTGGTTCCATACTAATTTCAGGGTTATTTGTCCTACTTCTGTGAAAAATACTATTGTTATTTTGATAGGGATTGCATTGGATCTGTAAATTGCTTTGGGTAGTATAGACATTTTGACAATATTAAGTCTTCCATGAACACATGAATCCATGAGCACTGCATATCTTTCCATGTATTTGAGTTTCTTCAATTTCTTTCTTTAGTGTCTTATAGTTTTCAGAATACAGGTCTTTTACCTCCTTGGTTAAATTTATTCCTGGGGTTTTTTGTTTTTAAGATGTATTTGTGAATGGGATTGTTTTCTCTTTTTTTAAGTTTGTTTATTTATTTATTTATAATTTATTTGGGGAGAGAAAGCATGAGTGAGGGAGGGGCAGGGGGAGGGAGACAGAGAGAGAGAGAGAGAGAGAGAGAGAGAGAGAGAGAGAATGAATGAATGAATGAATCTCAAGCAGGCTCTGCATTGTCAGCATGGAGCCCAATGTGGGGCTCAAACTCATAAATGTGAGATCATGACCTGAGCCGAAATTGTATGCTTAACCAACTGCACCACTAGGGGGGCCCCAAGTTTGTTTATTTTGAGAGAGAGAGTGCACATGCCTGTTTTAACCAGGTGGGGGGGGGAGGGAGAGGTGGGGGGGAGGGAGGGAGGGAGGGAGAGGGAGAGAAAGAATGAATCCCAGCAGGTTCCATGCTGTCATCACAGAGCCCAATATGATGGGGCTTGAACTTACAAACCGTGAGAGCACGACCTGAGCCAAAATCAAGAGTCGGACACTTAACTTACTGAGCCACCCAGACGCTCCTAAATATTCCTAACACAGCATTTCTTTTTATACAGTTCATTGCAACCTAGATTTGTTTATAAAGTTTAACTTACATATATTAAAATGAGACAAATACAAATAAATTATGTATGCTAATAAAATTTTTATAAGCAACAGCTTATGTGACCCAGCTTTACCTCTCAATTTCATCTTACACATGAATGAAGCATATATCTTGTGCAAATTAAAGTACATACTTACATGAATATAATGTGTGTGTGTGTGTATAAATTACATCTCTCCCTTTCCTAAAATAATACTTACAGGGTTGGCTAATTAGGAAATTACTATATGGCTTTCCTAAAGCTGATATCTCAAAAGGAATCTATAAGACAAAGAGATTTATGGGATGAAATAAAGGTGGTCAGGCCACATTACCCTGATAATGCCTTTCTTTGAACTCAGTAAAAGCTCTTCTTAGAGTTGCATTTTATTAACACAAAATGACATCATTTACCCTGGACTTCCCATTTCTCAAAGCATATACTGCTTGCATTTACTTGCCTGTGAAGACTGTAGTAGGGGTGCACCAGAATACCTTTTGAAAACACTAATCAAGGTTCCTTACCCAACACTATTTCCTTGTCGTCTCCACATATTTTTCTTCTACCAACTCAGCGAGACATTTGGAAAAGAATGAAAAAGAAAAGAAATACACAACAGGGAAAGAAATACACAGGAAAAGAAATACACAACAGGGCTTAGAAAACAAGAGTCACTACTGTGGCTTCTCAGTTTCAAATTTAGGCTTTTAAAATCCAGAGAAAAGGAAAAAATTTTAAAGTATCTTTGAGTTATGATAGGTTTCTGGGTTTCTAAAGGCTTAGAGTTTCTGCAATAAGACATGGACTGAGAAAAGAATAGATGAAGAACCAATCCTACATGACGACAGAGGTTTGCTGGGGAAGCAAGGAGAGGAAGTCGAGTAAACAAGAGTTGTAATAGTTAAACTGGCCACTTTCTTAACCTTTTAACATTTTCCTATAAAGAAAAAATATAGATGACATCATACTAGCCACACTTAGTTATAAGCTCTTTATTACTTACCATACTTACCAAAAACTATCTCATATCATTAAATGCATATCATTTTTAATATACTTCAAATTACTATACTTGTGACATAGTGTAATTTAAACCTCCAGGTTAGTTTGCATTACAAACAGAACATACAGTAAACATGTGAGCCTAATCAGTCATCCTCTTTCCCAATTAATTTTTAAATTTTTAACTTTTTTCTTGTTCTTAACATTTTTCCCTAGCTGCATGCCCAGATATTCAAATCAATGACCAGCTGTGTCTCCAAACTTAAAATAACCACATTAACCAGTAGCTGTCCTCAGATTACGATTATTATTTGTATAATGGTCCCTTATTGACCTGGAAACCCCTTTCCTTTCTTTCTGTAACAGAACCCAATTATTTTTAGGAAACTTCTATTCCTCATTGCATGCAGTCTTGGTGACAGCATCAGTCAAGGTGTCTTCCCCTCCCTAGATCTAAGTTAGACTAATCAACTCTATCTCCTGGAAATGTAAATCTTGAGCAGAGTGCTACAAAAACATTGGGAGTCTATTAATTTCAATGACTTAACTTCAGAAGGATACAGGATAGTTCCCGCTACTTGTATTGTAACAAAGTATAATCTGAAAGTGGTAGCTCCCAAATTTAAGAAAAAAATTGAAAAACTTTTCTGGAGGTCTGGCTACCAGATACCAATGATTACCCTTCTACTACATAATGGCTGAAAAACAACAGCAAAAAGACTGGAGAAAAGACTGCCTGCTTTTCAGAGTGACCCAGTAGAGAAATTCCATGACCTTTATGCACTGTGACTTTAATGCACTTGTAGATCAGAAAGACCTACAGTCATAGTCCAGCTCCGTCACCTATTAGCTACATAACCCTGCACAACTTGCTTACTAACCTCTTAGAGGTGGGTTTTTTCACCCACTTTTAGGGTATTATGTGTAAACTGGAGATAAATCATGTAAAATATCTAAGAATATATCTGACAAACAAAAAAATCAATAAACATGAGCTATTGTTTCTGCTCAAATATTCTGGCATTTAAAACTTCATCATGCTGCATTATATTACTCATTTGTATTACTCATGTGGCAATATTCTTAACCCAAAGATTGACAAAATGACAAAGAAGGGGGGAAAATGTCTTACAAACTTCAACAATAAGCTCTTCTACAATTATACATTGGGCAAAAATCCTGTAGATTTAATAGGTAACTTAATTCACCATGCCCAGCTGGTATGGACACAGAAACAAATTTCTAAAATCAATCTATGGTCAATAACCAATCTTTCCATGAAATGGGCATTTTGTTATTCAAATATCACCAACAATATTTCATGGGTCAACACTAAACTCCTCAGTAAACAGGAAAGATTCTCCAATCAATAAACTGTTAACTGGGTTGCAGTTTTCTTGCAAAAATAACTTTATTGATAAGAGAAGTTCCTTGTCTTGTTTATTTTTTCAAAATCCATACATCCCTCTGTATATACCCCATTAGCAGTCCCTCTCCAATCTTTTCTACCCCTAAGCCCCTAGCAACCACTAATATACTTTCTGTCTACATGGATTTGCCTATTTGGCATTTCATATAAATGGAATCGTACAATATGTAGTCTTTTGTACTTGGGTTCTTTCATTTAGCATAATGTTTTCAAGGTTCATCCATGTTGCAGCATGTATCTGTACTTCATTACTTATTATTAGTATTGCATCGTATGGCTATACCTCATTTTATTTATCCATTAATCCACTGATGGACCTTTAGATTGTTTCTTCCTTTTGGTTATTATGAAACATGCTTCTATGAACAGTTATATAAAAAAAATTCATACATACCTATGTAAACAAAAATTCATTTACTAATATCTGAAATCTAAGTAAAAAAGTTACTATAGTCTTTTTTCAATAAATGATGCTAGGACAACTGGCTATCCACATACAAAAGAATAATAAAGCTGGACCTGTTCCCTCACACCACATATAAAAATTAACTCAAAACAGATCATAGGCCTAAATCTAAGAGCTAAAACTATAAAACTCTTAAAAGAAAACATAGAAGTAAATGCTTGTAACCCTGGGTTAGGCAATCAGTGGCTTTGCAAATAAAACACCCAAGCCCAAGTGACAGAAGAAGTAACAGATAAACTACACTACATCAGAATTAAAAAAAATCCTTCCCACCTAGAAGCAAGACGCTGTTATATATCTGGTATCTAACAACAACAAAGCAATATTTACATTGTTCTTGGCACATTGGACATTGTTCTTGGCACTTTACACATATTAGCTCATTTAATCCTCACAACAACCCCATGAAATAGGTAATACTCCATTTCATAAATTAAAAAAACAAAACAGAAAGTTAAAGGATATACCTAAGGTCAAACACATACTAAGTAGTTAACAGGGATTCAAATTTAAGCAGTTTGATTCCAAAGGCATTTCTTACCACTATGTAACACTGCCTAAAAATAGTTGTATGGTTAGTTTGACTGCATATGTATAAGATAATGTGGACACACTTCTGAGGAGGTTAAGGACTCTTAGGTAGTGCCTTCTCCCAAAACACTTATGCACGTTGCACTTTGCTTTCAGACAATACAATCCTACCCTTCATCATTTTTATCCCTCTTTGTCTCTGGATACTGACAACTTGTCCTGTATTACTTAAAATGCTGAAATGAAAAACTGTTGCAATAGCAATCATGGGCACTTCTCTGCTACCACCACTCATGTCCCTATGCTTTAGCAGGGGTCTACAACAATAACACATCCCATTCTCATTGTCAGGTTGCTCCAGATTCATTTTAAGGCCTTAGGAAGCCTACCTTTACCCCAGGGAGAGCTAACTGCCTCTCCCGGTACATACTTAGAAACTGGTCTTCAAACTCTTTTGACTGTGGCCCACAGCAAGAAACATCTCTCACTGACATAGTGAGAAGTGTTCCCAAGTAAAACCAAAGTTTAGTATACTTACTTTGTGGAAAACAAATACAATCATACTTTACTTTCTATTTTCCTTTTCTTTTACTGGTCACAACGCAGTTGATTTCATGGCCACATATTAAAATATGCAATTTGACGAACACTGAACTAAAATACAGACGTTAATAAAATTACACCTGAAACTGAGCTTAATAGTAAATTTCAGTCACACATGGTCAGCAGCCTAAGTCTCTTCTCAAAGGGGAATAGCCAAATAATAGTTTTGGATGAAAAAGTAGGCATATATTTATTTACTAAGACTATCATTATCTCTAGAGTCAATCTCAAAGATGTGGGAGCTGTCATCCCTGGCATTTATAGTCATAATGCAGACTACTGTCCTATCATACAAACAAAACATACACACTTTTTATTAATTATGAAAGAAGGCAGCAGAAATCCAAAATTCTACATATTCTGACTATCCAGTTTCTTCTGTATATTAAGTACAGGAAGTCTAGTCCTCATTGTGCTTTTTTTTTCCTTCCCTCTGTGACCCTACTGATAAGAAATGGTCATCCTGGTGAGGGAGGGGAAAGTAAATGTAAGTTGATAGTGGAAGTTCCAGAATGTTAGCAGACTCCCACATGAAAGATTAAAAAGGTAATGGCAAGCACAGTACTAAGTTCTTAGTAGTTGGTCAATTAAATGCCTGCTAGATAAATGAATAAAGTATATGCTCTTGATATTTGTTCTGCCATTCACAGTCATATTTATTTGTGATCTATTTAAACTACAAAGATTTGGTAATTAAAACCAAATTCTAGGGGTGCCTGGGTGACTCAGTCGGTTAGGCGTCCAACTTCGGCTCAGGTCATGATCTCGCGGTCAGTGAGTTCGAGCCCGTGTCGGGCTCTGTGCTGACAGCTCAGAGCCTGGAGCCTATTTCGGATTCTGTGTCTCCCTCTCTCTCTCTGATCCTCCCCCGTTCATGCTCTGTCTCTCTCTGTCTCAAAAATAAATAAACATTAAAAAAAAATTTAAAAAAAAATTCTAAAGCTGAACAGAGTAAGCAGCAATGCTGAATCCATTACCCAATTCACTGTTTTCTCCTCTGTTCCATTGCCATCCCAAAGTAAAAAGTCACATCCTTACGTAGAGATGATAAAGTGGATATTAAGACAAATGTATAATTGGAAACAAATTCCATGTTCATTTATTATCTATGAATGTAAGATAATTTGTACATTACATAAATAAAAAGATTTATGAAATCTGCTTTCTTAAATGGCAAGACGAGTAAACAGAAAATTAATCTTTTTTATTTAATTAAGGTTGTAATGGACTACAAAAACTTACAAATTAAACATGTTTATTAAAAAAATTGTTTTTAATATAACTTAAACCACCAGTCTCCTGTGGCTCTGTGTAGGCACAAAGCAGAGACCTCAATGCCAGGAAAATAGCCAAAATTATAAACCTAATCTATGTGGCAGGAGATCTGCTCACATTTTGAAATCTTGACACACAAAGCATTTCTGACTTAATGACAAGCCATGAGATATTAAAGTGTCAGTTATTTTTAGAAAATAGAGCTAAAGATAGTAATATGAACCAGATTTTATTGAAGGTTTTAAATTCAGATACTGTAAGCAAAATAAATTTAAAGATTAGGCTTTGTTTTGGGGCACCTGGGTGGCTCAGTTGGTTAAGCGTCTGACTTTTGATTTTGGCTTAGGTCATGATCTCCTGGTTCGGGGAGTTCTAGAGTTTGAGCCTCGGAAAGTGCTTGGCATTCTCTCTCCCCTTCTCTCTCTGCCCCTCCCCCTCTCCCCTGCTCGGGTGCTCACTCTCAAAATAAATAAATAGACTTTAAAAGAAAAAAAAAGATAGGCTTTGTTTTTATACTGTTGTTTTAGAATACAAAGAGTTTCTGACATCAAATAAAGAATATTTGTTCTTTTAATTTACACTTATTGGATGAATTAATTTGTAGGAAGAGATTTAATTTTCTAGTTGGCTAAAAGAAGTAATGGAAGTATAGTAAGGATCTGGATCCTAAAATCATTTTACAAAGAGCCCCAGGGCAGTAAAAATACCATCTACCACCTGGAATTCCAAATAATGTGTAAAAACAGCTAACTAATGATACTTTTTGGAGGAAATAAAAATGATCAAACTCATATATTATAATAGTATATATAAAAGTAACAAAAAGCCTTACTCAAATACATTTCCGAGCTAATGAATATCAAGAAATAATTTCAGGTAGAAACTAAGACCCCCAATTTTTATTTTAGGCCCCACTCTTTGAGCTTTAAGATTATTAGTCTGGCATTCAAGCTCTCCGAGGCTCTGGCACTCTTCTGCCTAGCTATACTACCCCCTTTACTGACCCGCTGATAAAACAAAACTTATCAGGGAACAACATACTAGGCAATTTACACCCATTAGAGCATTTATTCATTCTATCCTCTCTACTAGGAATGTTGTATCAAATTCTCATGGGTACTTGAAAACTTGGCCTACTTTGATAGCGCTTGTCAAAACAGACTGATCTCTTCCTCCCCTAAAATCCCACAAACCATGTACTTTATACCATTCACTAGAAATGCATTAATTTCCTTGGGGTTTGTTTCTTTGTTTTTAAACTTGGGAAGTTTTCTTATGACCATGCCAGGCTCCAAATGGCAAGTATTACAGGGATATACATAGTGAGAAGCAATATTTCCTCATATTTGAGAGTATGAACCAAACTATCTGGATTGAATCCTGACTTCTCTTTCTTATTTCTTTACCTCAGTCTTGTCAACAGGAAAATGGGGATTATAACAGTACCCGAGTGACAAGTCTGTGATGAGGATTAAAGAATTTGTTACATGTGAATGAACTGATATACCTAAAGCACCTACAAAAGTATCTGGCAAACAGCAAATTCTATACTAAGTATTAGCTATTATTAATATTACTATTACTACCACCATCATTCTCCACAGCACCTGGTAGTGCTATATATATACACGCAAGAACTCAATAAATAATTGAATGAAACAATTAATATTCAAATAAGTTTTAAAGGTCCCTCATAGAGTAAATGGAGGCTCAAGGCCCAAAAGATAAAATCCACAAGAAAGGCCTGGTAGATTTCAGAGAAGAATTCAACTCACCAAACTACTTAGACTTCATGAACAAATTAAGAAAAAGTCAAAGTATTGGGGCGCCTGGGGGGCTCAGACAGTGAAGCATCCGACAGGCTCAGGTCATGATCTCACAGTTCATGAGTTTGAGCCCCCCCACCCCGACGGGCTCTGTGCTGACAGCTGGGAGCCTGCTTTTGATTTTCTCTCTCTCTCTGCCCCTCCCCTCTTGTACCCTCTCACCCCCCCTCTCAAAAATAAATATTTTTAAAAAAGAAAAAGAAAAGGTCAAAGTATTGAAAAACTAACAATTCAAATGAACCAAGTTTTTTATTTTTTTTTTCCTGATAAAAACAGAAGAGACATTTTATGAAAAAACTTGATAGTTTCTGTATGGGAAATTTTCTGTATAGGAAATTTATCTTAAAAATGGCTATTTCTAAAATGCCATCTTAATTTCTAATCTATCAACAATATGTTAATTCTATGTTTAATCTACTTACATTTCCAGTCTCTATATTACCAACTTAAGTAGGAAGCTTCATCAGTTACCATCTCACCTTGAAAAGTAGAACTGAATTTTATTTACTCCACAAAGGTAATCCCTAACTCTAGCACTCAGAGATTCAGTTACAGATTCATGTTTACTTTATTAATATCCTTCACAATGTTATATTTTGATTATCTGCCTCTTCATTCTTTATCAGCCTAAAGAGATATTTCTTTTTTTTATTTAAAAAAAAAATTTTTAACGTTTTATTTATTTTTGAGACAGAGACAGACAGAGCATGAATGGGGGAGGGGCAAAGAGAGAGGGAGACACAGAATCGGAAGCAGGCTCCAGGCTCTGAGCCATCAGCCCAGAGCCCGACGAGGGGCTCGAACTCACAGACAGTGAGATCGTGACCTGAGCTGAAGTCGGACGCTTAACCGACTGAGCCACCCAGGCGCCCCAAGAGATATTTCTAGTCATTGTAATTTTGTCTTCACAGGAAAACTAATTCAGTTTTCTTCATTCATGCTAGCTGCCTGTTTCTACATCTCCAGTTCCTTTGTGTTGACCCATGGCTACAATAGGTCATAAATTATAGGAAAACAAATAACCTCTTATCCATAAATATCAGGATGCCACAGTATAGTCAAGTGAGCCTAATAACTGACTGAACAATGTTACTTTCAAACAACACTGGCTTATTAGAGCAAGTCTCATCAAGGGATAAGGAACCTATCTGGGCTGACAAGAGGGTGCCTGATTTAGACCTTAAGCAAGATTCCTAAAAGACTATATATGAAAATAGAAGAGAAACAAAAAGCTTATGTTTTTATAACCACATCAATAACCATGCTTTTCTCTCACATAAGCTTTGGCTAATTTCTTATTATTTGCATATCTCATACAGAGATGAAGTCCATCATAAGTTCAGTCAAAGACTGTCAAGCTTAACACTGGGAATTTAGATTTCCCAAGCCCAGGTTTTCTGGTTTATCATCATCAGCAAACAGATGTTGTAATAGCTCAGAGAAAACACAGTTTGTCTTGTTTTACAGTTTAATTACTGATTAGCAAATACCGTGACATTTGAACAGTCACCATTCATTCACATTGCTTCCTGTTTAAAGAAATCCTTACCAGGAGATGACAAAAACATAGGAAAAAGGAGAGTTTATGAACACATTAAAAATTGGGGGGGGGGGAACTTCTGGGTGGTAGGATTGAGAAATTTTTATTTTCTTTTTTATGCTTTCAGATATTCCCCCCCAAATTAAAATATGTATACATATATATGTATACAATTTTATGGAAAACAACTTTGTAAGAGAAAGTATACCATATGTTAACATGATCTTCATATAGTTTTTCTCAAAATCTAAAAAGTTAGCTTTTACTAACAGAATACTACAATATATTCAATGTTACAACTGTTCAGAGCCTAAAATAGTGTCTAGTTGACACAATACAACCAATAAATATTTGTTGAATATCTTAACATTTTCTAATCCTAATGGAACTTCTTACTAAAAAAAAGAAAGTATGACCAGAATACAAACTGTATTTTAACTAAAACAGGTGAAATAAGCTCAGGAAAATCATAACTTCCTTATTTGCTTCATAAATAAAAGTTTGGGTTAACCCATAATGAGCTTATAATATCTCATACAGTAATTCCAATTAATGTGGCTCATAAATGAAATCATCTAGCTAAGAGATTTTTCTTAAGGTTCAATTCTTTTCTAGAACAACTACTACCAACCAGTCTAATTTTAGAATAGTTTAAGAAAAAAATTAAACGACAGTTTTATTAACATGTAATCAGTTTTACGAAGACCCAGGCAGTGCCGCCAAAAGGTTTACATGAATGCTGGGTGCTTTTCTGGTTTTTATAAACTAGTGACTATTATATTTTCTGATGAGTAACAATACCCTAAATGTTTTTATAATATCAATTTTTATAAAATACCCGTAGGAGACAATGCAGTTAATGTTAATCAGCTGGAATATATATTAAATGAAAAATATTAATATATAAAAATTTGTTCATCTTTATTGCCATCTTAAGGTGTTCTAAAATGCAGAGAGAGCTTTTACTATAAATTTACTTTGTTGTGGCAAAATCTACATGGTAACTGGCAGCAGCTGAAACATACAGGTGCACAGGCACACACTCGATTTCTCTGTATAAATTAAAGGAAACACATAAGTTTTCCAAAGGGAAGAAAAATATTACTTTTTAGGTGCTAACATGACTCCAGTTAGCTATAAAAGCGGATTAATGCATTTTCGCAGTTAAATAGAGAGAGGATTTTCACACAGAAGATGGAGTCGGAGTCCCAGTCCGATGTGCTCTGAAGCAGTACTAATCTGCACAGAGAAAACAATCAGGGACGACTACAGAGCCATTCAGAAGGCTGCATTTGCTCCTTACTAACATTCCAGGGCAACTAAACAACACACTACAATATATAAAGGACATTCCAAAACCTGTTTAAACTACAGAACCACCCAGCCACATGCAAAACATACCAACAGAGGATTCACAGCAAGGGGATGGTATTACCTCTTTTATGTAATTCCCTCAAGGGAATACAGTCTCCTCCCCCGTCATAAGGCAAATAGGGATCGGAAGAAGCATCCATGATTAGAATTTTTATAAAGAAGAAGAAAAAGAAAAAGAAAAGCTCGCTAGCTTAAGAAAACACTGGCATTTTTTCCACCCCTGCACCAGCGGGCGAGGGAGATGCCATATTTGATGAGGGTTAGAACTGTATGTAGTTCGACTCGCTGAAGCAACTGGGTTCTTCCACAGTGGATGATGTCATCAAAGGGAAATTATTGCAGCCTGGTTGCTAGTGGCTACAATCTAGCAAGGCTTAGAGGCGGAACAGCCTTCTTAATCAGGTCCTGCTACGTATGATGATGACTAAGCTCCAAGTGTAACAGACAAAACTGGTTTGAGAATTTTAAAGCTCTCACCATGCAGCTTCTAGAACATCAGTGGCAACTATAGTAAAACAATAGAAACATTATTTCGTTTTCATTTTAAAATAAATATAAGGGAAACCAAATATTTAATACAAGAGATGTGAAAGAGAAATACTGGATGTAGACAATGCCTCTTTTCAATTCTAATGTAGAAAAATGAGAGAAACACACTAGTAATATTGCAATACTTTATAATATAAATGTACTGATTTTTATGTACATACCAAAGCCTTCAAGAGACTTTGTTTTAAAAGTCTATTCTTAATTATCTAAACTGTACTACAGACCTCTATTGTGGATTAAAAATTTAGTAACTGAACAGCTGAAGTGTTTTATCTCACTAATCCCCTCCAGCAGCCTCGTTTCCTTCCTTCAAGGAACTAGCTAATAAGACATTCTAGCTTTTGAGTAGGAAACATACTAAATAACTTAGCTATTATTTGTGGAAACTATGCAAAAAGATTTACTAGATAGGAATTTTTCTCTTTCTTCCTACTTTTCGTACCTCACAAAGATTTGTGCTTCAAAAAAAGGCTTTTAGTAAAATGTGTCTCCAAAATGTATTCCAATTGTCTCTTTGCTAAAAATTTTCATGGAATTCAGAAATAAAGTAACTCTTCGTTTCAAACTGTTATTCCAAAATAAAAAAGCTGATGCTCGTTTAATATGAATTTACATTTTTACAGCTCTCTCTGAGGTGATTCCTCTAGACTAAGAGATTCTCCTGAAGTAGCTATGTTGCTGCAGTGCCACTGAATAAACATGTGCTGTCGATGAGAACAATTCCACACGAGGAAGAGGTTCTGTAAAATTTATTTTCCTAAGTATTGAATGAGCCAACCTTTAAGGTCCACTCCTAGTCAAGACATTTATATGAGAAATGGGTTTAGAGAAGGAAAGAAACGACTCAGCTGGCAGTAAAGAGAAGGGACTAATTCTATTTGTCCAGTACATTAAGTTATTCAAGATCCTTTTTAAAATTAGGTTAAAGTTTTATATTTCAAAAAGTGTGAACCTCAGAAAGCTAGCTCTTCTTATAAAAGCTTACCTGAGATTTAGGAAAAAGGAATATGGGAAAGGCATATAGTCTAAAGACTACACTAGGAATATCTATCTAATTCTGATTACAACTATTAACATTTATCATAAGACTGTGGGTCTTTTGTTTTGTGTATTTTTCAAATTCTCCTAGATTTTTTTTTAAGCAAGGAAAGCTTTGACAAAGAGCTGACTTTACTAAATTAACCAGTGTAAGTTTCTTCCTCCGTGGTCTTTTGGTATGTATATTCTACTGTTATAAGACTTTAAAAATATATATATATGCTATACAGCATTTATGAATAACTTAGTTTTTATGATATTCTTCTACACCTTTCAGAGAAAATGAAAATTTATCTGTAAGTTTTCCTGGTATTTGTAGGCACTCTCTTAACTTGTTTTTCCTGATTTACAACTTGGTCTAAAAGGAAAAGTGAAAATTATAACTAGCTAGCAATAACTAGAGGAGGAAGAATACCTTCCCTATAAAATATATTGACCATGTTGCATAAGTAAAAGTTTTGTAGCATAAATATAATCTCAACTGTTTTTAAAAAACAAAACTTATGTATATCTAACACATAACTGTATTTGTATAGAGTGAAGTCTAGAATGAGAAATTGTATTTGTATAGCGTTAAGTCTAGAATGAGACACGCCAAACTCTTAGTAATTGTTATTACTGAGGAAGGAAAGAGATAGAAGTGGGGGAGGTTAATGATACATTTGGTTTTTACTATATATAGTTCCACACGGTTTTACTTTTTAGACAAATATATTACTTATTACTGAAATTTTTAATTATACTACTTTTTTAATAATAAATCTGAAAGCTGAAAAAATTTTCAAAAGTAATCAAATCTCATGCTTAAGAGATCCATGGCTGCCACTTTTGCTTAAAAGAATGACTACTCAAGCTAAAGTGCTTTTCAACTGTACTTTAGAAAAGGAAAAAGTAGATGGGAAGGTGTGGCAAAAGAGGACTTTGACACAGAGTCGGTTATTGTCAGTTTAAGAAACTGAATAACAGTTAGCATGGAGCTCAAATGGAAAGAGAAGAAAAGACAAATTTAAGAATTCGAAGGCACAACTCGGTGGGGGGGGGGGGGGGAGATCCATAAGGGGACAATGCTCCAGATGGAACCTCTGAAGAATAAACACACTAAAATGGTAGCACAAAAATGAACTTAAAAATTCAGAGGGGGAAGATATTTCTACTCCCAAATGCACCCTCAATTCTAACCTCAGCCTTGATGTGGGATTCTAGATAAACCACAACCTCTCTGAGATGTGTAAATCAGGGAGGCAGAATAGATGACTATAGTATTCTAACCATACATATATAACTACATATATATTTGACTATAGCACTACAATGTTCAATCTTTAAGTCCCTTCTAACATATATGATCCAAGAAATCTACAACATTAGATTTATAGTCAGGAAAAATATAGTCAGGAAAAAAAAAAGGGAAGTGGGGAGACCTATACAGAATGAAAACAATAGGTGCCTGGGTGGCTCAGTTGGTTGAAAAGCCAACACTTGATTTTGGCTCAGGTCACGATCCCAGGGTTCTGAGATCAAGCCCTGCAGCGGACTCCACGTTGAGTGCGGAACCTGCTTAAAATTCTCTTCCTCTCTCTCCCTCTGCCCCTTCTCCTCCCTTGCATGCTTCTCTTTCTCTTTCTCTAAAATTAAAAAAAAAAAATACAGGTGCGTGGGTGGCTTAGTCAGTTGAGCATCCAACTCTTGATTTTGGCTCAGGTCATGGTCTACGGCTTATGAGACTGACCCCATGTAGGGCTCTGCACTGATGGCATGGAGTCTGCTTGGGATTCTCTCTCCTCTCTCTCTGTGGCCCTCCCCTGAACGCTCCCCCCCACCTCGAAATAAATAAACATTTTTTTAAAAATAAAATTAAATAATAAAAAAACAAGTATTAAAAGATAAATCAATCTCAAAGTACAAATTTTTATGAAACAACTGAAGAAATGAGAAATAAGCAAGATGCGTGATTTTAAGCAACTATATTTTAGATGTAATAATGATGAGGGAGCCAAAGAAGCTGAGGGCAAAGCACAAGTTAACCACCTTCCCCCCACTCTTCCACCCCGGCCCCAACCCCCCGGTAGGATATATGTGATATTCCTCAGGCACTCCAGGCTGCCCAAGAACAAAGGAAAAGGAAAAATAAATGGTTAACTGATAGAGATTACAGTCAAGCAGGACAGAAGTTTCCATCAATTTGCAATGATTTTAATGATTTACAAGAAAAAAAGGCAGTCTCCAGAAGCCTACAGACTCAGTTTCCTGCAGCCCTAACATCACCCTCCCCTCCACAGTGACGTGGGGAACAAAGGCAAGAAGAAAATGTAGATAAAATAAATTCTTTATAACCTGTAGCCCATTGACAAATACTTGAGATAGGCAGAATAAAACATTCCTCCAGGAACTTCCTATTGTCCTTATGTTAATGTTTTGCTAGAAGGAAAAATAACTTGAGCTCAACAATAGCAAAGCCTCCAGTGTCTTTAGCATATGAAAGTCCTTTTGGGATTTGGGGCCTTTACCAATGCCCCAACTCCCAGATATATAATCAGTCATTCCTCACAACCCCAGTGCAGCTCTTCCTGCCCAAGGGTCCTGTCCTCATGCTTTAATAACCTCTTTGCACCTAAGACATCTCAAGAATTCTTTCTTGTCCGACAGCTACAGATCCCCTCAAAACCTCATCAATAATAGCCTATAAAAGAATTCTTATCTTTTAGAGATACATAATGAAATACATTAACTGTGTAATAGTTAAAACAGGTAAAAACAGATTTTATTCAAGACTACTGCAAAACGGGAAAAGAGATCTCAATACAGAATTTGGCTCAATTCCCAATATAACAAGAAAAAGCAGGAATTCACAACCAAGGAGAAGGGGTGGGGGTTTTCAGTGGATACAAAAATAATTATTAAGAGGAAACACCTAGGGTAAGAGAGATTCTCACTAAGCAGACCTAACAGGATTCTGGCTGAAGGCAGCCCTGGGTGATAGGACATCACCTGGAAGGTAGTGAGGGATGTGGAACTCCAGGGTATTGAGGGTACAGGATTCTGACTAAGCCAACTTGACAGGATTACTGCCCAAACTGAGCAATACAAAAACAGACAACATAAGACCAACAGTTGAGACTTGGTTGGGAAGAGAATTCAAATGAGCCTGACTAAAGTTTGATCAGGGTGAGACTCTATCACAGTGTATCTATCTAAAATAATATAAGGTTTCCAATTTATTTCAAAATTATAGAAAGTAGTAAAAAAACAAAATTAGCCATGAATTGATAATTATTTAAGTCTTGAGAACAAAAAGCACATCATCTCTTCCCTGTACCTTTGTATATGTTCTAAATTTTCTATAAGATGCTTTTTAATGAAATGCTTATAAATCACTTATGAGATAAACGTTAACAAAAAATTACATCCTTGAATCCTCAAACTAAATTATTATCAGAAGTGTCAGATTAACTTTAGTTTATATTCTATTACGTATAGCTGCTATACATTTACATTTGACACACTATTGGCATTCAACTTTAACTTGTATTGTCAATTGTCCTCCCTGAGCAAAAATATCAAAGGGGGAAAAAAAGAGAGAGAGAGAGAGAGAGAGAGATAGCAAAGCTTTCAAGAAAGACAATCAATTCAAGCTATACAGATAGCTGCAAAGTTACTGCAACACAAAAGAAAGAGGACCTGGAAATTCTTCAGAAATGACACACCAGAAAATGAACAAAAAACACAAAATGGTTTTGCAATATTCAACCTCACAAACATAAACGCTTCAGTTCTCAACATGGCTGTCTGATTACTCAAATAATGTATCATAAGATTAAAAACATGAAAACATCATACAATGATCACTTTTTCAAAATCGAAACCAAAAACAGCCAATAATTTTAATGCCTAAGCAATTCCTTTTCAAGAAATGTGTCAAATATTTTCATGCATGTACACAAACTGGTACAAAGACTGAATAAAAGACTATTTTAAGAGTTCTAAGTTTTAGAAATACTGAAATGCAAATATAACAATATTATATTAAGTGTAAATATACTAAAATGCTCCAATTAAAACATAAGCATGGGCCACTTGGGTGGCTCAGTCAGTTAAGCATCTAACTCGATTTTAAACCAGGTCAAGATACCACAGTTCCTGGTTCGAGTCCCCTAGTTGGGCTCCACACCTTACATTAGGAGTGCCTGCTTGGGATCCTCTCTCTCTGCCCCTCCCCAACTCGTGCATGCTCTCTCTCTCTCAAAATAAATAAACTTAAAAAAAGAAAAAAGATAAACACTATCTAATTGGATTTTTTAAAGCCAAGTATATAATTATGAGAGTATCAGCTAAAACATACCAATGCAGAAAGGCTGAAAGTAAAAGGATTAAAAGAATAGAGCATGTGATCCCTAATCCAAAGAAATCCGGGGAGCTATATTATATCAAAGGACATTTTAAAGAAAATTGGAAATAGATAGAGGTACTTCAAAGTAAGGTGGTTCAATTCACCAGGAAGATGTAACTTACTAACATGAAATTAAAGTATATAGAGCAAAAATTTACATAATGACAAGTGGTAGATTAGTCTACAAACACGGTGAAAAATTTTAATACATCACTGTCAAATACCTATAGAAATAAACAAGGAGAAAAATCAATAGGGAAACTAGAGACTTCAAAGGTAGAGTACCAAATTTTACCTGATGGACGCATAGAGAAAAACATTAACCAAACACTCCACATTATACACTCTTCTATAGCATGGGTGGAACACTGACAAAAATAGACTTTTTACTGGGCCACAATGCAAGCCTCAAAAAATTTCAATACACTGATAAGACACAATGTATATTCTTTGACAACAATGTTCTAAGTCAATTTGAAACAACCAGAAACTCCTCATATGTTTGGAAATCATGAACTATATTTCTAAATAACCTGTAAGTCAAAATAGGTATCACTGTGGAAGTTAGAAATGATTTTTAATTTGTGATAATGATAAGGAAGGCATATGACATGGTGATAAAAACTGTATTGGGAGAGACATTTAGAGCTTTAAATGTATTCACCTGAACATAAGCTTAAAATTAAGAAGCTAACCTTATTTCAAGAAGCTAGGGGGAAAAAATACAGCAAAATAAACCCAAAGAAAGTAGAACAAAATATGATCAGAAATTAATAAAGCAGAAAAATACAAATAGAAAAACACAACAAAGGCAAAGCTAGTTCATTGGAAAGACTAATGACTGATGAATCTGCAGTGACAATGATTAATAAGATAAAATGGGAAAGAGGATAAGGAAGGGGAAAGGAGGGAAGAACTCTCTCAATGAGAGCACAAATAACCATGATCAGGAAGAAAAAGAAAACAAGACTATGGAAACTGCAGGCAATCAAATGACTTTATGCCTTTTTAAATTTTTTAAAAAGAAGGTAAATTTTGAAAAAAAAATACAACTTACCAAACTGATCTAGAAAGAAACAAAATCAGAATAGTGCTATTAACTATTAAAGAATTTGAAATATTAATTTAAAACCTTCCTATAAAGAAAATTCTAAGCCTAGAGTTTCTTTGGAAAATTCTACCAATATTTAGGAAGAAATAATGCCCGCCTTTTATAAACACTTCAGAAACTGGAAGAAGGGGCCATCATCTACAACTCACTTTGTAAGGGAAATAGAATCTTAATACCAAAATGAGAACAGTATGAGAAAGGAAAGCTACCAGCAATCTGTTATGAACAGATGCAAAAATCCTAAACAAAAGTAAACCAAATCCAGCAATTTGTACATTAAAAAAAAAACCCAAAAGAATACACTAAAATATCAATGATCTAATTGAGTCCATACAAGGAATGCAAGGTGATTTAAGCATCTGAAAATCAACTGTTTATTAATAGATAAAAAGGAGATATAAATCAAATGATCATCTCAAAAAACGGAAGGAAAATGACAAATTCAACAACCAATCATGATTTTACATTGTGTACTCTTTAAAAAAATTTTGTTTTTGACGTTTATTCATTTTTGAGAGACAGAGCATGAGTGGGGAAGGGGCTGAAAGAGAGGGAGACACAGAATCCGAAGCAGGCTCCAGGTGCTCAGCTGTCAGCACAGAGCCTGACGTGGGGCTTGAACTCACGAACTGCAAGATCATGACCTGAGCCAAAGTTGGACATTCAACTGACTGAGCCACCCAGGCACCCATACATTGTGTACTCTTAAATCAACTAGGAATAGATGTTAACCTGTTTAATCTAATGAGAGATAACACAAAAATCCAAATTAGCATCATACTTAAATTTGGAGGTGAATACTTAATGGTGAAACTTCAGGATCAAAACAAGACAAAAGACACTGGCAATCACTATTTCCATACAACAGTTTACTAGAGACTAGAGGTCCTAGCCAGTGCAGTCAAGCAAGGGGAAAGGAAAGGAGAACACTATAAAGATTAGCAAGAAACAACATGGCCCTTATTTGCCAATGGTATGACTATAATCTTAAAAGACATCACAGGGGTGCCTGGATGGTTTGGCTGGTTAAGTGTCCTACTCTTAATTTTGGCTCAGGTCATGATCTCACAGTTTGTGAGATCAGGTCCCATGTTGGGTTCTGCACTGACACCAAGGAGCCTGCATGGGATTCTCTCTCTCCCTCTCTTTGCCCCTCGATTCATTCTCTCTCTTTCAAAAAAGAAGGCTGGACAAATAAATCATTACAATTAGAGTTAAAAATCAATATTCAAAAAACTAAATTTCAAAATATACCAGCAGACAGAATATATTTTTTAAAATGTTTATTTTTGAGAGAGCATGAGCAAGGGAGGGGCAGAGAGAAAAGGAGACAGAGGATCCAAAGCAGGCTCTGTGCTGACAGCATTGAGCCCAACTGAGGTGGGGAGGAGTTCAAACTCAAACTGTGAGATCATGACTTAAGCTGAAGTTGGATGCTCAACCGACTGAGCCAGCCAGGTGCCCCCAGCAAATAGAGTATTAAAATAAAAACAGCATTAAATAGCAGTAATATTAAAAAAGAAAATCCAGGAACGAGTGTAACAAATAAACACAAAAGTCACTAGGAATGACTAAAACCTCATTGGAAAACATTTCAAAAGACTCAAGTATACAGAGAAGTATACCATGTTCATGAGTTAGATTCAAACTGATCTATAGACTCAATTAAATGCCAATCAAAAACCTGAGGATTTACCTCCATTTTACCTTAGTCTATACTTTCTAGCAAGTTCTTCTTTCTAGCTTACCTTTCAACTCAGACAAAAGACCCAAAGGGCAAACCATCCTGTGATGGGAACTGAAACTACCCCTCAAGGAATAACAACTGCCCTGACACCAGCAAGACCCCTCATAATTGACATGAAGGCAATGACTGATCTGACCTTTACTGCCCACCTGCTTATACCCACCAACCTTTGTCCCCACATTTTCCTTATATAAACCTAGAAGTATTTTCAGCACTTTGGAGACAGTCTTTGAAATGCTAGTCCGTTGTCTTCCCAGTGTTGCCTCGCTGAAATAAACTCCTTTCTTGTTTCACCATCACTGGTCTGTCTCTGAATTATGTCAGCAGTGAGTGGCCAAACCTGGTCTGTTCGGAAACTCTGGAGCCAGGTGCTCTTGCACCCTGTTACAAACCCAACACGCTTTTTTTTTTTTATGACAAATCATGCTAAAATTTAACTGGAAATAAAAAGGCCCAAGAATAATCAAGACAATCTTAACAATAAAGTGAGAGTATATGCTTTACCAGATACTGAGACCATTTTAATCACAGTAACATTATAAACAGAATGCTTTTGGCATAAAGCTAAAACAAAACAAAGCCACTCACACAGAACAAGGTTATATATGAACCTTAATATATTCTTAGGGGTGGCCCTACAGAAGAATAGATAAAAAATGATTTTCTTAGTAACTGGCATTAGGACAGCTGGTTGTGTATATGGACAAAAAAAAATTAAATACACCCTAATCCATTCACACACACACACACACACACACACACACCCACCCACCCACCCACCCACCCCACTCAGGTGATTATAGACTCAAGTGAGAAAGGCAAATAAAACTCTTACAAAATGATATAAGAAAATATATTCATGACCTCAGTGGAGGGAAATTTTTCTTAAGACACAAAAAGCATCAGCCATAAAGCAAAAGATCAACACAGAGGACATTATAAGAACATTTGCTCTTAATTTGTCCATCATAATGCTACAGACTGAATGTCTGTAACCCACCAAAATTTATATGTTGATGGTTAATCCCCAGTTGATGTTATTTGGAGGTAGGTCCTTTGGGAGGTGATTAGGTCATGAAGGTATTCAGGAATGGAATTAGTGCCCTCACAGAGACTCCAGAGAGTTCCCTCAAGGACACAACAAAAAGATGGCAGACTGTGAACCAGAAGCAGCCCCTCCTCAACAGACATCCAGTCTGTCTGTCCTTGCTCTTGGACTTTCCAGCCTCCAAAACTGTGAGCAATACACAGAACTGAAAACCACATTTGTTGCTCAAGCCACCCAATCTATAGTACTTTTGTTATAGCAGCCCAAATAGACTACAACAGAAAATGAAACAGGACCCACAGAATACGAGATATTTTTAACAATATGACCAACAAAAAGCTTATATATAGAAAATAAAGAACTTTTACAAATCTCTCAGGCACATCAATAGAAAAATAGGCAAATGACTTAAATAGGTCTTCAAACAAAATTTTAAATAGCAATTAGCATGAAAAATTGCTCAATCTCCTTGGCAACCAAGGAAGTGCAAATTAAAACCACAATCAGAGGGACACCTGGGTGGCTCAGTTGGTTGAGTGCCCAACTCTTGATTTCAGCTCAGATCATGATCTCACGGTTTGTGAGTTTGAGCCCCATATGAGGCTCTGCACTGATGGCATGGAGCCTGCTTGGGATTCTCTCTCTCCCCCTTCTCTCTGCCCCTCCCCTACTCATATGCACTCTGTCTCTCAAAATAAATAAACATAAAAAAAACACACACACACAATCAGAATCTATTACACAGCCAACAGATGGACAGAATTAAAAGTGTGACAATATCAAGAGGTTGAGGAATGCGGAGCAAAGGAAGCTTTCATACACAGTTAACTGGAGTGTAAGCTGGAACACCACTATGGAAAGCATAACCTATGCCCCCAAAAGGTTCACTCCAAATGAAATTTATGCACATATTCACCAGGATGAATGCAAAATATTCAATGTAGCACTGCTGACACCTGCCAAAAACTGCTGATAATTCAAAGACCCATCAATATTAAAATAAACAGGTAAACTGGTATATTCATAAAAAAGAATAAGATAGTCTAGAGCAACACTGCAACAAACACCTACTGCATATAACACAAAAGAATCTTGAAAAGCACATTGAATAAACGCAAGCAAGAAATACGTACTGTATGATTTATTTTATTAACTTAAATCATCTATAATATTCTAAAACAGACAACGCTAGGGGCACCTGGTGGCTCAGTCAGTTGAGCGTCCAACTTCGGCTCAGGTCATGATCTCACAGTTTGTGGGTTCAAGCCCCGCATCAGGCTCTGTGCTGACCGCTTGCTCAGAGCCTGGAGGCTGCTTCAGACTCTGTGTCTCCTTCTCTCTCTGCCCCTCCCCCGCTCATGCTTTGTCTCACTGTTTCTCAAAAATAAATAAATGTAAAAAAAAAAATTTTTGAATAAAAAATTAAAAAATAAAAAAATAAAACAGACAATGCTAAATTGTCATTTTAAGGATGCATACTTAAATTATCAAGCCATAAAGTAAAGCAAAAAAAAAAAAAAAGTGACTAGACAAAGAGAAAATGGCATTTATCTCTAAGGAAAGGAAAAGAGTTGTGATTGGGATGGTACCCACAGGAGGCTTCTGAAGTATAGTAATGCTTTATTTTCTTAACCTGGTTGTGCTGTAAAAGTGCCTGCTTTGTGATAACTCGTTAAGCTGTGTAATTATGCCTTTATGCACTGTTCCGATATGTGTTACATTTCACAATTCAAAAGTCTTTGAGTTAGAAATTTATCCTACCTTTAATTCTATTATGATCTAACATGGATTTATTATTCTTTTTTCCTTCCCTACCCTAAGCCACTCTACTCTAATCTTATTTACAGTCTCGATTAGTTACAGAAAACAAGTTTGGAAGTGTCTACACTGACTTTTATTTGTTCTAAGCACAGCTTCTCCCAAGGAATTTCCTCTAAATGACAGTAGTTTGGAACTGTTTAAACAGATCCGTAGACTCCCCATGATTTTATGTATTTACTTCTGTGTATGATCTTACAGGCTTAGCTCATAACTTCTGAAAGCTTTTCCAAATAGAATTCTTAATTGGAACCACGACACAAAATATGATTTAACCAACTCTTTTCTCAATTCTCCCCAAAGCACTTCGTAGGTAACATTCTACATGCACAGGAGAAATGTTAATTTATTACATCATGTCATTGTGAGAGAGGTAGAATACACACACAAAAACTATTTACTGACTTGGGGAGCCTGGGTGGCTAGCGTCTGACTCTTGATTTTGGCTCAGGCCATGATCTCACCATTTGAGAGATTATGAGCAGAGCCCCATGTCTGGCTCTCCGCTGACAGCACAGAGCCTGCTTGGGATCCTCTCTCCCTCTCTGCCCCTCCCCCATGTGTGTGCGTGCTCTCTCTTTCAAAATAAATGAACATTTTAAAAAAAATTATTCACTGACTTAATTTCAGTTAACTTTCTGTGAACTTCTTAAAAAAATAGTTTTGTGGTTTTTTTTGGGGGGGGGTTGTTGTTTTTTGATGTTGTTTGTTTTTGCAGAGCAATGACAGTAATTATAGGGGATTTCTGGGGTATAAATCATCAGGTTCTATATTATCATCAAAACTAAGCTCACTTCTTTCCAATGATCTTTGGGATAAGTCAGTGCTTGACTAGCTTTCCATTGGTATTTTAGACTATTTTTATCAAAATATCACTTTATAGTACCAAGTTATTTTTCTCTGTTCGTTAGTAACATCTTGAATTATAGCACTTCATAAACTGACTATGGGTTAGTTTTCCCCAAATGCACTACCTTGCTTTTACACAAATACACAAACTAGGGAAGTCCCTTAGTCCACACACATTAGTTAGGTGAAGTAGACTGCTCTAACTGAAGCGACCTGGAGATAGAGGTGAAGAAAATGTTTACAAGGTAGTTGGCAACAGAACATAGTGTCAAATTTATTAAGAATATGACACTACTTGAATAGGCATCATACGAACCTCAGAATTATTTATTTCTGAAATTCTCAGTAGACCATTTGAAAGAGACAGCTATTAAATGGTAGTGGTAGCATTTTATTAACTTAATTTTAAGAATTTCTAAAACATCTTTACCAAGAAGATTCACGATGTAACCATTTCATGCTTTTTAAAGGCTTAATAGTTAAATGTTGCCAAATCAAATTTAGAGCCAAGTGCCTCACTATTAGAATAATGCCATCAACGTTATCAGTAGGTACATGCCAGAGAAAACAGTAAGACTAAAATCAACTTATCTACTAAAGACAACATGCACAAACATAATCTTTGAAACGTTGTAGCAAAGTCACATCATCCTAATTCAGCACACATTTCTTGGATTTCTGAGTTCTACCACAACTTTACACTCAGTAATTTCTTTTTGCCTATAAATCCACATACAAGGATACAATATTTACTAAAAAACTACTCTTGGATTATTTTATTAATAATGTTTTCTACCTGCAGTTGATATCAAAGAATTTCATTATTCTTATTCACAGAAAGCAACCAACTCTAGCTTAGCAGCATTCAGACTTTTTATCTTAGGAACAATGTACCCACGAATTTTCAAAACTTTGTATTCACTATACATTGACAGATAAAATAAATACCTTCCTCCCAGTAACTTTTTTCTAGGAATTTAGAATACATTTGTGTATTCAAATATCATTCAATGGTTAAAAATCACTAAGATAAACTTTTGCACCATAAGGCAATGCACTTAATATTAACCGAAAAACTTCCCACCTAGTAGATGACATTACTAGCTTCATATGCTAGAAATTTCAAACCCTCCCTTTTACCCACCTCCAACCACCACCCAACAATCAGTATGTCTGTTGATTTTACTTCTAAATCTACTTTGAATCAGTCTCTCCATCTGTCACTATGCCAGTCAGACACCGTCATCCCTCTTCTGAGGGATCCCTCTTCTACCTCCCTACTCTCAATACCTACCAATCCATTTGCTCACACAGCTGTTGAATGATATTTTAAAAATACAAATATCGGGGTGCCTTGGTGGCTCTGTCGACTGAGCACCCTACTCTTGATTTCAGCTCAGGTCATCATCTCCCGTTTCATGAGACTGAGCTCCTGCCCCACATTGGGCTCTGTACTGACAGCACGGAGCCTGTTTAAAGTTCTCCCCTCTCTCTCTGCCCCTCCCCTGCTTGTGCACCCTCTCTCTCCTTCTCAAAATAAATACATAAACTTAAAAAATAAAATAAAATAAATTACAAAGATCATATTACTCCTCTGCTTCAAAACCCTTCAATGGTTTCATATCACTCTCAGGAAAAAGTCCCAAAACTTTAAATGCATGATTTCAACCTTGCTTAACTACCCCATCAGGCACATCCCGCTATTTTCCAGATCTTATTCTCCATACTCCAACCATCATGCATTCTCAAGCTCAGGCTCCTTCTTCCCTGAAGGTTTTCTCACAAGCAGTTCCCTCTACCTGTAACAGTCCCCTGTAGCCAACCTGCCAGCACCCACAAATCACCTCTTCCCCTTCACCTGTCAGACTTCTCATTTTTCAGTTCTTACCTTAAGTGACACATCTTAGATTTCCTCACTTACGTGTTCTCACACCTACACCTCCTCTTTACAGCACTTACCATAACACAACTGTAATTGTTTCTTCTGCAATTATTGTTTATTTCAATGGTACTCTCACTGGAGTACAAACTCCTTAAATGAAAGTCTCATATCATTCTTGTTCACTGCTCTATCCCAAGCACCTAGAATGGTATCTGGCCCAAAAGGAGCCTAATAATTATTGTTGAATGCAATATGCACAGAATTGAGTCCAGAAAAAAAATACTAAAATTACCAGTTATCTATGGGTAGTAGGATTATGAATGAATTTCATTTACAACCTTATATCTTCATCATTCACATTTTCTATAATAATCACATTTTGCTTTTATTATTTAAAAGTTAACTCTTCCCAATTCACTTTTTAAAATAAACCTTCTTTTGGACTAATTTCAGATTTACAAAAAATCAGTACCAAGAGGTCACAAATACCTCCCATTCAGCTTCCTCAACTGTTAACGTCTCATACTTATTTTCATGATACATTTATCTAAACTAAGAAACTGACAATGATACATCACTATTAAGTGAACTCCAGACCTTATTTAAATTTTACCAGTTTTGGGGCGCCTGGGTGGCGCAGTCGGTTAAGCGTCCGACTTCAGCCAGGTCACGATCTCGCAGTCCATGAGTTCGAGCCCCGCGTCGGGCTCTGGGCTGATGGCTCAGAGCCTGGAGCCTGTTTCCGATTCTGTGTCTCCCTCTCTCTCTGCCCCTCCCCCGTTCATGCTCTGTCTCTCTCTGTCCCCCCCCCAAAAATAAAAAATAAACGTTGAAAAAAAAAATTAAAAAAAAAAATAAATTTTACCAGTTTTTCTATTAATGTCCTCTTTCTATTCCAGGTTTCAAACCAGGATACCACAATGTATGTTAACACATCTTCCTAATGTTAACTTATCTTCCTAAATTGGTATATGACTATTTCTCAGGCTTTCCTCATTTTTCATGACCTTGACTGGTTAAGTATCCTGCAAAATATCCCCTCAGTCCAGGTTTGTCTATTATTTCTCTTGTAGTTAGAGTTATAGGTCTTTGAAAAGAATTATCACAAAGGTGAAGTGCTCTTCCTGTCACATATTAGGGATATGTAACATCCATATGACATCATCAGTGATATTAACCTTCATCACTTGGTTACAATAGTGTTTGCCACGTTTCTCCACTGCGAAGTTACTATTTTTCCCTTCTTTCCTATTCTATTCTTCAGAAGTAAGTCACTAAGTCTAGCCCACCCTTAAGGGAGAAGGAGTTAGGAAATAAACTCCTCCTCCATGAGGGTAGAATATTTACATAAATTATTTAAAATTCTTTTTTTTTTTTTAAGTTTATTTTCATTTGTTTGGAGAGAGACAGAGACCGTGCAAGTTGAGGGAGGGCAGAGAGAGAGGGAGATGGAGAATCCCAAGCAGGCTCTGCACCGTCAGCACAGAGCCCGATGCAGGACTTATACTCACAAAACTGTGAGATTATGACCTGAGCCAAAACCAAGAGTCCGATGCTCAACTGACTGAGCCACCTAGGAGCCCCTATTTGGAATTCTTCTACAAGGGAGACTTGTCTCTTTTCCTCCATTTATTTATCATTTATATCAGTTTATATCATTTGTGTCATATGTATGTGCTCATTTATATTTATTTTACACTTTGGTTATATTCCAATTGTACATTATTTTGTTGCTCAAATTGTTCCAGTTTCAACCAATTAGAGTTCTTTCAAATTAGTTCCTGTGTTCTCTGGACAATCCCTCATCCCTTTGTTTTTTGAGCACTTCCTTACTTCTGGTACTACACATGATCTGGGCTCATCGTGTATATTCCCTGCTCAGTTCTAGGTCAGCATCTCTCCAAGGCAATCCATTACTAAGTCCTGAAGTTAATCATTTACGATTTTTATGAACCCAGGCTAATCTATCTGCATGTCATGATGCAATCTGATAGCTGACAAAGTATAAGCAAGTGTAAACTTTGAGTACCCAAGCCAAAATCGCCACAAAGGACTCTCATACATAATAGCAACACTTCTGCCATTTCTTTTACTATATTCTTTTGTTTCCAAAACTGAGCTGAGTTGGGTAGGTAGAATATCTTGCATTCATTTTTCAAGTAAGAATACTGAGAAACAGAAGTGATGACAGAGGTGCCTGGGTGGCTTTGTCAGTTAAGCATCTGACTCTTGATTTTGGCTGAGGTCATTATCTCACAGTTCACGGGTTCTAGCCACACATCAGGCTCCACACTGACAGTGCAGAGCCCGCTTCCAATCCTCTGTCCCCCCTCTCTCTCTCTTCCCCTTTCTCCCCATTCTCACTTGTTCTCTCTCTCAAAAATAAATATTAAAAAACAAAATAAAACCAAAACAGCAACCTTTTAATGAGCTTCTGCTGTGTGCATGCCAATATATTAGGTGTTGTAAGAAGGGAGGATAAAATAGGGCACCTGCTTGAGCGTCCAACTTCTGCTCAGGTCATGATCTCACAGTTTAGGAGTTTAAGCCTTGCATCAGGTTCTCTGGCAGCACAGAGTCTGCTTGAGATCCTCTCTCTCCCCCTTCTCTCTCTGCACCTCCCCGCTTCATGCTTGCTCTCTCTCAAAAATAAGCATTAGGGGCGCCTGGGTGGCGCAGTCGGTTAAGCGTCCGACTTCAGCCAGGTCACGATCTCGCGGTCCGTGAGTTCGAGCCCCGCGTCGGGCTCTGGGCTGATGGCTCAGAGCCTGGAGCCTGTTTCCGATTCTGTGTCTCCCTCTCTGTCTGCCCCTCCCCCGTTCATGCTCTGTCTCTCTCTGTCCCAAAAATAAAAATAAACGTTGAAAAAAAAAAATTCAAAAATAAGCATTAAAAAATATTTTTTTAAAAAGAAGAGAGGATAAGATAAACAGCACCTGTGGCTGCCCATGATATACTAATATCCCCTCCTCACAAAAATTTAGAAATAAGGAAAATAAGATTGCTCATCAAGAGTTAAAATATGTAGGGGCACCTGGGTGGCTCAGGTGGTTGAGCAGCCAACTCTTAATTTTGGCTCAGGTCATGATCCCAGGGTCATGAGATAGAGCCCCATGGCATGTTCTGCACACACACGCTCTTTCTCTCTCTCTCCAAAAAAAAAAAAATTTTTTTAAGTTAAAATATGTTAATCAATACATAATGAATCATCTCTAAACAAAACCATGCAGACAGAAAAATAAACGATAAAATCAACAAGATTTACTCGGACAATTATACTGGAAAAAAGTACAGCTAAACCTAGGAGGAAAGCAGACTGTAAAGAAAAAGACAAGGAAAGTCAAGAAAGCAAACACAGTATAAGCAATACAATTTACTACATAGGTGGGGCCCCCCTAGCCCAAACCTGAGAAGTCTGGTAAGGCTTTCCAGAGGGAGTGAGTTCTAATGTTAGAACCAAAGTACAAGTAATAATTGGTAAATGGGCAAAGGAAACATCTACAAAGACCTAGAGATATGACAGCCAGGCACAAGACCAACCCTAACATTTACAAGGCCCAGAGCAAGAGTACAAAGGAAGACTCATTTGCTGTATGACTAAATATTTAAAAGTCATAAACCAAGCTAACAAACTATTAAAGAAGTATGTTCTATCCTCCTACATAGACAAGTACACTTTATAATGACCTGGAAACTTCAGCTCAGTTTTATAAATCTGCAGCCAAACTACTGACAATTGGAAAACACTGCAAAGCGTGAAGAAAAATTAAAAGCACCCAAATTCCATCACCAAGAGAAAATTCATTATTTTGATGTATTTCCCTCCAAAGTTTGTGTCTACATGTGTATATAATATTTTAAGAGAAAAGACATCACATTATATACATAGATTCTGCCCTTTTAATATAAGCGCTTGCACTCTTATAGCTTATATGATACAACAAATTACCTTATTCAGTTACTCAATGTGTGTTTTACAGCTGGCTTATCTTAAAAGTTCTCAATGTGTAGTCAAGTGTGTTCTATAGACCCAGGAAGATCCCCAAGATCTTTTTCAGGAGGTTTATAAGGTTGAAACATTTTCATAATAATACATGTATTAATATTTAAATGAAACATTTGTATCAGTTTCCTACTGCTAATGTAACAAATTACCACAAACTTTGTGGTTTAAAACAATACTTTATTCTGTTATAGGTCTGAAAGTCAGAAGTCTAAAATCAAGGATCTGCTGAGCTATGTAGCTTCTGGAGGCACCATTAGTATAGACAATTATTTATGATATTCTGGAATTTTAGAGTATCCTGGGTAGATGGGTTGTATAGAAGGTTCCAGAAGTCATCAACATGTGTGCGTGTGTGTGCACCTGTGTGTTTATTTACTTTTAATTAATTTATTTATTTCGTTGAGGGTTTCGTATACATTAGATAACAATGATTTTAGAATTATCTTTTGGAATTGTAACAGAGCTATTTATTTATTTACATTCAGCTAGTCTTCCTTCAGAAACTGAAGGACCTAAACAAAGCCTAAGACTGAATAGAAAGCACTAGAATGCCTCTTAATGAAAAGTGGAGGTTGGGCATCTTTTCTGAAAATATTTTGTACCTGCCCCAGAAGATTAAGCCCAATATACAATATATCCAAAGGGAAAAGAACACAGAAGAAAACAGAAATAGCTACCATACGCTGAGTTCTTACCATGAGCTACTTACTATGCTAACGATCCTATATACATTATTTATGTGCTAAGGTTTCCACATACACTTAGTTCTCAGAGCAATCATTTAGTGAGTACTACTGTTCTTCAAAGAGGGAAAAACAAAGGCATAGAGAGGCTAAGTGACTTGCAGAGACAGTAACTGGCAGAGCCAGGATGTAAACTCAGGTCTACAACCTAAAAGTCACTGAACATAACAGATTTTTATTCAACACGTATGCCAGAACATCAGTACTCTCCAGTGATTATTTTTTTGGTATACTAAAAAGTCATGAAAGAATATTTAATAACCAACTGCTTGTCAACTTCCATGCTGCCCAGATACTGAGCAGACACAGAAATAAATAAGCTCTTCCCTCTGACATCTGCCCTAGCCCCTGAGAATAGATCATGGCTTCCACCTCTTGTAGGATGTTCCCCTTCCAACCACTGTTAACAGGACCACGCTAGCTATGCTGAAAGAAAGGATATCACTACCTTACCAAAGGACATTCACTGTCTCAGAACGTAATACCTTTTCTTAATGCTGAGACTTCATGTATTATCTCTCTTTCTAGAACACTATGCAATTCTAAAGGGGTCAAAATAATATCCTTTTTCTTTGAAGTGTAACATCTAAAATCTGTACCACCCAATTTAACACTTAGTTGCTGTCAACTGTTGTTCCATATCTGGTACCTTCAACTAGACTAACCTCGAGGACAGAATCTACATGGAAAACAACAATGACTGCTTACCCTATAATACTCCAATTTCAATGTTTTTATTTATTTATTATTTTTTTGAGACAGAGAGACAGAGTATGAGCAGGGGAGGGGCGGAGAGAGAGGGAGACACAGAATCCGAAGCAGGCTCCAGGCTCTGAGCTGTCAGCACAGAGCCTGACGCGGGGCTCGAACCCACGGACCGTGAGATCATGACCTGAGCTGAAGTCGGAGGCTTAACCGACTGAGCCACCCAGGCGCCCCAGTTTCTTCCTTGCTAACAGAATTTTTATTTTGTTTGGTTGGCAATGTGTCTACTTCCAAGGAACAAATTATGATTGCTCAAACCAGTCAGAAATCCCATTCCTCTTCATCAGTGATCGGTCTATATGTATTGGTACATGACCCAATTGCAGCCAGTGATATAAGAAGTCTACTGATAGAGTTCTAGGAACATTATCTTCTCTAATAAAAAAGAGAACATGGGGCGTCTGGGTGGCTCAGTCAGTTAAACATCCGACTTTGGCTCAGGTCATGATCTCACAGTTCGTGGGTTCGAGCCCCGCGTCAGGCTCTGTGCTGACAGTTCAGAGCCTGGTGCGTACTTCAGATTCTGTGTCTCCCTCTCTCTCTGCACCTACCCCGCTCTACCCTCCTTCCCTCCCTCTCTCTCTTTCTCTCAAATAATAAACATTAAAAAAAAATTTTTTTTAAATCTTTTTTTATACCCTCACCCCTTCCTTCTTACTTGGTACTCTCTTCTATTGAAAACTACAAATTTGGTACTCTCTCCTATTGAAAACTACAAATAAAGACATCATCAATACTTGATGATAATGTGGAAAGATGGAAAGAGGTCCTCCTAGGTCATTTTACTTCCCTGAGTTAATCCTCTATCCCACATAAAGGGGCCAAAAAGCTACTTCAACGTAGAAAAATGGGTATGCTATTAAATTTTACCTGATTTTCCAAATTACAAATATAGGTGTTTATCTGGCCTATAACTTCATAATTAAAATTAGGAAAAAACGCATTAGTGATGAAGACAGCAAATGATAAATAATAACAAAATACTGTATTTACTAAAAAAAAAAAAAAAAAAGAAAAAAAAAATCAAAGAACACCCAAAACAGCCAGAAAGCATACAGGTGCCAAAATTCTAGGAAAAAAAGTGAAAAAGGTAAACCCAACAGTCTCAACCACTTTTTGCCCATGAGCCATTTCCTGATTTATAAGTATAGAGACTGAGAACTCCAACAGAAAATGAAAGTGAGGAGCTCTTGCCAGTCTTATGGGGTCAAGTAGACAAAATAGACAAAATTTGAAGTTCAGATTCACCAACATGGCCTTGAACATTCCAATATCCTGGAGAAAAGAGTCAGAACAGATCATTCTATAATACTTTTCCCCAAAAATATTTTTGTTCCTAGATTTTGTAAGCAAGAGGCTGAGAATCTAAGCAAAAAGTGGTTAAGAAACTAAAACGATTAGCCAAGCTGTCAGTAGTCTTAAAATGCCAGGGAGATAAAAACTAAACTTCAGCACCCACCAAAGAGAAGGAGTCTTGTAAACACACCAAGCTTTCCACTAAAATCCTCAAGGGCTATGCCCTAAAAATAAAGTAAGTCAAAATACAGACTAACTCACAAAAAGTCTGAAACCACACTGCTAATTCTCTTGATCTTTGATGAGATCAATGTAATTTGCTCCTAGTCTACCTGTGTGCCCAGAAAAAAATTAATTACACTATGGTGAAGATATCACCAGCATCTGTAATTTTATGTATACAATATCTAGCATTCAATCAAAAATTACAAAGCACACCTGAAGCTAGAGCCAAAAGACTAGAAAAACAAGGGAAAAAACTGGCAATAGAAACAGACCCAAAGGTCTGTGTAGAATATTCAGATATGGACTTTAAACAAATGATTAATATGTTCCAAAAGAGAAGAGAATTTTTCCCAGAGTACAGAAATCTATAAAAACTATCTAATGGAAATGCAGTGATTAAGAAATAACTGATATTCAAAACTTGATAGAAAACAATGAGATACCAACACACACCTGTTACAACAGCTAAAATCTAAACTATTGACAACACCAAATGGTGACATGTATGTGGAGCAACAGGAACTCTCTCATTCACTCCTGGTGGGAATACAAATGGTATAGCCACTTTATTTGTTTTTAATTTATATTTGTTAATGTTTTTATTTTTGAGAGAGAGACAGAGACGGAGACAGAGCATGAGCAGTGGAGGGGCAGAGAGAGAAGGAGACACAGAATCCAAAGCAGCTCCAGGCTCCGAGCTGTCAGCACAGAGCCTGACACGGGGCTTAAACCCACGAACCGCAAGGTCATGATCTGAGTCAAAGTCAGATGCTTAATTGACTGAGCCACTCAGGCGCCCCACTTTAAAAGACAGTTTGGCAGTTTCTTACAAAACTAAATATACTCTTACCATATGATCTAGTTATTGTTTTGCTTGTATTTAAAAGAGGTGAAATATCCAAATGAAAAAGAAAAAGAAGATGTAAAGCGAAGAGTATAAAGATATGCAAGGATCTCAGAGAAAAGATCTAACACATTAAATTGGAGTCCTGAAAGGAGAGGAGAGAGAGAATGGCAGTTACATTTGAGGACACACTGGTCAAAATTATCCAAAGATTAAAAAAAAAAAAGGGGGGGGAGGGGAAGAAAAATCAAGTCACAATTCAGGAGGCTCTAATAACCCCAGCCAGGATAAATACAAAGAAAACCACACTTAAGCAACTTTGGTTAAGCTTCTGAAAGACAAGAAGAAAAGCAACCAAAAGGGGAAAAGAATAAAACTGATAGCTGACCTTTCAAGAGAAATAAAAGAAGGCAAATGATACCAGAATTATATCTCTAAAGTGTTCAAAGAGGCTCAGTCAGTTAAGCTTCCAACTTCGGCTCAGGTCATGATCTCATGGTTCGTGAGTTGGAGCCCTGCATTGGGCTCTGTGCTGACAGCTCAGAACCTGGAGCCTCCTTCAGATTCTGTGTCTCCCTCTCTCTCTGCCTTTCCGTCACTCACGCTCTGTCTCCCTCTGTCTCTCAAAAATAAATAAACATTAAAAATTTTAAGTGTTCAAAGAAAATGACTATACATCTGGAAATATATAACTACAAATATATCTTTTTAAAAAAATTTTTAATGTTTTATTTTATTATTGAGAGACAGAGGGAGACAGAGCATGAACACGGGAGGGGCAGACAGATGGGGAGACACAGAATCTGAAGCAGGCTCCAGGCTCTGAGCCAACAGCAGAGTCCAATGCAGGGCTCGAACTCACAAACCGCAAGATCATGACCTGAGCTGAAGTCGGACGCTTAACCGACTGAGCCTCCCAGGAGCCCCGAACCACAAATATATCTTACAAAAATAAAGAGGAAACAAAAACTTTTGAAACACTGAATAAATTTATTGCTAGGTTAGTAATGAAAGGAAATATCAATGAGAGTTCTTCAGGAATAAAGATAACTAACCCAGACAGATATATGAAAATACAGTATAAAATGAAGAGCAATAGAAAAAGTGAAGACGTAGCTAAATCTAAGTAGATATTGACATAAAACAATTATAACGTCTTGTGAAGTTTAAAATATACGAAGTGGGGGCGCCTGGGGGGCTCAGTCGGTTAAGCATCCAACTGAGGCCCAGGTCATGATCTCATGGTCTGTGAGTTCCAGCCCCGCGTTGGGCTCTGTGCTGACAGGTCAGAGCCTGGAGCCTGCTTCGGCTTCTGTGTCTCCCTCTCCTTCTGCCCCTCCCCCTCTCATACTCTGTCTGTCTCTCTCTCAAAAATAAATAAACATTAAAAAAATTGTTTTAAATAAAACAAAATATATGAAGAGGGGTGCCTGGGTGGCTCAGTCGGTTGAATGTCTGACTCGTGATTTCGGCTCTGTCATGATCTCACAGTTCAGTTACTGGGTTTGAGCCCCATGCCGGCTCTGCACTGACAGCACACAGCCTGCTTGGGATTCTCTATCTCCCTCTCTCTCTGCCCATTCCCTGCTTGTTCTCTCAAAAATAAGTAAACAGAAAACAAATAAATAAAATATATGAAGAATTAAAATAGACAACAACAGAACAAAAAGTGGGAGGGGGATAAAATGAGGTAAAATACCCTAAGGTCCTTGCATTTTCCACAAAGTGGTAAAAGTATTAATTTATAGAACTAAAAAGTTAAGAGTGCATGTTATAATCTCTAGAGTAATGCACCAAACAATAATAAGACAGCATGTAACTAACAAAGTACTGGGAGGAACAGAAAGAAATAGAGAAAAAAGAACAACTATGACAAACAGAAAACAATAAAGACAACAGATTTGAACTCAAATATATCAGTGATTACATTAAGTTTGAGTAAACTATATGGACCACAAGTCAATAAAACACCAATATGAAAAACAAAACTCATATATAAGCTGAGTTTTGGCGTAAGAAGAGACAAGAATTTCAATGTAATGGAGTATAAAGTTCAAAAACAGACCTACAGAAACATACCCACTTGATAAAGATGTCACTGCAGTATACAGGAGAATGGCAGGTTTTTTCAATAAATGGTGCTGGATCAACTACTCATCCATACGGAAAAAATGAATCTAAACCTTTAACTTACATCATACATAAAAATTAGTTGCAAGGTACATTATAAATCTAAATGTGAAAGACACAGAAAAAAAATAAAACT
The DNA here is from genome assembly GCF_022079265.1 of Lynx rufus. NCBI lineage: Eukaryota > Metazoa > Chordata > Mammalia > Carnivora > Felidae > Lynx > Lynx rufus. The sequence continues at coordinate 143,899,578 of NW_025814845.1, read as the reverse complement.
TCTAGAAGAATATCAGAGGATATATTCATGATCTTGAGGTATGGGAAGAGATTACAAAATAGATTACAAAAAAGACAAAGAATAAAGGAAAAGATTAACTGGATTTCTTTAGAATTGATGGCATCTTCATCAAAAGATTCCATTAAGAATGTAAAAAGGGGGCGCCTGGGTGGCGCAGTCGGTTAAGCGTCCGACTTCAGCCAGGTCACGATCTCGCGGTCGGTGAGTTCGAGCCCCGCGTCAGGCTCTGGGCTGATGGCTCAGAGCCTGGAGCCTGTTTCCGATTCTGTGTCTCCCTCTCTCTCTGCCCCTCCCCCGTTCATGCTCTGTCTCTCTTTGTCCCAAAAATAAATTAAAAACGTTGAAAAAAAAAAAAGAATGTGAAAAGGCAGGAGCACCTGGGTGGCTTGGTCGGTTAAGCGTCCGACTTCAGCTCAGGTCATGATCTCGCGGTCCGTGAGTTGGAGACGCGCGTCGGACTCTGTGCTGACAGCTCAGAGCCTGGAGCCTGTTTCGGATTCTGTGTCTCCCTCTCTCTCTAACCCTCCCCTGTTCATGCTCTGTCTCCCTGTCTCAAAAATAAATAAACGTTAAAAAAAAAAAAATGTGAAAAGGCATACCAGAATGAGAGAGGACATTTGCAATATATATATCTGATAAAGGACTTTTTTTTAAACTTTTTTTTTAACGTTTATTTATTTTTGAGACAGGGAGAGACAGCATGAATGGGGGAGGGTCAGAGAGAGAGGGAGACACAGAATCCGAAACAGGCTCCAGGCTCTGAGCTGTCAGCACAGAGCCCGACGCGGGGCTCGAACTCACGGACCGCGAGATCATGACCTGAGCTGAAGTCGGACGCCCAACCAACTGAGCCACCCAGGCGCCCCGCTGATAAAGGACTTTTAATCAGAATGCATAAAGCATTCATAAAATGGGCAAAAATATCAAACTGGCACTTTAAAAGAGGTAGTCTAAAAAACCCATAAACATGCAAAAATGTATTTAACTCATAAGCCTTCAGGGGCGCCTGGGTGGCTCAGTCGGTTGAGCATCCGACTTCGGCTCAGGTCATGGTCTCACAGTTGGTGAGTTCGAGCCCCGTGTAGGGCTCTCTGCTGACAGCTTGGAGCCTGGAGCCTGCTTTGGATTCTGCATCTCTCTCTTTCTCTGCCCCTCCCCTGCTCGTGCTCTCTTTCTCTCTCAAAAATAAATAAACAGGGGCGCCTGGGTGGCTCAGTCGGTTAAGCATCCGACTTCGGCTCAGGTCATGATCTTGCGGTCCGTGAGTTCGAGCCCCGCGTCGGGCTCTGTGCTGACAGCTCAGAGCCTGGAGCCTGTTTCGGATTCTGTGTCTCCCTCTCTCTGACCCTCCGCCGTTCATGCTCTGTCTCTCTCTGTCTCAAAAATAAATAAATGTTAAATAAATAATTAAATAAATAAATAAATAACATTAAAAATTTTTAATTTTTTTAAATAAAAAAATAAAAAAATAAACAAACTCAAAAGCCTTCAGATAAATGTAAAATTAAGACCAAAATGTGAGAATACTGCACCCACACTAGAATAGCGAATTTTCTTTTTTAACTGAGAATATCAAGTATTGGTGAAAATGTGGAACAACTAGAACTTTCACACACTGCTGGTAGAATGAATATGCTACAACTACTTCGGAACCACCTTTCACAGTATCTAGTAATACTGAAATCCACATACTCTGTCAACTAAGAGTTCCATTCCAAGGTATAAGTCCCAGAGAACTGTGTATATAATGTGCACTAAAATACAGGTAAATGAAAATTCATAAAAGCATTATTACTGAGAGCCAAAATCTGTAAGAAAAAAAACCCTTAAATGTCCACCAACAATATATGATGAACAGAACAAATTGCAGCATGTGTACACAATGATACTATGTGGCACTGAAAATAATCAATTACTGCTATATTCAGCAACATAAATGAATCTCAAAACATAAATTAATGACACCAGACACAAAAGAGTATAAACAGTATAATTCCATTTGTATAAAATTAAATACCTGTAAAACTAATAGATAGAAGTCAAAATAATAGTCACCTGTGAAACTGGAAGGAGGAACAAGGGAGAATTCTGAAGTGGTAATATTTTATTTATTTTATTTATTTTGTTTGAGAGAGAGAGACAGAGAGAGAATGCAAGCAGAGGAGAGGAACAGAGGGAGAGAGAATATCTCAAGCAGACTCTGTGCTCAGCACAGAGCCCGACCCAGGGATCAATCCCACAACCCTGGGATCATGACCTGAGCCGAAATTAAGAGTCAGCCACTTAACAGACTGAGCCACCCAGGCCTCAGTTATGTTTTATTTTTTAATGAGGGATAGTTATATGTGTATTCACTTTGTAAAATCTCCACGCTTATAATCTGATGATTGTTGTGATGGTTAATTTTACATGTCAACTTCACAGAGCTAAGGGATGCCTAGATAGCTGGTAAAACATTATTTTTATGTGCTCCTGTGAGAGTCTTTCCAGAAGAGATTAGTGTTTGATTCAGTAGACTTAAAAAAGGCACCCTACAATCCAAGTAGGCATCATGCAATCAGTTGAGAATGTGAATAGAACAAAAAGGCAGAGGAAAGGTGATATTGCTCATTGCTTGACATGGGACATCTATCTTCTGCCTTTGGACATTAACACTTCTGGATGTGGGGCCTTGGCACACACCACTGGCTACCCTGGTTCTCAGGCCTCTGGGTTTAGACTAGAAATACACCCGCTTTCCTGGGCTTCCAATTTGCAGATGACAGATTGTAGAACTCAGCCTCCACAAACATGAGAGGCAATCCTTCATAATAAATCACTTTCTGGGTATCTATCCTATTAGGTTCTATTTCCCCGAGGATTCCAATTACAGTTGCATACATCTCCATATTATGTTACATTTAAATTTTTAAGTTTACCCATATACAAGGTTTTCTTTTGGGGATAATGAAAATGTTTTGGAACTAGATAAAAGTGGTAATTGCACAACACTGTGAATGTGTTAAATGCCAATGAACTGAATACTTTTTTTAAGTTTATTTATTTGAAAGAGAGAGAGAGAGTGTGCAAGCAGGGGAAGGACAGAGAGAGACGAGAGAAAGAATCCCAGGCAGGCTCCACACTCTCAGCTCAGAGCCAGACATAGGGCTTGAACTCACAAACTGAGATCATGACATGAGCTGAAACCAAGCATCGGACACTTAAATGAGCCATCCATCCGCCTCTGAAAGCTTTAAAATGGTTACATTATATGAACGAACGCAATTAAAAAATAAAAAAAGCTACCCAAAAACTCAACCTCAATAAAATAATGTATATATTTATTAGTGGACATTACTACAAACATTAAAAGTTATAATGACAGGGGCGCCTGGGTGGCGCAGTCGGTTAAGCGTCCGACTTCAGCCAGGTCACGATCTCGCGCTCCGTGAGTTCGAGCCCCGCGTCAGGCTCTGGGCTGATGGCTCAGAGCCTGGAGCCTGCTTCCGATTCTGTGTCTCCCTCTCTCTCTGCCCCTCCCCCGTTCATGCTCTGTCTCTCTCTGTCCCAAAAATAAATAAACGTTGAAAAAAAAAAATTTTTTTTAAAAAAAAAAGTTATAATGACAAACTTACCAACTGCTGTGTCACCATCTAACAAATTGTCATCTTCAGAAGTTTGAAAGTCCATAATAACACCTACTCCATCTAAAAGCTCCTCATCACTACTTGCACTTGTTATACTGTTGTAGCTGTTTCTATAGTATCCTCTATGGAACAGCTGCTCAGACTCCATTTAGCTCTCTGATTATCTGAAAAAAGAGGAAAAAGTAGTTTTAACATTTTCCCAGCGTATTATAAAAATCACCTAGTTTAACATAACAAAAAGAAATTTCTGATCTCTGTATTAAAAAAATACTAAGTTCACTCACTGTAACAATAGCTCACTCTACTAAGTCTTTTGGGATGATTTATTAATTCTATTCTCACTATGCAGCTACAAAAAAGAACAAAGAATTTCTTCATGTAGTGATACAAAACAAACTGCAAGATCAGTTGTTAAGTTAAAAAATTACAAAGAAGTGTTTTAGGTATACCACAATATATATGGGGGGGCAGTTATCCAAAAAAAGCAGGGGAGAGGGTATGGGGAAGAGGAAGAAAAACAGTACATAATGGCTTGTGTAAATATAGATGATCACTGGAGCGATTTCCAAGAAAAGTTGCCTACAGGAGAAAGGAACAAAATGGCTAAAGTACTAGGTCTAAAAGGCAAATTCTTTGTCTCTTTTGAGTATTTTACTAAATCCAAGTACTAATTTTAAAATGGTGTAATTTGGGGCACCTGGGTGGCTCAGTCAGTTAAGCGTCTGACCTTGGCTCAGGTCACTATCTCATGGTTCATGAGTTTGAGCCCTGCATCAGGCTCTCTGCTGTCAGCACAAAGCCCTGTTTGGATCCTCTGTCCCCCCTGCTCTCTGCCCCTTTCCTGCTCATGCTGATGAATACCTGTGCACTCTCTTGCTCTCAAAAAAAAAAAAATAAAATAAAATAAAATGCTGTAATTGTTTTTAATGTTTATTTTGAGAGAGACAGATAGACAGAGTGTGAGTGGGGAAGGGACAGAGAGAGAGGGAAATACAGAATCTGAAACAGGCTCCAGCCTCTGAGCTGTCAGCACAGAGACCAATGCAGGGCTCGAACTCATGAACCATGAGATCACAACCTGAGCCAAAGTCGGATGCTTAACTGAGCCACCCAGGTGCCCCTAAAATGCTGTAATTTAAATTTTTTTAATATTAATTTCATTCTCCTTTCATTATTTTATTTTTTAATGTTTTTATTTTTAATTTTCAGGAGAGAGAGACACACAGTGTAAGTGGGTTAGGGGCAGACAGAGGAAATACGGAATCTGAAGCCCGTTCCAGGCTCTGAGCCGTCAGCTAGAGCCCAATGTGGGGCTTGAACTCGTGAACTGCAAGAGCATGACCTTAGCTGAAGTCGTTCACTCAACCAACTGAGCCATCCAGGCACCCCCTCCTTTCATCATTTTCAAATTTAAATCACAATTTTCATTTTTTCAAAGCAGATAATACTAAACATACTTATGTTTTCATTGTTCTTACTCTAAAAACAGTATTGCTCTTAAATTGTTTGATTTTTAAAATACATCTACTTACTTGCTCAATATCTAAATGGAGAGTGCAAAACATTACCAATAAACTTGAAAGGTTCATGTGTGGGACTTGAAGGATACAGTCATAAAAGCAGTCAAACCAGTAAGCCTTGTAAAACAAGAACTTAATAGGTATGTCGTAATAAGTACATATGAAAATAAAAGATAATGGCACTAAGCATACTCCAATCCTAGTGCCGAATTCTTTCTTTTTTTTTAGGTAGGCTCCAAGAGTCACATGCTCTACTAAATGAGCCAGCCAGGTGCCCCTTTAGTGTTGAATTTTAATACTGAAGACTTGAAGTGTTTTAAGACAATCTCTTGTCCTCAGTAAACTGTCCTTCTGCACAGGGAAAAATAAACTCAAAGAGCTATAACAATTAAAATTATTTGTAGAGATTGTACACTTCTTTTGAGAAAAATAAAACATTGCTAAAAAACTATTTTTAACAGATTTGTAAGTTTCCTAACTTCAAGACTACTTTAGAGAAGGTGAAGTTTTGAGAACTCCTTGAGAGCATGTCTCTATTCTCAGCATCTGGCATAGTCATTGGTACATAATATATAAATAATAAATATAAAATGTCAAATTGTTTATTCAGTCAATGAGGTAAAAAAGGTAAAAAACTGAAATGTATTCAGTTTTCAATAAACAAATGCTCTCTACAACAGTACTAATCTGGCCCTGGGAGAATAACCAAAGATTTAGCACATGGATTACAAAGAAAACTTGCATAGTTATTGCTTTGCAACTTCATTAATGTTTTATAGTTATCTCTACCAAAGACAGCCTGTTATAACTTACTGAGATTTGTGTGTACTAATTAAAGCAAGAGTTTTATATCTAAGGTAAATGTTGGAATAGTTTGAAAATAACTATTCATGCAAAGAACTTTGCAGGGTCCATAAGGCAATCAAATTAAATATTGTGGCTCTTGAGTAAATAGCCAAAAGCCTTTTAAAAAAATAAGCATGAATCATTTTAATTTTGATGTATCAAAGCCTGTATGCTAATATTTTGGAATGAATACAAACATTCTGTTCATTACTTCTTTACCTCATGATCAGACTAGAAGGGCTTAAGACATGTGATAACACACATCAATGAACGTTAGTTAGAGGCTACATATCACTAAGAAATCCCTAAAATAATTAAACATTTCTGTGTACTGGGACCTCAATCAGCAATTCCAAGGTATCTCCTTCATTTCCGTAAAAGTCCTCAAAAACCAGTAAGTGATAACTGGAAACTTAACACTTACAAAATGCTTAAAAAACTTAATTTCACTAATACCTCTGAGACATCTAGCCTCTACACCTTTCTTTATAACAAGAGTGTCTAAAATTCTGTAGTAGTTGGGGTTCCTGGGTGGCTCAGTCGGTTGGATGTCTGACTTCGGCTCAGGTCATGATCTCACAGTTTGCAAGTTCGAGCCCCACGTCGGGCTCTGTGCTGACAGCTCAGATCAAGGAGCCTGCTTTGGATTCTATGTCTCCCTCTCTCTCTGCTCCTATCCCACTCACGCTTTGTCTCTCTCTGTCTCAAAAATAAATAAAACATTAAAAAAAATTTTTTTAAATAAAATTCTGTAGTAGCATAAAGGAAACACACAGAAGAAATCTGGATACCAAGGATATCCAGATGATTTTTAAGTTCTAAACCCAATTCCCAGCCTTGCCTACCAAAGGCTGTTAAACCACAATATGGCAGCTGAAATTCTGCATATTTAAAAAAATGAAAACAATACTACAAAGTGATCTTGTCCTTTTTAATTGTCAAAAAATACATTTAAAGTCATTTCAAAACATAATAGACAAACAGTGGTCTGTGAATATATTCTTGCAGTTATGAGGACTGGAGATAACCTATGAAAATCTCCAGGGATAAAGCCTGGTGTATTGCACTAAATTCCTAAATGATCTATGTACAATCACCTTGACCACTCTAATCTGATCTCCATACTATAGCCATCATGGTCTTTTCTGAAAGCAAGTCTGATCAGTAATCTCTCCACACTCCATGGATTAAAGCCTCAGTCACTTCTCACCAACTTTAGCAGACAAACTCTTAAACCTAGCAGACAAAAGCCCTGCAGCCTGGCCTCTGCCTAGTTCTCTAGCTTCACTTTGAAGCATGTACTTCTTGCAGTCCTCTAGATTGACTGATCTTCCTCAGTCCTAACTAGGCTGTTTCCTGTCTTACAGCTTCCTCAGCTTGGAACATACCCTTTTCTCCCCACCTAATTAACTTTCCTACTCATTCTTCACATCTATTTAACAAACTCTTAAATAGGAGCACCTGAGTGGCTCAGTCTGTTAGGCGTCGGACTTTTGATTTCAGCTCAGGTCATGATCTCACCATTTATGGGTTCAAGCCCCATATCAGGCTCTGCACTGGCAGTGTGGAGTCTGCTTGCGATTCTCTGTCTCCCTCTCTCTCTGCCCCTCCCTCACCTGTGCATGTGAGCACACTTTCTCACAAATAAACATTAAAAAAAACAACTTTTTTTAAAGTTTATTTATCTTGAGAGAGAAAGAGACAGTGCTAGTGGGGAGGGGCAGAGGGAAAGGGAGAAAAAGAATCCCAAGCAGGCTCTGTGCTGCCAGCACAGAGCCTGGCATACGGCTCGAACCCACAAAACCATGAGATCATGACCTAAGCTGAAACCAAGAGCCACATGCTTAACCAGCTGAGTCACCCAGGCACCCTCCCCCCACCCCCCAAAAAAACCTCTTAAACAGTTTATTACATGTTCAGCATTAACCTTAACATGACAAAAATTAACTGGTTTATACTTGTATTAAATATAATCACCCTAAAGGTTAGGTACTATTATTTTCCTCATTTAACAGATGAGGAAACTGAGGCACAGAGTTTAAATAACTTACCCAAAGTCATGCAACTAATAAAGAAAGCCTCTCTGACCTACTTAGTACCTGGGCAAATCTCCCTAAACTAGGTCAAATTTTCACTGTTAGCTCTTAATTCTCTCCTTTATATCATTTACTACAGTTGTAATATTATACTTATTTACATGATTATTTAATGTCTGTCTTCCCAACTAGAATATATCGTGAGATCTGGCACAGTGTCCATTTCTGTTCAATATTCCATAATCGATGGTCATTAGCATCGTACCTAACACATATTAAGTGTTCAGTATTTTTTTATTCAACTTTTTGAAATAATTCTGATTTCACATGCAGTTGTAAAATATCATACAGAGATATCTTGTGTACCCTTTACTCAGCTTCTGCTAATGGTAACATCTTGCAAAACTACAGAAAATCACAACCCAAATACTGACATTGATGGTACAATCAAGATACAGAACATGTTGGGGCACCTAGATGGCTTAATCAGATGGGCGTCCAACTCTTGATTTTGGATCAGGTCATGCTCTCAGTATAATTCTCTAGAGATTCATCTAGGTTGCTCTATGTATCAATAGTTCTTTCCTTTTGATTGCTGAGTAGTAGTCCATGGTATGGATGTACCATAACTTAACCATTCATCCATTGAAGAATATCTGGCTTTTTTCTATGTTTTGGGTATTATGAATAAAGCTGCTATAAATATCCACGTACAGGTTTTTGTATGCAGTCAAGTCTTCATTTCTCTGGGATAAAACTCAAGGAGTGCATTAATTGGGTCATATGGTAATTGCATGTTTAGTTTTTTAAGGAACTGCCAGTTTTACATTCCCACCAACAATAAATACATGGGTGATCCAGTTTCTTCACATCCTTACCTGAACTTCCCATTGTCACCAATTTTAATTTTAGTCATTACGATAGGTGTGTAGTGATATCTCACTAAAGTTTGTTTGCATTTCCCTGGTAGCTAATCATGTTGAACATCTTTTTTGTACTTCTTTGCTATCTGCCTATCCTCTTTAGTGGAATGACAGTTCATATATTTTGCCCGTATTCTAATTGGATTGCTTTTCTACTGCTGAGTTTTATACTTTAGTATATTCTAGATACCAGTCCTTTGTCAGATATGTTGTTTGCAAACATTTTCTCACACTCTATAGCTTGACTTTTTTTTAAGTACTTTTTAAGTACTCTCTACGCCCGATGTGGGGCTCAAACTCACAACCCTGAAACCAAGAGTCACATACTCCACTGACTAAGCTAGCTGGGTGCCTGTGATTTTCTTCCTTTTAACAGGGTCTATCACTGAGCAAAATATTTAATTTTGATGAAGTTGAATTCATAAATTTTTCCTTTATTGATTATGCTTTTGGTGTCATCTAAGAAATCTATCCCCCAAATATTTTCTTCTAAATTTTTTTTTCTTTTTTTTTTTTTTTTTCTGAGAAAGAGAGAGCATGAAAGCAGGGGAGGGACAGGGGGAGAGGGAGAGAGAATTTTAAGCAGGCTCCACACCCGACACAGAGCCTGACTTGGGGCTCAATCTCATGACAATAAGATCATGACCTGAGCCAAAATCAAGAATCAGATGCTTAACTGACTGTGCCACCCAGGCATCCCTATATTTTTAAAGTTTAACATTTTACATGTAAGTCCATGATCCATTTTGCGTGACTTTTTGTATAAGGTGTTAAGACATAGGTTGAAGTTGTTCGTTTTTTGGGTTTTCTTTTTTTTTTTTTTTTGTGGCTGTTTGCATGTCCAATTGTTCCAGTAGTATTTGCTGAAAAAAGCTATCTGTCACTGATTTGTTTTTATTTTCTTTTGCCTTTGTCAAAAATTAGTTGGGTATATTCGTGTGCATCTATTTCAGAGTTCTGTGTTCTGTTCCACTGATCTATATGTCTATACCTTCAGCAATACCACACAGTCTTGCTTACTCTAGCTCTGAAATAAGCTGGAAATTGGATAGATTAATTTCTCACACTTTATTCTTATTTTTCAAAATTACTTTAGCTATTCCAGTTACTTTACCTTTCCATATAAATTAAAAAAAATTTTTTTTACATTTATTTCTTTTTGAGAAACAGAGTGAGACAAAGCATGAGCAGGGAAGGGGCAGAGAGAGAAGGAGACACAGAATCTGAAGCAGGCTCCAGGCTCTGAGCAAGCGGTCAGCACAGAGCCTGATGCGGGGCTCGAACCCATGAACTGTGAGATCATGACCTGAGCCGAAGTCAGACGCTCAACCCACTGAGCCACCCAGGTGCCCCTACCTTTCCATATAAATTTTATAATCTTATCTATATCTACAAAATCTTGATGGGTCAATTAATACTTATGAGTAAATAACAAATACTTCTCTATTTGGATGGTACATCTCTATTTGGATATTATGCAAACTCTAATTCAACGAAACTGAATATTTGTCCCAAACTTGCTGTTCTCCTACATTCCCTATCTCAGTTGTCATCTCCCTTGTAGCCAATATTAGTTTTCAGAGTCACTTGTTAATGTATTTGACAACCATTTACTCAGTACCCATCATGTACCAGGCACAAGACAGGTGCTGGGGTAATGAGTAAAATATGGTCCCTATTCCCAAAGCAGTGAAGGCAAAAGACATACAAATAACTACAGTATGGTATGATAAATATCACAGGAAAGGTATATAGGAGGTCTTTGATAACACTGAAAAGGAATAAGCATGCTACCTGGAAAAGTCTTAAAAGTGAACATTTTTTAAACTATTTAAAAGAATTTTTTAACGTTTACTTATTTTTTAAGAGACAGAGAGAGACAGAGCATATGTGGGGGAGGGGCAGAGAGAGAGGGAGATACAGAATCCAAACCAGGCTCCAGGCTCTGAGCTGTCAGCACAGAGCCCGACGTGGTGCTCAAATCCACAAACTGTGAGATCATGACCTGAGCTGAAGTCGGATGCTTCACCGACTGAGCCACCCAGGCATCCTTAAAAGTGAACATTTAATAAAGGGAATGTTTAAGCTGAGTACTTGAAGGATTAGGATGAGTGAACTGGGCTAACTATGAGATGAAAGTCAATACAAGCAAAACAAACAACAAAAAACAAAAAAAAAAAAATACATGCAAAAACACAGCAGCATGACAATAAAACCTGCTTAGGTAGCTTAAATAAGAGGTAAGGGACTGGAGAGTAGCTGGAGAGGTGGACATAGGCCAGATCAGAAAGGGAGGAGTTCATATGCTGTGCTAAGGAACTTAATTACTCATTTATACACAAGAGAAACCATTAAGAGTTTTAAAAGATAAACCACATGACCAAATACGAATTTTAGCAAGGCAACAGTAGCAGCAGTATGGAAGACAGATTAGAAGAGCAAAAGGCTGAAAGAGGAGTTAGGTAACCCTAATTCCAGTAGAACCCTGAATAATCCTAAATATGAGATACTGAAGGCATAATTAACCTAAGACATCACAATATGGAGTGAAAAGAATTCTGAAAAATATTTAAGAGGATGTGGTAAACAATAAACTGTGGGGAACAGTGAAGAAATCTAAGAGATCTGCTAGGTTTCTGACTTGACTAATTGATTCAAAACAGCTGGAAGAACAAATTTCATTCTTCTACATCTTATGGGACTCAAGATCAGAGTGTTCTTTCCAACTATAGAATTAGGTATGTAAGCTTTAAGTCCTATTCAAGGCCAGACTACAATGAGGGGAGTGGTTGTTCCCTTCATTCAGTGCACCAATCTAGCACCCAAACTGCAAACACTAAGTAGTATGCCACCTGAATTGGGGGGTGGGAAGAAGAACTAGGAAGACTGCAAATTCGAGGATAAGGGACCCACAGCCTGAAGTAGTTACACCAATTTTCCATAGCTCCCAGTCAAGTTTTACCTCTCTCAGAAAGGAGACTGGGTAGGGCTAAGGATCATGGCTAAGTTTCAAAGGTGTATCAGTCAGCTACCTGGCTGGCTAGTAAGCTAAATAGAAAAGTAGGTACAGGGGCGCCTGGGTGGCGCAGTCGGTTAAGCGTCCGACTTCAGCCAGGTCACGATCTCGTGGTCCGTGAGTTCGAGCCCCGCGTCGGGCTCTGGGCTGACGGCTCAGAGCCTGGAACCTGTTTCCGATTCTGTGTCTCCCTCTCTCTCTGCCCCTCCCCCGTTCATGCTCTGTCTCTCTCTGTCGCAAAAATAAATAAACGTTGAAAAAAAAATAAAAAAAAATAAAAAAAAAAAGAAAAGTAGGTACAATATCACTGAAAAAAGAAATGAAAATCCCAAATATTAGCAACTAGAGAGATGGACATAAGTTTCACAAGCATAATAGCAGAGGTAAAATGCTGACTGATGTAGCCATTTGTGTGTAAGGAGCATTTTCATATAAATACTTTAAGCATCTCATATAAATATCATAACTATAAATATTTTAACTGTATTTTTAAGTACTGGTCAAAAATCAAAATGTGACAATGAATTTCAACACAATCACTCATTCATTTACTAATGTTTACAGAATACCTACTAATGTATCAGACATTGTAAAAAAAAAATAGACAATTTTTATTGATTAATGGCATATTTGTATAGGCCTTACAGCTTTCAGTAAAGTTCAGCATAAATTGCATTATACACTGTCCTTGAAAGCAATGCTGAAATACTTTCCTATAAAGTAATGTATACAATAAAAGGCAATATATGACAGATATCACAGAAAACAGCAGTAGTGTTATAAGAGCTTGGAAAAAAGAGCTCATCTCAGTGTAACTGAGGTGAGAAGCCTCCTTTGGAAGAGACACAACTGACTTCAACCTTAAAAGATAAGTGGGATTTTATGGGGCAGAGATGGGAGAAGAAGTTAACTGAAGCAAAACTACTGACATGAATCATGCTATGGAGCCAAAAAGGCAACTAAAATATTTGAAGATGAGTATGCATACAGAATACAAGTCCAGTAAAAGATTTCATGGTCAAATAAGTTTGGGTAATAAAGCATACCCCATTCTAGAATTGTAATGGCTAACAGCATATGGCTCTTGAGAAAACCTGGAGTAAACACTAAATCTGTGAAAAGCTTCTCAAATTTATTTTACCAAAGAATGACCCCTCCACCCCATATAACATCATAAAACTTAGGTCAGAACATCACAGAATTTATTCTGATACGTATTGTTACCACATACAAGATATGACAACAATGAAACTGATTTCTCCCCAAAGCAATATTACTTGCTATTTTCTCTACTATTAAGTTAGCTGCATGTCCAAACTGCTGTGCTTGCATTTTTCTTCAAAAGAAGTATTAAATGAATAACCTGCTAAAGGAAGTAGACACTCTGAAGTTTCCTAGATTCATAAAAATTTTTAGTCATTCAAAAGTTAAATACTAGATGATTTTAAAAGTAAAAACACAAATATAAGGCTTAGACTATAAGAAAAAAAGAAAGGTAAACAATAATCCAACAAAAAGATGCTGTGGAAGACTAAATAATTTTCATGATTTTACAGGACAGAAACTGTTCAACTACTCAAAAGGGCAAAAAATAGTAACTGGCTGCAGTCAAAGTTGCAGATCAAATCTCTCTGTATTTCAGCAATACAAATGGGCAGTTTCTCAACATGTGTTGGTCTTACATTTTGTACTTTAACTGAAGAACATTTATTTTTAAAAATCAAAATAAATCATAGCTACAATATATATACACGTGTGAATGTGCATATGAAAAACACACAAAAAGAGTTCATTATAATAGAATGAAAGTTTCAAAAATTTATTTCCCAGAGTTTCTGTAATTTCACATTACTTTTATAATTGAAAAATAAATGAACCTATGGTGCCGTATCTCTCGTCCTAACTTTTCTTCTGGCATTTTGACTAGTCTTACCTGAAATACAGTGCAGCCATTGAGAGCAAGAGCTCTGAAATCATGCCAGTTGTGACACAACTGAGACCTTGGGCAAGTTAAATAACTGTTCTATTCCTCAGTTTCCATTATCTGTATAATGGAAAAACAAAGTACCTACTTCATGGGGTTGGTGTCAAAATTGAGATAATCCACAAAAAAACACTTAGGAATGAATCTGAACCACAGAATTCACTCAATAAATATTAACACTTGTTATATCATATTATATGTTTTAGATCACTGCTGTCGAGTCTGACTAGAAACTTAGATGAAGGTTCTACAAAGCAGTGAGAGTGGCCAAATGCCACAGGATACTGCTTTGATATCTGAACCACCACAGAGATCAAATCTGGCTTCCTGAGTGGTCTGAAAATTATTACCAACATGTCACACGACAGGAAATTGAAAGCCTATCACCAACATGACCTGGAAAATAGCCAATTTATTAATATAAAACCATAACCTCAGCAATTCTGTTCCCCTGAACTGTATATACTCATTACCAAGTTGGATTTTTTCATTTGTAATGAACTTTGTATGACTGAAATCACATGCTTAAAACACAATTTTCAAGATGTAAGCACTATACATTTCTATTGACCTCTTAAAATAATTTGACCCATTTTCCAAGCAAACAATCAGTCTTCGAAGAGTATGGGAAGTAGGGTGTGGGAGGGGGATGCCATGGATTCTGCCAACAGTGACTGCTCCTATCAACCAGAGGTCATTAAAACATACTCGGTCTGCCAAATATCTGTAGGTCACACACCTGGTTTTTAAGTCATACTATGTAACAACAGTCAGCAGCAGCACCTTTTAAGATGAAAATCAACAATACATACTCTAGCATTTTAACTCCTATGTGTACTCTCGAGCTACACAGTATTTTCTAGTGACTCACAAAGGCATGTAAAATTGACTGACATCAGTTAGATTATTTTCATACCGACCTCAAGAAAAGAATCTTGTAAATTAAACTGTTTAGAGATGAAAAGCAAAGCATTTCTGAAAAGATTCAAAAATCAATGACAAAAGCCACAATGATGCTGCAATAACTAAATCGCATGGCTCAAAAAAAGTTTATAGTATAGTCTGCAAAACTGAAGTTTTGAATTACCAAAAAAAGAAAAGGGTGATTCAATTCTCATAAACAAGGGCTTTTTTTTTTAATCCAAAAGAAACAGAAATCTCAGAAATCTTAAACGTAAGCATAATGTATAGGTAATTTTCTATGTGCTCTAGTTTAACGTGCTATACAAATAAAATGTATATTATATGCAAAATTGAGATTCTAAGGTAGTTTCTGATCCAAGTTTAACATCAAAACACAAATGTTATATATACACACAAACTATGTCTTGATATACACATAAATTTAGACCAAAGATAGAAAAACTGAGTATTAACTTTAAATTCGGGCAATTTTAGAGCAAGCAAAACCCAATCTCTGAGTTCAATATTAATCTTTTCCTGGAACCTACTTCCACTCTATTCAAAGGTCCTTCGACGGTTCCCAAAGGAAAACCGGCGAAATCTTATAGAATGTCCGAGGGAATATACCTAATCAGGGAAGGTTTAACATCATGTAGGGTTTTGTTATAAGATAAACCAAGATGAGAGCCCTGGCATCACAGTTGACCCAAAATCCGTGAACATAACAGCTAACAAATCTTCACTCATACAATGCAACTCACCTTGCAGCTCAGAGGCATAGCAAAATCGGTGGCTGTTTTTTGCGCTGCCTTTGGATTCTGCATCTGTTTCAAACCTAAAAACCTAGCTACCCTGGGAGCTCCACCTGAAGAAAGCTTCACACACAACGAAAACTACTGCGATTTAAAAGATACCTTGGGTTTTCTACCGAAGAGGTTACGGAAATTTTGCCAGGTAGGACCTTTTTTTTGTCCTCTCCAAACACGGGAGCAGCATTAAGTTAAATCCGCTTCCTTTGGAGGGCCCTAAACTCAATTGCTTCCACCTAAAATTAAAAATAAAAATCTCCAACCTCACTTCCCTCTTAAAAGACTAAAACTGAATCCATGTTCCAACTCGCAAATGAAGTAGAATGCCTTTCAGCCCACCACACCTTCCTGCCTCATTACGCAGCCCAACTCCCCGGCCGCAGACGAACTGGCACTGTGAAAAGGGGCTGGGGTTCCGGACCACACCGGCCCCAAGCCACGGAAGGGGAAGGGAAACAGCAGGAGTCAGGAGCCCGACAGGTGCGTCTACGCGTGACGTCACCGCGTTGACGTGAACGGCCGCTCAGCGTCCGGCCGCCGAATACCTCCTCCACCGGCCGCGGTTGGAGGCGCGTCGGCACCCATTGGGCAATGTGGAAACGGTGGGCGGGCCGGAGCTGGGGCGGCAGGAGGAGGAGCAAAGCGAGCTAGCCAGCCCTGAGGGGCCGAGCTGGGTGTGAAACCCTTCCCCGGCGATTAGCTCAGTCACTCACGCTTTGCTATTTGCCCCTCTGGTGACCTCGCGAAAGGACAGGAGGTGGCCGCCTTGGGGGAAGCATTCTCAGAAGGCCGCAGGCGCGCGCTGTACCCAGCATCCTCGGAAGCTCCCAATTCCACGCCGGCAGAAGACCCGGAGCAGCGCATGAAATCCCGGCAAGCTTCGGCGCCAAAAGCGAAAGGCAAAAGCAGCCGTCCGCGAGCTCTACTTCCTAAAACAGAACGAGAGAAATGGCCTTAAGCACCAAATGTTGCCTGTGTTTCTAGGTCGGAAGCAGGGAAAGCAGCGGCCTTACCTCGCCTTATATGTCGTGGTGGGGGGGGGGGGGGGAGGGTTATATGCCTGATAAACATGCAGAGAAAACTGATAACCCAAATTTAGCCGTTACGCAGTTTCAAAAATAATGCTTGGAAATAAAGTGTTTTGGAGAAAATGGGTAATCCGATTTCAATTTCTACACGGTCGAATTGAATGTATTTGAGTTTGGCAAGTGTTTATTAAAGTAACGTGTACCAGCCAAACTTCAGTAAACCTGACACCTGGGCTCAAGGGGTTTCTATTCCGGTGCAATAAAGAATATCTGCTCAGGAAAAGAAGCACCCTTCTGAGAGAGTAATGTGGAAAGAAATCTTTACAGAAGAGTTGATATCTGGATTTTGGAAAAAAAAAAGTTGAGGGACAGGAGTTGGGGTGGGGGAAACAAACAGTATCTGGTAGAAATTTCACGTAAGGGGGGAAGAAATTGGAAGTTCTATGTTATCCTGGCGTTGAATATAGTGTGCGAGATGTAAAATGGAGAGATGACTTGAGATGATGATGCAGAAGTCAGCAGTTACGCCGAAGAGTTTATGCCTTATCCTAGATAATCAGGGACGGTTG
Organism: Lynx rufus; assembly: GCF_022079265.1. NCBI lineage: Eukaryota > Metazoa > Chordata > Mammalia > Carnivora > Felidae > Lynx > Lynx rufus. Next base: position 143,882,297 of record NW_025814845.1, on the reverse strand, counting down.
GAAAGTTTTGTTTGTAAGTAGTTTTTTTCTCCAAGTTGTTCGGAAAATGTCCAGGGGCGCCTGGGTGGCTCAGTTGGTTAAGTGTCTGACTTAAGCTCAGGTCAAGATCTCGGGATTGGTGAGTTTGAGTCCCCCATCTGGCTCTCTGCTGTCAGCGCCAATCCCACTTCAAATCCTCTGTCTCCCTCTCTCACTGCCCCTCCCCTGCTCACGTTCTCTCTCTCTCAAAAATAAATAAATAAGAAAGTGTCCAAACATCCAGAAAACTTAATAGAATAGTACATTGCACATTCATACGCAATGGTTGTTCATTTAACATCTTTGATAAATACTAAAAACAACGTTTGTGAAGAAAAAATTCAACTTAACAATAGATGAAGGTTTTTAATCATGGGCATGACAGGATCAGTCACATTCAAAAATTCTGCTATAGTTGCTTCATTTATATTTGGATTTTTTTTTTCCCCTGAAGCATGTGAAAATTAGGATGCAGACATTATACTTTACCCTTAGATACTTCAGTGTGCAACTGCGGGGCGCCTGCGTGGTTCAGTCCGTTAAGGCATTGGGTTAAACTCAGGTCATGATCTGCAGCTCCTGAGTTCGAGCCCCTTGTTGGGCTCTGTGCTGACACCTCAGAGCCTGGAGACTGTTTAGGATTCTGTGTCTCCCTCTCTGCCCCTCCCCCTTCCTTCCTCTCCTTCTATCTTTCTCTCTGTCTCAAAAATAAATAAACATTAAACAAGTTTTAAAAAATGCATCTCCTAAGAATAACAACTTCCCCAACACAAGAACAATACCATTATCACAACTAGGAAAATTAGCAATAAGTCCCTGATATCTAATAACCAGTCCATATTTAAATTTTGCCAATTGTTAAGCAAAAAATTCTTTTGCAGTTTTTTTTTCAAACCAGTGTCCTATCAAGTTTCAAGCATTGCATTTCAGTTGTTTCTTAAATCTCTTTCAATCTCTAAGAGCTCCTCCCTCAATTTTTCATTATATTGATGTTTTAAAGAGACAAGGATGTTGTCTTGTAGCATGTCGCACATTATTTTTCAATTAAGAGCGAGCCATGGCTATTATAGGCTGACCATGTCCTCTCAAAAGATTCCTCCCCTCCCCCTTAAATATATCTTCATTTGGAAATATGTTCTTTACAAATGTGATCAAGGTAAGGTCATCAGGATGGGCTAATTCAGTATTATTAGTGACCTTATAAGAAGAGAAGAGACACAAAGACAGGAAGATGACTCTGTGAAGATGGAGGCAGGGACTGGAGTTACGCTGTTAAAAGCTAAAGAACAATTGGGGCTACCAGAAACTGGAAGAAACAAGGAAGGGATTCTTCCCTGGAGCCCTTAAAGAGAGCATAACCTTATTGACACCCTAATTTTCAGACTTCTAGACTCCAGAACTGAGAAAATAAATTTCTGGGGTTTTTTTAAGCTCCTCAGTTTGTGTTGCTTTGTTACAGCAGCCTTAGGAAGCTAATACAATGAGTTAAAATATTTTGAAAGAATACAGAAAATACAAATTGAAAGTTGGTGTCCTGTACAACCTGACCAATCTTAGTGTCACTGTCCACAAAAAACATACAATTAAGTGTCTTGGGGAACTTTCCAGGACCTTTCTAGGCATATACAAAGATAATATACATATATAAAAAAGTGGGATATGCTAGAGAACCTTCTTTGCTTCCCTACCAAATTTTTATTAAACTGTAAATTGTATACCAGAGCTTTTGACTGTATGCTTCTTGGGCCCTCCAGTACAAGAGAGTAATGAATATCTGACTTACATATATATTTTGTATCTTCAAGGTACATAGCACTCTAATAGCATTAATATCACCAATATTCTAGTTTCAACACCTTTTTGATAGTTGTATATAACAGAAAAGGGTTTTAATCAGGGTCCTGTGACAGTACATTTCTGGTTATAGGACTGAGGTCCCTGTTTTATTGCAACACGTCTCTGTTTTCTTACTCACTATTGACCAGAATTGCTCTCTGCTCCTAGAGACCATCCTCAAGTCCTAACTCCATGGCCTTCTCACCACATAGTAGTTTACCTCTTCAAAACCAGCAGGAGAATTTCTCTGACTTCTTTTTTAGGGGTCACTTAATTAAGTCAAGCCCATCCATCATAATCTCATTTTTTTATTAATTCACAGTCAATTGATTAATAACCTTATAATGGAAGTGAAATCCCTATATTCACAGTCTGGCCTACAGTGAAGGAGAGGCAATGATATTTTTGCATGTACTTCAGGGCATGGGAATCTTGGGGCCATCTCAGAATTTACCTCCCACAGTCTGCCCTCTAGCCCCTGATGATTTATAGATAAAATAGAATACATTCACCCTTTTCCAAGGTTCTGAAAGGGCTCATCCCAACATAGCATCAACTTGAAGTTCAAAACTTCCTCTTAATCTAAATATCATCAGCTAAAAGTCTAAAATTTCTTCCAAATCAAATGAAGATGATGTTCCTGCCTGTAATCTATTAATTCTTCATCTGTGGACCTGTGAAACTAAAGAGGCAAGTTATCCATTCCCAACACTCCCAAAATACCGTGGTGGGATGGGCATAAGATAACAGTTGTAGGCATTCCAGTTCAAAAACAGAAAAGAGAGATAGGAGTCACTATTCTCAAATGCACAGCCACCTACCCAAAAGTGGTAAAAGAGTGCTCCTTCCTTCCCTGATACACTAGTTGGCTTGGGGTTTTTGTTTGTTTTGCTTGTGTTTGATTTTTTTGTTGTTGTTTTGAGAAAAGGAAATCCTCTTTGTATAACCCTCACCCAAAAGGGTTTTATGCCTTAATAGGCTTAAGCACCAGATTTTTTGGCTCATATATCTGTTTGTACCAGCTGACAACCTCACAGACTCAAATCACTATTTACATTGACTTCCTGATTCAGTGCGGGCATCAACCCACAAATCACATTTCTCTCAGTGTAACTTTTTTTCAAACCCCCCTTTGCCCTTCCCTTGTCTCTAGGTCTTACATGAAGTTATAGCTAAAAGATTACACATATTTCCACAAGTCTGAATTTCAGACTATACCACTTAAAGAAACAGGCAAAAAATTCCAAAAGTTCTTGCTATCTAATCCTGGAACAGTGAGGTCTAGTCACCCAGCATATGCAGTAATCAGTGGGCCACTTGAGTGACTTTGTAGGATCAAGAAATTTAGCTTCCTCCAATTAAAATAAACTCTACTAAAATAAATATTCCAAAAATTGTTAATCTGGTTTATTTGGAAAATTTAAAAGATTAAAAATTCTTCTAAGGACATATCTTAGGACCTACCAAAATTAAGGATTCTTCCCTTGTTGCCAGCAAAGTCTGGAATTTTTTTGAGTGCAGAGTTAAAAATTATAGGATATTAGGCAAAAGAGTTGCACTCTTTTGAAATTCTTTATAACATACAATTCCAAGTAATATCCAGATAGTACCTGCTTGGTGTTGTGTGGGAAATTACATTCATACAATGATACCCCCCAAATATACTACCAGATAAGCTATCTCAGGGGTCACAAAGGCTAACATACCATGAGAAGCAAGAGGGAAAAATTAACACACTTCAGATAAGGTACAAGTCGAGAGGAAAGACACATGATTTGAAACATGTGGTTATGCAATGCTAATATGTCTTGTCTCTCTTTTTGGCATATTAACCTTTCTGTTCATGGTTAGGTAATTAGGACCAGAGTTGATATTTGAGCAAGGGTTCAGAGATGGAAGGTGCCTAAGCCAATGACACTCTGGATATTTTAAAGAGATGCAGGGGCAAGAGTACCTGGGCACCTCTGTAGCTTGCCAGTTAACCCGGTGAGCAGGTACAGATTTTGCACTTTTGGAGCAGGTCATGTGGGACACAGTGTGAATGTCACACAGGGAGACAGAATTGAGACCTGTGAATGTTGAGTGTTTCGTGTATATTGAGTACGTCATGAGTATATTAGTGCTTAATGATTAGATGCCTCTCATATGTTTAGTGCCTCATTAATATTAGGCATCTCTTGGTCTTTCCAGACTTTTCTACCTATGTTCAACAGTATATGTCCTGTTAACTTTACCTGTCCACCATATAACACAGGTTAGTAACTTATCTGCTTAACACGTGAGTGTTATTTCTTATACCATTTCTTTTTTTTTTTACCAGGGCAGAATTGAATATTCTCAAATAATACAATTCTGGGCTACACAGTTGGTATTGTGCCCATGGTGATAGTGGGAGTGCTCACAATACAGTCAAACTTCTCATGACTCTTTCATTTCTTTTATCAAGGTCAAATTCATGGCACTGTGATAATATCCAAGAACACTTTTATGTAACTTGGAACACTGTTGGACAAGTCTTACAAGAGATTTACAGACATTAGATGTTTTCTTCTGTCAATGCAGATATGTAGCCTAATTTTGGGAAGAAGCACATAGACCCTGAGAATAGTAGAGAATAGACAGAGGCTATTAATCAATCATATCTGCTTTCTATGATCCTTTTATAAATAAATCCTAAATCCTTTTATGGTAGTGTATTAGTTTCTACATGGGGGATTATCCCAAGGATCTCTTGTAAGTGGGCAACAATGAGTCTATTTGCACATTTGGTTTTCTGTAATATTGTTTATACTACACACTACCTCACTTTTTTGCAAGAACATGTTTATTTTAAAATCCATTTCTGACATACAACCATCTTGTCAGTAGTTTTCAACCTTCACTCTGCATCAGAGCCACCTAGGGAGCTTCAAAAAAATACTCTTGCTTGGAATCCACTCTCAGAAATTGTTTTAATTATTCCAAGTTTGGGCCTCAATATCCATATTCATAATTATTGCCAGTTAATAAGCAGCATTAAGTTAGAAGCACTACATTAGACATGGGCGATCTATCTAAACAATATGTATGTGATATTTTAGTGATAGAACAATAGATTCTATCCAGGGAAGAACCTTTTCTGTAATTCCTCTAGTATTTGTGTTAGAAGAATCTAGTGGTGTTAAACCTCCTCTTCAACAGACTTGGGTGTTTTACATGGTAAGGACTATAACCAGATCCCTTGAACATTTTCTTTATGTGTTCTAATGTGAATACTTCCACCTTGATTTTATTCCTTCTCAGCAAGTGTTCCAGAAGGGATTCTGTCTGGTTGGAGTTCTTACCAGATACTTTATGAAGCTGTGGGCTTTTCGTACGCAATAAAAAGAATTTACCAGTCAGCCTGATCTACTCTGCTCCTGGAACCTTAAAAGAATATTAGTTTGTATTAGTATGCTATTACAACAGATTCCCACAAATTTAGTGTCTTGAAACAACGCAGGTTTATTATCTTAGAGTTCTGTAGCTTAGAAGTCCAATACAAATCTCACCGGCTAAAATTAAGATGGTAGCAGTGTTGTGTTTACTTCTAGAAGCTCTAGGGGAGAATCCATTTCTGTGCCTTTTGCAGCTTCTAGAGACCACTTGAATTGCCCCCTCCTCCATGTTCAAATCCAGCAGCAGTGGTTTGAATCTTTCTTATTCTGTTCTTCTTCTAAAGAGAAGTTCTCATTCTGAACTTCCTCTAAAGTAACATTTCCTTCTGATTCTGACTCTCTTGCCTTCCTCTTTCACTTTTAAGGACTCTTGTGATTACATTGGGTCCACCTGGATAATCCAGGCTCATCTCCCTATTTTAAGGTCAGCTGATTAGTAATTTTAATTCCATCTGCACCTTTAATTCCCCCTTGCCATGTAACCTAATATATTCACAGATTCCAGGGATTGGGGGGGCAGGGAAATCACTGGGTGGCCTTTATTCTGCCTACTATAGGCTGTTTAATTTATCTTTTGACTACAGGTCTTAGTATCCATTTTTAAAAGCCCTTAGTAGGGTGGAGTGTGTGTGTGTGTGGGGGGGGATTTGATAAGGTGTCAAAAGCTACAAACTTTCAGTTATAATTAAGTACTGAGGATGTAATGTACAACATGATGTCTATAATAACAGTGCTATATAGTATATTTGAAAGTTGGTAAAAGAATAAATCTTAGAAGTTCTTGTTATTTTTTTATTTTTTCCATAAAAGTTCTCACAAGAGAAAAACAACTTTTTCTCTTTCTTCTTTATATGAGATAATGAGTATCAGCTAAACTAATAATTATTAAGGATAATCAGTTTATAATATATAAGTTAAATGTTTAGACTGTACACCTTAAATTTATATAGTACTGTATGTCACTTATATCTTAATAAAACTGGAAAAAAACCCAAACAAAAATTAATAAGAAGCCCTCAGTATATAGGAAATATTAGGAGGTATAGCAGAATAAGTTATGTCAGTAAAATCAGTTTCTTGTACTGGAAATCATATTTTCTTTTGATTAAAACTGAGTTGATGCATTAGTAACAAAAACTCTACCAACACTCAAATTAGCTTTATTCCCTCCTCAGTAAGCAGCCAATAAAATCTTTAAGCCCTCAGGAAAGGGGAAAATATAATTACTCACAGTGGTAAGAGTTTATCTATTCAAAGCAGATCTAGAACTGCTACCCTGGCAGATACAGAGAAACAAATTGTAGAGCTTATCAGCGAGTGGAGGTTGTGTAAACCATTTCCTTCTGCCAGCAATTCTACCATTCTGGGGGGGGGGGGCATGTTGTATGGTGTTATTTTACACACTTGACAAAATAAGTCAAAAGGATATGCATATTGCTAGCATGGCTTCTACAAAGACAGTAGCAGTTTATATTCCAACAGTTTATGATAAGAGCCTGAAGAGTTATCTAAGGAGGTATCCGACTAGCCATTCTTCATGAATGCAGCAAAAGAGAATTTACTTAGATTAGCAATTGGCAACATTCTTATGCTGCTTTGCTGTATAAAGGTACGTGGGTAGAACTGTCGTTATTGTGCATTCAGACACCAAAATGCCTGCTAACTGAGGGTGGGAGGGGCCAAAGGAGGTTAGCCGAGAAATGAGAAAATGAGGAAAACAAGTCTTTTGAATGGATGGAGATTGAAGAGGAGATAAACCAAAGCAGAGTCTCTCCAATTTGCCAGCTTGGATGACTTGCAGTGCCATCTTCTGGCAAAGAAGCCAAAAACTTTCAATTTCCTTGCCAGTAATAGTCTTGTCTTGTCTTGTCTTTTCTTTTCTTCCTTTTAGTATTTCTTATAAGCCTGGCTAAACCACAGATTGGGAAAACTCACAGGGGTCTTGGGTGTTGATGTATTAGAGTATGAGAGAGAAGGAAGGCTATTTCTTTGAAGCACTGATCCGAATCTTTGACCTCTGTGGTCTCTGGCAAAATCTGTAAACTTTCCACCAGGCTACATACATCACATGTCCAACAGATACAACCTGGAATGTAGCTAACGTAGTAGACAAGCCACCGTCCTCCTTCGTCTTCAAGTTTGGATTCTCCAGCATCTCAGGAATACTCTAGATAAGGCAACTTAGCCATAGAGCTACTCATGACGATGATAGACTTGATCCCTTATTACAAGAAAATCTCTTCCTGTCTTTGAAAGTCCTGCCATAAAGAAGGGTACTTCAACCACCTTTGAATATACCGGCAAGTAATTTATACACACGTTAGATGTAAATGTGTAGAAAACTACATTATAGCCTTAAAAAAAAAAAGTCAAGGCTTAAAAATACTTTCTTGCTGTAATCATCCAAGATATACTAGAAACAAGCTTGCTTTCTAAAGCAAAATTACTTTAAAACATGCGGTATCCCTAAGGAACAACCTTCACGTTAACAACAAAAAAAAAGTGCCATTCTCTGTGTAGTATATGTGGGAAAAATTTATAATATGCTTTAATCAAAATCAGCTTCTATTTGTGAGTTCTAGCCCTCATCTCTGGCTCACTCTTTTCTTTCCCTTTCATCTCCTTTGCCTCCTTTTCTCATTCTCTCTCACCTGCTGTGCCTTTGCCCCGCCCCGCCACGCCGCGCCACTCCTTCCCCCCCCACCCCCAATGCGCGCCAGCTTCCGCGTGCTGACGTCACACGCCAGCGCCAGTGACGCGCTGGCCGCTCCCCCTTCCTCTGCATTCGCGCTAGGGGTTGGGGGCGCTAGGGTGCATAGTCGTCCGCTCGGAGTCCTAAGCAGTTGTCCGCGTATCCCCGAGTCCAGAACAAGCGTCGCGAAACAGAAGGACGTGGCAGGCAGGTAGCCTCCCTGTCCCAGATGCCATCCCCCACCCCCATCCCGCCGAGGCCACTAGCAACCACCTCTGTGAAGTTGCAGGGGCGGTAACCCGGGCACTCCCCCTGCCGCCGCCCGCCGTTTCCAAGGGGGCTCAGAAACCAATCCGTTTGCTCTGAGTAGTGTGGACATGTCTCATGGGGCGTTGCCGGAGGCGGCAAGGAGGCAAGCCTGAGGGGTCAGCCAAAGTCTGGTGTCGGGTGTAGGAGTCTCAGTGCACCCCTTTCAAGTGGTCTGTGAGCTGCTGCAGGTTAGACAGACTTGGTTTCTCTTTCAGGATGTCATTTTCAAAATGCGGGATGATGCCTCTGCCTCATTAATTGCCAAAGGAAGGTTGCTACACCTAGACCGATGCTTGTCGATCATCACCGTTATTTCGGCTAACGCCCTGTGTCATTGAGGTGAGTTGCACTTGGGGGAAGCAATGATATGCAAAATAATAAAATCGTATTGGGAATGAGGAGATCTTGCTTCGACTTGCTTATGTAGAGCTTGCAGGGATACTAACTTTAAGTACATGGAAAATAATACCTTCATTTCATTAAAATTTTAATTCTCTCAAGAACAGTATGTAATACAAAGCAGTCCTCAGACATTAGTTAAACAGTTATAGTGATAACGGAGTTAAAATAATAATAGAAATCTTGGTATGGGTAAACAGTCATTTACATTGCGTATATGTTGCCTCCGATTTTAAAGCACCTATATATTTTAATAAAAAATGAGTGAGAATTAACTGGTAGCTTATAGTTTTCTATTTCAATTTTATGTAATTTGAAACAATCTCCTATGTAAGGCATTAAAAGTTATACTACTTTCGGAGTTCATCATAACTTTTTTTATACAGGCCTAATTTTTATTCTCTAAGCTCCACCCACAAGAAGCAGAAATTTTTTTTTGCCATGATGAGTAATAGAAATATTTATGAAGGATTAAAAGTAATATCCAATATAATAATAGTCTTTTCATGTGATGCAGCAGTATTGTAGAGATGATGGAGGGGAGCCAAATATGGAGAGAAGTAGTGTTTTGTTTCTAGTTTAGATTTGTTTGGTATTAGAGAGTCCACAGATCTATTTCATTTCAAATTGCTCTTTGTTCTAGGTGAAAGGTAAGGAGCATCTTTTGTGGGAAAACAGGTTTTTGCACAATAAGAGTCAGCAGTAGGAGTTTAGTAAGGGTTATGGAACTTGGCCACAGAAGTTCTGTTGAGGTAATTTTAATACGGTGACATTGTATTCCTAGTACATTTTACTCCAATCTCTACCCTCTAAGTTGTGGACATGACACCATTTCATGAATATAAATTCTTTACTTACGTGTTGGTGGTTTCCATTAGGGAAGCCAGTAATTGTTGTCTGTATAGACTTACAGAGAAGAAAAATGTTTTGAAAGAAGTCTAATGGAATCCCATTTTTGCTGTCTGCTTTTTTGACTAATAGGAAATAGATCAGGGACTTGACTCACTGAGAAGGTAAATTGTCCTTCTCCCACCGTTCAAAATGTTATTTAATATTTGGAAAACCATATGTATGGATTGTAGCTGCAGACAGAACCATAAGGACTTCGTGAACTCTGTTGACATTCCTCTACCAGTGTTTCTCTTAGTGAAAATTTGTCCATCAGATAGCTAAAAAAGAGCTGAAGAGATTTAAAAGTTCCAGATTGGTGAAGATATAGTTTTCGTTCATGTACTCTGGCATTTTTCATATTTGGTGCACAAATTTTATTTTGTTAAACACTCCCTATTGTGGCTTAAAAAAGTCTTAGTTAAATGTGAGAAAAGGTGTCTAATTTGACTAGAGGCTAAGATGTTTTTTTGGAACATGGTTGACATACTTGAAAAGTATGCCATGTAGGAGAACTTTGAATGTCAACGTTAAATGTTTGGAAATGGGTACTAAGGATTTTAACTGGAGAAATTGATTTAGCTAGCATTCTTCTTTCTGTCGGCATTTATTATTGTTTTTAAATTTTATTGTTTTGAATAAATAATATATTCATATGGTTAAAATTTAGAAGGTACAAAAGACTGAAAAAAATCTTCCTCTTAATTACTCAGTTCCTGTCCCTAAAGGCAGCCAACAGTATACCAGTTCATTGTGTATCCCTTCGGAGGTATTACACATGCAAGGAATTATGTGTGTGAATATATGTAAGGATTTTATATATATATGTATACTCACATATATAAGTAAGTAAGTATAAACATACATACATATATTTCCTTTTAATACACAAATGGTAGTATGCCATATTTATAATTTATAATTCTGGTACCTAGAAATTAATTCTTATCGGGGCATGTGGGTGGCTCAGTCAGTTAAATGTACGACTCTTGATTTCGGCTCAGGTCATGATCTCATGGTCCTGAGATTGAGCCCCCTTGCTTCTTTTTGATTTGCTTGTGGGTATTTACATTTTGTCATTTCAAACAGTGTTGCAGAGGATAAGTTTGTGTATGTGTCATTTTCATACATTTGGAAATACTTGTAGGGTAGATTCCTAAAAATGGAATTTCTGGATCAAAGTGGTAGATATTGTGGGATTTTATTTTTCTTTATTAATTTTTTTAATGTTTTATTTATTTTTGAGAGAGAGAGAGCGTGAGCAGGGGAGAGGCAGAGAGAGAGGGAGACATCCCAAGCAGGCTCCAGGCTGTGAGCTGTCAGCCCAGAGCCCGATGCCGGGCTCAAACTCACAAACCGTGAGATCGTGACCTGAGCCAAAGTCGGACACTTAACTGACTGAGCCACCCAGGCACTGCGATATTGTGGAATTTTATATTCCTTAGTATTTGTATCGATTTGTATTCACACCATATTCTGTTTTTTTATATTCCCCTCCAACATAGTACGGTAATAAACTTCCTGAATTTTGCCATTCTGATGGGTGAAAAATGCTAAGTCTTATACTTTTTTAAATTAAAATATACATAACAAAATTTATCTCTTGTATTATTATTATTATTATTATTATTATTATTATTATTTTAGGTAGGCTCCACACTGGGCATGGAGCCCAGGGTGGGGCTTGTACTCATGACCCTGAGATCTAGACCTAAGCTGAGATCAAGAGTCAGATACATGGGGAACCTGGGTGGCTCAGTCAGCCCAGGTCATGATCTCACCCTACCTGGGATAGAGCCTCCCCTCAGGCTCCCATGCTGGGTTTGGAGCTGCTTACGATTCTCTTTCTCCTTCTTCCTCTGCTCCTCACCGTGTGTACTTGCATATTCTCTCTTTAAAAACAGACAAAGGGTTGCCTGGGTGACTCAGTCGGTTAAGCGTCCGACTTTGGCTCAGGTCACCATCTCGCAGTTCGTGAGTTGGAGCCCCGCATCAGGCTCTCTGCTGACAGCTCAGAGCCTGGAGCCTGCTTCAGATTCTGTGTCTCCTTCTCTCTCTGTTCCTCCCCTACTCATGCTCTGTCTCTCTCTCTCAAAAATAAATAAAGATTAAAAAAATTAAAAAAACAATCAAAAGTCATCCTATTTTTTTTTTTTTAACATTTAAGTAGTTTATCGTCTGGAATTTGCATTGATGTAAAGTGAAGAAAATGAATGTAAGCTTTGTGTTTTCCACACATTACTACCTAATTGTCTAAATATTATTTATTTCAAAATTTAATTTTTCACCACCGAGTTGAAATGTCACCATGCTCATCCATCAAGTTTAAAAAAAAAATGTTTTTGATAGGTTTCTGGACTTTCTATGATTTGCCTGTCAATTTCATAGTTACTGTAACATATGTGTGTGTTATTGTAATATAATGTGTCCTTTTTTTAAAAAAAAGTTTGTTTTTTTTTTTTTTGAGAGAGAGAGAGAGAGAGAGAGAGAGAGAGAGGGGTGAAGAGCAGAGAGAGAGGTGGGGGAGAGAGAATCCCAAGCAGGATATGCACTGTCAGTGCATAACCTCACCCAGGGCTTGATCTCATTAACTGTGAGATCATGACCTGAAACAAAATCAAGAGTTGGACGCTTAACCTACTGAGCGACTCAGATGCCCCTAAAAATGTGTCTTGATATCAAGTAGAAAAGTCTTCCTTCATTGGTGTTTTTTGTTTTGTTTTGTTTTCAGTATTTCTCTGGCTATTCTTGCTTTTTTCTCATATTGACTTCAAATCTGCTTATCTAATCACTGTGACCCATAAAGCTTGTGTTTTTATTAGGGCAGAATTAAATGTAGGGACTAAGAATTAAAAGTTTTCTGATTTGGGGTGCCTGAGTAGCTCAGTTGGTTAAACATCCAACTTCAGCTCAGGTCATGATCTCACATTTCATGAGTTCAAGCCCTGCATGAGGCTCTCTGCTGTTAATGCAGAGCTTGCGTTGGATCCTCTGGCCCCCCTCTCTCTCTGCCCCTCCCCCATTCATATTCTCTCTCGCTCTCTCTCTCTCTCTCTCTCTCAAACTTTAAAAATTAAAAAACAAATCTTTTAATATTAAGTCTTCTCCCCTATTTTTCTTTTGTGTGCTTGTGTTTTCTTTCTATTTTCCTTTTTTTTTTTTAGTTTTATTCATTTATTTTGAGGGAGAGAGATCCAGTAAGTGGGGAGGGGGGTGCAGCACTGAGAGAGAGGGAGAAAAAGGGAGAGAGAGGATTCCAAGCATGCTCCTTGCAGTTAGCACAGAGCCTGACGTGGGGCTCAGAAATCACAAACTGTGAGTTCATGACCTGAGCCGAAATAAAGAGTCAGACACTTAATCAACTGAGCTACCCAGGTGCCCCTTGAATATTTTCTGTTGATTCATTTTCCAGGTTAAAAACCTGTCTTCTATTATATCCTATCCTGTGTAAAAACCATGTGATGCCTTCTTAATTTCAGATATCTTCTATTTTGGTTCTGGAATGTTCATTTACTTTTAAAAAATAAATTTTAGTTCTTTGTTGAAATTCTCCATCTTTAAAAAAAATCACTTTTGTTCATCTTTTCCTCTTATTTTCTTGAACATACTATTCATGGTTATTTAAAATCCTCTATGATATGTCCATATTTGAGTCATTTGTAATTCTATTTCTATTGTTTATTTCTTTTGGTTTTGGTTATTTGGTTCTTTTTTTTTTTATGTAGGCCTCATAAGTTTTTAAAAATATTTGTTTGAGAGGGAGAGAACAGGAGTGAGAGTGGGGAGGGGGTACGGAGAGAGAGAGAGGGAGAGAGAGAATCCCAAGCAGGCTCCACACTGTCAGCGCAGAGCCCAACTCAGGACTGTATACCAAGAGTGTGAAATCATGGCCTGAGCCGAAATCAAGAGTTGGATACTTAACCCCACTGAGCCACCCAGGCTCGCTCGCTCGCTCGCTCTTTCTTTCTTTCTTTCTTTCTTTCCTTCTTTCTCTCTCTTTCTTTTTCTTTCTTTCTTTCTTTCTTTCTTTCTTTCTTTCTTTCTTGAACACAAGTGGAGGAGAGGGAGGGGGGTAGAGAGAGAGAGAGAGAGAGAGAGAGAGAGAGAGAGAGAGAGTCGTAAGCAGGCTCCATGCTCTGCATAAGCATGGAGCCTGATGCGGAGCTCCATCCCACAACCCTGGGATCATGAGCTGAACTGAAATCGAGTCAGCTGTTCAACCCACTAAGCCACATAGGTACCCCACGCCTCATAATTTTTGACTGGGTACTGGATGTTGTGAATGAAAAGTCATAGAAGCTCTGGAACATGTATCTTCCAAAAATTTTGTTATGTTTTCTGACAGGCTGATGGGAGTATTAGCAGATTACTGTCTTTTATCCTATCAAAATTGGTGTTAGGCTTTGTTAAGACTAGTCTGTTTTAATCTTGCTCTGAGTATGCACAACTTGGGAATGGGCTAACTGACAGGAGAGGAATTTATGTGCAGAATTTGGGGCTTTTTCTATTCTTTTTCCTTCTCTCCAGGATTTTGGCAGCCTTAAACTCTGACCTCTCTTCTCCTTAGCTCAATAGGATTGGTGCTTTCTACTTAAGCTCCATGGTGCTACGTCACAGTTTGGAAAATGTCTCTAGGGAGAAGGCTGGGGTGAATGTGGAACTTGTTAGCATTTTCCCACCTCTCAATGATTATAGCCCCTCGATTCCTGTCTGTTGTTTTATATATTTTACTCAGTATTTTGGTTGTTTTTGGAGGTAGGATGGTCTGATACAAGCTACAGAATCATGGCTGGTACCATTTATTATGTAGACCTTCACTTAATCTCCCACATCATGGATGGTACCATTCTCAGCTGTGTTGGTATCCCTAATCTAGAGACATCTATAGTCTTTTGCCGGCATGAGAGAGGGGTGGTCACCTGATTAGGTGAGGTGGAGGAGGCAAACTGTGTGTCTCATGCTATTACACAGCCTTTCAACCAATCCTGTTTTAGTTCTGGTATTATCCTCCCTCACAGAGGCACCTTTTTCTTCCTGTTATTGAGCTAATTTGTAGTAGAAATTGACTTATTTCCCCCTGCTGTGTTACAGTACAACTTTCTCTAGTTTCCTAAGTTGGTTGCTGCTTGTTCATGTGTTTGTCAGCTGCCAGAAATTTATTGCTGTTATTTTCTCTCCTGTTCTGCCATTTTGATCCCTTTAAAGTTGTGTTAGGTCTGGGAAAGAAGTAGAGGTAAATATGTATGTTCAGTTTGATATGTTTAACTCCAAATTGTAATTTATTTTTTGACTTTTTAAAGATACAGGCTGAAGAAATTACTCTTGTGTTTTTTGATTTCTCTGAAGGAAAGACTTTGGCTGCATTTCTCTGTCATTCCTACTGTTTGTGGCTAATGGTACAATTCTAAACAATGTTGAAGTGTACTATTTTGTGACCTACTTTTTAATTTTCTTTGAATTATAGACTAGTAAAGTTGGTAGGGCCCTTAAGGTAGTATTATCTTTAAATTGTTAGTGTTTTTATTTATCTTTTTTTAGTTTTTAAAAATGTTTATTTATTTTTGAGAGAGAGAGGGGGATGGGGAGGGGCAGAGAGAGAGGGAGGCACAGAATCTGAAACAGGCTCCAGGCTCTGAGGTGTCAGCACAGAGCCTGACGCAGGGCTTGAACTCATGAGCTGTGAGATCATGACCTGAACCAAAGTTGGACATACAACTGACTGAGCCACACCAGGTGCCCTAAATTGTTAGTGTTTTTAGATGAAGGACACAAGTTGCAGAGAAATCAGGTGGTTTGCTTTTGGTCACATAGTTTTTCCAGATTCATCATTTTATTTGTTATATCACATAACTCTTTGGAAAGCTCAAATATCAAAAACATCTTTGATTTTATGCTTTGAATATCTTTAATATCAGGTATATATTATAGAGATTACATTGATATAATTGTTAGAGACTTTAAGAATAGTGTCAAGTTGGTATTGTGATTTTCATTTGATATTGGAAGCTGAAGCACAGAAAGGACAAACATTTGTAATTTCGGTGTATTACAAATATGAAATTAGAACACGATTATGATGGTCCTTCAGTTATACATTATGATGATTTTGGATGTGTAAGCCTATTGTACATTTTTTAATTCTTTTTCGTTTAGTTTGAAAAATCTTTTAGGATTTTAATGCAGCCAAGAAGTCTCATGACTAGGAAATAAGTAGCTTGGTTAAATATGTTGTAAGGCACCGAAAGTACTCTATCTTTTCATGTTTTCCCCTTCCTCCAGTGTACAACAGTAGTTTAGTGTAGACTCTGCAGAAAAGAAGGAGTTGTGAGTTGCTCTGAAATCCATTGACCACAAGCCTTTTATCGTTCAGAAAGCTTTCTGCACTTGACAGTATTTGCTGGCAATTAGAATCATCGTTCTTCACTACCAGGAGCAGCAGATTCTGCTACACTGAGTTGTCAGAACCACAGTGCTCAGGAATGTGGTAGGCAGTAGGGTGTGGTACTAGGGACTCTTGGAACTTCTGTCTCATCAGTGTGGTCCCTGGAAAGGAATTGGCAACTGAATTTTGAGGCAGAGCCAAATTGACTAATTTTGTTTCTCTTTCTTGGCAGCAGTCACAGAATAATGATGGTTGTGAAATAATCTCATTATATGGTTATTATTTAATGTAATTTGATTTGTGAAATTTAGTTTTCTAAGATGAGTTTATCTTGCTATTTTTTCCTAAATAGCATGGTAATGTAATATATTCATGTCTGGGAGAAATCATTAAATTCTGGCTGGTGCCCAGATAGCCATTATATTATGCCAGTTGACCATCTTGGACTTGAGAGTATGTTTGGAGTGACTTCTTTAACTCACTGATGATACTATATAGTTATTGTAATAGTTAATTTCCTATTTTTCTTAAAGTTGTTAAAAGCCTTGTCGTATCTTACAGAAATTTTGAAATGTTATGTGGTTGTAGTGTTTTCTACGATAGAAGAAGGCTCTTTCCCACAGAAGTTCCTCAGGCATAATTATCCCATTGATTTTACCAGAGGCTGGGTTCTGGACTTTAGTCTTACAGGTCCTGAATATAAATTTTGTCATTTAAGGAGATTGGATCATATTTTAGAGGCAAAGTAAAATTAAACAAATTTAATATTGATGGATGAAATGAGAACATGGATTTGTTAATTTATCATGAGAAATATGGTAAACTGTCACAGAAATATTTATGTGGTCTTCATGACAAGGCCATTTCTCCTAGAAGGGAATCCTACATTGAAGGCCTGCTTGATGTGAATAGACATAGAAAAGAACAAGTTAGATAAATTAAGTATTTATTAGTTTTAAATTAATACAGTGAATTAATTTACTATAATTTGGGGTAATCTTGCCAATAGACTGTGCTAATGATTGTGACCATTTCACTCTCTTTCCCTCCTCCTTCCCTTTGACTTTTTTTAAGCTTTCGCCAACTAGGATTGGACTCTGGCTTCCGTCCCACCCATCACTTTCCTGAAATTACTATTACTAAAGTTACTAATGACCCTAGTCAGGTACCTTGGTATGGTAAGGGTCTAATTATGATACCAAAGGCAGAAATACGAAGATTAATAACATGTTTAATTAATATCAAAATAATATCAAAATAAATTTTTATATGTAAATAAAATAGGCAGATAGCATATAAGGAAAAAATATTTATGATGGAGAGGGCTAACATCTTCATTAAAAAGGGACTTTTACAAATTAATAAAAAGACTATTCCAGTAGAAAACGAACAAAAAACATGAATGAGTAGTTCAAAAAAGAAGAACTACAAATGTTCAATAAATGTGGAAGAATTTTTCAAATTAACTGATAAGCAGCAGAAATTCAAATAAAAATGAGACACCATTTCCCTGTTGAATGTAATGAGTAACAGTAACAACAGTGACAGTGCTCACTATGTGTCAGGCATTATTCTACAATAGAATACTGAAATTAACTAATCCTCCCAGTAGTTCTGTAAGTATGTACAATTGTTATCCACATTTTACAGATGAGCAAACTGAGACACATAAAGCTGAGTAACTTGTCCAATGTCACATAATAAAAAAGTGATAAAGGGGCGCCTGGGTGGCGCAGTCGGTTAAGCGTCCGACTTCAGCCAGGTCACGATCTCGCAGTCCGGGAGTTCGAGCCCCGCGTCAGGCTCAGGGCTGATGGCTCGGAGCCTGGAGCCTGTTTCCGATTCTGTGTCTCCCTCTCTCTCTGCCCCTCCCCCGTTCATGCTCTGTCTCTCTCTGTCCCAAAAATAAATAAACGTTAAAAAAAAAAAAATTTTAATAAAAAAAAAAAAAGTTATAAAGTCAGGATGTAAATTCAGGCTCCCCAACTTAAAGTTTTAGTGCTCATTAACTACTATCCTTTATGGCTTCTCAGAGATTTTAATAAATAATAACCGGTGTTAAAAGGGTATCTAGGAAGAGGTACTTTTGTACACTGCTGGTTAAAATATTAGTAGGGGTGCCTGAGTGGCTTAGTCTTGAACATCCGGCTGTTGGTTTTGGCTCCAGTCATGCCTTCAGGATTGTGGTATCAAGTCCCCTGTCATATTCTGTGCTGGGCACGGAGCTTGCTTGAGATTCTCTCTCCCTTTCCACCCATCTCCTGCACTTGTGTGCTCTCTATTTCTTAGGAAAAAAAAATAACATTTCTGTAAAACATTTAAGCTCTATGTTTCAAAATTTTAACATGTGCATATTCTTTGAACTAATAATTTATCCCAAGGAAATCCTTATAATAAGTACGTAAAAATGTATGTACAGAAATTTTAAAGTTTTTCTATAATAACAAACAATGTAAATAATTTAATGTCTAATAAGAGAGAATGAAATAATTTTGGGAAATGCATTCTTATTGGAGATAATAAAATAATGCTGCTAATTAACTCATAGGAAAAATTTTGTCTCTGTACGTTAAGTATATACAGTATTTGACTTTGCAAAGCATTCTTATAACATTGAAATGTCACTGTTTTTCTCTTTTGAACTATAACTAGGTTGTATGAGTAAAATTGAGATAAAGTGAATTTAATTTTAAGATTTTAAGTATCTTTTTTTAAAGTAAGCAAGTCACTAAGGAATTAGAATTGAATTTGACATAATTGTTATGGAAGACATGCTTTATCTCTGTTAACTGTTACTTTTCTTTAATGTCTAGTATTATCTGTTAAGATGCCTTAGAAAAAGAACCATGGAGAAGTATATTAGACTACAGAAGATTGGAGAAGGTTCATTTGGAAAAGCTATTCTTGTTAAATCTACAGAAGATGACAGACAATATGTTATCAAGGAAATTAACATCTCAAGAGTAAGTATTTTTTTTCTTTGGTTATTCAACTAATAGTCTGGTTTCAGTAGGGCTCACCATTAGACAACAAAAACAAACATGGCAGTGCATAACCCAAAGTGAAAGGCTGCCATAATCCCAAAGAGAACCACTAATTTCAGAATAGTCTGTATATCCTTTCATATTTTTTTCTGTGATGTGTGCTTGTGTTTATGTGTGTAAGTGTTTAAAGAAATACAGCACCTGCTGTTGTGTAACTTAACCTAGTTTGAACATCTTAAAATGTTTTTACTTGTGGATTAAACTCATTCTCTTTAACTTCTGTCTTTATTTTGTTATTTGGACTGTGCTTTATTGGTACTGTTATATTTTAACCACTCTCTTACTGATGGACTTTTAGATTGTTTATTGATGGTTTAATTTAATGTTTTCTTTTTCTCTCCCATTTAAGATGTCCAATAAAGAAAGGGAAGAGTCAAGGAGAGAAGTTGCAGTGTTGGCAAACATGAAGCATCCAAATATTGTCCAGTATAGAGAATCATTTGAAGGTCAGATAAATTTTGCAAGAGTTCAAAAGAACTAAGCCACGTGACAACTTTTGGATATTTTCCTTCTAACGTATTTTCAGGAAGAAAAGCATATAATTTTTGCTTCCATACATATGTATATGAGTATCAGCTTGATTCTAGGATAATACTAATGTTACCAGTGGGAGAGTCTGCATTGTGTGAACGGAGGTCTTGGTCCTTGGATTCCCCACAAGGAGATTTACGTGCGATACTTGCTAGAATAAAGACAGCCAGGAGGGAAGTAACAAGCACAAAGCAGTTTATTAAAGCAAAAGTACACTCTACCAGGTGGGAGAGCTGGTAGAATCTACCATAGGTTGTTTTGGGATTGGATGTTATTGGGTCTCTCTGGTTTGGGAGGCGCAGTGACTTAACAGTGGGGTGGTCTCTAATAGGAAACTCCTCCCACGGATTGAGAGGGGTAGTTTTTGAGCCTACTGGGATTTGTACCTGAAACTCAAGGCAGCCCTTCTCCAGGGCAGGGCAGTACATCAATGCAAATGCATTGTAATAACTCTAGGGGTTACCCTGGGCCGAGGTGGTAGAGGAAAGGAGGAGAACACCCCAAGGTCTTGGAAGCCTGAAGGTGAGGTTGTTGTGCCCCAGGGCTTTTAATGTGTGGCTTATCTGTCACTGTCCTTGCCTCTAGCTCTTGTCCTTGTCTTTCTCCTTTAAGGACTTGGGACTCTGTCTCAGGGCATTACTTCCACCGCTCCTGTCTCTTCTACCTAACACTAACACCACATTGTCTGTGTGTAATTTTATATTGCCTCACTGGTACTGTGATTGCTTAAAAAGAAGCAATGTGGTTAAATTTAAGAATTTGGACAAAGCAAAAAACAGTAACATGTCATTTTATTTTTTATTAAAAAAAATTTTTTTTAACATTTATTTATTTTTAAGACAGAGAGAGACAGAGCATGAACGGGGGAGGGTCAGAGAGAGGGAGACACAGAATCTGAAACAGGCTCCAGGCTCTGAGCTGTCAGCACAGAGCCTGACACGGGGCTTGAACTCACGGGCTGTGAAATCATGACCTGAGCCGAAGTTGGCCGCTTAACCGACTGAGCCACCCAGGCGCCCCAGTAACATGTCATTTTAAACAAAGCTTCCTTTAACTACTACCACTACTGCCACTAAGAAAATGTTGTGGTCTTTAGAAAGTATCCTAATCACTTGTGTTCTAGTATACCTCATTATTGTGATACTGAGGTATGTTGACCGTGTTCTCAGGTTCTTGAAATGTCATAGCTATAATGCTGTTTTTGGAAATATATATTTGGTAGTGCAGGAGCTAAGATAAAGCAAAGCTTCTCTAAAGGCAGGTGAAGATGGTTTGTTGGAGTCCTTTGGAAGTCTTTCCCATTGTTATCATAAATCCCTATAAATTATAAAACAAAGATTATTTGTGTATATATGTATGTATTTATTTTTTAGTTAACAACACTACTGTTTATTTAAGGAAATGGGTTGAAAAGACGAAAAAAAAAAAAGAAACCAAAAAAAGCTACTTCAGCTCCTGATTTTCTGTTGCTTGAGTCCTAAATTTATAATCATAGTTTTTTTCTCCTTCCTCAACCAATTCCTTGTCCTCCTTTGCCCTCTGCAGCATCTTGGCTGGGTGTGGTCTGTTTTGCCAAGTGGAATAACTCAAACCATGATCACTGCAGGATCTAAGTGTTTGAAAGTCCTATAATTTTTTGCAGTTTTTCATTAAATATGGCTATTTGGCAAGAGAGGAAAAGAGGAACCTTAACAAATCCATTGGGTTCCAGTAATAGCCTTCCTTGCCTTTATTGTGTTTCAGAAACACAGTTTCCCCTAATCACAATTCAGCACTTCAGCCAGCACAGTGATTCTTAACAGAAAGATAATTTAGATCGAAAGTAGTAGATAGTTTAAATGTTTGTTTCAGGGTCAAATCGCATACCAGTTTCAGAGTCTGAATTAGAGCAAAAGTATCCTTGTTCCCAAATTAACATGGTACGTACTAAAGGAGAACATACTTAAAAAGATAGGGATCAATTAACACATATCATAAGGTACTCAGTTCATTTATTTATGATGGCAGTGAAGTGAGGATTTATACAAGTGAAAGGGTACAGTGTTAACCATCTTCTCCTTCCCATGAACCTGAATTTCCTTTATCTTTATCCTTGCTTCTTCTTTAGTTTAATTTCTCTTTCATTACCATGATTTTAATATTTCAAATAAAAGGTTTGAATATATGTCAACAAATATTCTAGTGGGTGTTTTGTAGTTATATAGAATGCTTCACATAGAAACATCTAAATGAGTCAAGAGGTAGCACATTCTTTTTTTTTTTTTAATTTTTTTTTTTTCAACGTTTATTTATTTTTGGGACAGAGAGAGGCAGAGCATGAACGGGGGAGGGGCAGAGAGAGAGGGAGACACACAATCGGAAACAGGCTCCAGGCTCTGAGCCATCAGCCCAGAGCCTGACACGGGGCTCGAACTCACGGACCGCGAGATTGTGACCTGGCTGAAGTCGGACGCTTAACCGGCTGCGCCACCCAGGCGCCCCGGTAGCACATTCTTTAAATGAGGTTGTTTTCTTCTAATACTATTTAATTTTATTTATTATTATTTGTTAATCTTTATTTATTTTTGAGAGAGAGAGAGCAAGCAGAGGAGCAACAGAGAGAGAAGGAAACACAGGATCTGAGGCAGGCTCCAGGCTCTGAGCTGTTAGCACAGAGCCCAATGTAGGGCTCGAACTCACCATCCATGAGTTCATGACCTGAGCCGAAGTCGGGTGCTCTACTGACTGAGCCATCCACACATCCCTAATACTGCTATTTAATTTTAAAGGAATACATGCTCATGGTAAACATTCAAAAAGTACAGCTGGCACGAGCCTAAATTCTCTGTTCCTCTCACTCCGTCTTCTTTCCCATTCCCCTAGGGGTAAATAGTCAGTGTTATGAATTCAGTGTTTCTTTATTGTAGTTTCTGGAACAAACATATACATACAGTTTTTAACATTTAGAAACAAGTGGGATGATATTATCTATTTCTGCATCTTGCTCTTTTCACTTTATATCTCATGGATTTCTTTCCATGTCATTATGTATTGATGCACCACATTCTTTATAACTTTCTTATAACAACGGCAGCATATCCCATTGTGTGCATTGTATGGTTCTATCACAGTTTATTTAGCCAGTTTTCTGTTAGGGACACTTAGGTTGTTTTTAGTTTTTCACTATTGCAGATAATGTTGCACTGAATATCCTTGTACAGGTGTCTGTGTACTATCATAGTATTTCTGTAGGAGTGGAATTGTTAGACTAAAGGAAGTAAGAGTTCCTGTGTCTCTCTCACTTTCCAACCTTGGCTTATAATTCATTCTATAATTTATATGATACAGTTTTATCTGGTGATTCATATATATTTCTACCTTACCTGAATGATCTCATTGTAATCCATGTAGTTCTTTGAACCTCTGTAGTTTCAGTAAGAGCTTTTAGAAGCTCTAAAATACAAATGTTGTTCTCTAAAATGATTAAAAATAACTTATATATGCAAACATTTAAAATCCGTCAATTTTAGGGGCGCCTGGGTGGCTCAGTCAGTTAAGCGTCTGACTTTGGCTCAGGTCATCTCACAGTTGGTAGGTTTGGGCCCTGCATCGGGCTCTGTGCTGACAAGCTCAGAGCCTGGAGTCTGCTTTGGATTCTGTGTCTCCCTCTCTCTCTGCCCCTCCCTCACTTGCACGCGCGCTCTCTCTCTCTCTCTCTCTCTCTCTCTCTCTGTCTCTCTGTCTCAAAAATAAATAAAAAATGTTAAAAACAAAAGAGGCATCAAAGAAATGAAATATTGATGTCATTGTTAGATACCATTGTAAGTAAATCTTATGAAGTCACTTAAAAGGCAGTATGGTTCTGTTGTGACAATCATACAAATAAGACCACCAGTGTGATTTTCTTTTTTTTTTTAAGTCCCAACATTATGCATATGGGAATTTAGGGCATAGAAAAAATTGCATTGACAACATAAACAGATTTTAAAAATTGCTGTCTTTGGGGTGCCTGCGTGGCTCAGTCAGTTAAGCGTCTGACCTTTCATTTTGGCTCAGGTTATGATCTCATGGTTCTTGAGATCTAGCCCAGAGTCAGACTCTGTGCTGAGAATGTGGAGCCTGCTTGAGATTCTCTCCCTCCCTCTCTACCCCTCCCCTGCTCTCTCTTTCTCTCAAAATAAATAAACTTAAAAAAAAAGTGCTGTCTTCAATTTAACTTAAAAGGAAAAATGAAGGCCATGTGTATTGGAAAAACTTATAGAAGAATCAATAAAAGACGCCTATATTGAAGACAGATGTGAAATGTTTGGATAAAATTATTCTGTAAGACATGTGAGTGGGGAGAAAATAGTATTTCCAGGCATATAAATATATAACTGGATTATAATACTACATATCATAAGTATACACTTTACATCCCTAAATTTATAAAGTAAAATTTTAATCATTGAGAAAGTGAGGGATTATTTTGTATTACTGTATATTTGGGTATCTGGATTATACATTTTACTCAGGTATTTATGTACTGCTCTGTGTTTTTGCTTGTCTGTAGCTATCACCTTTTAATTTTGTTATTTTTATTTTCCTACATTCTGTGATTTTTATCCTCAAGTTTTATGTCTTACTGTTTCTGAAGTAATTTTTATATCTTTAATGGCAGCTTTTCAATATCATACTTGGTTATAGGTGTTAGTATTCAGTTTGTTCCTCATTGGTGCTGCCAAAATCTAACTTCTGTGTCTACTTGAAAAAAGCTTTTCTTTGAGGCTAAATTTGGATTACTTTTTGCTGCAGGTAATAGAGAATCTAACCAGTATTGGTTTAAGTGGAAAAGATATTTAATTAACTCACCTAACACGAAGTCTCAAACATAAGCAGTCCTATAACAGGGCATGTCTGGTAGCTTAGGAGTGTTACCAAGATTCAGGCTCTTCTCTTCTGCATTCTTAGTCTAAGTTTTTCAGCCTAATGCTTTTCACCTTGTCCCAAGATGGCTCTTGGAATTTAGGCAGATGTTTTCATCTAAGGCTGAAAGAGGGAGGCAGTACCAGCAGGTCTTCTTAAATCTGTTCATTTAATAAGGTAAACAAATGCTTTTTTAGAAGCCATTGTTCAGATTTCCTCTTACGTCTTATTGGCCAAAACTGGGTCAGTGACCACTCTAGCTGTAGGGGATACTCGAAATGAGAAAATCTGGGATTTTTTTTCAGCTTCTCAGTTGAGGAGTAATGAAGGAGAAGAGGGTTATAATTAGCTATTGAGTTAGTCAGCTAAGTGCATGCTTTGCTCGTTGGTTTGTATCCTCATTACTATGTTTTTGTTAAACTCTTAGTCATTTTCTAACATGCATTGAGGCTTAGTCACTTGTCTTATAGTCTTTTTGCCCCAACTTCAAGCATTTTATGTGTTGGTAGTTTTTATGAGTTTCAGAGTGTGTTTCTCCATTATTGTGTGAGCCCATTGGCGATAATGGTGGGAATTATATTTCTGTATCCCTAGCATCTTGTGCGAAGTGCCTGGCACATAGTGGACACTTGGATGGTTGAATGTTTGAAGAAATACAAAACAGATCAGTACGTCCCTTGTGGAAAAAAGGCTTTTCTGTTGACCTTACATTTTAAGTAGTATTTATCCCAAAATTAATAATAGATGTATTATAAGCAGCAGAAAATATTACAGTTTATGTCCTAGAGCTTAAACATTTTACTTCACAAGTATCTTTTAAGTTTATTTATTTATTTATTTGAAGTGGGGGGGGGAGAGAGAGAGAGAGAGAGAGAGGGACAGAGAAGGAAAGTGGAGGAGGGGCAGAGAGGGGGCGAGAGAGAATCCTAGGCAGGCTCTGGACGGTGCAGAGCCCGATGCAGGGCTCAAGCTCACAAACTGAGATCACCACCTGAGCCGAAGTCAGAAGCTTAACTGACTGAGCCACGCAGGTCACCCTAAACATTTTATTTTAGAATCGCTTCTCCTCCATCCCTTTCTCAGGGCCTGTTTAACCTTCTCTGTCTCTCACACACATATATACACATTTTCACCTTTTTTTTTTCTTGTTGATAGTTTGGTTTTTGATACATGCATCTGGCACAAAATTCCCATGTTCTGTAACAATAAAAAGTTTGCCCTCTATTCCTGTATTTGAGCCACCTGTTTTACTTCTTTGGGTTTAACCATTGTTACCACTATCTTGTATTTCAGAAATATTTGAAGTATTAATATAAAGCATATACAAGTGATAGCATACTGTACATGATTTTTTGCTTTTTTTATGCTATATAAATGTTAACATCCTATACATATCTCTTTACAAATAATGGATTGCACATTTTTGGGGGCTTTTGTTTTTTTATTCACATTGTGGTATCTTATATGTTTATTTGATATCATTCATAGAGTTATACAGATTCTTTTATTTATTTAGTTTTAATTTTAATTGCTGTATATATAGTGTTTAATATAGTGTTGTATTAGTTTCAGGAGTGCAGTATAGTGATTCAACAATTCTCTACATTACTCAGTGCTCATCAAGATAAATGTACTCTTGCTCCCCTTCACCTGTTTCACCCATCACCCCACCCACCTCCCTTCTGGTAACCATCAATTTGTTCTCTAGTTAAGAGTCTGTATTTTGGTTTGTCTCCTTCTTTTCTTTGTTTTGTTTCTTAAATTTCACATGAGTGAAAATATGGTATTTGTTTTTCTGTGACTTATTTCACTAGCATTATACTTTCTAGATCCATCCACATTGTTGCGAATTGCAAGGTCTTATTCTTTTTTTTTTTTTTTTTTTAAATTTTTTTTTTTTTCAACGTTTATTTATTTTTGGGACAGAGAGAGACAGAGCATGAACGGGGGAGGGGCAGAGAGAGAGGGAGACACAGAATCGGAAACAGGCTCCAGGCTCTGAGCCATCAGCCCAGAGCCTGACGCGGGGCTCGAACTCACGGACCGCGAGATCATGACCTGGCTGAAGTCGGACGCTTAACCGACTGTGCCACCCAGGCGCCCCTCTTTTTTTTTTTTTTTAAGTTTATTTATTTTGAGAGAAAGAGTTCACGTGTGCAAGTGGGGAAGGGGCAGAGAGAGAAGGAGAGAGAGAATCCCAAACAGATTCCATGCTGCCAGTGCAGAGCCCGATGCAGGGCTCGATCTCATGAACCCTGAGATCACACCTGAGCTGAAATCAAGAGTTGGATGCTTAACTGACTGAACCACCCAGGCGTCCCAAAAATCTTATTCTTTTTTATGCCTAAGTAATATTCCATCACATGGAATGTGTGTGTGTGTGTGTGTGTGTGTGTGTGTACACACACATTTGTGTATGTATATAGAGGTTTATATGTTTGTGTATGTATATACATATATATATGTTTGTGTATGTATATGTATGTATGTATATGTATGTATACAGATATACATACATATGTGTATAGATGTATGTATATGTGTGTATATGTGTGTGTGTGTGTATATATATATATATATATTTATACACACATCTTTTTTATCCATTCATCTATTGATGGACACTTGGACTGCTTCCATAATTTGGCCTATTGTACTTAATGCTGCAATAAACATAGGGGTGTATGCATCTTTTTAAATTAGTGTTTTTGTATTTTTTGGGTAAATACTCAGTAGGGGACTTACTGAATCATATGGTAGTTCTATTTTAATTTTTTGAGGCACTTCTATACTGTTTTCCAGAGTGGCTGTACCAGTTTTCATTCCCACCAACAGTGCATGAGGGTTCCCTTTTCTCTATATCCTCACCAACACTTGTTTATTGTGTTTAAAAAAAATTTTTTTTTTATATTTTTCAAGGAGAGAGAGAGCGTGAGCAGAGGAGGGGCAGAGAGAGAAGGAGACACTGAATCTGAAGCAGGCTCCTGGCTCTGAGCAGTCAGCACAGAGCCCAATGTGGGGCTCAAACTCGTGAGCCGTGAGATTGTGACCTGAGCCGAAGTCGGATGCTCAACCGACTGAGACACCCAGATGTTCCTGTGTTTTTGATTCTAGCCATTCTGACAGGTGTGAGGCGGTATCTCATTGTGGTTTTGATTTTCATTTCTCTGATGATGAGTGATGTTGAGCATCTTTTCATGTGTCTGTTGGCAATCTGTATGTCTTCTTTGAAGAAAGTCCTGTTCATGTGTTCTGCCATTTTGAATTGGATTATTTGGTTTTTTTGGTGGTGAGTTATGTAAGTTCTTTATATATATTTGGATAATGTTTATCAGATATGTCATTTGCAAATATCTTCTCCCATTCTGAAGGTTGCCTTTTAGTTTTGTTGATTGTTTCCTTTGCTGTGCACCCCTATGTTTATTGCAGCATTAAATACAATTTTGATGTAGTCCCAGTCATTAATTTTTGCTTTTGTTTCCCTTGGATCAGGACACAGATCTGGAAATATGTTGCTACAGCTGGTATCAGAGAAATTACTGTCTGTGCTCTCTTCTAAGGTTTTTATGGTTTCAGGTCTCGCATTTAGTTCCTTAAGCCATTTTGAGTGTATTTTTGTGTATGATGTAAGAAAGTGGTTCAGTTTTATTCATTTTCATGTAGCTGTCCAGTTTTCCCATCATCTTTTGTTGAAGAGACTTTTGCCAATTGCATATTCTTGCCTCTTTTGTCAAAGACAAATTGACCATGTAATGATGGATTTATTTCTGGGCTCTCTCTTCTTTTCTTTTTTTTTTTTAATTTTTTTTTAACGTTTATTTATTTTTGAGACAGAGAGAGACAGAGCATGAACAGGGGAGGGGCAGAGAGAGAGGGAGACACAGAACCGGAAGCAGGCTCCAGGCTCTGAGCTGTCAGCACAGAGCCCGACGTGGGGCTGGAACTCACGGACCGTGAGATCGTCACCTGAGCTGAAGTCGGACGCTTAACTGACTGAGCCACCCAGGCGCCCCTCTCTTCTTTTCTACTAATGTATGTGTCTGTTTTTGTGCCAGTACCATACTGTTTTGATTGCTACATCTTTGTAGTATATCTCGAAATCTGAGATTGTGATACTTCCAGTTTTGTTCTTTTCAAGATTGCTTTTGCCCTTTGGCATGTTTTGAGGTTTCATACAAAATTTTAGGATTGTTCTAATTCTGTGAAAAATGCTGTTGGTATTTTGATAGGGATTGCATTAAATCTGTAGATTGTTTTGGGTAGTATGTACATTTTAACAATTTTTGTTCTTCCAGTCCTTGAACATGGAATATCTTTCCATTTTTTTGTGTCTTCAAGTTTTTTTCATCAGTGCTTTATAATTATCAGAGTATAGGTCTTTCACCCTCTTGGTTAAGTTTATTCCTAGGTACTTTATTGTTTTGGGTGCATTTGTAAATGGAATGGTTTTCTTAAGTTCTCTTTCTGCTATTTCATTATCAGTGTATAGAAATGCAATGGATTTCTCTACATTGATTTTGTATCCCAAGACCTTCTTGAATTCATTTATTAGTTCTAGTAGTTTTTTGGTGGTCTTTTAGGTTTTCTATGTATAGGATCCTGCTGTCTACAAGTAGTGAGTTTTCCTTACCAATTTGGATGCCTTTTATTCCTTTATCTTGTGATTGCTGTAGCTAGGGCTTCCAGTACTATGTTGAATAAAAGTGGTGAGAGTAGACATCCTTGTCTTCTTCTTGACCTTGGGGGAAAAGCTCTATTTTTCACCACTGAGTATTATATTAGCTGTGGGTCTTTCATATATGGCCTTTATTACATTGCAGTATGTTCCCTCTAGACCTGCTTTGTTGAGGGTTTTATCATAAATTGATGATGTACTTTGTGAAATGCTTTTTCTGCACCTATTGAAATAATTGTATGGTTTTTATACTTTCCTTTGTTGATATATCACAGTACTTGATTTGCAAATGTCGAACCACTCTTGCATCCTAGGGATAAATTCCACTTGATCATGGTGAATAATTTTTCAGTGTATTGTTGGATTCAGTTTGCTAATATTTGTTGAGGACTTTTGTATCTTTGTTCATCAGAGATAGTGGCCTGTAGTTTTCTCTTTTTGTAGTGTCTTTTTTTTTTTAATTTTTTTAACGTTTATTTATTTTTGAGACAGAGCATGAACGGGGAGGGTCAGAGAGAGGGAGACACAGAATCCGAAGCAGGCTCCAGGCTCTGAGCTGTCAGCACAGAGCCCGACGCGGGGCTTGAACTCACGAACCGCGAGATCATGACCTGAGCCGAAGTCGGCCGCTTAACCGACTGAGCCACCCAGGCGCCCCATGGTGTCTTTTTTTTTTTTTTAATGTTTTATTATTTATTTTTGAGACAGAGAGAGACAGAACATGAACAGGGGAGGGGCAGAGAGAGAGGGAGTCACAGAATCTGAAACAGGCTCCAGGCTCTGAGCTGTCAGCACAGAGCCCGACGCGGGGCTCGAACCCACGGACCGTGAGATCATGACCTGAGCCGAAGTCGGACGCCCAACCGACCAAGCCACCCAGGCACCCCTCTTTTTTTTTTTTTTAAAGAGGTTTATTTTTGAGAGAGTGAGCAGGGGAGATGCGGAGAGGGGGGGGCCAGAGGATCTGAAGCAGGCTTCACCCTGATGTCAGAAAGCCCAATGCAGGGCTCGAACCCCCAAAGCATGGGGTCATGGCCTAAGCTCAACCAGTTGAGCCATGCAGGTGCCTCTGTAGTGTCTTTATCTGGTTTTGGTGTCAGGGTAATGCTGGCCTCATAGAATGAATCTGGGTTTTCCTTCCTCTTCTATTTTTGGAATAGTTTGGAAGCATAGGTATTCCCTCTTCCTTAAATGTTTGGTAGAATTCACCTGTGAAGCTGTCTGGTCCTGGACTTTTGTTTGCTGGGAGTTTTTTTTTCGTTTGTTTGTTTTTTTTTTTTTTAATTGCTGATTCAATTTCATTACTGGTAATTGGTCTGTTCAAACTTTCTGTTTCTTCCTGATTCAGTTTTGGGAGGTTATATGGTTTTAGGAATTTTTCTGTTTCTTCTGGATTGTCCATATGTTGGCATGTAATTTTTCATAATATTCTTTTACAATCCTTTGTATTTCTGTGGTGTTGGTTGTTAATTTCTCTTCTTTCATTTCTGATTTTGCCTACTTGAGCCCTCTCTTTTTTCGATGAGTCTGGCTAAAGGTTTATCAATTTTGTTGGTACTTTCAAAATACCAACATCTGGTTTCATTAGTCTGTTCTGTTTTTTTTTTTTTTTTTTAGTTTCTATTTCATTTATTTCTGCTCTAATCTTTATTATTTCTTTCATTCTACTGTATTTAGGTTTTGTTCCTTTTTTTTCTAGCTCCTTTGGGTGTAGGGTGAGGTTGCTTATTTGAGATTATTTTTGCTTTTTGATGTAGGTCTATATTGGTTTGAACTTCCCTCTTAGAGCAGTTTTTTGCTGCATCCCAAAGATATTGGACCATTGTGTACTAAATTTCATTTGTCTTTATGTATTTTTTGATTTCCTCTTTGATTTCTTGGTTAACCCATTCGTTGTTTAGTAGCTTGTTATTTAATCTCCATGTAGTTGTGTTCTTGCCGGATATTTTCTTTGTGGTTGATTTCTTGTTTCTTAGGTTTGTAGTCAGAATATATGAATCGTATGATTTTGATTTTTCTGAATTTGTTGAGACATGTTTTGTGGCCTAATATGTGATCTTTTCTGGAGTGTGTTCTATGGGCACTTGAACGTGTATTCTGCTGTTTGGATGG
The DNA here is from genome assembly GCF_022079265.1 of Lynx rufus. Taxonomy (NCBI): domain Eukaryota; kingdom Metazoa; phylum Chordata; class Mammalia; order Carnivora; family Felidae; genus Lynx; species Lynx rufus. Next base: position 143,851,111 of record NW_025814845.1, on the reverse strand, counting down.
GATATTTTGAATATATCTATTAGATCCATCTGGTCCAGTGTGTCATTCAAAGCCACTGTTTCCATTTTTATTTTCTCTTTGGATGATATGTCCATTGATTTAAGTGCAGTGTTAAAGTCCCCTACTATTTTTATATTACTATTGATTACTTCCTTTATGTTTTATATTTTATAGCTGCTTTCTGTGTTTGGTTGCTTTCATGTTGAGTGCATAAATATTTACAATTGTTATGTTTTCTTGTTGGATTATTTCCTTTATGATTATGTAGTGTCCTTCTTTGTCTCTTGTTATACTCTTTGTTTTAAAAATCTAGTTTGTCTGATTAGAAGTATTGCTACCCCAGCTTTCTGTTCAGTTCCATTTGCATGATAAATGCTTTCCATCCTTTCACTTTCAATCTGCTTGTGCATTTAGGTCTTAAATGAGTCTCTTGTAGGCACCATATAGATGGTTCTTACTTTTTTATCCATTCCATGACTCTGTGTTTTTGATTGGAGTGTTTAGCCCATTTACATTCAGAATAATTATTGATAGGTATATAATTATTGCCATCTTGTTACTTGTTTTATTATAGTTTTTGTAGTTCTTCTGTGTTTCTTGCTTCTGTTGCTCTCTTCTCTCATGGTTTGTTGGCTTTCTTAGTAATATACTTGGATTCCTTTCTCTTTATATTTTGCTTATCTGCTACTGGTTTTTGATTTGTGGTTACTATTATGTTTGTATATAAAATCCTGTTCATATAGCAGTCTATATTAACTTGATGGTTGCTTCAGTTTGAACACATTCTTTACTCTCCCTCTCCCCCATGTTTTAGGTATATGGTGTCATATTTTACATCCTTTTATTTTGTGAAACCTTTCACTGATTTTTACACATATACTTATTTTGCTGCTTTTTCGTGTCCATTTTTCTTACTCATAGTTAAGGTCTTTTCTTTCTACTCAAAGAGTCCCCTCTAACATTTTTTGTAGAGCTGGTTTAGTGGTTAAGACTTTCTTTAATTTTTGTTTGTCTCAGAAACTCTTCACCTGTCCTTCTATTCTGATGATAGCCTTACTGCATGGAGTATTCTTGGCTGCGGGTATTTTTCTTTCAGTACTTTGAATATATTATGCCACTCCCTTTGGCCTGCAAAGTTTCTGTTGAAAAAATGAACTGATAGCCTTATGAGGTTTCTTATGTACTTAAGTATCTTCTCTTGCTGTTTTTAAAATTCTCTTCTTATCACTACTTTTTGCTGTTTTAATTACTATCTGTCTTGGTGTGGACCTTTTTTTTTTAATGTTTATTTATTTTTGAGAGAGAGGGAGAGAGCGCAAGCATCAGTAAGAGAAGGGCAGGAAGAGAGGGAAACAGAATCCAAAGCAGGCTCCAGGCTCTGAGCTGTCAGCCCAGAGCCTGATGTGGAGCTCGAACTCACAAACTACGAGATCATGACCTGAGCTGAAGTCAGATGCTTAACTGACTGAGCCACCCAGGCACCCCTTGGTGTGGACCTTCTTACATTGATTTTGTTGGGGGCTGTGTCTCCTGGATGTGGATTTCTGTTTCCTTTCCCAGATTAGGGAAGTTTGCAGCTATTTTATCTTCAAATACATTTTCTGACTCCTTTTCTCTCTCTTCTGGGATCGCTATGATGTGAATTATTAATTATCCTTGATGGTGTCACTGAGTTCCCAAGCCTATTTAAAAAAAATTTTTTTTATGTTTATTTATTTTTGAGAGAGAGTGTGAGCAGGGGGAGGGGCAGAGAGAGACAGAGTTAAGAATCTGAACTGGGCTTCAGGCTCTGAGCTGTTGGCACAGAGCCTGACCGTGGGGTTGAACCCACAAGCCATGAGATCATTACCTGAGCTGAAGTTGGATGCTTAACCAGCTGAGCCACCCAGGTGCCCTGAAGTCAATTTTTTATTATTTTTCCTCTCTCCCCTTCGGCTTGATTGCTTTCCATTCCTCTGTCCTGGTTGCTGATCCATTCCTCTGCTTCCTTTAGTCTACTATTTATAACATTGAGTACATTTTTTATTTCAGTTATAGAGTCCTTAATCTCTGATTCATTCTTTTTTTATGTTTTTTATCTCGATGTTAGGAGTCTCACTGAGGTCCACTGTTTTCTCAAGTCCAGTGAATAATATCCTTATGGTTATTATTTACTTGTTAATTTATATTTTAGAGAGCATGCACGTGCAAGTTGGGGAGAGGGGCATTGAGAGAGAGAGAATCTTAAGCACGCTGTACGCTCTGTGTGGAGCCTGATGCAGGGCTCGATCCTACAACCCTGGGATCATGACCTGATCTGAAATCAAGAGTCAGATGCTCAACCAATTGAGCCACCCAGGCGCCCCCATCCTTATGATCATTACTTTAAATTCTCTGTTAGGTATATTACTTATTTCCATGCCTCTTAGTTCTCTTGCTATGATTTTCATCCTGTTCTTTCATTTGAGACATATTCCTCTGTCTCCTCATATGTTCTAATTCTGTGTCTATTTCTTTTTTAGGAAAGTCAGCTGCATTTTTGGCTCTTGAAAGTGGTGGCTTTATGAAAAAGAGGTCTTATAGTGCCCTGTAATTCAATGTCCCCTGTTCTCCAGAACATGGCACTTCAGGGGTGTCTCCTATGTGTGATATATATGCTCTGCTATTGTGGCTGAGTGGCATTTACCTTTAATTCAGTTGTCTGCAGTGGCTCTCTTTGCCTCTCGTAGGCAGGGTTTGGACTCTGTGTTGTTGGTGGGCTGGTCTGGGGCTGTCTTGGGCTTGGGTTGAGTCAGACCAGGCAGTTACTAGCAATGCAGTAACACCAAAATGCAAGGCGCTGTCCCTTTGTTTTCTCCTGAGAAGCTTTCATTGGTGGGCAGGGCCTATAGTCAGACCAGGTGTCTGCTCCCAGCCCACTGCTGGGGTGCAGTCGGACTGGCTGTCTGCCCCTCAAGCATGAGTCACTTTGGAGGGGTGCTAGCTCCTTTTGGGGCTCCTTTCAGCCTGCCAGTCTTATGGCATCTCTTTGGATGGGCTCTCCCAGAGGCATATTGAAAGGTAAAGGTCCACAGGAGAATGTGGGTACAGGGTGTAGGGTGTTAGCAAGGTGTGCATGGGTCTGCTGTTGGAGGATAACTGGAATAATGCCTGGCTGGAGAGGATATGCCTGTGGAATGTGGGGCAGGTTGCACCATTAGCAGGCTAGGTGGAGAGTATTGGCACTATACTGGTTTCTTATAAGTATCCATGTGCCTACACTGCTGGACAGGGCAGTATTGTGGTGCCTGCCAATTCTTCTGCTCCTGGAGAAGTCTCCCAACATCCTGGCCCTGCTTGCACAACTCTGAGATTAATAAACCACTCTTCTTTATGCCCCAGACATTTTTCAAAGTGCTGCATCTGTTTTGCATCTCTGCTGGGCTATTTGTTGTGGTCTCTGTTTAAGGGTGGTGACAGTATCCTGTTGCTGTCTTGCTTTCCTAGAGCTCAGCATGCTGATTTTTAATGTTCCGGTGTTAAGCCCCACTGATTGTAAGATTGTGTGAAATTATGCCCCTATTGTTTTCAGTGCCAAATGTTATGGGGGATTCATCTTCCCCGTGAGGGTTCCCTGTGCCTGGTGTAAGGGTCTGTTTCTTCCCCCTCTCCAAACCATGGGTGTCCTCCCACCACTCCCCACATTAGTCAGTCCCACAGGTCCTTTTAGCTCTTGACCACGTCTTCACCTTCCTATGTGGCCTCTTCCCTACATTTAGCTGTGGAGAGTCTGTCCTGCCAGTCTTCCAGTCATTTTCTGTATTATTTACATTTATGTGGCTGTTACCTACTTCTATCCGTGGGAAGAGGTGAGGCCAGGATTTCTTAGAAGTCCCCATGAATTATACAGATTCTTTTTTTTTTAATTATTTTTTTTAACATTTATTTATTTTTGAGACAGAGCATGAACGGGGGAGGGTCAGAGAGAGAGGGAAACACAGAATCTGAAACAGGCTCCAGGCTCTGAGCAGTCAGTACAGAGCCCGATGTGGGGCTTGAACTCATGGACCGCGAGATTGTGACCTGAGCTGAAGTCGGACGCTTAACCGACTGAGCCACCCAGGCGCCCCTACAGATTCTTAATTAGCTCAGTCATATAGGTTTCCAATCCATGGCACGTTAAAAACAGTTTATCAAAAGGAGTTATGGTAACAACACTACCACAAGGTGCAAGATGCAAGTACTGATGGAAATAAGACTATAAGCACAGAAGAGTAAAAGAAATGAAAACTGTTCTTTGAGTTGCAGTAGTCTCACTAGTAAGTAGTAGCTTAGTAAATGTTACAAGTGATACCAGCTACTCTCTAATCTGGGCAGAATAAGCATAGTGATACTCTTACATAAGACTAAAGATGGAGGGAAGGATGAGAAGTGTTCTTCTAGTCCTGTCTAGACTAGACGTAGGTAGAATCACAGAAATTTCTTTTCCTGTGGACTGAGTCATAAAGGGGAATAAGATAATTCCCTATTTTCATGTTGACACATTATATACAATTTTTAAAAAGAGCAATAAAATCAAAGAAAGCTCCAAGAGTGTACAATCTTACTCACTGTTGCATCCTCAGAATTCATTGCAACATCTGATATTTAGTAAGTAATTGATTAAGTGGATGAAACAAAGCTGAAAAGTAATGGTCAATTAGAAACTAAGTTATAATCCATCTTTGACAAATTGGTAGAAAAACATGTTTTTATAGATGATGTTTAAGAAAATATATCTATTAAATGAAAGCAAGTATGTTTGCCTGCATTTTGTCTGTGTTCCAGAGATGTTTAGACCAATGTGGATACTGCTGTTCAGTAAGATGCTGTATTCTTAGTAGAAAATCTTTAATGATGGAGCTGCCGGTTAACCCAGGTTATTATACAATCTGTATAACTGGATTTTGCACTCCAGTTCTTTTGAAGATGGTTCTGGTTTTTAGTAGAACATAATTAATTGCTGCATTTTAGTAAACCCTTGAGTACCTTTAGCTATACTTTTGACATACATTTTAAAAAATGAAATGTAATGTTTATATTTTGTAGAAAATGGTTCTCTCTACATAGTGATGGATTACTGTGAAGGAGGCGATCTGTTTAAACGAATTAATGCTCAGAAAGGCATTTTGTTTCAAGAGGATCAGGTGAGTTAGCATGTAGGAGATTGACTCTTACTCCTGATTATTGAGAAGCAATTCGAAGTTTATTTATATGTGTATTTATTTGTAAGTACAAATGCTTAATTGTAATTATTAGGACAGTTTTGTATCGAAATTCTAATATCTCAGTCACATTTCTGTTCTAGTTTCTATTAGTTCCCTATCTGTTCTAATTAGTTTCTATTAGTTCCCCATCTCATTTCTTGTCTATAATATTATTATTATATTTGTAATATATTTATATCCTTTGCGTGTGTGTGTATAAATGCATATATTTATGTATATAACTTAATTATTCATTATGACTAATTATTTTATATTCTGTCAATTTGGCTTACTGCTGCCAGACCATATTTTCCTACAATGTGGCTTTCCTAGGTAATTCTAGCTCTGGAGGCCTTGCATTGGCAACTACGTTAAATCTAATATCTGTTTTGACCTTAGAGATCTCTAAAATATGACGCTATCCTACCTGAGCAGTCTTTTTTTTTTTTGTTTTCCTAATGTTTATTCATTTTTGAGAGACAAAGCCTAAGTGGGTAAGGAGCAGAGAGAGAGGGAGACACAGAATTGGAAGCAGGCTCCAGGTTCTGAGCTGTCAGCACAGAGCCCGACATGGGGCTCAAATTCACAAACTGTGAGATCATGACCTGAGGGGAAATCAGATGCTTAACTGACTGAGCCATCCAGGCACCCCATCTAATTTTTTTTTTTTAGTATTCTCTAATATGCACCCCTTCTCATTTAACAAATATTTATTGATCATTCCCTGTTTGGCACTATTTGTGTTAAGGACACATGTTTATACATCTCATTTTTCCTGTGTATTTATTATTTCTTTTATTTTGGTAATACTTTCTTGCCAACTCTCTATTATTAATATTCTACCTTTTTTTTAATTACAGTTCAGCTTAAGTCCCAGCCTTTCCTTTGATTTTCCACAAGCACTCTAATCTGTGATCTTTTCCTTCTCTAAATTTCTATTGCAGTTCTCATTATCACCCATTCTTAATTTTTATTATGTGCTTTTACAAAAGGGAATGGGGAGAGCCATGTGCTAGGAATGTTATATTTTTTGTCTCTTTTAAACTTTATAATCCCCCATGAATTAATGTAGTTTAATTAATAGATAAGAAATCTAACACGTTAAGTAGCTTGTCCCAAATTGTATAGTTAGTGTTTGAACTTACTAGTGTCTAACTAGTTTATTAAATATTTGTTTACAGGCTTAAATTGTAAAATTATTAAAAGGTTCAGAAATGGAAATAATTCTTTGCCCACTGTTCCATCCCTGAAGATTACTACGTTTTTAGGTGTCTTTTTCCAAATTTTCTTTTTCATACTTGCACATGTACATATATACATCAAGACACAGATATTCAGACATGGAATATTATACATTGCATACTCTATCTTGCTTTTGTCACTTAACAATTACCTTGAGTACCCAACTTATAAACTTATAAATAGAACAAACTGCTGGTTGCCAGCAGTGGCAGGAGTGGCAAGGGGAGGGATGTTTGGCAAGATGGGTAAAAAGCAGTGGGTGATAGGGGCTTCCAGTTGTAGAATGAATAAGTTACTGCAATAAAAGGCACAGCATGAGGAATAGAGTCAGTGATATTGTAATAGCAATGTATAGAGATAGATGATAGCTACGTTTGTAAACATACAAACTTATCAAATCACTGTGTTGTACACCTGAAGCTAATGCAACAGCGTGTATCAACTATACTCAAATTAAAAAAAATATTTAGAAAGCAAGGGAAATGTTATTTATAATACAAGGGAAAAAATACAGGCTGTGTTAAAAAATTATCTTGATTATTGTCACATGTTTGTCCATGTTGATCAATTATATTTGTTTTAATAGCTACATTATATCCCATTCCAGCAAAGCCTATGCTTTTTTGTTTCTTTAGGCAGCTATTTCAGTATCTGTAATGAATGTCTCTCTGTATTTTTTCAAAGTGGATATCATGGTCTTATATTTTTAATTTTTTAATTTTAATTTTTTAAAATTTATTTATTGTTTAATTTACGTCAACATTAGTTAGCATATAGTGCAACAATGATTTCAGGAGTAGATTCCTTAAGCCCCTTATCCATTTAGCCCATCTCTCCCTCCCACAAGCCCTCCAGCAACCCTCTGTTCTGTATATTTAAGAGTCTCTTATGTTTTGTCCCCCTCCATGTTTCTGTATTATTTTTACTTCCCTTCCCTTATGTTCATCTGTTTAGTATCTTAAATTCCTCATATGACTGAAGTCATTTATTTGTCTTTCTTTGCCTTCACTTAGCCCCTAGTTCCATCCTAGTACCCTCTAGTTCCATCCACGTAGTTGCAAGTGGCAAGATTCCATTCTTTTTGATTGCTGTGTAATACTCCATTGTGTGTGTGTGTGTGTACACCACATAATCTTTATCCATTCATCTGTCGATGGACATTTGGGCTCTTTCCATACTTTGGCTATTGTTGATAGCGATGCTATAAACATTGGGATGCATGTGCCCCTTTGAAACAGCACACCTGTATCCCTTGGGTTAATACCTAGTAGTGTAGTTTCTGAGTCGTAGGGTGGTTCTATGTTTAGTTTTTTGAGGAGCCTCCATACTGTTTTCCAGAGTGACTGCACCAGTTTGCATTCTCACCAGCAGTGCAAAAGAGATCCTCTTTCTCTGCATCCTCACCAACATCTGTTGTTGCCTGAGTTGTTAATGTTAGCCATTCTGACAGGTGTAAGGTGGGATCTCATTGTGGTTTTGATAAGTATTTCCCTGATGATGAATGATGCTGAGCATTTTTTCATGCATCTGTTGGCCATCTAGATGTCTTCTTTAGAGAAGTGTCTATTCATATCCTTTGCCCATATCTACACTGAATTATTTGTTTTTTGGGTGTTGACTTTGATAAGTTCTTTTACATTTTGGGTACCAACCCATTATCTCATATGTCATTTGCAGATATCTTCTCCCATTCTGTTGGTTGCCTTTTAGTTTTGCTGACTGTTTCCTTCACTATGCAGAAGCTTTTTATTTTGATGAGGTCCCAATGGTTCATTTTTGCTTCTGTTTCCCTTGCCTCTGGATATGTGTTGAGTAAGATGTTGCTGCGGCCAAGATCAAAGAAGTTTTTGCCTGCTTTCTCGTCGAGAATTTTGATGGCTTCCTATCTTACATTTAGGTCTTTCATCCATTTTGAGTGTCTTTTTGTGTATGGTGTGAGGAAGTGGTCCAGGTTCATTCTTCTGCATGTTGCTGTCCAGTTTTCCCAGCACGATTTGCTGAAGAGACTGTCCTTATTCCATTGGATATTCTTTCCTGCTTTGTCAAAGATTAGTTGGCCATATGTTTGTGGGTCCATTTCTGGGTTCTCTATTCTGTTCCATTGATCTGAGTGTCTGTTCTTGTGCCAGTACCATACTGTCTTGATGATTACAGTTTTGTAATATGTCTTGAAGTCTGGGATTGTGATGCCTCCTGCTTTGGTTTTCTTTTTCAAGATTGCTTTGGCTATTCAGGGTCTTTTCCGGTTCCATACAAATTTAGGATTGTTTGTTCTGGCTCTGTGAAAAATGCTAGTGTTACTTTGATAGGGATTGCATTGAATTCATAGATTGCTTTGGTTAGTGTCGACATTTTAACAATATTCTTCCAATCTAGGAGCATGGAATGTTTTTCCATTTTTGTGTGTGTGTGTCTTTTTCAGTTTCTTTCATTAGCTTTCTGTAGTTTTCAGTGTATAGATTTTTCACCTCTTTGGTTATGTTTATTCCTAGGTATTTTATGGTTTTTGGTGCAATTGTAAATGGGATTGATTTCTTGATTTCTCTTTCTGTTTTTTCATTATTGGTGTATAAGAATGCAACTAATTTCTTTGAATTGATTTTATATCCTGCGACTTTGCTGAATTCATGGATCAGTTCTAACAGATTTTTGGTAGAATATTTGGGGTTTTCCATATAGAGTATCATTTCATCTGCAAAGAGTGAAAGTTTGACTTCCTCCTGGCCGATTTGGATGCCTTTAATTCCTTTGTGTTGTCTGATTGCTGAGGCTAAGGCTTCCAATACCATGTTGAATAACAGTGGTGAGAGTGGACATCCCTGTCATGTTCCTGACCTTGGGGGGTAAGCTCTCAGTTTTTCCCCATTGAGGATGATATTAGCAGTGGGTCTTTCATATATGGCTTTTATGATCTTGAGGTATGCTCCTTCTATCCCTACTTTCTTGAGGGTTTTTATCAAGAAAGGATGCTGTATTTTGTCAAATGCTTTCTCTGCACGTTGTCTTGTATTTTTAAATGCGTACCTGTTGTGTGATACCTCATTTAGTTCTGTTTTTCCCCTAGTACTGTTTCTGATCCATTTGTTTTGCTATCTGTGCATTTGTTGCTTCTACCTGCTATGTAATGCTCCATGGTATTCGCTCAACTCTACACGTATTTTTACTGCATCATGCACCCTTAATTAATGTAGTCGGAATAATTTCACATTAGAATTATTTCTTCAACAAGGTTGTAATTTACTGTAAAACAGAGATCACAGTTTTCACTAATGTCCTCTCAGGGTACTTAGGAAAGCTGTGTCTATAAATTGGCACAACTAATCATTTGTTTGATAATACCATGTAGATGGGAACTTATGGTTTGTTGGCAGTAACTTGAAAATATGATCAGGTGGGATCTTGGGTTGTATTTTATTTAAGTACTATTAAATAAGGTAATGTCCTGTTTCTTACTTTACTTATCTCCTGTTTCCACAGTTAAGTGTACTAAATAGGGCACAGAACTTGGAGTAAGAAAACTTGGGTTTCAGTCATTGTTCTACTTACCAGCTTGGTAATTGTTATGTTAACAAATGACTTAACTGTTTTGAGTTTATTTCCTCATTCATTAATAGGGATGTTCATTCCACATAGCCAACTTCACTGTTGTGGTGAAGTCAAATAGTAATGTATGTTAATGTATAGAGTGCTATTTTTTTTTATTAGAATTGTACCTAATACATTCCATTGCTTGTGCTCATTTTTATTCATTTGTCTTTACTGAACTTTAAAATGCTTGCTATTATGTTTTGTAACATTCTATAAAATACATTGATAGTCTGTGGATTTGGTTCTGGACTTGGATAAATGTTCTTAGTACATAATGATGTATGTGTGTGTACTACATATTATGCATCTTGTCATCCTAGAAATTATTATGGAGGTCTACTCTGTATTTTTGTCCATCTCTGAAATTATTACATAATAAACAAGAATTTTGCAAGTCTTTTTTTTTTTAATTAATAGCATTTTTCTACCCTTCAGAATGATGTTTTGTTAGCACAAATAAGAACATTATATATTTTAGCCTGTTTGAAATGGGAATTAGTTAAACGGAAACATCTTACTCCTACTACATCCTGCCACACCCTGGGCCTTGAAGCATAAAAACATAGGGGCCAGAGTCCATGTTTTGTTTTAGACTGCAGGGTGGCTTGAGTCTGAGATGGTTTTGTTCATTTCTAGATTGGAAGTAGGAAGAGAAAGGCCTGTCTAACAAAATGATTTAGACTGGAAGTCTGATTAATTAATTATAGTAACCAATACTAGAATAAAATTTTCTATAGGGATATTTAATAAGGGCTTGATGAATATTTTCCTTAAGTGTAAATCTGGATAACAAAGTCATTGGCAAATGTCTAGAACTTTCCCATTTTCTGAAATATTTGTTTAATAATAATTTCCTATACAAATTTAACCCAGGAAAGGCTGAGCTTCTTTTTGATTTGGCAAGTCTTACCATGCTGCTCTTACAACAATGTTGAGCTAATTAATATATTGATAGTGTATTTACTAATAGTAGTGTATGCACCTGAAAAATAATATATGGTTACCTATTTAATCAAAGGACAAAATATTTTAAAGTAAATATAGATGGGGAGGATTCTGGGAAGATGGTGGAGTAGGAAGCAGGAGGAATCTCTCTCCCCACCTACACAACAATTACAGTGGCAGAATCTATCCTGTGAAACTATTTTGGATCTCTGGAGTCTATTGTAGGCATGCAACCTCTAGGTGAAAGCTTAAATAATAAATTTTGTTTATTTTCAGTTAATTTTAGGTCTTAGCTAGGTAACAGTGGCTGCCACCCATTTCGCACCTCTCAGCACTCAGGCATTCAGCCCTGCATACTTTCCAGAAGCAGTGTGAATACACCTTGTGGGAACCAGGGTGAGCAAAAGGTCCATGTCCTCCAAATGTCAGGGATCTGTGCTCTGATTATTTATTATTATTATCATTATTATTTTATTTTAATGAGAGAGAGAGAGACTGCACAAGCGGGGAAAGAGGCGGAGGGAGACAGAGAAAGAATCTTAAGCAGGTTCCATACTCAGTGCATAGCCTGACGTGGGGTTCAGTCCCATGACCCTGGATCATGAACAGAGCCTAAATCAAAAGTTGGACACTCAGCTGACTGAGCTACCCAGGCACCCCTGTTCTCTGATTGTTATTTGCAATTTCTGATCTTGGAGGTGCAGACAAGGAGGTGGACAGCCATTGTTGTACCTCCCCCCTGATTGAAAGCCCCACTCTTTCATGCTGAGGTGACTTCCATAGTATTTAAAGGGCTGGTGTCCCCACCCCCTTTTTCCCATCTTCATTTCTCTTTTTTCCCCTTTAAGGAAACATGGAAGTACTTAATTCTTTTCAATGGCTGTGTATCTAGTACAGTGATATCACAATATATTTAAATGTGTATTTAGGTGTTTATATTTTTTTGCTTTGATGAACATTGCTGGGATAAACATCCTTTTACACATCCTTTTGTATTTGTGATACTGTATCTGTAGGACAAATTTGAAATTCCAATTGCTCTTTCAAATGGTATGTGAATTTAAAATTTTTACATACTTTTCCAAATGACTATAATTAACTTTCTCACAAACAAGGTATGCAAAGACTTATTTCCTCACATTCTGGCCAACCTTGTGTGTTATTTTATTTTTCTCAAGTTACAAAAGTGTCTTGTTTTATTTAGTATTATTAAAAAAATTTTTTATTAGTATTTTGTGTGTACATTTATTGGCTTATTTTTTCTCCATCATTTGCTTTTCTAGTCTTTTCTCCACTTCTTATTTTGACTGCCAGTATTTTTCTTAGTGATTTGGATGAACTTTTGCATATTACAGAATTAGCAATCTATCAATTATGTTGCAAGTATTTTCTTAAATAATTATTATACTCGATTATATATTTTGCCCTGCAGATGTTTTAAATTTTATATAGTGAACATGGTCAGTCTTTATTCTTGTAACTTATGGGTTTTAAGTCAGTTTTGAAAGTCCTTCAGTCAAAGATTATAGAAAATCAACCTCTATTTTCTTTTACCATCTTATAGTTTAATTTTTGCCTGTTTAAAAAAGCCATCTACTTGGAATTCTTTTGGTGTTAGGAACGAGATAGAAATTAAGCCCTTGTACTTTTAAGTAGCCAACTTCAGAGAGTATGTTTATATATGGTGAATGTGGAAAGAGATAAAACTCAGCTATGTCTTCCAAATTTCTAGCCTGATATTTTTCCCCTCGTGATTTTTATTTATGGAGAAAAAAGATGTATTTAAATATTAAGTCATTTACCCTCATAGTATTTTCATTTTTCACTCTTTTCTGGAAGTTTCTTTCTATATTCTGATTTATAAGAGATGCTTCAGTAGCAGTCTCTTACATTTTAAAGTCAGTATGGACCCTTGCACATAATATATCAGCTTGAATATCTACTTAATGTTAGTGACATTAATTACAGTAAAGTTAAAAATTGTAGACTAAGTTTCTTTTTTTAAGGACTTAGTTCCCTTCAACCCCAGATATTCCTGAATGCTTTTTTTTGGTTAAGAAAAGAATACTGTGAGATGTAAATTTTAAAAGAAATGACAAATCTGATTTTCCCTCTTAGATTTTGGATTGGTTTGTGCAGATATGTTTGGCCTTGAAACATGTACATGATCGAAAAATTCTTCATCGAGACATAAAGTCACAGGTATGATTATTCTGTCACTAATAACTTCTAAACGGATATGGACTTGGAGCCAGTGTTGTCATAGGCTAAAATTTTTGAAACTGATCCAGTCTGCATCGGATTATCGGTTCTCTCTTCACTGTTCTCCCTTCACTATAATACTAGATATCCTCCTTATATGCCTTCTGTTTTATAGCTCCTGCCTCCTTCCTATATCCTCCTTCTGGGTTTACTCTCATAATGATGGGAAAAAAACCAAAAAATAAATATGTGGAAGGTATATTTTGGGGGGATATTTTATTCCTGAAGATGACTTTTTTCCATTCTCTTACTTTAATGATAATTTGGATATAAACTTCTAGGCTGGAAATTTGTTTTCCTAAAGAACTTTGAAGATATTGCTCATTTGTCTCTTGGTCTCTAGTGTTGCTATTTAGGAATTTAGTCAGTGGTTTCTTACCCTGTTTTTTCTCTTTGGATGACTATACGATATTCTGTATGTCCCCATTGTTCTGAAATTTCATAGGGTTGTGCATTAGTGAAATTCAGTTTTTATTATGTTGTGTAGTTGAGAATGTATATTCACCTAGAAATGTTCTGCAAAATGTTTAGCAGAATTTTTTCAGATATTATTTCTCTATCATTACCTTCATGGTCTTCTGAATTATGTTTCTAGACCTATGTTGTAGCTTCTTAATCTAGCCCTTCCAAGTACCTTACTTGTTCTTTCACATTTTATTTCTTTGTCTCTCAGTTGCCTTCTAGGTGAATTTCTCAGCCTACTTTCAAGTTACCCAAATCCTTTTTTAATTTTGTCTAAACTGATACATATCTATTTACTTTTTATAATGACTATTTTTTTTCTCCAAGATTTCTAAATGGTTTTTCATATACCTCTGTTCTTAATCTGATTGGTTTTTATTTCATAATGTCTTGTTCTTTTTAAACGGATTTCTTTCATTTATCTCTTTGCAATTTTCTTTCTTTTTGTTTTTTAAAGATTTTATTTTTAAGTAATCTCTATACCCAACATGGGGCTCAAACTTACAACCCTAAGATCAAGAGTCACGTGCCCTAATGACTGAGCTATCCAGGCACCCCTCTCTTAGCTAAACATACTTATTTTAAAGTTTTTGTCACTTTTATAGAATTAATTCTGTCTGGAGTGAATTCTTGTTCTGATTATTTTATTGGCTTTTTTTTTTGGAAACTCTTTGTGAGAGATGTTTTGTCCCCATAGCTCACTCATCTGTGCATAGAGTTTCTTTCATGGATGCCCCACTGGGCTTTCTCAGTCCTCAGACTAGGTAGATCAGAGGGTATTTGTCTCCTGGTGTCAAGGCCATGTGTTTGTCTTACCTTCTTACACCTGTAGCCTCTTGTATAGCCTGATTGCCTCCGGATGTGTAGTAGGAAGAGAAGGATCTGTGATGGGAGCTTCATACCTCATCCTTCCCGTCCCCCAACTCTCTGCCACCTAATCCCAATTTCACCCCATTTTACTCCATCCCCCTCATCCCTGCTTTGTGTCATCTTTGACTGTGAACATGTGTCTGAGTCAAGTCTCCTAAATGATGTGGAGTTTAATTTATGTGCCACAAACTCCTGCCTTTACGGTTTGATAGAGCATTGGGGTTATATATTTATGGGGTTATATATTACCCAAATTAATTGGGTAAATTATTGGAAAATTTTAAGATTCTTTTGTTATATTTAGGCTAATTGGAATTTTTAGGCATTTTTTTTTTTTTAGTGGGGGAGTCTGGGTTCATTTATTTGAAGTTATATTGAGATATATTTCAAATACCTTAATATTCACCCACTGGAAATGTATTGTTCAGTGATTTTTAGTATATTCACAGAGTTTTTGAAACCATTACCATTCTCTAATTCTAGAACATTTTTTTATAACTTCAAAAAGAAACCCTGTACCATTAGCAATCGCTTTCCATTCCCTCTCTACCTAGACTCTGGAAACCACTAATTTACTTTCTTTCTCAATGGATTTGCCTGTTTCTGGACATTTTATATAAATGGAATCATAATATGTGACTTTGTGTATTGTAAGTGGGTTGTCTTTTGTTGCTAATGAATTGTAAGAGTTCTTTATTCTGGATACATGATTTGCAAATATTTTCTCCAGTTGTGTGGGTTGTCTGTTCATTTTTGATATAGTGTTCTTTGAACAAAAGTTTTTAATTTTGGTGAAGTCCACTTTATATTCTCTTCTTTGCTTGTGCTTTTGGTGTTATATTTAAGAAACCATTGCCCAACCCAATAACACAAAGACATACTCCCATATATTCCTCTAGCAGTCGTATAGTTTCAGTTCTTATATTTAGGAATCCATTTTGAGTTAATTTTTGTGTATGGTATAAGGACCTACATTCATTCTTTTGTATGTGGATATCCAGTTATTCCAGCTTTTTAAAAAACGTTTGTTTATGGGGCGCCTGGTTGGTGGCTCAGTTGGTTGTGTCCGACTTCGGCTCAGATCATGATCTCACGGTTCATGAGTTCAAGCCCTGCGTTGGGCTTTGTGCTGACAGCTCAGAGCCTGGAGCCTGTTTCGGATTCTGTGTGTGTCTCTCTCTCCTTCAAAAATAAACACTAAAAAAATTCAAAAAAATGTTTATTTTTTTTTTTTTTAATTTTTGTTTCAACATTTATTTATTTTTGGGACAGAGAGAGACAGAGCATGAACGGGGGAGGGGCAGAGAGAGAGGGAGACACAGAATTGGAAACAGGCTCCAGGCTCTGAGCCATCAGCCCAGAGCCCGACGCGGGGCTCGAACTCACGGACCGCGAGATCGTGACCTGGCTGAAGTCGGACGCTTAACCGACTGCGCCACCCAGGCGCCCCAAAAAAATGTTTATTTTTGAGAGAGAGAGCGAGCATGTGCGCGCAGGGGAGGGGCAGAGAGAGGGAGATAGAGGATCTGAGTGGGCTTCCATGCTGATAGCAGAGAGCCCATTGTGGGGCTCAAACTCACAAACCATGAGATCATGACGTGAGCTGAATTTGGATGCTTAACCGACTGAGCCACCCAGGCACCTCCCAGCTTTTTTTAAACTAGATTTGTTTTTGTGAAAAGAGTTGTCAGGACTGGACTGTAACAATATTTCTGGCTTTTTATATCTCTTAAACAGAACATATTTTTAACCAAAGATGGGACAATACAACTTGGAGATTTTGGAATCGCTAGAGTACTTAATAGGTAACATACTAATTTTAAACTTTGTTTTGATAAAATGTCCATGGTGGTGTATATGTTTTCATTTATAATATATTTTAGTATCTTAAGCTTCTCCAGTAATTTTTTTTTTTGTCGTAGTACTGTGGAACTGGCTCGAACTTGCATAGGGACCCCATACTACTTGTCACCTGAAATCTGTGAAAACAAACCTTACAATAATAAAAGGTATTTAAAATGATATTCATTACATGATATATTCCCTTTAAATCTTTCTCTTGTGCTGTATTTACTGACCTCAGGATATTATTGCAAAATCATTAATGCTTATAAAAATATATATGTAAGTATATATGTATATACATACACACACACACGCGTACACCCATTTTTTTACTATACAATGAGGGGGGATTGCAAATAAGTTATTTCATTGTCTTTCTAAAGGAACTATAGAAAGTGTCACCTTATTGTTTAAGTTATAATTGGAAATAGAGTATTTACTTTGGTCTTTGTAATAGCACTTCCTATTGAAATATCTAATAGTTAATATTTATTGAACAAATTATATGCCCGGCACTGGTTTGAATGCTTTCTATGTATTGACTCCTTTACTCTTCACAATAATCTAGTGAGTTGTAAGCATTAATTATTCCTCCTTTTCCTTGTAAGGAAGCCAAATGCAGAGAGAGAGAGGGAAAGCAACTTGCAAGTCCCAGGCATCTGGCTCCCAAGCCCAAATCCCTAATCATTGAGTTGTACTATGGCTAACAGATTGTAGAACATGTGACTGGGATGAAGAATTCTGCTGCTGAATTCTATTTACCATTTATTTTCTTTCTAACTGAAATATACTAGCCAAGAAATATTGGTCTTAAATTTGAAAGCAGGGGTACTTGGGTGGCTCAGTCACTTAAGTGACTGATTTTGGCTTAGGACATGATTTCGTGGTTCATGAGTTTGAGCCTGGGTTCGGGCTCTGCACTGACAGAAATAGCATTAAAATCTAAAATTACTTAAGCTCAGGGCACGGCTCAGTTGGTTAAGCATCCAACTTCTGATTTTGGCTCAGGTCACGATGTCACAGTTCGTGAGTTCAGGTCCTGCTTTGAGTTCCATGCTTGTTTGTGTGCATGCATGCTCTTTCTCTCTCAAAATAATAAGTAAATAAACTAAAAAAAACTTTGAAAGCACTCACAGAAGTTAAAAGGAAGAAAGCGATAGCTCCTTTTTTGGAGTGGGAAGGAACCTATGTTTGAAACCTGAGCACTTGAGACTGAGAACATTAATGTATTTTTTAAATGAATTTAAATTACAATAATCAGTCTAGTTCATGGAAAGTATTATTTAGTGTATATTCTTAATGATACTAGTATTTTCTTTGAGCTAAAGTAATTTTTTTAAGTTTATGTATTTATTTTGAGAGAGAGGGAGTGAGGGAGGGGCAGAGAGTAGGGGAGAGAGAGAATCCCAAACAGGCTCCTCTGCTCTCAGCATGGAGCCCAAAGCAGGGCTTGAACTCATGAACTGTGACATCATGACCTGAGCCAAAATGAGAAGCTGGATACTTAACCAGCTGACCCACGCATGTGCCCTGAAGTGATTTTAAACTTTAATGCTATTTCTGTATCTTATGAATAAGTCAACTGTGAAAAATATCAGTCTTTATCTTTAAATTAGGAATGTATTTAATCCTTTGGTGAATTAAAAAAAAATTTTTTTTAAACACTTTATTTATTTTTGAGAGACAGAGTGTGAGCGTGGGAATGGGAGAGAGAGAGAGACAGAGACACAGAATCTGAAGCAGGCTCCAGGCTCTGAGCACAGAGCACTGTCAGCACAGAGCCCGACACTGGGCTTGAACCCACCAACCATGAGATCATGACCCGAGCTGAAGTCAGAGGCTTAACCGACTGAGCCACCCGGGCGCCCTGAGAATTTTTTATTTTATTTATTTTTGAGACAGAGAGAGGCAGAGCATGAGCAGGGGAGGGGCAGAGAGAGAAGGAGACACAGAATCTGAAGTAGGCTCCAGGTTCTGAGCTGTTAGCACAGAGCGTGCCGCGGGGGCTTGAACTCATGGAGTGAGATCATGACCTGAGCTGAAGTCGGATGCTTAACCGACTGAGCCACCCAGGCGCCTGAGAATTTTTTATTTTAATGTTTATTTTTATTTTTGAGAGAGAGAGAGTGACCAAGTGTGAGCAGGGGAGGGGCAAGAGGGAGAATCTGAAGCAGGCTTCAGACTCCCAGCTGCAGCACAGAGCCCGACGCAGGCTCCAACTCAGGGTACCGTGAGATCATGACTTGAGCTGAAGTTGGACACTTAACCGACTAAGCCACCCAGGCACCCCTGAGTATTTTCTATAAAACTAATTTTGTGGGGAAAATAGTTTAAAAATGTCATGGATGAGCATTGTCAGTATACTTTAAAATTCATATTTTTCTAAATATGTTTTAAAGCATTTTTAAAATAGGATCATTAGTGTAATGGTTTTGATTATACATGTTACATGTACTAACATGTACAAGTTACTAAATGGCTTAATTACTATTCACATTTTTTTGCTAGTTGATTTTGAAACTAAATAAATTTTGGGGGTTACAGATTTATATTTGTAGCTTTTTGTGAGTTTAGTTAAAGGTAACTTCGGGATTTCAGTATTGGGTTTTCTTTTTTTCCAATAAGTTCAGCTTTCAGGAGTAGTGGTTTTTGTTTTTATTGACTACTAAGGGCAACTGTTGCTCTGAACTATGAGATTTTTATTTTTTCTTTTTAAAAATGGAAGGTAGCATTTATTTAATTATAAAAATATGTATAAAAGAGAGGAAGAAACTATAAAGGAGACATTATAACTAAGTCCTTAAGTTAAGATTAAGTAAATATATTTACCTTATATAATATTTCAGTTGGCTGTCCTATGTTTCAGATAAATTTGAGTAAATTAATATTTTCTTGTTTATCATGAAAACAGTATTTTGCTTTTATAAGATATAGATTTTTAATTTTATTATTTTTAAAACATGTTTATTTTGAGAAAGAGCACACACATGCATCTGGAGGTAGGGCAGGAGAGAGGGAAAAAGAGAATCCCGAGTAGGTCCTGTATTGTCAGCGTTATCCTGATGTGGGGTGGGGCCCGATCCCATGAACCTCGAAATCATGACTTGGGATGAAATCAAGAGTCGGATGCCCAACTGAGCCTCCCAGGTGCCCCTTATATTTTTTTAAATCATGGTATTCATAAATAATTGAATAAAATAACTAGAATATTCATGAAATTTACTGATTTTGTTCTTTTAAATATTACATTTCTTTAATAAAACTTTAAAATAATTGCTTGGGCAACTGCTTCTTCTAATCTGGGATAGCTACTTTTATCATTTGGATATGGTTGAAATTTTGAGTTTTAAAGGATATATTTTATGGAACATATATTTTTGGAAAGCATTTTCATTTTGCTTTTGTTTCCTTTAAATAAAAAAAAATTTAAACTCTGATACTTAGAGAAAATTTCTCATTTTTCCCTTTTCTAGTGACATTTGGGCTCTGGGGTGTGTCCTGTACGAAATGTGCACACTTAAACATGCAGTAAGTAGAAGTTTCTGAAATATTTTAAAAATTATGTCCTGACATACCTATAATATTTCTATATTTTAAAAATCATATGCCATCTTTCAGGGGGCCCACTTGTACTGGAAATTCTTCTCTGTCAGTTTTTAAATTTCTCATCTTTCAAGTGTAAATTTAAATAGATTTTCCTTTAATATATACATATATTACATATGTATGTTATATATTTATTATTATAATAGGTATATCATACTTTTTTTTACAGGAAATTATTCCTAATGAGAAAAACAAATTTGCTGTCTTTTTAATGTTACATTCATATATGAATTTGGTATTTTAGCTTATTTATTTCATCTTGGTGATTTCTCTCAAAACACCCAAATTATTTGAGTTTGGAATTGAAATTGAAGAACAATTTTTTACCATATTCATTGAGGGATTTTATCAATTCAAATGCTCTTTAATTAAAATTTTTATTTTTTAGACTTTGTTGAGATGGCACATAATACTCCCAAAAGGGGGAGTTTTTGTCTTAAATAAGTTGAGTTTTAGCCACTTTCCATTTCAAAATTTTCCTCTTTAAAAATGCTCCCCCCATTAAACAGTAATGTATTTTCATTACAGAAAACTTAAGAAAATAGATAAAAATAGAAAGAAGTGAATGAATATCAAAAGCAGTTCCTCGGGGCGCCTGGGTGGCGCAGTCGGTTAAGCGTCCGACTTCAGCCAGGTCACGATCTCGCGGTCCGGGAGTTCGAGCCCCGCGTCGGGCTCTGGGCTGATGGCTCGGAGCCTGGAGTCTGTTTCCGATTCTGTGTCTCCCTCTCTCTCTGCCCCTCCCCCGTTCATGCTCTGTCTCGCTCTGTCCCAAAAATAAATAAAAAACGTTGAAAAAAAAAAAATTAAAAAAAAAAAAAAAAAAAAAAAAAAAAAAAAAAAAAAAAAAAAAGCAGTTCCTCTAATTGGTAATAAGTACTTGTAATATTTTGTTGTTTCCTTCCAGGCTTTCTTCTACGTTAATTTTTAAAAGGATTTTTTTCTCTCTGTCTAAAGTGTGATTATATTGTATAAGCAGTTTTATAGCCTTGTTTGTATTTCCTGATATTATTTGGGGGGTTTTTTGTTGTTGTGTTTTTTAATGATTGCACACTCTTCTACTGTATTGTCTTAGCTGTTATTTTTCTTTCTCAAGGTAAAAAAGCATAGGCTGCCAAAGTGATGTGGAATGGTAGTTATCAGATCTGTATTTGAAAGAATTGGTCAGTTTTTCTGACATAACAGTCATTTTAGGTCTAACTCAGTGCATTTTCTTTCATTTTTCATCTACATTGTTCTGTCACCGTTGCTTCTGTATTTTGGAGCTATTTACACTTAAGTAGACACATGAAGTTAAGTAATTCACTCACCTTTATGAAAAAAGCTTGTCAGTTAAGAGATAAATGAAAATTGATTGTAGGGAAGGAATAATTTATCATTCTGCATTTAGAATTCCTTCTTAGGTACATAGATATTTCTAGATATTTCTAAATTTCTATTTGAATTGTACTCAAATTTTAATAACCTGAATATCATATTGTAATTGTCTAGGAGAATTCAACATTTAACAGAACGTTTTTATACTTGGTATAATTATCAATACCTAATTTATAGCAAGTTTTGTTTTGTTAACGTGTACGTTAAGAACATGTTACAGTGTGTAACTATTCTATACTATTTTAGCAGAGATATCAAAAGCTTAATTTTACTTTGAAAATGAAAATTAAATCTTTAGATTTTAAACTGCCCTCTTTTTTTTTTTTAATTTCAGTTAGAGTTTATAGTGTGTTTACTCTTTTTTTTTAATTTTTTGTTTTTAATGTTTATTATTGAGAGATAGAGCATAGGAGGGGCAGAGACAGGAGAAGACACAGAATCCGAAGCAGGCTCCAGGCTCTGAGCTGTCAGCACAAGAGCCTGACGTGGGGCTCAAACTCACAAACTGTGAGATCATGACCTGAGCTGAAGTGAGATGCTTAACTGACTGAGCCACCCAGGCAACTCTGTTTACTCTTTTTTTTTTTAGTTTAGTTATTTATTTAGAGAGAGACAGAGACAGTGCAGATGGGGAAGGGCAGAGAGATGGAGAGAGACAGTCCCAAGCATGCTGCCAGTGCAGAACCTGATGTGGGGCCTGAACCCACGAAACTACCAGATCATGACCTGAGCCAAAACCAAGAGTCAGATGCTTAACTGACTGACCCACCCAGGGGCCCCTATTGTGTTTACTCTTAAGATATATACTATTCCCATTGATATGGCTTATATTCCTCTTTGGAATATTTGCCACATTGCTGCTTACATGGCTTTTGGAAGTATCACACAGTTCATAATAATGAGCAGTGTTTAAAAGGAAAGTAATTAGTATTTTTATTTATTATATTTTTCTCAGATATTGTCATTTCGTAGTTAATTTCCTTTCCCAGTTACTGCAACAAGACACAGATAGGCAGGTCTTAAATGAAGACTACAAGGTTTGTTTGTTTTTGTCTTTATTATTATTCTTATGTTTTTATAAAATCTTTAATACCTTTATTCCATCTTTCAGTGTGTTGAATAAGTAAAAATTAATCTTTTAACAAGTTATGATGTTTTATGAGGACTATTAGTCTCTTTTAAGTATGTTTGTAAATAACCAAGTGAACTTTGTTCTGAATAACATATGCTAATATATACATATATGTACATATATATTCTGATTAAAATATTTGTAATATAGTTCTGTTCTTTAGGAAAAGAACTATTTCTCATTGTTTATTCCTATTTTCAATTTATGTTTATGTATGTATGTTTATGTATGTATGTTTCATACATGTTTATTTTCTGGATTTTAGTTTGAAGCTGGCAGTATGAAAAACCTGGTACTGAAGATAATATCTGGATCTTTTCCACCTGTGTCTTTACATTATTCTTATGATCTCCGCAATTTACTCTCTCAGTTATTTAAAAGAAATCCTAGGGATAGACCATCAGTCAACTCCATATTGGAGAAAGGTTTTATAGCCAAACGCATTGAAAAGTTTCTCTCACCTCAGGTATGTGTTTTTTGTTTTTGTTTTTACTTTAAAATAGTAAGATTATGGTGCTTAATTAGGACATGGCCTATGTTTTGTGGAGAGCACAGCACAATTATGGAAGATCGAAGTAGCTTTTTCAAATTATCCTGGAGTCACCTTTCTTTCCATTTTCATACAGTTCTTCCCCTTTGTATTTGTTTTCTAGTTGTGAATCTGTGGTAGAGAAAACATTCCTCCTGTGTTCCTCTTACCAGTTAATTTTTACACTTCCAGTCACCAAATGTGTGGTTGTTTCTCCCACACCAAGCAATTCTGCAACATAGCTGGGTGTCCTGAAATTTAGTTCAGTCTGGTGCTGTCTACCTGGAGATGTATATCATCATATCCCACAGATTAAGGGCTCAGTTCCCCAAGACTGCCCTGCTTCTGAAGCCAATGGCAAGTTCACGTTGTCACCTGTGCTTTTGACTGACCAGCTATAAATCAGAGGTTCCCACAACCCCCTCCTCTGGTTTGGTTACTAGAGTGGTTCACAGAATTCAGAGAAATATTTACTTAAGTTTACCAGTTTATTGTAAAGGAATACTAACTATAAAGGATACAGATGAACAGCCAGGTGAAGGGATACATAGGGAAAGGTCTGAAAGTGTCCTGAGTGCAGGAGCTTCTCTTCAGTGAAACAGATGTGTCACCCTGCTGGCATAGTCACCAACACAGAAGCTATCTGAATCCTGTCGTTTAGATTTTTTATGGAGGCTTTATTATGTAGACATGATTGATTAAATCATTGCCCCTTAGTGTTTGATTCAACCTCTAGTCCCTTTCCTCCCCCGGAGAGGAGTAGGAATGAGAGTTCCAACACTCTAATCACGAGGCAGATTTCCCTGGCAATCAGCTTCCATTCTGAGGGGCTTTCTAGATGGCACCTCATTAACATAAATTCTGAAGTGTACTTGAAAGGGGCTTGTTAAGGGATATAGGAGTACTGATGCATAGGGGCACTTGTGCCCCAATGTTTATAGTAGCACTCTCAACAATAGCCAAATTACGGAAAGAGCCTAAATGTCCATCAACTGATGAATGGATAAAGAAATTGTGGTTTAGATACACAATGGAGTACTATATGGCAATGAGAAAGAATGAAATATGGCCCTTTGTAGCAATGTGGACGGAACTGGAGAGTGTTATGCTAAGTGAAATAAGCCATACAGAGAAAGACAGATAACATATGTTTTCACTCTTATGTGGATCCTGAGAAACTTAACAGGAACCCATGGGGGAGGGGAAGGAAAAAGAAAGAAAAAAGAGAGGTTAGAGTGGGAGAGAGCCAAAGCATAAGAGATTCTTAAAAAATGAGAACAAACTGAGGGTTGATGGGGGGTGGGAGGGAGGGAAGGGTGGTGATGGGTATTGAGGAGGGCATCTTTTGGGATGAGCACTGGGTGTTGTATGGAAACCAATTTGACAATAAATTTCATACATTTAAAAAAAAAAAAAAAGAAAGAAAGGGGCTTGTTAGTGGGAATGCAAGCTGGTGCAGGCACTCTGGAAAACAGTATGGAGGTTCCTCAAAAAATAGACTAAAAATAGAACTACCCTTTCTCCTCATTGAAAACTTAGGATATTTTCTTGAAGTAATATGATCAGTGACATTTATATTTGTAAACCAGAAGCCTATGCTTCAGCAAAAAAAAAAAAAAAAAAAAAAAGGAAACTGTATTATATTAAACTCATGAGCCATTCAATGTTTAAGTTCTGTGAACATTCCATGTACTTTCACATTCATGATGTTCTACCATGCTGTTTGCGCTGTAGGATCCTACATGCCTTGTTAACATAAAATCCCCAGTGTGGCATAAAATAAATGTCTCTTGTGTTTGTGGCAGTGTGATGAGGAAAAAAAAAAAAAAGAACTACCCTGTGACCTAGCAATTGCACTACTAGGCATTTATCCAAGGTGTGCTGTTTCGAAGGGACACATGCACCTCCATGTTTATAGCAGCACTATCAACAATAGCCAAAGTATGGACAGAGCCCAAATGTCCATCGATGGATGAATGGATAAATAAGATGTGGTATATATATACAATGGAGTATTACTCGGCAATCAAAAAGAATGAAATCTTGCCATTTGCAACTACGTGGATGGAACTGGGGGGTATTATGCTAAGTGAAATTAGTCAGAGAAAGACAAAAATCATATGACTTCACTCGTATGAGGACTTCAAGAGACAAAATAGGTGAACATAAGGGAAGGGAAATAAAAATAATATAAAAACAGGGAGGAGGACAAAACAGAAGAGACTCATAAATATGGAGACCAAACTGAGGGCTACTGGAGAGGTTGTGGGAGGGGGGATGGGCTAAATGGGTAAGGGGCACTAAGGAATCTACTCCTGACATGATTGTTGCATTATATGCTAACTAATTTGGATTTAGTAAATTTAAAAAAATTAAAAAAAAATGCAGTACAATATTAAAAATAAAAGAAAGGGGCTTGTTAGGCATAACAAAAGACACCTTTATCCTTTTTGGATTTTGATACCTTTATTCTTAACCACTTAGGTACTTTAAGAGTTTTAGGAGCTGTGTGCCAGGAACTGGACACCGAATATTTATTTCTTAATATAAATCACCATATCACAAAATTATCCCTCTGTCTCAGGTTTCTGTTATTGTATTTTCCAATTATTTTATCATGGTACAATGTGCATAACATAAAATGCATCATTGGATGCCCTGTTTAGTGGTATTAAATAGACTTTCACTTTGATTTAGTGCCACCATTCATCTTCACAGCTCTTCACCTTGTAGAACAAACTCATTGCCCAATAACTCCTGTTCCCCTCTTCCACAATTCCTGGCAGCTGCCTGTCTACTCTCTGTCTTCTTGGGTTTCTAGCTGTAAACTTATTATTAAAAAAAAATTTAAATCCAGTATAGTTAACACACACAGTGTTATTATTAATTTTATGTGTATGATATAGCAATTCAATGATTCTGTACAATAGTGCTCATCAAGATGGGTGTACTCTTAATCACTTCACCTATTTCACCCACCCCCACCTACCTCCCTTCTGGTAACCGTCTCTAACTGTAAAATTATTAAACCTTTCTGTGCCTTACTTTACTGACCTGTAAACAATCGGATTATAAACATATCTGCATCATGAGGTGGTTATTTTAAAAAATCTTAATTTTTTTAAAGAATTAAAAAAATGATAATGTTTGTAAACTGCTTACTGTCTAGCATGTAGTAAGTGCTCAATATATTCAATATAAAATATCAATATATTGTTTTATTATACTAATGTAAATATATTAATATCAAGTTATATGATTATATTCTATTTAATAATTCTTGGAAACCGTTCTGTGGGCATTTGTATGTATAATAGATTGTGGACTCATGATTTTTTTCTCTATTACTCACATATAGATGTGTAATAAATACTTATTGAGTTGAACTAAAATTTTAATTTGATGGGATTTGTTAAATATTTATATCAAATCAATTAGCACAGGTTATTAATATAATTTCCTGAAACTGCAATTATTTTATATTAAGTATTCGTATGGCCTATGTTAATTTAAATGACCACTGTTAAACTCTTTTTTTTTAATGCTTATTTATTTGTTTGGGGGGGGTGCATAACTGAGGGAGTGGCAGAGAGAATCCCAAGCAGGCTCCACACTTTCAGGGCAGAACCAGATGGTGGGGCTAGATGTCATGAACTGTGAGATGACCTGAGCTGAATTGAGTGAGATGCTTAACTGACTGAGCCACCCAGGTGCCTGTTAAAATCTTCTGTAAATCACATACCTAGCAAAGTCATAGTTTTATTACATTTTTTTAATTAAAAAAAATTTTAAGTGTTTATTTTAGAGAGAGAGAGAGTGTGTGTGTGCCTGAGAAAGGGAGGAGAAGAGAGAGAGGGAGACAGAGAATCTGAAGCAGGCCCTGCATTGTTAGTGCAAGGCCTGATGTGGGGCTTGAACCCATAAGCTGTGAGATCATGACCTGAGCAGAAGTCAGATGCTCAACCAGCTGAACCACCCAGGCACCCCTTATTGCCTTTTTTTTTTAAATAAGTTTATTTATTTATTTTGAGACAGAGCGAGAGAGGGGCAGAGAAAGAGGGAGAGAGAGAATCCCAAGCAGCCTCCACACTGTGAACACGAGGCTGATGGTGGGGCTCAGACTCACAAACCATGAGATTATGACCCCAGCCAAAACCAAGAGTCGGATGCTTAACCGACTGAGCCACCCAGGCACCCCTAGTTTTATTACTTTTATGTACTCATGAGATAACTATCCATATTCTCTGGCTTAATAGAACATCTGTGTGAACAAATAATTTTCAGAAAACAGGTGTGGATTTAACTATTCCTACAAGGAGAATACATTAGTAATCAAGAAAGCCAGTTAAAATGTGTAGATTGAAGGTTACTTATATAGGATATAGCAAGAATCTCTGAAATGTAGGTGTCTTATAATACTCCTTTGTTATAAATAACATTTTCAAGGATGATTTATGATGCAATATACTATTGCTTTTTGCACCTACTTCATTGAATCTTGCTGCAGTTTCCCCCCACCCCCACCCCACCCCACCCCATCCCAAAACCAGTGGTTAGGACATGCAGTGTCAAGCACTAGAATTCAACTAGCCAGCAATGAAAGAAAATATTCAAGCCTAGTATGTCAAGATTTATAATATGGAAAGAAAAAAAAAAGCAGATTATGATTATTAACAAGTAGAATATTGGATAGTATGTGTTTAGTATATGTATAGCTTCTTGTTGCTATTTAGATATCACTTAGATTTCATTTTTCATGAAAGCTCTTCTTTGATTCCTAAGGTCTCTTTTCTGCTATATATCACTAGTTCAGTATTCTAGTGAGAAAGTTTATAATACATGTTTTATGGCTTAAACTTTGAAACAATTTATGAGCTTTTTTATATGAACTACAATAATATTCTGTAGGGTTTTTTTTTTTTAATCTCTTCTTACTTCTCTATCTACCATCAGCCAAGGTTTAATAGGACTTAATTCTCAATCTTGCACACCCTGGAAGAAGCTTGACAAATCATAGTTAAACTCTACTTCATTAGGAGTATAGGTGCTGTCCAATAGTGCTTTCTGTGATGGGAGTATTTTATATATGCATTGTCCATTATTGTAGCCACCAGCCATATGTGGTTATTGAACAGTTAGGATGTGCCTAGTGTGACCAATGGGTTGAATTTTAAGTTGTATTTATTTAAATTGTTAATCTAAATAACTACATATGGGTGGCAACTATGTTGGATAGCACAGCATAGAGATTTCAGAATCTTCTCGGGTTGTATATGCCACATCTCTTAGTTCATATTGCATTCACACAAAAAAGTAAAACTCACATTCAAGCAGTGAAAGAAACTTGCCCGGTTTGGGGCAAGTTGGAGTTCGTAAGTCACCCATTTTTTTTCTACGAAAAAGGAAGGGACAAAATGCAAATGTTCAGAAGAGAATATATATTTACACAGTTGCTCTGAATTGCCTATGAACCAGACCTTCACTTAATTTAATTTATCTTTTGGTGAAGTGGTTCTCAAGGTTCAGCATACATAAAAAATCATTTGGAAGACATTGGTAGGTCCCATTGCTATAATTTCTATTTTAGTGATTCTGAGGTGGGAGAGCCTGAGGATTTCCACTATTGAATACGTCCCCAGTGGTGCCATTTCTGCCAGTATGAGATTGAAAACTGCTATATGGGAATCCTTAATGGGACAGATGACCATCTCAGTCATGGTTTTTTTGCCTGTTGGAGCTTCTGTTCCACTGCTACTGTGGAACTGTTTTCTCCAGGAGGCCTCATTTCTCTTAAAGAGAAAATTCACTTGCTCTCCCCTACCCCACCCAGTAAGAAACAAAACAGACTGAAAATTGAGTTAAATCTTTGTTGACATCATTGTTTTGCACTTAAAGAGGGAAAAAAAATTAGTGAGAGAAAATGACTTCAGGAAATGTGATTTTTGGTTCTCAAAATATGCTTATGAATGCTAGGGAATAAAGTATTAGAGTATTTTAGTAATAGTAAAAAGACATATATGTTGAATTATGTAAGAATTTTGTAAGAGTGGAAGGGAATTAGCATGAGATGAATTTGGTGAATGGGTTACTTAGGTTTAGTAAGTATAGTTTATCTGATAGCATATTTGTGACTGAAAAAGGGAGAAAATGTAATCTGATTAATGGATAGGTTTCTTGTTTTGGCAACTTAACATCTTTTCTAACTTTTTCTTTGTCCTCTTTCAATCTAAGCTTATAGCAGAAGAATTTTGTCTAAAAACATTTTCCAAGTTTGGAGTGCAGCCTATACCAGGTAAGTGAAATTAATGTGAATCCAAACAGGTATGTTTGCAGTAATTAATACACTGATGCTAATTAGTAATTCTCTCTAATTGTATTAGAGATATACGTAGGTATAATAAGTTGGGATAATTGTAGATAACTTTAATTCAGGGGAAATGCATCTTTAAATTATTTTTGAGAGACGACAATATATAACACTTTCTGATGAATTAATAACAAAATTTCCATTTCTTGTCTGCCTTATTTAATGAAATCTATCTTGAAATTGTCCTTCTTAGCTGCTGTTCTAAGATTGTTGTAGAATGCTGTAAAATGTCTTAGGTGTACATCTTTATGTAATATATTTTTCTTTGAGAAATACTTCATATTCTAAAATTTTTAAAAAGTAAGTTAATATGAAGTTGGGTACCTTACCAGCGATAATTTTCTTTTAAATGTGGCCAACAGCAGCAGAATATTTATAAGAATATTTATAAGTGGGTATGGTTATGTACTATGTGTATGTATATTTGTATGCAAAGGACACTGTATTTCTTCTTCATAGAATGATACCGGAATGGATTTCTAAAGTCAGTGGAAGTTATGTAAGATTTGAAGAGTATATTGTTTTTCAAACATAATGCTTTGTGTGTCTCCATTTTGAGTTTGAGTCAGTTACTAGAAAAAAATACCCTATTATAAAACTGAGCCCATGGAAGCTGGAAGTGGGATGGCAGTGTGTTCTTAGGAAGGCCAGCAATATTTGCCTCTTCCTAAAGACACTTAGACTCATCTTCTCAGGGTGCAGAGACTGTCAGTCCCTGGGAAATCAATTCACTCTAAACAAAATTCACAAGAGACAGACAAACAGCAGAATCAGCATGTCTCTCCTGGAGCTCACGCCTCATGAGAAGTCACATCTTGATCAAAAAGCTTCATTGTCACAAAGACCAAAATATTCCATGTCAGCACATTCTTTCCATGTAGATAAGCCTACATAGGAATTAGAAAGTTAATTTGTTGTAAGAGCAGTTGGATGAATGAAATGTTTAATATCATGAGGCTCAAATAGGAGTTGTATTGCTGATGGGCCTGTAGATACTTTGTGGGCTCCAACTCCCCATATTAAGCTTTATCCTGCTGGTAGCCTTGTCACTGAGCCTGAAAAGTACCACCAAATCAGTGATGTAATTCTCCCTCTTTTCTGGGTGTGAATGGGAACTATTCAATATTTTTCTCTTGGGAATCTCCATTTTTACACTTTTGTGACTTTATCTCCTTTTCCAGTATGTATGCCAGTATGTGTACTGGTATACATAGTATTTCTTTGGTTATGTTAATACATTTAGCCAAGTTACAGTGTTGTGATGTTGTATATATGTGTTCTGATTTGATCTTACAGTTGAACTTTCAGAGGGAAATTGTTTCTTTCACTTTTCTTAGTTCCTAGTTAATGTCTCTGAGAGACATAAATAGTAGACTTTCCTCTAAATTTCTTCAATTTAAACGTTTTTCTTGAGTTTATTATTGTTCTAAGATTGACTTCACCTTGTCTAGGTTTCAGTAGTAATTGAATTCATTATTGCTGTAGTACTTACCCTTTTTATATATCTCTTCTGATTATTTCTTTAAAAGTAGTCCATAAACCTTATTCTTGATACAGATTCTGCTCCAAAAAGTTTGACCATTTTATATTCCTACCATTAGTGTATAAAGGTACCCATTCCATTAGACCCTGAGCTATAATAATTGTTTTAAAGTCTTTGTTCTTCTGTAGGTCTGTATCATTCAGATTATATAGATGAAGAAAGTGTTAATGTTGCTCAAAATGATGGTGTTAGTGTTTAATAGTTACTCTTAAAGTTTATGTGCTAATTTTGAAAGTAATTTCTAAAACAGTAAGTGTTCTTTTACAAACATTTTTAACAGCTTTGTTAATTATTCTATACCTTTCAATTACCTATTTACAGTATATAATTCAGTGTTTTTTTAGTATATTCACAGACTTATACAGTCATCACTCACAGTCAATTTTAGGGATATGCTTTTTTTTAATATGAAATTTTCAATATCTTAGAGATGTGTGGCCTTTTGATTTTTTTTTTCCAAAAAGTGGCTTTAGAATCAAATAGTTTATGATGAAGGCATTGACATGTGCTAAGGCGTGAATAAGATGTTTAACGAAAAGTCTCAAATGTTGTCAATGATGGTAAAAATGAAAAAGTGCTATCTTGAAGAATTTTGAAAGTAAAGATTTGATATAAACAACTCTAGAAAAAACTCTTTGTATCTTTCCATGTAGCTAAAAGACCAGCTTCAGGACAAAGCTTGGCTTCTGTTGTGTCTGCTCAGAAAATTACAAAGCCTGCCGCTAAATACGGAGTACCTTTAACATATAAGAAATTTGGAGATAAAAAATTACATGAAAAGAAACCACTTCAAAAACATAAACAGGTATGATCATATTACAAACTGTGTTAGTAACAAATTAAATTTGATCTTTTTTTTTTATTGCAGCTCAATTCAGTTATCTTGATACTTATAAGATTGTTTTCATTAAGTTACTAAAGAACATTGCTATTCCCTGCTTCATCAGTCTTCTAAAACCGGGAAGACTTACCAAAATCACAAGGAAACATGAAGTAGATATATTAAGTAGTTGGTGCAATAAAGAGAAAGTGATGTTATCTGTGAAATCACTTTTGAACAACCTGAGCAGAGCGTTTGTTTTTGTGCCTAAAACAAGTAAATGTAATACACTTGTTGAAAATGTGGGAAAAATTTGTATTTGAGAATTCACAATCAGATAAATAAATCAAAATCATAGAGCTGGAAGGAATGTTACTGTATAGTCTGCTTTGTAGTATTTAATTATATATATATTTTTTTTTCTGGGGGAGAGAGCAAGAGAGAGCACATGTGTGTCCTCCCACGCACGTGCTGCCCCCTCCCTCCCCCTGCCACGTGCATGGGAGAGAGGCAGAGGGAAAGGGAAAGAGAATCTTAAGTAGGCTTGATCTCATGACTGTAAGATCATGACCTGAACCAAAATCAAGAGTTGGCACTTAACCAACTGAGCCACCAGGCATCCCTACTTGGTAATATTTCATCTGAAAAAATTAAGGCCTATAGCATTTAGGTGACATGCCTAAGAACACAGTGTTAGTTGCAAGAATTTGTCATTTTTCTTCATGTCAATAGCTGCATGCTTTGGCATATGAAACCTGTTTTGTTTTGGACTACATATGTACCTGTATGCATACATACATATATATGTGTTTAGGCACATGTGAACACATTGCTGTAAGATAAACTTCATGGTAGGAATCATCAGTCACTTTGGTTAAAATCTGTCATAAGGTAGTTCAAATGATTATTGTAAGTTAGTCTTCAAATAACTTGTGTAAGTCAGCATCCAGTCAGGAGAAAAAACACATAATAATTTTATCAAGGGAAGTTTAATATAAATAATCAGTAACTATTTTTAGGGAATGAACTTTAAGGGATAAAGAACTCTAAAGAATATAGGAATAGCAGATCATAGGAAGCAGCCACTCTTCCTAGGGCTGAGACAGAGTACCCAAAGAAGGAATAGACTTTGGAAGATCTCCCCAGTCCCATCCTTAAGGCTGAGATTCAAATTTTATTGGTTGTGGTATGGCTGTAAACCACTGGATGGTGGAGTTCACTGATGTGCCATAGGCCGAGGCTGGCAAACATGAAACTGTCCTCTGTAGAGCTGATGAAGCTCCTGGGAACCTGCCTAGAGTGCCAGTGAAATGTACTGGGGAGCTGCTTGAAGGATCGTTGAATCTTCTGGGAAGCCTTTTAGAGTGCGGGTGGGAGTTGCTAGAGGTTGCTGAACTCTTTGGGTAGTAGGCTGGGGTGCCAGTTGGGTCACCAGCAGAATTTGGTGGGAAGCTGGCCTTGGGGTTGCTGCTAAAGTTCACAGGGAAGCTGGCAGGGGCACCAGCAGAACAATCCTGGCAGCTGCCCACAGGGTAAATGTCACTGTGTGTCCCACATGCAGCAGGAACAAGAAGAAAGGAAGCATGCTAATCAGGAATAGAGGCTGTTTTCTTCTGCATTGTCCTTCCAACATTGTCTGCTGACAAAGCTTAACATCATGATAGCAAGCAGAGAAGACGTGTTTATATTGTCCACTTTCTTCTCACAAGGAGGACAATGGAGGGCGAATTTGTGGCTGGGGGGCAATATAAGTGGCATACCAGTTTTTCTTCTTCCTTTCCTCTTCCTTCCCTTCCTCCCTCCCTTCTGCCCTTCAGTATAACATTTATCTAGGCCTAATGGACCAATTTCCATCATATCTTTTATTCCTCTTCTATAATCACCAGAAGCCCTGGACTCCAGACTTTTCCCTCTGGTCATAACCTAATCTGACCCCCACCCTCTGCATACCTCCCTAAACTCTTCCAGAAAGCCCTCTTGTTGCACATTATCAGCAAAATCCCTGTGTTCTACACTTCTTCACCTTTTTTGCTCTAAAACCTGGCTTGTCCCTGCACACACTATTGTACAACTTTCTTACATAGTGACTATTTTCTCTCTAATCCCTTAATACCGCTGGGTCTAGAACTAGGATGAGGGAGGTGTTTTCCTTGCTTCTCACTGCAAGAGTCTCCCCTGCTCCCTAACTACCCCCCAAAGGTTTCTGAGGCTTTTCCTGCCAGACTATACACCTGTTAACCTTCTATGTTAGGTTCATCTGTAGACCCTCATTTTTTGAAAAGTTTAACACTTGACTCCCTGTCACTCTTCCCAACACTGTCTTAATTCTTGGTGATTTCAGTATCCAAAACAATGATCCTTCCAATAGTACACAGCCTTTTATTTGTTCTCTTTCAGTGATTTTGTCCACCACCCTTAGAACTCTCACCTGTAGTCATACCATCACGTTTATCATTGTTGATAATAGCAACTCTTCCATAGTCTCAATTATAAGCATCCCATGACTTACCATTACTTCCTGTCTTTCCAGCTTACTCCTCAAGGACTCTACCTCCACAACTTCTTTGTCCTATTTGGATATATGGGTTTTACTAGTTGTTTTTTTTTCCAGTGTCCCTCTCTTCATTTTTATTTTCCTGTTTTGGCTTAAAATCCATATTCTTTCATTATAATTTACAAAGCCTCACCTCTCTTGCCCTTGTCTTTCACTATTACAAATTACCTAGCAAAAACTAACTTTGTGAAATCCAACTCTCCATCTCTTTTGTGCCTGAACTCGGGCAGTGGAATGTGGTTGGAGACAGCATACAACTATTCTGACTGGTCTCACTTTAGACTTATAACTAATAATGTCAAGTGAGCACCTTCTGGCCATCCTATTCTATTTCCTCAGTCTAATTACTCCCCCACTTTCTAGATGGTTATTTCTTACCTTCTTGTTTTCCACTTCAAGCAAATGACCTTGCTTCCTCTTTTACTGAGAAAATAGAAGCAATTGGAAGAAAATTTTCCCATGCTCTCACTACCACTACTTGCAGTCAGTCATATCTGTTTATAAATATCTGCTTTTCATCCTGTTACTTTGAGTGATCTGTCTCTGGTATGATCTGAGTCAAACCTTCCATTTTTTTTTTAAATATATGAAATTTATTGTCAAATTGGTTCCCATACAACACCCAGTGCTCATCCCAAAAGGTGCCCGCCTCAATACCCATCACCCACCCTCCCCTCCCTCCCACCCCCCATCAAAACCTTCCATTTTTTTAAGGTTTTTATTTAAATTCCAGTTAGTTAACATGCATATTAGTTTCAGGTGTACAATATAGTGATTCAGCACTTCCATACAACACCCAGTGTTCATCACAGCAAGTATACTCCTTAATCCCCATTACCTATTTAACTCATCCCTCCACCCACCTCCTCTCTAGTAACCATCAGTTCTCTAAAAGTGAAGAGTCTGTTTCTAAAATAAAAGAGAGAGAATCTGTTAGTTTGTCTCTCTTTCCCTTTGCTCATTTGTTTTGTTTCTTAAATTCATCCTTGCCATTTGTATACTATTTTTTATTATTTCTTTGCCTACTAAAGAACTCATACTCTTTTCTGCATCATATTTTTCCTATTACTGAATCATTTCTGTTAGCAATCAAATATGTTGTGTCTTCCTTCTTTAAAGCAGCAACAACAACAACAACAACAACAAAAACCCCCAGACCCTTTCCTTATCTCTCATATCTCTTTCCAGCTACTTCCCTATATCTCTGCTTCCTTTAACAGCATAACTTTTCCAGAACATTGTTTATGCTGTCTCCAGTTCTTCTCTTCTCATTTTGTCTTGAACCCATCCACTCAGGGCTTTGTCATGCTGTTATAAAACCACTCTTGGCAAGGACATTGGTGAGCTTTGTATTATTAAGTCTAGGGGTCAGTTCTCTTCTTCCTCGGCCTCAGTTTTTGACTCACTTGATTACCCCCTCCTTCTTTAAATATTTCTTCACTTGAGTTCAAAGTATTGCACTTTTCTGATTCCCCTCCTACCTGATTGACTGCTTTTCTCAGCCTCCTTGGTAAGTTCCTCCTCATGTTTCTGACCTCTCTACATGCTGAAATGCTTAAATACTCAGTCCTTGGGTATCTTTCCTCTTGTGCCATGCTCACTTTTTAATTGACAGCATCTGAAAACTGACACCCAGATTTTTATCGGCAGCCAATACTTCTTTCCTGAACTTGAGACTTACATCTGTCTTATCATCTTTAATTGAATTTCTAATAGGCATCTCAAAATTCACATGTGTAAAACTGAACTGCTGATTGCACATCCTCCACACATCCCTTCTGAATTTAGTAAATGCTAACTTCATCCTTCCATTTGTTCTCATCAAAGACTTCTGGAGTTATCGTTGACTACCCTTCCAACATCACGTTCTGTTGACTCTGCCTTCAAAATATATGCAGTGGTCTTGACTATTCCTCATTATTTCTGTCACCAAATTAGTCCTAGCCACCCTCACCTTTCACCTTGGTTATAATGTTTTGGCTGATCTCACACCTTCTAAAATTACTTCAGTCTGTTCTCACTTGAGCAGCCTAATACTTCTTTTACCATGAAGGTCAGATCATTGCACTTTACTGCTTGAAACTTTGCATTGGCTTTTCATTTTACTCAATAAAAGCCAGAGTCCTTATAGTGGTCTACAGAGCCCTCTGATGCCCTTATTACCTCTCCAAGCCTTGTTTTCTACTCCCCCATTTGCTACCTACCTACCCCCAACCCCAGCCTGCATTCTAATTAACTTTGTTGCCTTCAAACATGTCAAGCACTTATCTGAAAATGTGTTTTTACTTCCTATTCTCCTTTCCTAAAGGACTGTCCCTTAAGAAGACTGTGCAGTTTTCTCCTTAACTTCCTTCAGATTTGTATTCAGAACTCAATTTATGAATAGAGCTTTCATCCTTGATCACTCTATGTCATTTAACTGTCCCTCAACACTACCCCCACAGTTTTATCTACTTTATTGTGCTTTATTTTTCTTCACATTATAACTATCTAATGCACTGTGTATTTCTTACTTGTTTATCACTAGTCTTTTTTATTTCAGTGTAAGCTCCGTGAAAGCAGGAATTTCTTGCTTGTTGTTATGTTCACTGGTTCCTGGCAAATGATTCTTGGCAAGGAGTAGGCACTCAATGAATACTTTCTGCATAAGTGAATAGATTAATGAGAATAGGAACTTAGATTTTGTCAAGTCAGTCAAATGTTTATTCTTTAAAAGAATGAATAACAACAAAAAATTGTAGTAAAACTATTTACAAAAGCCTTTTTGTTACTGTTTTTAGAAAATTGATAAATAATAAAAAAATAAAACCTAGAGACGAAAACAATGGTCAACTTTCTTGAGAACACTGGAGTGTGTCTTTATTCCATGAGGTGAAGACTGGAAAAAAAAAAAAGTTTTAATAACTGTTTTCTTTAGTTATATAAATAGTCTGCTAAGATTATTAT
Source organism: Lynx rufus (assembly GCF_022079265.1). Taxonomy (NCBI): domain Eukaryota; kingdom Metazoa; phylum Chordata; class Mammalia; order Carnivora; family Felidae; genus Lynx; species Lynx rufus. The sequence goes on along the minus strand of NW_025814845.1, from coordinate 143,813,819 downwards.
CAATAATAGCACTAAGGATACTAACAATTAATATAATTCCTTTACCTGTCCTACCCAAGAATTCAAATCTAAGCATCATTAGACCCAGGCTTATTGACATAAAAAAAACAAAATATATTCATGTAGCAAACATTCAGTGGCAAAGTACTGCCCTACCAAATAAATGTTATATTCACGTTTGTGTATTGAACACTTTCCAGAACCTGCATTCAATCCACCAATGTCAATAATGCTCCAAAATTGCAAGTCTGATCTAAATTGGACTTGGCATTAGTTAATGACTAGTATGTACTTTTTTCTTTCTTTTCGTTATTCATTACATATCCCTTCTTCCTTTTTAAATGTTCTTTTTTCTTTGACTCTCTTTCCTGTGTAGGTACATGTGATATCGATACTGTATTATTATGTGAGCACTTGGAGAATACAAAGTAAAGACTATATTTCTTTTGCCCTCACATGTTACAGTTTAACTAGAGTCGTAGGCCTGAGAAAAGGCAAAAGGAGCAATTTGTATGGTAACTGTTCACACTGTTAGCTTGTAGGTTAAAGAATGTAATATTGGCATTATTTCCTGGAACACTACTATGCTGGCAGTGTGAATTGATGTTTATAGTTCTCGATTGTTGTAAGGGACTTAGGGAACACTAGGATAAATTTTTTTCCAGAGGCTTTTCTTGTTTCTTCCCCAGTTGTCCCTTTTACCCTCTAAAAAACAGGAAACAGGACAGTAACTCCTTTAGTACCTCATATGTATCTTCTTAATGCTGTTTTATTAGACTGTCATCTCTCTGAAGTTAGGGGCTGTGTTTTACATTTTGCACAAAGTGAGTGTTTAATAAGACTTTTTAAAAAATCAGTGAATAAATGAGTAAATGAAATGAATTCCAGCTTAGGCTGTGTGCCACCATTGCTGTCTTGCTGAGGGCCACTCTGTTGCAACAGCCACAGTCTCCTATGCCAGCCCTTGAGGCCTCCTGTACCTGGATCTGGGCCCTGGTTCCCAGCTGCACTGTCGTGGGCCACTGTCCAGTCAGTTCACTGCTACTCCCCTGAGTCACATGAGACAAATGAGGAGTTTGATGCCCACTGGATAACATACTTCAACAAGCCAGATACTGATGCTTGCGAATTGAGTAAAGGGATGAACATGCTTGTGGGCTGTGACCTGGTTCCAGAACCCAAAATCATTGATGCCGCTTTGCAGGCATTCAGACAGCTAAAGGATTTTGTTAGTGCATATCACATCCTAGAGGTTAGGACAAAGCAGAACCTCATAAGGAAATCTACTTCTGTGTCATCCAGGAACTTAGACCAGCTTTAAATGAACTGGAAATCTGCATTCCAGAGCTGGGCCTTGACAAAGTGTAAACCCCATGGATGGCTTCTCAAGGATTTATTCATAATGCTGCCTGATTATAGAAAATACTGATAATAACATATTACTTTATTTGAACAAGTTTTCCTCTATTGAGTACCAAACGATGTCATGGTAACTAGAACTTTAATAAAAGGGAAATGAGTTTGTACTGAAAAGGAAAAAAAAAATGAATTCCAAATCAGGAAAGTAATATTCTTTAATATTTTAACAGTACTTAATAGGGTTAAAGGCCAGATAACAAGTCTGCTTTTAGGTACAAATAAGGCCAGTGTTGTTGAGTTTTTATTCTCAGTGCTTAAAGGTGACTACTTCAGTGTGAGGTCATGAAGAGAAAGCTTTAGAGCATTGAAATCTATCTATCTATCTATCTATCTATTTATTTATTTATTTATTTATTTATTTATTTATTTACGTTTATTTATTTTTGAGACCGAGAGAGACAGAGCATGAACGGGGGGAGGGTCAGAGAGAGGGAGACACAGAATCTGAAACAGGCTCCAGGCTCTGAGCTCTCAGCACAGAGCCTGACGCGGGGCTTGAACTCATGGACCACGAGATCACGACCTGAGCCGAAGTCGGACGCTTAACTGACTGAGCCACCCAGGTTCCTCGAAATCAATTTTTTTATATACATGTGTAATTCTTGAGATGGAAACTTCATTTCTGTTACAGTTTTTGGTTCTTCAAAGTAATTTAAGTAGTATAACTTTGATTTGCAGGTTTTTTTTCCTACAAAGTATGTATTCTAATAAATGTGCTGTAGTCTTTTAGAATAGTTTTGAGAGTTAAGGAAAGTAACATTCCCATTATCCAAACACTGCATTTAATTTAAATTAATTTTGTGGTGGGCCCCTCCACATTTGTATTCAAATATACGTTACCTGTATTTTTCATGTGTATCTGATAGTTTATAGATAACTTGTTATGTTTTAATTTAAGATTATATATACTTAGTGTAAATGTTTGTTATTACCATCAGTGGTTGTATTATAATTCACTGATATGAAGTCAGTCAGATTGATTACATTCTTATAAACGTCTCCTTTGTTTTGATTTAATGAGATATAATTGACATATAATACTATATTGGTGTCAGGTATACCATAGACTGATTTGACATTTGTGTACATTGTGAAATGGTTACCATAATAAGTCAGTCTGTCACCTTACTAAGTTCATGCAGTGTTTATTGACTGTATTCCCCCTGTTCACAATACCAACCCATGATTTAATTATTTTATAACTGGAAGTTTGTACTTCTTAATTCTCTTCACCTAGTTTGTCCCCTACCACCCCCCCCCTTCCCTTCTGGTAACCATCAGCTTGTTCTCTCTAGCTATGAACCTGAGTTTTGTTTTTTGTTTTTTAGATTCCACATATAAGTAAAACCATGCAGTATTTGTCTTTCTCTGACTTTTTAACTTAGCATCATACCCTCTAGGTCCATCTGTGTTGTCATATATGGTAAGATTTTATTCCTTTTTTATGGCTGAGTAGTATGCCATTGTATATATACACCACCTCTTCTTTATCCATTCATTTACTCATGGACACTTGGGTCATTTCCATATCTTCACCATTGTAAATAATGCTGCAGTGAACATAGAAGTACATATATTATTTCCAATTAATGTTTTCATTTCTTTTGGATAGATACCTACTAGTAGAATTACTGGGATCATATGGTAGCTCTAGTTCTGTTTTTTTGAGGAACCTCCATTCTGTTTTCTGTAGTGGCTGCACAAATTTACATTTCCACCAGTAGTGCTCTGAGAGTTGGTTCCCTTTTTTCCACATCCTTGTCAACACTTATTTCTTGTCTTTTCGATACTGTCCTTTCTGACTAGTGTGAAGTGATAGCTCATTGTGGTTTTGATTTGTATTTCCCTGATGATAGTGATGTTAAGCATCTTTTCATGTGCCTATTTGATGAGTTTCTTTAATGTCATGTGTAGTTTTTTTCCTCATTTTCTTTTGTGCATTTACTATAAGCTCTTGCATTGTGGTATTGTGAGATTCACATTATATCATCTTGACATGTATGAGAGCTTAGGTTGATAGCAACTTAAATTTGAACACCTTCCAAAACTCTACATTTTTCTTTCCCCTCCACATGTTATATTTTTAAGTCACTCTTATGTTTTTCTTATTTTATGTATCCCTTAACTAATTATTGTAGTTAATTTTACTTTTTTCTTTCAAGCTTTTTAGTATCTTTATAAGTGATTAATCCTATCTTTGCCATTTCTAGTGAGATTTTTACTTTTGATGTCTTCATGTTATTAATTATTGCCATTTCAGTTGAAAGAAATCCCTTTATTAAAACACGGGGACAGGACCCATGGCCAGAAAGAACTGCTCTGGGGTTATAAGGAGTGACTGGTTATATACTGTGGAGTTGGGGAGGAAAAGCCAAAAGGGAGGTTTCCAAACCGAATTTCATATGCTAAAGAAGACTCTTAAGATATTGGAGGCCTAGCTATTGTCAAGCTAAGGTTGTTTTTCCCTCTAGCAAAACGTTAACATTAACACTGTAGAGAGTTCCTAGAGGAATGTTTTACTCTCCCTGCCTCAAGTTTTTGCCATTGGGCAGTAAATTTAATTTTATCTACATTTTCTTTTCCATTTTGCCACATCAGCACCAGTACACTTGGGGGTGTTTTGGGGCAGCTGGAGTTGAAATAGGCATCATCTGGGAGGTCCCATAATACCGTGCACCAGGGGTGCCCTAGTAAGCTGTCTGAAGCCAGAGTGATCTGGGCCTGGAGTGTTCCAGGGTGCTTTGCACACCTATGTCACCTTGACACAAAAGCTGGAGCTATAGTAAGTGCTGACCAAGGGTGCCGTGTTCACGGCCTGGTAGCTGCGTTGATGTGGGTTAGAGGTCCAGGGTCCACTCAGGCGGCAGGCCAGCTTACTAAAGTGGAGGGGGAGTGTAAACTGTGTTGCTCACTAGCCCCTCTGTCTTGGCCCAGAAAGGATACGTACGAGCAGCTCTCCTGCCCTTGGTAGAGTTTTAGGGCTGGCTCTTTTACATGCTAGTTGCTCTTCTGAAGCCCCAAGCCTCTGGGGGATGGTGTGGAGTAGGGACCCAGGGCATGCTGAGGCAAGTAGGCAAGTGTGGCTTTTTGTCTGTACTCCAGGGCAGACCGATTTGCTCCTAGCTCCTCAGTACTATCCGTCCCCACTGTAGTTCTCAGCATTGGGGTGGGGATTCCCTGTTTTTGTTTTTGTTTTTTACCATGTCTTTGTCTCTTTTGCTGTTCTGTCTTTTGCTGTGCAGAAGCTGTTCAGTCAGCCCTCAGTTCTTCAGGAGGAATTGCTCCATAATAGGTATACATTTGGTGCGTTCATGGAGGAGGTGAAAGCTTCATAATGAGAAGTTTATAAGAAAAACCATAAACACTTAATGATATTATCTATCATTTGCAGTTGTAAAAATTTAAACTAATAATGTATTAAGTTATTACTACCCAACAAATTTTGGGAATATTTTCATAGAAACTTTCTTTGCTCCAGTTCCTGTAATAATGTTATTTTTTTTTTAAGATTCTGTTATTGTGCCACCAGAGGGAGCTCTATGAATATGTTTTAGTGTTTTGGTTCAGATTTTTTTTTTTTTAATTTTTTTTTTTTAACGTTTATTTATTTTTGAGACAGAGCATGAATGGGGGAGGGTCAGAGAGAGAGGGAGACACAGAATCTGAAACAGGCTCCAGGCTCTGAGCTGTCAGCACAGAGCCCGATGCGGGGCTCGAACTCACGGACCGCAATATCATGACCTGAGCCGAAGTCGGATGCTTAACCGACTGAGCCACCCAGGCGCCCCTGGTTCATGTTTTTAAAAAGAAACACAGAACAAAACATTTGTCTTAATATGGATGTTTTATGTTACCATGTTTTTCTCTTCTGTATAGATACAGTTGAAAATACCTGTGTGACAAAGAAACAGCTTGATATATATATTTTTAAGTTTACTTATTTATTTTGAATGAGAGCAGGGGAGGGGCAGAGAGAGAGGGAGAGAGAGAATCCCAAGCAGGCTCTGCTAGCACAGAACCTGAATCGGTGTTCAAATTCACAAACTGTGAGATCATGACCTGAGCTGAAACCCAGAGTCAGAAACTTAACCGACTGAGCCACCTAGGGACCCCAGCTTGATATTTTTATTTCACAAATATTTGAGTATCTTGTATATGTGGTAATGGAGCATTAAAAGATGAATATAATCGGTGTCTTCATTTAACTTACCTAAGAGTATGTAGGTGTGTTAATTAAACATTCTCTTCTTACTCCTCACTATTGGGTAATCTGTTTAAAAGCTGTTTGTTTATAGTGAGATCTGTGTTACTTGTGTTAATACATTTAATGTTTTGTTGTTGTTTTCTTTTTTAATATTGAGAGAGAGAGAGAGAGAGAGAGAGAGAGAGAGACACACCATGAGCGGGGGAGGGGCAGAGAGAGAGAGAGAGTGAATCCCAAGCAGATTTCACTCTCAGCAGAGAGCCTGACGCAGGGCTCTATCTCACCACCATAAGATCATGACCTGAACTGAAATCAAGAGTCAGATGCTTACCCGGCTAATCCACCCAGGTGTCCCCTTTGTTAATATTTTTATTTAAAAAAAAATTTTTTTTTTCCAACGTTTATTTCTTTTTGGGACAGAGAGAGACAGAGCATGAACGGGGGAGGGGCAGAGAGAGAGGGAGACACAGAATCGGAAACAGGCTCCAGGCTCTGAGCCATCAGCCCAGAGCCTGACGCGGGGCTCGAACTCCCGGACTGCGAGATCGTGACCTGGCTGAAGTCGGACGCTTAACCGACTGCGCCACCCAGGCGCCCCATACCCTTTGTTAATATTTTTAAATTGTTTGTTTGGTGTTGTAGTTCACAGATGTTGAAACCAGTGCTAGACCTGATAGATTGAGTTAACCTGTGTAACCTTTCAAAATACATAATGCAGAGCTCTATGTCCAGAAATTATGATTCTGCAACTCTTAGGGTTATGTATATTTTTAAAATAGCTTTACTGAGATTTATTTCACATACTGTACAATCCATACATTTAAAGTTTAGAATTAAATAGTTTTAGTGAGATCAGAGTTGTGCAGCTATCACCACAATCAGTTTTAGAACATTTTCATCATCAAAAAAATTCTTTTCCCATTAGCTTTCGCTGCCCATTCTTCCCCTTAACCCCATTGCCCTAGGCAACCACTAATCTACTTCTGTCTCTGTAGATTTTCTTATTCTGGAAATTTCATGTAAATGAAATCATATAACACATGGTCTTTTGTTACTGGCTTCTTTAACTTAGCATAATGTTTTCAAGGTTGTAGCATGTATCCATGTTGTAGCATGTATCAGTACTGCATTCCTCTTTATTGCCCAATAATATTCCTTCTTATGGAAGGAATGGAAGGAGTATGTATTTTTACAAAAATTCTGTGTAACATTCCCCACTAGTTTAAATTTTATATACATAACATGCTTTGAAATATTAACTGCGTGTTTATAATACTATGAAGAGCATTATCTCCAATTGTATTTTTTTCTTACACGTCAATAGCAGTGGCTCCAGTGCCCTCCCTTGACTATTTTAAAATTTTGGGTTGCTTTTAGTGATGGAAAAGTCTGTTTTGGAGGTAAAAAATGGGTCCTTTTTTTAGTAATAGATGGAAATAAAACCAACTATACATACTGTGTATCTTTACAGGGTCTGGATGTGAACTGTATTTCTTACTCTTGGTTACTTTCAGAAAAAATTCAAAAGTTACTTTTCTTTAAATATTTCACTATTATTGTCATTTCATTGACCCTAGTGCCATTTCTGGAGGTAAGTGCTGAGATACATGGTTAACTTAAGTGAAACTTGAAGTAACTAGCCAAAATTGGCAGTTAGGACCTAATAATATGGTGAGGGGGTGGGATGATTCTGGGAATCTACCACTTGGGTCTTCTCATGTAGTAAACTCACTGTTTGGTTACTTATGGTGTGAGATTTAGTACCACTTACTGCATGTTTTGCAGCTTTAAGCTAACTTAGACTGTATCAGTAAAATGGATTTGGTTTAGGGGCACCTAGCTGACTCAATGGTATGTAAGCATGTGACTCTTGATCTCAGGGTTGTGAGTTCATGCCCCACATTGGGCATAGAGCTTACTTAAAAGAAGAAATTAAAATGGATTTGGTTTATGATGGTCATGAATTAAACTGGCAAAGCACATTATAAAAAGAATCATTCATATTTTATCAGGTTATCAATATGCTGGGTAGTGTAATATACTAAATAGCATTATTTTATTGTGCTCATATTAAATAATGTATCCATTAAAATAAATTAGTTGCATTTCATAAGGAGAAATTCTATATCATGTGCTTTCTGAAGAAGAAATCAAATATCTTCTGAAATCTTACTATAAATAAAGTTTGTGTCTTCCTGGTTCTTTTTTATTAATTTTATTAACTTCATATTAATTCACAATCATTTATTTTATTCTGAGTTGCCTTTTAGAATTTTAGTGCTTATCTATATATTTATAGAAAATATAAAATTTCTAAATTTTATAAAATTTAGAAAACTGAAATAATGATTGGTATATAAAAGTAATTTCATAACATTGGCTTTTGCTAAAAGACAGCTGCTATTGATATGGAATTGTTACCAAAAGCATTTTTTAAAAAAAAGTTTATTTATTTTTGAGAGTGAGAGCACATGTGTGAGCAGGGGAGGGGGGAGGAGCAGGGAAAGAGAGAGAGAGAGAGAAGGAGAGAGAGAGAGAATCTCAAGCAGGCTCCTTGATATCAGCACAGAGCCTGACATAAGGCTTGATCCCACAAACTGAGATCATGACCTGAGACAAAATCAAGAGTTGGATACTTAAATGACTGAATCACCCAGGCGCCCCCACCCAAAGACACTTTTCATGATTTAATAAGTTAAATTAATAAAATTTAATATTATTTTGATAATGTAAATGATCATTGAAGTAATTTTTTTTGAAGTAATTTTTTTAAATAACATTTTCGGGGCGCCTGGGTGGCGCAGTTGGTTAAGCGTCCGACTTCAGCCAGGTCACGATCTCGCAGTCTGGGAGTTCGAGCCCTGCGTCAGGCTCTGGGCTGATGGCTCAGAGCCTGGAGCCCGTTTCCGATTCTGTGTCTCCCTCTCTCTCTGCCCCTCCCCCGTTCATGCTCTGTCTCTCTCTGTCCCAAAAATAAATAAACGTTGAAAAAAAAATTTTTAAATAACATTTTCTTTCCTTTATAATTAAAATCAACAGGGCATCTTTAGTGGGGGTGCCTTGGGTGGCGCAGTCAGTTGAGTGTCTGGCTCTTGCTTTCAGCTCAGGTCATGGTGTCACAGTTTGTGAGATCGATCCCCACATCGGGCTCCATGCTGACAATGTGGAGCCTGCTTGAGAGAATCTCCCTCTCTCTCTGCCCCTCCCCTGCTTGCTAGCCTTCTCTCTCAAAAATAAATAAACATTTAAATAAATAAATAAATAAAAATAAAATCAACAGAGCATCTTTATATATAAAGTTAGGTTGTTTATTTGAGATTTTTCTTGTTTCTTGAGGTAGGCCTGTATTGCTGTAAACCTCCCTTTTAGAACAGTTTTTGCTTTATCCCAAAGATTTTGGATTGTTGTGTTTTCATTTTCATTTGTTTCCATGTATTTTTAAATTTCTCTTTGAATTCTTGGTCGATCCTTCATTATTTAGTAGCTTATTATTTAGCCTCCATGTGTTTGTGTTCTTTCCAGATTTTTTCTTGTGATTGATTTCTAATTTCATATCATTATGGTTGGAAAGGATGCATGACATGGTTTTAATCTTTTTGAATTTATTGAAACTTGTTTTGTTGCCTTACATTCTGGAGAATGTTCCATGTGCACTTGAAATGGGTGTGTATTCTGAAGTTGTTGGTTGGAATGTTTTATGTGTATCTGTTAGGTCCATCTGGTCTAATGTGATTTTCAAAGCTACTGTTTCCTTGTTGATTTTCTGTCTGGATGATCTATCTATCCATTGATGTAAATGAGTGTTGAAGTTCCCTACTGTTGTATTACTATAGGGATAATATATTTTGAAACAGAGTCATGGCAGTATTGACTACCTTTTTCTTATTTTGAATTTCCTTAAATTTGAATTTTTTTCAAATGAGTACCTCAAAATCCTTATCTAATTTGTAGTTTTACTTTTTGTCCAGGCCCATCAAATTCCAGTGAAGAAAGTGAATCCTGGAGAAGAAAGGAGGAAAATGTTTGAGGTATAAAGACATCTGTCTGCTTATTTTAAAGCTTTGCAAAAACAATTATAAGAAAAGAAACAAAATCTTATAAAACCTCCAAACCTTTCCTCCTTATTTCTTTCAAACAGAAACCTTTAACTTTAATTCTTTTTTTTTTTTTTCCCTAATCTCTCTGGGCATACCTCTACTATTGGTGCACTAACTTTCCTTATGAAACCAGAAAAAAGTAGCAATTATTTTTGATGAAACTGTTCTTTTTTTATTTAAGGAAGCAGCAAGAAAGAGAAGGTTGGAATTTATTGAAAAAGAAAAGAAACAAAAGGATCAGGTAGTTTTTTTGCTTTTATTTTTCTTCCCTTGCCAAGTTGTAGATGATAATAGTTTTAAGAGCTCTAAGAAGTTTGTCTTTAAAATTGTTACAGATTAGTTTAATGAAGGCTGAACAGATGAAAAGACAGGAAAAGGAAAGGGTAAGAATAATCCATTTTTCTTGGTACGTTCCACCTCCTCCTCACACACTTACTTTTTTTTCCAAAGGAATAAATACACTGATTTCCATTGTATTAGTAAATGTATTTCATGTACTTTATATTAAATACTTGAAATTGTGTTTTGTTTGTTTCTTTTCCCCGAAAGTTGGAGAGAATAAATAGGGCCAGGGAGCAAGGATGGAGAAACGTGCTAAGTGCTGGTGGAAGTGGTGAAGTAAAGGTAAGCATTTGATATCAGTATGGTTACACTATTGCAGTGTTTTCTCCAGTTTCACCATGCTCTTTGAAATGTATATAATTGGCTTTTTTGGTAGGGAAAGGATTAACTTCATACCTAAAATTCTTCTTCTATTACGAATTCTTAGTTTTCCTGCATGTACTTCATATATAACTTGTATTGATAACTAATATCTGGCACAGTTAAAATTGCTTAAAAAGTTTGGTATGGAGGCTATGATATACCTTTTTTTCCAGAAGAATCTTTTTTAAATCAAATAAAGTTTGTCACACCTCTGCCTTAAATCCTTCTGTTGCTTCATCTAGCCTTAAGGATTAAGTTTTCATAAGGTCCTTGTTACTCTGGCCCCTGCCAGTCTTTCCAAGCTCATCTCCATCCCTTCCCTACCACACACTGTGTGCTCAAGTGAGGCTGAACTAAAGACCATATTTTGTAGTTTCCTTATTCTGTGTAGTCTGCCTGATTTCTGTCTTTGTACTGTGTTTCTTTTTACTTGATAGCATGCCTCCCTGCCTCCTCACTCTCACTCCAACATCCAACCCATTTACCTAGGTAACAAATTACCTAGCTAGCCAGTTTCCTAGGTATGTTAATTCAAACATTTCTTTTGGGTAGATCCATACTATATAACAAATGGCAAGTTACTTTTCTGAGACTTCTTCATTTAAAAATAAAGAAAAAATTCAAGAATAATGCCTGGAGTGTGATTAGCAAGGATTCATAGGTTAACTTCTTGTTTCTTTCTTTGTTGTGCTTATCTGAATCCTATATTTCCTCTTTTGCTCTTGTAGCATTCTTTACATATCTATGATAGGCCAAATTCTAAGATGGCCCTCCAAATTTCTGATTCCTAGTGTAGATACCTTGTATTCCCTCCCCTTACGTGTGGGTGGAACCTGTGAATATTGTGGTGTTATAGCTCCATTGATTAGGTTATGTTACATGGTAAATGGTAATAGGATAGTCACTCCTGTGATTACCATTGACATTTGATGAGATTCCTTCATAGAAGACTAGAGAGGAGAAGAAAGTCTGAGAGACATGCTTCTGCTGGCCTGGAAGAAAAAGCATTCACATGGCAGGGAAGTATAGGTGGCCTTTAGGAGTTGATAGTAGGCTCTGGCTAACAGCTAGCAAGAAAGTGGTGACCTTAGCTATTACAGCCACAAGGAAGAGAATTCTGCCAGGAACTAGTGAACTTGGAAGAGGATCCTGAGCTTCAGATGAGAATTGTCCTGGCTGACACCTTGATTGCTTCCTTGTGAGATCCTGAGCAGGGGACCCAGCTAACTAAGTCCAGACTCGTGAGCCAGGGAAACAGTGAGATAATAAATGGGTATTGTCTGAAACTACTAAGTTTGTAGTGATTTGTTACACAGCAATGAAAAATGAATAAACTTTTTTTCCTCAGTATTATAATTTTAACATATGTTACCCAGTCAACTTTTAGTTAACGATGTTATTTAGGTGCCCAATAGAGTTATCAAATTGACTTGATTACCATTTTTACTTCTTTTCTCCAAAAGTTATGATTTGAATAAAAGTTTTATGTAGATATGTGTGTTCTGTCCTGGTTTTCTTGATTTTTCATATTACGTATTAATAATTCAATAAGTTTTTCTAATTCTGTATTAATATATTACAGGTTGTAGTAATATAATTTTATCTTTAAAATTATACTTTACCATTTTTGTACTTCACTATCTAGTCTACTCTGAAGTAGAACTTCTGAATGATAAGGAATGACTCCGAATTCAGCCTATTCTAAAATGACTAACTCTGTATCTTACCCAGTTGGAAAGCAAAACTTAACAGTTGAAGTGTGGGCCCTCACATTTTGTCAAGCATTTTATATCAAGTCCATGACTAGTGTTGAGAATTTGATTATTTTTTCTTTTCCTTTTGAATATATCTGCTGATATGCAATAAAATATCTTTTTTCCTGTGATGTTTAATATTTAATCCTAAAGTCCTATCAATGTTGTTTGATAACTGATTGAGACAGTTTTTCAACAGTATTAGATAGTATGTATTTAATAGGTTTCTGCTTTACTTTATAAATTTCTATGATGCTTTCGTTAAGGATTAATAAAATTATTTCCCATGACATAAAGCAAATTCTGTTAGTTTCTGTACTTATTCCCATGGGGTTTGAAATATTTAACTTCTTAGGCTGTTTGATTTCTGCGCAGGTGATAAGGACCTGGAGGCTCAGTATAATGTCAGTCAACTTAAAGAGATCCCTTAAATAAAGATAAAACAGAAACTAAAGGGTATATTTCAAAATTAATACTATTATTATAAACTGCTAAATAATAAGGCATTATTCACAGTATAATCAGTTGTCTTTGATTATTTACTATCTGTAAAATCTGGGACTTACTGCTTCCAGTAATGGATGATATGGATATCATCCATATCTGATTTATTTCTTATGAATGTGGTTTTTTTTTTAATTAGGAAATGTTCCACATACATAATTACATCATATGGTAATCATAATGTGTAAGAGGCATATCAGTGTTGAAACTATATTGCAGGAAAAACACATTGGAATACTACTCAGCAATAAAAATGAATAGCCTGTTAATACACGCAACAACATGGATCAATCAAAAACATTATACTGAGTTAAAGAAGCCAGACAGAAGAGTACATATTGTAGGATTTCATTTATATGAAATTATACAAAAGGCAGTCTAGTCTATAACAGAGAGCAGATCAGTGGTTGTTGGAATGAGGGGACATTGACTGCAAAGGAACAAAGATCATTTAGGGTGACAGATATGCTTTTGATTGTGGTAGTGGTTATACAAGTGTATATATTTGTCAAAACTCATTAACATATGCTTATAATTAGGGAAGAAGGTGATTTTTGAAAGACAATATTGCATCAGTATTCTAGTACAGTATTTTCAGCATTGTTTTCAATATAAACATCTTCAGAGATGTTAGCATACTTTTCATTTTTGCTAAAGAGAAACATTAGAAGACTCAAATTCAGGTCAAGGTGATATTAGCACTAGACTAAACTCAGAGAGTAGACAATCTCATAGGAGATACAACTGCCTTTTATCAGAATTCTGATTCTGATTCTTGCCTTGGGATGCACTTTTGAAGATATGTGTAAGGACTGCTTTAATGGAGTTTCCTGCCTAATTAGTCATCTTCCTATTTCTGACAACTTTCATCTCTTGCTACTCAAACATCTTATCTGTAGTCATCTTAGGCTGGTTTTTAAAAAACTCATGCTTTCTTATAATGTATGCAACTTACCGTGTCAAAATGTTGACACAAATTTTATCTCAGTGGGTACACTGAAATTTTTTGTTATTTGATTCCAGTAGTTTTCTTTGCATCATTTCTTTGCCAGATTTCTTCCTTCAGAAATTATCGCTTAGAAGTTCTTCTTTTACTTTACTTGTCAGTGTTCTGACTTCTATTCTCATTTCACACACAAGAAAGGTTTTTATTTTTTTAACTGTTTTTTTTTTTTTTCCAATGCGAGAGAATGTGTACACTCACACTCACGCCTGAGCGGGGAAGGGTGAGAGGGAGAGAGAATCTTAATCTTAACCAGTGTGGGGCTCCATCCCATGACCCTGGGATCATGACCTGAGCTGAAATCAAGAGTCGGTGACTCAACCGACTGAGCGAGCCATCCAGGCGCCCCAAAAACAGGTTTTTATTTATTTAAAAAAATATTTTTTTAATGTTTATTTATTTTTGAGAGAGACAGAATGCGAGTGGGTCAGGGGCAGAGAGAGAGGGAGACATAGAATCCGAAGCAGGCTCCAGGCTCTGAGCTGTCAGCACAGAGCCTGATGTGGGGCTTGAACTCACAAGCCATCAGATCGTGATCTGAGCTGAAGTCGGACGCTCAACTGACTGAGCCACCCAGGCACCCCCAAAATGGGTTTTTAAATGCTACCACTCAACTTTAGTCCTTTGAGTTTTATTTTCAGTATTGTTGACCTCTGCATTTCCTCTTGGTAGTGAAATTTTTTCACCATGACTTAATGCAGCATTACACATTTACTTTTAACTCTTATCCTTGTCTGACATCTGTTTTCTGAGTTTTCCACATGCTTAAGTTCTTATTTCTCAGTGGTTGTGGCCTTATAAATCTGCCCTTACCCTGTGTTATTCCTGTAGAGAATCCACAAGTCCCTCCCCTTTTTCACTAATTGCCTTTCTTTGCTCCTAGGTTTGTGGCTTGGTGTCAGTGTAGTAAGCCTTCTGATTAGTTCCTCTACCTTCTTCTCTCTCCCATTCCTCTTTATCATGCATAATATGACTCACCTTCTTAAAAACAGTTTTCGTATTCTACACCTGTCAGAAAATTTATAAATGCTTTCTGTTGTTGTTTATTATATGAACTCAAACACCCAGGCTTGATAGCAGTTAGAGATACCAGCCTCTTGTGACTGATGCCTGCCTTCTAATCCTATTTGTTTGCATACTTCCTTCCTCCTCCTGCTGTCAACACTCAAATATTATACATACATAGCTCATTTTTACTTTAGTACCCTGGCTCATATTGAATCATTTAATCTCTCTGTTGTGTTGCTTTCAAGGCTGGATTGAACAGTATCTTTCTCCAGTGCCATTTTTTTTTTTTTTTGAGGAATTTTTACTTCTGATAAGCTTTTTCTGTTTTGTGAAAGTCAGCTTCAGTACTTAACTACTTTAAAGTGTGCCTGCTACCATTCATTTACCACAGGCAGGAAATCGTTTTCTAGTTTTGTGCTTTGTTTCCCAACGTGTTTATAAACTGATTAAGGATAGATAAAATGTTTTGCTGTATTTTACATCTAGACTATGTTTCAGTGGTGTTTATGTCTTTACTGTTTGTTGAGGGATTTGAGATCTATTAAATGCCATATGTAAATGTTTTTGTTAAGTATACTTTTGAGTGTTATAAAGGTAGGCTCTACCTTACATATGAGCTATACATATTTTAAACTCAATAGAATGGTACCATAAAATGTGTACTAGAAACTTGTTTCAAAACTTATTAAGACCAGACTTTTCAGTATTTATGTAACTTTAATGGCTTTTTATATTTTTGTTTGTTAAATTATGCTTTATTCTTAGTAACAAGGTATGCTACTTTTTGATTGTTCATGGTTATAACACAGTAGGAAAACATTTTGCTTTAAGCTGTATGTTTATTAATATGTTCAAATTAGGTAATTGCTTTTTAAAAGTCAAGTGTTGAAATAATTTTTTTCTTTTGAAGGTAGTACAGATCTTTTGGGTCTTATGAGATAAACATGTGAGAGCTGTTTGTTTAATTCCTAGGCTCCCTTTTTTGGCAGTGGAGGGGCTGTGGCTCCATCACCTTTTTCTTCTAGAGGACAGTATGAACATTATCATGCTATTTTTGATCAAATGCAACAGCAAAGAGCAGAAGATAATCAAACTAAATGGAAAGGAGAAATATATGGCCGAAGACATCCAGAAAGGTATGGCTATGTTCTGCAGAAGTTGCTTATGCTTTGCTTCAGAGAAAATAATAAAAGTCATTGTGATGTGGAAAATTGTTGGGGTTTGGAGACAAAGGCCAAGAAAGAATTCTTGAGAAGTCTTCGGTGAAAAGAGTTGGTTTTATTAAAGCACGCGAATAGGACCCCTGGGCAGAAAAAGCTCCCTTGGGATTGTGAGGAGAGATTGATTACGTACCTGGAAGTTGGAGGAGGTAAAGGCAAGGGGAGGTTTCCAAAAGGATTTTCATACGTTAAGGAAGACTTATAGAATACTGGAGGCCTAGCTATTGTGAAGCTAAAGTTGTTTTCCCCTCTAGCAAAGCATTAACATTAATGGGGGGTGGGAGAGAGGGGAAAGTGGGTGATGGGCATTGAGGAGGGCACTTGTTGGGATGAGCACTGGGTGTTGTATGGAAACCAATTTGACAATAAATTTCATATAAAAAAAAAGTCAGTTGGGAGTTCATGGAGGAATGTCCTACTCTGCCTGTCTCAAGTATTTGTCAGTGGGCTGCAGGTTATAAGGAAATTTAATTTTATCTATCATTTCCTTCTGCCTATGTTTCCCACACCAACTGTGCATATTTATCTACAGAGGAATTTCACCTGGACTACATCTAGGATTTCCTAATGGGGCTATAGGTCATCACCATTTCCCAAATCCTGATGCTATTAGAAAATCTTTGAAAAGATTGAAGATTGTATCTAAACAAGCCAATACAAACAGGCTGAACTATGATGATCCATAAATTCATCCTCACGTGTAATTTTGTTTTATGTCATGTATAGCTTAGTACTTATACTTTTCAGATGTTTTCTGTATTGATTACACAGAATATGTCTTTGCCTTTTAGATGCAGTAATTTTCTTAGGTACAAATTTGGCCTTTGACTGCATGTGGCAAACATGCAGCTTTTTCATTTCAGCCTAATTTTTGTAGCTTATTTATATGTTATAGTCTGAGCATATGTAAAAGAACATGTGATAACTTTGAGCCAACATATGGTTGTAATAATTTCACCCATTTGCTTTAAATAAATCTGAATATATTTAAATGGAATCACACTTTATGCAAAATTTCAAAGTATGCTTTTTTTGTCTTTTTTTTCCCATATCACTTAGAATCCCACTTTTTTCTCTTTGTTGTTTGTGCTTGTTTTCTCTTTATATTCATCTCTGATTTATGGCTCTGTGTGATCCTGTTCATCAGATTTTTCTTTTTCATCCATTGAATTAACTTAATGTGATAGCAGTCAGTAATTTTAATTTGCATGGTTCCTTTTGTCTTAAGAATGCACACATGTTTATGGGGCATCTTGGTGGTTCACTCAGTTAAGCATCTGGCCCTTGGTTTCGGGTCAGGTCATGATCTCGCAGTTTGTGAGTTCAAGCCCCATATTGGGCTCTGTGCTGACAGCATGGAGCCTATTTTGGATTCTCTCTCTCTCCCTCTCTCTCTGCTTTTCCCCTACACATGCTTATACACAAAGGATCTCTCTCTCTCTCTCTCTCTCTCTCACTCTCTCACTCTCTCTCTCTCCCAAAATAAATAAATAAACTTAAAAAGATGCATATGTGTTTCCTTAGATATTCCCATTTCTTCTATAAAATGTCTGGTTAAAAAGGAGAAGATACTGGGGCACTTGGGTGGCATAGTCAGTTAAGCATCTGCTCTTCGGCTCGACTCAGGTCATGATCTCACGGTTTGTGAGCTCGAGCGCTGCATCAGGCTTTGTGCTAATGCTGTGGAGCCTGCTTGTGATTTTGTCTCTCCCTCTCTCTGCCCCTCCCCAGCTTGTGCTCGCTCTGTCTCTCAAAATAAATAAATAAACTTTAAAAAATGTAAAAAAAAAAAAATAGAACATGTATATAAAAAAGAGCAGATACCATTTTGTGAAAATTTAGTTATATTGCCTTCTTCTTGTCATTTTAAGGAGAATCCTTTCGAATGTAATAAAAATCTTTATGATCCCCCCCAGTTATAGAAGATGATTTAAATGTAGGTGAGCAGAGGTAAATAATTGAGGTGAATATAAATTAATTTTATGAATTATATATACTAGCCTGAAGTATTAAGCTAATTGTAGATTCTGTTTTTGAGAGAGGAAGGCTACTTACTCACAAATATGCATTTTTTTTTTTTATGAAATGAGAAAGCAAATTTTGTTCATGGCTTTTATCCTGTGGTGTTATTTATCTTTATAGTATAAAATTTGGCTTTATTTAGTTTTATATTAATCAAATCTAAAATAAATATGTATAGTATGATGTAGAAAATGTTGGGGTTCTGAGCTGATGGCTAAGAAAGAATTCTTGAGACATCTTCAGTGTAAAAAGGTGGTTTTATTAAAATACGGAAATAAGACCTGTGAGCAGAAAGATCTGCACTGGGGTTGTGACAAGTGGGCTTAGGAATAGTGTAAATCTAAGGTATTTTGGAAACAAGGTTTCTAGGACCTTGAGGGGGATAGCTGATGTTAGGAAAAGGTCATTTATTACTGTTTAGTAAAAACTCAGTCATGAGACCTTTCAGATTTATATCAGGGGGCCATAAGCTTAGAGTATGATTGCCAACATATATGTTGGGAGGGTGGTTGAGATAAAAAGTTTCCAAGGGAATTTTTATATGTTAAAGTAGACTTACAGGATCCTGGAGGTCAGGATAATGTTAAGCTAAGATTGCCTTTCACCCTTAGTGAAGTGTCATCATCAAGGCAGCTGAGTTCCTAGAGGAATGTTACTCTGCCTGTTTCAAGGACTTGTCAATGGGCTATAAGCTGCAAGGAAATTTAATTTTTCATTTGCCTTTGTTTCCCACATGATAGTATAAAGAAAATAGAGAAAACTGTGTTATGTTTCTTCACACTGTTCATCTTCCACAATGTTTCTTGATTCTGCACACTTGGAATGACAAACTGCACTAGGTTGGGCCATTTGCATCAAATTCCTATTATAACCTTGAAATGTTTGCATATATTTGAGTTTCAAATTGTCTTAAATGGCTCTGTTTCTCAGTTGCCTCTTCCAATATACCACATCTTCCATTCAATCTTTGTTTTGCATTAGATATATTTTCACTATTTTAATTTTCAGTTTTTAAATCATTTGTGGTTATAAGATCATTTTTATTTCATTTGTGTCAACTCTGTTGGCTTAGTGGTATTCAGATATATAGTATGCATTTTCTTATGTTGCATGAATTTATTGTTATTATTGATGGTAGGTATTATTGAACTCTTATTGTACATCAAGTTATATTTATTCATTACAGCAACCCTATGAATTAGTTATTATTCTTTTAGTAAAAATGAAGAAATTAGAATTTGTAGAGATTTAAAACTTATGCATTGTCAGGCAGCTAGTAAGAAATCAAGAGTTCGGATTTAAACTAAATCCATCTGACTGTAGAATTCTTCTTAAACACTCTTATGAAGATACTACTCAAGATACTACTAGTGAATAAGGTAAAAAGTTATTGCTTTGGTTGGTTATAAAATTTTAAAATATTGGGTTAACATTAAAGATGATGCCAAGGATTGCATGAAGTTTCATATATACTCAGTGAATTTATTTTGGTTTTGTTTGAGGATATGGAAAACAGAAGAATTGGCAGACAACCAAAGATCATCAAGTGTCATATAATTTTCAAAAAACATAGTCTATAAACTAGACCAGTTTTCTTCATATTGATCCCTGGCAAGGTTAAAAGTGATGCCTGCAAACATCTTAGGAGGAAGTAGCAATCACTTGGACAAAGTATAAATTCACACAGAATATATTATGTCAAATTGTTTTGTTTTGTTTTGTTTTTTAGGATTATAGGCTAGAACTTTAGTTCTCAAACTGTGTGGTGAGGCAAACTGGAGCATCATAGTGCCATGGATATTTGATAATTTTGAAGGGAAACACAACTACATCTGTTGGGCAAAGCACAGACCACTACTCAAACAGTTTGGTAGTAATTAATTAGTAAATGGAACTACCAGGTATTTCTGTTGGTCTAGAAGCATTGTGAAAAAATTAGATACCTCGTAGAGTAGGTAAACCAAAGCAATTTATTGTTGCCAGGGTGTCTCAATGTAGATAAGGTGAAGAAATATAAATAAAGATTGTTAGGTGGATTAGTAACTGGTTAAAGAATTATATGCAGAGGCTGCTGGTCGGTATTTTCATGTCATCCAAATAAAAATATGTAGAGGCTTGTCCTCCTCAAACTAATCTTCATTTTTAAGGGGTGCATTAAAAAACATTTAAAGGATACAGTCATCACATTTCCAGAAGATGTAAAGTGGAAAGAAATAGTAAATGTGTGGTATGATTGATCAGGAAACAAAATAATCTCAGTAGACCAGAGCTACTATGAACCTGAATTAGATATAATTTAACAGGAATAAATTTGATGAACTTTTGAGTCTGAAAAATTATCTGACCAAAAAATTTATACCTAGAAAAAAAATTTATACCTAGAAAAGGTTTATAAATAGCACACATTGAGAGAAATTGAGCTAATGACCCTTCCTTGGCCCCTGGATCAAATAGCCTTTAAATGGCCTACAAGGTCTCCTAGAGGCCTGTATACTCCTTATTTTTGTGCTCCCTCTTTCTGTACTTCTGGGAGTGGAGAAGTAAAAGACATGTGTTTTCTCATCCTTGTTCCTTTGCATCTCCTGCTCCCTCTGCCTAGCATGACTTTGCCTCTGCCCATTTTGCCTGGCTAATACCTATTCATTATTCTGGCTTTCATTTAGATTGGCATTTATTTACTAGCTAAATAAAATAAAATAAAATAAAATAAAATAAAATAAAATAAAATAATAAAATAAAATAAAATAAAATAAAATAAATAGAGGACCTGCTTGAGGAATTCTACTACCTTTTAATTTTGCCAAGTTCATTTTAAAAAATTTATCAGCCCTAATTCCATCCTTTGATAAAAGAATGGACATTTTGATGTGAAAAATGTAGATTGATGCCATCTTAGAATATAGATTATCCTTTTGGATTAAATAAATTTGGATTTGTAGAAAATATGTAGTCATTTCTTTATATTGTTGACAACTATTAAAAATTAGTGATAGAATACCACTGCTCAGAGAATGAACACTCGCTAGTCACAACTGCTGTTCTGAGCCTGAATTAGTTGGTCCTTTGGGGTGCTCTCACATCTTGACATATGAGTCTGTATAGTAGAAATAGGCCTGTATGAAGAGGTCTCGAGGCTGAGTTGAGCATCTATCTCCTCCCTTGGTCATTGCTTGGATGGTTGCAGGGGGAGCTTTTTGGGCATCCTTCATCTCTCTCACCATTACTTTTGCATCTAATACTATCATCTCAAGTTTTTTTTTTTGTACATATTAATGCAATCGGGTCTCAACAAAACCTTGCCTTTGTCTCCCAATAGGGTAGCTTTACAGCTCCCCCCCCCTTTTTTTAGTGTGTTGATTTTACAGTTTAATACTGAGTTGTCCAATTTATTTCTTTTAATTTCAGATCCTGTAGAGGATATTCGCAATAGGTTAAATTAGGGGAAAAGAAGCAAGTTTAAACATGTTTCAAAGGTTTGCTTCTCTCTTGCAAACTCCTTGTAAATGAAAAAGAAAAATAATAGAAAAGCCTTCAAGCTGGTATAATTGTACTATAAGAATTTAAATGCCCTTATTTTTGGGGACACCTGGGTGGCTCAGTTGGTTGAGTGGCTGGCTCTTGATTTCAGCTCAGGTCATGATCTTGCAGTTTGTGAGATCAAGGCTTGCATCGAACTAGGGATTCTCCCTTTCTTTCTCCCCTCCCCTGCTCATGTGCTCTCTCTTTCAAAATAAATAAACTTAAAAAAACAAAGGCCCTTATCTTTTTTCTTTTTCTTTTTCTTTCTTTCTTTCTTTTCTTGTCTTGTCTTTGCCCTTATCTTTTATACCTAGTCATCACTGGTAAGGAGAAGATTTAACTACTGTGTGTGTGATATTCTCCTAATTCCATGCTTACTAATACCCAGTGTCTCATATTTACATATATATCCTATTAAATGGATCAACAACTTTTACTCCTCCCTCATACTTAAGCTGTTGTCTTTGCCCCTCAATGTTTTGCTTTACTCAAAGGCATATACTCCTTTTTTTCCTTGTTATCCTCAAGTCCCCCTTTAATACTGCTTCCTTTGCTTAGTTCAGAGCTGCTCACATATTTCCTGTTTTAAAAATACTAGAAGCTAACTATCTTGTCACATCCCTTTTATAGGATTCTTAACCAAACATTCATCCCTCTTTTCTCCCCTGTTGCTCATGGGAAAAGGAAAGTCACAAGTGGCTTTTTTGTCTAGCCTTTCTGCTTGCCGAAGTGATACAGGTGTTTTGGAAAAACTGTGAAGTATAGGAGGGTTTTAGGAAGCAGGAATGGAAATCACTACTGCTGTCTACAGAGGCAGTTACTGTGAAGACTTTGATCTTTTTTTCTTGCACTTTTTCTTCATATATTTTTCCTTAGTCACTGGAGATCAAGTCATGTATACAAATTTGTATCTGGTGGGGTTTTTTTTTAATCTAACATTTTTTACTATAGCATTTTCCCATGCTGAAATCATTTGCAAGGGAATTTTGATGTCTGTAAGATTCCAGTGCCTGAATTACCATAATTTATCCATCATTTGTAATTTTTCACTTTTTTGGAATATTTTTTGCCAAACTTTATGTTTCTCATTTCTGTATAATAGAATCTTAGAAGGGCAGTTAGTGGGTTAAAGGAGTTGGTCAGTTATGTTCTTGGTAAAGATCCTAGAAATAAACATTAATACATTTATCAAATTTATTTAACTAAATGCATTTATTAACTAAATATTATTAAATTTCTGGCTGGAAAAACTACCAATTTATGTTCATTCTAACAGTATATGATAGTGCCCCTTCCAGTACCAGTAGCTTTTTAAGAGCTGAAGTGTTTTTTTGTTTTGTTTTTTAATGTTTATTTATTTATTTTAAAGAGAGGAAGAAAGAAAGAGGAGCACCAGTGAGCCAGTGGGGGAGGGGCAGAGAGCGAGAGGGAGAGAGAGAATCCCAAGCAGGTTCTGTGCTGGCAGCACAGAGCCCAACACAGGGCTCGAACTCAAGAACTGTGAGATTATGACCTGAGCTGAAACCAAGAGTCGGATGCTTAACCAACTGAGCCACCCAGGTGCCCCAAGAAGTTTTCTTTTTTAAATGTTTACTTTTGGGGCGCCTTGGTGGCTCAGTCGGTTGGGCGTCCGATGTCGGCTCTGGTCATGATCTCGCGGTCAGTGGGTTCGAGCCCCACATCGGGCTCTGTGCTGACAGCTGGGAGCCTGGAGCCTGTTTCGGATTCTGTGTCTCCCTCTTTCTCTGACCCTCCCCTGTTCATGCTCTCTCTCTGTCTCAAAAATAAATAAATGTTAAAAAAAAAATTAAAAAAAAAAAAGAAATGTTTACTTTTGAGAGAGAGCACAAAGAGAGGAGGGACAGAGAGGTAGAGGGACAGAGGATCAGAAGCACGCTCTGTGCTGACAGCAGAGAGCCCGACTCTGGGCTCAAACTCACAAATTGTGAGATCATGACCTGAGACAAAGTCAGACGCTCAACTGACTGAGCCACCCAGGCACGCCAAGAAGTTTTTAAAATATATAAAATTAAAGTAGTAGAGGAGTTGAAGTTTTCACTGTATTCTATACTGGTTACACAAAAGGGTATTGACACACTAGATACCTATAAAAATAGTGATTTGTAAGGATAACGATAATAAAAATAGGAGTTAATATTTAATTGGACACTTCTTTCCAGGACCACTTTCAAGTAATTTACATATATAGTGAATTCTTATTACTTATGGATTGCGTGTTTGTGAATTTGACTACTTGCTAAAATTTATGCATAACCCCACAATCAATACTCCCAGTGCTTTCATGGTCATTCATGGACACGCACAGAGCAGCAAAAAATTTGAGGCACCCAATGCACGTATTCCAAGCTGAGGTTGAAAAGACAATGTTCTGCTTTCTTGTTTCAGCACTCATACACAAATGTGTTTTTTGTGTTGTATTCACATTTTTTTTTTTTTTACACTTGTGTGCATATTCTTGGTGATTTCACTGTTTAAAATGGCCCTCAAACACAGTGTTGAAGTCTGGTGTTCCTATGTGCAGAAAGGTTATGATGTGCCTTGTGGAGGAATTATTTGTGTCAAATGAGCTTTGCTCCAATGTGAGTTATGGTGTTATTGGCTGAGAATTCAGGCTGTATACATTGAATAAAGTATCTTTAAATAGAAAAACACATAAAACAATGTTATATATCAATCCATTGTCAAAGATGTTGTAATAAGAGGCTAGCAGGAACATAACCCTGTATTTCTCCTAGGGGATAATGATTCAGTATTCTCTAATTCAGTACTCATGGTGACTTTTTAGAACATAACTACTATGAATAATGGCAAGTGCCTATGGTATTTACTTATTTATTTATCACCAATGCTATGGAGCAGGTATTATTATTCTCCCTATTTTACAGATGGAGAAATTGAGGCACTGCATAAACAAATAATATGTTGGAAGCCACATAACTGTTTATTAGTAAAACTAGCATTTGAAAGTGGACAGTTTGTTTCCAGAGTTCACTCATTTAACTGTTGTGCCATGTTGACTTTAGTGAGGATTATTTATTAGGAAAATTAAAGGAGCTGGGAGAATCCAGCCACCATTAAAGAAAATATACTTAAAGGAGGAAGCTTGGAAGAAATGGATGGCTTTTCACGTAGAAGAAGAATCAGACTTATTTATATATTTCCACAGTGTAGAATTACTATGACTAGGAGAAGTAGACAAACAGATTTTAGCTAATTATGAGGGCTGTTCAATGGGTGGACCATCATGCGATTTAGTGAATGTCCTCAAGCTGAAACTATTAAACTAGAGCTTTGAATGGCCATGTGCCAGGTATATCCAGGTGGGACTAGAGGAATGGTTTATTCAGCAAGAAGTTAGACTAGTTAATACTTAAGGTCTCCTCCAATTTAAATATTATGATTCTTTTGCCTTGTACTTTTTAGTGGTCATTGGCATTAAAGAACATTGTCAAAGCATCTGGTTTTATTAAAATTTGTATGTCATTGTTGTTCCTGGTCAGTTCTTTTCCCTAATTCAAACTGAATCAGCAAACGAAATTTATACACAACTATCTCTTTCACATTCTCTTTTTCTTATATTTTGCAATGCCCACATTTGCCTGCTCCTTTATGACTTCACTTATCTTTCCTCTTCCCTTCTTATCAGCAACTCTGGCCAGTCTGACTTTGCTTCTATCTATGTCTTATGTCTTAACATACCTCTTCAATTAGATTTTTTAAAAAAGACTTTCTTATTTTAGAGCAATTTTAGGTTCACAGCAAAACTGAGGGAGAAGGTACAGAGATTTCCTATATATTATCCCTGTCCCCCCATATGCATAGCCTTCCCCCTTATCACCATCCCCCACCAGAGTGGTACATTTGTTGCAAAGGATGACCTTCCATTCAATTAGCTTCAGTCATGTAAGACCATTTTATAAAACTATTGAGCGCCTCTTAACATTTGTGTTTTATAGATGCTTTTACTTTTCCAAGTCTTTTTCTCTGTATTGTATCATTTAATTTGAGTAAAGCTCACACCGATTCCGTTCATCAGATAGACGTTATGCCACGGAACAGAGGAGGAAACTTAATGAATAAACCCCATATATCCTTTTCCTATCTCATTAACTCTGTGCCATCCTAGCTCTTCTACCTTAAACCACACTGACTCATTTTTTATTTCTCTGATTATTTCTTCTACCTAGATTGTTACATGTTTTTGTGTTATTATTGCCTCTTAAAATAGTCACTCATAATCATCCTTCAAAAATTTTAAATACCTCTTACCTGTAAAAGATTTGAGCTGTGGATGTGAAGTAACCTTGGCACTTATTCATGCCTTTGTATGAATAAGAAAAGGATGTAAAAGAATGTGTAAGAAAAGGAAACGAAAAAACTTACTCCTTTTTTCCCTCCCCTCTTTTCAAGATGGAAAAATAAGTTTGTCTTAGAATAATTACTTCCTTTTAACCCATTTTAATGTCTCTGCATTTTCCCAAATTCCTAGTTTATTACTATATAATTGTGGTTTATACAGTATTATCATTGCTATACTATGAATCTAGAATACTGTTTTACTTATTTTAGGCAGTATAATTTTGGAACTCAAAAGATAGAGTGTTTAATTTGTCTAGAACAGTAAGTGTCTCTGAATTCTTAATAATGTTTAATGAAGAAAATCACTATTAAATAAATTGACTATTTATGACTTATCTCCATGAGTCTAGCACAGTTTGTGTCCATAGTTTAGTATAGTTTTATTATTTTAGAGAGGAATATGAATATGAGTATGGATTTTTCTTTTGGTGTATATGAAGTAGTTAACAGAAATGCATGTGAAAAATTAAGACAGTTTGTAGGTTTTTAAGCATTATGAGGGGCTATTGTCTTTTGTTATTCTTTTAATAAGGTTTATTGCTCTGATTTGTATATATCGAATCAACCTCGCATTTCTGGAATTCTGTTTTATATAGCTTTACATCTTCAAAGATCGACATAATATTGGCAAATAGTTGACAATAAGTATTTGTTTAATAAATGAGAGGGAAAAAGAAATAATGTTAAAAATTACTGCACGTTGTAAGTTTGTGATGGAAGCAATGAGTAACGTAAACCTGCTTATTTAAACCAGCTCAGGAAAAGATTATTCGAGAAGCAAAACCTATAAATGATATAAATAAATACAACAGATAGTACTTTATATATGTACTATGAAAATCTGTAAATCAAAACTGTTATACATACGATCAGGTTTTAGTAAAATAATTCTAAGTATTAATATATGTCATTTGCAGGTTTGGACTGACACACATTGAACATGGTATCTTAGGATGGGAAATCAAACATGTTTTACTTCTACAAAGATTTGAGATGTGGTCAGGATACATAGCAGTGAGATCAGCAATTTTACTTAATTGCAAGTGGTTGTGTAAGCGTCCAGGACTCCCCAAAAGAGCCTGGAAGACATACAGTTTCATATCACACATCCGAGTATCATATTCTCTTAAAGTTTATCCTCCCTTGTTGGACCCAGCCTTGTATAATGGGCCTATAGCCAACTAGAATCAAGCCTTGCCTGGACATATGTAGGAGATATGTTGCATCCAGACTAGATAATAATCTTATAATTATACAGTGTATAATATGATGGCTAGAGTATAGCACATGTGTACTACAGAGGCATATACAAATTTCTCATTCATTATTCTTTTTTTTTAGTATTTATTTTTATTTTTAAATTTACATCCAAATTAGCATACACTGCAATAATGATTTCAGGAGTAGATTCCAGTGATTGATCCCCTATGTATAGGGGATCAGTGCTCATTCCAGCAAGTGTCTTTCTTAATGCCCCTTATCCATTTAGCTCATTCCCCCTCCCAAAACTCCTCCAGGAACCCTCTGTTTGTTCTCTATATTTAAGAGTCTTTTATGTTTTGTCCCCTCCCTGTTTTTATATTATTTTTTGCTTCCCTTCCCTATGTTCATCTGTTTTGTATCTTAAGTTCCTTATATGAGTGAAGTCATATGATATTTGTGTTTCTCTGATAAATTTTGCTTAGCATAATACCCTCCAGTTCTATCCACATAGTTGCAAATGGCAAGATTTCATTCTTTTTGATTGCCGAGTAATACTCCATTGTATATATACACCACATCTTCTTTTTATCCATTCATCCATCAATGGACATTTGGACTCTTTCCATACTTTGGCTATTGTTGATAGCACTACTATAAATATTGGGGTGCATGTGTCCCATCGAAACAGCATACCTGTATCCCTTGGATAAATACCTCGTAGTGCAGTTGCTGGGTCATAGGATAGTTCTATTTTTAATTTTTTGAGGAACCTCCATACTGTTTTCCAGAGTGGCTGCACCTGTTTGCATTCCCATCGGCAGTGCAAAAGAGATCCTCTTTCTTTGCATCCTCGCCAACATCTGTCATTGCCTGAGTTGTTAATGTTGGCCAATCTGACAGGTGTGAGGTGGTATTTCATGGTGGTTTTGATTTATACTTCCTTGATGATGAGTGACGTTGAGCATTTTTTCATTTGTCTATTAGCCACCTGGATGTCTTCTTTGGAGAAGTGTCTATTCATGTCTATTGTCCATTTCTTCACTGGATCATTTGTTTTTTGGATGTTGAGTTTGATAAGTTCCTTATAGATTTTGGATACCAACCTTTTATCTGATATGTCATTTGCAAATATCTTCTCCCATTCCGTTGGTTGCCTTTTAGTTTTGCTGATTGTTTCCTTCACTGTGCAGAAGGTTTTTATTTTGATGAGGTCCCGATAGTTCATTTTTGCTTTTGTTTCCCTTGCCTCTACAGACATGTCAAGTGTTACTGTGGCCGAGGTCAGAGACGTTTTTGCTTGCTTTCTTTTCTAGGATATTGGTGGCTTTCTGTCTTACATTTAGGTCTTTCATCCATTTTGAGTTTATTTTTGTGTATGGTGTAAGAAAGTGGTCCAAGTTCATTCTTCTGCATGTTGCTGTCTAGTTTTCCCAGCACCATTTGCTGAAGAGACTGTCTTTATTCCATTGGGTACTCTTTCCTGCTTTGTCAAAGATTAGTTGGCCATAAGTTTGTGGGTTTGTTTCTGGGTTCTCTATTCTGTTCCACTGATCCGAGTGTTTGTTTTTTGCCAGCACCATACTGTCTTGATGATTAAACCTTAGTAATACATCTTGAAGTCCGAGTCTATGATGTCTCCAGCTTTGGTTTTCTTTTTCAGTATTGCTTTGGCTATTCGGGGTCTTTTCTGGGTCCATACAAATTTTAGCGTTGTTTGTTCTGCTCTGTGAAGAATGCTAGTGTTATTTTGATAGGGATTGCATTGAATTAATAGATTCCTTTGGGTAGTATTGGCATTTTAACAATGTTTGTTCTTCCAATCCAGGAGCATGGAATATTTTTCCATTTTTTTCTGTGTTCTTTAAATTCTTTCATAAGCTTTTAATAGATTTTTCACCTCTTTGGTTATGTTTATTCCTAGGTATTTTATGGGTTTTGGTGCAATTGTAAATGGGATTGATTCCTTGATTTCTCTTTCTGTTGCTTCATTATTGGTATATAGGAATGCAACTGATTTCTGTGAATTGATTTTATATCCTGTGACTTTGCTGAATTCATGGATCAGTTCTAGCAGTTTTTTGGTAGTATCTTTTGGGTTTTCCATATAGACTATCATGTCCTCTGCAAAGTGTGAAAGTTTGACTTCTTCCTGGCCGATCTGGGTGCCTTTAATTCCTTTGTGTTGGCTGACTGCTGAGGCTAAGACTTCCAATACTATGTTGAATAACAGTGGTAAGAGTGGACATCCCTGTTGTGTTCCTGACTGTAGGGGGTAAGCTCTTAGTTTTTCTCCATTGAGGATGATATTAGTGTTGGGTCTTTCATATATGGCTTTTATGATCTTGAGGTATGATCCTTGTGTCCCTATTTTCTTGAGGTTTTTTATCAAGAAAGGATGCTGTATTTTGTCAAATGCTGTCTCTGATCTGTTGAGAGGATCATGTGGTTCTTGTCGTTTCTTTTATTGATATGATGTGTCACATTGATTGTTTTGCAGATATTGAGCCATTCCTGCATCCCAGGTATAAATCCCACTTGGTCATGGTAAATAATTTTTTTAATGTATTGTTGGATCGGTTGACTGGTATCTTGTTGAGGATTTTTTGCATCCGTGTTCATCAGGGAAATTTGTCCGTAGTTCTCCTTTTTAGTGGGGTGGGGTCTTCGTCTGGTTTTGGAATAAAGGTAATGCTGGCTTCATGGAAAGAGTTTGGAAGTTTTCCTTCCATTTCTATTTTTTGGAACAGCTTCAAGAGAATAGGTGTTAACTCTTCCTTAAATGTTTGGTAGAATTCCCCTGGAAAGCCATCTGACCTTGGACTCTTGTTTTTTGGGAGATTTTTGATTACTAATTCTGTTTCTTTACTGGTTATGGGTCTGTTCAGATGTTCTGTTTCACTAGTGTATATGTTTCTAGGAATTTGTCCATTTCTTCCAGATTGCCTATTTTATTGGCATATAATTGCTTATAATATTCTCTTATTATTTGTATTTCTGCTGTGTTGGTTGTGATCTCTCCTGTTTCATTCTTGATTTTATGTATTTGGGTCCTTTCCTTTTTCTTTTTTTTTATAAAATTTTTTTTCAACGTTTATTTATTTTTGGGACAGAGAGAGACAGAGCATGAACGGGGAAGGGGCAGAGAGAGAGGGAGACACAGAATTGGAAACAGGCTCCAGGCTCTGAGCCATCAGCCCAGAGCCCGACGCGGGGCTCGAACTCCCGGACCACGAGATCGTGACCTGGCTGAAGTCGGACGTTTAACCGACTGCGCCACCCAGGCGCCCCCTTTCCTTTTTCTTTTTGATAAAACTGGTGAGGGGTTTATCAATTTTGTTAATTCTTTCACAGAAACAGCTCCTGGTTTCATTGATCTGTTTTACTGGGGTTTTTTTGGGGGGGGAGGTTCAGTAGCATTGATTTCTTCTCTAATATTTATTATTTCCTGTCTTCTGCTGGTTTTGTAATTTATTTTTTCTTTTTTCCATCTCTGTAAGGTGGAAGGTTGGGCTGTGTATCTGAGACCTTTCTTCCTTCTTTAGTAAGGCCCGGATTGCTATATTCTTCCCTCTTATGACTCCTTTGCTGCATCCCAGAGGTTTTGGGCTGCGGTCTTATCATTTTCATTGGCTTCCTTGTACTTTTTAATTTCCTTTTTAACTTCTTGGTTAGCCCATTCATTCTTGAATAGGATGTTCTTTAGTCTCCAAGTATTTGTTATTTTTCCAAATTTTTTTTATGGTTGATTTTGAGTTTCATGGTGTTGTGGTCTGAAAATATGCGTGGTATGATCTTGATCTTTTTTTCTTGTTGAGGGCTGATTTTTGTCCCAGTATATGATCTATTCTGGAGAATGTTCCATGTGCACTCGAGAAGAATGTGTATTCTGCTTTAGGATGAAATGTTCTGAATATATCTGTTAAGTCCATCTGGTCCAGTGTGTCATTCAAAGCTATTGTTTCCTTGTTGATTTTCTGTTTAGATGATCTGTCCATTGTTGTAAGTGGGGTGTTGAAGTCCCCTACTATTATGGTGTTATCAATGAGTTTCTTTATGTTTGTGATTAAATGATTTATATATTTGGGTGCTCTCATGTTTGGAGCATAATTGTTTATAATTATTAGATCTTCTTGGTGAATAGACCCCTTAATTATGATATACGGCCCTTCTTCATCTCTTGTTATAGTGTTTATTTTAAAATCTATATTGTCTGATATAAGTATGGCTACTCCGGCTTTCTCTTGACGTCCATTAACATGATGGATGGTTCTCCATCCCCTTACTTTTAATCTGAAGGTGTCTTTAAGTTTAAAATGGGTCTCTTGTAAACAGCATTTAGATGGATCTTGTTTTCTTATCCATTTCTATTACTCTGTGTCTTTTGATTGGAGTGGTTAGTCCATTGATGTTTTGAGTGAGCATTGAAAAATATAAATTTATTGCCATTATATTGCCTGTAGAGTTGGAGTTTCTGTTGTTGTTCTCTGGTCCTTTCTCGTCTTTGTCGCTTTTGGTCTATTTTTTTTGTTTTTTAATCTTTTCTTCCCTCAGAGAGTCCCCCTTAAAATTTCTTGCAGGGCTGGTTTAGTGGTCATGAACTCCTTTAGTTTTTGTTTGTCTGGGAAACTTTTTATCTCTCCTATTTTTAATGACAGTCTTGCTGGATAAAGAATTCTTGGCTGCTTATTTTTCCAATTCAGCACACTGAATATATCCTGCCACTCCTTTCTGGGCTGCCAAGTTTCTATGGATAGGTCTGCTGCAAACCTGATCTGTCTTCCCTTGTAGGTTAAGGACTTTTTTTTTCCCTTGCTGCTTTCATGAATCTTTCCTTGCCTGAGTATTTGGTGAATTTGACTATGATACGCCTTGTTGATGGTTGGTTTTTGTTGAATCTATTGGGAATCCTCTGTGCTTCTTGGATTTTGATGTCTGTGTCTTTTCCCAGGTTAGGAAAATTTTCTGCTCTGATTTGCTCACATAAGGTTTGAGACCCCTATGATTCTGATGTTAATTCCTTTTTAGTGAGTCACTAAGTTATCTAATTCTTATATCCTGCTCTTTTGCCTTAGTCTCCCTCTTTTTTTCTGCTTCATTATTCTCCATAAGTTTGTCCTTTATATTGCTGATTTGCTGCTCTGCTTCATCCGTTATTGCCACCACTGCATACATTCGAGAACAGCTCAGTTATAGCATTTTTGCTTTCATCCCGACTAGCTTTTACTTCTTTTACCTCCACAGAAAGGGATTCTAATCTATATTCAACCCCAGCTAGTATTCTTACGATTGTGATTCTAAATTCTTGTTCAGATTCTAAATTCTAAATTCTATCTTGCTTGTGTCTGTGTTAAGTACCTGGCTGTTATTTCTTCCTGTTCTTTCTTTTGGGGTGAATTCCTTTGTTTTGTCGTTTTGAAGGAAGAAAAGGAATTAATAAAGTAAAAAAAAATTAAAATTAAAAAATTAAAAACAACACACAAAAAATCAAATAAAGGATGCCAGATCCTAGGTGTGTTTTGGTCTGGTTGTTGAAAGAAGCTTGATAGAATAGAGAAAAAAGGGAATGAAAAGAAAAAAAAGGAGATAAAAGGAAAACATTAGAAAATTTGAGAAAATGAATACAGTAAAATAGAATAAAAGGAGATGATGACAATAAAATAGTTTTAAAAATTTACAAAAAAGTGAAAAATACAGCAGAAAATATTTAAAGAACAATCTTTTTATGTAAAAATGGAAAAAAGAATTAATTTTTTTTCTGTCTTTATTCAAGAATAAAGAAAGAAAAAGGAAACAAAAATTGAATAGATGGACCGGTGAACAGAATGAGATACGATTGAAATTACATACAGTTTCCCCTAGGAGTCAAACTATGAAGCACTTTACAGTCCATAAACTAAGCAGGTGGAGAGACTTATGGTGTTCTTCAAGACTTGTGGTTGGCCCAGTTCAGGTTGTGGGGAGGCTTAGTTTAATGGCTCCATTCTCCACTAGATGGCACTGCTTAGCTTACTGGGGTGGATTGTTGTGGTGCATGTAGGTGTGTATGTTCATGCATGGGAGGAGTGAAAATGGTGTCACCCAGGTACCCAGTCTCTAGTTTCAGAAGTCTGTGCTGCCCTCAACCAGCACCCCTCCTTTGTCTCTGGCTTCTGTCCACTCCCCATTTCTACACTGTCCGTGACCAAACCATCAGGCTGCCAGGTAGCACCTCCCTCCTGAGTTTTATCTCAGATGGGGCTGTGTTTACCAACACTTTACTTCTGAGGGACTGCGGCCTTGACCTGCTCAGACCCTCTGGGGGTGGGTCTTGCCCAGCAATGGCCAGATGCCAGCTGCACCAAGGAACATTCGTGCAGCCGTGCTACTGCCAATATTCAGAGACTGAAGCCGGGCACTAGCCTGCCCCAGAAAAAGTTCCTGTGATCATGTGGCAGCAGCATTTCAGGGATTATGGCAAATCACAACACACATCTGGTGCCAGGCTTCACCCCCAACGTCCTTGTTCCAAAATCAGTGAATGTGGCTGATCTCTGGGGTCTTTTGGGACTCTTTCCTGTCGGATGTCCACACAGCCTCTACCAAATGTTGTTTCATCAGGGGAACCACCTCTCCCCGTGTTACCTGAGGACCCCTGGGACTTCTCTCTTTGCTCCTGGGGATTCACCCTTCCTACCAGAGCACTGCCAGGTATCGAGCTGTGGTGTTTTAGACTCTGTGCTCCCCTGTTTAGAGAGTGTTAATGGAATTTAAACCCTCTCCTCTCTCCTTTCTCCTTTCTCCCTGTTTTGTTTAGTCCCTTGCAGCTGTTTCCACTCTTCCTCTTTCTCTCCAACTGCTTTTGTTGGGGGGGTGCTTTTCCCGTACTCTTCCCCCCCGTCTCTGTGCTCTCTCCACAAGCAAAGACAGCTCCCTGCCCTCCACAGCTTCTCTCTCCCCCAGTTCACCTCTCCATGCTGCATACCTGCTGAGTTCTGTGGTTCAAGTTGTGCAGCTTGTTGTGTTAATCCTCAATCAGTTTTCTAGGTGTGCAGGATAGTTTAGTGTTGGTCTGGCTGCATATCAGGGAAGAGAGATGCAAAAAAAAACCTTCCATTTTGTTCCACCATCTTGGCCCCCTTCTCTCATTCATTATTCTTAATCTACTCAGTCTACCAGGGGTTATGTAAAGTACATTTCTGAATTTGATGATGTGACACTAGATTAAGAGTTAGCTACCTACACATACCTGACAGTCATAATAAAAGGCTCTTAACCAGCTATGGAGATTATCTAATCCTATAAAATTCCAGTGATGGGAATCAGAAAGTGTTTAAACCTATTGGAAGACAGAAAGTGCATTATTTCCTGTATTTTTCAGAGCATAACTTAGTTATGGTCTTGAAGAAAGGCTGTAGGAAGTTTGTGTGCCTTAGTAGCCAAAATTTGAGTAGAGGCACAGCCAGTCCACTTGCTCATCTTTCTGACTCACCTCCAAAATTAACTGCAGTTAATACTATGCTATGAGTTCTCTGATTATTGGAGCTGGGTTTTATTCATTTTTCTATCTCTCAAAATATACAACAGGCATAATATGTAAAAGGCACTGTATATATTAGGTACAGAATAACAGGCACAACGTATATTAGATGTTCAATAAATGGTTGTTGCTTGTAGTTTTTATTTGTAGCCTAAGCTTAACACGTTTACATTCTTTAATAATTGTCAGAGAAAGATACAGTAATATAACCTATCCATTTTACTTTTTAATATTCAAGGAATTCAGACATTGCTTTTTGTCTTTGAAAGCTCACACAAACTTTTTATTCCTTTCATTTTTGAAATTGCTGCTATGCTGCTTTAATTTTACTTCAATATTGTTGAAAGAAGGTTTTTAGGTATATTTGATAAAGAATTCTGAAAAAAGCTTAACTACTGGAAAATATTGAGATTCTTCTATAATGAAGTATAATCTAAAATAATTTTATATGTAGAGTAAATAAATATAAGAGAAACCTTGGTAAGATTTGGAGTAGTAGAATAGATTTTACTTTTATTTAAAATAGTAAAGAACAGGGCACCTGGGTGGCTCATTCAGTTGGCTGCTCCTGGTTTCTGCTCAGGTCATGATTTCACAGTTTTGTGAGTTTGAGTCCCACATTGGACTCTGTGTTGGCAGCATGGAGCCTCTTTGGGATTCTCTTTCCCCTGCCTCTCTGCCCCTCCCCAACTTGCACTCTCTCTCAAATGATCTTAAAAAACAATTTTAAAATAAGTAGTTAAGAAAGGGGCACCTGGGTTGCTCCGTTGGTTTAGTATCCCACTTTTGATTTCCACTCAGGTCATGATCTTACAGTTGTGAGATGGAGCCCCGTGTCAGGCTCTGTGTGGGCATGGAGTCTACTTAAGATTCTCTTTGCCTCTCTCTCTGCCCCTTACTTATTCGCAGTCATGCGTGCATGTATTCTCTCTCTCAAAAACAAAACAAATAAAAGAATAGTAAAGAACGTGATTTAGGTAGTGAATACTAATATATATGTAGCTATTTCTTCATTAAGAAGGTTTTATTTCACATCAGTCTTCATATTCTGCAACAAAGAAAACATTTTGAATAAGTCTAATTTTTAACTTTTTGAAATATTTAATGTTCAGAATTTCTGATTTTGCTATTTGTCCGAATTACTTAGGCAAAAAGGGCAACTAGCTGTGGAAAGAGCTAAACAAGTGGAAGAGTTCCTACAGCGAAAACGGGAAGCACGGCAAAATAAAGCTCGAGCCGAAGGGCATATGGTATGATTTTTCTTTTTTTTTGAGATTTTGAGCATATTAATATTCAGAGTGAAGTTCTGGAACAAGGTAGGTATAAATGAATTATATTTCTTTACAAACATTTAAACATTTACTGAATAAAAAGTTGTGACGTATCTTAACTTCTCTTCGGCCTTGTCTTTTATACCAAGGTGAAATTCTGTTGATGGTTTGCTTAATTAGGAGTAAGTTTACAGCTCTATCTTTGCTTTAAAAAGGGTAGAAGTAGACATAGCAACCCAGATATTTATATTAAAACAAATGAGTTTTTACATTGTTGCCTTTGTTTCTTCATACATGCTTTTGGTTTTAAATACTTTTAGGTAGCAAAGAATTGTAGAAGAAAAATGGGAAACCTTCAGATAAATATAACTACATATCTTTTCAAAAGCACATTAGAAGCAAAAGTATATTAAAACCTCCAATTATTCCAGCTAACTAAATTAAATCACATATCCAAGAAGATATTAATGGTTTTTAGATAATCATTTTAGTACTTAAAACTTAATAGTTTTGGGGCGCCTGGGTGGCGCAGTCGGTTAAGTATCCGACTTCAGCCAGGTCACGATCTCGCGGTCCGTGAGTTCGAGCCCCGCGTCAGGCTCTGGGCTGATGGCTCAGAGCCTGGAGCCTGTTTCCGATTCTGTGTCTCCCTCTCTCTCTGCCCCTCCCCCGTTCATGCTCTGTCTCTCTCTGTCCCAAAAATAAATAAAAAACGTTGAAAAAAAATTTAAAAAAAAAAAAAAAAAAAAAAAAAAAAAAAAAAACTTAATAGTTTTGACTTGTAGAGGTATACAAATGCCTTTTGACCTTTTGTCCATAGAATAACTGATGATTGTTTCTGTCAGCTCACCACACCATGAGGCATCCTGCTAACCTAGGAAATAAGTCAGTGATATGGTAGTATATTTTGATTAGATTTATAACTTAGAGTACATCCTAACTGGTATCGATGTGAGTTAATTAATGTAGTTATTTCAAATTTTAGCAGTTTTTTTCTTTCCAATGTCATTGAAAGATACTTAGATGTTTTAATGGTTACCCTTTATATTTTTAACACATGAGTTTGTTTTTTGATTTTGGAATTAATTTGTGCTTGTATCCTTCTGTAGATAGTAGAAGAGAACCTCCTGTGTTTTCTCTTACCCCATATCTCCAAAGTTAATAGCATCTGGAATTTTAGTTACAGATTTTAATTTGAAATATTTTAAAACAATTATTAGACCTATCAAGATTTATGTATTTCTTTCCTCATCACTGTTCCTTATATTCTATTCTGCTCTCACTTTGTTTGTCTTTATGGTAGAGAATATTCTCTGGCAATTCTCTTGGACAGAAACTTCCCAAGATTTGTTGGGAAATGTCTTTATTTTGTCCTTTTGCTTGAATAATTTGTAGTGGTGGTTATTTGGTGAATTTGATTACCATTTGTATGTCTGAAAAAAATATTTTGCCTTCATTTTTGAGAAATATTTTTGGTGAGTATAATATAGGTTGAAAATTTTTTCTTTCAGTACTTTAAAGATGATTCTCAGTTATCTTCTGGCATGCCTGTTTCTGACAAGAAGTTTGCTGTCATTCTTATCTTTTTCCTGTATATGTAATGTATCTTTTTTCTCCATTGACTTTTAACATTTTATCACTGGAAGCAATTTTTTTAATGTTTATTTTTTTATTTTTGAGAGACACAGCATGAGTGGGGAAAGGGCAGAAGGAGAGGGACAGAGGATCTGAAGTGGGCTCTGTGCTCAGAGCAGAGAGCCCAATGTGGGACTTGAACTCAATGAACTACAAGATCATGACCTGAACTAAAGTAGGACCCTTAACCGACTGAGCCACCCAGGCATCCCCACTAGAAGCACTTTGATTACAATGTAGTTTGGTGTAGTTTTCTTCATGTTTATTTTGTTGGGATTCTTTGAGCTTCTTGGATCTGCAAATTTATAATTTTCATCAAATTTGGAAAAATTTTATGTATTATTTATTCAAAACTTTTTTTCTGTTCCCTCTCTTTGATTCCAGGATTCTCATTACCCATCCACTAGACTGTGTGATGTTCTCTCCACATCCCTCTGTTCATTTTTTTTCACTCTTTTTTCTACTTTTCATTTTGGATAGTTTTTATTTCTATACCTTCAGCCTTCAGATTCATTAATATTTTCTTCTGCTTTGTCTAATCTATTAATCCCATCCAGACATTGTATTTTTTTCATCTCAGAAATTTTTTTCATCTTGTATTTTTTAATTTACGGTTTATTTGGGTTTCTATACTTTCTGCATCTCTCCCTATAGTATTTATGCTTTTCTCTACATTCTTAAATTTGAACATAGTTAGAGGCGCCTGGGTAACTCAGTTGGTTGAGCGTCCGAGTTTGGCTCAAGTCATGTTCTCGAGGTTCATGAGTTCATGAACCTGTTCACGACAGTTCATGAGTTCACGACAGCTTGGAGCCTGGAGCCTGCTTTGGATTCTGCATCTCCCTCTCTCTCTGTTCCTTCCCCTCTTGTGCTCTCTCTCTCAAAATAAACATTAAAAATAAAAATTTGAACACAGTTATAATAGATGTTTTAATGACCTTTTGTAATAATTCTGTTATTTTTGTCATTTTTGATTGATTTTTATCCTCATTGGAATCTTCTTTTCCTGCTTTTTCATACACCCGGTAATTTGTGATTAGATGCCCAGCATTGTGTATTTTATCTTGGATTTCTTTGTATTTAAATATGTTGGGGCTTTATTCTAGGATGCAGTTAAGCTACTTAGAAACGATTTGAGTCTTTCAAGGCTTGCTTTTAAAATCTGCTAGGCAGGTCCAGAACAGCCTTAAGTCTAGAACTAATTTGGCCCCATTTCTTCAAATACTGCTTCTTCTCCTTTTTCTCTTTAAGAGAACTCATATTAGATGGTTAGCATGGAACTTTCATCAAAGGTCCCTTTTTCTGTGTTTCTTTTTTATCCTTTTTATCCCTTTCTCTCTTATTATTGTGTTTTAGAAGTATTCCTAGGCTTAAATTTCAGCTCACTAACATATTCTTTTGTTTTGTCTACTCTGCTGTTCAGCCCATCTAATAATTTCTTTTCATTTAGAAACTTATGTTTTCATGTCCATGAATTCTAATTTGTTTTCCCCTAAATCTCATTAATTATATTCTCATTTTTCTGATAATACTATAGTCATTGATTAGTATTTTTTTTTTTTTTTTAGTGTGCTATTGGCCTTACCTTGGTTTCTTCTGTTTTTAACTTCTCTATTTCAGTGTCAGCATTCATCAGATGTTTGGTGTTCACGACACTGTGTTCATATTTGGGAGTATCTTTTATTGCTCCTTACCTTTGAGTGGCCCCCTGGTGAGATGGGAGAGTGCTACTGTCTTCTGTGCAGTTTTCAGTGAGAGTAGAGAATGGATGGGACATATTGATATTCTGCAGACAAATACCTTGGCCGTTTATTTTCTGGGCTTAGGAGACTCTCATTCTGCTTCGTTATAACCAGCTACCCAGAGGATTGGCCTGACCTTTACCTCTAAGCCCTCTCTGATCACTACTATCTGAAGGTAACTAACTGTGCTTTCTGGCTTTTGGAGATGAATAATACGATGGAAGTAATACTCTTACTGTAACCACTGTCTTTTCCTAGACCTTTTCGTATTCTTAGCTTCCAGAAAGTCTTAGGGCATGCTTCATGTTGCTCACACCTTCTGTGGTAGTATTCTTTCTGACATGCTTTTGCTAATGAAGTTTCTCACTTAAAACTGATTTTCTGGACTTTTCTTTATCTCTGGATTCCTTCTGTTCTTGGGACTACTAAGAGTTTTGCTGGTTTTTGAGCACTGATGTCTATTCACTTAACAACTTTATTGTAGGATTTTGCAAGAAGGGAAGCTATAGAGTCATTTTGCCATCTTGCAATCAGAATTTAGTATTTTTGTTTTAATTTTTAAAAAACTTAAAAAAAACTTAGAGATCAGCAGTGCATTTTGACAGGGATTTTTATATGATCTTTCAAGATTCACTTTGTTACTCTATATAGAATTTCTTCATTCCCTTGATGGCCAGATGTATACATAAAACTTTACCTTAGAAAGATGCAGATAAGGGGCGCCTGGGTGGCGCAGTCGGTTAAGCGTCCGACTTCAGCCAGGTCACGATCTCGCGCTCCGTGAGTTCGAGCCCCGCGTCAGGCTCTGGGCTGATGGCTCGGAGCCTGGAGCCTGTTTCCGATTCTGTGTCTCCCTCTCTCTCTGCCCCTCCCCCGTTCATGCTCTGTCTCTCTCTGTCCCAAAAATAAATAAAAAAACGTTGAAAAAAAAATTAAAAAAAAAAAGAAAGATGCAGATAAGAGTAAAAAATGTTTTTTTTTTTTAGTTGGGTGTGTGCATTATATATTGTTTTTTTTCTATCTGCTAATTTAACAACAAGGCAATTTGTTAAACACTTTGGAGGTAGTAGGTTAATTAATTAAACGTTGCTTAATTAAAGCTTCATCAGACATAGTTTGTCTCTAGAGTAATTTATAATCTTAATATTGAATAAGAATACATACACTAGTAATGTGAGGCAGTGTGTAGAAGTGAGTGCTGAAATTAACTGTGGGGAGTCTTCATAAATGGTAAGTTTGAAATTGGAACTTTTTTATGATGAGATAGAGATACTATTTAAAATTGGTCTCTCTGTGTTAGTTTTCTGTTGCTGTGTAAGAAATTATCATAAACTTAGTGGCTTAAAGCAACACAGATTTATTATAGTTTCTGTGGGTAAAAAATCTGGCATGTTTTAACTGGATCCTCTGCTTATGGTCTCGTAAAGCTAAAATCATGGTGTCTGCCAGCTGTGTCCTCATCTGAGGCTCAAGTAGGGTAAGACCTTCTTCACTGCTTAGAGTGTTGGTAGAATTCACTTTCTTGCTGCTATAGTACTGAGATCTTCATTGTTTGACTAGCTTTTGACAAGGGATCAATAATTCTAAGAGACCACTGTCAGGTCTTTGCCATGTGGCCCCCTTCATCTCAGCAACAGATGACTTCTTGTGCATCAAACCCCTCTCATGTTTCAAATTCCTGACTGCCACTTCTGCAGCCAGCTTGAGAAAATTCTGATTTTAAAGAGCTCATGTGATATCACCTCACACCTGTCAAGAAAAATGCCTAGTACCAAAAAGATATGAAATAGCAAGTGTTGGTGAGGATGTGGAGGAAAGGGGCCCCTTGTGCACTGTTGTAATGTGAATTGGTGCAGCCACTGTGGAAAATAGTATGGAAGTTCCTCATAAAATTAAAAATATAAATACCAGCTGGCTTAGTAATTCCATTTCTAGTTATTTACCCAAAACAAACAAAAAGAGTAATTCAAGAAGATATATGCCCCTATGTTCATTGCAGCATTATTTACAATACCCAAGATATTGAAGCAACCTAAGTGCCCATTGATATAGTGTGTACACACACACACACACACACACACACACACACACACACACAAGAATATTACTCAGCCATGAAAAAGAATGAATCTTCCCATATGGGACAACATGGGTGAACCTAGAAGATGTTATGCTAAGTGAAATAAGTCAGAGAACGACAATATACTGTATGATTTCACTTATGAAATCTAAAAAACAAAATACATGAACAAACAAAACAAAATAGAAACAGACTCATAAATACAGAAAACAAATTGGTGATTGCCAGAGGGGCAAAGAGTGAGAGAATGGGCAAAATAGGTGAAGGGGATTAAGTGGTATAGACTTAAAGAAATGATGGGGATGTAAAGTATAGCATAGGGAATATAGTCAGTTATGTTGTAATAAGTTGTATAGTGACAGATGATAACTAGACTTACTGTGGGATCATTTTGTAATGTACATAAATGCTGAATCACTCTGTATACACATGAAACTAATATAATATTGTGTGTCAACTATAGTTGAATTTTAAAGAAATAGATAGCTCACGAGTATCTCCCGTCAGTGAATAAAAATGTAAACAAATAAATAAATAAATAAATGGTTCATGTGATTTGGTCAGGCTCACTGCATAATGTCATAATGTCATTTATTTATTTATTCATTTATTTATAACGTTTATTCATTTTTGAGAAACAAAGCATGAGTGAGGGACAGGCAGAGAGAGGAGGAGACACAAAATCTGAAGTAGGCTCCTGACTCTGAGCTGTCAGTACAGAGCCCAGTGAAGGGCTCGAACTCACTGACTGTGAGGTCATGACCTGAGCTTAACCGACTGAGCCACCAGGCGCCCCACTTTAAAAAAAAATTTTTTTTTTTTAAAGTAATGTCTCTATTTTAATGTCAGTCATCTCATTTAACATAACCCAATCATGGAGATAAAACCCATCCTATATAAAGTCCTGGGGATTATGTAGCATTTGTGAGTCTGGTGGAGCAGCAAGGAATTAATAAAAAACCTTGGAGCTTCTCTCTCTCTCTCTCTCCCTCCCTCCCTGCCTTCCTTCCTGAAAAATAATAAAAGCTTAATTAAAAAAAAAAAGAAAAGAAAAACTTTAGAGCTTTTAAAATTCTGCCTACCATACTCTTCTTTGCCTGTTATTTTAGAGATTACATCTTGGGACAGTAGACTAGGCTAGGTGAAGGAAGCTCCTTTTAAATGCTGTCTTTATCAACATGCTTGATAGAACTTTATACTCAGGTCTTCAAATAAAGAACTTTTTAAAACTAGGTTTTATTAAGATATAATTTAAATACAATGAAATTCACCACTGTTGAATGTATATCACAGTGAGTATTGGGAAATGCATATAGTCATATTACTACTGCCACAATCATGGTATAGCACTATTCCAGCATCACTTAAGTTTTATCATCTCACCATAAGAAAAACAAAATTTGTAACTGTGTAAGATGATTCACGTTAACTAAACTTACTGTAATAATTATTTTTCATATGTATGTATGTATATATATCAAG
Organism: Lynx rufus; assembly: GCF_022079265.1. Lineage (NCBI taxonomy): Eukaryota > Metazoa > Chordata > Mammalia > Carnivora > Felidae > Lynx > Lynx rufus. The sequence goes on along the minus strand of NW_025814845.1, from coordinate 143,771,055 downwards.
TCATTATGTTGTACACCTTAAATTAGTACAATATTAATTGGCACTTATATCTCAATAAAACTTGGGAGAGGGTTTTTTTGTGTCCCTTTGCAGTCAGTCTACCAGAAGCTATAGGAAACCACTGATGGACCTCCTGTCACTATACTTTTGTCTTTTTAAAAATTTTATGTAGGGGGCACTTGGCTAGCTCAGTGGCAAGAGTATGTCACTCTCAATCTCAGGGTCAGGAGTTCGAGCTCCACATTGGGTGTAGAGATTACTTAAATAAAAAGTTTTAAAAATAAAACTTGTATACAAAATTATCAGTTATATATATATATATTTTGAGGCTGATGTGTATCAGTAGTTTGTTCTTTTTTTATTCCATGTTGAATCATATTCCATTGTGTGGATGTACCATAATTTGTTTATTTATACCTCAGTTGATGGACATTTGTGTAGTTTCCAAAAAAGATGCCTTTAAACTTGTTGGAATAATGTGAAAATTAAGTTCACAGACTTATATGCATACCTGTATAATTGACTGGCCTGTCCTTAGGGAGCCCTCCTTTCTGAGTTGACATATCCCTCCTTATTATGTGTTACTTAGCTAGTGACTATTTTACATTCAAGCTTCTGAACGTTGCTGGAGGAAATTAAAGCTACAGTGACTAATGTCAGGTCAATTTTTGGTCTCTGGTTTCAGCCAAGCTGCTGAATCCTGCTAGCATCCTTTTATATCTTCATGGTCAGCAGCCTCTCCCATTGTCCACAGTGGAAATCTTCCTCTATATTTTTGTCCCTTATCTATCTTTCTATGAGGATAATCATTATTTCATAGAGAAAATTAGGCTTAAGAGTCCCACATTTCCTCATATTTTCTGCCTCCAAACTTATAAATTTATTTGTAATTGTACCAAATCTTTCTTTGTTTTCTCTAGTCTCAGGAAAGGATAGAATTTCCTCTGTTCAAAAGTCATCTTTCCCATTCCATCCTATTTGATAATTTTAATTCTAATAATTATTAATATCTCATTTATTGGGTACTTTATGTTAGGTGTGGTTCTACGTTCTTATATTAACTCTAATCTCACAACAGTGCTCTGGGGTAGATCCTGTTACATTGCCAGTTTATATCCTATTGAGGCATAAAGAAAAATTAACTAGCTCAGGTTTTATAGCTACGAAATGATAGAATAAGTATTTAAATTTCTGTAGTCTGACTTTAGAGCTCATACTTCCATCTGTTTACTTAAGGACCTTCCTTATCTAACCATCAGTTATTTCAGACTCTCTTTTCTGAATGTTCCTTCTTTACTGGTAACCCTCCCTAGCCTACAAATATATTTGTGTTCCTCACATTTCTACGTAGTCATCATCCTGTCCTCCTCTTCCTCTTTATAGCCAGGCACTTCAAATTAATGAAGAACCTGTTGTCTCTTACTGCTTACCTACTATTCAATTTTCCATTCAAGTCCACAGCTTATTATGACAAAATCATCTTGAAACTTGACCATTCTGCGATGTTTGATCTCATGACTACTTCGGTATTTGCTCCTTGGCTTCTGTGATACCATATTCTCTTTATTTATCCATTACTTCTCTGATTACTATTTCTAAATATCTTCTATAGGATTCTTCTCAATTTTTAAATGCTGATATTCTCTAGGGTTCTCTCCTTGGTTATTTTCTTTCTGTAAATAATATCCCGGGGTGCTCCCACATATTATTTAATCAGAGGCTGATGATTTCAATATCTGTACCAGTTATTCAGACACCTCTCCTAACTTCTCTCTAGCTGCCTCTGGAATCATTTCCTCGGTGTTGCATCAGCATCCTGTTTTTAAGAACTTATTTTATTTTAAAAATTATCTTACAGTAAGATTAACTTTATTTTTCTTTTCCACTAGTTTGAATTTTAACACATGTATATATATATGTTACATGTATAAATATGTATGTTTTATATATATATATAGTTTATGTATTTTTTATATATTTTATATATATTTTATATATATGTAATATATATATTATATATATATGTAACACATGTATAAATATATATGTTACATGTATAAATTCATGTAACTACCACCACAGTCAGAACATAGAACAACTCTTTCACCCCAGAAATTCTTGTGTTATTTCTTAATATAGTCTGCACCCCCCATCTTGGCAGCCACTGATCTATTCTCCATTACTATAGTTTTGTCTTTTTAAGAATATCTTATTTTGTATGGATGTGTATAGCCTTTGCAGTTGGCTTCATTTATTTTAATGATATTCATCCAAGTTTTTGCCTATATCTAGCTTTATCTTTTTTGTTGGTAAGATTCCATCATATGGATGTGCTACATTTGTTTGTCTGTTCACCCAGTGAGCATTTGGGTCGTTTCTAGTTTTTGGTAATTTTGACCATTTTTGTCATATTTTATTGGTTGGAAGCAAATCACAGATTCTCCCCACGCTCAGAGGGAGGGGATTACACAGGGGTGTCAACTTCATGAAGCAAGGTTTATGGAGGCTACCTTAGAGTCCATGTGCCACATTCTTGTTAATTATTTTTGCTCTGAAGTTTACTTTCTTTGATATTAGTATAACCATTCTAGTTTCTTTTGATTAGCGTTTGCATCGTACATCTAGTTTCATCTTTTTAAACTACCTGTAATGACTGATTTGGTAAGATTTTTGTAGTGAATCTGTAGTTGGTTTGTGAACTTTTTTAAGTCCATTCTAACAATTCCTATTTTTAATCAGTGTGTTTAATGTAATTGAATTATATTATTATGTTTAATGGCATTTAATATAATTATTGATATGTTTAGATTTATGCATGACATTTTTTTGTAATTTTTAAAAATGTTTTATTGATTTTTGAGACAGAGAGCACAAGTGGGGAAGGGACAGAGGGAAGGGGACAGAAGATCCAAAGTAGGCTATATGCTGAGAAGAGCAAGCCCAGTGGGGGACTTGAATTCACGAACTGCGAGATCATCACCTGAGCCAAAGTCGGACATTCATCCGACTGAGCCAGCCAGGTGCCCCACACTTTATTAATTTTCTGTTTGTTCTCTCTTTTTGTTTCTCTTTCCAAATTCTTGCCAACTTTAGGTTATTTGAACACTTTTTATTACTTCATTTCAGTTCATCTCTTCTGATTTTGGCTGTATTTTTCATTTATCCTTTCAGTGGTTGCTAAAGGGAATTAAAAGCATACTTTACTTTTCATAATAAACAGCATTTTACTACTACTTGGAATGTAGAGATCCTTCCACCATAAAGGTCCCTTTACGCTTTTGCATTTTATGCTATAGTTGTCTTATCTGTTATATTTAGGTGCATTTACATCCCTACCAAGCAACGTTATAATATTTGCTTGCAACTTTAAATATATTTCAGAAATCAAGCAGACAGGAATACTTTGTTACATTTACACAAATATTTACTGTTTCTTTTGCTGTTCCTTCATTCGTAATGTTCCAGCTTTTCTTAAGTCATTTGTCTCTAGAAATTCCTTTAGCAGTTCTTTTAGATCAGGCCTGTTAGCTATAAATCCTCATTTCTATTTCATCTTTATTTGGAAGCAATATTTTCACTGGATGTAGTATTTTGGGTTGACATTTCATTTTTTTATCATTTAAAAAAATGTCACCTGTCTTCTTTTGGTCCTCCATAGTTTTTAATGAGAAATCCTCACCTACTCAAATTATTTTCCTCCTGTAAGTAATGTCTTGTTTTTCTCTGGATGCTTCAAAATTTTGTGGTTTTTTGTTTGTTTGTTTTTTGTTTTTGTTTTGTTTTGTTTTTGCTTGTCTTTAGTTTTAGCAGTGTAGTTAAGTTGTCTCTGGCATGGATTTTTTAGGTTTATTCTGTTGTTAGTTTGCTTGGTTTCTTGGACTTGTAGATTCATGCCTTATGCCATTTTGGAGCCATTATTTCTTCAGATATTTTTTTTAGTACTGAATCTTTCTCTTCTCTGGTTCTCTGATCACATGAATGTTAGATCTTTGTTCTGGTTCCATGGGTTTGTGAAGCTCTGTTCAATTTTTTCAGTTTCTTTTTTTTTTTTTTTCTTTTTAGAGAGTGGGGAGCAGAGGGAGAAGGAGAGAGTGAATCCCAAGCAGGCTCTTTGCTCAGCAGAGAGCCCTATATGGGGCTTGATATCATGACTGTGAGATCATGACTTCAGCTGAAATCAAGACTTGGGCCCTCAACCAGCTGAGCTATCCAGGGGCCCCTCCAGTTTCTTTTCTTTTATTTAGATTGGATAATTTCTATTCCCTTGTCAGGTTTTCTTACTCTTGCCCCTTTCATCATCATTATGCTTATTTGATCCATCTACTGAATGTTTTATTTTGGTGATTGTATGTTTCATTTCTTGTGTTTCCATTTGATTTTCTTTATAACTTTTTTTTAATGTTTATTTTTGAGAGAGAGAGAGAGAGAGAGAGAAAATGAGCGGGGAAGGAGCAGAGAAAGAGGGAGACAAGGATCCGAAGTGGGCTCTGTGACAGCAGCAAGCCCAAAGTGGGACTTGAACCCATGAACTGTAAGATCATGACCTGAACCAAAGTCAGATGCTTAACCAACTGAGCCACCCAGGCACCCCTGGTTTCCTTTATTTCTTTATATCATTTTATTCTTCGCTAACACTTCCTATTTTAACCTTTTTTCACCACTGTTCATGATTACTTTTCAAGCACTTTTATAATAGTGTCTTTAAAGTTTTTGTCAGATAATTATATTAATATTATAATATAATTATATTATGTAACATAGTAGTGATATAATTATAATAATAATTAATGTTTAATGTCATTTAAATAATATGTTAATTGCATATTCCCAAGTAAATTGAAATTTTTTTTTGTGGTTCTTCATGTGCTGATTAATTTTGGACTATATCTGAACATTTGGGATGTCATAGTATTAGATTTTGAATTTTGTTTAAATCATACAGAGATTGTTGATTGCCTTTGTTTTAGCAGACAGTTGACCTATAAGGCCCAGGCTACAAGTACCTACTTTTCTGCAGTTCTAGTTAGACTTTTTTTTCTCAATGTCTTATAGTGCCCTTCAGATGTGTCCTGCATGTATACTGCCCAGTGTGGTCTGTCTGAGATCTGCATAGAGGTCTAGCTGTTAGCTCTATTTTCAAAGTCTTTGGTGTATAGAACAGGATTATATGCATACATACACAGGTTACCAGTGAGCCCAGGATTTTATAAACAACTTATGAGGTCATTTTCCTGAGTTCCACCCAGTTTGCCATCAACTTGATGTTTTCCTTTCCCTGGGGCTCCACTTTTCAGTCTTCCTGGTATAACCTTCCTATCTAGGCTCTACCTTTTTGGCACGTCAGTGTCTTAGGAGACAAAGGTTCCCCTCCCTTAGAGTTTTGCTTCTTGTAAGCTCCTTTTGCTGTCTCAGCTGCCACCACAGTGGTGAGCTTTCCTGAGAGCTACAGCACATGAGAAAGTTAAAAAAGGAGAGATAAAGAAAAAAAAAAGTGGGAGATTTCCTCCCTTCTCAAGTTTTCCAAAGAGTTCCCTCTGCAGTTAGCTAGACCTAGAAATTTTCTTCTCTACCTGTCATTACCAGAGTGCTTAATTCCAGGTTTTTGGCCAAGTTAGATTTAAGCCAGAAGATTGTTTTAAAAAAATGATAACTCACCATGTGCTTGGTGGTACTTTGAGTTCTGGTGTTCTCTAATTTACTTCCTTCTATTTACTTTTCAGAGTCCTCAAATGTTGTGTCCAGATTTTATAGTTCTTTTCAGTGGGAGAAGAGGGGTAGCATGTGTTTATAACATCTTACCCAGAACTGGGCTTTCCATTCCTTCTTTCTTAACATTTTCAAAACTAAACTTGTTTAATTATCGTCACATGTATGTCCCTTTCTGTATTACCCATCTTACTGTAAAGAATCACCATCAAAGATGGTTTGACTTTGAGGTTTTGATTTGAATTGCTGGGAATTCAAGTGCTCTTTCAGAATCTTCTCTCTGTCACTACCCATCTAGCTCATATCCAGTCAGTGACCAAATCCCATGTTTTCTACCTTCTGAATATCTTGTGTTCTCTTCTTTTCTATTTTTATTATTTCTGCCCTTGTTGAAATTCTTGTCACTTGCTATTCTTTCCATCTCTTTACTTCTAATCTTGGATCTTTCTAATGCATCTTTTACTTGAGCTGCCAGTAATCTTTCTAAAGCAAAACTGAATGCATTGCTCATTTGCTTGAAGTTATTCAGTGGTTCTTTATTGCTTGGAGGGTAGATTAAAACCTCTTTAGCTTAGCTGAAAGCTTCCATCCTTAGGCTTTCTTACTGTTCTTGATTTTCGTCTCTCTGTTACTTTCTTCATCCCTTAAACTTCAGCAATACTGCACTATTTGCAGTTCTCAGAAAGTGCTGTCTCTAGTTTTTGCCTGAAATCGCATTTCCCTTATCTTCTTGACAAGAGAGTTCATGGTACTTTTTTTTTTTTTTTTTTTGCCTTGTTTGCTTGGGCACTACTGCAGAGGATGAAGGAGAGATTCAGTGGGGAAGAGTACATTGGTTTCCTACTGTGAGGGGAATGGTGATTAACTATAGACATAATAATTATTATATACAGCGTGTTATGTAGCTTACAAAAAACTTGCTGATTTTTTGACCTTCGTTTATCTTCATAGGAACTTCAGAGTACAGACATTGTATTGTCACCATAGGGAAGAGTTTATCAGTTCTAATAATTAGGATTGAGAAGAAGAGTGGGAGAGGAGTATGGTAGATAACTCAAGGAGTTCAGAGTCTACTCTGAAAACACAATCAAAAGTCTTTGGGAACACTCATTCATAATGTTACGTGCTGTCTCTGAGCAACCCTGTCTCCTGTAGGAGACTCTCCTTAGCCCAGCATTGTTGGTATTGAAAAAGATCACTTTAAAGTAGACCTAACTAATATAGAGATCCACATTTTGTAGTAAAGAGTGAAAAAGAGGTTTGATGGGGGTTTTACTTTGAAAAATGCAGTTTAAAAATTATTTTGTTTTATATTTTTGTCAGAATTTTGGTTATATTTGCAAGTCTGTATTAATTTGAAAGTAATTAATTTGAGGAGGATTATAATATTTGACAGAATTGTGTAATGAATACAGTATGCATTTTATCAAATCCAAGATACAACTGTAAGTCATATTGTTATTTTACATCTGACTCAAAGAGAAAAACTGTTGCCAATTTAACTGATACATTGCTTTTTTGTCACTTCATTTTTTATATTTGCTGAATTAACTTTTGAATTTACATTTTTGATTATATCATTCTTGTGAATCCATAAAAAGGCAAATATGAATGAAATAAATTGATAAAGACATTCATTCCTAAATCTACTTCACATTCATAATTTACCTTTCCAGTCATTACTTTCTTAAATCAGGGCCATTGATGTTCATATTTTCTCAAATAATATTATTCTCTGTAACACCAAGTGCTTTGAAACTTCAGCATTTCTTAAAAGAGTACTTCAGTTTTATCTCTTGGATTTTCTCTCAACAAGTCAATGCCAGTCTACCAGTTTTATTGCTAGCATTTTCTTGCTCTTATCGAAAGGAATCAATGAGAGGTTTTCAACAACTAGTGGGGGTCATGTTTCCTCTTGAGCAAGCTCATAAGTGATATTTTATATCTAAACTTCAAGGAATTATAGTTGTCTGATTATGACGCCAAGAAAGAACTAACAAAATTTAGACATCACTCAGATATAACATTTATGTTACAACTGATGTCTGGCCAAAAGTTGATAAGTTTATAACAGATTGTAAGATGCCATGGACTGTGAGATGACCCCCATTTAAAAAATGTTAGAATGTTAAAAATATTCATATTAGAATTGATGAAAGATGGTACACCTTCACTTCATAATTTTACATGTTCTACTTTTATAACTGTAATATAAAAAAGAACCATTTTTTCAGAAATGGCAGAGACTGGCAGTTTTCTAAAGATGATTTCTTAATTTTTTAATACCCAAAATATTTTGAGGAATCAACATTATAATTCTTTGCAGTTTTCTTTTATTCACTTAACTTATCTAATCCTGTCATATTTATAGATGATTTTGCATCTGATTTGAATAATTTTATAATATTACTATCATCATCTTTATGAAATCCTTTATATTTGGCAAAATTTGCAATTTCCTTTGTCATTCACTTTGTATACCATCCAACAGTCAGGGAGAGATTGATCAGCAAGGACCTTAATGTGATGAATGTGAATAGGAACTGGTGTTAGGTGAGGATGGAATAATATGTGGGGACTAACTTTATAGTGGTCATTAATGCATATTTTGGGACGGTGAAACATTTTGTTTCTCAATTCAACATTGTAACTGCTGACATCTTTATATAACTATACCTAGAACATAGTACAAAAATGAATATTTACACTGACTCTTCAGGAAAAAAAATTAACCAGTGATTTAAGGCAGTATTATTTATTAATAAGTATTAATACTCATTATTTGTATAGTTTGAAAATGTATATACATTTACATTGTAGTTTATCCTTAAAATCACTCATAAAACTCCCCATTTTGCTGATGAAGAGAAGCAATTTTAAAGAGGTTGTAACAGATTTAGGTCTCAAACCTGATATGTATTAGGTAATACATTTACAAATCACATTATAAATAGACAAATCTAAACAGGATTAAGTTCTGAGTCTTAAAAATTAATCTTTTGTAATTGGGAAACTGTAAATTATTTGCTGAGTATATTTCATTAAGTGCTTTGGGAAATCATAATGAATTATAACATTGTTTCTATGGCAAAATGAAATTAAAGTCTCCTGACTTATGAATAAGCCTTTGGAACACAAATTAGTTTTAGGTTGAATTGAAATTTAAAGAAACTGGATTTAAAAATAATTTTATATGCTTGTGTATGTATTCAAAGTTTTCCCTGTTTAGGTCACTGAAATTTTCAAAAACTGAAATTTTCAAAGGTTAGGGAAACTAACAAGGAAGACTTTCAGCCAAATAGTTTGTTTTCCTGTATGTAAACAGTATGAATAAAAAGTAAAGTAACCGAGAATCTAATTCTGACGATAATTCTTTGGAGTAGGAATTATCACTACCAAGTTACAGGTTTTGAAACCAGCTCGCAGTCCTTAGTACTCTGCCTAACATCATGTAGTATGTTCACAGGCAGGATACAAGCCCAGTGCTTGCGACTTTGGAGATTGTGCTTTCAGCTCTTTGACTATGCTTTTTGCTCCTTTTTAAAATCTCATATTGATATTTGCTTTAATTTAGGTAAACTTTTAGACCTGATAATTTTGTAGAGCAAGGGTAGGCAAACCTTTTCTGTAAAAGGGCAGGTAGTAGATACTTCGGGCTTTGCAGTGCATATGGTGTCCTACAAAACAAACGAGTGTGGTGCTGTTTTAGTAAAACTATATTTACAAAATCAGGCAGCAACTTAGATGTAACCTGGGTATTAGAGTTTGTTGATTCTTGTTAAACACTATCCTAATAGCAGGTTAGTTCTTCAGTACTAAGTTGTTGATTTTAAAATATTTTTTTCAGTTCTTTAAAAATTATTCTCTTTTTATCCTTCTAAAATATAATGTTTGGTACAGAGGAAAGAATAGATGTGTAAATTATGAAGCAAAATACTATGCTTAGGAGGTACAGCACTACTAATTTCAGTCCGTATGCTGCTTTCTAATCTAGGTATTGGCAAATGTTTTTCTATAAAGGTCCAGATAATAAATACTTTAGGCTTTATTAGCCATAAGGTCTCTGTCATAACTACAAACTCTTCATCGTAGCACAAAAGTAACCGTCAACACTGTGTAAATGAATGAGTGTGGCTGAACTCCAGTAAAACTTCATTTATGAACAGTGAAATTTGAATTTCTTGTAATTTATGTGTCGTCATGAAATATTCTTCTTTTCATTTTTTCCCACCATTTAATAATATGAAAAACCATTCTTACGTTATGGACCATACAGAAATAGGTAGTAGGTTGGATTTAGCCTGTGAGCAGTTGTTTGTCAACCTCTGTCCTAACCTTTTTTTTTCTGCCTTCTCCTAGAGGTTGCCATTATCCTGAATTGTGGATTTATCATTACTGTGGTTGTTTTAAAATAATTTTTTCCACTTATGTATACGTACCTACACAATATATTATTCTTTTTTGTTTTTGAGCATTATGAAAATTATACTATATATAGACTAGGACTTGTTTTTTTCATTCAACATTATTTTTTAAAATTCATTCAGTAGTTGAGTATAACTGGATAGTAGTGTGTATATGCCACAATTATTCTCCTGACAGTATTTATTTAGTTTGGTTTGATTCCTGCTTTGAACATTCTTGAACATGTTTCCTGGTACACGTGTGCAAAATTTTTCTTGGTTATCAATTTTCTTCTGTTGAATTACTTAGAAAAACTTCTGAATTATTTCCCTTGAGAAATGTTACTTTCTTATTAATTGATCTTAAATAATTCTGTATATTTATACTAATGGAAAACTGCCTTGAAAATGTTCAGTTAAGTGTTAAACATTTCATTTATTCTTTCATTCATTTATTTAGTATTATACAAACATTTATTGACTATAGTATGTTAGGTTTTGTGCCAGCAAGAGAATGTAAGATAAGCAATAAAGTAGATAAATAGTTAAACCAGCAGTTTAATAATAAGAGTGGGTGTTTATTGAAAGCTTACTATGCCAGGCCTTATGTTAGATCTTTTATATGCACCGCTTCTGTGTTAGGCCACTAGGGCTGCTGTAACAGAGTGTCACAAAATAAGTGGCTTACCAACAGGAATTTGTTATCTCACAGTCCTGGAGGGTAAAAGTCCAGGACCCACACATCTACAGGGTAGGTTCCTTCTGAGGAATGTGAGGAAGAATCACCCATGCCTCTTCCCTATCTTGTGGTGGTTGGCTGGCAGTCTTTAGCCTTCCTTGACATTAGAATCATCACCCTAATCTCTGCCTTCACTTCATATAGTTTTCTCCCTGTATGTGCATCTGCTCCACATTCCCTTTTTATAAGGTTACCAGTCATATTGGATTAGGGCCTACTCTAACAATCTCATTTTAACTTGATGAAGATGCTATTTCCAAATAGTAGGGTAGTAGGCATTAGTACTTCAGCATACGGATTTTGGAAGATCAAAGTTCAGCCCATAACAGTCTCTTTTAAACTTTACAACAGTCCCAGGTAACTCTTTAGAACCTTAATGATAGTAGTCCCATCACAAAGTATATTACATTATAAAAACCCTAGATACTAAAAAGTAACTTATACACAGTTCCAGAACAAGATGGCATAAACCCACTTTTCCTGGCTCCTCCCCTCTAAATATAGTTAAATACTCTGGAAACTAGTTAACATACAATTATGGTAGAATTCTATATGCTGGAAGGAAGAAGATGAGCTAACTAGGGACTTCAGGACTTAGGAATAACAGTGTGGTATGTGGTTCCCTGTTTGTTTTTTGTTTTTTTTTTTTAAGTTTATTTGAGAGACAGAGAGACAGAGAGCATACACATGCACACACAAGCAGGCAAGGGACAGAGAGGGAGAGAGAGAATCCTAAGAGCCATGAGATCATGACTTGAGCCAAAATCAAGAGTCGGACATGTAACCAACTGAGCCACCCAGGCAATCCTCCCTGGTGTTTCTTTTTATTTCCCATTTTTGTGGGCTGGGCCTGCATCCCAGATCCACTGTAGATGAAAAAAAGCAAAAACAAAAACCAAAAGCCTGATCTCACTTGCCAAATTAATGGAAAAGAGGAATATCAGCAGGATCCTGTTGTAAGCTGTGGGCAGCAATGAAGTTTCAGGCTGCCCCAACCTCATTCTACAACTAGAGCATGGGCAGGTAACTTGGAGAGCATTTTGACCCACATTGGCAGCAAAGCCTTGCACCTTCCCGGTTCTACTCAACATCTAGGGCACTAGCAGGTGATTTTATCTGACCACAGCAGTAGTAGCCGTGAAGACCTGTGTCTCCATACCCTCTGTCTAGTGATGTAAGAAGACCCAGACCCAGTGTCACCTGCCTCCCACCCTCAGGAGATCTTCCAGTAACAGCACATGGATCAGGGAGACAACTTTCATCATCACAAGATAGCACCCGGAGGGATTGAGCAGGAGAGCCATCAGCACCAGAACAATGAAGCTGGTTAGAATAATATTACAAGGATTCAGAGAGGCAAACTGTTATCAGTACTAAAGCCCACGAAAGTAGGCCAGAACTGAAATGCTAATCCTAAATGGGCTTACTGCCTGCTAAAATTGAAGACATTAAGAGTCTTCTACTATAATAACTAAAATATTCAGAACATAATAAAAAATCACTTGTCATACCAAGAACCAGGAAAACCACAACCGGAATGAGTAAGGCCACTGAGTTGCCACTCATATCAAGATGAATTACATACTGGAATTCTCAAAGATTTTAAAGCTGCTTCAAACAAATGCTTCAATGAGATAAAACTCTCTTGAGTGAATAAAAAAAGGAAAATCTCAGTGAAGAAAGAGAAGTTATAAAAAATAAGCAAATAGAAATTATATAATTGGAAAACATAATAACCAAAGTTGAAAATTCACTGGATAGATCCAGTGATAGTGTGGAGATGACAGAAGATAGAATTACTAAACTTGAAGATCAACTTAATTTACTCAGTTTGTACAACAGAGAGAGAAAAGACTGAAAAAAGTATTTCAGTCTTAAGTATCTGTGGAACAATAAGAAAAGATTTAAATTTTTATCATTGGAGCCAAACGGACAAGAGAAAGAGTGTGAGATTGAAAAAAGTATTTGAAAACTTTCTACATTTGGCAAAGGACATAACCTACAGATGTAAGAAGCTGAGCAAATCCCCAGCTAGGATAAACAAAGAAATCTTCATCAAGCAGTATTATTAAATTTCTGAAATTAAAAGATGAGACAAATCTTTAAATATACACAGAGAGATGACATATTATATTACCTATCAAGCAGCACCAAATTGAATGACATCAGATCTTTCATCTGAAACTGTGGAGTATAGGAGGAAATGACGTAACATTTTTCAAGTGCTAAAGGAAAAGAACTCTCGATGCGGAATCTTTTATCTGATGAAACTGTCCTTCAGGAATGAAGGGGAAATAAAAATATTCTTAAAGTAAGCTAAAAGAATCTGTTAACAGAGCAAATAAGATTGCTTAGGACAAAGAGAGAGATAAAGAGAGACATTATATAATAAGATCAGTTCAATAAGTCATTTCAGGAACACCTGGGTGGCTCAGTCAGTTAAGTGGCCAACTCTTGATTTTGGCTCAGGTCATGATCTCACAGTTGTGAGTTTGAGCTCCTCGTTGTGCTCCGTACTGACAGCATGGAGCCTGCTTGGGATTTTCTCTCTCCCCCTCTCTTTCTGCCCTTACCTTGCTTATACATATGAGTGCACTCTCTCTCTCAAAATTAAAAAAATATATATATTTTAAAAATACTATTGCACTTGTAAATGGCTGTACAACAAACAGTGGAGTTTTAAAATATACAAAGCAGAAACTAACAGCTAAAAGAATAAATTCACAAGTATAGTTGGGGACTTTAGCACCCCATTCTCAGTGATTGATAGAACTGCTAGACAGAAATTAGCAATGATACAGAATAGCTAAACACCATCACAAGCTAACAAGTTCTAATTTACACTTACAGAGCATTCTACCCAACAGTAGCACAATACACTTTTTTTTCAAGTGGAAATGAGTTAACATGCAATAATACATTCACCAAGAAAGACTATATGCTAGATCATAAAAGAAACCTTATATTCAGAAGACTCGGAATTACAGAGTATAATTTTTGAACATCACGGAATCAAACTAGAAATCTATAATAGAAAGAGGACAAGAAAATCTACAAACAGTTGAAAATTAAAACACTTCTAATATGGTACCAAATAGGAAATATAAAAGAAAACTTAAAAATACATAGAACCAGGGGCACCTGAGAGGTTTAGTTGGTAAAGTGTCTGACTTTTGATTTTGCCTCAAGTCACAGTCTCACGGTTTTGTGAGTTTGAGCCCCATGTTGCTGAGCCTGCTTGGGATCCTCTCTCTCCTTCTTCTCTGCCCTTCTGTACTCATGCTTGCTCAGATTCTCCCTCTGTTTCTCAAAATAAATAAATAAACTTAAAAAAAATTTATAGAACTGAATGAAAATAGACATACAACATATTAACATTTGTGAGATGCAACTAAAGCACATATATTTGTATTTATTCCTATAAAGGAAATTTATAGTACTAGATGCTTATAAATTGGAAAAGAAAAAGGTCTCAAATCAGCACTCTAAGTTCCTATCTCAATCCTAAAAAAAAAAAAAAAAAAGAAAAAAAGAAGAAGAGCAAAATAGACCCAAAGCAAACAGAATGAGGGAAATCATTAAGGTAGAAATCAATGAAATTGAAAAAGGGAAAACTATTGAGAAAGTTAATGAAGTGAAAAGCTGGTTCTTAGAAAATAATGAATGAAATTGATAATCTCTAGATTGACAAGAATAAAAAGAATAACACAAATCACGAGTGTCAGGAATAAAACAAGGGATATCACTACAGATCTTATAGTGAGTAAAAAGATAATAAGCAACTTAACACTCATAAATTCAACAACTTTTAAAAATGGAATTTGTGATTTAAAAGCTGTCAAAAAAAGAAATCTCTAGGCCTGGATTGTTTCACTGGAGAATTTTACCAAACATTCAAAGAATTAACATCAATTTGATACAATAATACAATCTCTTGCAGAAATTAGTAACAAGGAATATTTCCCAACTCATTTTGAGGCCTATATTACCTTGATACTCAAGCTAGAAAAGCACAAAAGAAGAAAAGTACAGACTAATGTATCTCATGAACCTAGATGGAAAACAAAATTTTAGGAAATCTAACCCAACCATGACCAAGTGGAATTTAGTCTTGTTTCAGTATTAGAAAATGAGTGTGATCTACCATATCAATAGGTTAAAGAAGAAAAATAATATAATCATATCAATTGATGCAGAAAGTCTTTTGACTAGGTTCAACATGCACAATAAGAAATATCAGTATACTAGAAATAGAGGGGAACATCCTCAGCTCCAAAAAATCTACATCTAACTTCATATGGGATAGAAGACTAAATGCTCTCCCTCTACAGTTGGAAAAAAGGGAACAATGTTTGCTCTCACCAGTCTAATCAACATAGTATGGGGTGTTCCAGTTACTGCAGTAAGGCAAGAAAAAGAAAAGGTATATAGATTTGAAAAGAAGGAAAGAGTAAAATGATTACTATTTCCAGTTGACATGATTAATTTGCTTAGAAAATCCCAAGGACTCTACAAAAACTCTCCTCAAACTAAAAAAAATGAGTTCATTATAGTTAACAGGATACAAGATTCAATACATAAAAATCAACTGAATTTTTTCCAATGTTTATTTATTGAAAGAGAGCAGGGGAGGAACAGAGAGAGGGAGAGAGAATCCTAAACAAGCTCTGCACTATCAGCATGGAGCCCAATGCAGGGCTCGATCCCACAAACTGTGAGACCATGACCTGAACTGAAACTGAAACAGAAACTGAAACTGAGCCACCCAGGTGCCCCTCAACTGAAGTTTTTTAAAGTTTATTTATTTTGAGAGAGAGAGAGAGAGAGAGAGAGAGAGATCACAAGCAGGGGAGGGGAAGAGACAGGGAGAGAGAATCCCAAGCAGTCTCCATGCCATCAGTGTAGAGCTGAACATGGGGCTTGAACTGAGAGATCATGACCTGAGCCAAGATCAAGAGTTGGATCAAGAATTGGATGCTTAACCAACTGAGCCACTGAGGTGCCCCTGAATTTCTATAAATTGACAGTGAAAAAGTGGAAACCAATACAAAAAAATATAATACCATTTACAATTGCTCCATAAAAATGAAAAAAATTAATAAAATATGCAGGCTAATTTATGTGTTTAAAATGACAAAATGTTGTTGAAATTAAAGAAGACCTAAATACTTGGAGAATCATACCATGTTCATGAATCGGAAGACTCAATGTAATAAAAATGGCAAGTTGTTCTAAATTGATCTATGTTTAGTGCAATTACTAGTAAAATCTCAGGAATATTTTTTTTTTTTATAGATGTAGACAGACTTGTTTTAAAATGTGTATGGAAAGGGGCATTTGGGTGGCTCAGTCAGTTAAGCATCTGATTTTGGCTCAGGACGTGATCTCCCAGCTCGTGAGTTCAGCCCCGCCTCGGCCTCTGTGCTGACAGCTAAGAACCTGGAGCCTGCTTCAGATTCTGTGTCTCCCTCTCTTCTGCCCCTCACCCACTCACACTCTACATCTCTCTCCTTCAAAAATAAATAAACATTAAACAAATTGTTTTAATAAAAAAATTTAAAAAATAAAATGTATATGGAAAGAACAGGATCTTAAAACAGCCAAAATAGTTTTTTGTTTGTTTTATCTAAGTGATTTCTACACCCAACATGGTGCTTGAACTTATGACCCTGAGATCAGGAGTCACATGCTCTTCCCAATGAAGCAGTCAGGCACCCCAAAATAGCCAAAACAGTTTTGAGAAGAATTAAGTGGGAAGAAATACTCTTCCATTTATTAAGGCTTACTTACAGGGGCTCCTGGCTGGCTCAGTTGGTTGAGCAGCGGCTCTTGACTTCAGCTTATGTCATGATCTAGAGGTTTGTGAGTTTGAGTCCCCCGCTTTGGACTCCACACTGCCGGTGTGGATTCTCTCTCTCTGCCCCTCCCCTGCTCATACGTGTGCTCTTTCTCAAAAAAAAAAAAAAAAAAAAAAAAACCTTAAAAAAAAAAAAGGCTTACTGGGGCGCCTGGGTGGCGCAGTCAGTTAAGCATCGGGCTTTGGCTTAGGTCATGATCTCACTGTTTGTGAGTTGGAGCCCTGCACAGGATTTGTGCTGACAGCTTGGAGCCTGGAGCCCGCTTCAGATTCTGTGTCTCCCTCTCTGTACTCCTCCCCTTCTCATGCTTATGCTTGCTCTCTCTCTCTGTCTCTTGCTCTCTCTCTCTGTCTCTTGCTCTCTCAAAAATAAACAAACATTAAAAAAAATTTTTTTTTAAAAAAAGGCTTAACTTACAGCTATGGGAATCAAAACAGTATAGTACTAGCGGAGGGATAGACACATAGGTAGATTCATGGAACGGTATGGAGAACACCCTAATAGACCCATACAAATATGCCCAACTGATTCTTGAAAATGAAGCAAAAGCAATTCATGGAGGAGGGTTTGCCTTTTTAGTATTAGTGCTGGAGAAATTGGACTTCCACCCATAGGCAAAAAATGAACCTTGACCTAAACCTCACCTCTTATTAAAAGAGATCGTGCACTCTAAGGGAAAACATACAATTATAAAGCTTTTAGAAGAAGGAGAAAATTTCAGACCTCAGACTAGACAAAGAATTCTTAGACTTGGTGTCAAAAGCACAGTCCATAAAAAGAAAACTTACTGGACTTCATCAGAATTAAAAACTTTGGTTCTGCAAAAGACCTTGTTGAGAGGAAGAAAATACAAATTACAGATTGGGAGAAAATATGTGTAAACCCCATATTCAACAAAGGGCTTGTATCTAGAACACATGAAGAATCACCAAAACTCAACATTAAAAACACAGAGTATCCAATTAGAAAACATGCAAAAGAGTAGCCAAAGATTTCATTGAAGAGAGTATACAGATAGCATATAAACTGTTGAAAGACAGTTCATCATCATTAGCTATGTGAGAAATTCAAATTAAAACCACATTAATGTATCACTACCCACCTATCAGAATGACTAAAATTAAAAGGTGATAAAAACCAGGGGCGCCTGGGTGGCTCAGTCAGTTGAGCATCTGACTTCGTCTCTGGGCGTGATCTCATGGCTCGTAAGTTTGAGCCCCACATCAGGCTCTGTACTGACAGCTCAGAGCCTGAAGCCTGCTTCAGATTCTGTCTCTGTCTCTCTCCTTCTTACTTCCCTTGCTCCTACACTATCTCTCTCTCACCCCTTCTCTCTCAAATATAAATAAATATTTTTTTTAAAAAGTGGTCAAAACCAAATGCCAGTGATGATGTGGAGAAACTGGATCAATCATTCCTAGTAAGAACTTAAAGCCACTCTGCAAAATAGCTTGGTAGTGCCCTTTAAAACTAAAAATGGATTTACCATACCAAGAACAAGTAATTCTATTCTTGCATGTATGTCCCAGAGAAAAGAACACATTTTCACTCAGAAACTTGTACATGAATGTTCTCAGCAACTTTAACTCCTAATAGTCCAAAACTTGAAACTACCCAAATGTCCTTCAGTGGGTGAATGAACAAATTATGGTATATTCATACTATCGAATTTACTTAGCAGTAAAATGTAACAAACTATTGATTTATGCATCCAATACCTTGAATGGACTGCAAGAAAATAATACTGTTATAAACAGTGAATCTCAAACAGATATGTACTGTATGATTCTAATATGTAAATTTTGTTTGTATTAGTTAATGGGTGTTAGGTATGGGAATAGTGAATGTGTCTGTGAAGTGTTAAAGTAATGGTACAATTGAGTATCTTGATTATGGTGATGATTACATAAATCTATATGTATAATAAAATTACATTGACACAGATACACGATTATGCATGTATAACTACTGAAATCAATTTCCTGGCTTTGATAGTGTACTGTCCTTATCAAGATGATAAAATTGGGAGAGGCTGGATGAAGGGTCCATGAAAGCTCCCTGTATATTTTACCTTTCTGTGAATCTATAATATTTCAAAGTAAAATGTTAAAAAAAATTGCTTCAAAGTAACTCAGGTTTTTTTACTTAAAGTTCTTAAATACCATGAAAGGAAGATAAGAGTCTATAGCAGTACTCAGTTCTCCACCCACTCTCCTGTAACTCTGTAGATATTTCATTCATCTTTTCAGAGTTCACTTCACATATTTGCCCAGCCCTGCCTATTTCTTGTTTTCTTTCACCTTCCTAGTCTCTTACTTCTATCTCAAAAGCTCAAGTATCTGATAAGCTAATGCCAAGATTGCTTTGAAGAGGGGCAGTAGTCTTTTGTCAGACTGGAAGAGGAGAAAGAGCACATTCATATAATAATACTTTTTGTTCTAGTACATGCACAGAGTCGGCAGTATTATTATGTCCGAGCTTACAGCAAGTAATTTTGGTGAAGGTCAGCAATGGTAGGTGACATTGACAAATGTGTGAACTGACAGAATTTGGAGTCTACCATAGTCCATGTTCTTAACCATCAGAGTATACTGCCTGTCCACCATTACATTGAGACTGCCTGTCCTCCATTATATTGTATTATAATACACTGATGAGTACTGCTGCAGAAGGTATATATAAAAATGGCATGGCACGTCACACTTAATTGACTGGAAGAGGTATGAGCAAGGCTTTCCATGGGTGAGATGTTTGATTTGCATTTCGGAAGAGGAGTAGAGTTAGCCATTTTAAGAAGATGAGTGAAATCATGGCATAGTCTGCAAACCACAAATAGTTGTCGTGGCTAGAATGTAGGCTTTATGATTAGGTCATGGCAGAGATGAGAATAGATATGGTTAGGTCACAAACAGCCTTATCTGTTATGCATCAAAACAGAATGTGGATTATATTATGAAGATAATGGGAATCATTGAAAGATTTAGGTGGGCTTTGATGTGAAAGAGACTGTTAAAAAGGTTACTCTGCAGTGTAGCGAGTAGACTGGGGTATAGAATAGATTAAGAGGCATAATGATAAATTAGAAAGGTCTTGGAAGTCCAGGAGTCAAGAGAAAAGAGCATGAGCTAAGGCAGAAACTAAGGGGATAATTAGAGAATTAGGATGAGGTAGATTGGTAATTTGACAGTCATTTGTATTTGGCAGAGAAGAGAAAGAAGTAATGATAACTCCCATCTCACTGACTTGGGTGGTTGACTGTGATCAGTAACTGAAATGGGAATAAGATCATATAGTAAAAAGAATGATGAGGTCAGGTTTGTAAATTGTTTGAAGTAGCTTTGCTACATAAAGAGTGGCATTGTCCAGACATCAGTTCAAGTAGTTCAAGAGAAGAGGGCTGCGACGTTGATTTAGATTTGGGAATTGGCAACATATGTTACAGCCTGGGAATGAGTAGAAAAGAAGACCAGAGAATGCGTCTTGACAAAATATTGACATTAGTGATGAGCCAAGGAAAAGAAAAGCCTGTGAAAAATAGTGAAGATTGATTGGAAGAACCCAAGAGAGAATGCTAATATAAATATGAAAGAGAAGAGAGATTTTTTGTGTGTGTGTGTTATTTAGAGAACACTATTTGGTGGTGTATTATGAATATCATATAGTCAGTTAATAATGTTTTTAAGGATATTGAATATGAGGAGGGACTCAGAATATTAAAATTAATATGCTAATTAATATTAAGGTTAAATCAGAAAAACTATAGTAAGATTCAAGTGTTATAAAGATAAGATGCTTAAGTATTTGTACATATGCACAGAAATTTGGAAGGGAATAACAGACTTTAGGTGTTTCAGATGGTAGAACTGTGATTTATATTTTATAAGTTTTCTACAGCGAACATATATGTTTTTATGAGACAAAAAATACTTCTGTGGATTCAAACTAATTTCCAGTGGAAATGTTAATTGCAAAATTTGCTCAAAAGAGTCCATTTGAAATGTTAACTAGGAAGTCAGTGGTAACCCTAGAAAATTTTCAGAGTCATGGTGGGATTGGAAACCAGATTGTAGTGTGTTAAAAAGTAAATAGGAAAAAAAAAACTAAGTAGGAAGCAGGAAAATAGAAGTCATGAATGGTCATGTATGTAGAAAGTATGCTTTCGGCAAGCTGATAAAAAGACATTAGATAGGGAAGTGAGACACTGAGGATTTTTTTTTAAGGAAAAATCTTATAGCGTGGTTGTGTGCTGAAGGAAGAGAACATGGATAGTTTGGCAATCTGATACTTTTTTAAAGGATACTAATAATTTCTGATAAGAACATAATTCCATGTTTATGATAAACTATGTTTAAAAATGATGTCAGTTTGTGATTGAGTATAATCACTTGCAGTATAGTAATAGGACATTCCTGAGTATAGAGTTTGAGTTCAAATATTTAATATTATGTAAATACTATATATTTAGTATGTAAACAAATTTGTAGAAATGATTGGACTTTTACAGAACAAAACTTTGATTTGGGGTTTAGCTAACCTCCCAAGTAGTTTTAAAAACCTGATCACTTAAATGGCTTAATAAAAACATACCTGATCTCTGTTTTGAATAATTATGTTTGGGGTTTAATTGATTCCTTCAATGTTGTCACTGAATGTATTGGTTAACTCGGTAGAGGAAAATGCCAGGGTTTATCTAAGTTTATCAGCTAGAAATGATCAGTATTTGCCAAAAGAAATAAAGTGGCACCTGGATATTCCTAGGTAAGATGCTGATGTAGCCTTAGTCATTCTTTAAACTTAGTACATTAAATGATGAACAGGGAATCCTGCAAAACCTGGCAGCTATGTATGGAGGCAGGTCCAGCTCTTCAAGAGGAGGGAAGCCAAGAAACAAAGAGGAAGAGGTATGCTTCCCGCATGTTCGCTACCTCCGTCACATAGCCATTTTTGAGTTTATTGCCTTCCTTTCTTGCATGGTTTAAATTCTTAACAATTATTTAAGGATTTTGTAGGTCTAGAGGGACCTGTTAATATAATTTGACTGACCTGCTGTGTCATAATTTTGTCCCATAACTGATATTCAGTATTCTGAGTTCAATTTCTTTTCTTTTGATAAAATTAAAAATTTATAATGTATTTCTTTTCAGAAATAAGTTGATCTAAATTAAACACTTGAAAGCTAATATTACATTTCCATTAACCAGATTTCAAAACTTTTATTTCTTGTATTCAGATTAACACTTTTCTTTAAATTACAAAAAAATTTTTAGCAATAAAAATGTTTATTTTTTTTTAAATTAAAATATTGTGTGTTCTTTTCCTCTCCTTGTAGGTTTATCTGGCAAGACTGAGACAAATAAGACTGCAGAATTTCAATGAGCGCCAGCAGATTAGAGCCAAACTTCGTGGTGAAAAGGCAGGTTGAAAAATAACTTTTTAAAAAGTAGTTGAATGGAAAAAAAAAAGTAATTGAATGACATTATAATCGAGGAAGATTAAAAATGCTATGACACTAACACAAAGTCTGATGAAGAGAGTGAAAGTCAAAGATCAAAAAACTATACATAGAGAAAAAATAAATTTTATATGTTGGATTTACAATCGATAAGACCATTTGTTCCAGAGGAATTCTGAGAGGAAAACATAGGTAGTACCCATGGACATTTTATATCATTCTATTTTTGTCTTTTTTTTTCCCATTCATTGTCCGTAAGAGTTGATAGTTGTAGACAGTTCACTTGCAGCTGTGAGAGAAAATTAATAGTGTTGAACAATTTACCATATTATATTTTTAGTGTTAGTCTGTTCATATTATCTTCTGAGCTCTGCCCTCAATTCGAGGCTCTGTCCTAAGTGGTTTGCTTATCTACTTGCTTTGTAGAAAGAAGCTGATTGTTCTGAAGGACAAGAAGGAAGTGAGGAGGCTGACGTGAGGCGTAAAAAAGTTGAAGCACTTAAGGTATAGACTAGAAATAAACAGATTTTCTTTGAGAAAATTGGAACCTGGGGTAGACAATTGTGTTAAATCTTGAATAGTTATTCTCTTGCCTTAATTTTACATTCCTATTTATCCCTCACTCTTTGGTTTCTGAAAAATAAGTGTCTTCTTCTCTTCATATCTTATATTTATGGAGAACAATTTGATTAAATCATAACATAAGTGTATGAAGCTATTACACAAGTAACCTTAAAAAGAATAAATGATAACCTTAAAAATGAAAAATATAATTGTCCATTTCTCTGAAGATAAATAAAGTCTGTACATAATAACCATAGTTTAAAACTTTTACATTTGTATTTCCATTAGAATGTGCCTGCATTTATTTTCATTGAGCTGCTGTGTGTTGAGCCCTGGTTTAGGTGCTGGGGATATAAAGTGAGCTTATATTTTTACTCTGGAAATTCTCCCTCCCACCAAACTTTTCTTTTTTGGCTAATAAGTATCTTTATAGACTTGGTGGGGGGAAACAAAAACAAAAACCTATGCCCTTCTTTCTGGTAATTAACTTTGTTGATTGGTTTTATTTTCAGGCCCAAGCAAGTGCACGTGCTGCTGTACTAAAAGAACAATTAGAACGAAAGAGAAAGGAAGCATATGAGAGAGAAAAGAAAGTATGGGAAGAGCATGTAAGATTTAACTCATATTCTTGATCCTACTCATGTTAATGTTCTTATATCTCCTACTGGATAGTATATCACCATTATAACTTGGTAATTCTATTTTTTCCCATTTTTTATTCTCATTCGTTCTCCCTTTCTTCTCTTCTCCCCCACTTTCCCTCACTATTGCGCTCTCTCTCATATTTATGGATGATCAGTATGGAAGTTATTTTGGGATTTGATTTGTGGTGAAAACCTAATTTACTTATTCATTTTAGTTTTTATTATTGCCAAGTACCTAATCAAAGACCCAGCATCATTTAATGGCTACACTTTCCTTCTGCCACTGACTTATAAAGCTACTTTTATATATTAATATAAATACCTATATATATTAAATTCTTATATATGCTAGAGAATGAATCTATAGTATACATGCATCAGGCTCTCTCTTCTGCTCCATTACTCTGTCTGCCAGTACCTCATTATATTAATAATTATGGATTTAGAATATATTTAAATTTCTGATAGAGTTCTTTCCTCATTTCCTTTTTACTCTTCTTTTTACAGTGTTTGCCTTAGTTACGTGCTCTCTTTTTCCTTACCAGACACATTTTTGGGTAATTTTTGTTCTTTTTTCTTTCTTTTTAAATTCTATTGGAATTTTTATCAATATTACATTTTTTTAAATTTTATTTTTAATTTTTTAAAATTTGCATCCAAGTTAGTTAGCATATAGTGCAACAATGATTTCAGGAGTAGATTCCTTAGTGCCCCTTGCCCATTTAGCCCATCCCCCCTCCCACAATCCCTCCAGTAACCCTCAGTTTGTTCTCCATATTTATGAGTCTCTTCTGTTTTGTCCCCCTCCGTGTTTTTATATTATTTTTGTTTTCCTTCCCTTATGTTCATCTGTTTTGTCTCTTAAAGTCCTCATTTGAGTGAAGTCATATGATTTTTGTCTTTCTCTGAGTAATTTCACTTAGCATAATACTCTCCAGTTCCATCCACATAGTTGCAAATGGCAAGATTTCATTCTTTTTGATTGCCGAGTAATACTCTATTGTGTATGTATGTGTATATATGTGTATTTGATTGCCGAGTAATACTCTATTGTGTATGTATGTGTGTATATATATATATATACACACACACCACATCTTCTTTATCCATTCATCCATCGATGGACATTTGGGCTCTGTCCATACTTTGGCTATTGTTGATAGTGCTGCTGTAAACATGGGGGTTCATGTGTCCCTTCGAAACAGCACACCTGTATCCCTTGGATAAATACCTAGTAGTGCAATTGCTGGGTTGTAGGGTAGTTCTATTTTTAGTTTTTTTGAGGAACCTCCATACTGTGTTCCAGAGTGGCTGCACCAGCTTGCATTCCCATTTATCAATATTACCTTAAACCTACAAATTAACTTATCCCGGGGCATCTACATTTACTCATTTTCTACATTTACTTCTTTTATGTCTCTTACACGATTTTGATCATTTTAAGCTCAAACTTGTTACATTTCTTGTAAAGGTGATTTCTTGATAGTACATAATTGTAAATTTCTGTTTTACAGGGTTTTTTTTTTTTTTCTAACAATATTGCTGATATTTGGAGAAATCATTGGTTTTTGCTATAGAATGAGTTTACCTGTTCCACCAATTCTCAGTTAGTTTTCTGGGTTTTTAGTATGCAGCTGTGTCATTTGCAGGTAGTCATGATATATACATCATAACAATTCCTACATTTTATTATTTTTTTCATGTCTGTTTTTGAGAGAGAGAGAGAGGGACAAAGCACTCACATGTGCATGATTGGGGGAGGGGCAGAGAGAGAGGGAGACACAGAATTCAAAGCAGGCTCCACGCTCTGAGCTGTCAGTACAGATCCCAATGCCAGTCTCAAACTCACAAACCGCAAGATCATGACCTGAGCCAAAGTTGGATGCTTAACTGACTGAGCCATCCACGTGCCCCCTTACAGTTTATTGTATGCCATGCACATTATAAGCACTGCACATGTTTTGCTTTGCTTAATCTTTACAACTTTCTGAAGCAGATGTAGAAAGGATAAAACAATTAGATGAGGTCATAATTCCAGTAAGTATGGAACAGGGATTTGAACCTGGGTCCGCCCAGTGTTGAAGTCATTATTCTTATGCACGACACCTTAATTTCCCCTGCTTTCTTTAAGTTGTACCTTATATTATTATTTACTTTAATTAAATTGGCCAGATCTTCTAGGACAACATTAAATAACAATGTGGATAATATTTTGTTCCTGTTTTTAATGGAAATAGTTTAATCATTTCTCTGTTATGTGTGGAAAAATAATAAGGAATATAATTGTATCTCTAGGTTGTACAGTTTTTATCAGAAATGTGTTTTAAAAATCCACCAGTCAGGAAATCTTATCTTATTCCCCCTTTTTTTCCCTGACTATAGACATAGCCTGGACAAGGCTTGAGTGTGAAACAGTAACTGTGGTAATGTATTCCATCTTCCTCAAGAGTATCTAGTAATTATCTCCTGGACCATTGACAAAATTTACCTGGCTTAAGATTGCAGTGCTTTTTAAATGTTTTATGTCTGGTGTTCCTTAATTCCCTCTTTTCTTTCCTTTATTATAGATATAGAATTAATAGGGCAAGAGTATGAAATAATTACCATGCTAACTTATTGGCAGCCAAATTTGTCAGAAGTAGAAATAACTCATCTTCATAGTCAGAGCCAGTGATTTCTTCTATTACCCAAATCTCTTTCAAGCTTACCCTCATCTGGAAAATAGTACGAGCCTACTTTTGGTGACATACATATATAGCAATTGGGAACAATCTGCTTTTCTTCTCTTGGGTTTGTATCTTCAACACAAGGAACAGGGACGTTTCATCCTGTGCTGATTTGCACAGTAGGGCAGAGATTATATCAAGATGAATTGGTATGAAACTCCCTGTGTGTTCTTTTTTCAGTCAGCTTTCCTCATGATACACCTGCTGCTATCATCCTTGTGTTCAGCTACGATACCACAGTTGCAATTGACCTTAAGAGTTTTTAGTTTAGTCTTTAATAGTCTATTCTAGCAGTCTACATAGCACCCGAAGGTGATTGGCATAGTAATATATCCATTAAATATGATAAGCTTATGCTTAGTGCAAATCAGCCTTATTTTTAAAATGTGATCCATTATGCAAAATTACATGGGGGCATCAGAGTATTTTATAATAGCAGTCTGCATGGCTTCGATTATGTGATTTCCCTTTAGTCTTAGAGATGAGTCAGCTACTCCATATCCACTGCTGTCAGTATGCATGCATAGGCCTATCTTGGCAGCAGGCTTATATAGCCACCTGCCACTGTACCAACTATGTATAACCTTGTGTTTTTCCCCCAAGGTAAAGTGAATGGCTGTGTCTTAACTCATGTTGTGATTGACATGTGGGATATACAAGTAGTACATTTATCAATGGGAAATGTTTCTTTTTCTCCCAGTCATGTAGGGACTGCTCATTTTAGTGATTCAGAATATTATACTTCCAACAGCTCAAGTTAGTATATCTCAGAGAAAACATAGCATGAGCTTTGTAATTACATTTCTTTCCTGAAATCTGCTTTTGGTGGGCTGAAAACGGCCCACAAACACCTTTAAAATGTGGTCTTGGGGCATCTGGGTGGCTCAGTCAGTTAAGTGTCTGTTGATTTCAGCTCAGGTCATGATCTCATGTTTCGAGAGTTGAAGCCCTGCATCGGGCTCTGCACAGGCAGCACAGGGCCTGCTTGGGATTCTCTCTTTCCCTCTCCCTCTCTGCCCCTTTGCCACTCATTCTGTCTCTGTCTCAAAACAAGTAAATTTGAAAAAATTTTAATGTGGTCTTAAGTACATCTTGTGTAATGGTTTTCAAAAGCCCAGTTTCTCTTTATAGCATTATTTCTTAAATGTCCTGCTCATTCATCAAGGTCATAACCACTGTCCAAGAGTCAGTATAAATATTTGCTTGATCACTCAGCATCAGTGTATAAAATCTAC
Source organism: Lynx rufus (assembly GCF_022079265.1). Classification (NCBI taxonomy): domain Eukaryota; kingdom Metazoa; phylum Chordata; class Mammalia; order Carnivora; family Felidae; genus Lynx; species Lynx rufus. The sequence goes on along the minus strand of NW_025814845.1, from coordinate 143,743,728 downwards.
CTATTGGGTTGACTGTTTCATTTATTTCTTTGCCTTCTTATTCTCATTGGTGCTCGATACTTCATTGACGTCTCTGAATTACAGTCCTACAGTTGTAAATGGATCTGTTTTACCTTATTTTTTATCTAAATTATCATAGCAGCGTCCTCAATCTGCATATTTCTTAGCATCAATTCAGGCATCGTACCTGTGGAAGTCTGTTCTTTGATTAGGTAAGAGACTATAGTTTGCATATTATGTGTTCCTCCTGCTTTGCATTTCACTCTTTGATGTGTATTTCATTTCTTTCATTGTCTCATTCTTTGGACCTGCCATATAGACCTATATGCCTTCTGGTGAACACACTTCCCATCTCTGCCTACCTCAGAATGTTGTTATTCTTAGTCTTGCCACACAATCTCATCCATTTAAATAGACACATCATGAGATCAATGTGGAATCATGCTCCCTGTTGGAAGTGTCCCAGACACTGAAACAGTGTTTCAGAGTGGTCTGCAGGATATGATTCAAAGAGAATCAGGTTGCCTCTTAGGTTGAGAGCCCCTATTTCAAAGCTGCTCCTCTGATGACCTTCCTAGCATTAAGCTAACTTTCCCTAAGCAGAAGGAGCAGAAGTTTCACAGGTGGTAGTGGTAATGGTGGTAGAAGAGGCAGAGGGAGGGGAGCAGGGAGCATCTCTGGAAGCATGTTAGGTTTTATATGTTAACAAGTACATTTTACAAATTATGTCCAACAGTGATTCAGCTTTGAGCTCTACATTCTCATATAATGCTTTCATTACTAGGCAGCTGTATAATAGCATAGTTCTGTTTCCACAGATAACCAACTGGAGCCAGGTTTCTCTACTTCCAGAAGGCTGATTAGACCTCATAAACCCATCAAACACACTTTCAGTAGCATTCATATAAATGAAATACAGTCCCAGAAAACCCAAAGAGTCCTTGTTCTTTTAAGGCATGTAAACCAGTACAAATACCCAGTTTTTTCTCTGTATTTTGTTTTTTAATGGTAGATCTGTCTTAGACAGTTCTAAAGTGTACACAAATGACAGCTTTTATGATTCTATTAATGATAGAGAATACTAGTTTCTAGTATTGTACAACTTTGTATTTCCTCAGGTTCTTTCAGAAGTATTTTTATGGTGGCAGCATTAAACTGTGGTAGTGAGTCTGACTTTTGAGGTCCAATAGGCAAGCAACCCATTTTCATTTGGGGGAATTATTTTATTGTTTGCTGTTTCAGTAAGACTGTCAAACAAGGTATTCTGGCTTCTTCTAGCTGAAGGATAGGCAGGTCATCGAATGTAGATCAGTTGAATTATCTCCCAGAGCTTGAAGCTTGAGCAGAATATCACAGGATTTGAAGTTTACTTAATCCAATAAGAGAACCTGATGAAACAATGAATTCATTTCTGCTACCTAGATCCATGCAGCTACTCTGGTTCCTGTTCTTTTTAGAGGGCTTCCCTTTGCTTTTATAATCTTACTTACCATTCTGTTCTCTTTTCTCCTTTCCCCTACCCACCTCCTCCTTTCCCCCAGAATTAGTTTCTGTTGCTTTCAACCAAAGAACCGTGATTCACCTTGTAAAATGCTAGCATGGTATCTGGCGAATAGTAACACAAATAAATGCATTGGGAAATCTGTGGCTTATGACATTTCAGAATTATGTATGGAGGAATGTTCAAATATTGGTTTACTGAATGCATCGTTGTGTAGTGAGAAAAAAAAATAGTCTGGGAATCCAAATACTTGGATTTTTAGTCTCAACTCTGCCAATGAATTTGCCTTCTTGGGGAGCTGACTTCTGTTTGTGGGCCTTTATTTCCTTATCTCCTAAATGAAAGGCATGATCTCTAATATTGTTCTATCTAAATTGCTTAGAAAAAGTCTTCATAATATAAGTACTTAAGTTCAGTTTAATCTCTAGAAAATGAGTTAAAGTTATTTTACCCAGTAATTATTTTAAAAGAAGTTCTAATTTAACATAATCTAGATGCAGTATGGGGACTTCATATATCTGTATTTATTTATTGACTGTTACTCTTAATGTTTGTTTTATTTATTTTGAGAGAGAGTGCAAGCAGGGATGGGCAGAGAGAGAGGGAGGGAGGGAGAGAGAGAGAGAGAGAGAGAGAGAGAGAATCCCAAGCAGGCTCCATGTGGTCTGCGCACAGATCAGCATAGAGTCCAGTGCAGGGCTCAAACTCACCAAACGTGACATCATGACCTGAGCCAAAATTAAGAGTCAAATGCTTAACTGACTGAGCCACCTAGGCCTCCCTATTGAGTGTTACTCTAACTCCGGAGTGGTTAACATGTTATTCACAGTTAGAATTAGCATTATTAACTTCCTGAAATGTTAATTTAGTTTGATTGCATATATGTTGATGCGTTTTTCTAAAGTAAGACCAAATGTCTTTCATTGGATTATCAAAGTATCTTTGATCTAACAAATGGTAAAAATCACTGCCTTAATTATTCTGATTCTTCAGTATGTAAGACCCATTTTTAAAAATTTTGTCTTTGACACATTTCATTGTAAAAATTATAATAAAACATAGTACTTTAATATGAAGAATAATTTTCATGTGTGGTAATAAGGTTTTTTTCCCCCAAATAATACAGTATTGCCTTTTTCAGTCAACCATATAGACTCATATTGCGAGTGAAATATAAAAAAGATAGATTGAGTTTTTTAAGAGTAGCAGTGCATTTAATAATTAAAATTAAATGAAAAGTAGAATTAGGGAAATTCTGTCTTGGTGAGAGACTCTTTTTGAGTGTGAGGAATTCCTTTTTCATTGTGTTTAGCTCTTGTGTATTTCATTTCTGTTCTTTTCTTTGGACCTGCCATACAGTTCTCTATAGCTTCTTTAAGGGTGGAGACATACTTCCTCCTGGTGGCCACATTGGAATGTTCTTATTCTTAGACATTCCTATAAATAGAGTATAGCAATACTAGCTCAGAAAAATTATTCAGATAAAAATATATTTTTAGTTCTTCAAAGGTAAGATTTTGAGAACCTAAATGTAAATTTGATAAAATTTGACCATTTATTTTCAAGCTATATAGAATTATGTATGAAATTGCTCTATAGTCAAAATATGTATGTAGTCAGGCCTTTTAATATTTTCCTAACATATGTTAAATCCTTAAATCATTCAACATATAGAGATGAAATAGTATTTGTATTTATATGTGTTTCAAGAATAGGTTAACAGTTTCATGTGTTTATAAACCTGGCCTCACTATTTGGTAAAATTTTGCTTTTGTCATTTGGTGGCACTGCTGATTAATTTTTTAGCAAAATTAAACAGATACAATTAGCAGATATAATAGAAGCAATTTTACAGTGATAGTTAAAAACATTTTTTGGAGATATAAGCAATGTAGAAAAGTCTTGAATTTATGAACTTAGTGAGAAAATGGCTAGGAAAAATAGCTCCTAAAGCAGTTTATTTTTTTAACTTCACAATGAAACTTTCAGCTCATTGTTCTATTTCTGTTGCAGTATTTTTTTAAGTTTGGATTTTGAAAAACTGTTTAGAATGAAATATATATACTACATGTAACTGGGTGATCAATTTTAACAAAATTGTTTGGATTTTTTTTAGGTTTTAATTTTTTATCTTATGTAAAACTTTGTTTTGTTTTCTTTTTAATTTTAGTGTTTATCATATTGGATCAACTTTCTGAATTAACTCAGTCTAGTGTTTTCTCTTTTAACAATTTAAAAACATGTTATTTTTTTTTAATCTTGGGATCTGGTTCACATTGAAAGCCTTAACATCCAGGTTATAAAAAATATATCCATGATGTTTACTTACATAGAAGGCCCTGCTCCTGTTGTACTGATCAGTTAGTGATGTGTGTTACCTGGGCTTATAATGACATCTCACTAGTTACTAGAATTACCTTTACATTTTTGTTAACTGATATAGTTTTGTTACTAAGTAATTGGATGAGTTAGTAGGGCAGTCTTTTTGTCTGTATTCTTTGGTTTAGATTTCATTATGTCTGGGTTTCTTTGTGTGTTTTTTATTTCAAGTTCTTATGATCTGTTTAGTTTATTTGACCCAGGGGAGAGGTTAGTATATATTTGGTTATGAAAAATAACCATTTACTGAAGGCTGGTGAAGATCATTATTATAAAGGTGCCAATAAGTTTGTCTTACACATTGAATCAGGTATCTTAGGTAATAGACTATATACCAGTCATTAACCATATATATGGCAGCCAGACACATTTTAATATAATACAGAACACATTTTTAATAGTAATATGTGTCATTCTCTTCATTAAAAATATATTCTCTTGATTAAAAGATGTGCTTACATAGGTACAAAAATGAACAGCGTGAAGAGAATTTAGTAGAGATTTTCCATGTTTTAGCATAATCCCTACTGTACTGAATTTGATTATTTTTGGTCTCATACCAGTTTCACTCATAGCACTTTATCAGTAAACACTTTTGTCTCTGTTACTTTAGATTTCTCTTAAGGTTGAGATTAATACAGAAATATCTCTATTTCATATAAAAAATTTAAGAATATATTTAAGAACATTCACAATTTAAGAATAGAAAGTCAAGATAAAGGGGTTTCAATTCCCTTATGTGGCTTTTGCCATTCTTAACTAAAGATAAATCTGCTAAGTATTCCCTAGAGGTTGCAAAATTTTTCTTTGGCCACATGTCTACAGTTTTAGAGAGTTATGCCAGTACCCTGTTTAAATTGTATATGAATCATGTGTGTATGTGCATAAGCATTAAAAAAGTATAAAAAATGAAATACAGTAAGTTGGAGCTATAGGGTATGGGTGACTTTTTAATTTTATTATGAGTTTCCTTAAGGTCTAAGCATCTGCATAGTAATTTTGGAAATAACTTTGCAATAATCTTTAAAAGCATAAATGAAAATTATGTCATAGGCTGAGAAGGGCAGTTGGTTTTATTCTTTAGCAAAATTAGTTAAATACATGTTATTTCTCCTGTTTATTTATACAATTAAATTCTCTTTCGATCATTCTTTAAAAATCGTAGGCTTTTTTGAATTTATGATGGCAACTATTTGTCTTTCAGATTTCTGCTTTTTTTTTAAAACATTTTTAAAAGTTTATTTACTTATTTTTGAGAGAGAGAGAATGAGAGAGAATGAATATGAGTGGGGACAAGGCAGAGAGAGAAGGAATCCCAAGCAGGCTTTGCACCATCAGTGCAGAGCCTGATGTGGGGCTCAAGCTCACAAACCATGAGATCATGATCTGAGCTGAAACCAGGAGTCAGAGGCTTAACCAACTGAGCCACACAGGCACCCCTCAGGTTTTGCTTCTTACCAACTTCTGTGTCATAAAACTTTATGCAGTGTTGGAGCACTTGAGTAGCTCAGTTGGTTAAGCATCTGACTCTTGATTTCTACTCAGGTAATGATCTTACCATTGTAAGATAGAACCCCATGATGGGCTCTGTGCTCAGCGCAGAGCCTGCTTATGACTCTCTCTCTCTCTCTCTCTCTCTCTCTCTCTCTCTCCGTCCCTCCCCTGATTGTGCACACATGTGCATGCACACTCTCTCACGTGCACTCTCTCTCTCAAAACCAGTAAATTAAAAAAAAAACAAAACCTTATGCAATGCAAAAATTTTAAACTCTGATTATGCATAGATGGGCAGTTATTGTTTTTATTCTGCATTCTGGAGATTAAAAACTAGCTCTGGGCAAAGCCTGTTTCTTCATTTTGTTAGGGTCTAAAATCATAGTTTCAGTGTTTAAGCCAAATAACGTTACTTAGTAGAAACTAAATAAATGTTTGCTGAACTATAATTACTACCATTTATTAGGCACACAACTGTGCACTTTACATAAATTATCACATTTAATCCCTGCAGTAAGGAGACAATGAGTACACACCATTCCCATTTTACTGAGAAAAAGTTTGAAGTTGAGAGAGGATTAGAAACAATGAAAAATCACAGGTCCCTAGTCAGTGAGATTTGGGGATTTGAGTGTAGAACTGTCCTACTTCAACTGTATTTTATGACCTTCTTAAACAATGAATGGCTGTTCAAACTGGCTACTCTACGAAGGTCACTCTCACCTTCTCCCCTCCCAGGAGTTAGTTAGTTCCTTCTCTGGTTTTATTTTGTTTGTTTTTCTCCCAGACCATTTAGCACACATCTCTCTCATTTTATTTCTCTGTAACATACTGATAGATTTATGTGTTTCCCTTTCTTTTATAGTTTATAATCCTTTGAGAGAAATGATCAATTTTGTTTTGTTTTTGTCTTTTGTTTGAAAATTATTGCAGCTAGTTCTGGTCTACAACATACTGGGTTTTTTCCCCAACTTTCTGAGATATAGTTGTGTGACATTGTGTTAAGTATACAATATACAATGTGATGATTTGACATAGGTATATACTATGAAATGATTACTACAATAAGGTTAGTTAACAAATCACTTCACATAGTTACCATGTGTCTTTCAGTTTGGATATCCGTTATCTGGCACTGTGCTTGGCACTTAATACATATTTTTTAAAATATTTTTTTGTTTTGTTTATTTTGAGAGAGAGAGTGTGCACATGCACATGCACGTGAGGGAGGGGCAGAGAGAGAGTGGGGGAGAGAATCCCAAGTAGGCTCCATGCTGTCAGTGCAGAGTCCCACAATGCAAGGCTCAATCCACTGAACTGTGAGATCATGACCTGAGCTAAAATCAAGAGTCGGATGCTTAACGGACTGGGCCACCAAGGCACCCTGACACTTAATACATTTTTGAATATGTTGATTAAATTTTATAAAATATTATATATTTGTTTTCTCACAAAAATCACATCAAGTTTATTTATTAAAATAGCAGAAATCATTTCTTTAAGTGAATTTAAACATTCACAAGATTATACAGTGGATAAATATGATATGTGATTAGAGAAGTAATTACTGATTTAAATAAATATGATAGAATTTGTACATCCAGATTAATGTGTTTCCTTCAAAATAATCATCTAGAGAAATAATATACTTCTCTAAAAATGCTGCTAGTGTTTCAGAACCAATTGGAACTTGTTTCTCTTTCCTCAGAATTTGTTAACCTTTTTTGAATATACCATATGGAAGGAAGACCATGGTAAAGTTTCAAAATATTTCTATGTCATCTTTCAAGATGACACCCAGATAATACCCAGCTGTGTTAGCTTTAGATTTTTAAAATTATTTATAACATCTTAAATATCAGTATACTTTTCAACGGTGCTGAACTATGGATTAGAGCAATGTTTCTGCCCTTTTTTAATAAAGACTTAATTTTTTTAGAGTAGTTTTAGGTTCACAGGAAAATTGATAGGAAGATACGTATTTCCAGTGTATCCCCTGTCCCCTCACATGTATAGCCTCTCCCATTAATCAACATCCTCCTCCAGAGTTGTACATTGTTACAATTGATAAACCTGCATTTATGTATCATCACCCAAGGTCTGTGGTTTATATTACAGTTCCCTCTTGGTACTGTACATTCTGTGGGTTTGGACAAATGTATAATGACATATAACCATCATTACAGTATCATACAGAGTATTTTCACTGCCCTAAAAGTTCTCTGTGCTCTGCCTATTCATTCCTCCTGCCACTCCCCTGCGAACCTCTGGTGACCATGCATCTTTGTATTGTCTCCATGGTCTTGCCTTTTCCAGAATGTCATATGGTTGGAATCATACAGTATGTAGCCTTTCAGATTGACTTCTTTCATTTAATAATATGCATTTAAGTTTCCTCTATGACTTTGCATGGCTTGATAGCTCATTTCTTTTTAGCACTAAATAATAATCCATTATGTACCAGTTTTTTGCTTTTTTTAAAAAAAAATCTATTTACTTACTAAAGGACATCTTGGTTGCTTTCAAGTTTTGGCAGTTATGAATAAAACTGCTGTAAACATCTGCATACAGGTTTTTGTGTGGACATCTGTCTTAAACCCCTTTAGGTAAATACCAAGGATTGTAATCCTTGGTCACATGGTAAGAGTATGTTTAGTTTTGTTGGAAATTGCCAAAGTGTTTTCCAAACCATTGTACCATTTTGAATTCCCATCAGAAATGAATGAGAATTGTTGATCCACCTCCTCAGCAGCATTTGGTGTGGTCAGTGGTTTGGATTTTAACCAATGTTGTAGATGTGTAGTGGTATCACATTATTGTTTTAATTTGCAATTCCCAGGGGTGCCTGGGTGGTTCAGTTGGTTGAGCATCTGACTTCGGCTCAGGTCATTATCTCATGGTTCGAGAGTTTGGGCCCCACGTCGGGCTCTATGCTGACAGCTCAGGGCCTGGAGCCTGCTTCCGATTCTGTCTTTCAATTCTTATTGAAGCCTCTTATTGAGCCTGCTTATCAATTCTGTCTTTCCCAGCTTTGCCTTTGGTGTTGTATCTAAAAAGTCTTGTCAAACCCCAAATCATATGGATTTTCTCCTATGTTACCTTCCAGGAGTTTTATAACTTTGCATTTTATGTTTGGGTCTGTAATGAGTGAATTTTTGTGAAGGGTGTATCGTCAATGTTTGTTTAGATCCTTTTTCTGGGGGCGGGGGGAACAACTGGGTTGTCCAGATGTTCTAGTATCATTTGTCCTTTCTCCTGGCAACTCCTGTCCATTGAGTTGCCTTTGCTCCTTTGTTAAAGTTCATTGGGCTCTATTCGTTTGGGTCTGAGTTATGTTCTATTCCATTGATTTATTTGTCTATTCTTTCACCAGTATTACACTGTCTTAATTACTGTGGTTTTATAGTAAGACTTGAAGAAATTACGTATTATCATTCCTTGAACTTTGTTCTTCAGTATTGTGATGGCTGTTTCCATCTTCTTTTGAATAACATAGGTATTATGTTAAATGAGAGTTCAGAAGACTAGATAATATAATTGAATTGCTACCTTATATTTACAAGTGCTCAGTAAGTGTTGCATTTGAAATGTATACTCACCAGAAATGTATACTCACCAGAAATATTTGTTTACTGGTTTGAAGGAGAACAAAGTAGGGAACAGACTTGCTGCCATGTTACCATGAGCATACCTGTAAATGCCATTTCCTTATATTGATAAATGGTTCAATGGTTCAACATGTCTTATTTCATATCGTTTAAAGTCTAAACAGCAAGATAAAAAAAGACACATGTTTGAATATAACTTGTGATATTTTTAATGACATTAAATCTTATTACCTGTACCTTCATTTCTTCCATTCTCCCATTCTTTCATTCTTCCATTATGTTGACATTTTTATAATGAGGGCTCTTATGTTGGGTGATTGATGTTCAAACTTTTAGAGATTACGCAAGCATTTCTTTTTCAAGTTCAAGATTAATAAGTAAAATATTTTTTCTTCCCATCAGATGTTGTAATGAATTAAAATTAAAGTGGAGGGACTGATGTCATAATCTTTTAGAAATCAGGTTTTTTTTTTAAAAAATTATTAAACATTGTTAATGCAATGGAAAGGAGTTATTTAGTACTACATGAGACTTGATTATGTTTACATCTCAGGCCAGAGATGTTCTGTCTTTTCTGATCTTTCCTCAGACCTAGCACATTGTCTTACACAATAAAAATTGAGAAATGAAGAAGCTGTACCTTTGGATAGAGTAGATAAACAGTGATTTGATAAATACCATTTTATTCTTCATACAAATATAAATTTGCAAATGTATTTACATGTTTTATTATAGTTGGTGGCTAAAGGAGTAAAGAGTTCTGATATGTCTCCGCCACTGGGACAACCTGAAGCAGGTGGCTCTCCATCAAAGCAACAGATGAAATCTGTTATTTCTGTGACTTCAGCTTTGAAAGAAGTGGGTATGGTAAGTTCCCTAAAATTTAGAACTCCTCAAAGCAAAAAGTTATTAGAAGGATTAAATTTAATGAAATTACATTAATTCCTAGTGTTTCATTAAATTTTTTCTAAAAACAAATTACTTGTTAAGATTTTTGTGTATAGTTTACTCTGAGTATTGGAGCCTCATTGCTGATAGGTTTATATCTAGGACCACTTAATACATAAAAATAGATTTAAGTGATTGTCTCTCATTTTTACTTTAAAAGAATATTGAACAAATAAATTATATATAAAAATGTACAGAAAATAGTGCAACAAACATTTGTAATGGAACAAACATTAACAAACACTCTCACAATTAACAGTTTCATTTTTTTTAAGAAAGGTTCATTTTTTAAAAAAATAATGTCTCTTTGGTACTTAAATTAACTCTAAGAATAAAATCCAAGGCATGTTTACATTTATTTGAAAATCTTTAGCATAACAAATGTTGGAAGATTCAGTATAATTACACTTACTCCATCAATTATTTCTTTTCCCTTCTACTTATAAATCTCTGTCATGCCAAATGGATAATGAAACAAAGAAATATGGGCAAATAAAAAGCTTAAACTTGGAAGTATGTGTCAGGTATTCGTCTAAAATGTGAAAACTCTGTTCTGGAGTAAAGGAAATAGGCTCATGGTATGGGATTTCAGCCCAGAATTCAACACAGAGAAGGGAGAAGTCTACTGAATCATGTAACACATTAACCTGATTCTCTCCTATCTCATTAATTAATGTCTCTGCCTTTTAATTGCTGGCTGAGTTTCATTGAGTTTTCGCAGACAACGCTAATGTTACTGATACACCATTTTTTTTATAGCCTTTGTGTTTATCTTGAAAATAAGACTGAGTAGGAAAATATAAGTTTCTTGGTAACTCTCAAGAACTTCGTGTAAGAAATTACTGTTCTTTAAGTAGGTTTAGTCTCTTTTTCTTTCTGATAACGACTTTGCGTGTGCTGCGTTGTTCACTTCAACTTTAGATACCACTGTGTGGTTTCCTTCCTGGTACCCAGTCTCACATCTCAAGTAGCTGTTCATCTCTCTGGTTATAGCAACTGCTAATTCCTGACTACTTTATGGGGTAAAATGCTCTTTGTCTCATTTACATGTATTACTTTAAAACTGACCACTATACTCTTTTGTATTTTCCTCAAATCTTACAAAATTTGAGGTAATCTATGTAATGAAATGGTTTTTCTTTATGTGTTGTCTTGGTAAATATTGCTACTTAAAACTTTGAAAACTGCTGTTTCTTACTCTGCATTTTTCAGATTATTTTTGCTTTCGTAGCATTCATAACTACTAATTTCGTCTTTGCGAGTGTTTAAAAATTCGAGTTGGTCTAGATCACTATGATTATACTAATCAAAGACAGAATTTATATTATTGTTGGTATAAAGGACTCAGAACTCATTACTGTTACTCTCTTTGTTTACTGAGAGAAACCAGTTCTCAATTATGTTTAGTAGTATGGCTGAGCAGGAATATATGTACATGAAACATGAAGACAATTTCAAAATAATACAGCCTATCCTGAGTTACTCTATCCACTAAACTCCCTAGCTCCAATTAAGAGAGTACATCAGTTAATTTTCTTTTTATTTCTACCATTGACATAAAATTACCAAAAATCAGATGCCAAAAAGGAAGAGGATTTAGTTAAATATGTGATCAGTAATCTAAAAATAAGACAAATAATTGAGAATTGGCCCTTCTGCTATTAAGTATAATGAAGGAATCTGTGTTAACATTTTACAGGAATAAAAAATTCACAAGGAACAATTTAATAAAAAACAAAAAGTAACAAAAATATGAAAGTTTTTAAGGTAGGCATTTAAAATAACGTTATTTCTTACTCTGTAACTGTCTGTGTTTATAGGACAGTAGTTTAACTGATACCCAGGACACCTCAGAAGACATGCAGAAGACTAACAATGCTATTTCAGTAGGTACAATTTTCAAACTTTCTCAGTCATTTTACTTAATTGTATACATATTAAAGTATAACATTTTAACTGTTTCAGAGTAAGCGAGAAATACTCCGTAGATTAAATCAAAATCTTAAAGCTCAAGAAGATGAAAAAGGAAAGCAATGTCACTCTGATACATGTGAAGTGGTCGTTAGTGAAGATGCCAAAGAGCCCGAAAAGGAAAAATCGGTTTCATCTGATCGCAAGAAATGGGAGGCGGGAGGGCAACTTGTGATTCCCCTGGATGAGTTAACATTGGACACATCCTTCTCTGCAACTGAAAGTATGTATAAAATCTTAATAATCTGTTTTGGTTTAGCACACATGTAAACTTGAATACTCTGAAAGAATAAACACTTAGAGGGATTGAGAGAGGCTGGAAAATTTCTTTGTATGTGAAAAATGGAGAAAACTATTCAACCTTACGAATAGCAAGGATTTGGGCCGCCAGGGTGGCTTAGTTGGTTGAGCATTTCACTTCAGCTCAGGTCATGATCTCATGGCTTCTGGGTTTGAGCCCCACGTCGGGCTCTGTGCTGACAGCTCAGAGCCTGGAGCCCACTTTGGATTCTCTGTCTCCCTCTCTGTCTGCCCCTCCCCTGTTTATGCTCTGTCTCTCTCTCACCTTCAAAATAAATAAACATTAAAAAAAAAAAAAGAATAGCAAGGATTTTTATTACAAAAGTGTATGGTATGAGAGAAGGCACTAATGATACATATGTAAATTGTATTACTTTAACTCTTTCTACTATGTTATATCAGTCTTTTACCAGGAATAATTCTTGATGAGAACCAAAATGGCAGCCTTTGACAGAATCTCAGAAAGGTCCTTTAAGTATTTAGCCAGGGGTATTGAAAATATCTCACTTAATGATTCATTTATTCAGCAATAATTATTGAGCAGCTACCATTTTCTTGCATTGTCCTATGCACCAGAGGGAGATACAATAATAAATAAAAACCTGTGCTCTTGTGGAGCTTACGTACTAAAAGGGCAAGTCTGATTATCAACCAACTAAATATTTTTTTAAAAAAATTTTAATGCTTATTTATCTTTAAGAGAGAGAGAGAGAGAGCAAAGAGAAGGGTAGAGAGACTGGAGAAAAGTTCGAAGAATCCAACCTGTGGTGTCTGTTATTTTGTTTACTTATTCAGTAGTTCTTCATGGAGTCTTATTAAATGCCGTACACTCCTCAGCAATGAAAATACTGTAATGGTTGAGACATAGTCCCTCCCCTTAAGGAGCTTAGGGTCTAGTGGAAAGGGAGACAAATATAGAGGCAATTATAGTTCACAAGGAATATACTATAAATAATCCTGGCTACTGTCAGAATGTGTCAGGACATAAGTCTATCTTGGGGAAGCCAAGGAAATGATTTCTGAAAAAAGGGATGAGCTGAGGGATAAGTAGTTAGCTAAACCAAAAGCTGAACCAAATATTTTAGGCATAGAATAGCCAGGACCCAGGTGAGAGAGGGTGTGTAATTCAGGGAACTTGGTATAGTTCAGCATGGATGACTAACTTTCAGAAGTCAAGACAAAGAGTGGCAAGTAAAAAGCCATGGAAGAAGTAAGCGGGGAAAATCATGAAGGGTACTGTACATTGGCTCTCTCAAACATTATGAACTTATTCTGAATGCAGAGAACAGTTTTTGAAGCAGGGATTAGCAAATGTTTTCTGTAAATGGCCAGATAGTGAATATTTTAGACTTTGCAGGCCATAGGAGCTCTGTTGCAACTTCTCTATTCTGTCACTGTTGTGTAAACCCAGCAAGAGACAATATGCAAAGGTATTAGCATGGCTGTTTCCAATAAAATTTTGTTTAGCCACACTGAAATTTGAATTGATTAAAATTTTCTTTAAACCTTCTATTTCTATTCTCAGACTTGCTATTTTTTCATTGCCGTAAAGTACATTCATATCATGATTATTTCCTGGAACATTTTTATAATAACTTTTAAAATCTTTGTTAGATAATTCCAATATCTGTGTTATAGCTGTGCTGATTATTAATCATTAGCCATCTTTCATGAGAGTTAAAATTTTCCCGGTTCTTCTTTTTCTGAGTAACTTTGAAATATGTCCTGGACATTTTGAATATTCCCTTATGAGACTCTAGGCCTTATTTAAATCCTGTGGAGAATGTTCATATTTTTGCTTTAGCAGGCAGCCGACCCAGTTAGGTCACAAGTTTCTATCTGCCTCCCGTGGCCTGTGGTTCTAATATCAGTTCATTTTTCAAAGCCTGTCAATGCTGTTTTGGTCTACTAGCATGTGTATCATCCAGTGACTGGGCTGGGGACCTTGGCAGTTATCTTTTGGTTAATTCAATTTTCAAAGTTTTGGAAATTCAGTATTGAATAGGATCAAATCCATGGGTGTGCATATGGCAGGTGAGCCCCAGATGATAATAAACAACTTTATGGGGTTGCTTTCTTGAGTTCCTTTGTCTTTATTATCTTCCTGGGATTTTCTCGTTGCCCAGGGCTTCTCTCTTTGGTTATCTGGTCAGAAAACGGAGGCTTTACTTACTTTGTTCTATTGTATACTCAGAGCCACGTGGCTAGAAGACAGAGAAAAATAGCAATGGGAACTTAGCTGCATCTTCTAGGTACCACATCTCTACCAAACAGAAAGGAAGCTTCCTCGTCCTCAGTTTGATCCTCTGTGTGTTCTGATTACCAACTACTGCTCTTGTCACCATGGGGTTTTTGGGGAGGAGAAAGGAGATGACAAAGTAAAGAAAGAAAAGAAAAGCACTGAAGGATTTACTCACGCCAAGTAGTACGATTTCCCTTCCCCATTCCTCGAGCTGGAAGTGGAAGGCGTGTCCTAGAACTCTCTCTCAAACCCGGTGCCATTTATGGATATCTGACATGCTGAATCCTGACAAGGGAATGTCTCCTTCCATAATCCATCTGCTACTCTTTCTAAGAGTTCTCAAATAGCCACTTCATATATTTTGTTCTGGTTTTCGTAGCTGTATTCAGTAGGAGACACAGGGTAATATGTGCCTACTCCATCTTCCCAGGAACTGAACTCATTTAATTATCCTTTATTTATTTATTTATTTATTTATTTATTTATTTATTTTTAAAAATTTTTTTTCAACGTTTTTTATTTATTTTTGGGACAGAGAGAGACAGAGCATGAACGGGGGAGGGGCAGAGAGAGAGGGAGACACAGAATCGGAAACAGGCTCCAGGCTCTGAGCCATCAGCCCAGAGCCCGACGCGGGGCTCGAACTCACGGACCGCGAGATCGTGACCTGGCTGAAGTCGGACGCTTAACCGACTGCGCCACCCAGACGCCCCTAATTATCCTTTAAAGAGATTTAAATACCTTTTAAAGAAAGAAAGTCTTTTTGTATTTATCTATGTAGTTACCATTTCTGATGTTCTTAACTTCTTTGTTTGAAAGGATTTCTTTTAACATTTCTTGTGATGCAGGTGATAGATTATTTCAACTTTTGTACACTGAAAAGTATTTCACCTGAATTTTTAAAAGGTATTTTCTCCAAGTATAGAGTTCTAGATTGGCAGTATTGTCTTCCAGTGCTTTAAAGATGTTGCACCATTGTCTTCTCACTTGCATTATTTCTGACAAGAAATCTGATTCTTAGTTCCTTCTGCATAGCACAGCGTTTTTCTCTGACTGCTTTTAAGATTTATCATTATTATTGATTTAGAGCAATTTGATTGTGAAGAGCCTTATTGTACTTTCTTCTTGTTCTTTTCCCTGGGGTTCATTGAGCTCTTAGGTCTATTGATATATAGTTTTCATCAAATTGGAAGTTTCTTTGTTATTATTTCTTCAAATGTTTTTTTGGGCCTCCTCTCCCCTCCTTTGGGTACTATAATTTCATGTTTATTAAGCAGCTCAAAGTTGTCAGTCTTATAGCTCAGTGATGCTCTTTTTCATTTTTTAGATTCTTTTTTCGGTGTGTTTTGTTCTAGATAGTTTCTATTTTTCTATCTTCAAACTCACTTATTTTTCTTTTCTGCATTGCCTAAGCTATTAATTCCATCCAATATATTTTTCATCTCAAATAATGTAGTTTTCATCTCTAGAGGTTCACATTTTGTTTTTTTTATCTACCATATCTCTACCTATCTTTTTGACCATATGGAGTACAGTTGTAAAAACTTTATTAATGTCCTTGTCTGCTAATTCTAGTATCTCTCTCAGTTCTGGCCGATCTATTTTTCCCCTTGTTATGGGTCATATTCTTCTTCTTTGCATCATAGGCATTTTTTGATTGGAGATCAGACATTGTGAATATTGCTTGTTGAGTGATAGATATTTTTGTGTTTCTATAAGTATTCTGGAGCTTTGTTCTGAAGGTAGTTAAGTTAGGTGGGCTCAGTTTTATCCATTCATGTCTTGTTTTTGAGATTTGCTAGGTGAAATCAGAGCCATGTTTAGTCTAGTGCTAATTTCTTTTCCTCTACAGAGATAAAACCCTTCTGTGTACCCAGTGCACCATGAATTATGACATTTTCCAATCTGGCTTCTGGAAACAGGGAATATTTCATGTCCTATTTTCTCTATAATCTTTTTGGGTGGTTCTATTCCTACCTTGGGTGGTTTTCTCACATATTTGCTTGTCTCACAGCTCTGCTGATACGTAAGGGCTACCCTCATAAACCTCTATAATCCTCTTTCTACTTTCCTTGGTCTTCCAGAAGTCTCATTCCTGTCTTCCAAACTTGAGGTAGACTCTGTCTGTGTTCCCCTTTCTGACCTGCAGTTTGGAAACTCTGAAGGCAGCAAGCTTGAATACTCATAGGGACCATCTTGTTTGTTTCTTTTTACTCAGTGGTCTGTGTTCTTTATTACATTTTGTCCAGTGTCTTAAATCTGTTGTTTGTGTATTTTGTCCAATTGGTTTGGATATTTAGGCAATAGCATAACTAGTTACCTTAGTCCATGTCACTCAGAAGTGGAAGTCCTTCAGACCATTCTTTAGAGGTCTAGACAAAAATCATTGATGAACATAACTAAGTTACTGAAAGGTAATAAAGAGAAGAGGACATATTTAAGAGATACTAGGGGACAGACTTGTAAGGGCTTCCTGTGAAACTCTTCTAAGAGTTTGTCAGAGAAAGGAGAACTTTGAAAAGAAAATGAGAAACAATCAGAGTTAGGAAAGTTGATGGGTTTAAAAGGAAGAAGAGTACTTCAGGAAGAGAAATGATAAGTTTAGGGCTAAAAAATTTACCCTGGATTTGTCTGGAAAGAGGCATTGTGATCTTGATAAAAGTAGTGTCATTAGAGTGTTAGGGACAGCAATAGAATCCAGGAGTTAAGAAATGAGTGGAAGGTGAGGAAGTATAACAGAGAGAGAGAGGGAGGGGGAGAGTTTACAACCTTTTAAGGAAGCTGAGCTGTAAAGGAGAAGAAAGATGTAAAGTGTTATTACTTGGGATATAGAATCACGGTAACCTTAGAGACCTGAAAATTATGCTAATTAGAAGGGCAAAATTTTTAAATCTAATTGATTTTGTTGCACTTAGAATAAAAATCTGAAGCCCTTTTCATAATTTATAAGGCTCTCCTGTGGTTCCCTCTGTATCCTCACTCTGTCCATTTTTTTCTACCTATACTCACTTCTTACTTTTCACTTCTTAAAACACGCCTAACTCTTTCTTTTTCACAATCCTCTTCCCCTTGTCTCTCTTGTTCTTTGCGTGGCTGCCTCTTTCTTTTTCTTTTTTTTTTTTTTCTGTCCCTGTTGTTCAACTTTCACCCCATTTCTGAAGTCCTCTTTATAGCAGAGCTCCTCAAAGCATTGCCTTTTTACAACTCCAGTTCCTTTTTTTCCATTCTCCCTGAACTTTCCCTCTCTACTGCATGCATCAAAACCCTTCTAAGTGTTTCCAAAGATGCTCATGTTGGTAGTTAGCTATCCTTATTTTATGTACCTGCAGCATTTGATGTACTGGATTATTGTCCACTCTCTCTATCCCATTTTTCTTGAAACCCTTTGTTCAATTTTCAGCACTCTATTAAAAGTAGACCTCTTCTAAGATTATTTTCTAAATCATAGAATATTATTATTTTTAAGGAACTAATTACATGCTGTAATTATCTTCTTCATTTGTTTAATATATTTTACCTATGTTCCTTTTTGTAATATAAACTTTTAAAATAAGTTTGTCTGACTTGCATTGCATGTTTTATGTTTCCTATCATGTAGCACAGACTTTATGAATGAAGAGTGGCCATTAATTACATATATATGATGTTAAACACAACTGATGTTGTGAGATCTCTCAGGTGATGAGGCTATAAATAATTTAGAGCACTTCTGAGGCAATAAACTATCACCAGTATGACAGGATGGGATAGAGGCAAAGGTAGAGGAATGCAAGCAAGTCTTATACACGATAAAAGAAATCTCTGCCATGTTTTCTTAAAAAGTAGGAAAAAAGGTCATATGCAGACCATACAACAATTGAGTAATCTTGAATGATCAGATAGCCCTATCTCAGAAAAATATATGAGGACATATGAGATACCTTATTACCTTATTAAAAGCACTTTTATATGGAAAATAGCATGAGATTGAGAATACTGTAACATAAATAATACTTTGTCTCATGAGTTCAAAAATCATGTTTAACTTGAGTAGGCAAAGTATTTAATGTGGTAAGTTTTTACATAGTATAAACAGTGTATAAAATTATTCTTCACCTCAACATATACTCCATTTCCATCCCTGTTACCAGGTAACCACAGATACAGTTTATTGTTTATCCCTCTGAGCTCCTTCATATGTGCATGTGTGTGGGTGAGCATTGTGTGTGTGTGTGTGTGTGTGTGTGTGTGTGTGTGTGTGTAGACACATACATACATACATACATACTATATCTTCTTTACCTGTTCATCAGTCGATGGACATTTGGGCTCTTTCCATAATTTGGTTCTTGTTGATAGTGCTGCTATAAACATTGGGGGGCATGTGCCCCTTCAAATCAGCACTTTTGTATCCTTTGGATAAAGTAGTAGTGCTATTGCTGGGTTGTAGAGCAGTTCTATTTGTAATTTTTTGAGGAAATTCCATATTGTTTTCCAGAGTGACTATACCAGTTTGCATTGCCATCAGCAGTGGTAGAGAATCTTAAGCAGGCTCCATGTGGAACCCGCTGTAAGGCTCAATCTCACAACCATGAGATCATGACCTGAGCCAGAAGGAATCGGATGCTTAACTGACTGAGCCACCCAGGCACCCCTATTTTTTGATGCAATTTAAAGTTCATTGCAGATATTGGTACACTTTGTCCTAAGTACTTCATAACATACATATCATTAAACAGAGTTCAATATTTTTTTAGAAGTTTGTTTCTTTTTAATGTTAAATTTAAATACAGTGAAATGCAAATATTTTAAATGAACATTTGCTGAGTTTTAACACAAGCCTATATCTATGTAACCCAAACCTCTAGAACATCACCATCTTCCCAAACAAAAAGTTTCATACCTCTTCCTGGTCAGTTTCTGCTTCTAGCAGAAGTCCCAGAGGAGAATTTTTCTGAATTTTTTCTTAGATTAATTTTCTTTATTCTAAATATTTATATATTCTTTATTCTATATATATATATATATATATATATATATATATATATATAATTATTATTATTTTATTTATTTATTTTTTTTTTTGAGAAAGAGAGAGACAGAGTGTTAGCAGGGGAGGGGCAGAGACAGAGGGAGACACAGAATCTGAAGCAGGCTCCAGGCTCTGAGCTGTCAGCACAGAGCCTGATGCAGCGCTTGAACCCATAAAATGTGAGTTCATGACCTGAACCAAAATCAGACACTCAACCAACTAAGCCACTGAGGCGCCCCTAACTTTGTCTATTCTAGAGTTTCATTTACACACTGTAACGGTTTGTATTCTTTTGTGTTTAGCTTGTTAAATTCAGCATAATGCTTTTTGAGATTAATCTGCATTGTGATTGTCAATAGTTCAGTATTTAGAAAATTATTTTTTTTTAATTTACTTTGTTATTAATAAAGTCACTTTTACTTTTTTTTACTCAATATTAGCTGGTATATCTTTATCCAGTCCCCCCTTCCCCTTTTAGTCTTTTTGTGTCTATATATCTAAAGTAGGTTTCTTGCAGCCAGCATGTTGTTAGGTTTGCTTTTTAAATCCATTCTTAAAATCTTTAACTCGGTTGTTTAGACCATTTATACTCAATGTGGATGTTAAGATGGTTGGATCTAAAAATCACATTTTGCCATTTGTTTTTTTGTTTGTCTTATCCATTCTTTGTTTCCTTTGCCCTTTTGTTTTTCTTTTGGATTGAGTATTTTTATGATTTCATTTTATCTCTATTATTGTTCAGTTTACTGTTATTTTAGTGTTTGCTTTAGACATTATAGCACACATCTTTTTTTTTTTTTTTTTTTTTTAAATTTTTTTTTTAACGTTTATTTATTTTTGAGACAGAGAGACAGAGCATGAACGGGGGAGGGTCAGAGAGAGAGGGAGACACAGAATCTGAAACAGGCTCCAGGCTCTGAGCGGTCAGCACAGAGCCCGACGCGGGGCTCGAACTCACGGACCGCGAGATCATGACCTGAGCCGAAGTCGGCCGCTTAACCGACTGAGCCACCCAGGCGCCCCATAGCACACATCTTTAAGTTACAGTCTATCTTCCAGAGATTGATTACATTTCTCATATAGCATAAGAACCTTCCAACAGTATACTTAGATTTGTTTCCTCCCAGTCTTTATGCTGTGTCTTTGTTTGTTTGTTTACCTTATGTAATAAACCCCACAATACATTATGGTCATTTATCCTTGAAGGAATTTTAAATAATAATAGAAACAGTCTTTTGTATCTACCCATGTAGTTACTGTTTCCAACAGTCTTCATAATATTTGTATAAATGAGATTTCCATGTGTTACCATTTTTCTTCTGCCTGAAGGACTTTAACCTTTCTTGTTATGTAGTCCTGCTGGTGATGATGAGTTCTTTCAGCTCTTGTATGTCTGTAAAAGTGTTTATTTTGCCTTTCTTTTGCAAAGACTTTTTTGGTGGGATAGAATTCTACCTTGATATTTTTTTTCTTTTAGTACTTCATGATTTTGCTCCAGTGTCATCCAGTTTGCATTTCTTGTGATGAGAATCTTCTATCATCCTTGTTATTCCTCTGTATGTAATATGTCTTTTTTCTCCTTGGTGTTTTTAGTTTTTTTCCCTAAGCCTTGGTTTTAGTAAATTTGATAATTATGTGCCTTGATGTCATTTTCTTCATGTTTCTTTTGCTTGGGTTTTGTTGAGCTTCTTGGATTTGTGAGTGGTTTTCATCAAATTTGGATAATTTTGGCCATTATTTTTTCTAGCGTTTTTTTGTCTTTTCTAGAAGTTCATATGGAACTTGTTAATGTTTTCTTTTTCTCTAGTTTTTATCATTTGTCTCTGTAGCTTAATGAACATACAGAATTTATTTATGAAAATTATAAATATCCTCTCTACTGATTAGGTCATCTATAATTTTTAGGTTGATATTAATTGGTTGAAATTTTTTCCTCTTTATTAAAGGTTGAATTCTTTTGCTTCTGTGCGTGGCTTGGTCATTTTTTGTTTGGTAGCTAAAGCATGAATTTTACCTAGATGGGTGGCTGTATATTTTTATATTCCTATAAATATTCTTGACTTTTGTTCTGGGATACAGTTCAGTTATGTATAAATAGATTGACCGTTTTAGGTTGTGGTTTTAATCTTTATTAGGTAGAACTAGAGCAATATCTATGGCTAATCTATCTCCTTTTACTGAGTCTGAAACCTTTCTGAATAATCTACCTGATGACTTGTGAATTAAGAAGACATTTTTTTCTGACTGGTGGGAAGAGGGACTATTTTTGACCCTGTTTGAACTGCAAGTATTATTCCCTATACTCCATTTGGATGATCTTTTCCCTCGACTACAGTAATTTACCATGTGTGTGCTAATTCCAGGGAGCTCTTTATAGTTCTGAGTTCTCTTTGTGTAGCTTTCTATTCCTTAGTACTCTATCCTTCCAACATGAGCCACTTTTGCCTCCTAGACTTACAATTCTGTTACCTCAGCTCAGACCATCAACTCCACCTGGTTTTCCCTTCCTGCATCAAAGGGAACAAAGTTCATATTGTTTCATGTGGACATTTAGTTTGTCCAATTTTGTTTATTACTTTCTCCATATTGTTTTGGCACCTCTGTCAAATAGCACATGGCTGTAGGTAATGGGCCTATTTATGGGTTTTCTACTTTATAACTATCGTTTTAAAAGTTAGTTCCCTACTGGGAATCATTTTTGCTTTCTAAAACTGATTATTACCTGCTAATTTGTAGATTCTTTCAAGGAACTAGTACATACAAATTTGTATCAACACTTTGTATGTGATTACCATTAAAATTTAAATGACTTATATATACTGTAATATGTGAGATTGCATCTTGTCTATTAATGCTTTGAGCATTCTTACAAAAGGCTTCTAAGAATCAAACATCAATAGCTAATTTCCCATTTTTTTTCTCTGCTAAATTTTATTTAAAAAATTTTTAATGTTTATTTATTTTTGAGAGAGAGAGAGACAGAGTACAAGCAGGGGAGGAGCAGAGAGAGAGGGAGACAGAATCTGAAGCAGGCTCTAGGCTCTGAGCTGTCAGCACAGAGCCTGAAGGGGGGTTCAAACCTATGAACCATCAGATCATGACCTGAGCTGAAGTTGGATGCTTAACCAACTGAGCCACCCAGGTGCTCACCCACCCAGAGCCACCCTCTGTTTTTATTTTCCTTCAAACTATAGAGTTTAATTTGTAACTATTTTATTTACTTTTTTTTATTGAAACATAGTTGACATGAAATATATTACTTTCAGGTGTGCAGCATGGTGATTCAACATTTATATAAATTATGAAGTAACCACCAAGATCTATCTAGCTTACCATCTGTCACCATAAAAAGTTGTTACATATAATTGACTGTATTTTCTTTGCTATCCATTGTATCCCCTTGTTTTATTTATTTTATAACCAAAAGTTTGTACCTTTCAATCCCCTTCCCCTATTTTCCCTATCTTCCCTACTCCCTCCACTCTAGCAACCAGCAGATTATTCTCTGTATCCATGAGCCTGTTTCTGTTTTGCTTTATTCATTTGTTTAGTTTTTTGGATTCCACATATAAATGAAGTCATACAGTATTTGTTTTTCTTTCTCTGACTTACTTCATTTAGCATAATACCCTCTGTGTGCATCCATGTTGTTGGAAATGGCAAGATTTCATTCTTTTTTTGTGGCTGAGTAATTTCCTTTGTGTATGTATGTGTGTGTGTGTGTGTGTGTGTGTGTGTGTATATATAGTTGATCCTGAACAATTCAGGTGTTAGGGGCCCTGACCACCCCTGTGTGGTCTGAAATCTGCATATTACTTTTGATTCCCCAGACATTTAACTGCTAATAGCCTACTGTTGACTGGAAGCCTTACCAATAGCATAAGTAGTTGATTAACACATATTTTGTGTTTATATGTTTTAGGTAATGAATTCTTACAGTAAAGTAAGCTAGAGAAAAGACAATGTTATTTGAAAAATCATAAAGAATGGAAAACATACCTACAGTACTATACTGCATTTATTGAAAAAAAAAATCAACACATAAGTGGACCCAAGGCTGTTCAAACCTGTGTTGTTCAAGGGTCAAATGTATACCACATCCTCTTTACCCATTCATCTATTGGTGGACACTTAGGTTTCCTCCATATCTTGGCTATTACAAATAATGCTCCAGTGAACATAAGGATGCATAATATTAATTTTGGGCTTTGTTTGTTCTTAGTAGCTCCTTTAGGTGTAGGATTAGATTGTTTATGTGAGATTTTTCTTGTTTCTTGAGATGGGCTTGCATCACTATCAACTTCCTTCTTAGAATTGTCTTTGTTGTATCCCATAGATTTTGGAGCATTGTATTTTTATTTTCTTTTGTCTCAAGGTATTTTTTGATTTCCTCTTTGATTTCTTCTTTGACCCATTGGTTTTGTTAGCCTTCACATATTTGTGTTTTACAGTTTTCTTCAGTTTTAGTTTCATACTCTTTTGTTGTGTTTGTAAAAGATGCTTGATATCTCAGTTTTCTTAAATTAATTGAGATTTGTTTTGTGACTTAATATGTAATCTGTCATGGCGAATGTCCCACGTACACTTGAAAAGAATGTCTATTCTGCTATTTTTGGGTGTAATGTTTTGTATATACCTATTAAATCCATCATGATCTATTCATCAATGTAAATGAAATATTAAAGTCCTCTACTATTATTGTATTACCATCAGTTTCTCTCTTTATGTTTGTTAATATTTGCTTTATGTATTTAGGTGCCCCTATGTTGGATGCATTGATATTTATAGATGTTCTGTCCTCTTGTTTGATGTATGTATTCATTGTGTAGTGCCCTTCATTGTCTCTTGTTACAGTCTTTCTTTTAAAATCTATTTTTTCTGGGACACCTGGGTGGCTCAGTTGGTTGAGTGTCTGACTTCGGCTCAGGTCATGATCTTGCAATCTTTGAGTATGGGCCCCACATTGGGCTCTGTGCTGACAGCTCAGAGCCTGGAGCCTGCTTCCGATTCTGTGTTTCCCTCGCTCTCTGCCCCTCCCCCATTCATGCTCTGTCTCTCTCTGTCTCAAAAATAAATAAACTTAAATATATTTCTCCTGCTGTAAGTATTGCTACCTCAACTTTCTTTATGTTTCCATTTGCATAGAATAGCTTATTCTAACCCTTCACTTTTAGTCTGTGTGTGTCTTTAGATCTGAAGTGAGTCTCTTGTAGGCAACATATATATGGCCTTTTTTTAAAAAATCTATTCAGGGTTAAAAACTGAGAACAAACTGAGAGTTGATGGGGGGTGGGAGGGAGGGGAGGGTGGGTGATGGGTATTGAGGAGGGCACCTTCTGGAATGAGCACTGGGTGTTGTATGGAAACCAATTTGACAATAAATTTCATATATTAAAAAAAAATTAAAAAAATAAAAAAAATAAAATCTATTCAGGGACCCTATGTCTTTTGATTGAAGCATTTAGTTTATTACATAAACCTTCACTTATACATGTAAATAAAGGTATTTGGTATGTGGTTACCATAAGGTTCACATATAACATCCTATGTATCTAGTGGTCTGTTTTAAGTTGAAGGCCATTTAAGTTCAAGCACTTTCTTTTTATTTAAAAAAATTTTTTTTAATGTTTATTTATTTTTGAGAGAGACTGAGACAGAATGCGAGTGGAGCAGGGGCAGAGAAAGAGGGAGACACAGAATCCAAACCAGGCTCTGAGCTCCGAACTGTCAGCACAGAGCCCAATGCGAGGCTTGAACTCATGAGCTGTGAGGTCATGACCTGAGCCGAAGTCAGGTGCCCAACCGACTGAGCCACCCAGGCGCCCCTAAGTTCAAGCACTTTCTAAAAGCACTACATTTTTACCATCCCCCAAACATTTTATGTTTTTGATATCATGTTTTACGTCTTACTATTTTGTGTATCTCTTGACTAATTATTGTAGACCTAGATGATTTTAATATTTTTATCTTGTTATCTTGTAATATTTTCATCATGTTAGATGTGAGGGCAGTTGATCCACAGCTTTGGTTTTATGCTTACTTTTACCAGTAAGATTTTTTCATTCTTAATTTTCTCATTTTTGGTTTTGATCTTTTCTTTTTTTGTTTAATGAAATCCTTTCAACATTTCTTGGAGGGCCAGTTTGGTATTGATGAACTCCTTTAGTTTTTGCTTGTCTGGGAAACTTGGTTATGCCTGGCCCTCAGTGTGGCTTGTTGTGATATCTGGCTGCAACTGTTGTAGGTGTTTTAGTGTTTGGGACTAGCCCTCCCACCCCAGTCCCGGTTAACTTAGGAGGGGCTGTGGTGCTTGCTGAGGGTGCCCTCCAGGAGTGGTGGAACAACTCTGAGTGATAACTTTGCCAGATAGAGTATTCTTGTTTATAAGTTGTTGTTTTTTTTCCTTTCATTACTTGGAATACATCATGCCACACCCTCTGGCCTGTCAACGTTCTGCTGAAAGCTGATAGGTTTTGGGGGTTCCTTGTAAGTAACTAGTTGTTTTTCTCTTGCCGCTTTTAAGACTCTTTTTTCTTTTTCTTTTGTTTTATTTATTTTTCTTTTTCTTTTTTCTTTTTCTTTTGTTTTAGTTATTTATTTTGAAGACAGAGTAAGTGCAAGCAGCGGAGGGGCAGAGAGAGAACCCCAAGCAGCCCAGAGGCTGATGCAGGGCTCAATCCCGTGAACTGTGAGGTCATGACCTGAGCCGAAATCAAGAGTCAGACACTCAACTGGCTAAGCCACCCAGGCACCCCAAGACTCTCTATCTTTAACTGCTGATACTTTGATTGTAATGTTTTGGTGTGGGTCTCTTTGAGTTCATCTTATTTGGGACTCTGTGCTTACTGGACTTAGATGTATACTTTCTTTGCCAGGTTAGGATATTTTCAGCCGTTGTTTCTTCAAATAAGTTTTCTATCCCTTTCTCTCTTTTCCTTCTTTGACCGTATAATGCTAATGTTAGTGCACTTAATGTTGTCCCAAAGGTCCCTTAAACGATTCTCATTTTTAAAACTTCTTTTTTCTGATTATTGTTTTGAGTGAGTAATTTCCACTACCCTGCCTTCCAGATTATTGATTCTTTCTTTTGCATCATCTGATCTGCTGTTGATTCCCTCTAGTGTATTTTTCATATCAGTTATTGTATTCTTTAGCTCTGATTGGTTATTGTTTTATATGTTCTATCTCTTTGTTGAAGTTCTCATTCTGTTCTCTTCTTCTGAGTTTAGTAAGCATCTTTATGACCATTACTACTTTGGACTCTTTATCTGGTGGACTGCTTTTCTCCATTTTGTTTAGTTCATTTTCTAAGGTTTTGTCTTATTCTTTTACTTGGAACATATTTCTCTGTCTTCTCATTTTGCCTCACTGTGTTTCTGTGTATTAGGTAGATCAGTTATGTCTTCAGGTCTTGAAGGAGTGGCTTTATGCCAAAGGGGCCTACTAGTCACCTAAGCCAGGTTCTCATGAGTGGGCTGCCTGAACCCTCCTGTTGTGGCTGGGTCAACATTTTGCAGACTTGCTGGTGTACACAGCTGCCTGTGAGGTCTGACTTTCACTACTACAGGTGTACTGTTGAATGAGGCTGGCCCTCAGCGTGGCTTGTTGTGATAGCTGGCTGCAACTTTTGTAGGTGTTTTAGTATTTGGGACTAGCCCCCCCCCCCTCCAACCAGGTTAACTTAGGAAGGGCTCTGGTGCTGGCTGAGGGTCCCCTCCAGGAGTGGTGGAACAGAGAATTGCTTGGAAAGGGCTCCTGACCAACCTACGCTGCTTGCAGGGTATACTAAGGTAGGGACTCTGGGCCCGGGTGGGCATGTTGGGTAGGGCAAGTCCACAGGGGAATGCCAGGGTGGAGCTAGTGGTGCTAGCACAGTAGGTGGAAAGTGTCAGAAATGGCACCCACCGGAGCTGGGTCAGCTAGGTAGAAAGAGGATAAGAAAAACTATACCCCAGCACTTTCATCCCTGGAAAACTTTCCAAAAGAGCCCTGCCCTTTGGGCACATATCTGAAGTTAGTGGATTTCCTTCAGGGAGTTTTCAAACTGCTACACTGTCCTGGGACTTAGAGTCAGTGGCATTGTGCATACTCTCTTTAAGAGTGGAGTTGCAGTTTCCTGCTGCTCTCTAGCTCTCCCAAACATAAGCAAGCCGCCTTGGTTTTCAAAGCCATACATTATGGGTGCTTGTCTTTCTGGTACAGATCCCCTGGGGTCTGGAACCTCATGTGGAACTCAGACCCCTTAGTCCCCAGGGAGGGCCTCTGCAGCTGTGATATCACTCACTGTGGGTCACCATGCCAGGGATGCGAGTCCTGACTAAATTGCATCTCCACCCCTCTGCCCATCTCAATTGTCTTTTTCTTTGTATTTTTAGTTCTTTGTGATCTGTTCAGCTAGTCTTCAGTTCATTCTCAGAGATAGTTGTTCTACATGTAGTTATAGATTTTGGTGTGTCCCTAAGAGGAGATGAGTTCTTGATCTTCCCATTCTGCCATCTTGATCCTGCCCCCCTTAAGTATTTTAAAAGTATTTTAGTAGATCTATAGTTTTATTACTACTGTTAGTAATACCACTCATCATCCATTCTTTCTGTTCATCATTCATTCTCTGAAAGTCTTTTAAAGTATCAGCTTACGTTCCTTGTGATACAACCTTTTTTCCCTTTGATGTGTGCAGTTGGATAGATCTTAAATCTGCCTTATAAAACAGTAATAGTGTTATGTTCTATCAGTGAGATTTGTTTTTTTGTGTCTTTTCTTATAGAACATACAGTGGGAGAGGTTATCAAATTAGATCCTGGTGGGTCTCCAAGAAAAGTCTGGGGGAGAAGCCCTACAGATTCAGTTCTGAAGATACTTGGAGAAGCTGAACTACAGCTTCAGACAGGACTACTAGAAAACACAACCGTTAGACATGGTAAGCAGAAACAGATTGTTTTTCCATACTAGAAGTAACGTTATTAAGAATTAAATTGTATTTTTAAAGATATATCTATTTTAAGTGAATTGTTTATAATAGGTTATCTTTTTGTTCTAGTTAGATGGACATTAGTCGTATTTTCTGAAGAGTTGTCTCAACATTGTAGTCTTGAATTTTGACCTGACATAACCTGGATGGGATCTTAAAAGAAAAGGAAAAGGAAATGTTCATAGGGTGAGCCAGAAAAGTAGAACAGTCAAAATGTTGTTTTACATGAAGAGAGAGATAGGAACAATGCATGTGGATTCTGGAATTAGGTTGAATAAAGATATCTGTAGTAGTTATGACAACATTATTTTAGGACTGGGGAGGGTGAATTGTGAGGCAAGAGGAAAACACTTATGTTCCATGAGTATTGTGCATCTTGGTATTACAGCTATGCATATGAAGAGTGTCCATGTATAAAACAGGTGTTTTCACATTTAAAAGCTTATTCAAATGAGAGGCTGAATATGGTTTTTCTTTTTTCAGAATCTGTGTCTAGACATGAATGTGTGTCACTATTGTGTTCTCTCTCAATCTATCTCTTTTTTCCCTGTCTCTCCTTAAGTTTGTCTCTGACAACTTTGTGCATACTTTTATCCTTGCCTTTTTCATGCAATATCATCATTTACTTTTTTTCATTTGTGTCTGTCCTCTGAGAGCAAGGATGATCTTTTTACTCTTTGTAGCTTTCCTGCCTAACACCTAGTAGTAGGAACAGCTAATTAGTGTTCCATAAATAGTTGGTAAATTGAAGTTAAAAAAAAAGTAAGACAAATCATAAATGACTTTTCAGTTCCAGTTCTCTGAAGATGGATTATTTGAGTATGGAGAATATTGAATTTAGAGAATTATTTGAATTATAGTGATGCTCATATTTGAAACTGACAAAAAACAAAACAAAACATAGGTGGTAAAGTTATTCGAAGTGTGTATAAAGAAATTAGCCAGGTGCTATTTTGCCAGTGAGATGAACCTATACACGTTATTAAAGTGTAAAAAGTAGATTATTTTCTTTTTAAGGGTGAATCACCTAGCCATTAATCATTCTAGCATTTTCTTTAATATTAAAAGAAAGAGCAATTTCAAGAGAGAAGTATATGCAATTACTTGTTTGAAAAAAGGGTATACAAACTGCATGTATTTGTAATTAATTTGTTCCCATTCTTGTATCTGAAAATTGTATAATTGTATGCCAGACACTAATCAAAAACAAAATGCTAGTAATTTAGTATTCTTTTTTTTTTTTTTAATTTTTTTTTTCAACGTTTATTTATTTTTGGGACAGAGAGAGACAGAGCATGAACGGGGGAGGGGCAGAGAGAGAGGGAGACACAGAATCGGAAACAGGCTCCAGGCTCTGAGCCATCAGCCCAGAGCCCGACGCGGGGCTCGAACTCCCGGACCGCGAGATCGTGACCTGGCCGAAGTCGGACGCTCAACCGACTGCGCCACCCAGGCGCCCCTAGTAATTTAGTATTCTTACGTCTTAGTCTGATCCTGTTGTCAGAATACCTCAGGCTTTATTAAGGGAAAAAAAAAGTCTCCAGGCCAAAATCTTTTCAAAAATAACGATAAAAATTTTATATTATTTTGTAAGCTAAAAATCCTTTATGTGTTTATATTAGAACCATTACTTTAAAAACATCAGATTCAGATTCTTTTTATGTAAGATCATTATTGCTTAAATGTGTGCAATTTGGGGGCGCCTGGGTGGCGCAGTCGGTTAAGCGTCCGACTTCAGCCAGGTCACGATCTCGTGGTCCGTGAGTTCGAGCCCCGTGTCGGGCTCTGGGCTGATGGCTCAGAGCCTGGAGCCTGTTTCCGATTCTGTGTCTCCCTCTTTCTCTGCCCCTCCCCTGTTCATGCTCTGTCTCTCTCTGTCCCAAAAATAAATAAACGTTGAAAAAAAAAATTAAAAAAAAAATGTGTGCAATTTGGTGTACAATAATACTTAGGTAATGTGGAAGCAGGTCTTCTCCATATTCAAATAATCCATCTTCGGAGAACTGGAACTGAAAAGTCATTTATGATTTGTCTTCCTTTTTTTTAACTTCAATTTACCAACTATTTATGGAACACTAATTAGCTGTTCCTACTACTAGGTGTTAGGCAGGAAAGCTACAAAGAGTAAAAAGATCATTCTTACTCTCAGAGGACAGACACAAATGAAAAAAAATACATGATAATATTGCATGAAAAGGGCAAGGATAAAAGTAGGCACAAAGTAAAGAGGTAGTGCAGACATGTTTAAGTAACTAACCGTATCTTGGATAGTTAAAAAAAAGACTTCTCAGAGTTGTCCTCTGCCCTCTTTTTAATTTTTCCCTAATGCTCTGTGCTAGGATTTTAACACAAAGAAGTCACAGTTTCTTACCATTAGGAAATCCCATGTGGCAAAATCTTTGTTGGAAGTGTATGTGTAATGGTATGGAGCCACAGATTAGGAGGCTTTATGTTGTCAATATCGTATAGTTTCATTAAGTATGGTAAGGCCCTTTTGGGTTAGAGAAAGCCACAGAGAGAGGAAGTGATCTTGAGCTAGGCCAAAAAATAAAAAAAGCTCATTGGGTAAATAAGGGGGGGAAGAATGAAGTTCCATGCAATACACAATCCCAGTATATGCAAGGACAAAAAAAGTTTATTTAATATGTGTGTGGGAGCACCTTCATGCTGTGGAAGGATAATGGGCTTTGGTTCCAATTCTGGTTCCGATCACTTGCCCCGCAGCCATGGGCAAGTTGCTCTGACTTTGACATTCAATTTCTCTATGTGTAGAATGGAAACACTGTTATTAAGGATTGTTTTGTGGATTTAATGACAAACATAAAGGACCTGCAGTGTTCTCTAGGCTCCCAATCTTTATGTAAGTGTCTCATCAATATGATTGTCTTAAGCCCTTTTTGTAATAGAAGGCATGTGAACAATATGAGAGATTTTGTATGTTCATAGCAGTTTAAGATTTTATTCTTGAAAGTCAGTTTGGCTGAATGTAAATCTTTGGTTTATATTTCCATTCCTTGAATTTCTTTACTATATGAAACTCCATTGTTTTCTGCCATAAAGCAAAGCTATCAAGAATCTGATGACAGTCTTATTTTCTCTTATAAATGATTTGGTCATTTTGCTTGGATACTCAAAGGGTATCTTTCTTTTTCCTTAAAGTCCAGTAGTTTTTAAAAAATACATTTGGTGTTATCATTATTTTCCAGTAGGTTCTGTGTTTTTTTAATAGTTACTTTTGTTTTAGAGTAATTTGGGGTTCATGGCAATATTGAATAGAAAGTACAGTTTCAGTATATCCCCTTCTTTGACCTATGCATGGCCTTTCCAACCAACAACATCCTCTCTCCAGAGTGGTGCATTTGTTAAAATTGACAAACCAGCATTGACACCTTATGATCACCCCAAATCCATAGTATAAAGTCCACTCTTGGTTTTATACCATTCATGGATTTTGACAAATATAAAGTGATACACATACACTATAATATCATACAAAATATTTTATTGCTCTAAAAAATCCCTGTGTTCTACCTATTTATTCCTCCCTCCTCTCAAACTCCTAGCAACCACTGGTCTTTATAGTGTCTCATTAGTTTTGCCTTTTCTAGAATGTCATGGCTGGAATCATACCATATGTAGCCTTTTCATACTGGCTTCTTTAGTAATAGGCATTGAAATTTTCTCCCTGTTTTTTCCTGGTATGATACCTTATTTCTTTTTAGTGCTAAATAATATTGCATTGTAGGGATATGCCACAGTTTGTTTATATAGGTTATTCAGTAGGTTATTCACCTATTGAAAGACATTTTGATTGATTGCAAGTTTTGGCAGTTATGAATAAAACTGCTATAAATATCTATGTGCAGGTTTCTATTAAGACAAAAGATTTTACTTCTTGAGTAAATACCAAGCAATGTGAATGCTGGTTCATGTGTTAACAGTTTGTTTAGTTTTACAGCACTCTGCCAAGCTGTCTTCCAAAGTGGCTGTACCATCTTGCACCCCCATGAGAAACGAATGAGAGCTCTTATTGCTCCACCTCCTCAGCAGCATTTAGTGTGGTCGGTGATTTGGATTGTAGCCATTGTAGTAGACGTGTAGTGGTATCACATTGTTTTGATTTGCAATTCCCAAATGGCATGTGATGTGGCGCATTTTTTCAGATGCCTGTTTGCCATCCATGTATGTCTTTGCTGAGGTGTCCGTTCAGATCTTTAGTCCATTTTTAAGTTGGGCTGTTTAGTGTTGTTTTTTTTTTTAATTGTTGAGTTTTAAGAGTTCCTTGTATGTTTTGGTTAACAGGGTTTTAAGTCTTTATGTCTTGTGCGAATATTTTCATCCACTCTGTGGCTTGTCTTCTCATTTTCTTGACAGTGTCTTTTGTAGAGTTTTAAAAAGTTTTAAATTTTAGTGAAGTCCAGAGTCGCCTGAGTGGCTCAGTCAGTTGAACATCCAACTCATGATTTCAGCTCAAGTAATGATCTTACCATTCATGGGATTGAGCCTTGCATTGGGCTCTGTGCTGACAGTGCTGAGCCTGCTTGGGATTCTTCCCCCCGCCCTTTGCCACCCCCCTGACACACTTGCACATGCTTTTTCTCTCTAAATAAATAAATACACATTTAGAAGAAAAATAAATTTTAGTGAAGTCCACCTTATTAATTCTCTTTTTCATGGATCGTGCCTTTGGTAGTGTATCTAAAATGTCATTGCCAAACTTGAAGTCATCTGGATTTTCTTCTCTGTTATCTTCTAAGGGTTTTATAATTTTGCATTTTACATTTAGGACTGTGATCAGTTTTGAGTTCATTTTTGTGAATAGTGTAAGGTCTGTATCTAGATACTTTTTGGGGGAGAGGGGAAATGGGATCTCCAGATGTTCCCGTGCCATTTATTATAGAGTGTATCCCTTCTCCATTGAATTGCCTTTGCTTTTTCATTGAAGATCAGATGACTGTATTTATATGGATCTCTTTCTGAGCTATGTTGTATTTCATTTATCTATCCATTACCATACTGTCTTGATTACTGTAGCTTTATACTGAGTCTTGGAGCTGGGTAGTATCATTCCTTGAACTGTGTTCTCCTTCAGTATCATGTTGGCTTCTCTGGATCTTTTGCCTCTCTACATAAACTTTTAGAATCATGTTGAATCAACTTTTAGATATCAGTGTTGATATCCGCAAAATAACTTTCTAGGATTTTGACTGGGATTGCATTGAATCCATAGATCAAAATGGGAAGGACTGACGTTGTGACAATATTCAGTCTTCCTGTTCATGAACATGGAATATCCCTTTACTTAATTTTTCTTTGATTTTTTTTATGAGAATTTTATAGTTCTTTTCATTGTAGTGTATCTTTATAATATGTGGTTTCCAATCCTTCCCCCACCCCAATTTTAGGAAAGTGTTATTGAATTATAGTTTTTCTAGTTTTCTCTTCCTTAAGTCTATTTCAGGAACTTCTGTTTGTATTTTTGATATTTTTCATCTTTCTCTAATATCTGCCACTTTCTCTTAAATCCTTTCTATCACTTTTTTCAATTGAAATTTTTCTCTCCTGTTCTCCTTTTATATCTCTTACAACATTATGTGTTTTGTTTATATGATTTTGTGTTTATTCTAAGATATTTATTTTTAAGATTTTTTCTTTTTTTCCCCTAGTTTTTCTCTAACTCTATCAACTGCCTCATTTCTGATTACTTTCTCATTATAATTTATATTCTCTAATGTCTTCCATGATGTTCTTAATTTTACTAACAAATTTTTTACTATGTTATAATTTTAGTTTTTTGGTAGGTTTTAATTTTCTATAGCAGTGGATCTCAAATGAGGGTGATTCTGCACACAGAAGACATTTGGCATTGTTGGGAGACATTTTTGGTTGTTAACTGGGAAGGGCACTATATATCTAGTGGGTAGAGGCCAAGGAAGCTGGTAAATCTTCTACAGTGCATACTATAACAGGTGCTTTCCAAAACAAATAATTATCTGATCCAGTAATGCCAAAGTTGGGAAACACCAGTCTTTGAGGACATTATTCTACTTCATACTCTTTTTTTTTTTCTGATAACTTGTACAGAATTCAACAATGATCCTCTGTTACTTATTTTTATGTGAAATTAGATTTATTAAACTTTTAGGCACATGAAATAAAATAGCTTTTCTAACTTCATAGCCTATTAGGGCTTCCTTTTCGGTTATTTTCATGTAGTGTTTAAAAATTAAAGCCTAGGGGTCCCTGGGTGGCTCAGTTGGGTAAGTGTTCTGACTCTTGGTTTCAGCTCAAGTCATGATCTCACATTTTATGAGTTTGAGCCCCACATTGGACTCTGTGCTTACAGTTTGGAGCCTGCTTGGGATTCTCTCTCTCTCTCTCTCTCTCTCTCTCTCTCTCTCCCTTTCTCCCTTTCTCCCTTTCTCCCTTTCTTTGCCCCTTCTGCATGCTCTCTCTCTCTCTCAGAATAAATAAATAAATTTTAAAAATTAAAATAAAAATTATTGCCTTGTAGTTTCTGAGCTCTTCTGTCTTTGTTCCTTTCCCCCCACTTTTCTCTTTCCTTTGTTTCTCTTATACCTGCACAGATCAATTTGGATTCTCCTTCCAGCAATTTCTTCAGAGTCTGAGGCTTTGTTCTAGGAGGGAGCTTTAGTTGGTTAGTTTTCAGAATTCTTAGGACCCAGACTTCTCCCACCCTTTCTGACCTCCCCATTGACCCTTTCCATTTACTTGCAAATTAAAATCTGTAAAAATTATTCCCATTTCAGCTGCTTTTCTTAAAATGACCCATCATGCTTGCTTGTAAATACCTGCTGTCTCTTTTGGGGGTTCTTCTGACTTGGGGCCTGTTAAGTGCCTACTGTTTTCCTCTTTTGAACAGATGCTTTTACTGAGTCTGGAGGCTGTCAGTGATTTGTCCCCATTCATATGTACTTGGGGGTTTGTGAGGATACCTTGTCGCCTAGATTTGGTTTAGATGTTATTCATGGATATATGGTTTTGCTATCCTGATTTTTTCTGTTTTGTGCAGGAATTCGGGGAAATAAAACAAAACAGCATTCTTTGCTCTCTTCCCAGATTTCTGCATTTGTCTTTAAATACTTGATCCATGTATGATGTTGCTGTAAAACTTTTTCTCCCATTTGACTGTTCCTTCCTACAACCACTGCCAGGGAAAATAATTCATAAGAGATTCTCACTTATGATTTTCCCTTTTTGGTAAGGTGCTTGTAGTGTTTGGGTATCAAGGTTTTTTCTGACCTTACAAAACAAGTTGGGGAATATTCCCTTTTTCCCTGTTTTCTGGAAAACTTTGTAAAAAATTATTACTTTTTCCTTGAGTATTTGGAAGAATTCAACTATGAAGCCATAAGACTGTGGAGTTATCTCTGTGAAAAGATTTCAATTATGGATTTAATTTATGTCGTAATTTCTTTTGAATATTTAGATTATTTGCAAATATTTTGCATTTAATTTGCTGACATTTTGGAGTCTTTCTAGTTATCTTTTTGTTATTGCTTTCTAGTTTCATTGCATTGTGATTACAGAACATCATACTGTGCATAATTTTCATCTTGAAGTTTTTGAGACTTGCTTTATCACCCAATGACAATCTGTTTTGATGTTTCATATATACTTGAAAAGTTATTCAGTATAGTTGTATGTATGTATGTTCTTTGTCAACTTGTTTATTTGTTATATGAAAGTCTTCTATATTTTTACTGATTATTTTCATCTGGTTGTTGTATCAGCTACTTAGAGAAGAATGTGAAAATCTCCAAGTGTATTTGTGGATTTGTTGTTTTCTCCTTTTAATTCTATACATTTTTGCTACTTGTTATTTAGTGCATATCAATTTAAATTGTTGCAGTGATTGTTTAGATTGTTGCATTATATTGTTTAGGTGATTGCATTGACTCTTTTATACATCTTCTGTTGTATTCACCATTTTTATTATTATGACTTCTCTTTTTATCTCTAGTAACATTACTTCTTTTAAAGTCTACCTCACGTTATATAGCTACAGCATTTTTTTGGTTAATGTTTGCTCATTATGTTTTTTCTGTATCTTCTTCTAATTTCTCTGATTCCTTATGTTTTTCTGTGTCTTGTATCTCAAATCCAGGCTGCCCATCTTTGTCTTTTAATCTTGATTGTTTAACTTATTCATGCATAATGTAATTACTGATATGGTTTGCTTTTTAGTCTGTGTAACAATCTCACAATGTTTTTTATATGTCTCATTTGTACTTTGTTTCTTTATTCTTGTATTTCATTTTTTATTCCCCTTTTTGGACTAACCAAGCATTTCATTTTTCTCTTCTGTTTTTAATTATATATTTTTCATTTACTCTTTTGTTGTAATCCTAGATGACAAATTCTATCCTTAATTCTACCGTAATGCTAATTCACATGTACCTTAATTTAGCATTTATATTGTTTCTCAAACCATGTATGAGCCTTTTAACAATATCACTCTATTTATCCCTTCTAACCCTTTTGCCTATTGTCACCATATACTTTAATAATCTTATATAGCTCATAAAGCAATATTATTATGCTAAGAAATCAATATTCATTTACATTTACCCATGTTTTATTCTTTACAGGGTTCTTTATTCCTTCCTGAAGTTACATACTTCCATTTGATATCTTTTTCCTTTGAACTGCCTTTAGTATTTCCTGTAGTGCAGATATGCCCTGTATAAATTCTCTCAGCTTTTGTTTATCTGAAAAGATCTTTATTTCACCTCTATCTTTAAGGATCATTTTCAGTGTGTACTAAATGCTAAGTAGGTAAGGTTTTTTTGTTTCGTTAGTTGGTTTTGTTTTTTTTGTGGGGAGGGGGAGGGTGGGCAAGGGGATTGCTTTTGCTTTATTTTGTTCTTTGCATTTTAAAGATGTTAGTATATTTTCTTTTGGCATCCATAAATATATGTCATTTGTGTGTCTTATTTTTGTTCCTTATTTTGTTCCTATGTTTTTCTTCAAGCTTTTTAAATATTATGTCTTTGATTTTCAACAGTTTTACCATGATATGTGTAGATGTAGTGTCCTTTGTTTTTAACATGCTTTGGGTTATTTCAATTTGGGGGAGACTGTATGCATTAGATCTTTCTATATTGCTTCTTCCCAATTCTTTTTCTTTTCCTTTTTGGACTTTAGTTACACAAATATTAGACCTTTTGAATTCATCATGTTTGTTATTGCTCTGTTCTGGTTTTACACATTTTCTTCCTTTTTGCTTTAGTATGAATACAGGTATACCTCTGAGATATTGTGGGTTCAATTCAAGACAACCACAGTAAAAGCAAATAACACAATAAAGCGAGTCTGATGAGTTTTTTGGTTTCCTGATGCATGTAGAAGTCATGTTTACACTATTCTATGGTCCATTAAGTGCATAATAGCATATTCTAGAAAAGCAATGTACATACCTTAATTTAATAGTGTTTTATTGCTAAAAAATGCTATCATCTGAGCTTTCAGTGAGGTATCACTGATCACAGATCACTGTAACAAATATAATAATAATGAAAAAGTTTGAAATATTGCCATTACCAAAATGCAGCAAAGACACAAAGTGAGCACTTGCTATTGGAAAAGTGGCGCTGACAGACTTGCTCATGCAGGGTTGCCATAAATCTTCCGTTTATAAGAAAATACAGTTATCTGCAAAGTGCAGTAAAACAAGCTATGCCAGTATTTCTACTGATCTGTCATTTCACTAAAT
Source organism: Lynx rufus (assembly GCF_022079265.1). NCBI lineage: Eukaryota > Metazoa > Chordata > Mammalia > Carnivora > Felidae > Lynx > Lynx rufus. The sequence goes on along the minus strand of NW_025814845.1, from coordinate 143,705,570 downwards.
CTGTCTTCTGTGTTCTCTAATCTTCTGCTGTCTTCTCAGTAAATCCAGTGAGTTTGTAATATCAGATATTGCATTTTTCTTTCTTTTTAAAATTTTTTAATGTTTATTTATTTTTGAGAGATTGAGAGAGAGACCAATCCTGAGCAGGGGAGGGGCAGAGAGAGAGACACAGAATCCGAAGCAGTCTCCGGGCTCTGAGCTGTCAGCACAGAGCCGGTGTGGGACTTGAAGCCACGAACCACAAAATCATGCATGACCTGAGCTGAAGTCAGATGTTCAACCGACTGAGCCACCCAGTGCCCCGTATATTGCATTTCTCAATGTTAGAATTTCCATTTAATATTCTTTTATAGATTTCAGTTCTCTGTTGAAAATACCCATAGATTTAGCCATTTGGCCCATTTCTTCCTCTGTTTTCTTGAACATATGCATAGGCTTATCATGTTGGTTTCTTTAGGATTATATTGAATATACACATTGGAGGAAATTGATATCTTTACTATATTCACTTTTCCAGTCCATGACTATTTATATCCTCCTATATATCTAAATCTTTTATTTCTCTCAACAGTAGGTTATAGTTTTCTCCATAGAGGTATTTTATATATCTTGTTAGATAATTCCAAAAATTATATAATTTTTGATGCCATTGTTTTATTCATCTGTTTTGAAATTTTACTTTATAACTGTGGCTCATATGTAAAAGCGGAAATATAATTTACTTTTGTATATGACTTTATATTCAGCAACTTTGCTTAAGTTCCTTCATTAATTCTAATAATGTATTGGTAGATTCTCTTGTTATTATTTTTGTAAACCCGTAATATTATGTTTTATTTGGGGCACCTAGGTGGATCAGTCGGTCAAGTGTCCCAACTTGGTCTCAGGTCATGATCTTGTATGACCTCTTGAGTTTGAGCCCCACATTAGGCTCTGTGCTGACAGCTTGGAGCCGGGAGTCTGCTTCAGATTCTGTGTCTCCCTCTCTCTCTGCCCCTCCCCTGCTCATGTCTCTCTCTCTGAAAAGTAAATAAACATTTTAAAAAACAGTTATTTTATATTTTACAATTCTTACACTTCTTATGCTAAGACTTCCAATAGAATGCTGAATAGAGAAGTGCCATGTTCTTGACTCAAGGAGGTAAATATATCATATTAGCTCAAGTCTTTTATTTAAATATCCATTGTATTGGGGTACCTGGGTAACTCAGTTGGTTGAGCGTCTGACTTTGGCGAGGTCATGATCTTGTGGTTCGTGAGTTCGAGCCCCACGTCAGGCTCTGTGCTGACAGCTCAGAGCCTGGAGCCTGCTTCAGACTCTGTGTCTCCCTCTCTCTCTGCTCTTCCCCCACTCATTCTCTGTCTCTCTCTCAAAAAATGAATAAACATTAAAAAAATTAAAAAAATCCATTGTAAGATTAAGGAATTCTCTTCTAGGCTTGTTTTATGAAGAGCATTAAACTTAAACTCTTTTTCTGAATCAATTGAGATGATTGTATGATTTTTCTTCTTTATTATATTAACGTGGAAAACACCGTTGATTGATTGTCAAATATTAAACAGGTTTTGTCAGTATTAATCACTTTTTTTTATTGTTACCAGTCTTATAAATGGATTTCATTGTAATTTTCTGATTGTAGTTAATTCCCTTGTCATATTCTTCTGGCCATTTTGATTTGCTTCTTTATAAATTGTATTTATATTCTTTGCCCTTTTTATATGGCATTGCCCATGTTTTTTTGTGTGTGAATTTTTATCTGGGATAGATAATCTATATCTAGTATATCAACAGAGGTTTTTCCCACATGCTGCTAATTAACTTATGCTTTTTTTTGGCCATAAGGATTTTTTTTTAATTTTCATGCAAATATGTCTTTTTCTTTATATCATCTGAATTTTCTTTAATGGGTCAAAAGGTTTCCAAATTTTTAAATCCTTTAGATAGACAACGCATGCATGTGAGTATGCATTGGCACTCACACACATGCATGACATTTAATCTAATTGGAAATCTAACATTTTTCTGGATTATTTTTTTGATAGTTACTATTCAAACGAATTTTATTTTATTGGGTATTTTGATTAGAATTAAATTTGGGGCACCTCGGTGGCTCAGTCAGTTGAGTCTCTGACTGTTGGTTTTGGCTCTGGTCATGACTTCATGGTTCGTGAGTTCAAGCACCATGTCAGGCTTTGTGCTGACAGCACGGAGCCTGCTTAGGATTCTCTCTCCCTCCCTCTCTCTCTCTCTCTCTCTCTGCCCCTCCCCTGCTTGTGCTCCCTTTCAAAATAAATAAATAAACATTAAAAAAAAAAAAAAGAGGTTAGAGTGGGAGAGAGCCAAAGCATAAGAGACTGTTAAAAACTGAGAACAAACTGAGGGTTGATGGGGGGTGGGAGGGAGGGGAGGGTGGGTGATGGGTATTGAAGAGGGCACCTTTTGGGATGAGCACTGGGTGTTGTATGGAAACCAATTTGACAATAAATTTTATATATTGAAAAAATAAAAAAAATAAAAAAATAAAAAAAAGAATCATATTAAATCTATATATTGATTTTTGGAATGTTATTTTTATGCTATTCAAGAATTTAAGTATGTCTTAATCTTTGTGCCATCTTGTTTTGTGTTTGTCAGTAACATTTTGTTTTCTTCATTTAAGTTCTTACAGCTTTTTCAGTAAATTGATTCTTGTGCAATGTGTGTATTTTTGTCTTTATTATGGATGACATTTTTCCTATTTCCCTTTCTAAGTTTTTATTTCTAGTTTATCTTTTTAAAATTTTTAAATGTTTGTTTATTTTTGAGAGAGAGAGAGACAGAGACAGAGACAGAGTGTGAACTGGGGAGGGGCCAATAGTGAGGGAGATACAGAATCCAAAGCAGACTCCAGGCTCTGAGCTGTCAGCACAGAGCCCGAGGTAGGGGGACTCAAACCCATGAACTATGAGATTATGACCTGAGCCGAAGTCAGATGCTTAATCGACTGAGCCACCCAGGAGCCCCTATTTTAAATAAAGCGATTCTTTCTTTCTCTGTGTCTATCAATGTAAAATTTTATATGCAGACACCTCACTGAATTATTTTTTTAAATACATTAAGTTATTTCCTTTGACATTTTAGATCTTCCAAATGTGTGGGTAATATCATCATTGATAAGAACTAGTGTTTTTTATCCAATATTCTATTTCTTTTCCTTCTTACTACATTCATTAGGCATTCTAAAGCAATCTTTAATAATGGTGCTAACTGGCATCCTTGTTCCTGATTTTAGTAGACATGATTTTATAACAGAACAGTAGCTGAATGAGCAAAAACACAGATGTGTCCTCTATCACAATTTGTTGATGAGGCATTGGTATAGGGAAGATATTCAAAACATAAGCAACACTATAGTTTTGTTCTTGATTGACTAGGAAGAAATACAAGGTAAAATAACTAAAATACACTCATACACAACTTGTTTTCCTAAGGAAGTTAACCGAAATAGGCACAGTTCCTGGTATTCTGGTGTTATGGTAGGACTACCAGCAACACAAAGTGTCCACTTAACTTTAGTGATAATGATTTGAAATTGAGAACAGTAAGCCAGACTCTTTTTTCCCCCACTTATTTCAGCCATGTATGTGCAAACATAATACACAGAGAATTGAATATATAAGGGGTTGGGATTTCTCCATGTGGGTAAAATGAGTTGAAGATACATGTCAGAAAGTGGGTTTTACCATAAGAGACTCTTAAAACCTGAGAACAAACTGAGGGTTGATGGGGGGAGGGGGTGTGGTGGGAGGGAGAGGAGGGTGAGTGATAGGTATTGAGGAGGGCATCCGTTGGGATGAGCCCTGGGTGTTGTATGGAAACCAGTTTGACAATAAATTGCATATTAAAAAAAAAAAAGAAAAGAACTTAAAATGCTAATATATATATATATATATATATATATATATATATATAAACATTTGTATATGTTTCTATAGTATCAGGGCATTGTAGGTACGGTTGGGTAACATTTTTAAAGTTGGGGTAGTAGAGGGAGATAAATGGAAAAATAGGATGTTAGAGGGTGGAATATTTAACACTGAAAATTTTGAGGAGATAAATGGAAAAATAGGATGTTAGAAGGTAGAATATTTAACACTGAAAATTCCTCATTAGAGAGGAATTGAGAGGCCCAGATTGGAAGGATTATTGATGGAACTCCAGCAATCAACTAAATTAGTTAAGAAAGAATTAGTGTTGGGGAGATCTCCTGACTATGAGCTAGAAAGTAACGTCTTCAAGGAATGAATGAGAGTGACCTGTTTGTCTTATAGATAATTGCAATAAGTTGTTCTGAGGTAAATCCATTCTCTCCTGGCATCAATTAAAAGTATGGGGGGGGGGCGCCTGTGTGGCTCAGTCAGTTAAGTATTCGACTTCAGCTCAGGTCATGATCTTGCGGTTTACAAGTCCGAGCCCCACATTCGGCTCTGTGCTGACAGCTCAGAGCCTTTAGCCTGCTTCAGATTCTGTATCTCCCTCTCTCTGTGCTCCTCCCCCTCTTATGCACTGTTTCTTTCTCAAAAATACATAAAAACATTAAAAAAAGTTTTAAAAAAAAGTATGGGGAATTTCTGAGCAATTGGAAGTAGTTAGCAATTACCAGAAACAAATAAAAGCAATTGGTTAATGATTTAAAATACAACATTTTGGTCCATAAATATTAGTTTCACCAAAAGGAGAAAGAAAGTAAACTATATGTTACCCTAAACATTATTAGGTATAATTAAAATGAAATTTAGCTATCACATGCCTAATCATTTATCAATTTTTATACATAACCGTTTACTCAGTAATTATTTGTTGTAAGAATGAGATTTTTGAATTTTGCTGTAAATGCTGTTACAGGTAAAATTCAAGTTATTTTGAGAATGTAGCATGATTTTTCTTTTTTGTTGTTGTTGTTTCAGAGATTTCTCCTGAAAGGGAGAAGTACAAACCTTTAATTACTGGAGAAGAAAAAGTAAAATATATTTCACTTGAAATGAATCCATCAGCTACTGTTGATTCTTCTGTTGAAACAAACAGTCCAGAGTTTAATGGGGCATCTCCACAGACGTCACTGAAACCAGAAGGAAATGTGGATGGTATTTTAATAGGTCAAAATGAGCTGTATTCAATTTAATAATACCTTAATTTCTTCTATATAAACAGGTCTTTATAAACAAATCATCAAAACATGTGTATATGTTTGGGTGATTCATCCCAAATTAGGTTCATGTTTTTCTATGTTTAATAACTGGTCTGGATTTTTAAATGCTGCATAGTAAATCACCCCAAAACTTAGTGTTAAAACAACAATGATTTTATTATATCTCATTATTTTGTGTATCAGGAGTTGAGTCAAGGCTTGACTAACCTAATTTTTGTAATTCATGTACTTTTATCTCTGGTATCACTTAGTGGTATTTAGTCAGCAACATGGTCTGATGTGTTCAAGATGGCTTCACTGTTGTCTTTGCAAATATGGCTGGAAGGCTGTGTTAAGACTGCCTCCCCTCCGCTCTTCATGTATTCTCCATACCTTTTCCATATGCTCTTTCCAGCAAGGTAGTCTGACTTTTTATATGGTGGGCCAGGGCTCACGGATCCTAGGCAAAAGCTATTTGAACTTTTAAAAGCTAATCTCAACTGGCACAGTATCACTTCTGCCACTTCATTGGTCAGAGCAGTCACAAGGCCAGCCTAAAGCCACACGGAGATGAAGCACTCTCCAGATTAAGAGTGTTAAATAATTTGCAGCTGTTAATATCCCATAGTCTGCCACTAGCCAAAAATTGTTTACATTTTCCCTCACATGCACAATGCACTCACCCCTTCTTAAAGCCTCATCTTATTATTTAAAGGGCTTAAAGCCTAGGGGGCATCTGGGTGGCTCAATCAACTAAGCATCCAACTCTGGATTTTGGCTCAGGTCATGATCTCATAGTTTGTGAGATCGAGCCTGATGTCATTCTCCATGCTGCAGAGCCTGTTTCTCTCTCTCTCTCTCTCTCTCTCTCTCTCTCTCTCTCTTTCCTCCCGCCCCTTGCTCTCTCACTTTTTCTCAAAATAAAGAAATAAACTGTAAAAAAAGGTTGGGAGCTCAAAGCCTAAAGATGTTATCCAAGTCAGGCCTATATAGAGATGAGTTTTCTTGAGTATAAGTCTTTGAGTATAGTTACTCTTAATCTGAAGACCTATAAGCAAAAAAGAGAAGTTACTTGCCTTCTATATATCTAACATTCAGTATTGAAAGAAAAATAGAGACTACTTTTCACAAATGAGGAAAATGGGGGACACATATCAATCATTGGTCCATAGAAATTCTGAAAGGCAGCCAGGCATAGCAATTTAGCTTGCTTTCTTTGCACCAAAGTTGGTGCCCTCAAGGGCTTTTCTAAACTATCTTTCTTTCCTTTGCAATCCAAGCTGATGGTGTTTCTGCAAGTTGAAAATTAGTAATTTTGTGGGTTTTGTATGAATGATATCGACATTCACTATATTTGACCACTCTTCTTTTTTTTTTCTTCCTTCTTTCCTTATTTTCTTCTTCCTTCCTTTGTTTTCTTCTTTCCTTTTTCTTTGGCCCCTCTCTTCTTTCAGTTGCCCATAGGAAGCTGTGAGACAGTGCTGTTGAGATTCTTAAAAATCCTTTTGTCTAACAAAGAGAGTCTGGGAAGCATGCCTTTAAATCTTTCTGTGCCATAACAGAAGGTCTTACGTCTATACACTTGACTTCATCTTTGCCCTGAGACCACATTTTACTGCCCTGAATTCAGTATTTGTTTTGAGGCCATGTTTTCCCGTAAGCTCCTGTTGCCTGGAAGGAATTAACTTAGGCTTTCTCTTCTAAATTGTTGCCATAAACTAAATAGTTCTTTCTTCAATTAATCTCTGTCTTCTTGAGCTTTATCAGAGGCTACTAAAGAAGCTAGTTGACATTTTTAATATTCTGCTTAGATAGCACCATAGCTAGATCATTAAATCTCTTTGGTATATTTTCTATCATCATTGTTATTATAAGTACCAAATTTTCTGCCACTGTATAACAAGAATCTCCTTTTCTCTAGCATCCAGAAATTTTTTTCACTGTCCAGTCTCTCATCAACAGTCTCCTCTTGAAGCACTTTTAACTTCTGCCTGCTGCCAAGTCCCAAAACCAGTGCACATGTTTTAAGCTTTTGTTGTGTTAGCACCCTATTGTCAGATATGAAATTCTGTTTCAGTTATCTGTTCCTGCAAAACAAATTATTCCCCAGGCTTAATGGCTTAAAATAACTAATTTTATCTCATGCTTTAGTGGGTTAGGAATTGGGAAAGTTCTTTCCCACGTGGCATCATTACCACTCAATGCTATTCACCTGTCAGCTGGACTTATGCAGGAAGGGGCAAGATGGTATCATTCCCATGCATGGTGTCTTGGCAGAGCTCACCTGGGCCTGTTTAGGTGGTTCCCTCTCCTTATTTTAGTCTCAGGAACTTGCCATGTGGTCTTCCCATAATAAACTTCTTTCATGGTGGCTTGCAGAGTCCAGTGCAGAAGCTGCCAGTTTTCTTGAAGACTAGAGCTGAAACTGGCATAGCAACATTTCAACTATACTCAATTGGTTAAGACAATCACAGTGCCAGACCAGATTCAAGGGGAGGGGAGGTAGAGGCCCCTTCTAGATGAGAGGAATGTTAGACCTTGCTAGATGTGTAACCATCTTTAACTCACCATAGTAACTTAAATAGTTTTACTTAATAGAAGTATAGTTAGTAGGTACCTTATGCCTTTTATTAAAAACAAAAACAACAACCAAAACCCTGTTAGGCGTATAATAGAGGCTATACAGCTTACTGCAAGTTGGCAAACATTGTCTACAAAGAGCCTTAGACTTTGAGGGCAATACAATCACAAATCTAGTTTGTAGAATAAGTCATATTGGTATGACCTAAGGTACTAATTATTAATTATTCACTGAAAAATAAAAGATTTTTTCCCCAACTGCTTACCTCGTACAAGTAAAAAAAAAAATATCTTTTAGGACAAGCTATTTGGAAACTTTAAAAATAGAGAATGAAAGATTACCGGGATTCCAGGAAAAAAGAGAGGGTGATGGTGGCTTAAACAAGAGCATTGAGAATCTGAATTGGAGAGGAAAAAGAGAAATCAACAAATGAAGACAGTAACTTTTCTCATTAGTATTCACTGTAAGAAAATATCAACCAGGAGTTAACAAGATTAAAGATCTACAGATAAAATATTTAATTTTTTGTTATAATTAGTATGTTAGCCTAAAATTAGGTAGTGATCATTTGTAGAAAATTTATTCAAATATATATATGGATTTTGCTTTGAGACATGTTTATTGTTATGTTTTTGCTTTTCAGAACCTGATGGCTTGGAAACAGAAGTTCTACAAGAGCCAGATGGAGCAAACAAAAATGGTAGCTTGCCATGCACGATTATTGATGTATGGATTAGTGAGATAAAAGATACAAAGGAAACTGAGTATGTTACCTCTTTTTCCTTACATTTCAAAATGTGGGTCCCTTTTGTAATACCTTTATCTAAAATACTGTAATAACCTAATACTGCCTTGTATCCTATTATTATAATACCTTATAAATAATTTAATTTTTGGAAAAGTATTACACTCAAGTGGTTCAGAAATCAAGTATATAAAGTTATAGAGAAAAAAGTTTGTTTTCCTACTCTGTCCTCATCCAGCAAATTCCCATTGTCTCCTCCTTCCAGATATTTTTAATCTATACAAAGCAAAAGTGTATAGTCTCCCTCCCTTTTAAATAAAGTTGCTAGTATAATGGATACAGTACTTTCACCTTTTTTACTTTTAGTCAGTAACCTGGGAATTTTTTCATATTAATACGTAGAAAATTTCATCTTTTTTTCTTATTTTATGGCTACTTGGTATTCCCTTGTATGGATATACCACAACTCAATAAGTTTTCCACATTAATTGTTATTCTACACTAATTGATCTTGCAAATGATGTTGCAATGAATAACCTTTTACATAGGTCATTTTGCGTGTATATATCATGTAGGATAGATACATAGAAGTATAATTGCTGGGTCAGTTGTGTTTTTATAAATTGCATTTGTAATTCATTTATTGTTCTTCCCAGGGTTTGTACCAATTTACATTGGTAAATTGAAAGAATGTACGAAACCTGCCATTTCCCATTTCCCCTAGCCTTGCCAAACTTAGTATCAAAGTTTTTTATTTTTGCCAATCCGATAGGTTAAGAAATAATATCTTAGTTTATCTCTTATTATTGGTAAAGTGAGCACATTTTTTCAAATGTTTAAATTTCATGTGTATTTCCTTTTCCATGAGTTCTCTGTATATATCTTTAACCCATTTTAAAAATTTGGTTGTTGGTCTTTTATAAATTAGTAAGAACTCATTAAATATCAGAAATATTTGCTGTGGTTATTATGTGAGTTGCAACACTTTTCCCCCTGTTGACCATTTATATATATATTTTTTTGCCATGCAGAAGTTTGTTGTTTGTTTGTTTGTTTTAGTTGTCATGTTTACCTAGATTTTAATAATCATTCAGAAATACTTTGTTCTTTCTAAGGTTCTCAAGAAATTTTTCAATCTTTTTTTCTAGTACTTTTACATGGGCACTTTTTACATTTAAATCTTTGATCTATTTGGAATTTATCCTGGTGTATGGATTTAGTTTTTCTTCCAGATGGCTACCCAGTTGTCCAATTCCATTTATTAAAAAGTCCATCTTTCCTGCACAGATTAAAAATGCCACTTTTAATATGTACTAAACTATCTTAATTATTTGAGCTGTTCTTATGCTTTTTCCCTCTATTCCATTGATCTGTCTTTATTTTTTCTCCATTGGTCTTTATACAATGTGCTGGTACACACTATTTCAGTTAAAATGTAAAATATATTTTAAGATCATTTAAGGCTAATTCCCTTTCATTGTTTTTCTTTTTTGGTTTTCTTGGCTATTCTTGCTTGTGTCATATTTCATTTGAATTTAGAATTTACTAAATTTCACCCACTTTCCCCTAGGAAAAAATACCACTTGGTATTTTAGTGGGGTGTTAAATTCATAAATTAATGTAGGGAAAATCAACTGTTGTTTTCTTCCTGTCCATGAAGAACATGATAGAAGTTTTGAGTATTTTTATAGTTTCCTTCATCTAGGTTTTACGCTTTTATTGGTAAGCTTGTTACTAGATAAATTATCTTTTGTTTGGTGTTATAAATGGTCCCTATTCTTCTATGAGATCTTGTAACTAGAAAGTTGTAGGTTTCTTTACATTGATTTTGTACCCCACTATTGTTCATGATAGATTTTCAGTTGAATCTTTTGCTTTTCTCAGATATATAATCATATGAAAAAAGTGATGATTTTGTCTTTCCAATTTTTTTAACACTATTTTTTTTCTGTAATTGTCTTTGTATCTTTTATACAATGTTAAATATTGGAAATAGGGGGTATCTGTGTGTTTTTCTTGACTTTAGTGAAGATGATTCTGTTGTGAATCCTCATTAGGCATAACTATACTTTTTAACTGAGATAGGTATCAATATTTTATTGATTTAAAAAAAATTTTTTTTTAATGTTTTTATTTATTTTTGAGACAGAGACAGAGTATGAGCAGGGGAGGGGCAGAGAGAGAGGGAGACACAGAATCAGAAGCAGGCTCCAGGCTCTGAGCTGTCAGCACAGAGCCTGATGTGGGGCTCGAACTCACGGACTGTGAGATCATGACCTGACCTGAAGTCGGACGCTCAACCAGGCTCCCCTATTTTATTGATTTTTAAAAAGTCAGGAATGAATTTTATTGAATGACTTTTCAGCTTCTATAGAACCGTTCATATAAATGTTTTCCTTTATTTATTAGTACAGTTAGCCTTTGAACAACACTGTTTTGAACTGCATTGATCTTTTTATACATGGTCTTCATATACATTTTTTTCAATAAATATATTGGAAAATTTTTGAAGACTCATGCTAATTTGAAAGAAGTTGTAGGTGAACTGTGTAGCTTGAAATACTGAAAAAATAATTAAAAGGTATTATTTTAAAAATATGACATATAATACATGTAAAATATGCATTTATCAACTGTTTATGTTATCATTAACACTCTGGTCAACAGTAGTCTATTAGTAATAATTCAGTTTTGGGGAAGTCAAATTTTTTTTAAAAATTTTTTAACGTTTATTTTTTGACAGACTGAGAGAGAACATAAGCAGGGGAGGGGGAGAGAGAGAGAGAGAGAGAGAGAGAGAGAGAGAGAGAGAGAATCACAGAATCAGAAGCAGGCTCCAGGCTCTGAGCTGTCAGCACAGAGCCCAACGCGGGGCTCGAACTCAAGAGCTGTGAGATCATGACCTGAGCTGAAGTCGGATGCTTAACCGACTGAGCCACCCAGGCGCCCCAGGAGGGAAGTCAAATTTTATATGCACATTTTTGATTGCATGGGGGAATCAGTACCCCATCCCCCATGTTGTTTAAGGGTTAACTGTATAATTATATTAATATATTAATATAAACCATTCTGCATACCTTAAGTAAACTCTTCTTGGTCATGACATTATTTAATGCACTTATGTATTTTATGATTTTTATATTAATATTTGCAAAGAATCATCTGCAGTTCCTTTTGTTATGAGAAATCTTTGTTAGATTTTGTTATTCTTGTTATGCTTCCTTCATAAAAAGTAATTAGAAGTTTCTTCCTTTGCCATGATCTATAGCAGGGACAGTCGATCTTTTTCTATAAGAACCTGTTAGGGGGCGCCTGGGTGGCTCAGTCGGTTAAGCGTCCGACTTCAACTCAGGTCATGATCTCAGTTTGTGAGTTCGAGCCCCACGTCGGACTCTGTGCTAACAGCTCAGAGCCTGGAGCCTGCAGCCTGCTTCGGATTCTGTGTCTCCCTCTCTGTCTGCCCCTCCCCTGCTCATGCTCTCTCTCTGTCTCAAAAATAAATAAAAAATTAAAAAAAAAAAAAGAAGAACCAGTTAGTAAATATTTTAGCCTCAGATAGATGATTTGGTCTGTGATGCAGCTATTCAGCTCTGCCTAGGTATTGCAAAAGCAGCCATAGATGATACATAAACAAATGAGTGTGGCTGTTTCAAGACAACTTTATATATAAAAACAGGAGATGGGCTGGATTTGAAGATGGGCAAAAAGGAATGTATGCAAGAATGCTTATCATAGCAAATAATATAAAATAGTCTAAATAATCATTAATAAGGAAATTGTTAAAAATACTGTGTTTCTGTATACTACACAGCATATGCAGCACTTAAAATAACATGATTTGGAAAAAAAAATGATAGTTTTGTTTCTTTTTTTTTTTTTTTTTAAATTTTTTTTTCAACGTTTATTTATTTTTGGGACAGAGAGAGACAGAGCATGAACGGGCGAGGGGCAGAGAGAGAGGGAGACACAGAGTCGGAAACAGGCTCCAGGCTCTGAGCCATCAGCCCAGAGCCCGACGCGGGGCTCGAACTCACGGACCGCGAGATCGTGACCTGGCTGAAGTCGGACGCTCAACCGACTGCGCCACCCAGGCGCCCCTTAGTTTTGTTTCTAACACCATTCAACAAAACAATATCAAATTTATTAAAGACCTAAATGTCAAAAAATGGGAGGCAACCTAATAATTAATATCCAGAATTCATAAAGAATTCATGTAAGTTAATAAGAAAAAAGACAAAAAAGTCCAAGAGAAAAAAAATGGGAAAATAATATGAATATAGTTGTTATCAAAGGAGAAAACCATATTATATGGTTAGTAAATACAATTGTATGGTACTTTATGGATTATAGAGAGTCAATACTACTGAGGAAAAAAAGACATCACACTCCTAAGTTCTGACTAACTTTACTCAGTGAAGAACTATGGATGCATGAATGTCAGATACTTGTTCTCCCTCAAAGGAGAGAAGTAAATAAAAGGCAGACCAGAGTTTAGGTGTATCCAGTGAAAGTTTCTTCATAAAATAATATGAAGCCAGGAAGAAGGGAAGTAGTAGCATCAAATATTGGTGAGGGATTGGGAATTAGGTGCTTTGAAACATTATGAATATGGGATTCTGGGAAGATGGCGGCGTAGGAGGACGCTGGGCTCACCGCGCGTCCTGCTGATCACTTAGATTCCACCTACACCTGCCTAAATAACCCAGAAAACCGCCAGAGGATTAGCAGAACAGAGTCACCGGACCCAAGTGCAGACGAGAGGCCCACGGAAGAGGGTAGGAAGGGCGGCGAAGCGGTGCGCGCTCCACGGACTGGCGGGAGGGAGCCGGGGCGGAGGGGCGGCTCGCCGGCCAAGCAGAGCCCCCGAGTCCGGCTTGCAAAAGCGGAGGGGCCTGACGGACTGTGTTCCAACAGCAAGCGCGACTTAGCGTCTGGGAGGTCATAAGTTAACAGCTCTGCTCGGAAAGCGGGAAGGCTGGAGGACAAAGGGAGGGTGAGCTGCGGAGCCCCCGGACGACAGAGCTCAGTTTGGCGGGGAACAAAGGTGCTAGCCAGCGCCATCTCCCCCGCCCATCCCCCAGCCAAAATCCCAAAGGGAACCGGCTCCGGCCAGGGAAATTGCTCGCTCCACGCGAACACCCAACTCTGTGCTTCTGCGGAGCCAAACCTCCGGCAGCGATCTGACTCCCTCCGGCTGCCACAGGGCCCCTCCTGAAGTGGATCACCTAAGGAGAAGCGAGCTAAGCCTGCCCCCCCTGCCGCCGTGCACCTTGCCTTCCCACCCCAGCTAATACGCCAGATCCCCAGCATCACAAGCCTGGCAGTGTGCAAGTAGCCCAGACGGGCCACGCCACCCCACAGTGAATCCCGCCCCTAGGAGAGGGGAAGAGAAGGCACACACCAGTCTGACTGTGGCCCCAGCGGTGGGCTGGGGGCAGACATCAGGTCGGACTGCGGCCCCGCCCACCAACTCCAGTTATACACCACAGCACAGGGGAAGTGCCCTGCAGGCCCTCACCACACCAGGGTCTATCCAAAATGACCAAGCGGAAGAATTCCCCTCAGAAGAATCTCCAGGAAATAACAACAGCTAATGAGCTGATCAAAAAGGATTTAAATAATATAACAGAAAGTGAATTTAGAATAATAGTCATAAAATTAATCGCTGGGCTGGAAAACAGCATACAAGACAGCAGAGAATCTCTTGCTACAGACATCAGGGGTCTAAGGAACAGTCACGAGGAGCTGAAAAACGCTTTAAAGGAAATGGAAAACAAAATGCAAACCACCACGGCTCGGATGGAAGAGGCAGAGGAGAGAATAGGTGAACTAGAAGATAAAGTTATGGAAAAAGAGGAAGCTGAGAGAAAGAGAGATAAAAAAATCCAGGAGTATGAGGGGAAAATTAGAGAACTAAGTGATACACTAAAAAGAAATAATATACGCATAATTGGTATCCCAGAGGAGGAAGAGAGAGGGAAAGGTGCTGAAGGGGTACTTGAAGAAATAATAGCTGAGAACTTCCCTGAACTGGGGAAGGAAAAAGGCATTGAAATCCAAGAGGCACAGAGAACTCCCTTCAGACATAACTTGAATCGATCTTCTGCACGACATATCATAGTGAAACTGGCAAAATACAAGGATAAAGAGAAAATTCTGAAAGCAGCAAGGGGTAAACGTGCCCTCACATATAAAGGGTATCAGAATGGATAAAAAAACAAGACCCATCTATTTGCTGTCTACAAGAGACTCATTTTAGACCTGAGGACACCTTTAGATTCAGAGTGAGGGGATGGAGAACTATTTATCATGCTACTGGAAGCCAGAAGAAAGCTGGAGTAGCCATACTTATATCAGACAAACTAGACTTTAAATTAAAGGCTGTAACAAGAGATGAAGAAGGACATTATATAATAGTTACAGGGTCTATCCATCAGGAAGAGCTAACAATTATAAATGTCTATGCACCGAATACCAGAGCCCCCAAATATATAAAACAATTACTCATAAACATAAGCAACCTTATTGATAAGAATGTGGTAATTGCTGGGGACTTTAACACCCCACTTACAGAAATGGATAGATCATCTAGACACACGGTCAATAAAGAAACAAGGGCCCTGAATGAGACACTGGATCAGATGGACTTGACAGATATATTTAGAACTCTGCATCCCAAAGCAACAGAATATACTTTCTTCTCGAGTGCACATGGAACATTCTCCAAGATAGATCATATACTGGGTCACAAAACAGCCCTTCATAAGTTTACAAGAATTGAAATTATACCATGCATACTTTCAGACCACAATGCTATGAAGCTTGAAATCAACCACAGGAAAAAGTCTGGAAAACCTCCAAAAGCATGGAGGTTAAAGAACACCCTACTAACGAATGAGTGGGTCAACCAGGCAATTAGAGAAGAAATCAAAAAATATATGGAAACAAACGAAAATGAAAATACAACAATCCAAACGCTTTGGGACGCAGCGAAGGCAGTCCTGAGAGGAAAATACATTGCAATCCAGGCCTATCTCAAGAAACAAGAAAAATCCCAAATACAAAATCTAACAGCACACCTAAAGGAAATAGAAGCAGAACAGCAAAGGCAGCCTAAACCTAGCAGAAGAAGAGAAATAATAAAGATCAGAGCAGAAATAAACAATATAGAATCTAAAAAAACTGTAGAGCAGATCAACGAAACCAAGAGTTGGTTTTTTGAAAAAATAAACAAAATTGACAAACCTCTAGCCAGGCTTCTCAAAAAGAAAAGGGAGATGACCCAAATAGATAAAATCATGAATGAAAATGGAATGATTACAACCAATCCCTCAGAGATACAAACAATTATCAGGGAATACTATGAAAAATTATATGCCAACAAATTGGACAACCTGGAAGAAATGGACAAATTCCTGAACACCCACACGCTTCCAAAACTCAATCAGGAGGAAATAGAAAGCTTGAACAGACCCATAACCAGCGAAGAAATTGAATCGGTTATCAAAAATCTCCCAACAAATAAGAGTCCAGGACCAGATGGCTTCCCAGGGGAGTTCTACCAGACGTTTAAAGCAGAGATAATACCCATCCTTCTCAAGCTATTCCAAGAAATAGAAAGGGAAGGAAAACTTCCAGACTCATTCTATGAAGCCAGTATTACTTTGATTCCTAAACCAGACAGAGACCCAGTAAAAAAAGAGAACTACAGGCCAATATCCCTGATGAATATGGATGCAAAAATTCTCAATAAGATACTAGCAAATCGAATTCAACAGCATATAAAAAGAATTATTCACCATGATCAAGTGGGATTCATTCCTGGGATGCAGGGCTGGTTCAACATTCGCAAATCAATCAACGTGATACATCACATTAACAAAAAAAAAAGAGAAGAACCATATGATCCTGTCAATCGATGCAGAAAAGGCCTTTGACAAAATCCAGCACCCTTTCTTAATAAAAACCCTTGAGAAAGTCGGGATAGAAGGAACATACTTAAAGATCATAAAAGCCATTTATGAAAAGCCCACAGCTAACATCATCCTCAACGGGGAAAAACTGAGAGCTTTTTCCCTGAGATCAGGAACACGACAGGGATGCCCACTCTCACCGTTGTTGTTTAACATAGTGCTGGAAGTGCTAGCATCAGCAATCGGACAACAAAAGGAAATCAAAGGCATCAAAATTGGCAAAGATGAAGTCAAGCTTTCGCTTTTTGCAGATGACATGATATTATACATGGAAAATCCGATAGACTCCACCAAAAGTCTGCTAGAACTGATACATGAATTCAGCAAAGTTGCAGGATACAAAATCAATGTACAGAAATCAGTTGCATTCTTATACAGTAACAATGAAGCAACAGAAAGACAAATAAAGAAACTGATCCCATTCACAATTGCACCAAGAAGCATAAAATACCTAGGAATAAATCTAACCAAAGATGTAAAGGATCTGTATGCTGAAAACTATAGAAAGCTTATGAAGGTAATTGAAGAAGATTTAAAGAAATGGAAAGACATTCCCTGCTCATGGATTGGAAAAATAAATATTGTCAAAATGCCAATACTACCCAAAGCTATCTACACATTCAATGCAATCCCAATCAAAATTGCACCAGCATTCTTCTCGAAACTAGAACAAGCAATCCTAAAATTCATATGGAACCACAAAAGGCCCCGAATAGCCAAAGGAATTTTGAAGAAGAAGACCAAAGCAGGAGGCATCACAATCCCAGACTTCAGCCTCTACTACAAAGCTGTCATCATCAAGACAGCATGGTATTGGCACAAAAACAGACACACAGACCAATGGAATAGAATAGAAACCCCAGAACTAGACCCACAAACATATGGCCAACTCATCTTTGACAAAGCAGGAAAGAACATCCAATGGAAAAAAGAGAGCCTCTTTAACAAATGGTGCTGGGAGAACTGGACAGCAACATGCAGAAGGTTGAAACTAGACCACTTTCTCACACCATTTACAAAAATAAACTCAAAATGGATAAAGGACCTAAATGTGAGACAGGAAACCATCAGAACCTTAGAGGAGAAAGCAGGAAAAGACCTCTCTGACCTCAGCCGTAGCAATCTCTTACTCGACACATCCCCAAAGGCAAGGGAATTAAAAGCAAAAGTGAATTACTGGGACCTTATGAAGATAAAAAGCTTCTGCACAGCCAAGGAAACAACCAACAAAACTAAAAGGCAACCAACGGAATGGGAAAAGATATTTGCAAATGACATATCGGACAAAGGGCTAGTATCTAAAATCTATAAAGAGCTCACCAAACTCCACACACGAAAAACAAATAACCCAGTGAAGAAATGGGCAGAAAACATGACTAGACACTTCTCTAAAGAAGACATCCAGATGGCCAACAGGCACATGAAAAGATGTTCAGCGTCGCTCCTTATCAGGGAAATACAAATCAAAACCACACTCAGGTATCACCTCACGCCAGTCAGAGTGGCCAAAATGAACAAATCAGGAGACTATAGATGCTGGAGAGGATGTGGAGAAACGGGAACCCTCTTGCACTGTTGGTGGGAATGCAAATTGGTGCAGCCGCTCTGGAAAGCAGTGTGGAGGTTCCTCAGAAAATTAAAAATAGACCTACCCTATGACCCAGCAATAGCACTGCTAGGAATCTACCCAAGGGATACAGGAGTACTGATGCCTAGGGGCACTTGTACCCCAATGTTCATAGCAGCACTCTCAACAATAGCCAAATTATGGAAAGAGCCTAAATGTCCATCAACTGATGAATGGATAAAGAAATTGTGGTTTATATACACAATGGAATACTACGTGGCAATGAGAAAAAATGAAATATGGCCTTTTGTAGCAACGTGGATGGAACTGGAGAGTGTGATGCTAAGTGAAATAAGCCATACAGAGAAAGACAGATACCATATGGTTTCACTCTTATGTGGATCCTGAGAAACTTAACAGGAACCCATGGGGGAGGGGAAGGAAAAAAAAAAAAAAAGGACGTTAGAGTGGGAGAGAGCCAAAGCATAAGAGACTGTTAAAAACTGAGAACAAACTGAGGGTTGATGGGGGGTGGGAGGGAGGGGCGGGTGGGTGATGGGTATTGAGGAGGGCACCTTTTGGGATGAGCACTGGGTGTTGTATGGAATCCAATTTGTCAATAAACTTCATATAAAAAAAAAATAAAATAAAACCTTATTTAAAAAAAAAAAAAGAAACATTATGAATATGAATATTAATTGGGAGAGCCAATTTGGAGATCCATTTCCCAGTTTTGTTAATGTAAAATGTACATTTTGTATAAAATATATGTTTTATTTTTTGGTATTTACTCTAAGATTACTCACACATGGGTACAAAGAGGCATATGCAAGAATGTTTATTGTAGGAAAGTCAACAAATAATCTGAAAGAGTCTAAATAATCAATAAGGAAGTCGCCAAAAATAGTTTCTGTATGCTGCATTATGTATTGTATACAGCACTTTAAATAGTAAAATGTTACTTCATGTATTAATATGTAAATATGCCCCAAATATCAAATAATTAATGAAATAAAATGATATTGGGTAAAAAAGCATTTCTGTATATTAACACTATATTATTTTTATGTAAATTTAAAATGGAAAAATGGAAATTTAAAATTTAAAATGGAAAAATATGGTAAGATATATACCAAACTGATAACAGTAAAGTCAACTAGGATTTGAGCAGTTAGGGGAATTCTAAAAGGAATATTACTTTTTTTTTGGTTGAGGTGAAATTCATATAACATAAAATTACCATTTTAGCCATTTTAATGTGTATAATTCAGTAGTATTTAGTACATTCACAGTGTTGTGTAGCCATTACCACTATGTGGTTCCAGAACATTTTCATTTCCCCAAAAGGAAACCCTGACTCCCATTAAGCAGCCACTTTCAGTTTTTCCCTTCCCCCAGCCTTTGTCAACTGCTAATTTCCTTTCTGTCCATGGATTTGCCTATTCTGGATACTTCATATGGAATCATATAGTACGTGGCTTTTTGTATTTGGCTTCTTTCACTTAACCAAACATAATGTTTTCAAAGTTTATTTTGTAGGATATACACTTCATTCCTTTTTATGGCTGAAAATCCATTATGTGGAATATACCATATATTTTTATCCGTTCAGCAATTGGTGGGCATTCAGCAGATGATGGTGGGTCGTTTCCAGGATTGTTGCTACCTTTTGTCAGTTGTAAATAGTGCTGGACCTCCCACTAACCCTCATCCCTTTTTCCCATCTTCTCACCTCCCTTCCCTCTGGTAACTACCAGTTTATTCTCTGTATTTATAGGTCTGTTCCTGGTTTATGTTTCCTTCTGTGTTCTTTTTTTTTTTTAGATTGCACATATAAGTGAAATCATATGGTACTTGTGTTTCTCTGTCTTACTTATTTCACTGAACATAAATACCCTCCATGTCTACCTGTGTTATGCAGGTGGCAAGATTTCACTCCTTTTTATGGCCAAGTAATATTCCAGTATGTGCATGCGTGTACACATTCATCTGTCAAAGGACACTTAGGTTGCTTCCAAATCTTGGCTGTTGTTAATTAATAATGCTACAATAAACATAGGGAAGTATAGATCTTTTTGAATTAGTGTTTTTGTTTTCTTTGGATACTCAGTAGTGGAATTACTGGATTGTATTATATTTCTGTTTTTAATTTTTTGAGGAATCTCCATACTGTTTTTCATAGTGGCTGCACCGTTTGCATCCTTACCAACAGTGCACAAGGATTCCTTTTCTTCCACATCCTTACCAACACTTAGTTCTTTTTGATAATAGCCGTTGTAACAGATATAAGATGTTATCTTTTTGGAGGTGGTTACCAGTTCATATTTATTGAAATGATTCCTTTTTTCCATTTTTATTGAGAAATAATTGACTTGTATCACTGTAAGTTTAATGCATACAGCATGATGGTTTAATTTGTATATATTGTAAAAGGATTACAATAGATACAGCTAATATCTATCTTTGTTATGAGATGATATCTTATTTGGTTTTGATTTGCATTGTCTGATGGTTAGTGATATCGAGCATCTTTTTCTGGATTTGTTTCAAATCTTTGGACCGTATTATTCCAATCTTTAAATTTTTGTTAAAAAAATACATGAATTTAATTCCCAGCTATATTGAAATAAAAATTGTTAGTTCTTCTTTACCTTTTTTCCCTTAATTAATTCACTGTCTTCAAGAACTAAAACATTTCTGTGCATATCATTCTATTTTTTTTGTACTGTGCTACACACCATTTTTTAAACTTAACACCATTTAATACTGATTTGCAGATTACTTTGCTTAGCTAATAATATATTAACTATCATTCTATATAGCATTTCACATAGATTTCTGTTTCATTTTTTTTAACAGCTGCATGATATTTTACAGTATTAGTATAGCATGATTGTTTTATATTCTCCACTCTTAAGGGGCATTTTGATTGCTTAAAGTAGTGGTTCTCAGACATTAGCAAGTATTAGAATTATTTTGGTATTCATTAAAATCAATTGGTGGGCCTTATCTCCAAAGGTTTGATTTATAGGTCCAGTCTAGGCCCTGAGAAATTGTATTTTGAACAAGTTTCTGTGTGTTCCTAATGTCTAGAGGCCACATTTTGGGAACCACTGTTACAAGAAGTGGTGAGGCTGGCTTTTGTGACTGACTGATTGGTGAAGGTTTTAATAGGGTAAAAAATACAATGTGCTTATGAAAGAAAAATATGTATATCTGTACACACATGAGGAAAATATTATGGAAGAGGGATCATAGAATTCTGGTGAACTTGTACTCTTTTTTCTTTTTTAATTTACGAGTGCTTTTATTTCTAGTAAATTGTATTTTTACTGATGTATCCATCTTGGCAGGTTGGAAGATAGGATCATTGTTCAGCAAGATGAAGTTACTGAAGATGGAATCCCAAGGAATGTGGACCACCTTAGTGAAGTTGATATAAGTAAGCCTTGTTGTGCTAGACTAAATACTTTCTGGAAGGTTGTTAATGTGAATCTTTTATTTGGACAACATATTAATAGACAGCATTTCTTGTCAGTTACCTCATTCATTTAAAAAGTGTAGTAGTCATAGAGCATTAGGTTGTCATTAATAAACCTGGATTGTTTGGCAACATGGGCAGTAAAACTTTTTGGCCAAGGGGCATCTGAATGGCTCAGTTGGTTAAGCATTCAACTTCAACTTAGGTCATGATCTCACCACTCGTGAGTTCGAGCCCCTCATCAGGCTCTGTGCTGATGACAGCTCAGAACCTGGAGTCTACTTTGGATTTTGTGTCTCCCTCTTTCTCTGCCCTGCCACTGCTTGTGCTCTCTCTCTGTCTCAAAAATAAATAAATAAATAAATAAATAAATAAATAAATAAATAACTTTTTGGCCAGTTATTTTATTGAATGTTCAAAACAAAAAGAACTGCTTGCTAAAATTAAGCCAGTATACTAAGAACATTAAGTAAATTGTCTTGTTTTTAATAGTATTAATTAAAATATGAGAAATATAATTTTTCCTATCTAACCTATAGGAACAAAGATAAACTGGGGGTAAATATGAGTGTCTAAACAGTGTGTTTTCACATTTCCTTACATTTGTGTCTACATATTTTGCATTTAATGGAAGTATATAGCAAATTAATCTGCTTTCTGAAAATAAAACCTAATATCCAAAGATTATTTATAAGGTAATACAATCACATAAATACTTTGGTTTTGTTTTCTTGATAGACATGGAGGTTTTTGCTAGAATCCATGTTAAATACTGTGCCTTTTTCAATATCACATAAAACTATTTAAGTACTATATAGACTTATCACAGAATCTTTCCTTTATACCACAGGAACTGAAATAGATGATTCTCAGCACTCCAAATGTGATGTAGATAAATCTGTGCAACCAGAACCAGTTTTCCAAAGAGTGGTTCTTTCAAAACACTTGAACGTAGTCTCTCAAATTCAATCAATTTTGTGTTCACCAGAAGAATCCTTTCCACTTCGATCTCGCTCTGATTCACCACCAAAAAATAAAAACAAGAATTCCTTGCTGATTGGACTTTCAACTGGTCTATTTGATGCAAACAACCCAAAGGCAAGTATGCACCTCAAATAGAAAATATCTATTTTAATAACATTTCTTATTTATTTTCTTTGATAAACCATAATGTTGAGTTTTAATCTCTTACACACACACACACACACACACACACACACAACAGAAGGCCTCCATCTTCTCTTCTGGGATTCTAAAAAGAAGTTGCTATTGAGAGTACAACTAGGACGAAACCTATTTCATTGGTTCCTTGTTCAGGATTCTTTTTATAGGGTCTACTTTTATTTAAGCAGAAGATCTCTCTTACACCCTCTTACATTATCTCCTCTCTTCACTACTCAACCCTACCTCCATTTTTAGTCTGAGACTAAACTTAAGTAATATATCCTTTCTTTTTTTAAGTTTATTTATTTATTTTGAGAGAGAGAGAGCAAGTGTACACATGGGGGAGAGGAAGAGAGAGAATCCTGAGCAGGCTCCACGCTGTCAGCCCAGAGCCCAACGTGGGGCTGGATAGTGAGATCATGACCTGAGCCATAATCAAGAGTTGATACTTAACCGACCAAGCCATCCAGGCACCCCAAGCAATATATCTTAAATGGACAGAAGTACTATTTGCCTAATTTGTATGTAGAAAGACTAATAGGTAAGATATTCATATGCACTTTCTGGCAGAAGATTTTCAAACCTCTTATCTTTTCTCACTTGCTATCTTTTTCTTATTTTGAAATTGCAATAGTATCTCTATAGAACATTTTAAAATATAAAGGAGTCACATATTTTGTTATATTACGTTTTATATGTGTAATTTTTACATTTATAAAACTTTTTGCCAAAATGAATTATTAGGCATATTTTTTGTAACCTGCTTTTCTGTTTAATAATAATTATAAAACTATTACAAATGTTACTATTGAAAGCTATATTATTATAAAAATTGCATTTTGTCATGGGCACCTGAATTGCTCAGTCTGTTGAGTGACCAACCCTTAATTTTGGCTCAGGTCATGATCTCAAGGTTCATGAGATTGAGCCCCATGTTGGGCTCTTTACTGACAGTGCAAAGCCTGGTTGGGGTTCTCCCTCTCTCTGTCTCTCTGTCCCTTCACCTCTCATGTGTGCTCTTTCTCTTTCTCAAAATAAATTAATAAGCATTTTTTAAAAATAACATTTTGCCATATTGTCAAATAATCTCTCATATCATCCATAATGACCATAAATTCCATTGTGCTGCTATGCTATATATAATTTTTTAAACTAATCTATTTTTATTGCTGGGCCTTAACTACCTACATGGGTATCTTTGACAATAGCCACAGTTATTTTCATAAAGTAAATTTCTGTAAGTAGAGTTCAAAAGGTTATATTGTATACCGCCTGTTTTCCCTTTAAGAAATAGCTTATTATGGGGTCGCCTGGGTGGCTCAGTTGGTTAAGCCTCTGACTTTGACTCAGGTCATGATCTCACAGTTCGTGAGTTTGAGCCCCACATTGGGCTTTCTGCTGCCAGTGCAGAGCCTGCATGGGATCCTCTTCTTCTTTCTACCCCTCTGCCGCTTGTGCTCGCTCACTTTCTCTCTCTCTCTCTCTCTCTCTCTCTCACTCTCTCTCTCTCTCACACACACACACACACACACACACAAATAAAATAAAGATTAAAAAGTAGCTAATAATACCTCAATAGTATATGAGAGTCTGTACTCTAAAGAGCACCAACTGTTATCATTCACTTAAAAATTGTGTATTTAATGAATGGGTGATGGTATTTTTAAAATTTGTGTTTCTATGTTTGCCACTGATGTTGGACATTTTTTATATGTTTAGGTCTGTATAGGAATGCATTACCTGAATTCTTTCATCCTTGGCTATTTTTTAAATATGTCATTTTGATTTTCAATTTAGTTTTCCAGTTGGATATGTTTTTACTTTATGGAGTGTTGTCTTAATCTTATTTTAAATGTAGAGATTGCTAAATTCTCTTACTTGTCTAATAGCATTCAAACTTTCAAAGATGTAAACTATGAAAACAAATGTTATGATCTTCAGAGTTAGAGAATAAGGCCTACTTGTGGAACAGAGAAGGATTATCATGTAATTCATACACTTGTTCCTTTCTAGTAAAGGTGTGTAGCTAATTGTCTTTAGCCTAGAGATTTTTAATAATTTTTTCTGTGTATAAAGTTAACATTCCTGGAGAGCTTGGGTGCTCAGTCAGTTAAGCATCTGACTCTTGACTTTGGCTCAGGTAATGATCTCATGGTTCGTAGTTTCAAGCCCCATGTCGGGCTCTATGCTGACAGTGCAGAACCTGCTTGGGATTCTCTCTCTTTCCTTATATCTCTGCCTCTCCCCAATTCGCATGCTCTGCCTCTCTCTCAAAATAAAGAAATAAACTTAAGAAAAAATGTTAACATTCCTTGCATAATACATTTTAATTTTTTTATTTTCTTTCATGACCTTAGTTCAGCCTTAGTAGTTCTATAGAAGTACTTGCTTCGGAAGTAAGCACAACAAAATAGATTTCATGTAGGGGAATGACTGTAAGAGGAAGGGCAAGAAAGAACCCTAGAAAGCCAAAGCAGTTTGTAGCCATTTAAGGCAAGGACAGAAGGCCATACCTCCCTATTCCTTAAATCTTTGAGGTCATGAAAGTTCATCACTGGGCCCAAATAGTAAATACTTGGTGTTCATAATGGTCACCTTAAAATGTGGAGAAAAAGTAAAATTTATTTTGAAACATATAGATAATCTGTCTACTAAGTGGAATAATTTGAGCTCTTAACAAGGATTTTTGTTAAAGGTCTTTTTTAAAAATGTTAATTATGCTACTTACCTTTTTTTTAATGTTTATTTTTGAGAGGGAGAGAGAGTGCGTGCACAAGTGTGTACAAGGCAGGGAGAGACAGAGAGAGAGAGAGGAGAGAGAGAGAGAGACAGAGAGAGAGAGAGAGAGAGAGAGAGAGAGAGAGAGAGAGAGAGAATCCCAAGCAGGCTCCACACTCAGCAAAGAGCCTGATCCTGGGTTCAGTCTGATGAACACGAGATTATGACCTGAACCAAGATCAAGTTGGATGCTTAATCGACTGAGCTACCCAGGCAACCCTGTGGTTTTTTTTATTATTATTGTTAAAGGAAATTCTCCTTGTACTTTGAATCCTAACCTCTCTCACCTCAAGGAATAACTCCTTTACTTTGGTCACACTTGTATCAACTTTTTCCTCTATAGTAGATCATTTCCTCAACATACATGTTCTTGTAAGTCCCATCGTAATTAGCAAACTTCTCTTCTCTTGACAACATGTCCTTCTCCAGCTACCACCCCTTTTCTCTGTTCCCTTTACAACCAAACATCTTCAGTATGTTGTATCTTTGCAGTCTCCACTTCCAAATACATTCCAATATGACTTTCATCCCACTCCTCCATTAAAACTGCTCTTGTCAAATTAGTTACTAATACATTGCCAAATTCCCTGTACCTTTTTCTCTCATCTTTCTTGATTTTTTTCTTCCAACAGAGTTGATATACACTTTATTTGTAAAATCATTTTTATATCTTGGCTTGCTTTATATCACATTTTCCTCGGCGCTCATGACTCACCCTTTGGTCTCCTTTACTGGTGGCTTCTACTCTAACAGATCTCCTTAAAAGAATGTGTATTCTATCATTGTGTGGAATGTTTTGTAAATATCAAGAATTAAGTCAAATTGGTTGCTAGTGTTGTTCAAGTCTTCTTTATCTTCTATTTTGTCTAGTTGTATCATTTGATGAGAAAAGATTGAAAAAACTATACTTGCATAATTGTCTTTTCATTTGTGTCTATTTTTGTTCCATGTATTTTGAAACTTTGCTCTTGAGTGAATAAAAATTCAGTATTGCTGT
This sequence comes from Lynx rufus, assembly GCF_022079265.1. NCBI lineage: Eukaryota > Metazoa > Chordata > Mammalia > Carnivora > Felidae > Lynx > Lynx rufus. Next base: position 143,679,116 of record NW_025814845.1, on the reverse strand, counting down.
CTTCTGGATATTGAATTGATAGGTTTATTGCTATGAAGTGTCCCTTTTTGTTTGATAGTGGTGTCCTTGCTAATTGTCTTTCTACTTATTTATCAATTACTGAGAAAGGAGTGTTAAAATTTCCAGTCAATTTAATGCATGTTAATAATCTTTATATAGTCTTAAAAAATTGACCTCTTTAATCGTTATGAAATGACTCTCTTTATTGTTGGTCATATCACTTTGTTCTGAAATCTGTTTTGTCCAATTTTAATACAGCCATTCCAGCTTTCTGATGATTAATGTCTATGAGGTATATATATTTTACATCCTTTACTTTTAATCACACAGATTTTATATGTAAAGTGGATTTTTGTAGCTATCATCTAGTCAAGTCTTTTTAACCAGCCTGACAATCTCTTTTATTCAAAGTGATTAGACAATTTACTTGTTATGTAATTTTTTATATATTATTGATATGATTAATTTTAAACCTACCATTTTGCTATTTGTTTTCTATTTGTCTCATCACTTTTTCTTCTCCTATTTACTTTAATTCTCCCTTCTTTTGGATTATTTTTAGCATATTATTTAATCTCTATTTGCTTTTAAAGATAGACCTTTTCAAATATTTAGTTGTAATTCTCAGTTTTCAACATACAGTTTTAGCTTTTTACAATCTTTCTTTAATATACCACTATATTTATTTAACATATTTAACATATTTAATATACCACAGTATTTATTTAACCTATTTAACAATATACTTCCATTTCCACTCTCTTGTCTGTCCTTTTGGCATTGTTGTCGTATATATTATGTCCATATGTTATAAACACCACAATAAATTTTCATCATTTTTGCTTTAAACATTATCTTTTACAGAAAGTAAAAATTGAGAGTCTATATATTTACCATTTCGGATATTCTTCATTACTTTGTGTAGAATTCAGGTTTCTATCTGGTATCTATCACTTCTGCACCTTTTAAGAACTTCCTTTAACATTCTTGTGCAGCCCTGTTGGTGATGACTTTTTTTCCTCTTTTGTTTATTTAAAAACCTTTTTGTTACACTTTCATTCTGAAAAGCTATTTCTAGTAAGTCTAGAATTATATTATCTTCTGGGTTGTATTATTTCTGCACTTGATCTTAGCCAAAAGGCCGAGAAGCGATGGGTTGTATTATTTCTGACAACAAACACTGTAAATGTAGCTTTCATAAGGTAGTAGTAATAGAGTGACTTGATTTATCAAGTAAGGTAAGGTAAATTTGTAATAGTTCAAAATGAAATCATCTCAAGAGGTGATCTTCTCATGCTATCACTTATATAAGAACAGAGTCTAGGTCACCAAACAAAATAGTTATTTGTCCTTCCCCTTAGACCTCCCTCATTTTAGAGGATGGCGAATACAGGGTGGAGAGAGACCAGATGTGTTCCACCAATAGTTTTCTGATCTGCGGAGTGGAGTGGAAAACTAATCTCTATAAAAATATTAAGAATTTCTTTACTCATTATAGCAAATGGAGAATGTAGGGGTGGGGGGGAATATTGATGTGTAATTCACCAGTAGCGTATATGTCTTAAATGTCTTGTTTTAATTTGCTAAAATATCAATTCTTATATAATGTCTATAATTTTTGCCTTTGCTAAATGTTCATAATTTTTTTAATGTTTTAGATCCACTTTTCACCTGGTTTATGGGTTGAAATGAGGATATATTTGTAGAAGCTATTTTTAAGAAACAGTGTTACAGTTTAATTTTAGTAAGCAGAAGTTAAATAAATATGTTCATTATAATCCATTCTGTACTATAACCAGAGTATTGCTAATTCATAATTTTATTTGAAAAATACTACAGATGAAACTATGAGTTGACAGAATTCTTTTAAGTACAATTTTATGTGGAGTTCTATTATTAGTATACTTACTACTTAATTTATTCACTATCTTATGTGGTTCTCTTCATTTTTGAGAAAAAGAACTTAACCAACAAACAAAAACATCTAAAAAATCTGTCAAAGAAGACTGTGAACATAAAGGGTTTTCAATATAGGATAGATAAGCTGTTGGATTGAGGGTACATAGATCTATTCCAGGAGGAAAGTTGTGAAATTACATACCTCTTAAAATTTCTTTCTAACTGTATTATGTTACATTAAGTTAGGAAAATTATTTTTTTAATGTTTATTTTTGAGAGAGAGAGAGAGAGAGAGACAGTGTGAACGGGGGAGGGGCAGAGAGAAGGAGACACAGAATCCGAAGCAGGCTTCAGTCTCTGAACTTTCTTTTCTTTTTTTTTTTTAAGTTTTTTAACGTTTATTTATTTTTGAGACAGAGACAGAGCATGAACGGGAGAGGGGCAGAGAGAGAGAGGGAGACACAGAATCGGAAGCAGGCACCAGGCTCTGAGCCATCAGCCCAGAGCCCGACGCGGGGCTCGAACTCACGGACAGTGAGATCCTGACCTGAGCTGAAGTCGGACGCTTAACCGACTGAGCCACCCAGGCGCCCCTGGGCTCTGAACTTTCAGCACGTTGCTGGATGCAGGGCTCAAACCTGTGAACCAGGAGATCAAGACCTGAGCTGAAGTCAGATGCTTACTTAACCAATTGAGCCGCCCAGGCTCCCATATTAGGAAAATTATTTTAACTAGTGAAAGGAATAAACTAGAATTGAGACTATTTTACCAGAGTTAAAATTTATCTCAGCCTAAAAAATACTGCATCTTTATGTCGTGTCCCCTTGAATTTAGGTATATAATGCATATACGCTGTATCTATCTAGAGAAACTGTTACTGTATGCATATTTTGCATACCGCTGGTTTATAATATACAGGGTTCAAACCATTAAAATAATAAACAAGTCAAGCATAAATTCTGCTGACAGTGAGAGATTCAGAAAAAGAAATACTTTCAGTACCATTATTAAGTGCTTTGACAAACAACGTATCTTACCATCTTGTAGTTCATAACCATTTTTTTCAAGTGCTGTAATATGTAAATTATGTTCAAGTAATGGAAATCTATCCTTTTTTTATTCTCAAAAACAGATTGTACCAATAAAATTGGCGACGAATATAAATTTTCATTAATATGCTAAACATTGTGTTTTCTTCACAGCCTCCAATCTGTTGTAGATTCTTACCAGGGCCTTAGGAGTTATGTTTCAAATCTCACAGACTCCTTTAGGGTCATTAACCCAACTCTGAGACTTATATATTTAGATATTTGTTTCATTGCTCTGTCTATCCATCATATTCTAACTGCTGTTAGGTTAGTGGCCAGAGGCTATTTCTATTATTTCTGGTCTTATGCAAACAAGTTCAAATTTTAAATACCTCAACTGTGCATTTTTTCTTAAGTCAGTTTCTTCTCACCTGATCTCACATGATTTTCAGTATGAACATCCAGTACCTGTCTTTCTAGCCTTGCCTTCTTGTAGGAAAGGCTCCATTTACAGTCCATTGTTCAGGGAAGCCATGTTAGGTTTTTGTTTGTTTTGTTTTTTGTTTGTTTGTTTGTTTATTTTGCACTAATATGAAGTTCTTTGTTTAACCAATGTGGCCCAGCCAACAGCTCCTAGGATAAATGATACAAAGGGCCACCAATTTATGTGTGATGGTGCTTTGCCAAGCTTCAGACTAACTCAGTCCAGGATTTGGGAAAGATATATGGGAGGATTGGCCATAGGAAAGTGTGAGAGGAAGACTTAGCAGAGATACAGTAAAAGAGTGACAGTATAGGTCCTGAATGAGAAGGAGCAAATTAGCAGTTTCTGGCACTGCCTGATTTCTGACAGATTTCTAATTCCGTTCCCTGGGCATACCCCAAGTAAGCACCTCTCCCTGCTTTTGAACGATGATTTAAGTGAATCCTTGTGTGTTGAAACCCAGGCATAACTTGAAAATTTAGTTTCCTCACTGAAAAAAATACAGAGCTGAAATTCAAGAGAATTAGGTTCTAACCTTGGACAAGTCACCTCTGGAGCTTCTAGCTCTAAATATATGATATAAAAATAAAAAATTAGTATTAGCTCTAACTTTCTAATTTTTTTATCTCATTTTTATTTTCTAATGATCTCACTCCTACTAAGAAGTCTGTTAACTTTTTTAGATGTTGAGGACATGTTCACTTCCAGATCTCTCAAAATTGTTCAGAACACTGATGGATGTTCCCACTGTAGGAGATGTATGTCAAGACAATCTTGAAATAGATGAAATTGAAGATGAGCATATTAAAGAAGGACCTTCTGATTCTGAAGACATGTGAGCATGATGTCATTAACAAATACTAGCACTAACAGAATTTTTGAGTTTATAGGAGTTCTAGAGATGTGACTCACCTAGGCAATTTTAAAAAATGATCTATAACTGATTTTTTCACTACTTCTTTACCTTTATACAGCATTTTTAAAGTACAGTCATGCAAGTTTTGACATGTATAGTTGCCTCTAAGTAATATAATGACTTACTCTCACTTTGAAGAATATAAGAAAATGATTTCTATGTGTGCTCTCTGTCTTATTCACTACTGAACATGTAGGACCTTGACTTGGCCATGGGGTACATGTGTAATAAATTTTGCTTAAATGAATGAATATTAGGGTGATGATTATTTAACAGTTTAATGCCACATGATACAGGGATTGAAGTGGGAAATTGTGAAATATGTACTATTCTACAGTTCACCAGGGAAAAGACCAGAAAGCCTCTATATCTCTCTCCTGCCATGTATGATTTCAAAACTATGGCAGTGGAGAGTTAGCAGGTAGACTAGTTGTTTTATTCGCATATGTATGTGCACATACATTTAATTGCTTTCCCAAAATTCCTTTCTTCATGATCCACAGGGAATCTAGAATCCGAGAGAAATTTAACCAACACTTCTGAGAACTATGGGAAGTGATAGCCCCTTAGACAGTAATCTTTTTCCACCCTCTTTGCAACAAGTAAGCCCTCCTATGTTACTCTGCACTGTCAGCGCAGAGCTTGATGCAGGACTTGATCTCAAAAACCATGAATGATATCATGACCTGAGCAGAAACCAAGAGTCGGTTGCCCAACCAACTGAACCACCTAGGTGTCTCTAAAATCACCATTGTTTTAATCTGACTGCCACAATAGCTTGTTTGTGACTTGTGTTCTTTTAACTACTAGTTGATGACAGAATTTTAAAATTTAAGTTAGAAGCTTTTAATATGAATTTAAAATTTTGAAAACCAACTTAAAAAAATAAAATAAAAAATTGAAAACTAAGCTATTTTTATTTTTTTAATTTTTTTAAGATATTTATTTATTTATTTATTTATTTATTTATTTTCAATATATCAAGTTTATTGTCAAATTGGTTTCCATACAACACCCAGTGCTCATCCCAAAAGGTGCCCTCCTCAATACTCATCACCTACCCTCCCACCCCCATCAACCCTCGGTTTGTTCTCAGTTTTTAAGAGTCTCTTATGCTTTGGCTCTCTTCCACTCTAACCTCTTTTTTTTTTTTTTTCCTTCCCCTCCCCCATGGGTTTCTGTTAAGTTTCTCAGGATCCACATAAGAGTGAAACCATATGGTATCTGTCTTTCTCTGTATGGCTTATTTCACTTAGTGTAACACTCTCCAGTTCCATCCATGTTGCTACAAAGGGCCGTATTTCATTCTTTCTCATTGCCACGTAGTACTCCATTGTGTATATAAACCACAATTTCTTTATCCATTGATCAGTTGATGGACATTTAGGCTGTTTCCATAATTTGACTATTGTTGAGAGTGCTGAACTAAGCTATTTTTAAAAGTAGTTTAGTGCATACCAGGAAATTTCACTTAATGTTTTCCTTGGGAAAAAAACATTTCTTTTTGTTGTTATTCAAACTTCACTCAAGGTCATATAATAAGAAAATCTCAAAAGTGAATTCAGAGCCACATTTAAAAATATATATAAGACAAATTTTTGAGTGCTTCTTCCAAAAAAGATGTTAGTCTTATACTTTTCTTATAATGGCAGACTTAGCAGCCCCACTGACTTTTAATACCATCTGTGGAGGGTACTAATTCCTCCAGTCTGGCCACTAGAAGATTTAATCAACAGATTAATGTTTACTCATTGTTACAATGGTACATAGTGGATGTGCATGCTATGTTAGTCTTTTAATTAAATTCTAAGTTAAATGCTAATAGTAGGATGAGCCAAAAGATTAGATATGCTCTCTTTCTTGTTCTAATGAGGTGCTATGCTTTTCAATACCTGCTACAAAGTGTAGAAGTTTGTACATATAAATAAAAACTAAAGATATTTCTACATTAAAAGATTATTTTCTTTTTCCATTAATGGAAAATTTATTTAAGATCTTGCATAATACCATTTATATTTTAGCTCTTCAGTAAATACTTGTTTATTTGATTGGAATCTAAACTTAAATCAGCTTTTCTAGTGGATGAAATCCTCAGCGTGGGTACATAACCTCTTTCAGAAGATCTCATATATCTAAGAGGCAAATCATAAGAGAAATAAAGTCAGTGAGTATGTTTTGGGGGTATTATAGAAGTGGTGAGATTTCAATCCTTTCTGTGCTATTTATTGACTGTGCAATTGAGTGTATAGCCTTGTGCAAGACATATAAACACTTTGATTCAGTTTCCATGTCTCTAAAGTGAGTTATATGTAGGTAAAATTTTAGTAATAGAATAAAACTGAATAAATAAACTAAATAGAATAAACTAAAGTACTATATAAAAGTAAGGTATTATTGGCCTAAATTAATTAGTTCCAGCATCTTTAATCCCATGAAAATAAAATTAATATCCTGAGCAATGCCTTGGAAATAAGATAATCTAGCAAAGATTATTATGGTTAATCTAATTATGTGGTAAAGTTTACTTGCTATGTATTTTAGAAATGTTTTCAAGGATAAACATGTAAAGATAAGATTTCTGGTGACTATTTTTATTCACTAGATCATCCTGTGAACCTGAATGTAAAATTCCATAAGTATTTTCATTTCTAAAAGTTCAAATGTCCAATGAATGTTTATATGAAAAGCCTTTCATATAGGATACTACCATTATACATCCACGTGAATATTCTGCTGAATTTTCAAAATTACATAGAAGAAAAATATTTGAATATTAAGTATTTTTTTTGAAAGCAAGTGAAAAATCTCTTTAGTCTGGCCTTTTAAAACACTGAAACATTCTTTCAAAATTTAAGCAGTGAATAACATTGATAGTTTTATAATTCTCTTTCGGCACTCAGGATCACACAAGTCATCTTCGGGCTTATGTATTCCAGAATATGTACCATGTGCTGTATTTTATAATTGTATCAGTCCTCATTTACTTTTACCTATGTAGGTTTTTTCAGATTTCTTTTTATCCACTATTAGTACTTTTAAGTAGAAAGGAGCACATGTATATTGAAGTAAAATTTCAAAATAAGGTAACATTTTGGTAACGTTTACTTTAATCTTTCAAAATTTCAGTGTATTTGAAGAAACTGACACAGATTTACAAGAGCTTCAGGCCTCTATGGAACAGTTACTTAGGGAACAACCTGGAGAAGAATACAGTGAGGAGGAAGAATCCATCTTAAAAAACAGTGACATAGAGCAGACTGCAAATGGGACAGATGTAGCAGATGAGGATGACAATCCCAGCAGTGAAAGTGCCCTAAATGAAGAATGGCATTCGGGTACGTGGTCATGATCATGGACCTTTCTTTTTTCAGTGTATACAATTATTTCAAGTAGAATATATTTTTCTGTTATCTGATACGAACCATTTCCAACTTTAAATAAAACTGAAGTATGCTTCTGTGTCTCTGACTTTATTCATGCCTTTTCTTCTCACACAAATGTCCATATACATTTGTTCCATTTCTTTCCCGTTAAATTTTAGAAATGCTTTTGAAGCAGGGTGCCTGGGTGGCTCAGTTGGTTAAGTGTCTGACTCTTGATCTAGGCTCAGGTCATGATCTCACGGGTTCGTGAGTTCGAGCCCCACATCGGGCTCTGTGCTGACGGTGCAGAGCCTGCTTGGGATTTTGTCTCTCCCTCTCTCTGCCTCTTCCCAGCTTGCACTCTCTTGTCTCTCTCAAAATAAATAAATTTTAAAAAAGAAGAAATGCTTTTGAAGCATTTTCATTGTTTTCTTATCTTTCTTGACTTATTTTTCTAGTACTAAAGATAATAGCCTAGTTTTCCTAGCACTTTATATTTTACAAAGAGCTTCCACATACAGTGGTTAACCAGCAAGGTTAATACTAAAAACAGTTTTTAAAACGTTGACACTTTTTTTTAAAATTGTTGTTTGTTGATAGCATTACCCCCAAGATACATAGAAAATCTGTGCAATCAAGAACTATATTATGTTTATTTGGGAAGAAGAGCTAATGTGAAAAGGAACGATTCTTCAGTAATTTTGTCTTTTACTAGACTATTTCCAAGTGTCTTGGACATATACATGACATAAAACATAGATAGCATTTGTATTTTCTAAGTGCTTTACTAAAGTTTTATGATATGTAGCATAAGTCATCTGCCTCCTGCGTGCTTTTTCCTGCTTTGGCCCATGTTTAATATCAACTTTTTAAAAACAGTAGTTAGGGTTGGTTGCCTCAGTACAGAACATATGGGTATGCTTTTTTCATTTTTTACTCAGAATGTTTTTATTCTAGTTTACTGTTTATGTCTATAAAAGATTCCCAAAGTAACATTCCTCTTTTTTTTTTTTAAGTTTGTTTTTATTTGTTTTTGAGAGAGAGAGAGACCATGTGTGCACACCAGCAGGGGAGGGGGAGATAGAGAAGGAAAGAAGGAATCTCCAGTAGTCTCCACGCTGTCAGCACAGAGCCCAGTGCAACGCTCCATGCAGGGCTCAATTGCACCAACTGTGAGATCATGACCTGAGTTGAGATCAAGAGTGGAACTCTAACTGACTGAGCCACCCAGGTGCCCCATCCCAAAGTAACATTCTTGTTAAGACAGATTTACAAGGGCGCCTGGGTGGCTCAGCCGGTTGAGCATCCGACTTCGGCTCAGGTCACGATCTCGCGGTCCGTGAGTTCGAGCCCCGTGTCGGGCTCTGTGCTGACTGCCTGGAGCCTGTTTCACATTTTGTGTCTCCCTCTCTCTCTGACCCTCCCCCGTTCATGCTCTGTCTCTCTCTGTCTCAAAAATAAATAAATGTTAAAAAAAAATTAAAAAAAAAGACAGATTTACATATACACTGATTTCCTATATAAGTGGCAATAATTATAATGATAAAATCTTTATAGTGAAAGCACAAGTAGTCTGTTTCAGTGACTTCACTCAGTTGTGAAAAAGAATTTTAGTCTGTTAGGGTAAGAATTATTTTATTCATTCTTTTTAGTCTTAAAATATCTTTTTATTTCTGCATTTTAGATAACAGTGATGGTGAGATTACTAGTGAATGTGAATATGATAGCGTCTTTAATCATTTAGAGGAACTGAGACTTCACCTGGAGCAGGAAATAGGCTTTGAAAAATTCTTTGAGGTTTATGAGAAGATAAAGGTAAGTAAAATGTCAATTAAAACATTTAACTTTGGGTCACCTGGCTGGCTCAGTTGATAGAGCATCTGACTCTTGACCTCAGGGTCATGAGTGCAAACCCCATGTTGAGCATGGAGCCTATTTAAGAAAAAATTTAACTTTGAAATATGCTCTTTTTGGATTACTAGTGAAATCTCAGTGATATTTATAGGTCAATAGATTTATCATAAATAATAAAGCTTCCAATTAGAGAAAGTTAATATTCAAGCATTAATTTATATTTGGAAATTTGGTATAGGCTATTCATGAAGATGAAGATGAAAATATTGAGATTTGTTCAACAATAGTTCAGAATATTTTAGGAAATGAACATGAACATCTTTATGCCAAGATTCTTCATTTAGTCATGGCAGATGGAGCCTATCAAGAAGGTAAGATTTCCTCAGTCTATTTTAAGTAAATGTGCAAAAAACAGGATGTAAATTACTGAGCTTTTATCACATGCATTTTGGTGAAATCTATATTGGAATCATATCCAGTACTTATGAGCAATTATAAAATTAACCATGTCATATACTGTTACTGATTCTACCATATTTTCATTGACTTAAGTCCTTTAGGTCCATATTTTTACTTAATTTATAAGTAACATTTGAATGAGATTTTTTAGAAAGACCCCTTATTGGTCAGTTCTAGAAATCAGAATGCTTTAGTAAAGTTTTAGACATACATGCTTCAGCAGTATGTACAGTTTCTCCTAATACCAAATGTAATCTCTTCCATTCACAGTAAGTGGAGTTCATTTATAGTGGTTTATATGTAAACCATTTTTCTATTTGGAAAATATTTACCTACAGAATGACACAAAATATATTTGAATTTTATGGAAAATTATTAAAGTTAAAAATGGTGTTGCCCCTTAAATTTAGTCAATTTAGACATGGAACAAGACCAGTGGTATAGTCCTAACTCTGTGACAAGCTAGTAATGTGACATTAAGTAATTTATTTGAAATTTCAGTTTCCATTGCTATAAGAGGTTGATCACTATTCTAATGTACTGTGAACTGTTTTCAAAATACTTATTGAGTGCTTCTTGTAACCTAGCACTTTATTACTAATTGACATTAAACGACATAGTGTTTTATTTACATGTTGTTTACAGTTCCCTTGGGAGATGAAACCTAAGTATATGAAAGTGTAAAACTGTATGTAAAAAATGCATATTCTAAAGTACTTTTCAGTGCAGTAGGAATTAGAGAAGGGAAGCTTGGATTGTGAAAAATGGAAAGAAACGTAGAGCCGTACTTGTCAAAAAACAGAGTGAAAACTAATTGATGTGTATTAGAGTTAAAATCACCCTATCAGAAGCTTCTTGTTGTAAATAGTCTTTGTTGTAGGGAAGTGTTGAATCACTATATTGTACATCTGAAACTAATATTACACTGCATATTAACTAAAATTTAAATAAAAACTAAAAAAAAAACAAAGTAGTCTTTGTGATTAGATACTATGAAATGTTTAAAATACATAGAGGAAATCAGTGAAGATTTGTAAACTGACAAAGTGAAGATGTTTTGTAAAGTTCAATCTAGCAGCAGTATTCTGGATATCTTCGAGTGTACTGAGATTGCAAATAAGATCTTTTTTGAAACTGTAGATGTGTTTGGACATGGGAGGGTGAATACCTGGATTTAGTGTTCATAGGAATGGAGCATCAATATTCAGCTCAGATATTTCAGAATCAGGCTTTTAATAAAAATATTTAATATTTTTATTAATCAAATTTCCTAAAATCAAACTCAAGATTTTTTTTTTTTTATTTTGGGAGCAGGTTTACTTATTTAAGGTATAAACTTATTTATATTGACCAAAAAGCTCAGCCAAAAAAAAAATGTTTTTTTAAATTTGTTAATAAAAATAAAAATCTTTTAGGGGCGCCTGGGTGGCTCAGTCGGTTAAGCGTCCGACTTCAGCTCAGGTCATGATCTCATGGTCTGTGAGTTAGAGCCCCACATCGGGCTCTGTGCTGACAGCTCAGAGCCTGGAGCCTGCTTCCGATTCTGTGTCTCCCTCTCTCTCTGACCCTCCCCCGTTCATGCTCTATCTCTCTCTGTCTCAAAAATAAATAAACATTAAAAAAAATTTTTAAAAATAAAAATCTTTTAAAAATTCGAATAGTTATCGTTAAATCAAAACTAGAAAATCTTAAGGTACAGTGAGTACTCTTAGCATATAGCTTCAGAAACCACTGTGTCTTCATTAGTATTCTTAACAAAATAATAACTGTCAAGAAAATATTAGGGCCATTAGCAACAAGTAATGGATTGAATATAAGCCAGTAGATAGTGCTGCATATATTATTCAATATGATTTCCTTTAGCCCCCTTAATAATCACAAACAGGCAAAAACAAAGCAATGTGTCCTATTTATGGTGGTGCAATGAAACCTATCAATAGAAACTAAAGGAGCTCCTTTCTTTTCAATTTTTTTTTTTTACTTGAGTATAGTTGACACACATGGTCATATAAGTTTCAGGTGTACAACATAACTATTTGACAAGTTTATACTTTATGCTGTGCTTACCTCAAGTATAGCTACCGTTGGTCACCAGGCAACACTACTGCAATATCATTGATTGTATTCCTTATACTGTGCCTTCTTCCTATGATTTATTCATTTAATAACTGGAAGCCTGTATTTCCCACTCCTCGTTAACCCTTTTGCCTATCCTCCCAACCCCACCCCCTTCTCTGGCAATGATCAGTTGTCTATATTTATAAATCTGCTTCTGCTTTTTGTTTATTCATTTTTTTTTTAGATTCTACATATGAGTGAAATCATATGGTATTCCTTTTTCTCAGTCTAACTTGTTTTACTTAGCAGAATACCTGTAGGTCCATCTATGTTGTCACAGAGGGTACAGTCTCATCCTTTTTTATGACAATGTGATATTCCAGTGTGTGTGTATGTGTGTGCACTCATGCATACACACATCTTCCTTATCTATTCATATATCAAAAGACACTTAGGTTGCTTCCATATCTTGGCTATTGGTAATAACACTGCAATAAACATAGGGGTGCATATATATTTTCAAATTAGTGTATTCTTTTTCTTTGGGTAAAACCTATTAGTGAAGTTATTGGATCGTGTGATATTTCTATTTTTGAGTTTTTGAGGAACCTCCATTATGGTTTTCCACAGTAGCTATGCCAGTTTACTTTCCACCAACAATGTATGAGGGTTCCTTTTGCTCCATACCCTCACCAACACTTATTATTTCCTCTCTTTTTGATACTAGCTATTCTGATGTATGTAAAGTAATATCTCATTGTGGTTCTCATTTGCATTTCTCTGATGACTAGTGATGGTGAGCATCTTTTCATGTGCCTGTCAGCCATCTGTATGTCTTCCTCAGAAAATGTCTATTCAGGTCCTTTGCCTATTTTTTAATTGGATTGTTTGATTTTTTCATGTGGGGTTGTATATGTTGTTAACATATGATAGAAATGTCATTTGCAAATATCTTCTATTCATTAGGTTGCCTTTTTGTTTAGTTGATTGTGTTGTTTACTATGCAAAAGTTTGTTATTTTGATGTGGTCCTAATAGTTTATTTTTGCTTCTGTTTCCCTTGCCTGAGGAGACACATCTAGAAAAATGTTACTATGGCTGATGTCAGGGTAATTCCTTTCAGTGTTCTCTTCAAGGATTTTTATGGTTTCTGGTCTCATGTTAGGGCTTTAATCTATTTTGAATTTATTTTTGTGTATGATGTTAGAATGGGTCCAGTTTCATTCATTTACATATATGTAGCTCTCCAATTTTTCCACCATTTATTGAAGAAACTGTCTTTTTCCCACTGTATATTCTTGCCTCCTTTGTCCATATAATTATAGGTTTATTTGTAGACTTTCTATATTCTTCCATTAATCTTTATGTCTATTTTTGTGCCAATACCATACTGTTCTGATTACTACCACTTTATAATATATCTTAAAATCTGGAATTATGATACCTTCAGCTCTGCTTTTCTTTCTTAAGATTGTTTTGGCTATTAGGGGTCTTTTGTGTTTGCATACAAATTTGAGTATTCTAGTTTTATGGAAAATGCTGTTGGTATTTTGATAGGGATTGATTACATTGAATATGTAGATTGCTTTGGGTAATACAGAGCTTTTGGCATTATTCTTCTAATCCATGAGCATGGAATATCTTTCCATTTGTGTCATCTTCAATTTATTTCATTGTTGTTTTATAGTTTTCAGAGTACAGGTCTTTCACTTCTTTGGTTTATTCCTAGATATTTTATTATTTTTGGTGCAATTGTAAATGAAAGTTATTTTCTTAAATTCCCTTTCTACTACCTCATTTTTAGTGTATAGAAATGCTACTGGTTTCTGGGTATTAATTTTGTATCCTGAAACTTTACTGAATTATTTATTTCATCTAGTAGTTGTTTGGTGGATTTTCCGTGTATACTATCATGTCATCTGCAAATAGTGACAGTCTAACTTCTTCACCAGTTTGGATGCCTATTACTTCTTTTTCTCATCTGATTGTTGTGGCTAGGACTTTGAGTATTATGTTGAATAGTAGAGGCAAGAATGGACGTAACTTGTCTTGTTCCTGATATTAGACAGAAGGCTCTCAGTTTTTCACCATTGAGTATGACAGTAGCTATGGGTTTTTAATATATGTTCTTTATTATGTTGAGGTATATTCCATCTAAACCTACTTTGTTAGGAGTTTTTATCTTAAATGGGTATTGAATTTTATCAAATGATTTTCTCCATCTATTGATGATCATATGGTTTTTCTCCTTTGTTTTGTTAATGTAGCATATCACATTGATTGACTTGTGAATATCAAACCATCCTTACATCCCCAGGATAAATCCCACTTGATTGTGGTAAATGATCCTTTCAATGTATTGATGAATGCAGTTTGTTAATATTTTATTGATGATTTTTGCATCTGTGTTCATCAGGGATATTGACCTGTACTTTTCTCTTTTTGTGGTGTGTTTGTCTGGTTTTGGTGTCAGAGTAATGCTGGCTTTGAAGAATGTACTTGGAAGCTTTCCTCCTTCTATTTTTGGAATAGTTTGAGGAGAATAGGTATTAATTCTTCTTTAAATGTTTGGTAGAATTCACCTGTGAATCCATCTAATTCTGGACTTCTATTTTTTTGATTATCAATTCAGTTTATTAACAGTGATCTGTCTTCAGATTTTCTATTTCTTATTCAATTTTGGAAGATGGTATGTTTCTAGGAATGTATCCATTTCTTCTAGTTGTCCAATTTGTTGGCATATAATTTTTTGTAGCTTTCTTATAATCCTTTGTGTTTCTATGGTGTCATGGGTTACTTCTCTCTCATACCTGATTTTATGAATTTGGGTCTTTTCTCTTTTTTTTCTTGAGTCTTGTTAAGAGTTGATCAATTTCCTTTATCTTTTCAAAGAACCAGCTCTTGGTTTCATTGATTTTTTTTCTATTGTTTTTTTAGTCTCCATGTCATTTATTTCTGCTCTGAATTTATTATCTTCATTCTGTCTGCTCACCTTGGGATTTGTTCTTTTTCTGATTCCTTTAGGGGCAAGGCTACATTGTTTATTTAAGCTTTTTCTTGTTTCTTGATGTAGGCCTCTGTTGGTTTATTTTCTTCCTTGAACTGCTTTGGTTGTGTGTCCCAGAGATTTTGGGCCATTGTGTTTTCATTTTCATTTCATTTCATTTGTCTCCATGTATTTTTTTGTTTCTTCTTTGTTTCCTTAACCCATTGGTTTCTTTACTATCATGGTGATTAGCCTTCACATGTTTGGGTTTTTTTCCAGTTTTTATCTTTGATTTATTTCTAGTTTCATACTGTTGTGGTCAGAAAAAATGCATGGTATAATTTCAGTTTTCTTAAATTTATTAAGGGTTGTTTTGTGGCCAAACATGTAATCTATTCTGGAGAATGTTCCATGTGCATTTGAAAAGAATGTGTATTCTGTTGTTTTAGAATGAAATGTTCTATATATATCTTTATGTCCATCTGGTTTAATGCCCTTCAAAGATGCTCTTTACTTTTGGTTTCCTGCCTGGGTGATCTAGCTATTGATGTAAGTGGAGTGTTAAAGTCTCTTACCATTGTTATATTACCATTAATTTCTCCATTAATGTTTGCTTTATGTATTTAGGGTGCTCCAGTGTTGGTGCATGAATGTTTACTATTGTTATAGCCTCTTGTTGGATTTATCCCTTTATCGTTATGTAATGCCCTTTTTGTTTCTTGTTAACAGTCTTTGTTTTAAAGTGTGTTTTGTCTAATATAAGTATTGCTACCATGGCCTTTTTTTTTTTTCACTTCCATTTGCTTGGTAAGTGATTTTCCATCCCTTCAATTTTAGTCTATATGTGTCTTTAGGTCTGCAGTGAATCTCTTGTCAGCAGCATGTAGATGGGTCGTTGGTTTTTTATCCATTCCATCACCTTATGTCTTTGGACCATTTAAAGTAATCAATTGACAGATACATACTTATTGCCATTCTGTTGTTTTCTGATTATTTTTGTAGTTCTGTTACTTTCTTCTTCTCTTGCTCTCTTTGTTTTTTATTTTATTTTTATTTTTTTAATGTTTATTTTTGAGAGAGAATGTGAGCAGGAGAGGGGCAGAGAGAGGGGGACAGAGGATTTGAAGCAGGCTCTGTGCTGATAGCAGCAAGCCCCATGTGGGGCTGGAACTCACCAACTGTGAGATCATGACCTGAGCCAAAGTTGGACACTTAACCGACTGAACCACCCAGGTGCCCCTGCTCTCTTTCTTTGTGATTGATGAGTTTCTGTAGTATTATGTTTGGCTTTTTTTTTTGTCTTTATTTTTTGTAAATCTGTTACAGGTTTTGGGCTTGTAGTTATATGAGGATCATATATAACATCTAAGTGTATAGCAGTCTATACTAATTTGATGATCATTTAAATTCAAACACATTCTTTTATTTTTATTTTTTTAAGGTACTACATCTTTTATTTTTTATTTTTATTTAAATCAAGTTAGTTAACATATAGTGTAATAATGGTTTTAGGAGTAGAATTTAGTGATTAATCACTGACATGTAACACTGAGTGCTCATCTCAATAAGTGCCCTCCATTTGCCCATCACCCATTTAGTCTGTCCCCCCACCCAACATTCCTCCAGCAACCATCAGTTTCTTCTCTGTATTTAAGAGTGCATTTTGGTTTCCCTCACTCTGTTTTTATCTTATTTTTCTTTCTTTTCCCCTATGTTCGTCTGTTGTATTTCTTAAATTCCACATATGAGTGAAATTATATGATATTTCTCTTTCTATGACTGACTCCACTTAGCATAATACATTCTAGTTCCTTCCATGTTGTTGCAAATGGCAAGATTTTTCTTTCTTTTGGATTGCTGAGTAATATTCCATTGTATATGTATACCACATCTTCTTTGTCCATTCTTCAGTTGATGGACATCTGGGTTCTTTCCTTAGTTTGGCTAGTGTTAATAATATTACTATAAACATTGCGGTGCATGTACCCCTTTGAATCTGTATTTTTGTATCCTTTGGGTAAATACTTAGTAGTGTAATTGATGGGTCATAGGGTAACTCTATTTTAACTTTTGGAGGAAACTCCATACTGTTTTCCAGAGTGGCTGCACCAGTTTGCGTTCCCACCAACAGTGCAAAAATGTTTCCCTTTCTCTACATCCTTGCCAACATTTGTTGTTTCCTGAGCTGTTAATTTTAACCATTCCAACAGCTGTGAGGTGGTGTCTGTTATGTTTGATACGTATTTCCCTGATAATGAGTGATGCTGAGCATCTTTTCATGTGTCTATTAGGCATGGAAAACTGTCTGTTCATGTCTTCTGCCCATTTTTTCATTGCATTATTTTTGGGTATTATTTTTTGGGGTTTTTTTGGGTATTCAGTTTGATAAGTTTTTGTATAGATTTTGAATACTAACCTTCTGTCTGATATGTCATTGTAAATATCTTCTCCCATTCCATTGGTTACCTTTTAGTTTTGTTGACAGTTACCTTCTCTGTGCAGAAGCTTCTTGTCTTCATGAGATCCTGGTGCTTCGTTTTTGTTTTGTTTCCCTTGCCTCAGGAGACACATCTAGTAAGAAGTTGCTGTGGCTGAGGTCAAAGAGGTTGCTGCCTGTGTTCTCCTCTAGGATTTTGATGGTTTCCTGTCTTACATTTAGGTCTTTCATTCCTTTTGAATTTATTTTTGTGTATGGAGTAAGAAAGTGGTCCAGGTTCATTCTTGTGCATGTCGCTGTCCAGTTTTCCCAACACCACTTGCTGAAGAATATCCTATTGGATGTTCTTTCTTGCTTTGTCAAAGATTAGTTGTCTATACATTTGTGGATTTATTTCTGGGTTCTCTATTCTGTTCCATTGGTCTGTGTCTATTTTTATGTCAGTACCAAGCTGTCTTGTTGATTACAGCTTTGTGATACAGCTTAAATCCAGAATCGTGATGCCTCCAGCTTTGCTTTGCTTTTTCAAGATTATTTTGGCTATTCTCGGTCTTTTCTGGTTCCATACGAATTCTAGAATTGTTTATTCTAGCTCTGTGAAGAATGCTGGTGTTATTTTGATAGGGATTACATTGAATTTGTAGACTGTTTTGGGTAGTGTAGACATTTATTTTTACTTTTGTTAAAGTTTTTTTTTTTTTTTTTTGAGAGAGAGAAAGAGACAGAGCATGAGCGGGGGAGGGGCAGAGAGAAAGGGAAGCACAGAATCCCAAGCAGGCTCCAGTCTCTGAGCTGTAGCACAGAGCCTGAGGTGGGGCTCAAACTCACAAACCGTGAGATCATGACCTGAGCTGAAGTCAGATGCTTAACTGAGCGACCCAGGTGCCCCAAAGGTACTGTGGACATTTTAACAGGATTTGTTCTTTCAGTCCATGAGCATGGAGTGTTTTTCCATTTCCTTGCATCTTCTTCAATAAGCTTTCTATAGTTTTCAGCATACAGATCTTTTGCCTCTTTGGTTGAGTTTATTCCTAGGTGTTTTATGGTTTTGGGTGCAATTGTAAATGGGATCACTTCATTGATTTCTCTTTCTGCTGCTTCATTATTGGTGTATAGAAATGACACAGATTTCTGTACATGATTGTATATCCTGCAACTTTGCTGAATTCATGTACCAGTTCTAGCAGTTTTTGGTGGAGTCTTTCAGGTTTTCCACATATAGTATCGTGGCATTTGCGAAGAGCAAAAGTTTGACTTTTTCCTTGCCAATTTGGATGCCTTTTATTTCTTTTTGTTGTTTGATTGTTGAGGCTTAGACTTCCAGTACTGTGTTGAACAACAATAATAAAAGTACACATCCCTGTTGTGTTCCTGACCTTAGGGGGAAAGCTCTCAGTTTTTCCCCATTCAGGGTGATATTAGCTGTGGGTCTTTTGTATATGGCCTTTATTGTCTTGAAGTGTGATCCTTGTATCCCTATTTTCTTGAGGGCTTTTGTCAAGAAAGAATGCTGTATTTCATCAAATGCTTTTTCTGCATTTGTTGAGAGGATCTTGGTTCTTATCCTTTCTTTTATTAATGTGATGTATCATGTTGATTGATTTGCAGACATTGAACCACTCCTGCAGCCCAGAAAAAAAATCACACTTGATCATGGGGAATAATTCTTTTAGTGTATTGTTGGATTCGATTTTCTAGTATCTTGCTGAGAATTTTTGCATCCATGTTCATCAGGTAAATTGGTCTGTAATTCTCCTTTTTAGTGAAGTCTTTATCTGGTTTTGGAATCAAGGTAATGCTGGCTTCACAGAGTGAGTTTGGAAGTTTTCCTTCCATTTCTGTTTTTTGTTTTTTGGGTTTTGTTTTTTTTAAATTGACATCTTCAAAAGAATAGGTATTAACTTTTCTTTAAATGTTTGGTAGAATTCCCCTGGGAAGCCATCTGATCCTAGACTCTTGTTGGGAGATTTTTTTATTACTGATTCAATTTCTTTACTGGTTTTGGGTCTATTCAAAATTTCTGTTTCCTCTGTTTCATTTCGGATAGTTTATATGTTTCTAGGAATTTGCCCATTTCTTCCAGATTGCCCAATTTGTTAGTATATAATTGCTCATAATATCCTCTTATTGTTATTGGTGTTTCTGCAGTGTTGGTTGTCATCTCTCCTTTCTCATTTGTGATTTTATGTATTTCGGTCCTTTCCTTTTAAATAACGTTGGCTACGCGTTTATCCATTTTGTTAATTCTTTCAAAGAACTAGCTCCTGGTCTCATTGATCTGTTTCTACTGTTTCTACCGATTTCTGCTCTAATCTTTATTATTTCCCTTTCTCTGCTGGTTTTAGGCTTCATTTGATGTTCTTTTCCCAGCTTCTTTAGTTGTAAGGTTGGGTTGTATATTTGAGAGCTTTCTTCCTTCTTTAAGAAGGCCTGGATATACTTCCCTCTTATGACCACCTTTGCTGCATCCCAGAGGTTTTGGACTGTCTTGTTTTCATTTCCATGTACTTTTAAATTTCCTCTTTAATTTCTTGGTTCACTCATTCATTCTTTAGTAGGATGTTTTTTAATCTCCAAGTATTTGTGGTCTTTCCAAATTTTTTTCTTGTGGTTGATTTCATGTTTCATAGCGTTGTAGTCTGAAAATGTGCATGGTATGATCTTAATCTTTTTGTATGTGTTGAGGGCTGATTTGTAACCCAGACTGTGATCTATTCTGGAGAATGTCCCATGTGCACTCAAGACAGATGTGTACTCTGCTGCTTTAGGATGAAATGTTCTGATTATATCTGTTAAGTCCATCCAGTCCAGCGTGTCATTCAAAGCCATTGTTTTCTTGTTGATTTTCTGCTTAGATCTGTCCATTGTTGTAAGTGGGGTGTTAAAGTCCCCTACTATTATTGTATTATTATGAATGAGTTTCTTTATGTTTGTAATTAATTGTTTTATATATTGGGGTGCTTTCAAGTTGGGGGCATAAATATTTATAATTGTTAGGTCTTCTTGGTAGATAGACCCCTCAATTATGATATAATTCCCTTCATCTCCTGTTACAGTCTTTGTTTTAAAGTCTAATTTGTCTGATATAAGTATGGCTATTCTGGCTTTCTCTTTTTGGGGAGGAGAGCACAAGGGGGTGGAGCAGAGAGAGAGAGACAGAGAATCCAAAGTGGACTCTGTGCTGACGGGCTCACAGCAGCAAGCCCGATGTGGAGCTCTAACTCGGGAACCGCAAGGTCATGAACTGAGCCAAAATCAGACGCTCAAAGACTAAGCCACCCGGGTGCCTCTGGCTTTCTTTTGACATTGATTAGCATGATCGATGGTTCTCCATCCCCTTATTTTCATTCTTCAGGTGTCTTTTTGTCTTAATGAGTCTCTTGTAGGCAGCATATAGGTGGGTCTTGTTTTTTAATCCATACCTATGTCTTTTGATTGGAGCATTTAGTCCACTTACATTTAGAATGATTATTGAAAGATAGGAATTTAGTGCCTTTGTGTTTTCTGTAGAGTTGATGTTTCTGGTGATGTTCTCTGGTCCTTTCTAGTCTTTGTTGCTGTGGGTCTTTTCTGTTTTGTTTTGTTTTGTTTTGTTTTGTTTTGTTTTGTTTTCTTCACTTGAAGAGTCCCCCTTAAAATTTCTTGCAGGGCTGGTTTAGTGGTCATGAATTCCCTTAGTTTTTGTTTGTCTGGGAAACTCTTTATCTCTCTTTTTATTCTGGATGATGGCCTTGCTGGATAAAACATTCTTGGCTGCATATTTTTCCAATTCAGCATGTTGAATATGTCCTGCCACTTCTTTGTCACCTGCCAAGATTCTGTGAACAGATCTGCTGCAAACCTGATCTGTTTTCCCTTATAGGTTAAGGACTTTTTTTTTTTCCCTTTGCTGCTTTCATAACTGTTTCCTTGTCTGTGTATTTTGTGAATTTGACTATAATATGCCTTGATGATAGTTGGTTTTGTTGAATCTAATGGTAGTTCTCTGTGCTTCTTGGATTTTGATGTCTGTTTCCTTCCCTAGGTTAGGAAAGTTTTCAGCTATAATTTGCTCACATAAACTTTCTGTGCCTTTTTCTCTCTCTTTATTTTCTGGTACTCCTATGATATAAATGTTATTCCTCTTTAATAAGTCACTGAGTTCTCTAAGTCTTATATCGTGCTCTTTTGTCTTTCTTTCCCTCTTTTTTTGTGCTACATTATTTTCCATAATTTTATCTTCTATTTGACTGATTCACTGCTCTGCTTCATCTGTCCTTGCTGTCACGGCATGCATTTGCAATTGCATCTCAGTTATAGCATTTTTAATTTCATCCTGACTAGATTTTACTTCTTTTATTTCTGTACAAAGGGGTTCTCTGGTGTCTTCTATGCTTTTTTCAACCCCAGCTAGTATTCTAGTAATCATGGTTTTAAAGTTTATTTACTTATTTTGAGAGAGAGAGTACAAGCAGGGGAGGACCCGAGAGAGAAGGAGAGAGAGAAAATCCCAAACAGGCTCCTAACTGACAGCATGGAGCCTGGTGTGGAGCTCAAACCCACGAACCATGAGATCATGACCTGAGCTGAAACCAAGAGTCGGATGCTTAACTGTGACTAAGCCACCCAGGGGCCCTGAGTAATAGTGGTTTAAATTCTAGTTCAGATATCCTGCTTATAAATTTGTTGATTAAACCCCTGGCCAGCATTTCTTCCTATTCTTTCTTTTGGGGTGAATTCCTCCATCTTGTAATTTTGGGGGAAGAAAAAAAATTAATAAAATAATTAAATATAAAACATAAAAACAAAACAAAAAATATCAGTTAAAGGAAGCTAGACCCTAGGTGTTTTTCAGTCTTCTTGTTGGGAGAAGCTTGATATAAAAGAGAAAAAAAAGAAAGGAAAAAAAAAGTTAAAAAAAGTTTAAATAGGGGCACCTGGGTGGCTCAGTTGGTTAAGCATCCGACTTCAGCTCAGGTCATGATCTCATGGTTTGTGAGTTTGAGCCCCACATCAGCCTCTGTGCTGACAGCTCAGAGCCTGGAGCCTGCTTCCGATTCTGTGCCTCCCTCTCTTTCTTCCGATTTCCCACTCACAGTCTCTCTCTGTCTCAAAAATAAATAAATGTTAAAATTTAAAAAAAAAATTTTTTTTAAATAATGAAATTGAATAAAATAAAATACAATAGAATAAAAAAATTTGTTCTTTTGTATCAAAGAGAAGAAGAAAACAACACAAACAAAAGCAGAAGCAAAGAAAATGAATAAACCAGCAAACAGAATGAAACTTGAATGAAGTTACATTCAGTTTCCCCTATAACTGAAACTTTGTAGCACACTGTAGTCAATAGACTAAGCGGGTGGAAGGGATTTGTGCTGGTCTTCTAGGGGTGCAGGTGGGTGGGGCTTGGTGTAACAGCTCTGTTCTCTACTTGGTGGCACTGTTTAGTTCACTGGGGTTGATCTGTGTTGGCCTGCTCTGAAGGTGAACATGGCTTCACCTGGCTCTCTAGTTTCTGGCTCAGTAATTATATTCTCTCACAGACATGCAGTCAAGCACCCCTTCTTTGTCTCTGGCTTCTGTCTACTTCTTGCCTTTACCCTGTATGTCTCCAAGCTGCCTTCCAGGTGGTGCCTCCAGAGTTTTATCTCAGGAGGGACTGTGTTTTAAAACCCAACACTTTAGAGGCCCCCTTGGCTTGGACACACTGTTTCTCTGGGGGAGGGTTTGCTGACCCCGAGTAATGGCCAGGTGCCAGCTTGTCCCAGAAAACGTTTATGTGATCGTGCAGCAGCAGAGGCTCAGAGTTTATGGTAAATCACAACACATAGCCAGTACCAGATTTTGCTGCATTCTGGCATTTTTGTTCCAGTATCCCTAAACATGGCAGCTCTCTGGATTCTGCCAGGACTTTTGCCTGCAGGAAGCTATATGACCTCTACCAAATGCATTCCAAGCAGAGAAACTGCTTCTCCCCATGTGGCACATGGATCCCTCAGACCCTGCTGCCTGCTCCTAGGGATTCACTCTGCTTCTTCACTGGAACACCACCAGACACTGAACTCCGGAACTTCAGACTCTGCTCCACCGTTTATAGAATCCTGGTGGTACTGAAAACTCTCCTTTCTCCCCATCAATGGCTTTGGAAAACAGATTTCTTGTCTAGTCCCATGCAAGTGTTTTCACTCTTTCTCTCCAGATACTTTCTGGGGGAGTGCTTTTCTGCACAATCCCAATGTGCTGTACTCTCCCCCTTTCTCTTTCTCTCTCTGTCCTCTCTCTCTCAAAACAGCTCCCTACCCCTGTGGCTTTTCTCTCCCTCAGTTCATCTCTCTGCATACCTGCTAAGTTCTCTGGCTCTAATGATGCAGATTGTTGTGTTAGTCCTCAGATCAATTTCCTAGGTGTCTGAAATGGTTTGATGCTGATCTAGCTGCAGTTCAGGGACAAGACAAACTCAGCGTCCACATACTAGTCTATTTTTTAAAAAGTAATTGGAGCAGAGCCAGTATTTTTATAATGTTTGTTTGTTTGTTTGTTTGTTTGTTTGTTTAAAGAGAATGTGCATGTGAGAGTAGAGGCAGAGAGAGAGGTGAGAGAGAGAGAATCCCAAGCAGGCTCTGTGCTGTCAAATATGTGGCTTGATCTCATAAACTGTGAGGTCATGACCTGAGCCAAAAGCAAGAGTCGGATGCTTAACCAACCCAAAAGCCCCCAAATACATTCTTAAAAAACTTATTTTTTCTCCCTCATGATTTTCTTATGTCTAATTATAGCTATTTCTTTTCAGCTTAATGAATTCCCTTTAACA
The DNA here is from genome assembly GCF_022079265.1 of Lynx rufus. NCBI lineage: Eukaryota > Metazoa > Chordata > Mammalia > Carnivora > Felidae > Lynx > Lynx rufus. The sequence continues at coordinate 143,654,844 of NW_025814845.1, read as the reverse complement.
TTTCTTGTAAGGCTGGTTTAGTAGTAATAAATTCCTTTATTTTTTGTTTGTCTGGGAAACTCTTTCCTTCAAATATGAACGATAATATTGCCAAGTAGAGTATTCTTTTTCATAGGTTTTTTTTCCATTCAGCACTTTGAATATATTATGCTACTCCCTTCTGGCTTGCAAATTTTCTGCTGATAAATTAGCTAGTAGCCTTATTGGTTTTCCCATATAGGTAACTTACTGTTTCTCTCTTGTTGCTTTTAATATTCTCTCTTCATTCTTTTTTTTTTTTTAATTTTTTTTTTCAACGTTTATTTATTTTTGGGACAGAGAGAGACAGAGCATGAATGGGGAGGGGCAGAGAGAGAGGGAGACACAGAATCGGAAACAGGCTCCAGGCTCTGAGCCATCAGCCCAGAGCCCGACGCGGGGCTCGAACTCCCGCACCGCGAGATCGTGACCTGGCTGAAGTCGGACGCTTAACCGACTGCGCCACCCAGGCGCCCCTATTCTCTCTTCATTCTTAACCTTTGACATTTTAATTATTATGTGTCCTGGTGTAGGCCTCCTTGGAGTTCCCTGTGCTTCTTGGACCTGGATCTCTACTTCCTTCCCCAGGTTAGGGAATTTTTCAGCTGTTACGTCCTCAAATAAATTCTCTACCCCTTTGTCTTCTTCTTCTTGGACCCCTACAATATGAATGTTTATTCACTTGATGTTGTCCAAGAGATCCCTTAACCTGTCCTCATTTTTAAAAATGAGGACATTTTTAAAATGTCCTCTTTTTGCTATTTAGCCTGGGTGCTTTCCATTACCCTGTCTTCCAGATTGCCACTGGGTTCTGCATCTGCTAATCTACTGTTGATTCTTTTCTCCTCCTTGAGTGTGTGTGTGTGGGGGGGGGGGGAGTCCAAATTTAGATAGCCAAATAAATAATAGTTTCGTCAAAGTAGAGGTGGAGGTATAGACTTATCTAATGAAGATACTCTATGACACAAAATATCTTGATAGTTCTGGAATTTCACTGACAGCTTATCTACTGGGTTCTTTTGACTTTTTTGTATGAATCTTTATTCTGGGCACATTCGTTTTTTGTAAAAAGTTTAAAGTTTCTGAAACCAAGTTTAGTGAATGAAGTGGGTGATCAAGATAAATAATTTGCGGTCTTTGGTTTTTAGGTATCTCATCAGGAAGTAACGAGCCTAATATTTTAAGTGAATTTGTTAACTGATTCTGAGTATTCTGAATAAGAATTCCATTCTAGAATATCTGTTACTGTTAATCCTGTTATTTTAAAGGTATTTTTATGTGCTAAAATGATATGAGGATTTAAAGAATGTTTAAAATGTTCATGCTTAATTTTTAACAATATAGATTTTCCTAAGTTTTATTTGTATTCTATCTTGTCTCAAAAAATTTAACACTCCACTTAAAAATATATACAAGATAAAATTAATTTTAAAAAATGCTTGGGAAAGCCTATCAGGCAAATTAGCATAAGCAATGAATATTAAGCCAAGAATGAGGTGAGAGTACAAACTTAATGTTCAGAGGTTCTCCACATTTAGTGGAGACTATGTCATAAATTTGGTGCTTATCTTTCTAGCAAAGCAGGAAACCTAGTTAATTACATGAGTCACAGTATTCTTGAGACAAAACATGTCACTCAGAGGACAGCTATTTTTGGTATTAAAGTAACAATTTTCCCATGATTCTTGAAAAAAAGGCACAACAATAGTGTTCCTCAAAGTTTAATAACTTGTGAATTCCTTTAAAGGGGAAAATTTCTTCAAGAATCTAAGTCCATAGACCTCAGTGAAAAACTCAAGTGTTAGTCTTTCAAATATGTGTCAGTTGATAGTTATTAGTGTAAAATATGATTTTCCTCTAAATATTGAAATAATATTTTTGCTATCAAAATTAACATATAAAAATTAAACATCTGGAACTTGAAGATTTCTGATTTTATTGAGATCTTGGACCCTATTTTATAAAATAGTACTATAATAAACTAAAAGTTATCTTCAGTAATTTTTACAATGTTTGGATTTCATGGGCCTCTTTCTCTTAGTAGGACATGGATAAGCCAGAGAATGACTCCATTTATGCAAATCTGTGAATAGTACCAAACTAGTTATATTCAGACTGTTTATCCTTTGGTCAGTTCTCCATAGGTATTATTTCAGTACTGCTTTTTTTAGGTAATCAACAATGTACTTGGGGTTCAACTTTGCTTGATAAATATTTGGAAAACTTTTCTTTGGTATTCTTTTTTTTTTTTTTTTTTTTTTTTTTTTAGTATTTATCTTGAGAGACAGTGTGTGCACAAGAGGGGCAGAGGGAAAGAGAGAAAGAGAATCCCAATCCCATGAGATCATGACCTGAGCTGAAATTAAGTGTCAGAAACCCAACCGACTAAGCCACTCAGGCACCCCTATTTGTATTGCTCCTTAAGTGGAGAACTATAACTGTGGACTAAGCCACAAGGTAAAATTGACACTTTTTTTGTTGTTGTTGGATAATTGAGTCGCTTCAAAAGGATATATGCCTACACAGAAGGCTGTCTCTCCTGCAAAACACCAGAAATCAGGATAGGGTTATACTCTTTTCAAGAAGTGATATCAGGGAGAGAGTTCAACATGGCAGCATATGAGGATCCTGAACTCACCTCCTCCCATAGGCACAACAAATCCACAACTCTGAAATAATTCCCTCTGATGAAGGGGACTTAGAAAGTGGAAGAATGGAGCCTCCACAACAAGAGGCAGCACTGAGATGTATAGAAGAGGGAGAGATAGGGTCTCACTACAGAAAAAAAACCCACACTCTAGTTGCAGGACTCCATGGTCAGGAGGGATCTCACAGGTAAAGAACTTTTTCATGAGGAGTGATTCTCAACATCAGGCACCTCAGCCCTTAGATTCTGCATAAGAGAGACAAGCCCCCAAAACATCTGCCTTTGGAAATCAACATAAAGCTATACAGAAAGAAAACCCAGTCTTACAGGTGTTGAGTGCAGACTCATTAGACCTGGAAACCAACACAAAACACAAGATAAAAAAGCACATAGACCACAATTGAAGGAGAATACTTAACTAATCTTAGAGCAATTGCTGGATTCTCTCCAGGAACAGACACATGCACAGCAGCCATTTTTACTAACTTATTCTGCCATGCTAATGCCAGCACTGGCAGGAGCCATTATGGAATCCTTCCTGTGGACAGCTAATGCCAGGGGTCATGCACCACTCAGAGTTCTGTAGAACCCTGTTTCTTGGCTGGGCTTCACTGCCATCTGGACCAGAGACAAGCCCCACCCACCAGTGTATCCACAGCAGTGAAGATCCCACAACAGGAGGGCATATGCAGCCCTCAAAGGTGCTCCCTGAAGCACCTGGCTCTGGTGGCCGGGGGTGGGGGTGATATCATGCTTCTGGGCCCCACAGGACATCTACATAAGGCCCTACTTCAAGACCAAGAGATGTATCTGATCCACCTAATACATAGAAACAGATACAGAGAGTTAGGCAAAATGAGAATTTGGAGGGATATGTGCCAACAAAAGAACAAGGCAAAACCCTAGAAAAAGAACTAAAGAAAATGAAGAAAAGCAATCTGCCTGATAAAGAGTACAGCATAATGGTCATGAAAATGCTGACCAAACTCAGGAGAATGGATGAACACAATGAGAATTTCAACAGAGATAGAAAATAAAATACCAATCAGAGAGGAAGAATACTTTAACAGAAATGTTAAACACACTAGAGAGAATAGATTAGATGATGCAGAAGAATAGATCAATGAACTGTAAACAGATATTAGAAATCACCCAAACTGAACAACAGAACGAAATAAGAAAACTAGGATCCTTTAAGGAACCTCTACAATAACATCAAGCGTACTAACATTGGCCATTATAGGTGACTCAATAGGAGAAGAGAGAGAGAAAGGGTCAAAAATTTATTTGAAGAAATAATAGCTGAAAACTTCCTGTAGCCTAGAGAAGGAGACACATCCAGATCTAGGAAGCACAGAGAGTCCCAAACAAGATGAACCCAGAGAGATCCACAGCAAGACACATAACAATTAAAATGTCAAAAATTAAAGATAAAATCTTAAAAGCATCAAGAGAAAAACTTACATGTAAGGGAACCCTTATAGACTATCAGCTGATTTTTCAGCAGAAATTCCGAAGGCCAGAAGAGAGTTGGCAAAAACAAACAAACAAACGAACAGGAATAGTCTCCCTGCCAAGGTTAGCATTCAGAATTGAAGGGGTGATACATTTTCCAGACAAAAACTACAAGGATTCATCACTACTAAATCAGCTTTACAAAGAGAAATATTAAAGGGCTTTATTTAAACAGGAAAAAAAAAGGCCATAACTAGGAATAAAAAATTATGTAAAAAAAAAATCTTACTAGTTGAGGCAAACATATAGAAAAGGTAGTGAATCAGTGACTTATAAAGCTAAAATGAGGGTTAAAGACAAAAACACTCAACTAAATTTACAATAATTACTTATGAGATAGTAAAGAAAAAGATGTAAAATAAAATATGACATCAAAAACTTCAAGATGACGTGGGGGAAGTAAAAATGAGTTGTTATATATGAACCTCACAGTGACCACAAACCAAAAACCGATGATGCATGCACAAGAAAATAAAGAGAAAGTCATCCAAACTTAACTCTAAAGAAAATTATCAAATCATAAAGAAGAGAGCAAGGAAAAAGGAACAGAGAAGAACTACAGAAACAGCCAGAAAACAACAGAATGACAATAAATATATACTTACGTATAATTGCTTTAAGTGTAAGTAGCCTAAATGCTCCAATCAGAAGACATAGGTAGGCTGTGTATATATAGGTATGTATATAAAAAGAAGAAAAAGTGGGATGCCTGGGTGGCTCATTCAATTAAGCATCCAGCTCTTGATTTCAGCTGAGGTCATGATCTCACAGGTTCATGAGTTTGAGCCTCATATTGGGGCAGTGCAGAGCCTGCTTGGAATTCTTCTCTCTCTCCCCTTTCTCTGTTCATGCTCTGTCTCTCAATAAATAAATAAAATAAAAAGAGGAAAAAGTCCAGAAACTCACTTCAGATCTTAAAATGCACACAGGCTGAAAGTTAAGGGATATAAAAGATATTGCTTGCAAATGGGGAAAAAAAAAAAAAGAACAAACCTGAAAATATCAAACTGCCTGATGTTAAACTATTCTACAGAGCAGTAGTAACCAAAACTCGCACAAAAACAGACACAAATATCAGTGGAACAGAATAGAGAGCCCAGAAATGAACCCATGCTTATATGCTTGTATCTTCAATTAACATACAACAAAAGAGGCAAGAAATTAACAGGGCAAAGACCATCTCTTCAATAAGTGAAATTGGGTAGGGCACCTGGGTGGTTCAGTCAGTTGAGCATCTGACTTCAGCTCAGGTCATGATCTCACGATGCATTGGTTCAAGCACCATGACAGGCTCTGTACTACAGCTCAGAGCCTGGACACTGCTTCGGATTCTGTGTCTCCCTCTCTTTCTCTGCTCCTCCCCTGCTTGTATCCTCTCTCTCTCTCTCTCTCAAAAATAAATAAACATTTTTAAAAAATTTTTAAAAATAAGTGAAATTGGGAAGGCTGGACAGGTACATGTAAAAGAATGAGAATGGACCACTTTCTTATACCATATATAAAAATATACTTAAAATGGATTAAAGACTGGGGCACCTGGGTGGCTCATTTGGTTAAGCCCCAACTTTGGCTATGTCATTAATGATCTTGCGGTTCATGAGTTCAAGCCCCACATCAGGCTCTCTGCTGTCAGTGCAGAGACTGCTTCGGATGCTGTGTGTCCCTCTCTCTCTCTGCCCCTCCCACATGGGCATTAAATTTTTTTTTAATTTTAAGAAATGGATTAAAGACAAAATAAGACCTCAAACCATAAAACTGCAATAATAAATCATAGGTAGTTTTTGGATCTGTCTCCTCTGGCAAGGACAACAAAAGCAAAAATGTACAAGTGGCTTCACATAAACTAAAAAGCTTTTGCACAGTGAAGAAAACAAAATGAATCAACAAAATGAAAAGGCAGCTTACTGAATGGGAGAAGATAGTCACAAAGGATGTATGCAATAAGGGATTAATATCTGAAACATATAAAGAATTATATATTTTTTAAATTATATATTTTCTTCATAAAATCAGTATGGAAAAAAACAGATTAAAGCAAGACTGAGAAACTGTACGGCCACTTTTCCAAAGAAGACGGAAAGATAGCCAACAGGCACCCATAAAGATGCTTCACATCACTAATCATCAGTGAAATACAAATCAAAACCACAATAAGATACCACCTTATGCCTGTCAGAATGGCTGTTATCAAAAAGATAGGAAATAGCAAGTGTTGACAAGGAAGTAGTGAAAAGGGAACTTTCATGCACTGTTGGTGTGAATAAATTGGTTCAGCCATTATGGAAATCAGGACATTCCTCAAAATATTAAAAATTGAACTACCATACAATCCAGCAATTCCATTTCCAGGTATTTATCCAAAGAAAAGGAAATGCTAATTTAATAAGACATGCATTCATATGTTTTTGCAGTGGTATTTACAGGAGCCCAAATATGGAAGCAATGTAAATGTCCATAGATAAATGGATAAAGAAGATGTGGCAGGTGTACACAGTAGAATACTGCTCAGCCATAGAAAGAGTGAATTATTGCCATTTGCAACAACATGGGTGCATATTGTGCTGTATGAAATAAATCAGAGAAAGACAAATACCATATGACTTTATTTACCTGTGGAATCTGAGAAACAAAAGAAACAAATCCTAGCAAAAACAGACTCATAGATACAGAGAACAAACATATGGTTGCCGGAGGAGTGGGAAGATGCGAGGATGGATGGAATAAGTGAACAGATTAAGAGGGACAGTCTTCCGGTTATTAAAGATGACAAGGGATATAATGTACAGCATAGGGAATATAGTTAATAATACTATAGCATCTTTATATGGTGACAGATGGTAACTAGACTTATTGTGGTGACCCTTTTGCAGCATATATAAATACCAAATCAGTATGTCGTACGCTTGCTATTAATACAGTATTGTGTATCAGTTAGTCTTCAATCTAAGAAAAAGAAACAATTTCAGAATTTCTGTATTATACAGTTGAAAAGGGAATGAGGACCATGAAGTTCTGTATCATAAAGCCTCTCAGTAATTCCTTTAGCTTAGAAAAAGTATAAAGCAGCTAAAGTCAGATGCCTACCCTGGAAACCTTTCTAAAAATATCTTACTGAAGCCCCTAAAACATTACAACTTATTAATATATAAACTCACTAAGCTGGTTATAAAATTATATGGAACTATATGAATAAATTAACTTGCTATTTTGTTTTGTTAGTCATTAGATAGTTAAAAGACAGTAAATGGATTTAGAATAACTATTTCAGAGTCATTCTTATTGGAAATACTTAGACCCTCGATGTAGTTATTCTTTTAGGCCACATTAGAAAACAATAATTAGGGGCGCCTGGGTGGCTCAGTCGGTTAAGCATCTGACTTCGGCTCTGGTCATGATCTCACAGTTCGTGTGTTCGAGCCCTGTGTCAGGCTCTGTGCTGACAGCTCAGAGCCTGGAGCCTGCTTCAGATTCTGTGTCTCCCTCTCTCTCTCTCTGCCCCTCCCCCACTCAAGCTCTGTCTTTCTGTCTCAAAAATAAATAAACATTTAAAAAAAGTTTGAAAATAGTAATTAAATTGTGTCATCTGCAAATGGTGCCTACACACTTTTATTTTCTGTTTTAGGAGAGAGGGAGATTAATGAAGGGAGAGGATAGGTAAATTATATCTAGTTCACCCAAAAGTGGTATCAGTGTCATTAAGAAATAAGTTAAAAAGAAGATTGTCTGAAACATTTGTTTTATTTCATTGGAAATGATCTGAGTCCTCAAAAGATGGCCTGTCTTCAGCTGCCTGAAACTATTAGAGTATAGGTTTGGTAAACATCTACATCTGCCACTGTTGGTAAAATCAATGCTGTTTAGGCCATAGCTAAGTACTATCCAGAGTCAGAAGTCAAATAGAACTAGTAAAATGTGTTAACTATTTTATATTATTCCTAAAAAATTCCTGTAAGAAGGAAAGGAGTATAACTGGCCAGCCATAGAAGGGCAGAGGCCACCAGCTCCTCATGTAGAATATCAATCTTGGCAGTCAAAGCTTATAAATTCTTAAAAAGGAAACACATACCTTCCTTCCACATTCATTTTAGCTAGAATATTGTGCTGTGTTGATGTAATGAAGCTCTATATATCAGTTAAAACAAATGAAATAAGTTTTTATCAGTATAGGTAAACCCCACAAATGTGATGAATGAAATACGTAGGAAAGGGTACCATTTATATAATGTTTAAAAGCAATTTTATTTAGCTGTGCATATATGCAATAAAAGTAAAAAACCATGGGAGGAAAAAGATACACATCACTTTGGGGATACTGATAATGACCTTGGCCAAGAAGAAAGGTCAAGAAGACTGGAAAAGGGTACTCTCTATCTGTAATTTGTTTTTCTTAATAAATAATCCAAACCAATATGGCCCCAAATTAAATTTTATTAATTCTAGGTATTATGTACATGTGTGTTCCTTAATTTTCTCTCTGTACTTTTCTATTTGAAACCTTTTGAAAGGGTAAAAAGTAAATTATAGTACAGAGTGATAAGTATACCATTGGAAGCAATAACATATGTGTTGCCTGAAGTAATGATCCAGCAACATTGGAATAAATGTTCTCCTAGAGGAGAGGACATCAGATTTGGATTTTGAAATATGAATGGGAATTTACCCCCAAATCAGTATGTGTACTTAAACATAGAGCCATGCAAAATTTATTAGGGGAACTATTACCAAGTCAGTGTTACTAAAGTATATATTCTATGGACAATTGGAGAAGATGGGTGATGAAACTAGATAAGGCTGGAAATATTTAAAAGGTCATATCATGAAGGGTTTTGCAATCCATGTAAGGAACATGGGTTCTATGCTGGGGTGGTGGGGAGTTGGTGAAGGGTTTTAAGCAGTGCAGTGATTTGAGTTGATGCTTGGATTTTAACAAAAGATCACTTTTGCTAGAGTGTGGAACATAGTGATTATTGTGTAGGATTAAACCAAGCAGTCTGTTTAATTCATTCAACAGTGTTTTTTTAGAATAAAGAAAAATTGGAAGCAACCAAAGTGTTTATAAGTAGAAATGGCTAATTTAATTATGCCTTATCCATAAAATAAAATAATATGCACACACTGAAACTGACATGGAGTATATCCATGATTTATTCCTTCTCAACATATTTTAAATTTTCATCATATATAAAAGTTGAAAGTTTACATTTATCACCCACATATCTAACACCTAAATTCTGCCATTAACATTTTATAATCTTGCTTTAGCACTTACTTATCCATTCATCCATCCATTACGTGCTTTAAGGAGGAAATATAACAAGATTTACATAGAATTACTAACATTGGTTATCTGTCTTATAGGTGATTTTTATTTCCCACTTTATTCTTCATTGTATTGTTTGCATATTTTACACTGAGTGTGATATTAAATAATATTAAGTGTTATTAAATAAAAGCTACATTTAAACATTAAAGCTCTTTTAACACGAAAAAGAATGAGTTTTTTGCTAAGAAGATTTATACTGTTTGATTTGCAATGAAGTGAACTAGTTTTTTTTCTTTTCTACAGATAATGATGAATAATTATTGGAAAATTCTTTAATCCTCAACTGTATGAAAGCATTTACATTTGGCTCATCAGAAAAACAAGCTGCAGTGGGAAATATAGCAATTTTATACAAATATCAGATTTAAGGTGGGCATGCTGACTGCATGAAAAAGATGGAGAAACATGCCATTTTTCAATTAAGATTCTAGTATTTTATCTATTTTATTTTGTTCATTAAGTTCTATAGTTACCTCTTACAGAATATTTATTAAATTAGCCAACCAAAGCATAAGAGACATTGATCCAGAACTGGACTTAATGGTTTTGAAAAAGATTTACCAGTGCAGTAAGGTAACTTTCAATTTCAGCAAGTGTGTTTAGGTTGAAAGAATTACTTAAGTTATGAAAGACTTGCCTCTGGTTTTTCATTTAAATATTTAAGCATGACCTTTTTTTCTGTCTACATGTTTTCATAGCCAGCAATTTGGTGTTATTATAATAACCTTGTCAAGGGCTCTATTTAAATTTTTACATTTTAAAGATGGAATTTTTAGCCTTAAAGTTTATATTCTCAGTCCTTTTTCAACCAGTGTGTCTCCTGAACTAGCTCAGTGGAACAGGCTATAGAAATGGTCTTAGAAATCATTGAAAAATTTGATTATGGAAAAATAGCAAAATTTTATTTCCTGATATTGAAAAAAGTTGGTTAATTACTTGTTTCTTTTTAAGGACCAGAATCAGGAATATTATATCTAAAAATCAGTCTGTGAATTTTAACATCGACATAGCATGTATCATAAAGTTGCCCTTTTTGCTTTAACTTCCTCTCGTGTATATGCTTCCAAGGCAGTACAGAAGAAGGAGAAAGGAATCATTTTTATTTTGATACTGTGACAGTTTGGGTAACTAATATTCCAAAGGGGGGAAATGTTTGCCTGTTTTATTTCCATTATGGTCATTAAAATGATGGTCACACAGTTTCGACTGCAATATGCCAGGTTTCATTAGAGATGTCTTAAGTCCAGATGCTTTTAGTAATAAAAGCATAATTTTTGAAACCCAGGGTACAGACCAGCCCGATTGGCATAATCTGTAATTTGAACAGTAAAATCTTATCTTGCAGCACTATCAGGACTGTGCTGAGTTTATTATGTATATTATTTCTAACATCCAAAACTAAATACTTGATTTTTATATGTTTGTTTATTTTATGATATTACTATTAAAATTTATATTCTCTACCTGAAGTACACTATCAGTTGTCTTATGCTTATTTGCACTTAATAGAATGCTTTTATAATGAGCTGAGAATACTTCTGTGTGTTGGTTTACCTGATGATTTCCATGATTTTTTTTTTCCAAAGAAGAATTTGAATTCTACACTTGAATTTTCTACAATCCCGAAAAATGAGAATGATCTTTTAGGGAGTTGTTTTCTAATTCTTCGCCTATTAGAACTATTAGAAAAGCTACTAAGGATATAACACAGTAGAAATGTTGTCTAACCATATTTCAGAAGATAAGAACAGAGATGACAAATAGGATTTGTGCCATCTCCAGTCAATTGGTAGCAAGTGGCTCTGGGTTGTTATTATGGAAGGATTGTGCCAGTGGGAAGAGGACTCTTATTGTTTCATAAGGTCTATTATAGGTGTTGAGGTGAAATGTGGAAGCACGTATAGATTCATAAAAATTTTAGAACTAGAAAGAGCAATGAAGATAATTTAGTATTATCTCCATTTAACAGGCAAAGACATTGAGTTGTAACATGAATGAAGTCACTTGCATAAAAGGCCAGGGTCAAATTAGTTCCAGGTCTAAAACTGTGCTATTAGCAGCACATTGGGCTTTTAAAAATTTATTTCCTCTGGAGAGTGAAAAAGAACAGATTCAATTAGAAAAAGTATATTTAGCATTAATGCATTAAGAATTTGGCAGAGATTTCCTGTTCTTAGGAATATCACACACCATTATAATTAACCTCCCTGCTGAAAATTTTTTACTGCTAAATAAAGAGTTTTTTTTCTCATAAGTTAAAAAATACTCTACCTTTTATCACTGCATTGCCGATGGATCTTGAAAGATTACATGTGCATGTCTTTAATATACATCTGAAAATACAGAAGATGAATTGCAAGGCCAAACTTTTGTGGAAAACCTTAACCCAGAGCTGAGCGACTATGGAGAGAAACAGGCAGTTTTGACCTGAAAGTGTCTGACACCTCCCACTTTGATACAGTGGCTCATGGAGCAAAGGAGGTAAAAGGCAAAGACAAGTGCCCATTCAGGTTGGAGAATCTTATAGGAAATCCTACATTAAGGTGGACTCCAAAAGTTTACATCTTCACAATAACAGAGAAGTAGAACTAAACCCAGCCCCAAATTCAGGGACTATAGAAAAAGAAAAGGACAAAAAAATTTTTAGGAAGTTGTGACCTCAAACAGGACTTAAACTGATTTTGTACCCCTAAAGCACTAGAATCTGAGTGAGCCAGGTAACTTTACACTCAAATATAATTTGAGGTGGTTCCCAACTGGAAGTTCCCCCCATGAACCATGCAGAAGCCATCCCAATACTTCTCTGAAGGAAGACATTTATTTTGGGTCTTGAAAAGCACCAAAAGTAAATTTTGAAGTGCAATCATGGACACAGAGTCAACGATAAAAAGTAAACAAGGTAATACAAGTTGGGGGATAGGGACAAAATTTGCACAGACTTTAGATTTGGATTTATCAGGGGTGTCTGCGTGGCTCAGTCAGTTAGGTGTCCAGCTCTTGATTTTAGCTCAGGTCCTATCTCATGGTTGTGAGATCAGGCCGTGCGTCCAGCATGGAGCCTGCTTGGGATTCTTTCTCTCCCTCTCGCTCTGCCCTCTGCCCCCTCAAAATATATAAACTTAAAAAAATTATCAGAGATGTGTTTTTATACTTTCTGGGTTTAAGAGGTTCACCTTGCTGGCTCAATCAGTAGAGCATATGATTTTTTATCTCAGGGTCATGCATTCAAGCCCCACATTGAGTGTGGAACCTACTTTAAAAAAAAAAAGGAAAACACTGGGGTTTGGGGGTGCCTGGCTGGCTCAGTTGGTGGAGCATGTGGCTCTTGATCTCAGGTTGTGAGTTCTAGTCCCACATTGAGTGTAGAGATTACTCAAAAAAACCACTCTACTTACTTATGGGGTTTAAAAAATGATCAACAAACTTGAAAATACCTGCAGGGAAAGAAAAACTAAAAAGTGGTACAGATTTGAAGAACTAAATAGAGTTACATGAAAAATACAGTAAGCAAAGTTTTAAAACTCAGTGGACATGTTTGGCAGTTAACTATGCATAGCAGAAAAGAGAAAGAAGTGGAAGAAATTATCTTTGATAAGCGATTTCACTCCTGTGTGGAATTTAGGAAAGAAAACAGATGAACATATGGGAAGGGGGAAAAAGAAGCAAACCATAAGAAACTCTTAACTATAGAGAACAAATTGAGGGTTATGGGAGGAGAGGTAGTGGGGAGGGGGAATGGCTGATGGGGATAAAATGGGCACTTGTCATGATGAGCACTGAGTATTATATGTAAGTGATGAATCACTAAATTCGACTCCTGAAACCAATATTGTACTATATGTTAACTAACTAGAATTTAAATAAAAATTTGGAAGAAATAAAAAATAAATTTTCCATGATACAGCACAGAGAAAAAAATTGTGGAAAATATAGAAGAAGGTAAGACTCAATGAGAATGTCTGATATATCTTTGATTGGAGTCCTAGAGAAAAAGGAAGAATGGGCTAAAGTTAATTGGAGAGATAAAGGGTGAGAATTTTTCTGACCTATTGGAAGATACCAATCCACAGATTGAAGAAGCCCAGTGAATTTCAAGCAAGGTAAAGTAAAAGAAATTATTTTAGTGTCTTCAGAGTAAAACTGTAGAAATCAAAGAAAAAGAAAACCTTAAAAGAATTAGAAGTTAAAAACATACTACTTTCAAAGGAATGTTAAATTTTAACAAGTGTCTTTTCAACAGAGGTAATGGAACAATGGGATAGTATCTTCATTGGTCAGAGAAAATAATAATCATTCAGAATTATATATGTAGCAAAAAACATGTTTCATGAATGAATAAAAATGAATTCTGACTTCCACAACTGGCCATGAAGAAGTAGAGGAGATTTGCCTTCCAACTTTTAACAACTCAAACACTGGGTAACATACAATGACCAGTACTTTTCAGAGAGCGGGCAACAGACAACAAAGGTCCATGAAAGAAGAGAAACAATGAGGTAAGCCCTGTGATTGCCCGAACTTATTGCATAGAAGTAACATGCGAGCCAGGAAACCCATACAAAACCCAGTATTCTCCTTAAATTGAGGAGAGAGAATTTAGAGAGGCGAAAGCAGAGACGAAAATCTGAATAGCACTATATCTAATGATAAAATTTAATTTTAGCTTGAAATTTTCCCACAAACAGAACTTCCGGCCTAGGTGGCTTCATTGATGAATTCTACCTGACATTTCTGGAAGAAATAGTACTTGTTCTACACAAGCTGTTGCAAAATGTAGCAATAGAGTAGAATAACGTCCCACTTATTCTAAGAGCACAGCATTACCTTATCTCAAAACAAAATAGGAAAGATATTACATGAAAACTACATACTCCTAAACCTCAAGAACACGGATGAAAAATTCTTAAAATTTTTATCAAGTCAAACCAAACAATATCTAAAAAGGACAATGCATCATAACCAGAGGAGTATATGCCAGAAATGCAAGACTGGTTTAACATTGAAAACTCAGTGTTAACTCATTTTATTATCACACTAAAAAAGAATAATTATATGTTCACCTCAGTAGATGCAGAAAAAATATTTGAGAAAATCCAACATCCATTTGTCATAAAAGTTCTCAACAAACTAGAAATAAAAGGGAAATGCCTCAATCTGATCAAGGTTATCTTAAACAAACTTGTGAAAACAAAATTTTCTCCCTAAATGGAAAAAGAGCAAGTATTTCTGCTGTCATCACTTCTATTCTATTTCGTGCTGGAGGTTCTAGCCATTGCAGTAATGCAGTCAAAACATGTCTACAGATTGAAAAGAAAGAAGTAAAAACTGCCTTTGTTCACAAATGATGTGATTGTAAAATCCTAAGAAAGCCACACAAATGCTACAAGAACTAAAAGGTTAAGCAAGATTGCAAGTTACAAGGGTCAATATTAAAAATCAATTATTTTTACTAACGAACAATCAGAAATAGAAAATTTTAAGATACCATTTTTAATAGCATTAAAAATTATGAAGTACTTAGGATAAATTGGACTAAAAAGATGTGCAAGATCTGTGCACTGAAACTACAAAACACTGCTGAGAAAAAGATGACCTAAGTGGGCAAATATAACATATTCATGGATCAAAAAATGCAATATTATTGAGGAGAGGAAAACAGGAGAAACCTTAGTTACTTTGGGTTTAGCAAAAGTTCATTAAACAGACTTTTAAAATATTAACTATAAAATAAAAAATAAATTTGACTTCATTAAAATTATGAACTTTTACTTTTCAAAGGACATTGTTAAGAAAATGAAAAGGCAGAAATTGTGGTTTATATACACAATGGAATACTACGTGGCAATGAGAAAGAATGAAATATGGCCTTTTGTAGCAATGTGGATGGAACTGGAGAGTGTTATACTAAGTGAAATAAGTCATACAGAGGAAGACAGATACCGTATGTTTTCTCTCTTATGTGGATCCTGAGAAACTTAACAGAAGACCATGGGGGAGGGGAAGGAAAAAAAAAAAAAAAGGTTAGAGAGGGAGGGAGCCAAACCATAGGAGACTCTTAAAATCTGAGAACAAACTGAGGGTTGATGGGGGGTGGGAGGGAGGGGAAGGTGGGTGATGGGTATTGAGCAGGGCATCTGTTGGGATGAGCACTGGGTGTTGTATGGAAACCAATTTGACAATAAATTTCATATTTAAAAAAATTAAAAGAAAATGAAAAGGCTAGCCACAGAGATGTTTGCCAAACATCTATTGAAAATATCCTATCTATAGTATATAAATGACACATACAACTCAACAATAGAACAGACAATCCAGTTTGACACAATCAAAGAAGATAAATAGATGACAAGCTCATGAAGAGATATTACCATTATTCATTAGGGAAATACAAATGAAAACCACAATGTGATGCCACCCTATGCTCTAAAATGATTAAAATTAAAGATTGTTGAGAATGTCATGCAGCAGAATTCATACACTGCTGTGGGTATATAAAATATAATCACTTTGGAAAAACCAAGTATGTGAATGTTCATACCAAATTTATTCATAATAATCAATAACTGTAAAAAACCCAGATACCAATCAACAGTCGATAAATGTATAAACTGTGACATGTCTACAAAATGGAATACTACTTGGCAATGAAAGTGAATAAGCTATGGATACAATATATTTGAGTCACAAAAATGGGCTGCGTAAAAGAATAAAAACAGCACATACTGTATGATTCCATTGATCTGAAATTAGAAAAGACTGATCTTCAGTGATAGGAAGCAGACCGATGGTTGCATGGGACTAAGTAGGGTAAGGAATAAATGGGAAGAGATAAAATAGAACTTTTTTGGGGTATTGGGTGTGTTCTATGTTTTTGTTGTGAATTTGGTTACACAAATGTTTACATTTGTCAAAATTCATTATACTATATTCTTATATGGACTTATTCCCTTATATGTAAATAAACCTCTGTCAAGTTGGGTGCCTGGGTGGCTCAGTCAGTTAAGTGTCCATCTCTTGATCTCAGCTCAGGTCTTGGTTTCAGGGTCATGAGTTCAAGCTCTGCATTGGACTCTGCATTGGGCATGGAGCCTACTTAAAAATTTAAAAAAAGTTGATTTTTGAAAATGTATTTGACATGCCTAAAAAACACAAAAATGCAACTTATGCTTAAAAGGCCATGGTGAACAATTTTTTTAGATAAATGCAATTGGGAAACAAGGGCTCTAAAGCAGTTATTACACATATGTTCACGGGTTTGAAGGAAAATTCAATTGGAATTAGTGAAAAAGCATAAAATTTTTACAGATGTAAGTTTCCAACTTATTTTATGACTATATTACCCTGACACCAAAGTCGGACAAACAGTGGGGTGGGAAAGAGGTGGAGAGGAAAGGAAGAAGGACTGAAAAGAAGGGAGGGAGGGAGAAAGGAACACAAAACAACAGACCAATGTGTCTCATGAGCTTAGATGCAAAAATCCTTAACAAGATTTTAGCATATCAAATCCAACACTGTATAAAAAGTTATACACCGTGACCAGATGGGATTTATTCCAGGTATGCAAAGCTGGTTCAGCAATTCAAAAATCAATGTCAACAGGCTAAGAAAACTACCCATTCATGACAAAACCTCTTAGCAAGTTAGAAAGGAACTACCTCATCTTGATAAAATCTAAAAAAAAATCCAACACCTACAAAAATCTACATCTACAAAAATCCTACAACTAACATCATGCTTAATGGTGAGCCACTACAGGTTTTATTCTAAGATCTGGAATAAGGCTCTCAGTAATCTTATTTAACATAGAACTGAAAATTCTAGCCACTAGAATAAGACAATAAAAAATAAAGACATGTATATTGGAAAGGAAGAAATGCAGAAACAAAACTCCCGTAACTAATAAGTGAGTTTGGCACACAAGCAGTATACACTATCAATACACAAAAATTAATCTCATTTCTATAGATCAATGAACCTGCAGAAACTAAAGGTAGAAGAAGCACAATTCCATTTATAATCACTCCAATGTGAATTAAATACTTCCCAAACCACATACAGGATTGACATTTGTATAATGAAAATTATAAAATGTATATGATAGAAATCAAAGAAAACTTGGATAAATGGAGAATCATACTGATCTTGTGGATTTAAAGATATAATGGTAATTATGTCATTCTTCCTTAAGTGGATCTATAGGCTTAATGAGATTTTTATCAAAATCTCTCTAAGGATTTTTGGAGACAGATGAGCTCATTATAAAGTTTATATAGAAAAGCACAGCCCTAGAATAGCTAATACAATCTTGACAAGAATAAAGTGGGAGGATTAAGTCTACCCAAGTGAAGGTTTACTATATAGCTACAGTAATTAAGACAATGTAGTATTGATGAAGGGATAGACACATAGATCAATGAAACAGAATAGAGAAGCCAGGATTGGAGCCACATGTAATGTCCAACTGATTTTTGACAAAGATGCAACAGCAATTCAATAGGGGAAGGATAGCCTTTCAACAAAAGCTGGAGAAAATGGAAATCTATAGGGGAAAATAATGAAACTTAACCTAAACTTGACAACTTATAAAAAAAAATTAACTCAAACGGACTGTGGACTTAAATGTAAAACATGAAACTATAGAATTTTTAGAACAAAACAAAAGAAAATCTTTGGAATTTAGGTGTAAGCAAATAGTTCTTAGCCTTGACTCCAAAAGAATGATCCATAAAAGAAAAATGTAATGACTTGAAACTGATCTTGCTTTGTAAATACCATGTGAAGTGGATGAAAAGACAGGGACTGGGGAAAATATTTACAAACCATATATCCAACAATGGATTAATACCTATAATATATAAAGAACTCTCAAACTCAACATAAAAGTCAATCTGGAGACACCTGGGTAGCTCAGTGGGTTAAGCATCCAGCTTCAGCTCAGATCATCATCTCACGGCTCATGGGTTTGAGCCCTGCATTGGGCTGTCTGCCGTCAGCGCGCAACCTGCTTTGGATCCTCTGTCTCCCTCTCTATCTACCCCTTCTCCACTCCTGTGTGGTGTTCTCTCTCTCTCTCTCTCTCAAAACAAACATTAAAAAAAAGTCAATGTGAAGTGCCTGGGTGGCTCAGTTAAGTGGCTGACTTTGGCTTGGGTCATGGTCTCAGGGTTCATGAGTTCAAAACCTACATCAGGCTCTGTGCTGACAGCTCAGAGCCTGGTGCATGCTTCAAATTCTGTCTCCCTCTCTCTCTGCCCTTCCCCACTCATGCTGTGTCTCTCTTTCTCAAAAATAAATAAACATTATAAAAATTAAGTCAATCTAATTAGAAATTAGTGAAAAACCTGAACAGATATTTCACCAGAGAGAATGTACAGATAGCAAATATGCACATTAAAATGTGTTTAAAATCTTTAGGCATCAGGGAAATGCAAATTAAAACCGTAATGAGATATCCCTACACACCTTTCAGAATAGCTAAAATTTAAAAAAAGAACACCAAATACTAATGAGGGTTCAGAGAAACTAGATTGCTCATACATTGTTGATGGGAATGTAGAATGTTAGACACTTTGGAAAACAGTTTGTCAGATTCTTATAAAACGTAACATATTACCCAAATATCTCATGTGTTTATCAAGAAAGCCATTAAAACTTACATTTTTTTTTTATTTTTTGAGAAAGATAGGGCACATGAGTGGGGAAAAGGCAGAGAGAGAGAGGGAGAGAGAGAGTCCCAAGCAGGGTCCATGCCAGCAGGGTAGAGCCCAGTGTGGCCCACTTCACCAACTGAGCCATCCATGTGCACCCAAAACTTAGATTGTTACAAAAACCTGTATGGAAATGTTGATAGCAGCTTTATTTGTAGTAGCCAAAAGCTGTAAAGAGCCTAAAGGAACAAAGATAATGGTAACTGGGGAGTTCTTATTGGAAATAAATTAGCAAGAAGATAGTAAAGCAACATTTTTGAAGTACTGAAAAAAACTATCAACCAAGATTCTCTATGTAATGAAAATATACTCAAAGCAAAAGTGAAATGAAAATATTTAAGACACACAAAAGCTAAAAGAATTCATCACTAGAAGACATATTAAAAGAAGCATTAAAGGAATTCCATTAGGAAGAATGAAAAGGATACTAAAGTGAAATATTGGTCTGCACAAATTAATAAAAAGCACCACATATGGTAAATTCATCGCTACATATATATATAGTGATGTGTGTGTGTGTGTGTGTATATATATATATACACACACACACACATAAAAGACATTATTTACACAAAAATAATAGCAATGTTCTGTTGTGTTTGTAACACATGTAAAAGGAAAATACATTAAAAAAATAACAGCAGGGAGTAGTTAACATGTGGTGTAGTAGGAGGACCCTAGGTTTGCCTCATCCCTTGAACACAGCTAGATAAATATCAAATCATTCAGAATACCCAAGAAAATCTGAACACTGACAGAACAAACTGCACAACTAGAGGGAAAGAAGAGATCACACCATGGAAGGTAGGGGGTGCAGAGACATTTTGGGGAAGAAATGGATCATGAGTGCTGTGGAGGGGAGGGAGCTCTGGTCACAGAGAGAGGCAAGAGAGAGAAGAATGCATACGGGATCACACAAGGAAAACACTTTCCCCAAAGCCACTGACTGAGAAAATGAGAGGGGCTGATTTTTGTTAGTTTTGCAACCCTCAGGGCTCAAAGACTAGGGTTTTAAAGGTTTGTGGCATGGCAGGTGTGGAGTCCAGAGGGCACTGCAGTGATCCTGTAGAGAAGACAAGTAGGTAACCCAGAGGCAGACAGTGCGATCTGTGGATCGCCTGCGAAACACTGGGAGAGATGGCTCCCTTTTCTTGGAGCACATCTGAGAGAGGTGGCATTGTTTCTCTGGGCACAAAGGAGCCAGTAGGCACAATTTCCCTCCTCTACCCCTCCAGCATAGGCACATATTCACCTGCTGAGGATGGCTAACCCAGACACTGGCCATTTAGTGTGCTTTGCCCCAAATCTCATACTTCTGCACTCTGGTGTAACTGCCTTTCTAGGTCAAACCTGACTCAATCCCAGTGCAGCAAGACCCTTCCCAGAAGACCAGTGCAGGTCCCTGCCACACCATGTCCCTAAAGTTTGGAGTTTTAAAACTCAGCTGACCTAGCTGGGATAGAACCTAAAGTGCCCTGCACAGCTCCAAGCAAGCAACCCAGACACAGACTGTGAAAATAGCAATCTGAAAATCACCTAGGACACACAAGGGGAAATGATTTGCTCTTCTGGGAGGGCTTCCCTGACAGCACTGATACAAACTCCCCTCTCTAGGCACAAAGGAGCTGGCTGGTACCATTTTCCTCCCCTACTCTTCAGCATAATCTAACTCCAAAGAGCACAGTGCCAACGCTGGCTACCTAAACTGCTTACACCAAGTCCCACCACCCTGTGCTTTGCTGGTACTGCTTTTCTCAGGCAAGTAGGCCTGAGAACCAGAGCAGTGGGCCCCTCCCCAAGAAGACCAGCATAAAATCCTGCACATGCCACTTCTGGCCACAGAGTTCTGCAACACTTCAGCTCTAGTGGAAATAGTATCAAGTCTCTTAAGCATACCAGAGCACACCTAGTTGAAACTCCCCACACTCTGGCCAAAGTCCAAACACTCTCCACTACAGGCAAGGAGAAACTCTGAAGAGGCCTAATCTGAAGGATAGAGCAGCCATAACACAGCAACAGAGTGCACTCAGCATATGCCAGAGATAGTTCCTGAAGCACTAAGCCCTGGACAGTATATGACCTCTTCTGCATAAAGCTGTTACTCTCAGGAGCAGGAAACATAACTGGATTTCCTAACACACAGAAGTTAGAGACCTAGACAAAATGCCACGACAGAGGTATTCATCCCAAAAGAAAGAATAAGAAAACGTCACAACCAGGCATCTCATCAAAACAGATATAAGTAATATGCCTGATCTAGAATTTAAAGTAAAACTCATAAGGATACTAGCTGGGCTTGAGAAAAGCATAGAAGACATGAGGGAGTCCCTTACCATAGAGATAAAAGAGCTAAAAATCAGGCTGAAATGAAAAATGCAATAATCAAGATTTGAAACTAACTGGATGTAGTGACCACAAGGATGGAACAAGCAGAGGAATGAATAAGTGATACAGAAGATAAAATTATGGAAAATAATGAAGCTGAACAAAAGAGGGAAAGAAAAATCTTAGATCATGAAAGTAGACTTAGGGAACTCAATTATTCAATAAGGCATAATGACTTTACTATCATAGGGGTCCCAGAAGAAGAAGAGAGGGCAAAGAGGGCAGAAGGTTTACTCAAGAATATTATAGCTGAAAACTTCCTTAATTTGGGAGGAAGCAGTCATCCAAATCCAGGAAGCACAGGGAACTCTCATCAAAACCAACCAAAGCAGGCCAACATTAAGACATATTGTAGTTAAATTTGCAAAATATGGAGATAAAAAAATCCTAAAAAGCAAGACAAAAGAAGTCCCTAACTTAGAAGGGAAAACCAATAAGGTTAGTAGCAAATCACTCCACAGAAATTTGCTGGGTCAGATATATTC
Organism: Lynx rufus; assembly: GCF_022079265.1. Taxonomy (NCBI): domain Eukaryota; kingdom Metazoa; phylum Chordata; class Mammalia; order Carnivora; family Felidae; genus Lynx; species Lynx rufus. The sequence continues at coordinate 143,632,764 of NW_025814845.1, read as the reverse complement.
AACTTGCTGAATGGCAAAAATCTGCAGCTAAGAATACTCTATCCAGCAAGGCTATCATTTAGAATAGACATAGAGTTTTCCAGAAAAAAAAAAAAAACTAAAGGAGTTCATGACCACTAAACCAGCCTTGCAAGAAATATTAAAGGGTATTCTTTGAGTGGGACATAAATACCAAAAGCAACAAATGCAACATTCCTAGAAAGGAATGGAGAAAATCTTGAGAAACAATGACAAGTAACTAAATAACACTAAATTCATATCTATCAATAAGTACTCTGAATGTAAAAGGACTAAATGCTCCAATCAAACACATAAGGTGTCAGAATGGATTAAAAAATCAAGACCCATCTATATGTTCCCTACAAGAGACTCATTTTAGACCTAAAGACACCTGCATTGAACGTGAGGGGTTCATGCAAATGGACATCGAAAGAAAGCCAGAGTAGCAATACTTATATCAGACAAACTAGATTTTATTTTATTTTTTAAAATCTGCCTGGTTGATTTTTGTTTGTTTGCTTTTAGAGAGAGAGGAGAGAGAGTGAGAGCAAGAGAGCATGTGCCAGTGGGGGAGAAGAGCAGGGGGAGAGAGAGTTCAATTCCATGACCCTGGGATCACAACCCTGGGATCACAGCTGAAATCAAGAGTCAGATGCTTAACTGATTGAACCACCCAGGAACCCAAGACAAACTAGATTTAAAACCAAAGATTGTAACAAAAGATGAAGAAGGACACTATATCATAATAAAGGGGTTTATCCAACCAGAAAATCGAACGATTATAAATATTTATGCCCCCAACTTGAAAGCATCCAAATACATAAAACAATGAATCACAAACGTGAACCCATTGATAATAATACAATAATAGTACAGGACTTAACACCCCACTTACAACAATGGACACATCATCTAAGCAGAAAATCAACAAGGAAACAATGGCTTTGAATGACACACTGGACCAGATGGACTTAACAGATACATTCAGAACGTTTCATCCTAAAGCAGTAGAGTATGCATTCTTCTCAATTGCACATGTGACATTCTCCAGAATAGATCACATACTGGGTCACAAATCAGCCCTCAACCAGTACAAAAAGATTGAGATCATACCATGCATATTTTCAGACCACAACACTATGAAACTTGACGTCGACCACAAGAAAAAATTTGGCAAAACCACAAATACATAGAGGTTAAAGAATATCCTTCTAAAGAATGATTGGGTCAACCAAGAAATTAAAGAAGCAATAAAAAATACATGGAGACAAATGAAAATGAAAATACAACAGTCCAAAACCCTTGGGATGCAGCAAAAGAAATCATAAGTAGGAAGTATAAAGCAATACAGGCCTACTCAAGAAGCAAGAAAAATCTCAGATATGCAACCTGACCTTACACCTAAAGGAGCTAGAAAAAGAACAACCAATGAAGCTAAAGCCAGCAGAAGAAGGGAAATAGTAACAATTAGGGCAGAAATAAATGATACAGAAAAAAACCCTGCAGTAGAACAGATCAATGAAACTAGGAGATGTTTCTTTGAAAAAATTAATAAAATTGGTAAACTCCTAGTCAGACTTATCAAAAAGAAAAGAAAGGGGCACCTGGGTGGCTCAGTCAGTAAAGCATATGACTTCAGCTCAGGTCATGATCTCACAATTTGTGAGTTGGAGCCCCACATAGGGATCTGTGCTGACAGCTCAGAGCCTAAAGCCTCCTTCAGATTCTGTGTGTCCTTCTCTCTATGCCCCTCCTCTGCTCACTCTCTCTCTCAAAAATAAATAAACATTTTTAAAAAATTAAAAAAAAAGTCTTTATACAACTCAACACCAAAAAAACAAAATAATCCAATTAAGAAATGGGCAGAAGACATGAATAGGTGTTTTTCCAAAGAAGACATTCAGATGAATGCTCAACATCACTCATCATCAGGGAAATTCAAATCATAATTATAATCAGATATCACCTCACAATTTTCAGAATGGCTAAAATTAACAGTACAGGAAACAATGGATGTTGACAAGGATGTGGAGAAAGGGAACACTCATATACTGGTGATGGGAATGCAAATTGGTGCAGCCACTCTGGAAAGCATTACGGAGGTTCCCTAGAAAGTTAATAATAAAACAACCCCGTGATCCAGCAATTGTACTACTAGGTATTTACCCAAAGGGTACAAAAATACTGATTCAAAAGTATACATGCACCCTGATGCTATCAAAGCAGCATTATCAACAATAGCCAAATTATGGAAAGAGCCCAAATGTCCATCAACTGATGAATGGGTAACAAAGAGAAGGTATATTTATACAATGTGATATTGCTTAGTGATGAAAAAGAATGAAATCTTGCCATTTGCAACAACATGGATGGAGCTAGAGAGTATTATGCTAAGTGAAATAAGTCAGAGAAAGACAAATACCTTATGATTTTACTCATATGTGTAATTTAAGAAATTTAACAGATGAACATAGGGAAAAAAAAGAAAGAGGCAAACCATGAAACACACTCTTAACTATAGAGAAGAAACTGAGGGCTGATGGCAGGGAGGAGGGTGAGGGAATGAGTTAAATGGGTAATGGGTATTAGGGAGGACACTTATGATGAGCACTAGGTGTTTGTAAGTGATGAATCACTCAAAGCTAGTCTGAAACTAATATTACACTGCATGTTAACTAACTGCAATTTAAATAAAAATTTGAAACTGCAAAAAAAAAAAAACCCAAAATAACACAAAGGTTTGGAAGGGGAAGAATGGAAGTAAACTATTACAAGGATCTGTAAGCGTCTTGTATGTCAAGTGGGAGAATATCACTTGAAGTAGACAATGATAAATTAATGGTGTGTAATATAAACTCTAGGGACACCGGGGTGGCTCAGTTGGTTAGGTGTCTGATTCTTGATTTCAGCTCAGGCCATGATTTCATGGGTGCTGAGATGGAGCCATGCATCTGTCTCTTTGCTGACAGCATGGAGCCTGCTTGGGATTCTCTCCCTCTCTCTCTGCTCCTCCCCTGTTCTTTCTCTTTCTCTCTCTCAAAATAAGTAAATAAACATTTAAATATATACATATAAACTCTAGAGAAGCCACTAAAATAACCAAAGTAATTTCTAGCTGCTCAGCCAGTAAATGGAATCATAAAAGCACTCAATCCACAAGAAGTTAGAAAAAATTTTTAAAAGGAATAAAGGGACCAAAGAACACATAAGAGAAATAGAAATTAATAACAAGATGATATTTTTAAATCTAACTATACTAATAATAAAGTAAATGTAAATTACCAAAGGGGCACATGGGTGACTCAGTCAGTTAAGCATCTCACTCTTGATTTCAGTTCAGATCATGATCGCACAATTTGTGAGTTCAAGCACTGTGTTGGGCTCTGCCCTGTCACATGGAGCCTGCTTGGGATTTTCTCTCTCCCTCTCTCTCTGCACCTCCCCTGCTTGTTCTCTCTCTCTCTGTCTCTCAAAATATATAAATAAACTAAAAAAACATTAAAGGTAAATTAGCTAAATACCCCATTTAAAAGCAGAGATTGTCAGATTGGATAAAAAAGTAATAACAACTATATGTTGCCTGTAAGAAAGCTCCTCACATATAAAGGCAAAAATCTAAAAAGAAATATTAAATGATTGAATAATCACAGAAAAAGCATTTGAGAAAACACATCACCAATTCCTAATAAAAACTCTAAGCAAATAAGAATACAAGGGAATTTTCTCAACTTGAAAAAAGACATCTATGAAAAACCCGACAGCTAATACCATATTTGACGAAAATTTCAATATTTCTTCCCTTTTGACATTGTACTGGAGGTTCTACTTAGTACAGTTAAGAAAGGAAAGAAAATAGAACTCATCTCGTTTGGAAGGAAGAACTAAAACTGTCTTTATTTAAGATAACATGATTATCAGGGTGCCTGGGTGGCTCAGCCGGTTGTGTCTGACTTCAGCTCAGGTCATGATCTCGTGGTTCATGGGTTCAAGCCCCATGTCAGGCTCCATGCTGACAGCTCAGAGCCTGGAGCCTGCTTCAGATTCTTTGTCTCCCTCTCTCTCTCTGCCCCTCCCCTGCTTGCACTCTGTCTCTCTCTCTCTCTCAAAAATAAATAAACGTTAAAAATTTTTTAAAAAAGATAACGTGATTATTTATGTAAAAAACATGACAGAATCTACAGAATAGTTCCTAGAATTAATGAATGAATTTAAAAAGGTTGCAGGATAAAAGGTAATATATAAAAATCAACTCTATTCCTACATTATAGCAACAATCAGAAATGAATTTTTCAAATTTCCACTTAAATTGCATAAATTATTTGAAGTACTTAGGATACGTCTGACAAGATATATGAAACAACAATATACACTGAAAAGTAAAAAGTGTTGCTGAAAGAAATTTCAAAAGCCCTAAACAAATATATAAACTGTCACTGAAGACTATTCTCATTTCTACTCAACATCATACTGGAGGTCTTGATGAAATAATGTAAGAAAATTATGTTTTGAAAAGGAATAAAATCATTATTATTCACAGATAAAATCATCTTATGCACAGAAAACCCAGAACATCTCAAATATATTTTTAGAATAAATAAATTATTTTAGTCAGTTTCCTGGATACAAGAACAAATTACATATAAAGTTTTAATTCAAATTCCTTATTTAAAATACAGTGTAGGAGCACCTGGGTGGCTCAGTTGGTGGAGGATCTGATTCTTGATCTCAGCTCAGATCTTGATCTCAGGGTCTTGAGTTCAAGCTCTGTGTTGGGCTTCATGCTGGGTGTGAAGCTTACTTAAAAACAAACGAACAAACAAACAAACAAAATATAGTGTAATATTAGTTTCAGGTGTACCTTATAGTGATTCAACACTTCCATACAATACCTGGTGCTCATCACAAGTGCATAAACAAGTGTATTTTTGTATATCAACAAGGATCATAGAAAATGAATGGTCCCATTTATAATAGCATCAAAAATATCAAGGAACAAAATATACTCAAACCTACAAAGGAAAATTGTAAAATATTATTGAGCCATTAAAGAAACCATAAGTTAATGGAGTACCGTATTCATGAATTAGAAGATTCAACATTATAAAAATGTCAGTTTCTACCAAATTGATACATTGATTCAGTGCAATCACAATCTAAATCTTAAGCTCATTCTTAAATTTATATGAAAATAGAAAAGGCCAGATATAGCAAAGACACTTTTGGAAATAAAAGGGTAGATGGGTTTGCTGTATCAGATATTAAGAATTATTATAAAACTATAGTGATAAAGATATGAGATATTAGTGCAGAGGAAAATGAGTCAACCAATAGAACAGTGCAGAGAGCCCAGAAACAGATTCAATCTATATACAGATACTTGATATGGCTCAGAAGTAGCACTTCTGGACTGTGGAGAAGTACAGTCTCTTAAATGGTGCTGGGACAATGGAGTATCTATAAAGACAAAAGAAAGAAAAGAAGAGGAAAAGTGAGAGGGAAGGAAGGAAGGAAACACTAGACTGACTCCATGCAAAGATTAATTCCAGGTAAAAATTAATGTAACAAATAAAAATAAAGATTTTATTTTTTTAATTAAAAAATTTTTCTTTAGTTTTAGGTATAGAATTTAAGTTGAATTTAGATTTAATTTAATTTAGACTTAATTTAATTTAGATTAAAACTAAAGCTTTTAGAAGTGAATATCTTCTGGACCCCAGGGTACAGAATTTCTTAAGTGCAAAACCATTAATCATAAAGAAAAGATTGATAAATTCAAGTATATCAAAATTGAGAATTTTTATTTTTCAAAAGATACCATAATGGAAGTGAAAAAACAAGCCATAATGATTTTTGACTGGTATTTAGAATAGATAAAAAGCTCCTTTATAGCCAATAGAGATATGAAGATGGTCAATCTCATGGTAAACAAAGAAATGCAAATTAACCACATTGCAAAGCTATCACCCATAAGATTAGCAAAAATTAGATAAATACAATTCTTGGCAATTTTGGGGGGAAAAATAAATTCTTATATGTTGTGATAGGAATGTAAATTGGTACAATCATTTTGAAAAACAATTTGACATTATCTTGAAGAATGTTGAAGATACGCATATCTTACGACCAGTATTCCAGTCCTAGGTAATATAACCACAGAAATGTGTGCACACTTTTACTGGGATTCATGCCCAAGGATGTTCATTTCATCATTGTTCTTAGGAGCCCCAAGTTGGAAGCAGCCCAAATATCCATCAACATTAAAATGGATGGCTCAAGTATACTGTGTTCATATGAAGCAATATTACACAACAGTAAAAAATGTGAATGAATCTTATGTCAAGAGTTGTGAGTGAATTAAGCAAAGTAACAAAGAATGTACCCAATAGGATTTAATTTCTTTAAAGTTTTAGGGGTGCCTGGGTGGCTCAGTTGGCCGACTACTGATTTCGGCTCAGGTCATGATCTCACACACAGTTCATGAGTTCGAGCCCCACATTGGGCTCTGCACTGACAGTGCAGAGCCTGCTTGGGATTCTTTCTCTCTCTCTCCCTCTCTTTGCCACTCCCTGGCTCATGCTCTCTCTCTCTCTTTTTCTTTCAAAATAAATAAATAAAACTTGAAAAAATAAAGTTTTAAACAGGCTTAAGGATGCAATCATAAAGGGTAAAATCATAGAGAAAAATAAGAAAATAAATTATCATAAAAGGGGAGAGGTGTTGCAATTAGGAGACACAGAGCCGGTGATGGAGTGATAGTTCCTGCTTGCCTCAACTGTTCTAAGCAAGTGGCCTAGGAGGTGATGACAGATATTTCCTTCAAAACCATTAGATACGGTTTTACAGATATGTTTTCTGCACTTTTTGGAAGAAAGCGTTTTATAAAGAGAATTCTACTCAATTTTATATTATAATATTATTCATTCACAGTGGGAGAGTCATAAAAAGACCTTTAGAAAATGTTTTGGACCCAAGTATATCCCATTAACCAAACAAGGTAAAAACTGTTAACCAATAAAGATTGTTGAGATGATCCTCCTAGATAATTAGTATACATAAGTAGATATCTAAAGAATTCAAGATAACTTGAAATAAATATTCTGATGTTTACATGAGTGTTAACAAAAGCCAGTACCTATCAACATTAGTGCAGTTTTATACACTTCTGATCATTTCCAGGACTATAGTCCCTGCCAGATATATTTTCCATGGGCCTGCCAGAGTCCTGTAGAGAAGTTTGGTTTGCAAAATAGTAGGGAAACTTGATTGACTTCCTGCAAGCAATGCAATATCCTAAACTCTACTCTGAAAAGGACTTTTGACCCTATTTTTTACTAGTTTAAAAATACCTCATTTTGCAGTATTTTTATAATTCCATTTCATTAAAATGTTACATACTCTCTGCCCATAGGCCTATTGTTGTAACAACCCATTTCCCTTGAAAAACAATAAAGTCACATTCTTGTGTCAGAAAAACAAGAAAAGTAAACATGCCAATTTCAGAGATATCTGGCCTCAGAAGTCTTATCTAGTGATCTTCTTGTGGTCTCTTGGCATCTCCTGATATGTAGCACCTCACTTCCAATGTCATTGAGAACTTTCCTAGATGGATCTGGGTGCTTCTGAGACCCTGGCATCAAATGTAATTCATAGGCCCTAAAAAGGCTGTCTTAGACTAATTTTACATGATCTTCAGTTTTATTTCCCACAAACAACTGCTACTCACTCTGTCTCAGGAAGAATCAGATTGGCCTTGAGCCTAGAAGTATAATATGTTGAATACTATCCTGTGGCCCTAGATATAGTATCCATCCCTGTCTAAGCAACTATGATGAGGAAATGCTATATTATATGGAATATAACATGGCCATACATAATCTGCAGAGGCAATGGCCAGGGACAGTTGGATTACAGGGTTGGGGGAGAGGGGTGAGTAGAGAAGAGATAAAGGAGATTCACAAAGACATTTTTAGTAAAAGCAGGTTTTCAAAAAAAAAAAAAAACCCAACAAGCTCATAAGTTCAATTTTTGGCTTATTAAATTTGAAAAAGCCAGGTGAAATTGTCATATTGGTGGTTAGATATATAGGAATCTGCCTTGAATGTGAGCCTAGGTCTTGGGTTTTTTCAAAGGATTACAGGGACAGCCACATGTAAGTGTATGATCACATAAACTGACTCTAGAGAAGCAAATTACAGAATTAGGACCAAAAACTTGCTTTAATCAACAGTATTAATCATGTTCAGGCTACCAGATTTGGGTATACATATTTATGCTTGGGAATATAATGTACCATAATGGAAAATGAATGGTTGTATATGCTAATTATGTTTTCTTGCTGGGCATGTAGTGAGAAGACCTGAATCCCAGGCTTGTTTCAGCCACTTGATTAACTCAGTTGACCTAACTCTGTTATTCAAGTGCCAATTGAGATGCTCCCTGGTGGTCCAGTGGTTAGGATTCAGAGTTCTCAACTGCCAAATGAGTCCCAGGATGATTTTATCAAAAGAGAAAATAACTGTGGAATGTTTCATAAGCTATAGCTCAGTGAAAATGTTAGCAAACAAATTTCTCTCTCTTAAAAAAAATTGTTTAGGGGCGCCTGGGTGGCTCAGTCAGTTAAGCATCCAGCTCTTGATTTCACCTCGGGTCATGATCTCACAGTTCATGAGACAGCCCTGTGTCAGACTCTGGCTGACAGGGTGAAGCCTGCTTGGGATTTTCTCTCTCCCTCTCTCTGCCCCTTCCCCACTTGCATGTGTGCGTGCGTGTGTGTGTGTGCGCGCGCACGTACTCTCTCTCAAAATAAACATTAAAAAATTAAAAAAAATGTTTAAATTCACTAAAGACCTTTGCTTTGTTCCCATTTGAACTTTTGTTTTCTAAGTATAAAACCAAGTTTTTGAGGAGTTAGAGAAACATTACCGTCAGCCAGGAGCGATGAGGAATACTGTCTTTCAAAAAACATTCTGTTAGAAATTAGTTAAGACACTAATAGTTAATGTATTAGTTAGAATACGTTAAGACATACACATTGAAGCATTTACTGCACCCTTTAAGTGCTGAGTTTTAAAAATGTACGATTCTGGGGCGCCTGGGTGGCGCAGTCGGTTAAGCGTCCGACTTCAGCCAGGTCACGATCTCGCGGTCCGTGAGTTCGAGCCCCGCGTCAGGCTCCGGGCTGATGGCTCAGAGCCTGGAGCCTGTTTCCGATTCTGTGTCTCCCTCTCTCTCTGCCCCTCCCCCGTTCATGCTCTGTCTCTCTCTGTCCCAAAAATAAATAAACGTTGAAAAAAAAAATTAAAAAAAAAATAAAAATGTACAATTCTATCTCCAGAAGAAAAAATTATAGATTATATTTCCCTGGTAAAAATAAATTTAGTGCAAAACACAGTTTCTTAAAATTGTGTCTGATATTCTATCAAGATTTTGAAATGTATATTTAATGGGTCAAAAACACTCAGTTATAATTATTTAATTATACTTAAATCAGGGTCCCCAGTAATTAGAAAGGAAATCTAGCATAATGTGGTTGCTTTTTCTGATAATTATAGTAATTTTGTAAATTATTCAAAAGAAATCATTTTAGGGAATTAACAAAAAAATGTTGATTTTGTGTGCTGAATCATGACTCTAGGCAAGATTATGGAATATCTTAGCTTTGAAGGTAAATTTGCTTTTGCACTTGGTTTCTTGTAGAAATTCTAAACTTGAATATGTACAGAGGTAGAGCAAGCAACACAGTCTTTCATTTATCAAAGCCTCACAATTAGCACTAGAATTTTTTTTCTCATTTGAAAGGAATGCAGGACCCTCATGGAATAGTTTATTTCATTTAGAAGGGAGATCATCTTCCATTTTCCAGATGGCTTTAAACATTCAAATTTCACAACCATTACCAATATTACTTTCAGATAAATAATTGAATTTTCTTGCTAATATGGACATATCTGGTATCTGTGGCTCCACACCAATATCAAATAAATTAGACTTGTAGAACTCCACATTTAAGAGATGTGAACTGTAAATATAAAACTACCTATCATTCTTACTTATGTCAGGCAGGAGAGAACTGAGATGGACAACCTGTTTTCTAAGGTTACATGTGGACCTTCTCATGGGTGTTAATTCTCCTATTTGGTGTTTTACCAATCTGTACTATCCAAAATGGTTTTACACAGAATGGTATCATCATCTATTTGCACACTGGCACAGTATTTCAAGAGGATAAGTTTCTGCTCTTCTCATCATTACCATGTCTTTAAAGTGAAATCAGAAACAGATTAATAGGGATGTATAAGTTAATAGGAATCAGTAACATAATTTTTGAAGTAGAACTGATATTTAAAAAGGCAAACAGGGGCACCTGGGTGGCTCAGTCAGTTAAGCATCCGCCTTCGGCCTAGGTCACGATCTTGCCATTCCTGAGTTCCAGCACCCCTCGGGCTCTGTGCTGACAGCTCAGAGCCTGGAGGCTGTTTCAGATTCTGTGTCTCCCTGTCAGTCTCTCTTTCTGTCCCCCTTCCCACCCACACTCTGTCTGTCTCTCTCAAATAAACATTAAAAAAATTTTTTTTTAATTTTTTTTAATGTTTATTTCTGAGAGAGAGGGAGAGACAGATCATGAACAGGGGAGGAGCAGAGAGATAGAATCAGAAGCAGGCTCCAGCCTCCAGTCTCCAGCCTCCAGGCTCCGAGCTGTCAGCACAGAACCTGATGCGGGGCTTGAACTCATAAGCCATGACATCATGACCTGAGCTGAAGTCAGATGCTTAACCGACTGAGCCACCCAGGCTCCCCTAAAAAAACTTTTTTTAAAGGCTAACATTGAGAATAGAACTTAGATATACAGGTACTCAATAAATCCTGTCTTTTCATACTTAAATAAAAATGGGTTGAATCCTCATTCCAAGCACTGTGGGAAATCCAATATGCACTTTCTGGGATTTCTAGGGTACATATATTTCCTCTGATCAACTCTTGACCTAATTTCATGTTTTGATTGGTCCCAATTTTCTTCTCTCTTTTCTTGTGATTGACTTCTTTCTCCTCTTTCCTCCTTCAATTTCTTTTTTTCCTTCCTTCTTCAACTTTTAAAAATTTATGAAATAACTCAAAAATATGGACTAAATATAATTTACATAATTTGTAAAGCATAAAGATGAAATAAACACCTATATACTCAGCTTCAGAAACAAATTATGTCATTATAATTAAACCCACTTTGTCCTTCCCTCCTCACATTGCCTATCTCTCCTCCAGAGATAACCGTCCTCCTGAGTGTTATCATCTTTCAGATTTGCTGCTTATATGCTAATACCTAAAATATATATTGTATAATTTTGCTTATTTTGAATGTTATATAAATAATGTCATATTGTAATATTACCCTATAATTTACTTTTAAATTTTAACATTGTATTCATGAGATTCATCCATGTTGATGAAAGTGGTTGAAGTTGATCCATTTTACCTGCTAAAAAGTATCCAAATATAATATATCAATTTTATTTTTCAGTTTTCTATCAATGGATATTTGGAATATTTCCAGTTTTTCCTTCTATTACAAGCAATGGTGCTTTTATACATGTCTCCTGATACATACATGTATCAAGAATTCCTGTTCCATAGGAATAGAGTTACTGAGTTCCCAGAATGATTCACACTTACAAGGTAATGTTTACATTGCATTCCAAAGTATTCATATGAATTCATACATTTACCAGTGGTATGACTTCCTATTGCACCACATGATCAATACTTACTATTGTCAGTCTACCCAGTCTGAAATTTTTGGCCATTGTTTCTTTTTTCTACCACTTTTTTCCCTGCCATCTCCTGTCTTTCTGGGACTCTCATGCCTGCCACAGCTCCAGCAAGCCAACCAAAGCTGTTAGGCACATGCAATGGAACACATGGAACTTTCCTAGTCTCCAAGACTGGGACAGATAGCAGTTGTATCTAACTCAAAAAAACAAACACAGAAAATGAAATAAAATGAGACAGAGTAATAGTCTCTAAATGAAAGAATAATAAAAGAACTAAATGAAAGAAACACAAGCAATCTATACAATAAAGAGTTTGAGTAAAGCATAAAGATACTGACCATACTCACAAGAAGAGTAGATGAACTCGGTGAGAACTTTAACAAAGAGAGAAAATTTTAAAAAGAACCAATCATAGTTGAAGAACACAATAACATAAATGAAAAATACAAGTAGAGGGAATCAATAGCAGAGCCCAATGCGGGGCTTGAACCCACGAACTGTGAGATCAGGACCTGAACCGAAGTTGGACGCTTAACTGACTGAGCCACCCAGGTGCCTCAATAAATAAAAACTTTAAAAGAATAAAACAAAGACTGTAACAAGAGACAAAGAGTGGCATTACATTATAATAAAGGGATCAATCCAACAAGAGAATGTAACAATTGTAAATATCTATGCAACCAACATAGGGCCACCTACATACATAAATATTAATAGACATAAAGAGGAAAATTGACAGTAATAGAATGATAGTACGGGATTTTAACAGTTCACTTATATCAATGGATAGGGCATCAACAGAAAATCACTAAGGAAACAGTGACTTTGGATAATACATTAGACCAGATGGACTTAAATATATTCAGACATTCCATCCAAAAACAGTAGGATACACATATTTTCAAGTACACATATAACATTTTCCAGGACAGATCACAATAGGCCACAAAATAAGTCTCAGAAAATTTAAAAAGCTTGAAATCATCTCAAGCATCTTTTATGAACGCAACAATATGAAACTAGAAACCAACTACAAGAAGAAAACTGGAAAAAACACAAAAACCACATGCTCCTAAACAACCAATGGGTCAATGAAGAAATCAAAGAGAAAATAAAAAATACACAGAGACAAATAAAAATGAAAACACAATGCTCCAAAATCTTTGAGATGCAGCAAAAGCAGTTCTATGAGGGAAGTTTATAGCAATACAGACCTGTGTCAAGAAACAAAAAAAATCTCAAATGAACAATCTAATCTTACACTTAAAGGAACTAGAAAAGAAAAACAGCCCAAAGTTAGCAGAAAGTAGGAAATAAGAAAGAACAGAGTGGGAATAAATGAAATAGAGATGGACAAACAATAGGAAAGATCAATGAAACCAAAGGCTATTTCTTTGAAAAGGTAAAATTGATAAACATGTAGCTGACCTCATGAAGAAAAAAGAGAGAATTCAAATAAACAGGATCAGAAATCAAAGAGAAGTAACAACTGACACCATAGAAATACAAACTTTATTTTTATATTATTTTGTAAATCAAATCCAGCAATATATAAAAATGATGATAAGCCTTCTTAATCAAAAAAAGGGGGGGGGCACCTGGGTGGCTCAGTCAGTTAAGCATCTGACGTCTACTCAGGTTATGATCTCCCAGTTCATGAGTTTGAGCCCTGCCGTCAGGCCCTGTGCTGACAGCTCAGAGCCTGGAGCCTGCTTCTAATTCTGTGTCTCCCTCTCTCTCTGCCCCTCCCCTGCTCATGCTGTCTCTCCCTCTCTCTCTCTCAAAAATAAATAAACATAAAAAATTTAAAGCAATAAAGAAAAGAAAAGCCAGATGATTATCTTAATTTTACTTTTTAAAGATTTTGTTTTATTTTATTGTAGATATTATATATTTATTTGCATTTCTATATACAAGTCTATTATAGTAGGGTGTTTTTTGCCAGATGATTATCTAATTCAATTCAGAGCCAAAAGCTAAGGAATGTGGCAACTTCCAGAAGTTGAAAAAGGCAATAAAAGGGCCCCTATGTGCAGACCTACGAGTCCATTTTTTTTTAAGTAGGCTTCATGTCCAGTGTGGAACTTAATGCAGGGCTTGAACTCACAACCCTGAAATCAAGACCTGAAATTACTGAGCCACCTAGGTGCCCCCCACCCTGACCAGTCCATTTCAGATCTCTCACCTGCATGACTGTGAGATATGAAATGAGTGTTGTTTTGGGCCACTAATTTTGTGGTAATGTTTTACATCATAAAACAAACAAACAAACAAACAAAAAACAAAAAATCCGAAATCCTAGTATAGATTTTAGTACCTGGAAGTTGGGTGCTACCGTAATAAATATCTAAAAATGTGGGAGTGATTTGAAATCAGGCAGTGAACAGAGGCTGAAAGAATTTTGAGGGGCATGGTGGCAAAGGCTACAATGCTTTGAAAAGACTGTTTATGGAAATATTGATGTTAAAGATGCTACTATTGAGAATTCAGAAGGAAATGAGGAGCTTTACAGAGAAATCCTAAATTGCTTTAGAGAAAGAGCCTAAATCACCATGAACAAACAATAGAAATATGGACGTTAAGAATGTTGCTGGTGTCAGTTCAGACAAAAAGGCCAGGTATATATTATTGGAAATTGGATGAAGAAAGGCCCGTGTAACATAGTAGCGAAATTTGGCAAAATTGTGTCTTACAGTGATGTGAAAAACAGAACTCATGAGAAATGAACTTGGGTATTTAGCTGAGAAGATTTCCAAGCAAAGTGTTGAAGGTGTTTCCTGGCTTCTTCTTTCTGCTTAGAGTAAAATGTCAGAAAAAAGAGACCAAATTAGGTAAAAATCATTGAGCGAAAAAGGGTATAGGACTTGGCTTAAGAAGTTTTCATCCTATCTAGATGGCAAAGGATGCTAAAATTCAGAGATGGCTACTGAAAGCGTGGCATAACAACAACAACAACAACAACAACAACAACAACAAAAATTATGATCAAAGGTACAGAGCACTAACTCACAAGAGATTAAGGATGTGCTTCCTAGGTCTTCTCCGTGAAGCCAGAGTACCTCTTGGAAGCTTAAGAGCATTGTCTCTCAGTCATCTTAATAGAAACCAATTTCAGAGAAGGCATTATCTCAAAAAAAATCTGTGAATGTAGTTCTGTCAGTGTTGTGAATCTACTCAAGATCCACAGGGTTCTTAAGAATTTTGTATCAGCAGGGGCACCTGGGTGGCTCAGTTGGTAGAGCATCTGACTTCGGCTCAGGTCATGAACTCATGGATGGTGAGTTCGAGCCCTACATTGGGCTCTGTGCTAACAGCTCAGAGCCTGGAGCCTGCCTCAGATCCTGTGTTTCCTTCTCTCTCTGTTGCTCCTCTGCTTGCTCTCTCTCTCTCAACAATAAATAAAGACTAAAAAATAATAATAATAAAAAAAGAATTTTGTATCAGCAGAAACACTTTCAGCTTGTACTGAAAAGGCAGATGTGTACAAAATGAAAGAAGGCTGTAGATCCTGAAAATTCTACAGGTGGAAAGCAGGCTTGTAAAACTACTCATCTGGCGAATAAAAAAAAGACTCAAAGTGGGACCAAGAGTGCAGAGGTGGGAGCTGAGAGCTCAGATGGCAGGGCTGAGCAACATGGAAGATTATTCCTAGTCTTTGTAGCCTAAGCAGGGAATACCAGGGGGAATTTACCCACCTGAATTTCAAAACTACATTTGACCTGTAACTCCTTTTAACCTTGAAATCTCCCCCTTTCAAACTGGGAAGTCTATAACTATATCCTGTGCTTGTTACACCATTGCATGTTGGGAGTGTTGGGAGCAGATAACCTGTCTCTTCAGTTTCATGGGTGCACACACAGAGAGAGGAATTATGTCCCAAGAATCATACATAACAGAACATACCCAGAGCTTTGTCCACATCTGACTTAGATGATTTAGGTGATAAGATACTGGATTTTTGAGCTGTTGCTATAATGGGATGGGATTTTGGGGACCTTGCGATAGGAGTTCGTGTATTTTACACGTGGGATGGAGGTGGATTATCGGGAGCCAGACTATGGTAGGCAGACTTCTAAAAATGACCCTGAACAAATCTCGCCCTTATATAATCCCCTCCCCTTTGAGCATGGGTAGAACTTGTGACTATAAAGCAATAGTACTCTCATGGTTATTTTACCTTATATGGCAAAAGAGAGATTATCCGGGCGGGGTTAATCTAATCGTATGAGCCTTTTAAAAGCAGTTTTCTTTGGTCACAGAAAAGGAAGTCACAGAGATTCAAAGCATGAGAAGCATTTTTTAAATGTTTATTTATTTATTTTAATTTTTTTTGATGCTTGTTTACTTTTGAGAGACAGAACATGTGCGGGGGAGGGGCAGAGAGAGAGGGAGACACAGAATCAGAAGCAGGCTCCAGGCTCTGAGCTGCCAGCACAGAGCCCGAAGTGGGGCCCAAACCCACAAACCATGAGATCATGACCTGAGCCAAAGTCAGACGCTTAACTGACTAAGCCACCCAGGCACCCTTAATGTTTATTTATTTTTGAGAGAGAGAAACAGAGAACAAGCAGGGAATGGTGAGAAAGAGACACAGAATCCAAAGCAGGCTCCAGGCTCTGAGATGACAGCACAGAGCCCGATGTGGGGCTTGAACTCATGAACTGTGAGATCATGACCTGAGCTGAAGTTGGACCCTTAAAGGAGTGAACCACTGAGGCGCCCCACTTGAGAAGGATCTGATGTGCTTGAAGATGAAAAGAGCCATGTGAAGAGAAATATTGGTGGGCTTTAGAAGATGAAAGTGGTGCCCAACTGACAGCCAACAAGCAAATAGGGACCTCATTCCCTCAAGTACAAGTACAAAGTACTTTCAAGTACAAAGAATTGAATTCTGCCCACAACCTGAATGAACTTGGAAGTGGGTTCTTTCCCAGAGGCCCCAGATAGGAGCTCAGTTGTACCAACACTTTGATTTCAGCCTTGGGAGACCCTAACCTGAAAAATCAGATATGCTATGCCAGACTTCTGACATGAAGATCTATGAGATAATAAATGGATTTCGTTTCAAGTTGCTAAATTTGTAGTAGTTTGCTATGCAGCAATAACAAGGTAATACACCATATTTGAGTATTTGTCTATTCATCTGTTTATCCCTGTTGTTTTATCAGGTTTAATTTCATGTATCTTGAAGTTCTATTGTTAGGTACATAAACATTTAAAGATTGTTATATCCTCTTAATAACTTGATCCCTTTTTCATAAAATATAAAATGAACCTGTTTTATTTTTTTTTCAATATATGAAGTTTATTGTCAAATTGGTTTCCATACAACACCCAGTGCTCATCCCAAAAGGTGCCCTCCTCGATACCCATCACCCACCCTCCCTTCCCTCCCACCCCCCATCAACCCTCAGTTTGTTCTCAGTTTTTAAGAGTCTCTTATGCTTTGGCTCTCTTCCACTCTAACCTCTTTTTTTTTTTTCCTTCCCCTCCCCCATGGGTTCCTGTTAAGTTTCTCAGGATCCACATAAGAGTGAAAACATATGGTATCTGTCTTTCTCTGTATGGCTTATTTCACTTAGCATCACACTCTCCAGTTCCATCCATGTTGCTACAAAGGGCCATATTTCATTCTTTCTCATTGCCACATAGTACTCCATTGTGTATATAAACCACAATTTCTTTATCCATTCATCAGTTGATGGACATTTAGGCTCTTTCCATAATTTGGCTATTGTTGAGAGTGCTTCTATAAACATTGGGGTACAAGTGCCCCTATGCATCAGTACTCCTGTATCCCTTGGGTAAATTCCTAGCAGTGCTATTGCTGGGTCATAGGGTAGGTCTATTTTTAATTTTTTGAGGAACCTCCACACTGTTTTCCAGAGTGGCTGCACCAATTTGCATCCCCACCAACAGGGCAAGAGGGTTCCCATTTCTCCATATCCTCTCCAGCATCTATAGTCTCCTGATTTGTTCATTTTGGCCACTCTGACTGGCGTCAGGTGATATCTGAGTGTGGTTTTGATTTGTATTTCCCTGATGAGGAGCGACATGGAGCATCTTTTCATGTGCCTGTTGGCCATCCGGATGTCTTTTTTAGAGAAGTGTCTATTCATGTTTTCTGCCCATTTCTTCACTGGGTTATTTGTTTTTCGGGTGTGGAGTTTGGTGAGCTCTTTATAGATTTTTGGATACTAGCCCTTTGTTTGATATGTCATTTGCAAATATCTTTTCCCATTCCATTGGTTGCCTTTTAGTTTTGTTGGTTGTTTCCTTTGCTGTGCAGAAGCTTTTTATCTTCATAAGGTCCCAGTAGTTCATTTTTGCTTTTAATTCCCTTGCCTTCGGGGATGTGTCAAGTAAGAAATTGCTATGGCTGAGGTCAGAGAGGTCTTTTCCTGCTTTCTCCTCTAGGGTCTTGATGGTTTCCTGTCTCACATTCATGAACCTGTTTTATTTTTATTTCCAAGTACTTCTTCAGTTGCTTTTTATATTATTGTTGCTATTGTTCAACTTCTATTATTTTCACTTATGAGTTATTTTTTGACCCATGAGTTATTTAGAATTGTGTTTTTAAATTTCTAAACTTTTTTGCATATTTTATTTTGTTGTATTATGGTCAGAGAATATGTGGTCTGTCAGGAGTTGGCAAAATTCAACTATGACACTGTAGTGCACAAACAGCCAGACATAAACAAATGAGCATGACTTGTTCCAATAAAACTTTATTTACAAAAGCAGGTTGTGGGCTGGATTTGGCTGACAGAGCATAGTTTACTGAGTTTTTTCCTATATGATGCCAATTAGTTGAAATTTGTTGAGATGTACTTTTGCCTAAATGAATGTGCATTCTGCAGAGGTGAGATCCATTCCGTATACCCAGTGGGTGAACTGTTAATTTAGTTTTACTTATCTGTTATTATCTATTGATTTTTACTGATTTTCTATCAATTTCTGAGAAAGATGTGTTAAAATATCCTATTATGATGATGGTTTTGTGCATTTCTTCTTGTAGTCTTGTTAATTTTGCTTTGTATACTTTGATCTTCTCAGCACATATCATTCTTATAAATCAAATCTTTTATGATAGTATAATAATTTTCTTTTGGGGACTTATAAGGCAAAAGCATGCTTAGAGTTAAAGAACATTAGTTAACTGTAAAGTAGAAAGCATTCCTAGAGTCAATTCTCTCATCAGTGTGATCTCCTTGGTGTGTTAGAATGGCTTATTCCAACTTGTGAGATCTGATTGTTAAATACTTAGGACCTTTATAAGCTGGTTGTTAAAACATCGATAATCTGAAATCAAACATGGTAAGAGTGTTTACACCATAAAATAGGCAGATATGACAAATTATATGTGCCAGTATTTTAGTATACCATTGAGTCTAATCTACTCTTTAAAACTTCCATTAAGGGGCACCTGGGTGGCTCAGTTATTTAAGTGTCCAACCCTTGATTTCAGCTCAGGTCATGATCTCACAGTTTGTGAGTTCTAGTACTGTGTCGGGCTCTGCACTGACATCACAGAGCCTGCTTGGGATTCTCTCTCTCCCTCTCTCTCTCTCTCTCTGCCCTGCCCCTGCTCACATGTGTGTGTGCTCTCTCTCCCTCTCTCTCAAAATAAATAATTAAACATTAAAAAATTGAATTTGTTCTCCTTTAAGTAAACTTGTTATTGAAATATAAACATACATATAGAAATGTTCCCAGTCACATTTCAAAAATAGAATCTACTCTTGTAGCCTGCATGTGGATAAAGAAAGAACATTTCTAGTACCCCAGAATTTCCATTCTATTATTATCCCTCACAGGTAACCTCTATCTTTTCTTCCAACATCACAAATATGTTTTTGAACTGTATATAAATGGAGCCTTATGGTATATACTACTCTTCTGGGCCTTACCTTTGCCCAACATTATGTTTGTAAAACTCATCCGTGTTGTTGCACATGTTGACTTTATTCATTCCCATTGGTGTATTCTGCTATTAAAATAGTCCACATTTTTTTGTATTTGTTCTTCTGTTTGGATATTTAGAATAGAACTATAAAATAGTCGTGGCCGAGTGGTTAAAGCGATGGACTAGAATAGAACTATAGTACCCATCTGTCTACGTATCTTTTGGTAAAATATATATGAATTTCTGTTGACTAGATACCTAGGAATGGAAATTTTGAGTCATAAGATATGCATATGTTCAGTTTTAGTAGACAGGCATAAACAGTTTTCCAAAATGGTTGTACCAATTCATATTTCCTAGATCACTGTATGTATTCCAATTGATCCATATCCCTGCCAAATCTTGGTGGCAAATAGTTTAAAAAAATTTTTTTTTAACGTTTCTTATTTTTGAGGGACAGAGAGAGACAGAGTGTGAGCAGGGAGGGGCAGAGAGAAAGGGAGACAGAGAATCCAAAGCAGGCTCCAAGTTCTGGGCTGTCAGCACAGAGCCGGATGCAGGGATCGAACCCACAAGCTGTGAGATCATCACTTGAGCCAAAGTGAAGAATTGGATGCTTAACCAACTGAGCCGCCCAGGTGTCCCTGTTGCAAATAGTTTTTAATTTTAGTTTCAGTTTCAAATACGTTTGGAACTTTAAGGATGTGTATGAACTATGAGTAGAGAGTTTGTGTGTAGGTTGTATTTGAAATTTTAGGGGGAAAAACCATAATTATTTATAATTGCATAATACCTAACAAGTTACACTACTGGTTTTTACATAAATTTTCAGGTTTAATGTTTATAACAATTCCATGAGACTGAAGGAGTTTATTACTATCCTCATTTTATAAAAGAGGAAAGTGATGCTCGGTGCATCTGTGCTGTGCACAAGACCAAGGCAAAGCTAGACTCAGTTTTTTTGTAAGGTCATCCTCTGCACTTTCTATTTCTCTCTCTGACTACTCATATCGATGCACTAAAGAAAAATCACCTGTGCCAGTAGTACAGACAAGCTTGATTCTACGGTCTGATCTATTATTGATAGTAACTATTTTGAGTATAATGCTGATTTGCCAAAAATTTTATATCCTCAGAGATGACCAAGATAGATTAGGAGTGGTCTACCTCCTCACATTTTTTATTTAAAGGAAGAGTCACAGGAGCCTACACAAACATGATAGACATATATTGGTGTATTCACTGAACACAGAAGGACTTAGAACAGAGAATTTAATTTGGAATTATGTCATTGAAAAATTCAACACGATTTACTCACCAAATATTTGAATACTTTTTAAAAGTGCTGGGCCCTGTTTTAGGTATTGGGACATAGAACTATTAAGGTTAGCAAAGTCCACCCTTTAGAGCTCAGGGCAACAGAGAATGAGCAAACAGATACAAATATGTATTTTACTGATTTGGGATACCTATATCATTAAAAATGACAAGGAATAAATTATAATTCATAAGAATTATTAAAGTTTGAGAAAGGGAATTTTTAAGAAGGGAATTCATTTTCCAATTTAAAGAACAGTCAATATGTGCAAATGGGATTCAGTGTGTGGTGTGGAGAATCAAAAAGATGTGGCCTGAAGCAGACGGGACCTCTGGACAGAGGGCTATCAGAAGGCAGAAACAGGTAGTTGAAGGATATGCAAATGAATAGAGTTTAGAAAGCTAAAAAGCAGGACTTTTCTAATAAGAGAATCAGGGTCATTAAATAGCCTGTTCTTGGAGAAGGATATAAAGTAGCTGCCATGCAACTACCTGAGTTTTCTGTTTAACTGAATTTAACACGTTAACAGTGTCAGATTAGTGTTTCAAGAGGTGTGTATGTCACTGAGATAGGTAGACAAGATGTTTTCTACGTACAAGGATGAACACTTTTCCTTTTGTGGGAAGGGGAGTTCATATTGTCTTAAATCAAGTTTGTCAGAAGCATTATCCTGAGACAAGGATTTGTGTACAGATTTATTAAGGAAGTGGCCCTGGGGGAGGCTAGTACTAAGGAAGGTGGGTTAGGACAGGCAAGGGTATAGTTTAAGGCAGTTTTGCAAAGGGTGGCTTCAACCTGATCTCCCAGGGAACTCTGAAAAACTGCCAGATCCAAGGGAAGGAAACAGAGCATTCATACTCCCATACCTCTCAGGCATTGGTTAAATGACACCCCTGGGATGGCAATTCCCTGGTAGTGGGGCTCTGCACGTGTGGGAAAAGTGGATCTGGATCTCACAGTTCATGGATTTGAGCCCCATGTCCAGCTCTGTGCTTTAACTTAATTTAAAAATTAAATTAACTAATTTTTTAAAAATTCTGTAATACCCTCCAGTTCCATCCCCATTGTTGCAAATGGCAAAATTTCATTCTTTCTCATTGCCAAATAGTATTCCATTGTATGTATAAACCACATCTTTATCCATTCATCAGTTGATGGACATTTGGGCTCTTTCCATAATTTGGCTATTGTTGATAGTGCTGGAAGGTATTATGCTAAGTGAAATAAGTCAGTCAGAGAAAGACAGATATCATATCTTTTACTCATATGTGTAGTTTGAGAAACTTAACAGAAGACCATGGGGGAAGGAAGGGGAAAAAATAGTTTCAGAGAGGGAGTCAAACCATAAGAGACTCTTAAATACAGAGAACAAACTGAGGGTTGATGGGGGGTAGGGAGGAGCGTAAAATGGGTGATTGGCATCGAGGAAGGCACTTGTTGGGATGAGCACTGGGTGTTGTATGTAAGCAATGAATCATGGGAATCTGCTCCAGAAGGCAGGAGCATACTGTATACACTGTATGTTAGCTAACTTGACAATAAATTATATTTAAAAAAAAATTTTGTTAAAAAAAAAGAGCTGCATGCTCCACCGACTGAGCCAGCCAGGCACCCCAAAAACTGAATTTAATTTTTTTAAATGTTTTGTTTTATTTTTGAGAGAGAGAGACAGAGACAGAGCACAAGCAGGGGAAGGGCAGAGAAAGAGGGAGACACAGAATCCAAAGCAGGCTCTAGGCTTTGAACTGTCAGCATTGGGCCCGATGCAGGGCTTGAACTCAATAATAACGAGATCATGATGTAAGCCGAAGTTGGATGCTTAACCAACTGAGGCACCCAGGCACCTCTGAATTTAATTTTTCAAAGTGAGTCATTTGCAAGAATAATGTCAAGTAAATAGTGGCATAAATGATACATAAATTAAAATTTGTTAGATCGGCATAAAGATGACTGCAGTGTTGCACAGGCTGGCTTGCCTGTTTTCACTTATATGATACATTCAGGAGTTGACTTTCCACTCAGTGGTGGCCACTTCAGTCTTCTCTGACTTTTTCCATGCCCTCTTACTTTCCTAAGACAATGCTAATTCTCCTTACCTCTGTCAATGCCTCAACGCTATGAGTACCAGAAAATTTTGCACTTCCTATATTGCACAAAAACTATTGATTTAATATTCCTTCCCTAAAGACTTTGTGAGGTTCTTAGAGCAATGACTATGTCTTACTCGTCTTTGCATTTCTAATGTCTGGCTCCATGCCTGGCTTACCGTAGGTATTCAGTAAATGTTTGCTGAGTGGATGAATAAAGAAATCCTTTATAGCCTGTGGAAACTCTAGAAAATAAATTTTATCCTCAGTATAAGGTTTGTATCTTGTATTAATTAGACAAAAGCAATTAAAATTATAAACTACTACTAGCATGCCAATAAAAGTTATTGAGCCTCATCAGATAACTTTTACATTTGGTGCAGAAAGGTTCTTACCTGAAAATGGAAACTTAAAACTTCAGTTGAGAAAAGCATTCTTGATTAAGAGCACTTGATTAAAAAGAGCTCATTAACGAAAAACAATACTATTTCTATAAGGACTAAGCTTCTTTTATCTTGCCCTGGTTTGGTTTCACGCTTCAACAAATTGCACCTTTTGGCAGTCACGGCTCCTTGCACTGCCAAATGCGGTATTTGTAGCTGGTCATGCCCTTCCTTGACGTCACTCTGGAAGAGGTCATCAGCTAATTAGCTGACTAAGCTGGTCGCCATTATTGCTTCCAAACTCGGAGCAGTGTAGTTTGATGGAATCACAATGATTTTTAAAAAACGAGTTGATTTTTTTTTTCTTGACAGGATAAAAATGCTTCTTAGAACACTGAAACTTAGGACAATTATAATGGAATGTATCTGATTAAAGGTGACCTATAGATATTCAGGAGAGCAGAAAAATTTGGTTGGATAGGATGAATACTCTTGGATTTTTCTCCAGATCAGACATGGAAAAAAATGTCTGTTTCTCAGAGTTAAGCTTCTTCCTCGTCAACTCCCATCCTTCAACAATACCGTTGACCCCTGAACAATGTAGGAGTTAGGGACATCAACTCTAGTTAAAAAATCTATGTATAACTTTTGATTACCCCAAAACTTAACTACTACTGGTCTGCTGTTGACTAGGAGCTTACCAATAACAGAAACAGTTGATTAACACATAATTTGTATGTTATATGTATTATATACTGTACTCTCACAATAAAGTAAGCTAGAGAAAAGAGAATGTTATTAATAAAATCATAAGCAAGAGTAAACATACTTACAGTATTCTGTCTTTATTTTTAAAAAAAAATTTTTTTAACGTTTTATTTATTTTTGAGACAGGGAGAGACAGAGCATGAACAGGGGAGGGTCAGAGAGAGGGAGACACAGAATCTGAAACAGGCTCCAGGCTCCGAGCTGTCAGCACAGAGCCCGATGCGGAGCTCAAACTCACGGACCGCGAGATCATGACCTGAGCCGAAGTCAGCCACTCAACCGACTGAGCCACCCAGGCCCCTCTATTTATTTTTAACAATCCACATGTAAGGGGCACCTGGGTGGCTCAGTCACTTGAGTGTCCAACTTAGGCTCGGGTCATGATATCACAGTCCATGGGTTCGAGCCCCTCGTCTGGCCCTGTGCTGACAGCTCAGAGCTTCGAGCCTGCTTCAGATTCTGTGTGTGTGTGTGTGTGTGTGTGTGTGTGTGTGTGTGCCCCTCCCCCGCTCATGCTCTGTCTCTCTCTCTCTCTCTCTCTCAAAAAAATAAACATTGAAAAAATTTTTTTTAAAATCCACATGTAAGTGGACTTGCACAGTTCAAACCCATGTTGTTTAAGGGCCAACCGTACATCTGCTATTCTTCCATACATCACTTACTGCCTCTTCTCACAGACTTGGAATCTGTCTTCTAGGCTCCTGGACTCACATCTCTTCAACATTTTTCTCTGAATAGACAGCACATTCACCCTGCTGCTTGCCTGCTCAAGCCCTTGCTCCCTCCATCCACAGGTCTTGCACGTCCTGTTTTCTATTTCTGGAGACTATGCCTTTGTTTCCCAAGGAAATATTTAGTCAGCTTGTAATCTGTCACTTATATCTATGTACATCTCTGAATGGTCAACCTTTTAATCTTTTCAGATTAAAATTGCTCAAAGAAGGGGCGCCTGGCTGGCTCAGTTGGTAGATCACCTGACTCTTGATCTCAGGGTCCTGAATTCAAGCCCCACATTGGGCGTGGAGCCTACTTGAAAAAAGTAAAAATAAAAATAAAAAAATAAAATTGCTCAAAGAGGAAATTCTGTGTGGATTTTATGCCCTACTGCAGACTAGAAGGGAAGCATCATAGAAGAGGGGAGATTTGTTCAGAAGGGGTCCCTGAATTATAGCATAAGTATTTTATTTTATTATTTTATTTATTTATTTTGAGAAAGAGAGAGAGAGCAAGCAGGGAGGGGCGGAGAGAGAGGGTGAGAAAGAATCCCAAGCAGGCCCTACACTGTCAGCACCGAGCCAGACATGGGGCTTGAACTCATGGACCGTGAGATCATGATCTGAGCTGAAACTAAGAGTCGAATGCCAAACCGACTGAGTCACCCAGGTGCCCCACAGCATAAGTATTTTAGATCTTATTTCCTCGTGCATTCCTTTTTCTGGGAAGGAATTTACAATGCAGAACTTCTAATTTTGGAGATTTAACATTTAAAAAGGGTCAACTAATTCATGATTTTAGCCAAAGGCTATTACAAAATACAATACAGTCTTTAAAGTGAGGAATAAAACACAGAATAAAGCCTTGAACTATGGGCACAGAACTTTGTAACAGAATTCTCACATTTATTTGAAATATGTACTCACCTAATCAAAATGTCACAAGGAATAACTCACTAAGGTTGAGCTCCATATTTGGAAAAGGGACTATATTAAGTTCCCTCTGGTTTGCCTAAGAGCGTCCAACAAGAAGCTTCAGAAATTTGTTGAATTGAAGTTTTATTAATATTCTTGAGGCAGTTCATACAAATAAAGGCCTTTTTAGGTTACAGACTTTTACACAAAATAGTAATATACTCTGAGGAAGTGACTCAGACTTGATGAAATTTGCTCCCAAAAGAAGTGATTTCTAGCATGGTAACAGTTCAAGTTACCTCTCAGTTTCCACATCTGTAAAATAGGACTGCCTTGAAGTGTTACTGAGGTTAAATGAAGTAACATGTAAAATCCCTTGTTGAGTTTATAATTTTTTGGTAATGTTTATTTATTTTTGAGAGGGGGGCGGGTAGGGGCAGAGAGAAAGAGAGAGACACAGAATCTGAAGCAGGCTCCAGGCTCTGAGCTGTCAGCACGGAGCCTGACACGGGGCTCAAACCCATGAACCACGAGCTCATGATGTGAACTGAAGTCAGACCCTTAAACAACTGAGCCACCCAGGTGCTCTACCTTGTTGAGTTTAAAAGAAATGACTTATAAAATGTGTCTGGCCCACAGTGAGAACCCAATATATTTAAGTTTCCTTTTTTCTCCTTTCAAATTGCGTCTTGAATAGTCCCATTGTGCATGTGACATGGTTGCAGAATAGAACACTAACTCAGGCACTCCAAATATAGCTACTTACTGTACTAAAAATACGCTTAAAAATAAAATATCAAATAAAAATACCCTACAGCCACTTGTTGAGATTTATGCTCATTACAATATACCCTACTAGTTAAAGACCCTTGGAGAAATTTCTGGTTCAGTATTAATATTAGAAATAGATACATTTCTCACAAGCAACTAGTTTGTGTTTTTCTTGACTATGAATTGTGCAATTGATCAAATTTCTCTCTGTGGGCTAGAAGAAAGCTTAGAATCCAATTTGTTGCTTAGATTTAGCAAGTATATAGAAATTCATGGGGTATATTCTTGCATTAACTTCATTCCTATTTTATATCTCTATCAATTTTTTCCCTTGCAACATATTTTTACTTACATTTAATTAATGTGATCTTGGTATATTACATATTTTTTTATATGCTGTTTTAAATCCTGGGAAAAGAATAGGAGACACAGAAAAAAAATGTATCCAAAGCCTTATCAGTCGCTACAAAAAGCTTCATTCTCCTCTAGTTTGGGCACAACCTTGTCCCAATAGTCTAAACTATTTAAGTTTCACTAATAATAGCACACACTATATAAAACAATGTAGAAAAGGGAGAAAGAAACTTTCCACTTAACTACAGAATATAAACATATTTATTTAGTTAAAAAAAAAAGAGGTAGTACTATTTGCTGTACATTTTGTACAGAAAAACTATCAAGGAAGTTGGATAAATTTTAATCAATATAGAATATTTGTATTCTGTTAAAATTTACACACATAAAAACAGACTTCAAAACTGTTCATTTCCTGTTTAATATTTGAGTAATAATTCAAATATGGTTATAACTTACCAACAGAAACATAATTCAGAGCTGTAGTTTGCTGTTGTTAAAATGTTATGTTTATTGGGATTTATGAGTTCATTATTCTTGTAGATGATTTAATTATATAGTTGCTTATTTTGCATACAAGATTTCAAAAAGCAGGACTTCCAGCATCACAGGGGTTCAAAATGAAGCACAAAAGCTGTGGCTAGATCCCATAAATAACTGCTTAAAGTATAAAAGCCACATATATGACATCGATCTCTAGGGTGTCTGCCTACTTGGAATAAAATAGTCAACGTTCCTTTCTAAGTATGCAAAGTAAAGTTTCTTCTTAAAAATTCTCTCCAGAATTGACTAGCATAGGGCTGACTTCCTTTTAAAACACCAGAATTACCAGACACATTTTTATGTCTTCTTCTAGAGCACTATTACTGTCACAGATATTCAGTTCCTTACTGTGAATAAACAGTGCCCTGGAATCCTTAAAGGTGAAAGCTGGAGTAAACCACAGCGATACATAATCTGAACACACTCCTGTAACAGAAGAGAACGAGGGCAAATAAGATAAGATTCATTTCCCAAGGTCACACTCTACCTTTGACATCATTACTTACAGAATTTATGAGAGATTCCAGTTGAAATCTTTGTCAGAGATGATAATGGTTGAAGTGGGTTTGAGGACTATGTGAGGCACAATCCCTCTACAATGAATTTTTTCCTCTCATAGATGCTCTAGCCCCCATTTTTGGCATCCCCACCCAATAGAGAATACTGTGGTCCTTGGATTAAAATTTTATGGGCCCACAACAATAACAATGATAGTATCTTGTTTTTCAGAATATTATCAAATATTTCATTTAGAATCATCAAATTTCTGGGATGCCTGGGTGGCTCAGTTGGTTAAGTGTCCAACTCTTGATGACTCTTGGTTTCAGCTTGGGTCATGGTCTCCTGGTTCATGGGTTTAAGCGCTGCATCAGGCTCTGTGCTGAGAGCACAGAACCTGCTTGGGATTCTCTCTTTCCCTCTCTCTCTGCCCCTCCCCTGCTCATGCCCTCTCTCTCTCTCTCATAAATAACCATTAAAAAAATAGAATTATTGAACTTTTGAGTTGAATGGTGACTTAGACAACTAGCTAGTGATTCTCAATCTTGGCTACATAGTGGAATCACCTGAGGAGCTTCAGAAATCACTGATGCTTCTTCAACCCCACAGATTCTGATGTGATTGGTCCCAGGTGTGACCTGGGCTTTAGGAGTTGAAAAATATCCCCAGGTGATCCTAATATACCAGGGGGAGCCAAGAACCTCTGATGTAGTCTGACTACTCCCCAGCTCTGAGTTCATTTTGTAGATAAAGTGAGACATGGAGAGTTGAAGACTTGCTCATCAGCAGCCGGTTACGATGGTTAGTTTACAACTTCAATTTAGCCCTGTGTTCCTGACTAAGAAGCACAGCCAATGAGAGAGCCTGAGATTTTCACCAGGAGTGCTCCTTGAGACTGTCAGGACACTGGGAAGTCTCTTGCCCTTGGGGCTCCTGGAAGGACACACACAACAAGCCTCCATTATTGGATCAAGATCTCTATGAGGTGGGCATGAATTACCCCCATTTTATAGATGATGAAATTGGTGTTCAAATAGATGTTCATAAGCCCACAGAGTTATATTAGGCTCTATGAGAGCTCTTGAATAAAATCCTATTATAATTACCTCTAAAGTACATTCACTTTATTTTATTATTAGAAATGATGTCCCTTGTCTCAGTACTTAAAACTTAATTGATTCTCAGCCTCACTCATGAATTAAGTGAAAAAAAAAAGAGTTCTTAAAATTAAAAAAAAGAAATGTACTATTGTATGAAGGGATAAACACTTTTACTCTCATGATGTGTGGCTAACAAGGTTTTTTTTTTTTAATGCCAATAATTTATTTGTAATGACATCCATAGAGGATTTTTCTTATAGTAAAATCTCATAAGACACATAAATCTAATGGGAAATATTGGATTACATGAGTAAAATGCATGAGATCATGGGTAAAAATATCATACATAAATAACTGCATTTGTAAATCCTGTTCTGAGAGTGGGAGGTAATTATAGTTTCACTGGGAAGGCTTGTCTGAGTCAGCATTGACCTATCAGCCCATTGGCATTTGGAATCCTGTTGGCAGAATTCCCCTTTCACCACTCCATCCTGGCCAGGGCCCTCATCGAAGTGGGGAGGGGTACAAAGGAACAATACCCTTGGTTGATGGGGGCAGTGAGTGCACAAAAAAGGGCCACCCTTGACTGTGTAATTCACGGTGACTCTTGTCCTGATCTCGGAGGAGACAGTCACATATTTCACACTATTTGTCCTCACATCTTCTAAAATCATAAGCCTAATGATTGTTGAAATAAGCCTAATGATTATTGCCCACTTTGGGCAGGCAACCACTTTCTCAGCTTTCCAGTCCCCTTCCAATTTCTGGGCAAACACAAAAACTAGTAAGCTTCTTCTTCCTCTTCCAGCCCCTTCAGAAGCCCCTGGCTGATAGACAGTCCCTGGGCCTGCTGTGTAGGGTAACTGTAGTGGGTCCTAGTCTTGGAGATTTGACAAACTACCCATAAGAAGCCGCCCCACTTCCTTGTCTTTCTGTAGAAAAGGTGAGAGTAAAAGGGCATAAGAATTGTCTCTTTCACTGATATAACTCATTTCCAAATATAACAAAATGTATTTATACATAGATATATGAATATGTAGATAAACAATAGTCCTCTCTCTCTCTCTCTTTATCTCTCTCTCAACTGTGTGTGTGTCTGTCTGTCCCTCTCTCAACAACGAAAAAAGGTTGAAAGTAAATACAGTGAGTTGGTAAGCACTTTTTTGTCTCTGGGCAGTAAATGACTTTTTCCCACTTCTTTGTTACTGCGCTTTCTAAATGTTCCATGATAAGCTATTTTATTTATATTTACAAAAATAAACTATGAAATATTTTCCTGTTGGGGCAGCTGGGTGACTCAGTTGGTTACACTTCTGACTTCAGCTCAGGTCATGATCTCACGGTCCATGTGTTCAAGCCCCTCGTCAGGCTCTGTGCTGACAGCTTGGAACCTGGAGCCTGCTTCTGATTCTGTGTCTCCCTCTCTCTCTCTCTCCCTGCCCCTCCCCCCTCATTCTCTGTCTCTCTCTGTCTCTTAAAAATAAATAAATGTTAGAAAACATTTTAAAAACATATATTTTCTTGCTAAGTGAAAACCATCTTATCCCTTTGGTCTGTGGCAAACAGTCTAATTAGATAAAGCACTAATTTACCTTAAAACCAAGGAGATGGGTTAGTTAAAATCCTATTTTTTCGCAGATAAAATGAAGGAATTAATTACTTAAGAAAGTATATTTCAAGAAAACTGAGAAGGGTAAAAAGATACTTCTGGCTATAAAATAGGCAACATGGGGGATCTTGTGATGATGGAAATGTTCTGTCTTCACTGTATCCATGTCAATATCCCGGTTGTGATATTGAACAATAGTTTTGCAAGATGTTATCATTAGGAAAATTGAATAAGGATATGTAAGATCTGTCTGTATTATGTGCTACAGCTGCATGTAAGTCTACAACTATCTCAAAATTAAAAGTTTAATTTTAAAAAGTCCCTAAAAGGTATTACTCTGCTATATCTTAGATGCATTAAAGGCAAAAAAGCTTCATCATTATTAGCCTTCTCAGAGTCATTCTGGAAGTGAATATTTAATATTATCTCCTCATGATTTTCATGATAAAATTTTTTGTTTCATTGTCTTTTAATACTTTAGGCCACAGAAATACATTTTCAAATAACTGTGAACAACTGGAAAAATATTCTGTCAAAAGAGAACATGTATTATTGAGAGCCAGCTCTCCATGGGTCTCTTGTGTTTCTGCATGCGTTATGAGCGAGGCACTGATTGTTTTTGTTCTGGATGATTTCTTCAAGGAAGTTTGCTTAGTGAACACCCTTGGCAGATAGAATGTCTCCCTTCAGTGCAAAGGACAAGCATGCTTATTGCCCCTTAAAAAATATGTAGGTTCCTTAAGCTCAGAGTTCCTCTCAGTACACAGCCCACTGTGTAAGTGGGTATCATGGGGGCCTCTTGGTGTCACTCTGTAGGAATTGGGGCTCAGGGAACTAGTGCAAAAATGCTAATACTCAGGATGTTTGGTTACTCTAAGTAATACATTGTCCTTTGCCTCTGATCCAAGAGTTTCATGTCTTCTGCCAGCACCCACGAAACTGTACCAGGTTAACTTGTTAGATTGCAAATAGGCTAAAATTTCAGACCCTTAAGAGTTCTTGACAGTTTTGGTGATGAGGATGGGATACTGAGAGATGTGACTTTCTGGAATAAGAATGATAAGGGCCTTGTACCTAGTTAATGGGATTTGAAGAGAGCCCATAGGAATTGACAGGAAGCATGCTGATTAAATTTTATGGTTAACAAAATAATGAGTGATCTTCCACTTTATTTCCTGATAATGAGGGAAAATTGGGAAGGGGCTTATAGATAAGAGGTTCAAAGACAGCTGCCCAAATAGTGCCCTGTTTGTTGCTAAGTCTCCTCCAGATGGGGGATTCCCTTGCTAATCAGGCAATGAGGCATAGTACAAAACGAGAACATGAGATGTGGTCTTAGTAATGGGGTAATGGTTGTCCCAGATTAAGGTGAGCTCCTTACAGAAGGTCACAGTTGTGTGACCTTGAGCTATGCTCAAGTCAAAAGAGGATACGAGGAGTGCCTGGGTGGCTCAATTATTTGAGCCTCCAACTCTTGATTTCAGCTCAGGTCATGATCCCAGGGTCATGGGATCAAGCCCTACCTCAGGCTCTGTGCTGAGTGTGGAGTCTGCTTGGGATTTTCTCTCTCTCCCTCTGCTCCTCTCCCCTGCTTGAGCAGCTGCTCTCTCTCTCTCTCTCTTTCTCAAAATAAAATTAAAATAAAATAAGAGGATACAAACCCCATGATCCAGAAAGCAATGTGGTTGTGGCTGTGGCTACAGAGTCCAGGGTTCCCAAGGCTGTCATAAATGATACCAGCCATGAGGGTATCACTACCTAATATAGAGCACTGTGAAAGCCAAAAGCAATGAAGTTCATTGAATTGAGCAATGAGACACTGCCACATTGTTTGAAAATACAAGTAAATGAAAAGCCTTGTTTAATGTACGGAGCCACTGTATTAGTCTGCTCGGGCTGGCATTACAAAATGCCATAGACTGGGTGGCTTAAACATCAGAAATTTTATTTCTCACGATTCCAGAGGCTGGGAAGTCCAAGATCAAGGTGAAGGCTCATTTGGTTCCTGGTAAGAGCTCTCTTCTTGACTTGCAGATGATTGCTTTTTTACTGTGTCCTTACATGGCAGAGAAAGAAACAGAGCTCTGGTTTCTCTTCCTCTTCTTCTCAGGACACTAATGCTGTCATGGGGGCTCCTCCTTCATGACTTCATCTAAATCTAAACACCTGCCAAAGGCCCTATTTCCAAATATCTTCACACTGGAAATTAAGGCTAAGAATTTCAGGGTGGGTGGGACACAAACATTAAGTCTATCATAGCCACTCTCTACCTGCATGTCCCCTGATTTCTCCCTCCTCCTGTACCTTCACTTCAATCACCTTAAGAAGAGAAACAACTAGAAGTGGCACTTGTATTTACATATAATGGAATATTACTCAGCCATAAAAAAGAATGAGATCTTGCCATTCATAACAACATGGACGGGCCTACAGGGTATTACGCTTAGTGAATTAAGTCAGACAGAGAAAGACAAATATTTCACTTCTATGTGGAATCTAAAAACCAAAACAAACGAATGAATGAAAATACAAAAGCAGACTCATAAATTCAGAGAATGAACTGGTGGTTGTAAGTGGGAAGTGGGGAAGATGGGCAAAATAAGTGAAGGGGATCAAGAGGTAGAAACTTCTAGGGGTGCCTGGGGGGCTCAGTTGCTTAGGCGTCTGACTTGATTTCACCTCAGATCACGATCTCATGGCTTCATGGGTTCGGGCCCACATTGGGCTTTGCACTGGCAGTGCAGAACATGCTTGATATTCTCTCTCTGCCCCCCTCCAGCTCGCTCTCTGTCTCTCTCAAAATAAATAAACTAAAAAAAAAAAAAGAGGTACAGACGTCTAGTTATGAAAGAAATAAGTCACGTAGGTGATAACTGCAGCATAGGGAACTTAGTCAATGATATTGTAATAACATTGTATGTGACAGATGGTAGCTTATCGTGATGAGCACTGAGTATAGATTGTTGAATCACTATGTTGTACACCTGAAACTAATATAATATTGTATGCCAACTATATTTTAATAAAATTAAAGAAGAAGCCATGCACTCCAGTCCATTTGGGGATTTGGGGAAAGGGAGGAACTTAAATTGCTATGGCTCTTGGATATGGGTGTCCAAGTTAATATCCTATCTGGTCCTGTGCGAGGAGGGGGCTCCAATTCAACCGATGGAATTTGGGCAGTGGGGAAGGGAAGCTAAAGTGGTCTTGTGCTAGGGTCCTTGGGGCCGATTCAGCGTAGCGCTGCTGTGGATCCACTGCCAGATGTATCCCTGTTATTGATGTTTTACATACTCGTATTGGACACGTTCATCAAGTCCAGAGGGGAATCGACTGATAGAAAAGAGCCACATTTACAGAAGTACTAGTGGAGCATATACATTGCTTCTCACTCCAACTCCCTGACCCTCCTGGGTGGTTCAGCAGAAAGAGTGTAAAATTCCAGGAGACAACAGCCATGGTTAAAGAATTTAAAGGCAACGGTGATTATAAAAGATGCAGTATCTCAATGTAATAGTGCTGCCACTGAGAAAAACTATCAGGAGCTGGAGGCTTACAATAGATTACTGCCAACTGAATTCAGTTGTTGATCCCATAGCCCCAGCTGTTCCAAACATTGTGACTGTAACTGAATCCATTGCACAGACCAGTGGCACTTGGCACACAGTCTTGGACGTTGCTAGTGCCTTCTTTGCCATACCACTGGCACCTCCGAATCAAGAATTGTTCCCATTCCCATTGCAGGGCCTCCAGTATACATTTGCAGTATTCCTTCAGCAGTACCTAAATTTCCCTGCCACTTTCCACTAGTGGGTGTGTCAGAGTTTAGTGCAATTGTTTCCACCAGGGCGTCCAGAGTTTTCATTACATGGATGATGTCCTATCGGTTGGCAAGTAAGACGCGTCAGTCGCAATGGCTTTACCTGTGGTATTATTATATCTCTGGCAGCAGGTGAAGCTGATAAACCTTGACAAAATTCAGGAGCCAGCTCACCAAGCGCCTTAAGACTACGTGGGCAGATTTGCAATGCTCAGCCACCCCGGCAGTTAGGGAAAAACGGCTGTCTTCAGCTCTCCCACCACCACCATCGAAAGATGCCCAGATCCATCATGGACTCTGTAAGTACTGGAGAAAGTATGTGCTTCACTGGGAATTCAAAGTGTTCCATTTATTTACTTATTTAATGTTTATTTATTTATATTGAGAGAGAGAGAGAGAGAGAGAGAGAGAGCAAGTGGGAGAGGGGCAGAGAAAGAGAGACAGAGAGGGAGAGACAGACTCCCAAGCAGGCCCCATGCTGTCAGTGCAGCACTGGATGTGGGGCTCAATCCCACAACCTGTGAGATCGTAACCTGACCTGCAATCAATAGTCCAACACTTAACTAACTGAGCCACCCAGGTGTCCCTCAACTTGTTCCTTTGTATCAGGATACTTTGGGGGCCCCAACGAACAGACTGCATTAGAAGCTACCCAGCAAACTGACACACTCTCTACTTTGGGGTATAAGTCTTTGAGCTCTAAGTCCCTGCGACTGGTTATTATGCTGATCACAGCCTCTGGCAAAGGGAAGAAGGCTTTATCCTGTCAGTCATTAGGGTTTTAGACTTGTCATCTGCATGACGTGATGATCAGGTACACACATTTTGAAAAATAGCTCTTAGCTTGCTACTGTGTTCTTGTTGGAAACTGAACGCCTGGCCCATGGAGGCCTTGTGACTCTCCATCCTGTATTCCTATTTTGGGTTGGATCAACTTTGACCCAATGTCTAACAAGGTGGGAAGGGTCCAATGCGCTTCACTGGTCAAGTGGCAGTGGTACATACAAAGGCAAGCTGGCCCAGCTCACATGACATGTTGGCTTTACATGAAAGAGTGGCAGCTATTTCTTTGGGGGAAACTTTATCCTCATCCTACCACCTGAAGCCAGCTGCTGGCTCAGTGGTGTCTTTCACTCACAGGGTTTCCTTTAAGTGCCTGGGCCTGGCTCGCTGATGGTTTAGCCAAGCCAATACCTGATAGTGTCCACTGGGTTGCTGCGTGTGTTCGATTTTAGCACATCAGCTTTACAGAAACGGAGGCAGATGTGGTTGTTCTACCAGGTGGGCAGAAATCAAGAGCATTTTCCTAACTTAGGCCAGTACTCATCTTGATGAAGCTAGTTATATTTTTACTGACTCTTGGGCTGGATACCGCTTTAAAAACTACAGCCTGTCAGATTAAAGACACCTGTCTTTGTGGCTGTGAACTGTGGAAACAAATTATGGCTCTTGACTAAACTGTGTGGGTCAGTCACATAGGTACTAACACTAGGGGCCCATTCTCTGATGAGACTAGCTGGAATCAAGCTGCTGAGTTAGCCTGCACTCCCCAGACTGCCACCATTGCTGCTGGATCCATCATCATATTGGACATGTCAGCCCATCCACCATTTGGTACAAAGCAGAGGACTCTGTGCCTGATGCAGGGGCCACCATTACATGCCAGGCCTGGAATTTCTGCCCTAAGTTGATCCATTTATCTTATGTTGAGGAAGGCCACTCTGCATCACCTCTGTAAACTCCTGGCAGATAGAAGAAGTTGAACTGTTGATCCTTCTAAGGGCTATTGATGATGCCTCAGCATTACTGACACTTTTTTAGGTAATAGTATTGCTCTTATAGTCTGAACAGCTGATTCTGCCCACACCACTGTGGCCCTTGGAATTTATCTGTGGCAACATTTGGCTTTCTGGATGATTAAAGTCTGATGATAATGCACTTTCTATCACAAAAACTGTTCAGTAGAGTAATAATAGTCAAGATATTAAATGGACCTTCCATGCTCCCTACAACCCACAGGCATCTGATATTACTGACCACTGGAATGGCCTCCTCAACACGTAACTCAAAAAGATTTCTGACTCAACCTGTCTTTTTTTTTTAATTTTTTTTTCAACGTTTATTTATTTTTGGGACAGAGAGAGACAGAGCATGAACGGGGGAGGGGCAGAAAGAGAGGGAGACACACAGAATCAGAAACAGGCTCCAGACTCTGAGCCATCAGCCCAGAGCCTGACACGGGGCTCGAACTCACGGACCGCAAGATCGTGACCTGGCTGAAGTCAGACGCTTAACCGACTGCGCCACCCAGGCGCCCCATCAACCTGTCTTAACTCATCCAAGTTCCTACGCTTGTCTAAGTAGTTTGGTAACTGAATTGTCTGACTCCAGAAAGTGATCCTCTTCTCTTGGCTGCTTTCATGATAAAAATGGTGGAGAGATCTTTTTTGGAAATTCAGGATTCTGCTCTGACAATTCTTGGGTATGGTACATCTTTCTCTCCCCTAACAGAAACCCTAGGCTGGCCTGATTTGTACATTCTCTGGGTGATAGCCTATCCAAAATGAGGCCTTGGGAATTCCAACTTAATTCTTGTTCAGATACCTGGG
This sequence comes from Lynx rufus, assembly GCF_022079265.1. Taxonomy (NCBI): domain Eukaryota; kingdom Metazoa; phylum Chordata; class Mammalia; order Carnivora; family Felidae; genus Lynx; species Lynx rufus. Next base: position 143,595,605 of record NW_025814845.1, on the reverse strand, counting down.
TTCTCTTGTTGGATGGACATGACCTAGATCATCAGGATAATGACTACTCAGTTAAGTACACTGCTCATTGAATCTTCCTACAGTAGCTCACATGGGCCAAAGCGGAGGATATAGTGGGTCTCTGTAAGTTTTATAAAAATGCATGTGTTCCTCTTGTACCCAACCTTTCTAAGCAAAAAGTCTGGGTGCATGTAGGAGATGATTAGAAAAAAGTTGTAACTACCAGAATGGATACACTGATTTTGTGTTGGTGGAAACTGGGAAATGAATACTGTAGACCCTGAAAAGTAAAAATATGAAGGAGGGAAGGACACTAGCGATCTTTATCTTTCAGAATCACCCAGAAGCTTCCCCACAAAAGAAAAGTGCCCTAGCACATTAACTGTCTTTCTTTTAACTGACTGCTGGGTCTGCTATCCCCTTGCAGACAACTCAGACCAGGATTTGACCTCACTCCTTTTTAACCCTACCAAAAAGTTGAACAGAAACAGTAAGGGGGTAGCCCCAGTTCTTGCAACATACTGGTCAACACTTCTGGATGTCTTCACACACTCATAGGCGTTACTCAATTATTCCATGGAGCAAACATTGCCACTCAACTGGTGGTGTGGACAAAAGGACAGGTTGAACTGGCTGCTATAAGGCAGTCCCTCAAAAAAAAAAAAGGATTAGATTAAATTAGTCTACTGCCCAGAAAAGCCTCTCCGGCCAGGAGATCGTGTTTGAGGCATGGTCGACCATGGTCCCCAGCTGATGTAGATCCCATTTGAGTGGCACCAATAATTATAAATTCTTTCTAGGCCATCATGTGAATTCCAAAGACTGTAATTCTTATGTGGAACCCAGGCATTAACTTGTCTCCCTCCTGGAAATATACTGACTTGCACATCAGAAGTAGTCATGAAAGGTCTTCAAGTGTTTACAGAAAACTAAAGTCCTGAAGATATTTAGTTCATGTCAACTCACTGGCCACAATTGTTATGGATCACAGAATTGTCCAAGACTTCCTCTTTTGCAATTGGTAATACATACTGCTGTACTTGGAGTAGTGCCTTCAGCCAGGTGGAAAGGAAAACAGAAAGAGCAAGCCACCTGCATTTCCGAGGTAGACCCTGATGGTTTATAGGATTTGTTCAACTTGGGCCTGAGATTTTGGGGGAATGTGCTTGAGATTGATACTTTAAATTGGCCTCATCCTGGTGCTTGGAGTCCTGTTAATAGTAACTTTAACTAAATGTTGTATGAGCCAACTTGAATGGATTTGGTCTTATACTCTGTCAGATTGATGAGTATAGCTGATGGAGTGGCATATTCATGGAAAAACATACCAGAAATTCAGATAATTGGGTTGAATTGTGGCCCCCCAAAAAGTATCTTTATGTCTTAACCCCTAGAACCTGTAGATGTGACCTTTTTTAGAAAAAGGGTCTTTGCAGATTAACTAGGTTAAGGATCTTGAGGTGAAATCATCCTGGATTGTCCAGACAGGCTCGAAATACAATGCCAAGTGTCCTTAAAAGAGACACACAGAGGAGAGACACAGGAGATTAAAAGGAGGAGGCTGTGTAAAGATGGAAGCCAATGTTGGAGTGACACATCTACAGCTAAGGTATACCTGGGGCCACCAGAAGCTGGAAGAGGCTAGGAAGGATTTGAGCCTTTGGAGGAAATCTGGCTGTGCGAACAGCTTGATTTTGGCCTCTGCACGAGAATACATTTATGTTGTTTTAAGTCACCCATTCTGTGGCAATTTGTTAGGGTACTCTCAGGAAACTAATACAGCTGTGTTGAAATGAGGGTTGGATATTGTTGGAAGAAACTTTTCTGTAAGTATCTCTTTTTTCTGTATATCTTGCAAGGAAGGCACTGACTGCTCTTTGTTCTGGATTCTCTTTTTAAGGAATAGCCTTGGAAGAAAGAGTTAGTGTCTCCCTTCAGTGCACAGGGCAGGTGTGATTTGGCCCTTATAGAAAAACGTGGGTTTCCTAAACTCAGGCTTTCTCCCCCGTGATGCAATCCACTGTGTGTTCAGGTGTCACCTGGCTGCTTCACGTCACCTGTGGGAGTTGGAGTCTGGGGGCTGGTGCAAGATGCTGATACTTTGGTTACTGCTGTTACTGTGAGGAATAAATTGTCAGCTGTCCCCAGTCCTGGCATTTCATATGTTCTGTCAGCATCCAGGAAACTGGCAGGTTAATTTGTTAGTTTGGATATAGGTTAATTCTCAGCATCTTCACAGTTATTGATAGATATTATTCTTAGATCTTCTGTAACTAGGCTGTGAGTACCACGTTAGCTCTGTCCCCACCCTCAATAAATGCCTAATTTAATTCTCTCTGCTCCCCCGACAGTTCTCTAAAACTATGTACACGTTATTTGTCAAAGAAGCAGATGATCTTTAAAGAGATTGATTTAGTATAACATTTTATATTTTCATCAGTTAGTAAAGAGGAGTGAAGAAGAGGGAAATTTTTGCTTTCAAAAATCTGCTGAGTCAAGGAGAGGAGATGTTGACGAACAGATGAACAGGAGCCAGTTTTATTATCTTTACAAAGTCATACAGAGTCAAGAGTGCTTTAGTTAGAATGTATCATCCATCCTTGTCACCTCAAATTAGATGAAGAGCTGATTTGTTGACAACTTTTCTTCAGGCAAGAGGCAGCGTATTCCACTCCTGGCTCCCCCCACCCCCCACCCCCAGCCCCAGAGAGCGGAGATAAGCAACTGTATCGCTGCATGTTGAACTTTATGAAATGACTAATTGGTGCCATTTGTGGCTAAATGTTGTAAATGCATCCTATCAACAATCCTGTCATCATTCAAAACTGGGCCGAGAAGGGAACAGGGAGAATGTTTTAGTTAACAAGCCTAAGCTGGTCGGGGCAGGCTGGAGGCAAAGTCATCAGGCTGTTGAAGCTCGTCCCTGCTACCACCCACTCCTTTCCTCGGTTTAGCGCCCTTCACTGGGATCTTTGGCTGCCTCCCAGCTGCCTCCGGCCACTGTCCTCCGTGCCAAGGCTCTGGTCCGCCCCCAGTCCCCAACACACCGTCAAACGTACCTGTCTAGAAGTTTCCACATTGTCCCTATTGCCAGTGAACAGCACCCCATTCATCCTTCCTTGCTTTGCAATTCAGTTGCTCGCAGAGAGCCCCGGGAGACCCAGGCAGGCAGCATTGTCGACTGAAAGCTGTGTGCCCAAACCTGGGAAACCACATCTTTGATGGATTGAGTTGAGAAAGAAACCTCTATGTTGGGTACACTCTGCCTTTTGCTTCAAGGAAAGTATCATCCCTGCTCAGCAGTTCTAGAGGAGGAAAGAGTGGTTTCTTTGAAATGCTCCTATATAATCTCTAAGACAAGGACTCTCAGTTCCAGTTTAGGTCACATACCCATTTGGGGGCACATTCTGAACTGGGGAGACTGGGTCAAAGGCCTAATCCTGTGGCCAGGATGGCCAGTTCCTTTGGGTAGGGGGAAGGTGAAAAGGTGGGGGTGGAGATCTTAGCTGGATCTAACAATAGATGCCCACTTCCAAAGGATTCTATAATCCAAAGGATTATGCAGACACAGTTCTGATATGGCTGTGAAGCAGCTGAGTGCTTCTACATCTAGGCATGTGAGGGCTTGGGAAGTTCACCCCTTAATCATTCACACAGCTGGCCTGGGTTTAGTCTGCCAATCTCTGAAGTTTGGGCCACTTTCTGATCACTAGTGTCTCAGGAAAGCACTGTAGAAGACAGACCCAATGTCAGATAATGCCAGGTCATGCGGAACTGTGTTCCTTATCAGCTTCAAGGTGGCCAGGGTCCCGGGGGCATCTGGGTGGTTCAATCAGTTAAGCATGGCTCAGGTCATGATCTCGTGGTCCAAGGGTTCTAGCCCCACGTTGGGCTCTGTACTGACAGCTCAGAGCCTGGAGCCTGCTTCAGATTCTGTGTCTCCCTCTCTCTCTGCCCCTCCCTCACTCGCACTCTGTCTCTCTCTCTCTCTCTCTTAAAAATAAATAAACATTGAAAAAATTAACAAAAAAGAAGGCCAGGTCCCTTTAAGCCTCACTAACAATTGTTTTCTATATCTTATGCCACACCTGTGGACAGTCATTAGGATGGCTCAGCAAATAGTGGCATTCATTCTGCCACTCCGCACTCCCCACTCCCATACTTCCAACAGGTATAACTAACAAATCAAAGCACTCTTTCCTGCTGAGCCAGAAAGCACCTCAGAATAGTTTTCAACAAAGTTGTCCAGGAAGTCACTGTTGGTATGTGAGTTGGAATTGAGATGAGACCTATTTGTTATCCCTGTACTATGCTGTCACGAGCCGATTAACTGATGCCCTGTGTTGGCTATGTCTTGGCCATATGTGAAATTTCCAGCAGTAAAATTGCATATAGACTACACCAGATAGTGCTGAGCATTGGGAAAAAGCCTCTCTCATGAAGGGCTTGGTGAAAAATGCATACTGGAATGATACATAACCTTTCAGGCACAACAGTGTTATTCAAGCTAATAGATATCCAAGAGACATCTCAATATTTTCCAACAGTCAGATATATATGATCTTTCCAAATTTCCTTATTTGAGGATGAACAAACTGAAACAACACCAACAAAAAAGTAGGAAGAACATGGCCCTGAAGATGCAAAGCAAATTCAGACTTTAAAGAAGATTTATGACAAAAAAATGGAAGCCAACCTTGGAAAGCAGCTTCTTTTGATCTCAAACAATTACAAGAAAACACTAACTTCTTAAAATTATTTTTTTAAATTTTATTTCAGTGAGAGAGCACAATGGGGGAGAGGGGCAGATCGAGAGAGAGAGAGAGAGAGAGAGAGAGAGAGAATCCCAAGCAGGCTCCATGCTCAGCACGGAGTCTGACACAGGGCTTGATCCCACAACCCTGGGATTATGACCTGAGCCAAAATCAAAAGTCAGACGCTCAACCAACTGAGCCACCCACATGCCCCTAAACCTTTCCTTTGAAAACCAAGGTACAAAAATGCCAAATATCAACATCTATTCAGCATCGAGTTAGAGATCTTAGCTGCACAATAAGACAAGCAAAACAATAGAAGGGATAAGGCCTAGAGAGGAAGAAGCCAAACCATCATTATACACAGATAACATTAGTTTCTACATCGAAAATTCAAGAGAATCTATAGAAACATTATTAAAATTTATTAAACATGTTTTATGTCGTGTATCAGTATGCCCATGTGTGTCCAGTGGGTATCAAACGCCTACACCCTGCCCAGAATGGTGTCACATGTGGCATGTGGAGTGGTGAATGAAAGAGGTAAGGGACCCTGGTTTCACAGCTCACAACCAGTGAAGGAGACAGGTAGTTAAACAAAAAGGATAATAATACAATGAAATAAATGTTACGATAGGGGGAGAATTGTAACAGCCTCTAATCCTGTGTGAAGAGAGGAAGGGTGTCAAATAAATCCTCCCAAAAGAACTGACGTATGAGCTGGAATTGAAATGAAAGCTGGAAAGTACTTAGGAAAAGAGCCTGGGAAGAGCATCCCGGACAGAGTGCTGTTCAGAGGTGTAGCTAGCAGAGGGTGGTAAAGAAGGTCTGCACAGCTGGATGTGGAGAGACAGAGGTAAGGTGGGGGCAGTCAGATGAAGTGCCTTGGAAGCCATGGTAAGTAGTGTGAGCATTATCCTAAGGGCAGTGGATGCCATCCAAAGATTTCAAGCAGTTATCATTTTAGAAAAACAACTCTGGCTGCAGTGTGGCAAATGAACGGGGAGAGGAGGTGCCAGACTGAAGCTAAGGAGACTGGTTTGGAGGAAACTGCAGTAATCTAGGCAAGAGACGATGGTAGCCTATGCCAAGATATAGGCTGACAGGAACTGAATAGGTTTGGGATATATTCAGAAGACAGGGTCGTGGGACTAGGAGACTGGTTGGATGCAATGTGTGAGGGAGGAATGACATTCCAGTATCTTGCTAGGGTGCACCAAAGACAGGAAACAAATGCACCCAAATGTTCAAATGGTCTATTAGATGGAAACTTATGGATAGCTTTTTTAAAGTTTTTATTTATTTATTTTGGGAGAGACAGAGAGTGAGTGGGGGGGTGGGCAGAGAGAGAGGAGGAGGAGGAGGAGAGAGAGAGAGAGTGAGAGAGAGAGAGAGTCCCAAGCAGTCTCCGTGCTGTCAGGACAGAGCCTGACGTGGTGTTCAAACTAATGAACCATGAGATCATGACCTGAGGTAAAACCAAGAGTTGGATGCTTAACCGAGTGAGCTACCCAGGTGCCCCAACTTGTGAATAATTTTTGTGTTCTTCTTTATATTCTTTACTTCCAAGTTTTCTAGAAAGTATTTATTCCTTTCATAATCAAGAGAAGATTATGAATAACTATGTTCTTATACCTAACATCTAATCCTTAGGACTGAGCTCTCTTCTAGGAAAACTATTATCATACATGCTGACAGAATAATGGATTGGCCATGTGCCATTCTCCCATATAAAGTATTTTGCTTTTTATTGGTGACTTCTGATGGCAGCTTGCAATTCTGAAGGACTGTCTGGTTTGGAAGGTGGCAATTAATATGAAAAAAGTGGGAAAAGCCAAGCTTTGCAGAAACATGGACCTCTGCTGTTTACCAGCTTAGTAGTCTCGGGAAAGTCACCCAATGTCTCTAGAAATACCACCCATCACGCTTTCACTGTCAAGCGTGATAATGTGTGTGAAAGCACTTCTCAGACACCATACAGATGTCAACAGTTATGTGGCATCTGTACTACAGGTACAGGTTCAAACTGTAGGTTTGAACAGGTGTAGGTTCTTGCCTACAGGTAAGGTTCAAACACCTTTCCTGGCATGTTGAGCCTTGAACAACTTTCCTGAAATTAACCCTCTGTTTCTATCTCCTCACAACTTCATTCTTCTGTTAAGTACTCCCATAACTCTCTGCTATATTCACTCTATACTCACTTTCTCGGCTCCTTGTACATTAAGAATTTGCAAAGAGTGAGGTAGCAGTGCGTGTATTTTCAAGATGATGCCTTATAGTTTAAGTATTCGTATGTCCTGGTTTGCCTGTTGTCCTGGCATCTCCTGTATTTTACATTTATCTTGAATAACTATGTCTTTTACTGTGCTTCACTTTAGCAACTTCAGACCTACTGGATCTGCTAAATCCTGGTGGACTTGGGATTTGATCCCATGGGGCTCAGTCCTTGAACAAATGATTTCTCTCTGAACTTTAGTTTACTCATCTGTAAATTGGGAGTAAGAATATCCACCTTGTAGTGATTGGGAATCATATTCATGAAGTGACTGGCACATAGTAGGTACTCAATAAATCTGTACTATTATTCCAGAGGTACTATAGTAATTAGTCTGGCAATTTTTTATGTTTTGGAAAATAAGCACAAATCCATATGTTCATCAATCTGACAGCTTTTTGGTGAAGGAGGAATATGGATTTATATCTAAAATAGTGTTTTACGTATTTTCACATAATGTAAAATTTTCTGTGCCCATTCTACGTAATTCTTTCATAAATTCACTGGATTAACCCAAGTAAAGGCCAACTATTCAATCAACACAAGAAGTCCCTGGATCTTTGGCACCCACGGACTGTTATCCGAAGGAAAACCTCATCCTTTCATCTAATTAATCCTCTCAACCCATTTTGTGGTTCATACTAGGTTTTCTTTTTTTTTTTTTTTTTCAACGTTTATTTATTTTTGGAACAGAGAGAGACAGAGCATGAACGGGGGAGGGGCAGAGAGAGAGAGGGAGACACAGAATCGGAAATAGGCTCCAGTCTCCGAGCCATCAGCCCAGAGCCTGACGCGGGGCTCGAACTCACAGACCGCGAGATCGTGACCTGGCTGAAGTCGGACGCTTAACCGACTGCGCCACCCAGGCGCCCCCATACTAGGTTTTCAAATGTGGTGGATAAAACTCAGTGAAGCTGGGGGGAAGGAGCCAGAAGAAAATTTATCCATCAAACTTCATCACGTTCTGACCTAGGATGACATACACTTTCAATTAACTTGTTGCCCGGGAAATAAAGAATAAAAAAGAAGCATGCGTTATATAAATAAATACAAATTCCTTCTTTAAACTTCTATTAAAATTAAGTTTCACCCTTTCAAACATCCAGACTATGAGCTGGGTCTCAGAATCTTCTGAAGCTACTTCCTCCCTTGGGTAAGAAAGTGTCAATAGCAGCAGCTGTCCAGGGCTGGGCTGAACTAAGGCCCAGGGATGCCTCACCCTGCACCAGTCAGTCACCGAGGGAAACCAAGGACCTGGAGGTGCCAGTTGACTTGTAGCAGTGGGGAAGGTCCAGGGCTGGACTTCTGGGACAATGTGATATTAGTCTACTGGCCTTTGGGGGATTTGCCCTTTTCTAAGACCAGAAAGGCAAAATTCCATTGACTGTTGTTCCTACAATTCTGGCAAGCAACAGCGTCCTGCAGGTGTTCATGCAGCCTGCCTTGTGGGGACTTTCAACCAGGAAGCGGGTCCGTAAACAGGACAGAACCACACAGGCACATGTGATGTAAGGAAACCCCCAGGGAATCGATCAGCACAGACCTGATCTTTCCTGCATAAGCAGAAATGTTCCTTTGGATTTTCTTTCCCAGGCGTGATTTAACTACGTCTATAATTCCTTTTTCTATCTCTGCTTGGGCAGCCCTGCGAAAATAAGTCAAGTTCAACTATTGATATGGCCATATTAATTGTATTCTTATAGGTTGCCTTGCCCATGATCTACTTGGGTCATGTCAAGAAACTCTTTCACTTTTAATTTCTTTTTCTACTTTCTGATGTCCTCCTCTGACATAAAAAAAAAAAAAATTATTTACAAACAGGAATCGCTTGCAGATGGCTTTTTTTTTCCCAGAAGAGAAATTTCCAGGATAGGCTGTAAATTAAGATAATCAGATGCACTATTTCCCAGAGATGAATCTCAGGATTTTAAATGTTTTAGGGACGTTATTTAGAGCTTTTAAGACCCTCCAAACTATGTCTTCATCTCTCCTCTATTTTTAGGGTTTGAAGGGTAAAGACACTTGTCTATAAAAACTGAAATGGGATCCAAGAGAATTAGATGGCAGCGGGTCTCCAGGAGAGTACACTCTGTAGAGCGTAAGCAGGCCAGTCACATGTTCAGGCAGCGAGTCCGAGGGTGTTTGGCTGCAGTTCAAGTGAGCATGTCACTGGCCTGGAGCCAGAATCATGAGCTGTGGAAACCATTTGCACTTTGGACTGCCTGGAAAGTGCCGCTGGATGTTGAAGCATGCATATACAGGTAACCTCTGTAGGACTCAGATACTTTCTGCTTGAAGTCTAGAATCACATGTTCTTTTTCTTCCTATTCAGTGAACTTAGGCATATTCTCATTTCTGTGCTGTAGTTTTTAACAGAAGAATTGGCACAATTCCTTTATTCCTATACTTCACTGCAAGAGAAGTATTTGCTTGGATTTCATTAATTTATGAGCTGAAAAACCATATAAACTGTTTATAGTTCCTTGGGTGAGACATGAAGTCAAAAGGTGACATTTTACATGCATCAGGGGCCTGAGGAGTGAGTCCTCTGGTTTGGATATCTCTTTGTTTTACCACATCATGAAGGAACAGAGGGGCAGGAGGTTTAAAAGCACAGGCTTTAGAGACAAAAGCAGCTCTACTGCTTATCAACTGTGAGATGTCTGGTAAGTAATTCCTTTGTGCTCGCCAGTTTATTAGGGGATAAGAACACAGATTTTCCTTAGGTTGTTGTGAGGTTCTCCCAGTAACAATGCTTGGCCTATCATGTGCCATCAGCAAATATTAGTTTCTTTTGCTTACCCTCGGTTTTGAATGGACAGCTCTGGAAAATGTTATTCCAGCCCATTCAACCAAAAGATCCTTTTTGAACACCAGAAATGTACAAGCATACAAACACAATCCCCATCATGTGCTCACTATTGTTAGATGCACTGTGGAATATTTAAAAACTATAAAATATAAAAATAACACTTAAGCCTCAATAATCAAAAGACAACCCAATCATCCAGAATATATAAAGAACACCTATAACCCAACAACAAAAAGACAAACAATCCAATTAAAAAATGAGCAAGAGATCTGATTAGACATTTCTTAGAAGAAGACATCTAATTAGCAAAAGAAAAGATGCTCAACTTCACTGGCCATTAGGGAAATGCAAATCATAATCACGGTGTGTTACCACTTCACATCTACTAGGATGATTATAACTAAAAGAACAGATAATGTCAAGTGTTAGAAGGGATGTAGATAAATTGGTATGCTCATACACGGCTGATGAGAATGTAAAATGGTACAGCTACTTTGGAAAACAGCTTGGCATTTCCTCAAAAGTGTAAACATATAGTTACCATATGATTCAACAATTCCACTCCTAGGTTTATACCCAAGAAAAACTAAAACATGTCCACACAAAAGCTTGTACTTTAATCTCCATAGTGGCCTTATTCAAAAGACCCCAAAGTGGATACAACCCAAATGTCCATCACCTGATGGGTGGATAAACCACATGTGGTATACCCATATAATGGAATATTATTTACCAATAAAAATGAAGCACTGATACTTGGTATAATATGGACAAGCCTTGAAAACATTAACATGAGGGCTACCTGGCTGGTCAGAAAGTGCAGCATGAGACTCTTGATCTCGAGGTTGTGAATTTGAGCCCCACATTGGGTGTAGAGATTACTTAAAAATCTTGGGGTGCCTGGGTGGCTCAGTCAGGTAAGCATCCAACTCTTGATTTCAGCTCAGGTCATCATCACATGGTTGTGGGATGGAGCCCCACGTCGGACTCCATGCTGAGTTTGGAACCTGTTTGGGATTCTCTCTCTCCCTCTCTCTCTCTGTCCCTCTCCTACTTGCACTCTCTCAAAATAGATAAATGTTTAAAAAATAAAATAAAATCTTAAAACACACACACACACACTACAATGAAAGACAGCTGCAACAAAAGATTATATATTGTATTATTGTATTTATATAAAATGTCCAGAGTAGATTAATCTATAGAAATAGAAAGTGATTAGTGGTTGCCTCGGATGGGGTTGAAGGAGGTTTGGGAGAATGTATTAGTTCCCTAGACCTGCCATAACAAAGAATCATGAGCTGTAGAAAAACAGAAATTTATTCTCTCACAGTTCTGGAGGCTAGAAGTCCAAAATCGGTGTTGATGGGGCCATGCTCCCTCCAAAGGACCTAGGGAATAAGGTCCTGGGGATCTATGAAAGAATCCTTCCTTACCTTATCTAGTTCCCGGTTGCCTGAAATCCTTGGCTTTTCTTTGTAGAAGCATCATTCCAATCTCTGTCTCTGCCTTTACAGGGACTTCTCCCCATGTGCCTGTATCTCTGCATCCAAATTTCTCTCTTCTTTTTTTAAATTTATTTTCTTAGTGTTTATTTATTTTTGACAGAGACAGAGCACAAGTGGGGGTTGGACAGAGAGAGAGAGAAACATGGAATCTGAAGCAAGCTTTAGGCGCTGAGCTGTCAGCACACAGCCTGACATGGGGCTCCAACCCATGAACTGTGAGATCAAGACCTGAGCTGAAGTCGGACGCTTAACCGACTGAGCCACCCAGGCACCCAAAATTTCCCTCTTCTTATAAGAATACCACATCATCATTAAAAAAAAAAAAAAAAAAAGAATACCACATCATGTTGGATTTAGGGCCCACCCTAATCCAGTATGACCTCATCTTAACTTGATTACGTCTACGAAGAGCCTGTTTCCAATTAGGTCACATTCACAGGATCTGGGGAGTTAGGACTTGAATGTATCTCTTGGGGGACACAATTCAACTCACAACTTGGAGAAATGGGGAGTGACTGCTGATGGGTCCACTGTTTCTTTTTGGGATAATGACATTGTTCTAAAATTGACTGTGATAATGGTCACCCAACTGTTTGAAAATACTAAACACCATTGACGTGTACACTTTAAATAGGTGAATTATATGCTATGTGAATTATATTTCCATAAAGCAGTTATTTAAAAGCTAAACTCAGTAACATGGTCTCTGTCCTTCTAAGGTCTCAAGTCTAAGAAAACCAGTTTGGAGGCCCTTGGGTGTCTTAGTCAGTTGAGCTCTGACTTCAGCTCAGGTCATGATCTCACCTCTCAGCTCATGGGTTCAAGCCTCACATCTGGCTCTGTGCTGACAGCTTAGAGCCTGAAGCCTGCTTCAGATTCTGTGTCTCCCTCTTTCTGTCCCTCCCTGTTCATGCTGTCTCTCAAAAATAAGCCTTTAAAAAAAAATTGTAAAAAAAGAAAACCAGTTTGTTCCCGTGAAACCAGTGAACAACAGGAAGTCACAATACAATGAAATGTCAGGTCAGCAGTGTGATGGTTGGTATTGTTGACCCCTATAAGAAAAGGTGAACGAGAGCAGTGTAATTCTAGAAAACTACATGGATAAGGTGTGATTCATATGGAAACTTGAAATAGGAGTAGGATTTAAAATTACTTCTTGGGGATTCAGAATGGCCCAAAATTCCACCACTGCTCAGTATTCTTTGGTCTCCAGGTATTTACACGGAGGTCCCCTCTGCCCTGAACACTCCTCCCGCACTGGCTCCCAGCGGCCACCTCTGGCTTCTGCGCTGAGCCCCAGTCCCAGGCCAGTCTCAGGAAGCCCTCCCCGTGCCCTTGAGGAGCCCCCGCCCCGGAACGGACGTTCTTGCGCTCACCCCCTGTCCACACTTCCTCCCAGGGCGGGTGGAACCGGTTCTTTGTGGAAAACAGGCTTCATGTGACTCAGTTGAGCTTGGGAGGGCTGATCTTTTTAGATGCTCAGCTGGGAAAAATCTGAGAAAAGGAAATTCACTCTGTGCAACTGGCAGTAAGGAGCAGACTGGCCTGCCTCTCGCAAGGAGCCAGGCTGGGAAGGGAGGGCCGAGAGGGAGGAAGGCGCGCAGTGGGGAGAGGAGAGGGCCCAGAGACCGAGTGGTTTTGGAGGACCTTCTGATTGCTCCAGTATGGACTGAAAGGGATTCGTTTATCTGGGGAGAATAAAGAATTGGTTTTGCACCAGTTTCTGAACTCTGTATGGCTAATAGATGATTTTCTGTACCCACAGACCAGCCAGATGCGGTAGGCAACTGACACGTTTCCTGGCTTTCCTGCCCACATTTCCCACCAGACCATAAGCAACCTGAGGGCAGGCACTGAGCCTTGTCCCTTACAGTGTCTCCCAGACAAAGCGCCGCTCCAGGAGCATTGTGGCCCTCACTACATACTTTAGTGAATGAATATCTTAGTTTCTTTCTAGCTCGTAGGCACTGCTTTTTGTTTTACTTAATACTGTCTTAATTTCTGAAGAAAAAGTAGTAAGTACTTAGAGTACTGTGACCATCAATCTTGACAGAGAATGATTTTCATATATTGTACAAAGGTCAAGGAAAAATCAAGGTAATATGTTTAATAATTATGTTAATTATTTTGAGTAATGCTATTAACATTACCTGGATGACTTCTGCATCATAACATACAGGATATTTTCTTATATCATACTATTTCGTGTGTCCAAATTCCCTTTCCTTCCAAGAAATACATGGGGCATTTTATAACAAATCACATATGAAAATGGCCAGTAATTCTCAAACCTCATTGAGGCTAGAATCCCTGGGATGTTTGTGTAAAATGCAAATTCCTGGGTCCCACTTCTAGTGAGTCTGATTAATATGTCTGGGGAGGGGTCCAGGAATGAGTGTTTTTTTTTTTTAAATTTTTTTTTTTTTTCAACGTTTATTTATTTTTGGGACAGAGAGAGACAGAGCATGAACGGGGGAGGGGCAGAGAGAGAGGGAGACACAGAATCGGAAACAGGCTCCAGGCTCTGAGCCATCAGCCCAGAGCCCGACGCGGGGCTCGAACTCACGGACCGCGAGATCGTGACCTGGCTGAAGTCGGACGCTTAACCGACTGCGCCACCCAGGCGCCCCTAGGAATGAGTGTTTTTAACAAACACCTACAGTGATTCTAATGTAGGTGTGACTTTGAGAAATATTGCAGTAGAATCCCCAAACAGAATCAGGATCAAAGAGAAGAAAGTATATATAAATAGCAACTGAAAGGGTCAATGCGGTGTCTCTAATGTAGCTTAAATTTATTTTGAGATCTTCTGCAGAGAAAGAAAAAGATGATAATTTATAAGGTGTTCATTGGTGGAAAGGTGAAAGTATACTTTCTGAGGAGAAAAGTGTTTTCCTAACACTAGATACTAAAAAATAGTTTTTAGGGGCACCTGGGTGGCTCAGTAGGTTAGGTGACCAACTCTTGGTTTCAGCTTAGGTCATGATCTCATGGTTCCTGAGTTCGAGCCCCTCATCAGGCTCTGAGCTGACAGTTCACAGTGTGAAGCCTTGCTTAGGATTCTTTCCCTGCCCCTCCCCTGCTTGTGCACACTCGCTGCAGTCTTTACAGAAAAGATGCCCAGGCTTACTTGTAGGCTGTTTGCAAGGCTAGGCACAGAAAGGGATGTTTGCTGAGTGGAAGGTTGTTACCAGTGGCTCCTTTCTCAGGAATGCTGCAGCAGGAGCAGTGATAAAGCCCAACACAGATAAGTTCTGTTCCACAAATATTGATTTGCCATTTACCATGTTCCAGATACTATATGAAATGCTGGTAAAATAGAGTAAGATAGACTGCTCCTGAGATGCTGATGGCCAGGTGACGCCAAAGGTTGTGAGCTGAGCAGGCAGGTAACGAGCAAGTGGGCAAGAGTTCAAGTGTAGGAAGTGAACTATAGACTGTGTGGGAGTGTTGCCTGACAGGTGAGCAGGAAGTTCCCAGTGAGTTGGAAGGAGGCAGGAAACTGTGCCTTTCAGTAGGGTGAGCTTTACAAGCGGGTTCCTAGCTCAGCTCACAGAATCAGGGACTTGGCCTGACAGGAGCCCCACCAGGTCAGAGAGGGCACCCTAAGTGGTGATGTCTAGTGTGACTAGTCTTCCACGTGAGTTAGGTTCCAGATTAGGGTATGGGAAAAAATGATGCTTAATCAAAATACTCTTGCAAAATTCCTTACATTGTTCATAAACGAAAGCATGCATACACACAACATACATACAAGTATGCAGTATTTGGTAAATAGAACATAGGCAAAATACAACTTTTACTTATTTTAAGTTATATCATTCAATGTTTAGCAAGCTAACTTAAGGTAGAAGTTAGAGAGCCTAGAACAGCTGAATTCTAGAGACTTCATCCCTATGACATTCTCCAAATACTGTCCCTCTACGGGGCTCTTCATAAGAGTTCATGGCAAACAGTTTAACCATTTGCTGCCTGACAAGAACTATCATGCTGGTGTTCTCTATTTTCTTTCCATTTTTATGAGTGAGACAGAGCATGAGTGAGGGAGGGCAGAGAGAGAGAGAGAGAGAGAGAGAGAGAGAGAGAGAGAGAGAGAATCTTATGCAGGTTTCACGCTCATGTAGAGCCTGACATGGGGTTTGATCCCACAACCCTGGGATCATGACCTAAACTAAAATCATGAGTTGGAATCTCAACCAACTGAGACACCCAGGTGCCCCTGGCCTTCTCTATTTCTGATTCAGGTCAGTTCCTTTAGGAGAACAAAGGAGGAGATTGTAGAGATGATGTTCTAATATGAAAGTTGTGGGTCCCAGCCTATGTTTTTGCCAGAGTAGAAAGCCATGTTTACAAAGAAGGTGATCACATAAATATAGAATTTTCTCAATAGCTCTGGGACCACCTTAGCACTCAAATACAGTTTACCCTGAAATTCTGAGTTCTTGCCCATAAAGCAAGGCAGAAATAGTTTTGGTCTAAAAACAATTTCAAAATAGATGCTACTGGTTGCCCACTATAGATATAAAAGACCTTCAGGCGCAGCTTGTCTGATGGGAGCAGCATGCCATACCTCTTATAGCCGTAAGAATAAGTTAGTCACAAAATGTGTTTGGTTTATGGGGCCCCTGGGTGACTTAGTCGCTTAGGCGTCCAACTCTTGATTTCCGCTCAGGTCAAGATCTCATGGTGCGTGAGATCCAGCCCCGAGTCGGGCTCTGTGATGACAGCTCAGAGCCTTCTTGGGATTCTCTCTCTCTCTCTCTCTCTCTCTGCCTTCCCCTGCTTCCTCTCTATCAAAAGAAATAAATAAACTTAAAAATGTATTAGGTTTCTGACCCCATTTTGTATCCTGTTTTCATTCCCTGGCTGGGTTCTGGCCTCATATGCACACCCTCCCTGACACCTGAACCTCAGCAGTTCTTGTGTCGGGGTCCTCCCCATTCTGTGCTGACAGCTCCTAGTGACCTCACTTTGCTCATCGGCAGATACAGTCTAGCTCCTTTAAAACTAATCAACTATGGGGGCGCCTGGGTGACTCAGTCGGCTAAGCGTCCGACTTCAGCTCAGGTCACGATCTCACAGTTCGGGGGTTCGAGCCCCGCGTTGGGCTCTGTGCTGACAGCTCAGAGCCTGGAGCCTGTTTCAGATTCTGTGTCTCCCTCTCTCTCTGACCCTCCCCCATTCATGCTCTATCTCTCTCTGTCTCAAAAATAAATAAACGTTAAAAAATAATTAAAAAAAAACTTATCAACTATGAATGGAATTCCAAGAACAGCATTGCCCCCAGAGAGCCTGAATGACAGAATGTAAGGCTCAAAGATACTTTAAACCATCATAGAACAATTCTGTTACTTCATACTTCTTACTATAGGTTTCCCATGTGCAACATTATCTTACCCTGACAATGAAGAGTAGCTTTTAATTGTGATTTGGCTTATATAAAAGGTTGGCTTTATTATTTAATTTGAGGAGATTATGGTCTCAGTTTGTTTTCATGCTTGCATGTTTTTACCAAGTTTAAAATGTACATTCAGTTTGGCTGCTTTTGAGGTCAATCTGCTAGTTTAACCCAATGGTTTGTATTTTTACGGCACCTGCTTTGAGGTTCTCCTGGGTCTTTACTGACAAGGCTACTGGGGCAGTCTTAAGGCAGAGTCTCCCCTGGCATACATGAGACTATCCCAAGAGGGGTAGGTCTTGTCAAAGGTGATATGGGGTGGTTCTAATGCTATAACCATTTTTCTAAGTTGTCATGACTATTTCAAAGACTTTGTAAATAGGGCATGGCTCTGGTCTTCCTATAAAATAGTGAGCCCACAATGTCCGTGGATTGATCTTTGATAAGCTTGGAAATATTCAACTGAATTTGGCTCATTATAGAGCAGACAGAACTCCTGAAAGCTACCAGGAAGTGGCACAGGATCCTCAGAGGTGGGGATTGCCTGTAGACCCATCTGCTCTGCATCTCAAAGGGGAAATGTGGATGTGAGTTAAACACTTGGGTGCCCCCCCTTTTTTGTTATTTTGCCATATCTGCCACTAGGTCCTTTACATATTAGTTCCTTGAACCTGATGATAGATCAGATCATAGATCAGATCAGATGACTATTTATTTATTTATTATTTACTTATTTTTGAGAGGGAGAGGGGCAGAAAGAGAGAGAGAGAGAGAGAGAGAGAGAGACAGAAAGAGAGAATCCCAAACAGGTTCAGAGCTGTCAGCACAGAGCCCGACATAGGGCTCAATCCTACAACCATGAAATCATGATCTGAGCCAAAATCGAGAGTTGGACGCTTAACCGATTGAGCCACCCAGGCTCCCCCCACATGATAGAACTTCTGATAGATCAGAAAACTGAGGCTCAGGATGGTTGGCAATTTGCTTGAGGTCATGTACTTAGTACATGGCACAAACAGAATTCAGATCTGAGACCAGGTTTTAGGGCGCCTGGGTGGCTCTGTTGGTTAAATGTCCGACTTCAGCTCAGGTCATGATCTCACCGTTTGTGAATTCAAGCCCTGCGTTAGGCTCTGTGCTGACAGCTCAGAGCCTGAAGCCTGCTTCAGATTCTGTGTCCTCTCTCTCTCTGCCCCTCCCCCGCTCATGCTCTCGCTCTCTCTGTCTCAAAAATAAATAAACATTTTTTTAAAAAATCTGTTTTTTTTTAAAGTTTATTTATTTTGAGAGAGAGAGAGAGTGAGCATGTGAGTGGGAAGGGGCACAGAGAGAGTGAGAATCCCAAGCAGGCTCTGCACTGTCAGTACAAAACCCGACACGGGGCTCAAACTCACGAACCATGGGATCATGAATGATGTGAGCCAAAATCAAGTGTCAGACGATTCACTGACTGAGCCACCCAGTCCCCCCAAATTAGTGTTTTTATGTGTGTAGATGCATAGGTGTTTAGTGCTTGCTGTACAAATGTTTCCTGTAAGGTTTTACTCGAATGAAGTATTAGGCTCTAGATTCTCCCATTTGTTTCCCTTTGTTTCTCCAGGGCTTTCACAAATGGAAAGGGTAGATTGTAAGAATCACCAGTTGAGGGGCGCCTGGGTGGCGCAGTCGGTTAAGCGTCCGACTTCGGCTCAGGTCACGATCTCGCGGTCCGTGAGTTCGAGCCCCGCGTCGGGCTCTGGGCTGATGGCTCGGAGCCTGGAGCCTGTTTCCGATTCTGTGTCTCCCTCTCTCTCTGCCCCTCCCCCGTTCATGCTCTGTCTCTGTCTCAAAAATAAATAAACGTTAAAAAAAAAAATTAAAGAAAAAAAAAGAATCACCAATTGAATGTGGGTCAGAGCATAACATTTATGTTAATTGATGGTTTTAATATAAAGTGGTTTTATATTAATAAATGGCTGAGTGGGATTTCTGGGAAACAGTGTTGAAGAATGAGGCTTAGCACTGAAGCCTCTTGGGGTGTTCAGCTTCCTCCCAAAATCTAGACTTCTGGGGCTCACTCAGTCCACTTACAGAGCAGCTGCCAGGACCCTGAAACTGGCCTCATCTTCCCAATGGACAAAAAGGAGAGGAAGGAGAGGAGGAGCCCTTTAAACACTGGGAACTGGAAGTGAAAGGGAGGTTACAGGCTGCTTGATGGCCAGCAGGCCCAACAGAGCCACAGGCTGGGCACCTGGGGCCTGGAACACGGAATCCTGAATTCTAGTAAGGTGGAGCCCAGGGAATGCCAGGCGCTCACTCATCATATGAGCCATCCCCTCCCCATCCTGGGAAGGACAGCAGGTGTTCTTGCTCCATGCAGGGAACAGCAAATCCTGTCCTCTTTGGAAACATGAACAGGGATGATAAATGTTCTTGAGCATTTCAACTATGTCCAGAGCATAACTGAAAACCAGAAATAAACAAGCAGCTTTGAGCCAAGATGAGGTCACAGTGACAATCTTGTCATCCAGGCACACTTTTCATGCTCAGAGGGTTTCGGGGCCTTGTGAGTGCTTACCGAGAAGCAGGTGACATCACATTCTGTCAGCACCAAGTTTTCCTTAGTATTTGTTTGGCATAAATTTATATTCAACTTGCTCCTACATTTCCTTAGATTTTGCAGTGACATACAGTGCCCTATTGGAAAGTATTGTCCTATTTTGTAAAAAAATGACTCCAAATACACTATTTTACTTCTTAGTTTCCACCAACTTGCCCCATCTGCAAGTAGGTATGTCAACGTAGCAAACATGGTTAGAGCTACTACAGAGTCTCAGTAGCCAAAGGAATTTTTGTTCTTGCATTTTATTCATGTGGTGATATAGTTTTCTATAATAATTGCAAACTGACATCATTCTTATTGCCAATTTGATTCTTGAGCTCACTTTCCCCATAATACAAGACATTCCTGTCATTCATTAATTATATGAGCTGACATTTACATGGAGCTTACCATGTGCCAGGCACTGTTTCTATACTTAGCTCATTCAATCCTCCCCACGTTACTTTCTTTTTTTTTAATTTTTTTTTTAATGTTTTATTTATTTTTGTGACAGAGAGAGACAGAGCGTGGCAGGGGAGGGGCAGAGAGAGAGGGAGACACAGAATCCGAAGCAGGCTCCAGGCTCCGAGCTGTCAGCACAGAGCCCGACGCGGGGCTGGAACTCACAAACTGCGAGATCATGACCTGAGCTGAAATCCAACACTCAACGGACTGAGCCACCCAGGCGCCCCTCCCCACATTACTTTCAAGTACTTGCTATTATAAACTTCACTTGACTGATGAGGAGACCAAGGCAAGTAAAATTTTGGAATCTATTATGTTTTTATATCAAGAGATGGGGATATAGTCTGTTACACACACACACACTCACTCTATTTTTTCCTCGCTAGCCAAAAGTGTGTGTGTATGTGTGTGTGTATTAGAGCTTATTTCCCATATATCCCTCCTCCCATACATGCTAGACTCCCTCCCCATTATCAACATTCCTCATCAGAGTGGTATATTTGCTGTCACTGAGGAACCTACTTTAACACATTATAACCCAGAGGTCACAGTTTACATTAGGGTTCACTCTTGGTGTTGTCATTTCTGTGGGTTTGGATAATGCCATGTGTCCACCATTATAGTATCACACAGAACAGTTTCACTGCCCTAAAAATCCTCCATGCTGTGCCTATTCATTGTTCCCACACCCCAACCCCTGCCAACCACTGATCTTTTTATTGTCTGCATAGTTTTGCCTTTTCTAGAATACCATATCATTGGAATTATACAGTATGTAGCCTTTTTGGATGAGCTTCTTTCACCTGGTAATATCCATTTAGGGTTCTTCATGCCTTATCGTGGCTTGATGGCTCATTTCTCTTTTTAGCGTTGAATAATATTTTATTGTCTGGATGTAGTAAAGTTTATTTATCCATTTACTTCCCTACTGAAAAACACTTTGCTTGCTTCCCAGTTTTGACAATCATGAACAAAGCTGCTATAAATCACATGTGCAGGATTTTGTGTGGACATGCATTTTAACACCTTTGGGTAAATACCAAGGAGTACAATTGCTGGATCATGTGGAAAGAGTTTGTTTAGTTTTGTAAGAAACCACCAAACTGTCTTCCAAAGAGGCTGTCCCATTTTGCATTCCCACCAGCAGTGATTGACAGTCCCTGTTGTTTCACACCCTTGACAGCATTTGGTGTTTTCAGTGTTCTGGTTTTTGGCTATTCTGATAGGTATGTAGTGGTATTTCATTGTTGTTTTAATTTGCATTTCCCTGATGACACATGACGTGAAGCATCTTTTCATATGCTTATTTGCCATCTGTATATCTTCTTTGGTGAAGTGTGTGCTAAAGTGTTTGGCTCATTTTTTAATTGAGTTGTTTATTTTCTTATTGTCGTGCTTTAAGAATTCTTTCTATATTTTTCATAACAGTCCTTTATCAGATATGTGTTTTGTAAATATTTTCTCCCAGTCTGTAGCTTATCTCTCATTCTCTTAACAGTATCTTTCAAAGAAAAGAACTGTTTATTTTAATGAGATCCATCTTATCAAGTCTTTCTCTCATGGGTCATTCTGGGTGTTGTTATAGCTCAAAATCATCACCAAACCTAAGGTCATTTGAATATTCTCCTTTGTTATCTTATCTTCTAGGACTTTTGAAGTTTTGCATTGTACCATTAGGTCTCTGATCCAGTTAATTTTTGTGAAGAGTGTAAAGTCTGTATCTAGATAAATTTTTTGTGTGGAAAAGACTACCTTTGCTCCATTGTAATGCCTTTATTCTCATATCAAAGATCATCAGATACCTATATTTAAGGAGGTCAATTTCTGGGCTTTTTATTCTATTCCATTGATCTATTGGAACCTATTCTTCCACCAATACCTCACTGTCTTAATTACTATAACTTTATAGTAAGTCTTGAGGATGGGGTCCTCAAGTCAGTCCTCTGACTTTGTTCTTTTCCTTCATGTTGTATCAGCTATTCTGGGTCTTTTGCTTCTCCACACAAACTTTAGAATCAGTTTTTCAATATCCACAGAATAACTTGCTGGGCTTTTGATTTGGGTTGTATTGAATCTTTAGACCAAGTTGGGCAGAATGACACCTTGACAAAATTGAGTCTTCCTATCCATGAACATAGAATATCTCTTCAATTGTTTTGTTCTTCTTTGATTTCATCTTCTTTGATTTCTATGAATTTTTCCTCATACAGATCTGAACATGTTTTGATACTAGGGTAATGCTGGACTCATAGAATGAGTTAGAAAATATTCCTTCTGCTTCTGTGCTCTGAAAGAGATTGTAAGGAATTGGTATTTCTTCCTTAAATGTTTTCCTTTTGTATGTCTTAACTTTTTGATAGCTGGGCATGATGTAATGGGAAAAAGAAACCACTGTAAATGGGCTTTTAACAATGTGGTGGTGAGGTGTGGGGGAAGGGGAAGAATTTGACAGTACTATCATTAGGTCTCAGTCTTTCATGAGATTGTGCCTGTAGCTGTGAACTTCATATGTGCTTCTTGGTTGCCCCCTCACCATCCCTTAAGTGGTACAGGGTGGCTAGAGTGGGCTGGAATTGAGTATTTCCCTTCCTACAGGTCAGTTAGCCTCTGATAAAACCCAGCAGATTAGGCTCTGTTTAAATAGTTTCTGCTGAGGGCAGACTTTCTTAAGAACAGAATGCTCTGGAATATTTCAAAATGCTTCTTTTTCTCATTTTTCTGCCAGAAACAGGGCAGATTTTCTCTATTTCATGAGAACCTAATAGAGCTCCAGGAGGTAAAACTCACAAAACTGTGACTTGCTCCCCCCGCCCAACCTTCCATTGCCCTCTCATCCCGCTGCCAACCTTAACCACACTGAGCCATCAGCAATTTGTCAGTTATTGGCATAGATCAGACATGTTGCAGGTTTGGTTCCAGACCACCACAATAAAGCAAATATCACAATAAAGCAAGTCAAATGAATTTTTTTTTTTGGTTTCCCAGTACATATAAAAGTTATGCTTACCCTATACTGTGGTCTATTAAGTGTGCAAGAGCATTATGTCTAAAAAACAATGAATGTATCTTAATTTAAAAATACTTTATTGCTAAAATATGCTAATCATCATCTGAGCTTTAAGCAAGTCATAATCTCTTTGCTGGTGGAGAGTCTTACCTCAAAGTTTTTGGCTGCTAATGATCAGGGTGGCGGTTGTTGAAGGCTGGGATGGCTGTGGGAATTTCTTAAAATAAGACAACAGTGAAGTTTGCTGCATTGATTGACTTTCCCTTTCATGAATGATTTCTCTGTAGCACGTGTACTGTTTGATGCCATTTTACCCACAGAACTTTAAAAGTTGCAGTCAATCCCCTCAAACCCCACTGTTGCTTTATCAACTAAGTTTATGTAACATTCTAAATCATTTCATTTCAACAATTTTCAGAGCATCTTTACCAGGAGTAATTTCTATCTCAAGGAACCACTGTCTTTGCTTATCCGTAAGAAGTAAGTCCTCATCTGTTCAAGTTTTATCATGAGATTATAGCAATTTAGTCACATCTTCAGGCTCCACTTCTAATTCTAGTTATTTTTTGTTTCATTGCTATTTCCACCACATCTGCAGCTACTTCCTCAAATCTTGAACCCCTCAAAGTCATCCATGAGGGCTGGAATCAACTTCTTTCAAACTGTTTTGAACATTGATATTTTGACTTCTTCCTATGAATCATGGATGTTCTTAATGGCATCTAGAATGGTGAATTTTTCCAGAAGATTTTCAACGGACTTTGCCCAGATCCATCAGAGGAATCACTATTTGTGGCAGCTATAGCCTTACAAAATATATTTATTTTGTAAATATAGGACTTGAATAAATAATACTAATAGGACTTGAAAGTCAAAATAACTCCTTGATCTGCAAATTAGATGTGCTAGTTGGTATGAAAATAACATTAATCTTGTTTTCCATCTCTATCAGAGCTCTTGGATGACCAGGTACAGGTGCATTGCCAGGGAGGAGTCATATTTTCAAAGGAATCATTTATTTATTTATTTATTTATTTATTTATTTATTTATTTATTTATTATTTATTGGAGCAGTAGGTCGCAACAGTGGGCTTATAATATTCAGTGGGCTTATAATCTGTAGTAAACTGATGTGCTGTCCAGGTTTTGTTGGTCAATTTACAGAGCACAGATAGAATGGATTTCTCATAATTCTTAAAGGCCCTAAGATTTTCAGAATGGTAAATGAGCATTGGCTTTAACTTAAAGTCACCAGCTTCATTAGCCCCTAGCAAGAGAATCAGCCTGTGCTTTGAAGCTTTGAAGGCAGGCATTGACTTCTCTACAGCTATGAAAGTCCTAGATGGCATCTTCTTCCAATAGAAGGCTGTTTCATCTACATTGAAAATCTGTTGGTTAGTGTAACCACCTTCATTAATCTTCTGAGCTAAGATCTTCTGGAAAACTTGCTGCAGCTTCTATATCAGCACTTGCTGCTTCACCTTGACTTTAATGCTAGGGAGCTAGCCTTTTTTCTTAAACCTCATGAACCAACCCCTGCTAGCTTCCAACTCTTCTTCTGAAGCTTCCTTACTTCTCCTAGCCCTCATAGAATTGGAGAGAGTTAAGGCCCTGCTCTGGATCAGGCTTTGGCTTAGGGGAATGTTGTGGCTGGTTTGGTCTTCTGTCCAGACCACTAAAACTTTCTCCATATCAGCAATAAGAATGTTTCACTTTCTTAGCACTTGTGTGTTCACTGGAGTAGCACATTTAATTTCCTTTAAGAACTTTTCCTTTGCACTCACAATTTGACTAACTGGTGCAAAAGGCCTAGTTTTCAGTGTATCTCAGCTTTCCATATGCCTTCCTCACTAAGCTTAATCATTTCTAGTTTTTGATCTAAAATGAGAGATATGCAAGAACACTTAGAACCCATGGTAGGGTTATTAATTGGTCTAATTTCAATTATGTTGTGTCTCAGGGAATAGGGAGGCCCAAGGAGTGGGAGAACAATGGGGCAAAGGCTGGTCAGTGAAGCAATCAGAGCACACACAGATTTACCATCTTATATAGGTGTGGTTCTTGGAGCCCCAAAGCAATTACAATAGTAACATTAAAGATCCATGATCACAGGTCACCATAGCAAACATAGTAATAATGAAAACGTTTGAAATATTGTGAGAAATACCAAAATGCGACACAGACATGAAGTGAGCAAATGGTGTTGGAAAAATGGCGCCGATAGACTTGCTTAAAACGGGGTTGCTACAAACCTTCCATTTGTGAAAAATACAGTATCTGTGAAGCACAGTAAAGCGAGGTGCAATAAAATGAAGCCTGCCTGTACAGTTCAGGTTTTCCTACTTTGGTACTAGTTTCTGTGGAGGCTTTAGCTGTGGATTGCTGCTCTAGTAAGTTGTGATTCTCTGTAGCCATCTGTCAGTCTCTCCAATTTTGGAGGCAGTGATGTGCCCTGTTCCCTTACTTCTCTGACAGATCTAAGTAGAGTTGTTAATTTTTCAGTTTGTTCAGCTCAGCTTTCTACTTGTTGTTAGAATGGAGTGACAACTTCCAAGCTCCTTCCATGCCAGACCAGAACCCAAAGTGGATTTCTTAGTTTAGTTTTCATCAGCTGGAATGAGTGGAGGCAGAAAAAAAAGTAGGAACTCAAGTGTTGAAATGAATTATCTTGAAAATTCCAGAGGTCTGAATTTGGGCAGAAGTTATTGCATTTATTAGCCTTTAACATATTTCGATCTCATTCTTCAGGGATTGGTGTAATTTCAGTCTGCCCCTGGGGGTGTGAATCTGAATAGGACCAACTCTGAGTTAGATCCCTGATGGGAGAAGCTCTAAGTAGTCTGATACCATCTCAAATAAAAATTGACTGGAGGAAAAAAAAATGACTGGAAGGACCTGGATTGTCTCTCTTTTATCAAGTCGTTACTTTCTTCCATTATCTTCTACACGGTATTTATTGTATGCATATCGCCCTTCTGCAGTTCTGTCCTTCTATTCCAATTTGGCCTGATTCCTCTCCAGGCCAGCTGCCAACTGCACTCTGTAATTCCCTTCACTGTGCTCCTCGGTTGGACCCACTCCTTTTCAGATCCCATGTCTTCTTGTTTCTTGTTTTACTCTCTTGTTTGCTTGAGCACGTCTTCCCATTACTTCTTCTGAAAAATAGTTGAGAGGGGCAGCTGGGTGGCTCAGTCGGTTGAGTCTCTGACTCTTGATTTCATCTCAGGTCATGATCTTATGGTCATGGGATTGAGCCCCGTGTCTGGCTCTGTGTGGAGCATGGAGCCTGCTTAAGATTCTCTCTCTCCTCCCTCAGCCCCTCTCCCCCACTCATGCACTCTCTCTCTCTCTCTCTAAAACAAACCAAAAAAGGAAACAGAAAAATATTGAGGGATAATCTTTCTGAGCAGTTGCAGTTCTGAAACTATTTTTGCCTGTATTCTATGTAATTGATAGATTGGTTGGCTGCAGAGCTCTAGGATAAGGATTCTTTTCTTCATATATTCTATGAGAGCTGGCTAAATGTGTACCTCAGCAGCATCCTCTGCTCTCCCAACTAAGTGTAAGTGTGAATACCTTCTTGAGTGGCGCCCTGGAGGTGGGGAGGAATATGCAGGGCCTTCTGTGCTGTGGGGATCCAGTATGGAGAAAGCATGTACTGGACGTGGACCTTGGCATCCTCCAGACCAGAGAGAGTTTGGGGCCTCAGAAAGGTGCCTGAAGGCAAGGATCAGAGTTCCAAAGTTATTGGAGAGAGGTTGGCTTATCAGATCTGCAGATAAGAGGAAAGATGAGAGGGAAAACAACCCAACTGACTAGGATGGGCAGATTGAACAGAGGAGAGGGAGAGACAGAGAGAGAGAGAGAGATGGAAATACAGTTAAATTTGAATTTGATATAAACAATGAATAATTGTTTTAGTACAAGTATGTCCCATGTAATATATTTTATCTGGCAACTCTACAGCTGACGCAGTTGTCCTTGGAAGGACCTACTGGTCTTTCTGGCCCTAAAGAGTGGCTGGTGACTTAACAGATGAGCTAAAGCCTCTGCGTCTTGGAGGCCAGGACACTAACTTTTGTAGCTGAGGAAACTAGGGTGCAGAAAATCCTGAATGAAGACCTGAGGCTTTTCCAGCTGATACCTTGTCTGTTCACAGGGGCAGAGAGCACTGAGCCCTCAATAACCCATGGGATTGCTTAAGACTTTGGCCCAGGTTGAATAATACTGCAGGTAGGCAAAGTAACAACAAAGCCAGAGAGGGAAAGAATGCAGAGAGAACCCTGGATGGGCAGTGGCCAGCAAAGTCTAATGGCTGGAGAAGTGCAGGGCAACTTGAACCAAAAAAAGCAATTAGTGCAATCAAGGGGCTCCAATTACAGCATTAAACTGCTAGAACTGGAACTCAGGAACATGTTTTTAAGTTTAAAAATACAGCAGATGTATTGAAAAAGAGTATGGCAATTGCTGAGAAGTGAACAGAGGCCTGGAAGAACAAGTGGAAAAAAATCTCTCAAAACAGCACAAATTTAAAGACAGAAGCCATCAGAGCAAATCTGAGAACCAGAAGATAGACCCATAAGTTGTAATGTGTAAATAAATAGGAATTTCAGAAAGAGAAATAGCAATAAAGAATGGAGAGGCGATATTTAAACAAATAGGTGAAGAACATCTTGCAGAGCTAAAGAAACCATTCAGATAGAAAGGAATCTTTGAGTTTCAAGGAAGGAGCTACAAATAGGGAGTATACAAGACAGATTCCAGTAAACTGTGCTAATTCCAAGGATAATGACAAAGTTCTACAGTCTTCCAGACAGGAAGGACAGGTTATTGACACAGAAAAAGAACCAGACTGCCTTCAGATTTCTCTCTCTGAAATCAGAAGACAGTACAATCATATCTGCTGACAACTATCAATGTGGATTAAAAAAGCAAAACCCAACTGGGGTGCCTGGGTGGCTCAGTTGGTTAAGTATCTGACTGTTGATCTTAGCTGGGGTCATGATCTCACAGTTTGTGAGTTCCAGCCTGCATCGGGCTCCATGCTGATTACATAGAGCCTGCTTGGGATTCTGTCTCTCCTTCTCTCTGCCCCTCCCCCACTTGCATATGCACGTGCTCTCTCTCTCTCTCTCAAAATAAATAAATAAACATCAAAAACAATTTGTAAAGCAAAACCCATCCACGTGTTCGTGAAAAAATCCACTTTAAACAAAGTGGTGGAAGGTGAAATTCAGAGGATGTGAAGAGATATCATCAGGTAAATAAATCAAAAGAAGCCAAGTCCAGGGGGAGCCTGGGTGGCTCAGTTGGTTAAGTATCTGACTCTTGATTTCAGCTCAGGTCATGATCTCCCTGTTCATGAGATCAAGCTCTGCACTGACAATGTGCTTGGGATTCTCTCTGTCTCCCTTTTTCTCTGCCTTGCCCTGCACATGTTCTCTCTCTCTCAAAATAAATGAAATAAGGGGCGCCTGGGTGGCGCAGTCGGTTAAGCGTCCGGCTTCAGCCAGGTCACGATCTCGCGGTCCGTGGGTTCGAGCCCCACGTCGGGCTCTGGGCTGATGGCTCAGAGCCTGGAGCCTGTTTCCGATTCTGTGTCTCCCTCTCTCTCTGCCCCTCCCCCGTTCATGCTCTGTCTCTCTCTGTCCCAAAAATAAATAAACGTTGAAAAAAAAAATTTAAAAAAAAAATAAATGAAATAAAATAAAATAAAATAAAATAAAATAAAATAAAATAAAATAAAATATAAAGAAGCCAAGTTTGGCAATAGCAATGTTAGAATAAGCAAGATGAATATTGATATTATGTAATGATAAAAGGCAAATTTATCGATAGGTATCACAACCATAAACCATACTCATCAGTTAATACAGAAGCTAAATATATAAAGCAAAAACATTAAAAGAATGTAGTAAAAATAAAATTATAATACAGGATTTTAATGTTCCTTTTTCATAATCAGACAAGTGTCAACAAAACTAATAGGCAACTGACAGAATGGGAGAAGATATTTGCAAATGACATATCAGATAAAGGATTAGCATCCAAAATCTCTAAAGAACTTGTCAAACTCAATGCCCCAAAACCAAATAATCCAGTGAGGAAATGGGCAAAAGATATGAACAGACACTTTTCCCAAGAAGACAACCAGATGGCTAACAGACACATGAGACCCATCATCAGGGGAATGCATATAAAAACCACAATGAGATACCACCTCACACCTGTCAGAATGGCTAAAATTAACAACTCAGGCAACAACAGATGTTGGCGAGGATGCAAAGAAAGGGGAACACTTTTGCACTGCTGGTGGGAATGCAAACTGGTGCAGCTCTGGAAAACAGTATGGAGGTTTCCCAAAAAATTAAAATAGAGGCACCCTATGACCCAGCAATTGTACTACCAGGAATTTACCCAAAAGCTATAAAAATGATAATTCAAAGTGCACCTCAATGTTTATAGCAGCACTATCAACATCAGCCAAATTATGGAGAGAGCCCAAATGTCCATTGACTGATGAATGGATAAAGAAGATGTAGTGTATTGTATATATACAATGAAATATTACTCAACAGTGAAAAAGAATGAAATCTTACCATTTGCAACCAAGTGGCTGTATTATGCTAAGTGAAAGTCAGAAAAGACAGATATCATATGATTTCACTCATTTGTGGAATTTAAGAAAGGGAAGGGAAGGAAAAATAAGATAAACACAGAGAGGGAGGCAAACCTTAAGAGACTCTTAGATACAGAGAACAAACTGACGGTTGCCGGAGGGGTGTTGGGTTGAGGGGGATGGACTAAATGGGTGATGGACATTAAGGAGGACACTCGTTGGGATGAGCACTGGGTGTTGTATGTAAGTGATAAATCACTAAACTTTACTCCTGAAACCATTATTACACTATATGTTAACTAACTTGGATTTAAAAAAAAAAAGGAAAAGAATCTGACAAATCTAGCAGAAAAAATATAGGAAGAGGGAATAGAATAAAACCCAACAAATTTGACCTAAAAGATGTATGGAACATTACATCTCATTATCAAGTTTCTTTTTTATTTTAAAGGAACATTTACAAAAGTTAGTCTTGTCTTTGGTTCAGATAATATGTAGGATATCCAATAACTGATTCACAGAAGTAGAGATTTTATAGGCCACATTCCCTGGCTGTAATCTAAGGGCAGGGGGGGAAGGGATAAATAATGAAAAGGGGATAACCCCCAAGAAACCCTTCTAATTACTCAGAAATTGAGAACCAGCATCCCAAATAACCATTAAAATATAAATACCATTAAAATATAAATAAATATGAATAAAATATAAAACTATAATAACTGTATATATGGTTTAACATAAATATAAATAAATAAAATACAAATAAAACAGAAATTACAAACCACCTATGAAGCAATAATGGAGAAAATTTCATACCCAAACATACATGACACGGCTCAAACTATTCCTCTTGGGAATTTACAGCCTTAAAAGCTTTATTATTAAAGAAAAAAGAGAAAGAAATTTAGAGGTCAGTCTAAGAAATCAGAACAGCAAAATGAACCAAAGAAAAACTTGAAAGAGAGAATGAAGATGGAAAATAATGAATGGAAAACAAATAAAGTAGAAAAGATAAGTAAGTATATCTCAAAGCAGATTCTTATGAAAGATTCCTCTAAATAGAAAAAGTCCCAGCCTGATGAAGAAAAATGCAAGAAGCCAAGGAACAATGGTGTAACAACAGGCTTATTGAAGTGGCCAGGCTTACCAGGGAGTGGTCAGGAAACAGTTTTGTTTTCTCCCACCACCGCCTCATACATTTCTTTTCTCAGAAATATTTCCATGCTCTTGTTGACATTTCCAGTAGAGCCTATGGCTTTTCACCCACTTTTGAGTCTAAAAACAGTCCCATGTTCAGATATTTTGAAGTTTAATCCAGTCTAAATGAAAACCTCGGTATGTCTTCCAGTTCAGTGCTTTTCCTGTTTTCCCAGCTCAGGTCTGTCTGATTCCCCGCTTTGTAAACCAAGGTGAGGAAGGGATGTAAGTGCCCATTTTATCTATGCCCACTCCCCACAAGCCTCCTCCAGAGTTGGGAAGGGGAGTGTGTGGAGGGAAAGGACCAGCCTGCACCATTTATACTATTTCTTTTGTTGGTCACAAGCCCTCCCTCATCACTTATTTTCAAATTCTGTTTCTTCCATGGTGTGCAGCACATGACCTTGGGAGATTTCTCTCGGAGACCTCCTCACCTGCACTCGTTTTCCATGGAGCAGCTGATGCACTTGCCAGCTGACTTCTGCAACACTCCAGGCATCCCTAGCCCTGCCCTCCGCCTTTTGTTTTTGTAGGTTGGGGGGGGGAGGGGTTGGAATTCAATTCACCCTGGCAAGCAGCCCTCTTTCTAGGATTCATTTCAAGATGACCCAAGCCCTATTACTTAATGGTACCATGAAAAAAACATAAGCATCCTTTTGCTGTCAGATGGTGGAGATACACCCATTCCATAGCAACTCTGTCTCCCTGCCTTGTTGTAGGGACTGCTCCAGGCCATATACCTCCTCCAGACCCCTCTAGGAAAGAGAGAAGCTCTAGTGTTATATTTACAAGTGAGCCTCACACATCAGGAGACACAAGTCATGCTCTCCTGACACTCCTCTTGTGTTCTGCCCTTGCCCCACAGCCAGGGAGAGAAATGCCTGCCTCCTTTCTATCAAACATCCATTCTTACAAATATATTTCTTTTTTTCCCCTACAACTATATTTCTTAAAGCTTGCCTCACTTGGTTTGTGATGGGAAGGGAAGGAAATGAATGCATTCCTCCGCATTCCTATCCAGGCTAGCAACTTCCGCCCAGCTGATTCTCTTCAATCCCACTTTTGAATTTTTAGTTTTCTGTCTCATCAGCTGGAGGAGTACATTGAAGTAAGTGATGCTGCATTACCTTCCATATGGGATAATCTCCTGCCATAGTAGAAGAGATCTAATGGGATGAGGGGTCTCTGTGTAGGAGAGCAGTCCAGAAAGGGCAGTATAGAAGAAGGTGTATAACCTGGGTTCAGAACCTGGGCAGTATAAAGAAGGTGTCCCCATGAAGGGGTGGCCAGGTGTGAATTGTCAGAAATCAAGCAGGGTAAATAGTGTGTCTGAATGGGAGGATTCACACTGGGAGGGGTCCCAGCATAGGATGCCAGGGCCCAAGCAAGGCCAGGAGGGGCTCTGTATAGAAGGACGTCATAGTGCAGGGTATAAGAGAATGTTTGGGGTGTGGAAGTTGCCCTCACAGGGATCTGGCCTGGCCCTGCTGAACCTAAACTAGGTAGGGAGGGCATCCCGTGTGGGGAGCAGCATGGCAGAGCACAGGTGGGGTGAGAGAGTTTTTTTCAAGGAGGAAGGGCCAGCATACAGTTATGGGAGATTGCCTATGTACAAGAGGATTGATCAAAGAAGTAAATAATACTGAGGGGAAATGGGGATCAGGTTGAGGGAATTATAAATATGGAAAGAGAGAGACCAGAATCAGCCCTGTGGTATTGATTGAAATTGGAAGTATCTTGAGATCAGGGACTTCAATATATATAACTACAGAAATACATATAGATGCAAATGTGTGTGTGTGTGTATTCCTTATCAACCCACTGAGAAGGTCCAAGGCAAAGTTACTCCAAAAGCAATGAGCACAGTTGTTCGAGGATCTTGATTTCTGGAAACCATTCTCCATTAAAAGGCCAGAACTCCTCAGAGAAAAGAGATGCGAGGACTGGGGCAGAGTAAGGTCAATAGGAACCTGGAGGGGCACCTGGGTGGCTCAGTCCGTTAAGCATCCGACTTTGGCTCAGGTCATGATCATCATGATCTTATGGTCCCTGAGATCAAGCTGCATATAGGGCTCCGTACTGACAGTGCAGAGCCTGCTTGGAATTCTCTCTCTCTGCCCCTCCCTTATGTATGCACGCATGCTCTCTGTTTCTCAAAATAAGGAAATAAACTTTAAAAAAAAAGGGTGGGGGTGGGCGCCTGGGTTGATGCCTCAGTCAGTTGAGTGTCCAACTTCAGCTCAGGTCATGATCTCACAGTTCGTGGGTTCCAAGCCCCATGTTGGACTCTGTGCTGACAGCTCAGAGCCTGGAGCCTGCTTCAGATTCTGTGTCTCCCTCTTTCTCTGCCCCTCCCCTGCTCATGCTCTGTCTCCCTCTGTCTCTCAAAACTAAATAAACCTTAAAAAAATTAAAATAAAGGGGGGTTGGCACCTAGGTGGCTCAGTTAAGTGTCCAACTTTGGCTCAGGTCATCATCTTGTGGTTCATGAGTTCAAGCCCCACATTGGACTCTGCAATGATGGTGTGGAGCCTGCTTGGGATTCTCTCCCCCCACCCCCCTGCCTCATCCCTCTCCCATTCATGGTCTCTTTCTCTCTCTCTTTCTCAAAATCTTAAAAAAAAAAAAAGGAACCTGGAGCATAAGCAAGGAGATGCTGAAAGAATTTGGGGATATAGCAAAAAGATACAGAAGCCAGCCTAAGGAGAAGCCCACAAATGTGGAACAGATTAAGCACCAAAACAGCTAGCTAATGATAGAAATACAAATAATCCTTTGAATGAAATTGCAAACTATGGGAATATATATACTTATTCATATACATATATGAGTACGTTGAATATTTACTTAACCTCAAAATACTCTCTAAGAAAATGCTACAGAGAGAAAATGTGACTCTACAGTACAGAAGACTGGAAGACACTAGCTTAAACAAGTTATCAAATTGGACAATACTGAAGCCAAATCATGTGCTATACGATAAGATGCCATGAGAGGAACACAGCATCACTTCTGTGGAGGGTTTTTTTTTTTCAGAGGTGCATACCCTGAATCTAATAATAAGGGATAGTTTCAAACCCAAATTGTACAAAACATCTAGCCTATAATCTTCAAAAGAATCCAAGAATGAGAAGTTATTTCCAAGTTGAAGGAGATTAAAGAGTCATGATAGTTCAGTGGAATGTGGGATTCTGAACTGGATGGATTTTTGCTCTGAAGGATATTATTGGGGATTGTGTTGCTGTTATTGACAAAACTTACTGGTGGGAATGTATGATTGTCATTGTCCCAATTTTGATGGTTGTGTTGTGGTTACACAGGAGAATGACCATGAGGTGATGGGCATCATGTTGGCAACTTCCTCTCAGATGGTTCAGGAAAATGAAAGTTCTTGATATGCTTACTTGCAACTCTTCTGTAAATTTGAGATTGTTTTAAAACTTTTAATTAATTAATTAATTAATCAATTAATTGACTGATTATCTTAGAGAGAGCATGCATGAGTCAGGGAGAAGGGCAGAGGGAGAGAGACAGAATCCCAAGCAGGCTCCATGCTCAGCATGGAGCTGGATGCAGGGCTTGATTCGACAACACTGGGATCATGACCCTGAACTGAAATTAAGAGTCAGAGGCGCGCCAGCTGAGCTACCCAGGTGCCGGTGTTTCAAAATTTTTTTTCTTCTTCTAAATTTAAAGTTATGGAGAAAGTGAAAAGACTACCAACTGGAAAAATACTAGCAATGTCAATGTCAGAGAAGTGGCCAATATCATTAACATACAAAGGACTCTTATTAAACTGACAAGATAGACTAACAAACTCAAATAAGAGAAAATCGAAATGAGAAGTGAACGATAAACAAATAAAAAGAAGTTACCTCAGTAGTTGTCAGGGACATGAAATTTAAAATACTAATTGAAGGGCACCTGTGTGGCTCAGTCGGTTAAGTGTCCGTCTTCAGCTCAGGTCATGATCTCAAGGTTTGTGAGTTCGAACCCCACATCAGGCTCTATGCTGACAGCTCAGCGCCTGGAGCCTGATTTGGAATCTGTGACTCCCTCTCTCTCTGCCCCTCCCCCACTCATGCTCTGTCTCTGTCTCTCAAAAAATAAATGAACATTAAAAAAAATTTAAAAATTAAGTTAAATACTAACTGAATATCATAAGGCACCTATTAAAATGATACAATGGCTTTTTAAAAATTTTTTACAGTTTATTTATTTATTTTGAGAAAGTGAGCAGAGGAGGAGCAGAGACAGAGAGAGAGAGAGAATCCCAAGCAGGTTCTGCACTGTCACCACAGAGGGGCTCAACTCACAAACCGTGAGAAAAATGATACAAATTTTTAGAAGTGGCAGCCAGAAAGGGTGAGTTGAGGATGTGGAATGAGTACTGTCATGCTCTGATGGTAGTAACCTAAACTGTTAAATGTTTGTGGAATGAATCTGACAATATCTGTTTAAAAAATAGGCATTCATGGGGCGCCTGGGTGGCACAGTCGGTTAAGCGTCCGACTTCAGCCAGGTCACGATCTCGCGGTCCGTGAGTTCGAGCCCCGCGTCAGGCTCTGGGCTGATGGCTCGGAGCCTGGAGCCTGTTTCCGATTCTGTGTCTCACTCTCTCTCTGCCCCTCCCCCGTTCATGCTCTGTCTCTCTCTGTCCCAAAAATAAATAAAAAAAACGTTGAAGAAAAAAAAAAATTAAAAAAAAAAATAGGCATTCATGGGGCGCCTGGGTGGCTCAGTCGGTTAAGCGTCCGACTTCGGCTCAGGTCACGATCTCACGCTCCGTGAGTTAGAGCCCCCCATCGGGCTCTGTGCTGACTGCTCAGAGCCTGGAGCCTGTTTCAGATTCTGTGTCTCCCTCTCTCTCTGACCCTCCCCCATTCGTGCTCTGTCTCTCTCTGTCTCAAAAATAAATAAATGTTAAAAAAAAAATTAAAAAAGAAAGTGTGGGTCTCTTGATTTCAACTCAGGCTTGTGAGATCAAGCCCTAAGTAGGGCTCTGGGCTGACTGTGGGGAGCCTGCTTGGGATTCTCTGTCTCCCTCTCTCTTTGCCCCTCCCTCCCTCTCTCTCTCTCTCAAAAGTAAAATAAGCATTAAAAAAAGCATTCCACTGCAACTAGTAGATAAATAAGTTCTGCAGATTTAATGCACAACATAGTGATTATAGTCAACAATACCGTATTACAAACTTCAAAGTTACTAGATCTGAGACCAGATCTTAACTATTCGAAACACACAAAAAAAACACGACAATTATGTGACTGATAAAGATGTTAGCTAATGCTACTGTAGTAATCATATTGCAATATATAAATGTGTCAAACCAATACCTCAAACTTACATGATGCTATATGGTGATTATATCTCAATAAAAATTAAAAACAATTTTTTCAAAATGTCTATTTATTTTTGAGAGAGAAAGAGACAGAGTGCAAGCAGGGGAGGGGCAGAGAGAGAGGGGGACACAGAATCCGAAACAGGCTTCAGGCTCCGAGCTGTCAGCGCAGAGCCCAATGCAGGGCTCAGACTCACAAACTGCGAGATCATGACCTGAGCTAAAGTCGGACGCTTAACCAACTGAGCCACCCAGGCGCTCCCCCTTGCCCCCAAAATTTGAAAGTACATGCCCCTTGACCCAGAAATTCCATCCTAGGGAACCCATTCTCTATAGAATGACACAGAAACAAGAATGTTTATTGCAGCTTTGTTTCTAATTACAAAAGAGAAAATAGTGAATTAATAGTGAATTATTACTAATATTTTTAAACAGTGAATGATTAATAGGAAAATGATTGGGACACAACCATTCCAAGGAAAACTATGCAATATAAAGAATGTTAGCTCTATGCCTGTTGACTGAAAGGGATTCCTACATTATATTTTTTAGAGAGAAAAAGCAAGATGCAGAGAAAATATATAAGACACCCTATTTTTTAAACAAAGTGAACTTCCCAGTATATGTCCATATATTTTATATATGATTATATTAGCATGTAGAAAGATATGGAAACATACCCACGTACATACCATATATTGGTTTGGGAGGAGGGGTGGATACAAATAGGAAGGAGGAGATGAACTCTGATGGTATTGCCTTGTTTTGACTAATTTCTATTGCTCTATAGACAAGTCTTATCAGCTGGGTTAATCGATTACTGAGATGCTAGCCATTTGGGTAAATTAATTGCAAAAGATTGCTACCATGAAAATAGTGAGCGTAGTCTGTAAATCTATTGTCAGGCCCCAACTAAGAAAGCTGGAATCTGAAAAAAATCAGCAGTTGGAAGCAAGACAAGTGACTAACATGCTCAGCAAAAAATTTGTGAGAATGGAGGGCCAAGAGAAATGTAAGATGAAGTCCACAGGTGATGATTATTTATCAAAGGCAGTGGGAGGTGGTGAGCAGAGGAAGATTCCCAGCACGAGAGTCAAGCACCAGATGACATTGCAGGCCACGAATGTGTAAAGACTTAGGATCACAGTCTAATGGTTAGAATCACATAAGTGGAAGATGAACATGGGTCTGGAACTTAACGATAGTTCAGAGAAGTGAAAGTGCTGACAGAGCAGGTTGGTTGGGTCGGCCCTTCTGCTCTTCCTCCCGCATGGCACTTACAAATTCCCACCAGTAAAAGATTTGGGCAGCTCCTGGTGCCGATAGGAAGGGAAGAAAGACAAAAACAAACAAAGAAAAAATGAAAACACAAGATTTTGAAATAGAGAATTCTGCTGCTAAGAGAAAAGGCTCCTTAACACTTCAGTGTAAAATATTCAGGTGGGGGCACCTGGGTGGCTCAGGTGGTTGAGCGTCCGAGTCTTGATCTCAGCTCACATCTCAGTCCTAGGGTGGGGAGTTCAAGCCTCGTGTTAGGCTCTATGTAGGGCACAGAGCCAACTTAAAAATAAATTTCAAGTGCACTCTCTTCTAAGCTTCACAACAACCTGTGAGGTAGGTACCCTGATCTCCATTTTAAACGTGAGGAAACTAAGGCTGACACAGGTTAGATAACTTTCTTAAAGTCACATAAGTAAAAATTCCCAGAGCCAAGACTCAAACCCAAGCCTGTCTGCCTCTATAGTATTAATTATTCTGTTTGTAGAAAAACTGATATTTTTAATGATGGCCTGGAGTCATCCGGAAATGTTAATTTCCTGTGCTTTTAATTTCCTTTTAAAGAAAAAAAAATTTTAATGTTTATTTATTTTTGAAAGAGAGAGAGACAGAGACAGAGTGCGAGTTGGGGAGAGGCAGAAAGAGGGAGACACAAAATCTGAAGCAAGCTCCAGGCTTTGAGCTATCAGCACAGAGCCTGACGTGGGACTTGAACTCACAAACTGCAAGATCATGACCTGAGTTGAAGCTGGATGCTTAACCAACTGAGCCACCCAGGAGCCCCTTCTGTGCCTTTCATTTCAAAAATCAGCGAAACTTAAACTATACTTCAAATGTTTTCAGCCAGATAAAACTTGGTTTTCCAGAGTGACCCACTCTTCAAGGATTCTGGATAGCTGAAGCTTTAACTGTACTTCACAGCTTCTTACTAGATTTCAGTAATTATAGCTCTATAAATTGATTGAAATTGCGTTGCAAATAAAATTTTTATGAAATGCTATAAAATATATTGGTTGTAAATTTGGATTACTACATAAATTTTATCTATTGCATTTCCTTGCAAACTTCATTAAAAAAAAAAACCCTTGAAATGTTTTTGGCAGGATTTTTTCTAAAAAATACTTCAATATGGGCTTTTTCTTGGCAATCCATATGATTTCCTGAAGTTCCTACTGAGTATAAACTTACTATGTAAACATAAAACTTGATTCCCCCAGTAAAAGCATCAACCATTTGTAAATGCCAATAGGCTTTATAAGCAATTTGCAGCCTGTGAGTAAGGTCATCTTCTTTTTTTCCCATATTGTCTCCGATGCTTGTAATATGGGCCACAGAATCCTTAGTAAGGCTATTTGTGAATTCTTCTTTGCTTTAAGACCTCCTGACCTTTTGACTACACATTCCTTCATTTTCCTGGAGTGAAGAATCTGATTTAAAAACTGTAGCCAGCGTTACCTGATCACATTTCCTCCAATATGTCAACTTAGCCATAACTGCTTTGAACATCTAACCTTTCCTTAACCCCCGTCACGTTCATACAACTGCACATAACAATGTATACAGTTCTTTTTCATTTATCAAAAGAAAGAATCCTTGGGGAATAAAGATTTGACAGCTCCTGTTACAAGATAATTGTAATACTTAAAAAAAGAGAGAGAGAGAGAGAGATGAGACAGATGGTGTACACTGGAGACATGTGGAAGTTTGCTTGGAAAATAGCTTCAGAAATTCAATTGAGACTGAAAAGAAATTATGCAAATTATCAGTTTTGCATAAAAGCATCATGGAAAACAAGGAAATTATCTTAATCTTTAGTCTTCCACAATCTTGTCAAAGGGAAATATGTCAACTGGACTGATACCATCTTGGTTTCCTATTTTTAAAAAACTCAATAGCCACTCATTTTTTTTCTTTGTTCTTTTCTTCTTTTCTTTTTTTTTTTTCTTTTTTTATAGAGAGAGAGAGGAGAGAGAGAGAGAGCATGCAAGAGCTGGGGAGAGGGGCAGGGGCGGGGGGAGAGAATTTTAAGCAGGCTCCACTCTCAGCACAGAGCCTGTCTCAGGGCTTGATTCCATGACCCTGGGATCAGGACCTGAGCCAAAATCAAGATTTGGTTGCTGAACTGACTGAGCCACCCAAGTGCCCCTATAACCATTCATTTTGAATTACGGAGAAAAGAGATTGTTTTGAATGAGATGATTAAAAACATTAACTTCTATATTGCTATGCTGAGGTCTAATTCATTAACATCAAATATCAATGCATTTTATTTTGAGAGAGTGCGCGCGTGCAAGGGGGGGCGAGCGCGCAGGCACACACACACACACACACACACACACACACACACACGTGGGGGAGGGGCAGAAAGAGAGAGAGGGAGACACAGACTCCAAAGCAGGCTCCAGGCTCTGAGCTGTAAGTGCAGAGCCTGAAGCAAGGCTTGACGAAAGGTTCGACATGGGTTTTGACATAGGACTTGACACAGGGCTCGAACTCACAAGCTGTGAGATCATGACCTGAGCCGAAGTCAGATGTTTAACCAACTGAGCCAGCCAGGTACCCCAACTGTTAATACATTTTTTGATGAGTTATTAAATACTTTTTTTTTTAATTTTTTTTAACGTTTATTTATTTTTGAGACAGAGAGAGGGCAGGAACAGGGGAGGGTCAGAGAAAGGGAGACACAGGTTCAGCCTCTGAGCTGTCAGCACAGAGCCCAATGTGGGGCTTGAACTCATGGACCACGAGATCATGACCAGAGCTGAAGTCAGATGCTTAACCGACTGAGCCACCCAGGCACCCGCATATAGTTATGCTTTTATTTATTTATTTTTTTAAATTTTTTTTTTCAACGTTTATTTATTTTTGGGACAGAGAGAGACAGAGCATGAACGGGGGAGGGGCAGAGAGAGAGGGAGACACAGAATCGGAAACAGGCTCCAGGCTCTTAGCCATCAGCCCAGAGCCCGACGCGGGGCTCGAACTCACGGACCGCGAGATCGTGACCTGGCTGAAGTCGGACGCCTAACCGACTGTGCCACCCAGGCGCCCTATAGTTATGCTTTTAAAAACATGAATAAACACACTTTATTTAGAAGCAAGGAAGAGAGAGGTGAAGCGCTGACTACAGATGAATGAAAATGTTATGGGATCATTTCTAGTCGTTATGAAATCACAGAATATAGGCTTGTATTTGAGTACACATGTGAATTGGTTTGGATAAATTGAGAAAGACTCACATCTTTTGCAGTCTTATAATAAAAAAAGAAACCTGGGTCACGTATTATGAACCTCTAGTAAATTCTCGCTCATGTCCGTGTGTGTGTGTGTGTGTGTGTGCACGCTCATGTTTAAGCTGGCCTACTTAAATGCATTAGAAAAGTCAACCTTTATCCTTATATTTGATCAGAAAAAAAAGAAGTCTGAAAATTGATAAACAATCTTTAATATATAAAGATGGGTTACCAAGAAAGATTATGGAATTTCATTTCCCGAAGATGGTTAGATAAAGTGATGGATATTTATCTACTCTCTAATAGTTGGGTTAGGTAAAGTTTGCTTAGAAGCAAAAAGACCACTTCAAGGCTTAAACTTTTAAAATGATAATGGAATTTGACAAGAGAAAGTATTTTTAATAGAAAGGAAGAAATCCTATTATATTTTCCTCATATAGGTTAAATTTTTTTTGTACTTGGGTCAGAAATATCTTAGAGGCATCTGGTTTTCAAGCATTTTTTCACTGAAGTTTAACAGTATTGAGCAACAGGACCTTCTGAGGCGTGATGTGGGTGACCCTCATATTTGGAGTCCTGGGGTAAATTGGGGTCAGCCATGTGTGTTTCTCTGGGCAGACTAATATTTTTGCTTCCCTTTAAACACATATTCTTTAAAAATCTGTCCAGTATTTATTAAGAGGAGAAACAGCACTGCATGGTGAAGTGGGCAGCAAAAAGGGGGACAGACTAGAATGAATGAGGGTGAAACACTCAATGGCTCTTCTGTTGTCTCCAGAAAACCAGGAATGGCTCCAAGCTCGCATACCCTTCTCGGCAAAATCAAAGCCCTGGAGGCCCATTAGAGATGAGCTTCCTTGATCAGTGCCCAGGGTACCTCCCTTTTAATGTGCCTCTGGGTGACTGTAGGTTAGCATTTCTCAAATTGTGGTCCCAGCAACACCTACATTAGAATCACCTGATTCTTGAATCTGTACTAGACCTACTAAGTAAGAATCTGTACCAATGAAGCTAGGATGTCTGCATTTTAAATAAGTTTTGTAAGTGATTTGGACTACGCTGAACTTCAAGAACCACTCTCTGAAGGCCAGCTTAGAATCAGAGTCAGCTGAGAGCACTCCGGCCCTCGCCAAGTACTCCGCTGTCAAATTGCTCCTCAAATGTTCAGACCTGTTTCAAGAAGGCTGGAGGAAGATTCAGTTCGGTTCCTCCTACTCATCAGTCTTTCTCCCTAGCATCCATCCTGATTGAACTGAAATCTTCGGGGAGTGTCTATAAATACTCCATCTGCTCAGATTTTCTGCCAGACAGTGAAGTTTGCACCACCTTCCCACTACTGTAGACTGAAATAACTTCTCTGGGCTTGCCTGATTCTAACTGATAAGAACCCCTCTTCCTGACAACTAGGGTGCTTCAAGACCACTTGGGTTTTTACAAGAGGAATCCATTGCCCTTAGATGTCCTTTATGCAATTAGCATGGAGATAAAATTTTAATGCTGGAAAGAACCTCAGAGATAATCCAATCCACCCTCTAATTATGTGGAAACAGATGCCGATGTATACAGAAAAGGAGACTGGGAACAAACATTTTATTGAGTCCCTACTATGCGCCATAAAGGCACTGAGCTAGATTTTTCAGTGAGTTCTGTCATTAATTTTTTACAATAAGTTTTCAAAATAGAGAACATTATATTCATTTGAACAGATAAGGAATTTGAAACTCAGAAAAATTAAAGAAATTTGCAAAGCCATTTAGTTAACAGGTAGTGGATCCAGGATTGAATTTAGATTCTAATCAAAATAATATTAACTATCATTTATTAAGTACTTACCATGTGTAGGACATAGTTCCAAGTATTCTTTTTTTATTAACTTATATAAAATCTCCACAATATTAATTTTATGCCCATTTATGGGGGAAATTTAGACATAGGAGGCTAGAAACTTGCCTGAAGTTCACCCAGTTAGTAGATGGAGAAGGCTTTGATTCCAAAGCTCTTTCCTGAGTCAGGTACTCTGGAAAGACTGAAAGCAGGGAAAATATTAGCTGTTCAAATAGAAGATAAAGAGTCCTGAAATAAGGATTGGGAGAAGGGGCAGATTTAAAAAGCACTTCTGGGGTGCCTGGGTGGCTCAGTCGGTTAAGTGTCAAGATCAGCTCAGGTCATGATCTCACAGTTGGTGGGTTTGAGCCCCACATTGGGCTCTGTGCTGACAGCTCCGGAGCCTGGAATCTGCTTTGGATTCTGTGTCTCCCTCTCTCTCTGCCCCTCCCCCACTCACGCTCTGTGTCTGTCTCTCTCAAAAACAAACATTAAAAAATTGTTTTAAAAATAAAATAAAAAGCACTTCTGATGATCTTTGGATCATTTATCTGGGAGAAGATTTATCAGGGAGAAGAGGGAAAAGGAGAGACTAACTGAATTTTCTTGCTTGGAGAACTAAGTAGATGATGACTAAGACCTAGAATGAAGACAAACTGGCATTCTGTGTTATGTAGCTGGAATTTAGCTTTTTCTGCAGCTTAACTGTGAAGAGAAAGAATCATGTGTCCTCTTCTGCATAAAACTTAGTGACTGATAGATTCTAAGAAAGATTCTCAATGGAATTTGGAACATTGCCTGATTTCCTATCTGTAGATCAGCAAAGCACTAAGTATATTTGTAGCCTTAGGATGGTGATAAATATAATTCTACACTTGACTCATTTTTTATTTGAGAATCATTCACTGGTACCCACCATGGGTTGACTGTCCAGGCTACAGTAGTGAAGAAGACAGACCTGATGCCTTCAGGGAGCTTATATTCAGGCAAGGGAGATAGGCAATAAACAAGGTATCAGAAAGGTAGACTCTGAAGAGTACCATAAAGAAGATAAACAAGGTGCTGTGGTAGAACATGATGGTGTAGGGTCCAAGTGACACAAAGGCTCCTAAGATGTGGAAGGTGCTTGATTTTTATTCTAAGTATGATAGAAAGAAATTGGTGAGTTTTGAGAAAGGGAGTGACATGATCTGTTATGCATTTTTTGTATCTTGCTCTGGGTGTCACTACATTCAGGACAAGACTGTGGGACAGGAGTGGGAGCAGAGAAGCTGGTTAGGAGGGCCAGAAGCAAAGAGCGATCAATGGTGGCTTGAATAAAGATTCAGTCAATCAAAGGGAAGCAGTAGAAATTGAAATATATTCTGAGAGCAGCTGGCAGGCTTGCTGATGGAGAAGGTTGGAGAGGAAGAGGGAGAAATCAAAGATGACCTCTACATTTCTAGTTACGCAATTGGGTAAACAGTGCTTCCAGTTCCCAGTGTCGCCAGCAACTGGAGGCAGGGTAAGTTTTGAAGGAAAACGATGACCAGATACATGTATGTGTGAGTATGATACCAAAGCTTATATAGAAGAGTGGTTTGGCCTGGAATTTAAAAGCCCGATTTGTGTCATAACATTGTCACTAAAAGCAATAACTGCTTTACACCTCGTTTTTTCCCATCTACACATGCGGATGATTATATCTGTCTTTACTGCTTCAGAGGGATGCTTAGAAGATAAATGAGACAACATATATAAAAGTACTTTGAAGTCTTGGGAGGATCTGTACGGTATTAAGCCAAGCTATCATTATTGTGTACAGGGTGTGTTTATATTTTCATGTATCTACTCAAAGTCACAGGGGCCATAAGTATATCATGTTTACATTCTTCAAGTTCAGTTCCCAGAAATGGTGAGATGAACATGCTTCTCTTTACCCAACTGTCCCTTCTGCTATAGTATTCTTTTGACAGGATTTTGCAATTGTAAGTGTTTTCTCAAACTTTTCAAAGACCGTGGGAAGGAAGGATTTTGCCCAATGTACCTCTGCCTGGGTAATTTTCAGCAGATAACGATAATGACATCTTTCTTTAATAGAGATGTACAGATT
This sequence comes from Lynx rufus, assembly GCF_022079265.1. Classification (NCBI taxonomy): domain Eukaryota; kingdom Metazoa; phylum Chordata; class Mammalia; order Carnivora; family Felidae; genus Lynx; species Lynx rufus. The sequence goes on along the minus strand of NW_025814845.1, from coordinate 143,551,223 downwards.
ACAAAGAACCAGCACATGATTTCATTGACTCTTCCAAGAACACTCTAAGAAAGGGATGATCTATTTCACCATTTGATGGAAGAAAGATGGCTCAAGAGTTTAAAGTAATTCGCCTAAAATTTCATTTTACAGCTAGAGTAATTAAGGCTAATAGAAGAGTTGTGTTCTACCAAATACAGTGAAGTAGCACCAGGGGCATTCAAGGAACTGCAGCTATATGCCAGACAATAACATTCATGGGATGTATGGGGGTGCTTTTTTGATCACTGCAGTCTTGGGCACACTGTCTCTAGTTCTTTGATAATGGGCGTGACTGATTTTCTTGCCTAGTTTCAAGAGCTGCACCATTCCACCCATGACTTTATATACTGTTCTCTGTAAAAACAAACAAAAAACCAAAATAAGAACAAACAAAACAGAAATTGTCCCTTGCTCTCCAAAGTAATTACATGATGAACAGTGTCTTCTTTCCCTCGGGAGCAGACATAGTACACTTGGTTTTGCCTGAGGCGGAATGTTAAGAGAGGGTACTTAGAATCTAGAGACCTGAGGTTGTCTTGTGATTTTGTGACCTAGGGTTGAAATGAACCTATTTGAACTTTGCTTTCAAAAACTGTGAGCTGCAGGGGCGTCTCGGTGGCTCAGTCGGTTAAGCGTCCAACTTCGGCTCAGGTCATGATCTCACGGTCCATGAGTTTGAGCCCCGTGTTGGGCTCTGAGCTGTCAGGCTCTGAGCCTGGATCCTGCTTCAGATTCTTTCTCCCTCTCTCTCTGCTCCTCCCTCACTCATGCTCTGTCTCTCAAAAATAAATTAAAAAAGAAACATTAAAAACTGTGAACTGCATATACTAATATTTGTGCTTACTGACCGTACTCTTCCAGTCAGCCTCACCTTCATCTGCACAGTTCCAGATACGGAAGTACATAGGCTAAGTAGTCACTTTCAGAGTGCCTTGTTTCTAGATTATCAGATTAAAAATTCTCCATTCTGGGGACACTTGGGTGGCTCGGTTGGTTGAAAGATGATGGACTTTGGCTCAGGTCATGATCTCACAGTTCCTAAGTTCAAGCCCCACATGGGAGCTGGCTGCTGTCAGCACAACCCCCGCCCCTTCTGATCCTCTATCCTCCTCTCTCTGCCCCTCCCCTGCTTGCTCTCTCCCTAAAATAAATAAATATTAAAAAAAAAACAAACCACTTCATTCTGTTCATTCCTTCCCTTGCCTTCTCAGCTCAAATCCATGTGTATTTGCTCACTTCTAACGGAGGGGGAAGGGGGCTGTTTCTGGTGTTCACACAAGATGATTCTCAGCATATTAATCTATTTAAAACAAAGCTGAGGAGGGATGAGTATCAGATTGCAGTAAGGATTGAATTAATGGGTGTAGAATGTTTAGCACATGCAATGTATGATCAATAATTATTAACTGTTATACTTTCTTTCTCACTTAGGTGATCTCATTTGTCTCGAAGAGTTGAGCGTGGCCTGGGTGAAGACGAGAGAATAATCTGACTTCCCTTCAGCAGGTCACTGTGGTCGCTGGCCAGGCAGGGGTTTCTTGCACAATATGCGTTAACCCTTCTTATGTTCGCCTAGTGTCTGCCTACCTTTGAGGAAGGGTATTTGGGATACCTCTTTTAAGCTGACGGTAAATGCAAATACAATTACGGCAACTTTGAGATACTGACAACATTTCAACTTGTTTCCCCCTCTCAACCGAGTCTGCAAAACAAACCTCAAAACCTGTGGACGTGTTTTTCAAAACTACATTTCAGTTTACAGGTGTGCGCCTGGGGCAACCGAAACAAAGATTACAGTGGTGATTATGGCTGCCTCCTAGGCTCAGATAAAAGAGGCGCCTCTCAGCTAGCTTTACGGTGCCAGCTCACCTGGGGTCAGACTTTGAATTTTCCCCGTTTAGGGCAGGTCTGACAGTAAACCCCCCACAACTGTTTTCCTCGCCTCTCTCCCCTCCCATTTTGAGCTCCTGGGTCAGCAATCCTCCCAGCCGGCTCGGGTCTGTGCCCCGGGGAGGCGGCGTGATGCCTGGGTGCGGGCAGACCGGGGAGCAAGGCCGGGCTGCGGCGGCGGCGGCGGCGGCCCGAGAATGGGCGGGCGGACAGCTGCCCCGGGACTGTCCCCGCGCTGATCCGACTTGCCCCTCTCGGACCTCGGGGGTAACAGCACTTCGCTCTCACTCTCCCAAGTGTGTCCGGAGGGCCGGGAGAACAGACGCAGAGGAAAAGTGGGATCAGTTCCCGCCAGGGCCGCTCCCGCCCTTTCCGCGGCCCCGGCCCCGGCCCCTCCCGCGCCCCGGCGGGTCCCGCCCCGAGTCGTCCGTCCCGGGCCGCCGGGCACCGCTGGGCAGGAGGAGGACGCGGCCGGTCCCTGCCCCGTGGCGCCTTCCTTCTCCACTCCGTCGCCACTCCCAAAGCTCTCCCCCTCCGGCTGCTTCATCTTCTCGGGCGTGTTTTCCTCAGGGAAAGGCGCGTGCCCCTGAACCATCCCTCTCACTCGCGCTCGGGGACCCCGCTTCCTGGACTCGCGGCCCTCGCAGCGCCCCCTCAGGCCGCCGCCCCCATCGCGCCCCCGGGGGCGGGCGGGGACCGCGCGCAGGTACCTCAGCGCCGGGAGGGAGGCTGCGCCGGCCCCGCGGTTCCCGGAGGTGCCGCGCCCGCTCCGGGGGGAGGCGCTGTGGTGCGGGGCCGCCCCCTCGCGCCCCGGGCGCTCGCTGCGGCTCGGCCTCCTCCTCCTCCTCTTCCTCCGCCCTCCTTGGCTGGGAAAGTGGGAGGCGGCGGCGTGTGTGTGTGTGTGTGTGTGTGTGTGTGTGCGTGTGTGCGTGTGTGTGCGCGCGTGAGGGGGGCGGCAGAGAGGAGTCTCCGGGTGCCGCCGCGGCGTCAGAGACACTGCGCGCGGCGGGGCCGCATCTGCATCGGTCTCCGCCGCCGCTGCGGGGCCGCGAACAAAGAGGAGGAGCCGAGGCGCGAGGTAGGGCGCGGAGCCGCGCGGGGGAGCCGGCGCGGGCAGACGCTCGCGGCCGAGGAGGCGGTGGTCGGGAAGCTGGGCTGTCCGTCTGCCCCTCCGCCCCGGAGCCGGGACGGCGGCGCGGCCTCGCCGCCTTCTCCCGGCAGGAAGCTGCCCGGGCTCGGTGCCGCGGTCTCCCGGGGGGCGCAGCCCAGCACTCCCTGCCCTCCCGGAGGCTCGGTCTCTCTGGGGACTCCCGCCTCATCCGTGCGGCGTCACAGACGTTTCCCGGTGGCACTTTGTGGGGCTGACTTTCGCAACTTAAGGCTTCGAATGTATTTTTAAGTCCTTGAAAACTTCCAGCAGTCGTTCGGGGGGGATTTGTGTGCCCGGCCTGACCCGAAGGGTGGCGGAGAGGAGGCTGCTGAAGGAGATCCCCGTTCCGGCACCCGCCGGGCCGCAGCCCCAGCGCGGGACCCTCCCCTGCCGCGGGTCGGCGACACCTGGCTCCGGGGTGTGTCCGCGGCGAGCGGCCGCCGCGCCTCCCTGCGGGTCGCGGAGTACCTGTGCTCGGCGGCGTGGGAGAGGGGCTCAGGGGCTCCCCGCTCCCCCGACTCCGTCAAGAACATCCACATCTTGTTGCCCTCTTTCTCCCAGGCGCTCCCATTTGCACTTACTTCGGAGGTGGGGGGGGGGGGAGCGGCGCAGGCACCGCTTTAAATGCTTTTTTTCCCCCCGAATGGCCCCATTTTCCTATGACGCTCACAGTTTTCAGCCCGGCATTCCATTGTCAGATTCTTTTGGTGATAATTTTGCCAGCTTTTTCTGAATGGGGTTAGGACGGGCTGGCCAGAGATCCGTTTCGGAGTTTGTCAACCGCTGCCCCCGAAGGGTGCTTTTTCTAGTTCAGCTGCTTGCAAGCGAATTGCAAGCGAGTTGTGTCCCTCAGAATTGTCAACCTTCGGCTCATTTTGGTTGGGCAAGATTAAGCAGTTCTATTTTTAAGGCCGATGAAGAAACATATGTATTTAATATTGGGATCATTTACCACAGGCGATCACATGAGGCATGGTTTCTTAAGCACTAAAGTGGCTTCAAGATTGGGAAGTTTGTTGGCTTTAAAGATACTTTCAGGTAGAGGAAACTTTGAGTTGCTTCTGTTCAGCTTCTCGTATGAGTTGAGGACGACTTTATTAAGGCAGCCGGTATCGCTTTGAGAGCTGAAGAAGTTACGCTGTTTGTTGCATTTCCTAAATCCCGTTGCATTACAGGAATCCCATATAGTGCTTGATACAGCCGTTTCTGCCCAGTGAACTCCTAGATATCTTTAGGGATTCGTTTCGAATTGTTTAAAAAGCCCACTTTGTGTTTAACTGTTGACTTTGGAGTTCAGGAACCACATTCCAAAGCAAAGCTGCACTATTCAGAGGAAGCACTTTTGTGTACTTTTTTGGTTCTCGGGGCTCCGCTGTGAAACGTCTCTCCAAGTAACAATACTAATTTTCCGTCTTCTCTCCTGCCCCTCCCCCGTTACTCCAGAGCGAAGTCTGAAATGGATGTTACATGAATCACTTTCAGGGATGCGCACGACTGTGAACATTTCTGAAGCCTTTTCTCAGTAGACGAGATAAAGATGGATGAATCTGCCTTGTTGGATCTTCTGGAGTGTCCTGTGTGTCTAGAGCGGCTTGATGCTTCCGCAAAGGTCTTGCCTTGCCAGCACACGTTTTGCAAACGATGTTTGCTGGGGATTGTAGGTTCCCGAAATGAACTCAGATGTCCAGAGTGCAGGACTCTTGTTGGCTCGGGTGTTGAGGAGCTTCCAAGTAACATCCTGCTGGTCAGACTTCTGGATGGCATCAAGCAGAGGCCTTGGAAACCTGGCCCTGGTGGGGGCAGTGGGACCAACTGCACAAATGCATTAAGGGCTCAGAGCAGCACGGTGGCTAATTGTAGCTCAAAAGATTTGCAGAGCTCCCAGGGCGGACAGCAGCCACGGGTGCAAGCCTGGAGCCCCCCGGTGAGGGTGAGTAGCCTGCAGAAGCAGTTTGGGTGAATCAAGGTGGTGACAGCTGCATTTTCTTTCTTTATGCTTCAGCTTGAGATTTGCTACATCATACATCAGTTCACTGCTAAGGAAGCCACACTTACTGGAACAGATAGGAAATTGTGCCTCGGGATTTTTTTTTTTTCCTTTTGGAATGAGAGTGGGTACAGATAACAAATTTTTGTTTTTTAAATTCTCTCCAGATAGCCGCTATTACCTTTTAAGATAAATTTTGGGAAACAGGTAGCAATTATTCACGGAAACCTAAAACAAAGCAGTTTTTTTGGTGCTCACGTTAAAATGGAAATTTGGTATGATTTTTCCTTTTTCATGGAGTTGGGGAAACCATAATCATGTATGGATGTATACATATATGATATATGTTGTAAATATGTGTGTGGGTGGATCATAATAGGAAATTAAACCTTAATTTGTATGTTGCATTGAGCCATTCGAGCCATTCTTTTGGTTTTATGAATGCACAGCACAGAATTTACTGGTTGGAGGAATTCTTAACAAATCATGGCCACAGGTAGCAGAGTTTTGTTGCTGTAGCAACGAAATGTCATTTAGGACTACAGTGTAACAGAGAATCTAGCTTTATGTTGGGTTTCATAGGGAGTGAAAAGAAATGTTTCCATCAGAATGATTTTTCTTGGGGTTTTGGGTTTGGGCTGAAATAATTTTAAATGAAGGTAAATATTTGGACAGTTACCACATTTTAAATTCCTAGAACGTAAGGTATTCTGAATAAATCTATATTATGTTATGGGTAATGGCATTCCAAGTAAGACATGTTTTTCTCATTTTTGTAAAAATAAAAAGTCGTTATGGGCATCAGATAATTAAAACAATTTCATTTTTGTCGGAAGAAACAATTCTAATGATTGGCCAAACTGATAAAATATATTTTTAAAGAACAGTTAATTTGGATGAGAATATATATTTCTTTCTCAAGTATTCTTGGTAAACACTCAAAACTGACTCATTTAGTGTTGGAACAGCCTATTGGGATGGCGTTAGACGGTATTAATTCACAGATGTGAGTGTCAGACAGCTATAACCATTCCGTCACTTTCTTCTCAGGCTCATCTTTTAAAATGATACAACGTGTTTCTATCACTAGATGTAAAATAGGAAAGTGTCTTAATTACTAGGAAACAGTTTCATTACTAGGCTATCCAGCTTCTTTTGATTTATATTTAATTTTTTTTTTTTTTGAAGATCGTGAGAACTTTGGGTTAGAAGACTGTGTGTTGTGAACTTGGTCTGCTTATAGTACTTTTCTTAGATTTCCTTTATTTTATGGAGTTTCCTGGTGCATTGGTTAATGTATATGGTCATTAATATTTTAGCCTCAGAACCAGTGATCAAGTTGATTATTTCTGAGACACCTGACCCAGGTCTGCTCAGCTTAATGAGAGAGTGGATTTGCTTCTTTTGGAGAGATTTTGTTTCCTTCTTAATTGGACTGGAGAGATTGTAGCTTCTGGCTATGGGTGGAAGCATCTTAGTTGTTGACACATTGCCTTACCTGTTGTGAGGAATGCACTGAATGTTTGGTTACTGATAAAAAGGAATTTAAGAAAAGGGCTCAAGCATTTAACTTAACATGCTTTGCATTTTAAGTTTTCTTTCTAATAATGGAGATTGACTATGTAATGCTGTAATGTTCATTTAGTTCAACTGCTAAATTCCCATATTGAGCTTCACTTTTTTTTCAGATTTTGATGATGTTGCTGTTATTTTTCTGGCTTCTATGATTTCCTAATTTGCTTCATGTTTCTTCTTTAGCATGAGAAAAATTATTCACCAAGAAGCCCTGCTCAACTTGAGCCTTGCACCTTGGATAAAAAATAGTTGAAGTCAATAAAACAGAAGATGATGTCTGTTTCGTTGTGGGGTGGGGAGGCATAGAAAGTAGAGGACAAAACAAGAAACAAAGTTATTCAGTAACCTGGGTTCATGCAACTGTTGCAATTCTTATAAAAAGAACAGTTTTATTTTTCTAGTCTAAAATTCTCATTAGCAGTTACTGGTAGCTTTTGCTTTCGAGTATTCAAAAGAATCAGGGCTACATAAATAGTCCAAATACCTGAAAGATAAATACATCTCAGAAAACACTCCTTTTAAAAAAAGAAATCAGTAAGGTACAGACATGTGGAGGTTGTAATGCACTCTTTTGGACACTTTCCTGAGGTGAGTGACCATAATAAATCCCAAGCAAGCATTCTACTCTCTTAGATGTTCTGACACAACCGAGTGGTGCATGAGCCTGTTTCCACATGTTGCGCAAAGCTGAAAGTGATAACATGTGGAATGTTGCTTCAGTTTATTAGTTATGTTCTATGTTCCATTAGATTGTGACCATGTGGCTTCCTCATGCGTTTAGCCGAGGTAGATGGAGTGTTATCAGCAGATACGAACATTTCCAATGTGTGACACAAATCTTGTTCCCAGAATTTTAGTGTTTCCTGCCTAATATGAAGGAGAAAATGAAAAAGTGTTGGATTGGAGTCACCATGGGAATCTGTCAGTTCTTTAGCACAAGTAAAGAATTCTTCTTGGTTTTAGGCCAAAGTCAAGCAGTGGAATGAGCCATAGGGAGAGGGTGACTGCAGATATCTGTTCAAATGGACTAAAAAATACCTGCAGAAGAGAAATAATATATAAATGTCTATGGAAAATTACATACGGAAAACATGTTTAAGTAATTTCTGCAGAATTATCACATAATGGAACAGTTAGATTTCTCCTTTCTTTCTATGTGTGGTTCCATTCATTCAAGATCTATTAATATCTGTGCACCTTTCTATCTGTCTAGGAATTACTACTTAATGATTTCACACTGCCTCTATTTCAAAGTGAATTTATTTAGTAAAAATAGAACACATAATCAGTGATTTACACTAATTTACACTTCACTTACTCTTTCCTTTAGCTAACAAATATTTATTGAGCACTTACTGTGTGCCAGGCACTGGTCTAGCTGCTCAGTAGAAAATGATGGATAAACCAGATAGAGTCCTGCTTACAAATTTATGAGTATGTATCAATCTGAATGACACACATTAATGACATAATAACAATGCAAGTATGGAATTAAACTTGGTGAGTGTTATGACAAAGTGAGGGGAGAGGGTAGGAGAAGGATCTGTATTTAGTGTCAGGATAAATATTGTGTGTGTGTGTGTGTGTGTGTGTGTGTGTGTGTGTGGTCTTCAAAAGCTTCCTTGAGGAAGAGGCATTTGAGCTGAGATCTTAAGGATAAAATGATGTTAATTAGTTGAGAGAGGGCTGGGCAGGTGAAGAGGGGTTGGGAGGAGTATTCCAGTGTCCTTGATCTACAGCCCACTATATGGCTCCTGGGAGGAACCGATATAAGCTGAGTGTGAACTAAGCAAGGGACAGAGACAGTGACTGAGATGAGGCCTCAAGTATAGTAATGTACAAGGCATCAAGAGGCACCACAGGCCATCTGGGGTCAAGGGCCAGATGAGTGGTATAGCTAGTAAGTGCTCTGCATGTGAGATTAGGAAAATGAATCATTAGGACTGAGATGATCATCAGGGCTGAGAACAGAAATAGGAGCTTGGTGTCAAAGGACTGAGAGAGAAGAAAGGGAATTCTAGATTTGGGGGAAACAGGTGAAATTTCTTCTGCAAGTGTGTAGAGTATGCTTTCATTTCTCCATAGCTATACTCACAACTCCTTTCTCTCCCTTATTGTTGACTATTATGGGCTGAATTGTGTCCCCTCCAAATTCATAAGATGAAGTCCTATCCCCTAATATCTCAGAATCTGACTGTGTTTGGGAAATAGCAACTTTAAGGAGGTAATTAAGGTCAAATGAGTGGGCCCTAATAAAGTAAAATATGGGTGGGCCCTAATCCACAATATGATTCTTCTTTTTTTTTTAATGTTTATTTATTTTTGAGAGAGAGAGAGAGAGAGAGAGGGAGGGAGAGAGAGACAGAGCTTAAGAGGGGGAGGGACAGAGAGAGAGAGACGGAGACACAGAATCCAAAACAGGCTTCAGGCTCCGAGCTGTCAACACAGAGCCTGATGTGGGGCTCAAACTCACAGACTGTGAGATCATGACCTGAGCTGAAGTCGGTCGCTTAACTGAGCCACCCAGGTAATCCCTTTTTCAAAAAAAAAAAAAAAATTTTTTTTAAACATTTACTGGTATTCTTATAAGAAGAGGGGATTAGGACCCAGAGTGAGACAGAGGGAAGACATGTGAAAACACACAAAGAAAATGGGTATCTGCAAGCTAAGGAGAGAGGCTTCCAGAAGAATCCAGCCTTGCTGACACCTGGATCTTAGTCTTTTAGCCTCCAGAACTGAGGGAATAAGTGTCTGTTACAGCCAGCCAATCTGTATTACTTTGTTATGGCGGCCCTAGCAAAAACTAATATACTAACTGTGGATGTATTCGTAAAGGTCAGCCCCTTGAGTGGCCTCAGTCCACTGCCCTTCAGTCCTGGCTTCCCCAAAGATCTGCAGTGGTCTAATCCTTCTGTGCTCTTTACTCCAAGGTGCAATAAGTTTGAGAGGTTGTTTAGTACCTACTGCCCTCCTCAGCTGCACAAGTGGCCCGGCATAGTTTTACAAAATAGACAGGAGGTTTATGTGACAATAAACCAGATACGCAGAAAGTTTTAGAGTTGAGAGAAGGAAGTGTCAGGAGGAGAGAACTATTACTACTTGCTTATCTACAGGTTCTTCTGGAAGTGGAGTCTGGAGAGGGTGCATGTTACTGCATGTTGAGGCATGACCCAAAGGCCAGAAAAGGAATTGAAGGAAGGGTAGGGGAGAAAGACAGGAAGGACTACAGTGTGGCTCCAGCTAGGGTTTGGGAAGCTAGTGCTATGAATTGCCTTATTGGCCATCTTTGACCTGCAGTCAGTGAACAGGTACCTGTGGAGAGTTTTTTTCAGCTCCATTCTAGGCTATGATCTGTCCTAGGACAGAGGTGGCATTAATGCATGTTCCTCTTGGAAAAGAGTTTACATTATGGGGAGGTAAAACACAAGAAACAGCCAACAAGGCAGCATATTGTAAAGCATCAAACCTTGGGATAAGAAATAGAATAAGTCTCTATAGTAAAGTTCCTGTTTCATGGCCCCTGGATTAACTGTCTGATCAAAGAGCAGAGTGAGTGTGGATTAGAGTAGGCAGCCTACCAGTGACACAAGAATTGATGCCTTCCTTCATGCGGGGGATTGGATGAGGGAGACGTTAGGATATTTCTGAATGGCTGAGTTAAAATAGAAAATGTGTTTGTTTTTGCCAAACAATGTGTATTCCAGATGTTTTTGGCTTATTTTATTTATCATTTCATTCTTGACCCCTGCTTCAGTTCTCATGTTCATCCTGTTCCTGACTTGACTTTATTCCCAAATTAGGCTCAATGGCTGGGGCTCAAGGCTCAGATTTGGGACAGAGATAGAAGGCAGGGATGGAGAAGGAGTCTGCGGTGCATACTGATTGATAATTAAAAAAAGAAATGCTTAGTGACTTTTTTTTTTATATCACACAAAGTATCATGTGACCATTATCATGTAAATCTCACAGCAACCCTCTGAGGTTAAGTACTATTCTTATTTAAAAAGTCTCTGGGGCCTCTGGGTGGCTCAGTTGGTTAAGCTTCAGGTCTTGATCTGATGGTTCATGAGTTCGAGCCCCGCATGGGTCTCTCTGCTGAGAGCTCAGAGTCCCGAGCCTGCTTCAGCTTCTGTGTTGCCCACTATCTGCCCCTCTCCCACTCGTGTTCTGTCGCTCACGCGTGCTCTCTGTCTCTCAAGAATAAATAAAACATTTTAAAAATAAAAAAAGGGGCACTTGGGTGGCTCAGTCAGTTGAGCGTCCAACTTCGGCTCAGGTCATGATCTCACGGTTCCTGGGTTCGAGCCCCACATCAGGTCTGTGTTGACAGCTCGGAGCCTGGAGCCTGCTTCAGATTCTGTGTCTCCCTTTCTCTCTGCCCTTTCCTGCTCATGCACTGTCTCTGTCTGTCTCGAAAATAAATAAAACATTAAAAAAATTAAAAATTAAAATAAAAATAGAAAAAAATAAAGTCTTTAAAAAGAATGTGAATTAAAATTTTTTTTAATGTTTATTTTTTGAGAGAGAGAGAGGGAGAGAGGCAGACTGCAAGTGGGGGAGGGGCAGAGGGGGGAGAGAGAGAGAGAGAGAGACAGACAGACAGACAGAATCGGAAGCAGGCTCCAGGCTCTGAGCTGTCAGCAGAGAGCCCCATGTGGGGCTTGAACTCATGAACGGTGAGATCAAGACCTGAGCTGAAGTTGGACGCTCAACCCACCAAGCCACCCAGGCGCCCCAAAAAGAATGTGAATTTTAAAGGGAGTTCTGGTGGTAAAACAACTCAACAATGTACATGTATAATGTTATGAAATGTGTATATTATTCCACCTCTTCATATGCAATTGTATGTGTATGCATATAGTTTTTTTTTTTTTTGCTTTTTTACATAAATGGTATTTCATGTTTTGTGTGTATGATGACTTGATAGTTCATTATTTTGTCTGGGAAACCTCTTCATATCTGAGCACATCTGTCTGCCTCATTAAAAACATCACACCTCTTTATTGAGGTTTAATATGTACACAGAGAAGTGCACCTATCTTAAGTGAGCAACTCATTGAAATACCATGCTTCGTTCTTTGTAAATGACTAGTATTTTTCTCCCTGTTTTAAAAATTAAGGTCAGACATGTTCATAGTAAAAAAACTTAATGGTAGAAAAGGATGTAACGGAGACAAAGTTTCTAATCTCTCTATTCTTAATCTCCAAGAGTGACGATTGAGAAGAGGTTTGTGTGTGTGTGTGTGTGTGTGTGTGTGTGTGTGTGTGTGTGTGTTTTCCCAGAAAAAAAATTAATAGAAATAGGATCATATTATATGTGCTGTTCTGCAATTTGAGGTTTTCTGTTTGATGATGTATGTTTCATAGCTTTCCATATCTACTCTCACTGATGTATAAGAAGGCATTATGTACTATCATTCTCATTTTATGGATGTGGAAAGGATGGCTGACAGAGGCTGAATAACTTGTTCTGGATCTCCTAGCTTGAAAATGATAGAGACAAGATTCCACCTTAGGCCTGTCAGGTCCCAAGAGCTTCCTTCCCTTACCCACACTCTACTTAAGTGACAGACATTCTTCCTGGGTCCTGGTTGGTGGCAGGGAAAGCTTTGAAGTGGGGGTTCTTGTCTCCTCACTGTCCTTGCTGTGTGCATTGTGGTTGTTGCTCTGAAGGGACAGATGAAGCTCCTTTACAGTGACAGTGGGCCAGGAAACCAGACCGTTAGCTTGGTGCATGGGAGGAGTGTGGTTTGGAGGTCAGAGGTTGTAGCCTCTACTTCCAACACTGCCATCAACCAGCTGCTTGGCTTCTCTGGGCTTTATTGTTTCAGCACAGGACCGCGCAACCTTAGGTCCCTAAGCTCCATGCAGGGAGTGGGGGGACAAGGATTGCCGAGTTTGGTTCATCTTACGCTTTTCAGAATGCTTTGTAGTGTCTGGCACATAGTATGCACTCAAAACGAGGTTTGTTGAATGAATGTTTTTAGTTTTCTAGGGCTGCGATAGCAAATCACCCCAAACTGGGTGGCTTAGAACAACAGAAGTTTATTTTCTCACAGTTCTGGAGGCCAGAGTCTGAAATCAGGATATTGGCAGAGTCATGCTCTTTCTGAAACTTTCAGGGGAGAATCCTTCCTTGCCTCTTCCCAGCTTCCGGTGGTTCTGGCAGCCCTGGGTGTTACTTGGCTTGTAGATGCTTCACTCCAGTCTCTGCCTACATCTTCACATTTCTTCCCTGTGTGTCTGTGTCCAAATTTCCCTCTTTTTACGAAGACACCAGTCTTTGGATTAGGACTTGCCCTAAACTAGCATGACCTCATTTTAACTTGATTATATCGGCTAGACTCTAGTTCCAAGTAAGGTCACATTCACAGGTACTGGGGGTTAAAACTTAAACATACCTTTTTAGGGGATGCAATTCAATCCATAACAGAATGAATGGATGCATGAATGAATGGTTGAGTGATGTGCATTCAAGTCACCTTCTAAGAATTCTTGGCTGTCCATTCTCTCAACAGTTTATACTTAACCCCTTTCTTCGTGCTGTCTCCTCACCATCTGTAAAAACGGGTTAACACTTTCTCTACCTATAAATAGGTTGCCTTGTGGATAAATGCAAGAATTGATGTGCAAACATTTTGAAAATTATAACATCAATGTGAACGGATATATTATTATTAGTATCATTACTGTAAGAATTATCAGTCTTCCTCACAAGGAATGTGATACCATTTCTGTTCGGGGTAACAAGAACCAAATAACTGAGAAGAAATTGAAAAGATCACAAAAATGGATGTAGAACTACATAAAATGAGGACATGGGCTCAGTAATTTTGGTCCCTTACCTGTGAGAAATAACCTGATGAATGTTCATTCTCTTTGGCTACCACTTGGAGTTTCTTTCCCCATTTCCCCCATTTTTATTACTCTTCCCTCAGCCCTTATTTCTCCTGTGGGTGACTGAAAGAGAGGGAGAGAAGGCGAGATTATTCTATTGTTGCTGGCTAGACAGAGAAAGGGAAGACAATGAATGAGAGAGTCTACTTTTGCTTTAGTCACAAGCCCTTGCCATTCTTCCTGCTCTCTGAAAAGCCCCACCTCTGCTGCTGGTTCTCTGGCTTCAGCCTCCATCCCCCACCCCCCAGGTTCTAGCATCTGCTGGTATGGAACTTCTGTGGTTCACTCTTCTGCCTTCTAGCCACCTTGCATTGTCCTTTCATACAACCATGGTCTGCATTTTCCAAGTGGCTAGGAAGGGGGAAATGGAAGAAATAGTGGAAGGTTAAACATAGGTCCAAAAAAGGTGGGGGCAGTCTGTCATTTCTGACCTTGACTTCATCATTCCAAGAGTCCCTGGCTCTGCTTTGCATGCCTCCATTCCTTAACTCTCCTCATCTGCCCCTAAGAATGCCTGCTTTTCCCCACCACAGTCAGACACTCACTGTTTATTAATCCATACTCTCTCCAGTCCATTGTATTAATATATTAAAAAAATTTTTTTAACGTTTATTTATTTTTGAGAGAGAGATAGAATGCTTAGTGGGGGAGCAGCAGAGAGAGAGGGAGACACAGAATCCGAAGCAGGCTCCAGACTCTAAGCTGTCAGCACAGAGCGCCATGCAGGCCTTGAACTCATGAATTGCAAGATCATGACCTTAGCCGAAAGCTGATGACCGGAGTCAGAGGCTTAACTGACTGAGCCACCCAAGCAAGCACCCCTCCATTGCATTAATATGGCTTAAGTAACCCTGAGACAAAAAATGAAAAAGCATGTTTTATTTTAAGGTCAAGAGGCAAATGACTTTGTAATTCACTTTCTAGCAGGATTCTTTATGAGGGTCCACCCTAGCAGAGTGACGTAGTATGCATAGTACAGTATAGTGAGCATACTTGTGATAGAAATATTGTGTATAGCAACATAGTATAGTGAGGAACTCAGATGTCAAATCAGATACCATGTCAGGCAAGCCTCTTTTACACAGCAACCTAGCGTAGTGAGGTGTACTTGTGATAGAAATAGTACCCTTGGCAACACCTTTGCTAGTAAGGCCCTCTCACTGTGGAACCTTAGACCCCTCAGCCTCCCAAAGCTTTTATCACAAAGAGTGTGTACATCTCTCCACTTTTTTTTTTTTTTAAATCTCAGAGTCTTTTGAAAGTAGTAACCTTAAAAAGAAAAATTCTGAGCCTCAGTCACCCTTCCTGTGGTCCTGCAGTCCTCTGCAGCGTATGTGCCTGCCAATGCTTAGTCAAGAGGATGGCAGCAATTGCTTCATGAATGGTGACATATGGGTAGCTGTAAACACAGCCATCTTAAAGATAAATGTGTGAGTGGGCTCTTCCGGGGTAACAGGGAAGGGAATGGAGGTGCCATTTCAAATGGTTGACAGTAGGCAGTTAAGTAGTAGACTCTCTGAGCTGTGAAACATGGATAAAAGGGAGCAGAAGACTGTGCAAATGAATTTTCAAGTTACGTTGAAAATAGTGCAGAAAGGCAAGGACTGTCACGTTTGAACATTTTTCTGTTAGCCCGAGGAAATAAAGAAGTCCTTATTTTTTGCAAGGAAAAAATCCTTTTGAAACAATGTATGTTTATTGTTTATAATGTTGGAATGAATAAACAGGAGTGGGTTTTCATTATTTTAAGATGTAGTGAGTGTTCCTAAACAATGAAAAATATTTATACAGAAGTAAAATTAAAGTTTACTGTGTGTTCCAGATCTAATTTTAATTTATGTGAGGGATGCCTCCCCCCGCCCCCAAAATAGAGTAAGAATATCAGTGTGGGGTACCAGTACCCCTGGCATCTGTCTAAAATTTTTAGAAGTATTTGAAGACTAATATTTAAGAGTTGAACATTTGATTTGTTAAAAAGAGATACAATTCCTGTAGAGCTAAAAACATATGTACACTCCTAATTACATAACAGCTTACCATTTAAAGAATTTTAAAAGTTCTTTAATGGATAGATTAAGTATTATATGTTGGTGAAATTATATTTCAAACACATTTTTATCTGCTCAGCTTATTCAAAGTGACATTTAGTTAGCAAATCTCTTAGTTTTTCTGTTGTTAAACTCATGTTTTAAGCACACTTTTCATTATTTCTAGTATTTCATGTGGTTTTACTTTTTTCCTCCACAGTTGAACACAGCTAAAGAGCTTAAGTCTATAGGCTAGATATTTTTGCTAATTTTTGCCTAATTATTTTCATTCTGTATTTCATTGTAGATGATGCTATGTGCTGGTATTACTACTTTCATTTTTTCTCTCTTCATTTTTATAAACAAGTATAGAATATTAGATGATATTAACAACCTTAGGTCTATAAAGAGCCTAGGTCTTTATATAGGTCTATAAAGGTCACTTGTATAACCTTAGGTCTATAAAGGTCACCTGTATAAAGACAGTGATGTTGCTGAAACTCAAGTGTTGATTGAAAGACATCATCATGTGACAGCTTGAAATGTTTACATATTCCAAGAAAGTCCAACTCTGATATCAGAAAGTATTGGGTCTCAATATGTGAGCATGAATACGTATGCTGTGTAGAAGTTGGGGATCACTTACATGGTGGCAAGAATGATGGAGACCTGGTTTCTAGTCCTGGTTGTATGACTGACTTTATACACTGGTGATTTCTCTTCTATAGGCTATAGTTTCCTTTTGTAAAATGAGGGCTTGACTGCTTGAGTTCCTTTGCTTCCCTGACATTTTTTGAAATAATTACGCTAGCAAAGGCCACTTTGACATTGAACATGCAGAGCAAACTGAGGTTGGTGTCTGCATATCACCTTGGTGCAATGAGGTGAAATGTGCCTCTTACAGTCACCCATGGACACCAGACCCTAATATCCCTGAGGAGCCCACACTATTTCTGCCACAGGAGCCTTCAGAGGAACTGTTGGATAATCTGGCAGTTTAGATGTGAGGCAGAGAAGAAAAGCAAGGACAGTTTAGTGAGAGTGACTTGGTGTCAAGCTCCAAGGAGGGCAGTATGCTTGATGGGCCTCTTCTCCCTGGACTGATCTACCTGTATTCTGCCTGAATATTATCTTCATGTAGTTGTTACACTGCCTAAAATCCTGACAGAGATGGTCGATGTTTTAAAATGTTCTCTGCTCTCTGGAAGGGTATGGAATCATCTAAACATGTTGCTTTTCCCATTCTTACTGACTTGGAGAACACCTGTTCTGATGGACAGTATTCTTCATGCTAAAAGGGGAAGATGGTGGTAAGTGAGCTTCTTTGGGGTCAGACAAGCCTGGGTAAAGAGTGCAGTAAGGGGCTTAAGTGGGGTGACCATGTAACTTATTGTCTACACTTTTGAGCTTGAAGGGATGCTTTTGATAATTTTGCAGAGTCAACAGGGGTAAACTGGGTCTGTCTGGGGCAAACAAGGCCATATGGTCACCCTAGCTGAGGGCAGTGTGAGTGAGCCCAGGAAATAGAAGAAAGTTTCATCCAGTATGGGGAAGATGCCAATGAACACAGAAGCTCTTTCAAACATTTTCAGGGGAAATGCAAGGGAATTGATTTCTTCCTCTGAATGCTTCTTTCTGTGGGCTCTGTGGTTTTTGCTGGAGAGAAAATGTGATGTAGTAGGAAAGGCAGGGGATTTAGCAATAGGCAGATCTTCCTCTATTCTTTGTTATCTGTGTGGCTCCTGGGCATGTTAGTTCATTAGCCTAATTTCTTCATTTGTAAAATGGTGAGGATCTGCTTTCCAGGGTTGTGAGGATTGTATGAGATAAAGAATGTTAAATGCCTAGGACCTAGTTAGATATTCAATACATGTTAGTACTTCTGTTTTTCTCTCTTCCCAGAAATTAGAACTTTTAGTACCTTGTATCGGTTATATTGTAAAATAAACTGTGTGTGTTTGTGCACGTGCATGCGGGCGTGTGTAGTCTGGTAATTTAATCAGTCAAGTTTACAAGGTTAATGCCACAGGAGATTTTGTTCTCTTTTAAACAGACTTTAGGCAGACAAGCTGATCGTCACTTAGTGACTGCACATGATGCTAACTATTCGGTTTAAGTCCTGGTTCTGTCACTAACTGTGGTGTGATGTGCTTCTCTGGGCCTCATCTGTGAGAGGAGATGGTGAGCAACATGATCTCTCATACCTCTTTCTGTTCTCTCATCCTATAAGAGACCCAGCCAGCGGGGTTCATTATATATTAGACCATCTGTGACTGTTTTCGTTGCCTGCCTGCCTTCTTCCCTTCCTTCATTGTGGATATGGGAAACTAATAGTTCAAATGATTTAAAATACTGGTCTTTGATTTTGTTCTTTGGTGTAGTATTAAAAAGACTTAGATCTCTAAAACTTCTGTAAGGGAAACTAGATGTGCTTTGTAGTGCAGTTCTCATTTTTAAAAATTAATGTTAGGAAGGATTTTTATGCCATCACATGGGTCCTTTAATGCCATGTTGGATATAGAATACATGTGTGTGTTTTATTCCTTTGTGGCTGATTTTTACCATTTCCTCCCTTTCCTGCCCCTCTGTCAATACAGCATCAAGATTATGTTCCTTAAGTAGATATTACTGGTCAATTTAACCATGTTTTGGTTATTTTTATATCTCCTATCTAGAGCAACTAATTGTTATTTTTATGTGATTAGAGCCATCTCAGGCTAAATAAATGCATTTATGTAACTGATAACTTTCTGTAGAATTTTGAAATGCCACAACAGTGAAGAGCCTCGCTGTGTTCCAACTTTCAGCAAGTTTGTATGTATATATATATATATATATATATATATATATATATATATTTTTATTTTTTTTTTATGGAGCTTCTATTTATAGTTAAAATATTCACTTCCTGAGTTTGAAGGGTAAAAAAGGACACTGAGTGAAGATTTTATGAAGATGATCATCTACTGTATTTAAAAAGTCTCTTGAAAAGGACATTTCAAAAGCTCGTTGGTAACTTATTCCTGTGCCTTGCAAGCTTCATAGCCAGGAAGTTCTTTCTTTTGTATCAAATACAAATCCCTGTCCTTGCAATTTAATCACATTCTTCTAGTCCTGTCCTTAATGGAAAAGAAGTGCTCCCTTGTAGGCTCTCCTTCATAACCTTGCAGGCCTTCATGTAGCCAGACCTCCTCCCTAGCCATCTTTTATCTGGCCCTAATAACTGCATTTCCTTTACATGTCCTCTTAGGACTCATTTCCTAACATTTTAATCATTTTGGACGCACTCCAACTTCTCATCTTGCTCGGGTTCAAGTCCAGAATAGCTCTTAGCATGGTAATAAAGTTCTGAATAGATCATCATTCTGTGGAAGGCTATCACATGATCCTCCTGAGCGCGCTGCTTGTCTTTACTTCTTGATGCTGTGTGTCTAAAAATAACTCACTACATTGCTGATTCATACTTTGCCTAGACCCTCAGTTTCTTTATTATTATTTTTAATGTTTATTTTTTGAGAGAGAGAAAGAGCACAAGTGGGGGAAGAGCAGAGAGAGAGGGAGAATCAGAAGCAGGCTCCAGGCTCTGAGCTACCAACACAGAGCCTGACACAGGGCTTGAACCCCTAACTGCGAGATTATGACCTGAGCTGAAGTCGGCTGCTTAACGGACTGAGCCACCCAGGCTCCCCCCCTCAGAGTTTCTTTTATATAAATTTGTTTTCCTTCTCTTATTTGAGTGGTTAGTTTTTACTACCTTTCTAGTTAAACTGCCTCCTGTTGTTTCTATAATCCTTATCGTGGTGTCAGCAATTTGCAGCTATCAATGGAAACTGAAAAATGTCCATCCCAAATGCTATCTCTTTAGTAGATACTTGTAATTATATCGGTTTGATCTTAAACACATATATAACCTGTTTATCATATTTATTTTGAGTATCCTCTGCCCCCCATTTGGTATTTGATTGTTCTCTAAGTAATTGTGTTTTAGTTTTGTCTCCTGCACCAAGTTATAAGTAACTCGAGAGCAGGGACTCTCGTGTTGTAGGTCTTTTCTGTTCTTTACTGTTGAAAACTAGATGTTCAGTTCAATAAGCACATGTTGATGGGAATGATAGATTCTTCACATTCCAGAATCTCAAAGTTCATTTGAACACATTCACATCTTCCTAAGAGAGAGTGCTTAACCACATGTATATTTTTGGTGCACTTAATCATCCTCATTTCTCCATTATTTAAGTCCGCAATGAAAGTATTACCCAAACGCTGGGTAAACCCTCATGAAACTTGGCTGTAATTGGATCCTGAATAACAGTTCACTTGAGGGTGGCCCTTGAAACATTTGTGTTGCATCCACTATGGTGGTCTGGAAATCATATTTTCCTAGTTTTATTAGAAAGAATGTTCTACCGAATTGAATCAAAAGCCTTACAAAAGTTAAAATATGTGATCTGTTATCTCCTTTCCCCTAGGCACATCATCGTTCTGACAAAGAGGAAAATGAAATGGATCTAATAGGAATTAGCTGTCCAACAGTCATGTTGATCTTTACCAAACATCTTGTGATTTCTCTGCTTGCATATTTACTTTAGGAATGCAACTATTACATGTAATAAAGGCCTCTGTTTTTTTTTTAATTTTTTTTTAACGTTTATTTATTTTTGAGACAGAGAGAGACAGAACATGAACGGGGGATGGGCAGAGAGAGAGGGAGACACAGAATCGGAAGCAGGCTCCAGGCTCTGAGCCATCATCAGCCCAGAGCCCGACGCGGGCTCGAACTCACAGACCGTGAGATCGTGACCTGAGCCGAAGTCAGACGCTTAACCGACTGAGCCACCCAGGCGCCCCTAAAGGCCTCTGTTTTGATGCAGATTATCTGTATACAAGTAATTCCTGTGGGATAGGTAATCCTGTGGATGATAGGAAGCACAGGTAATGATGTGGTTTGCAATAGCACCTCCACATTCTAATTCCCATAAGAGGCAACATGCACATTCAAAATAAAATTAAAATTTCGAGAATGAAGTGGAAAGGGAAAAAAGAAAAAAGGGCAGTTAGAAGAATAAATTAGCCCCAAGGGACTCTTTCCAATTCCTGAATTATAAGCCAGCCAGCTATGATACGAAACATGACAAGAACTGCAGGCTCTTTAGTTCAGATACCTGCAAGGCTGATTTTCTGTGATTGTTAATGTATCAAATATTTAACTAAAATGCATGGAAATACCTCCAGTTATTATTACTTCTCTCAGGAGACTAAGCTACGTGATACCTACAAATAAGGAACAGTAGGTCCACCTAACATTTCATTATAGATGAAAGAGAATGGTTTATCTTGGGGAACAGCACGTCAGGAAGGCTTGGTAACTTTAGAAATGTGTCACGCTGTGGTTTTTAGGTATGCAATGAATGAACAGCTTTGTGTGGAAGGGGTAAGAATGCTAAGTGAATACTTATTATGTAAATTTGTGTGTGTTGCTGGGTTTGTGTAAGTTTCTTCTTTGTGATCCCAGCTTTCTTTATTTCCTGGACTGAGTGGCAAGTTTATTTTTCACATTTACCTGATATGTAAATTTGTCAGCCCCCACTGGTGGCTTTTTTCTCCTTCTAGTTTGGTGGTGTCAGGTCAGTATCTGGGCATCATTAGCAATTAGCTAGTGTCTTGTTTGTCTAAGTACAGCCATGGTGTAAGCCACCCAGCCCTTCTGAAACTGGGTTTTTTTGGACCTGTTTAGGATTTATTTAACGTGACCAGTTTAGGATTTATTTAACATGCCTCATGTTTAGTGATATATGTTGAAATTAAGAATGTATGAAAATAGAGATTGTGTTCAGTGCATGCATGTATCAGTCATTCAGTACACATTTCTTCTCTGTGTCTGAAATGAAGGGTCACCGTTTCTTGGCACTCTTACCAGATATACTGGTAAGCTAAAGAATAGAATAGCTAAAGAATAGATATACTTAAGCTAAAGAATAGAATAGGTGGGTTAAAGATAGAGGCCAAAATTGATTTATGGTTTGACACTTAATATCAATTTTCCTAGTCAGTTGAGTGTCATCTGACAAGTTTGCAGCCATGTACTGGATGATACAGTCTGCACAGGTGGGGAGTAATTAGATCACAACTATGTATGTTTAGCTTTAGGATGAAAATAGTAGCAGTTTTAGTTTGACAGCAAAATCACTTTTATTTTTTAAAAATTTTTTTTTCCAACGTTTTTATTTATTTTTGGGACAGAGAGAGACAGAGCATGAACGGGGGAGGGGCAGAGAGAGAGGGAGACACAGAATCGGAAACAGGCTCCAGGCTCTGAGCCATCAGCCCAGAGCCCGACGCGGGGCTCGAACTCACGGACCGCGAGATCGTGACCTGGCTGAAGTCGGACGCCCAACCGACTGCGCCACCCAGGCGCCCCGCAAAATCACTTTTAAATGGGCATGAAATCATTGTAAGAGCTGATCATATGGAATAACGTATGTCTGATTCAAGAAAATAAATTCTTCACTATCTGACCTTGAGGGAAAATATGTAGCAAGATGTTTTGTGATCTTGAGTAAACTAATGAATTTGAGTCAGCTACTATTTTAGTGAGTGTTCTGTTTGTTGCACCTAGGTTAGCGATGAATGAATTCATTCTTTTGTCAAATAACTTGCTTTGCATTGATATCATTGTTTGAAAAAGTAAGCTATAATGAATTTCATAAGCTGGAAAATGCAACACGCCTTAAAATGTGAAAATGCTGGGCTTCCTTTTGTATACTGAAACATTGGTTAATTGCCTTTATTTTCCACATCTGATCAAGTTCTTGAGTCTCTGGACACCATACCAGAGTCCTT
The DNA here is from genome assembly GCF_022079265.1 of Lynx rufus. Classification (NCBI taxonomy): domain Eukaryota; kingdom Metazoa; phylum Chordata; class Mammalia; order Carnivora; family Felidae; genus Lynx; species Lynx rufus. The sequence continues at coordinate 143,528,836 of NW_025814845.1, read as the reverse complement.
AGTTCCGTAGATATGCAATTTATCATTTACAGTCTTCAATTGATAAATATACTTATTTGGCACAAACACATAGGATCAAAGGTAATCTGAACAGTATACAGGTTTGATTAATGAATACACTAGACTTTTCCTTAAGGTTTGAACAAAGAATGGTATCACAAACAGTTTTGTTAATAAAATAAATAGGGGTTAAGGATTGGAACTGTTTCTAGTAGACTGTGCAGCCCTAAATCATTCAAAAGTAATGAAGCAGTTTTCTGAAACAGATTGTGTTTCCTTACGAAGGAAGCCACCTTTGTTCCATGTCACTGATGCATTCTTTATAGGTGAGGTCACTCTGCATTGCTGATATCTTTTTCCTTTCATAAAAGGGAGATGTGGACCGCTCCCAGTGCATTCCATTTCTCACAGTCCATAAAATAAGGCTTAAATGTACCTGTCCATTAAAAGCTTTTGAAGGACGAAAGCCAACCTCACAAGCTTTGTGAACCATGAATTGACAATAAAAGACAGTATGCTTCTGTTTTTCAAATAGCCTGTTTAAGGACAAAAGAACTATTCACTCCTACATGACTTTCATGTAGTTATAATAAAAGATAGGAGGATGGTCATCTTGTTTTGTGCATAATTTTAAGGCTGTTCGACTGAGATTATCTGAAACAATAGTTTTCATTTATTCAAACTAATAAAGTCACTGAGAGGAATGTATAGTATAAAATGTACAAACGTCTTTATGTCTGTTTCTTTAGATAGAATTAAATTTAAGAAGTAGCTCCTCAACCCCCACAAAACCTAACAGGTTAAAGCACTTACAGAGTATGAGATTAAGCTATTGAAGCTAACTATTGAAATGGTCTCCTAACTAATCTTCCTCTTCCACCTGTGTCTCCTAGAGATGTGTGGTGTGATGTGTGTGATGTGTGATGTGACACACTCTTGCTCAAACTTAGATAATGGTCCATTAAATTGAAACAGTATAACCAAGCCATATCTTTTCCTCCACTTTATCTTTTAAGCTTATGCATTTTACTTCAGCCATACAAGTTTTCTTGTTCTTCATCAAACCACTCAGACCTGGGGCCTTTTGTACCTGCTTTTTGTGAAGCCTGGAAGGAAGGTCTGCTTTTACCCAGAGTTCAACATGGCTGGCTTCTTTATTTCAGTTTGATTTCTTCTCAAGTGTCCCTTCCTTGGGAGGGTCTTCTCTGACCACCATATCCAATCTTCTAGTCTGATAGGTTTATTTTTCCTTGTAGCGCTTATGCCACTTATGTCCATTTAAAATTAAAAATTTGTTTGCTTTGTTCCCTCCCCCCACTGCCCAGTAGACAGGAAGCTCTATGAGGGACAGGACTTTCTCTAAATTTATCCCTGTCAGTATACCCAGCAGCTAGAACACTACCTGGTACAAAGTAGGCCCTCAGTAAGAATTTGTTTAATTAACAAATCAGTGAATCAGTTACTTGATGTATCTTGGTCTTAACTCTGCAAACCTCATGTTGAAAAAATATGGCAAATGGGAAAATGTCAATTGTTCAGATGTTTAAGTTGGAACTAAAAATTTTTATAGATGAGTATATTAAAGTATCATATTTGCATATTTGTTTGGTTTTACGAATATAAATGTAGAATGATTTAAAAAATAATCTTGCTATAAGCAGTTTTTTTTCCCAGTGCAAGAGATGAGCAACATGATTTCAAATTATAGCGGCATCTCTGTTTTTTGCTTTTGGAAATGAATACACACCCTTTATAACTGATAGTGTCAGTGTGTTTGAGTACTCATATTTTTAAAGGTACCCAGAACACCAGATAATGAGAGCATGGAAAGGAGCCCTGTCTTTTTCATATATTTCTGCAAACTCCTATACTTAACATATTCTTTGGAAGAGAAGTGACATTGTTTTCTGTACCTAAAACTGTTTAAGGAGTGGGTGGAAACACCTATTAATCTTGGCTGTGTCGTGACTTGAGAATATTTCCTCATAGGATGTAGTGTAGATTCAAATTAGCCTTCAGATATCGTTTTTTTTTCCATTGCAAAATAATACTACCGAATTGTGGGTTGATTCTGTTGAATGTCCTGAGCCTGTTGGTTAATATCAGAAATGGATGTTTTCTAATCTAATCATTGCTACATACATTACATGTAAAATTCACTTAAGGGTCTCTGTGTAGGCACATAGAAACATGTCACAGTCACATGTTTCACCAATTACTATCCTTAAACCTGCATGTGTTTTAGCTTACTGACAAGGAGTCAGCTTGCTGTAAATTTTTTCCCATTGTTAGCCTGTGTGCATCCAGTAAGGGAATGGATCTTCGTATTTTTTTCGCCAACAGGTAATTCTGTGTTTTATCATGTGTTGGTACTCAGTCTGCTTTCCATGTAGAATTAGAGGACGTTTCCTCCATCCATTAATGATTCTGGGGCCATTCTACAAGGTCACTGTAAATAGGCCCATTCTCCAGGCTCTGGCTCCCAACTTCAGTCTTGCCTTACATTAACCAGGCTGTATGACCTGTTAATTGCTGTCCCCTGGATCAGGTACACACCCCTAATGTTGCTGTGGATTATCCACTGTTCATTCAGTCAGTAAATATTTACTTGGGAGAAGATCCTGAGCTAGTTTGACCACCTCTTCTGTACGTACTGCAGGCTGTCCAAACTATCAAAGTTGCTTTTTTTTTTTTTTTTTGGCCCTTCACTTTTTTGTTTGTCTCTTTTTATCCCTCCCAGTTACCTGCTCCCAGCCCCATCTCCAGTTTCAGTGTCTGAGTCTTTGTGTTATAGTCCTTATCCTTTTCCCAGTGAGCACATCATATGTCTTAGTGTCCTTTTAAAAATTCCTTAACTGCATTTGACTTATGGTAGAAAAAGCAGTGGAGAATAAAGCACATGGTAAAAAGTGGCATTAATAGTATACTTCTCAATTTTTCTGCAAAATGGAACTTTATCTCTTTGTACCTTCCCATTTTAGATGAAGACCTATGAGATTATTTCAGTTTTTCTACAGCAGTCTTGCAGGATTGATGTATTTACCATCTATTTTATAGATGAAAAAATTTGAACTGGCCTTTAGTTTCCGAGTAAAATAATTGCTAGTTAAGTGACTTACATTTGTCTATCAGACCTAGTTAACATAAGTTTGTGTCTGTCTTAAAATAAAAGTTGAAAAATTAAATTTGTTCCTTGATAATTTGATTTGTAGGAAGTGGGGAACAAAGGATTCCAAACAGAGCTTTTAAAATCAGTTCTAATTAATTGCATGTGCAGATGCATCAGCTAAGATTGGGAGGCAATTAGTCTAATTATGTTTAAAATACAGTTGCATGCTTAAATAGATAATCACACCCTCAGGCCTGCCTGTCTTTTTCTACTTTCTCCTTTAGGCACGTAGTGAATTTTTTGGCCATTAAGCATGACCTCAGCAGTGTCTATGGAGCAGAACAGAGTGACAGAATGCAGATGAGCAGGATCACACATTCTCCTGGCTCACAATTTGATACTTCGGTGATAATACCTACACACACCTAGATAGAAAGATTAAAATATACTAGGGACCACTTCCAAATCTTATTTTTTGCAAAGCTGAGGTCTCTTTTTGAAATCTTTTTTTCATACCCCAATTTGGAGTAAACTATGGTTGAGTCCTATTCTGAATGTTATGAAATAATTTGAGTTTCAGAGTAAAACTTGAATAAATAGCACCTTGCCTACCAGCATACCATTTGCATGACTCAGTTATAGGCAAGGTGGAGGGGCCAGGAAAAGTGTCATCTGGGGAAGTAGTTTCATCCCATCAAGGTCTTCAACTGCTGCAGTTTACAGTGGATGTGACACCTTTGACAAACTATTTTTCTTTTCAACTTAAGCAATTGATATTTGTACAGGTGAATGAACAGAGATGTTTTTCTTGCCTTTCATTAAAAACTAATGTGACCCTTTTTCTCTTCAGTAGATTCACTTTTATTGGAAGAATCTATTGAAGGTGGTCTTGTATAAATACTCCCCTATTGCCCTTCCTTTGGTTTCTGGTAGCATTAAAAATGATTTATAAATTACATTTTCATTTTATAGGATATCCTGCAGTTACAAGACTACAGTCTTTATTACCAACCTACCACAGTGATTTTGCTTTTTCTTTCAGCTGCTTTTGCTGTATTTCTGGCCATATTATTTGTAGCAGAAACTGAGGTTTACTATCATTGCTATATTTATAACTGGATTATGTGGTTTTCTCCATGTAGGCGCAAACAGGATCTTGAGGGTAGATAGCTTAGTGATGTTAGGCCAGTTGGGAGTTTTGCTTTCTGGACTGTTTTCGCTAATCCTGGTGTGAGAACATAGTCTACTTAATCTGTGGCTATCAAAATATAATGGATTTAGGTGAATGAAGACAAATTTAGATGGAGATTTGAAACACAGACATCTGAATATGTAGATTATTGGTTAATATGGCTTGTGCTCTAACTTGAGTACGCACCATCATCAGGGCCTTCCGTTCACACTTCATACATAGACACAGGCCTAAACCTAAGTAGATTTGGTCAGAGGTGACGGTGCCATTTTAGTTCATCTTTTGAGATTACCCTGTGAAAATTGGTAGTTAAAGCTGTGTTGAGAAGTTTATTCTTCCTTTAGTCTTTGATACAGACTACTCTTCTTACTATGGTAAACATAAGCAAATTGTTTTAAAATTTACACCAGTGTAGGAATTTGGTTTACAATACAGCAAAAGATAAATGTATTATTTTAGCAACTATTTGATGCTAGTTATGCTATCATTATGATGGAATATCTGCTTACACAATATGGGTATGTTTAGTATATTTACCTCTGTGTGTTGTGATTTATCTAAGAATGTAACCCGTGTTTTTTGCATAACCTTTACTAAAAACTGGATGACTCACGTTTTTTGGTTTGTTATAGTTTCAGTATCCCTCTTCATGCTGAGTGTTATATACCACCCTCTTTGTTCTTATTAATTAGATGTTAAATGATAGTACAATTTAAGGATATTAGAGGGATTAGGAGAGTATAACAACAGAACTGAAAACCATTGATTAAGTTTGGAAAAGCTTAGTGCTACAGGGTTGTCATTGTGTCTTGGTTAAATTTGTGCAACTCAGAAAAAATCATTGTTCTGTCCTATATATTATTTTATTAGATATCCTTCGTGTACAAATCAGTTTATCTTAAATATTTCCACATGCATTTTGGGTAGTTAGGGCACTGTATTTTATGTATTTTCCTCCGTCAAGTGATGCTGGTTATAGTGAGATGAATTTAAATTTATTAACTTATAGTCTAGGAAAATTTAGATTGATTGACATTCTGGCATTAGCAGTATAGTATATTCTTGAGTCCACAAAAAAGATGTATTGTGAAACTCTAGAATTGGGTAGAAAGAGATCATCTGTCTAGTGGCTTAAAAAAAAACAAAACAAAACTGGGAAGAGCTTTTACAAAAGCAGCAGGAAGTACTTACTGAATCAGCACTGGTCCATTGTGTGGAGGGGTTTGCAGATTTCTAATTAAGCCACTGAATACTTACAGTCCTCAATTCACATGGAAAAATTTTAAAATGGTGGTGAGGCGCGTGTACGTTCCTGTGTTTGTGTAGAGGAGCTGCTTGTAATGACTTGATAGTGAAAATTAGAAAAAAAAAAAACAAAACAATGTATGTGGAAACAGCAAGAAAAATTGAAATAGAATGTCTTTTAAAAAAAAAAAAAGTAGAACAACAACCAAAAAGTCATTCCATGTAATTTTGAGATCAGACAAAGGGATGGCCAGAGCATAATGGGAGCATGTAGAAGCCTGTTGCTAAATCAGAAATGAACAGGAATGCAGTTCAAAACCTCATTTACTACTCTTTAGTCTGTTGCCCTAGAGACAGACTTAACATATTGACTTTGGCAACTCCAGGGTAGCCTGCCATGTCTGCAGTTATTTAAGTGAAAATCTGAATTTCTGACTTAAAAATATAAGTTTACTGTAGTCAGTGCAACCAATTACATTTGTGGTTGGGTGGGAATTTCCAGAAGGTTCTAAATCATCTTATGGAGAATAGTGAAGTAAATGGATCAAATAAACAATTCTGATTCTAAAAAGTTCAGATAGGAAAACACAGTAAGTGAAAGCAAGACTTATTGAAAACCCAGTGTAAGAGCTGTTGAGACTGATTTAAATTTCAGGCATCATCTCACTTAGTAGCATGAATGAGGTAACTGGAGAACATAGATAACAAAATTAATAGTCAGGGGAGTGCTTAAAATATTGTTTAAAGATTAAAATGAGAGAGTTAGCCTGGAATGATCAAGATCCCATCCAGTTCTAATTTTAAGCGATTCCTTAGAGCAAGTGAGCTTTTCACCTTTCTCTCAACCATTTCTGCTATGTCTTACTTTCTGGCATTATTGTTATTCTGTAGTTGCAGTGAAAATGACATTTCAAAGGTTTTCCTTGAAAAACACTAATCCAACTAAGGATTGTTTAAAAAGTGTCAAATGAAAAAAAAATCATGGAGTTGGGAGAAGAGGCTTGAAGACTGGACAGCTATAATGGAAATGAATTACCTTCCCTGCAGTGCTATTTTTCTAGACCACCTGCATCAGAAACACCAGGGTGCTTATTTAAAATGCAGATTCCTAGTCCCAGCCTAGACCACTGATTTTCATTTCCTGGTGCTGAGATGCAGGAATCTGTATTTTGAATAAGTTCTTGTGCACACTTAATGTTTGATGGAAAATACTTCCAAAATCAAATGCAAATCTTAGCTATTAAGCCACACAGATTTAATGTTTCAAATCTCTTTCCTCTGAGTATAATTTTAGAAATGGTATTTCATCCTACAGATACTGCTTAATAGAAAAAGATTACATAGATGCTAGAATTTGGGCCACTGTGTAAGTGAGGTGCCTGTGTGGGGAGAAAAGTTTTCATGGCAAGCAGTTTTATGTTTGTGGTTAAATCACACATCAGATTAATGATTGAAATGGTTTTAGGAGTATTTCCCCTTTGGGGAGTGGCAGAATCATTTAGCACTATAATTTTTACTCTTCTGTTAAAAAAAAAAGTATTCTGGGGTGCCTGGGTGGCTCAGTCGGTTGAGCCTTTGACTCTTGAGTTTCACTCAGGTCATGATCTCAGGGTTTGTGGGATCAGGGCCCATGTTGGGCTCTGTGTGGAACCTGCTTGGGATTCTCTCTCTGCTCCTCCCCTGCTCTCTCTCTCTCTCTCTAAATCAATGAATAAACTTAAGGAAAAAAGTATTCTAATTGAAATAGAAAAATATTTGATTAAGAATCAAATCTCTTGGGGCACCTGGGTGGCTCAGTCGGTTGGGTATCTGACTTTGGCTTGGGTCATGATCTCGTGATTTGTGAGTTCGAGCCCATGTCAGGCTCTGTGGTGACAGCTCGGAGCCTGGAGCCTGCTTCAGATTCTGTGTCTCCCTCTCTCTGTTCTTCCCCCACTCACGCTCTGTCTCTGTCTCTGTCTCTCTCAAAAATAAATAAAGCCTAAAAAAAAATTAAAAAAAAAAGAATCAAATCTCTCATTTCCTACCAAAGAATCCAATTTCTAATTTTTTTGGCATTTAAGCATTATTGTTCATAAACTTTATCTCTTATTTTTTAAAAACAGATTTTTTTTAAGTTTATTTATTTTGAGAGAGAGAGAGAAGGAATCCCATGCAGGCTCCACACTGTCAGTGTGGAACCCGATATGGGGCTGGAACCCGTGAACCCAACCATGAGATCATGACCTGAGCCCAAGTTAGACTCTTAACCCACTGAACGATCCAGGCAGCCCTAAAAACATTTTTTGATACTATGCTTTCTGTTGTTTAACTACAGAGAGTAGACTTAGGGTCTTGAACCATAAGGGCCAGAGAAGCCCACATTGACTTTAGTAGGGGTCAGAGGGCCTTGTAGGAGGGAACTAGCTCCTGTATCCCAAGAAGTGCAGTAATGTATTCAATAACTACACTACCTGGTCAGGTTGCCCAAATGACATTTCAGCAGGATGACAGTCTGGGTTTTTGACGTTTCCTTTTAGGAAGATAGCCACATTTTCCTTTTGACATTTTTGGAGCAGCTGAACTTGGAAGACATGCTGGTTTTCTCAGGTCTACCCAGGGGGAGCTCAGGTGTGCCCATGTTGGTGGTGAGCCTGTGCCAAAGCACATCTCACATGGTCACATGCATTCCAACCCTTCTCTACCCCTAAGGCCATTACTTTAGTTGGGTAATTTAAAATACAGACAGAACCCTCACAAAATCAGGTCAACAGTTCTATATAGAATTGGGGGTGAAGTTCAGCTGTTTATTTGCTGAAGGGTGAATTTGTTGAAGAAAATATATTCAAATTCCTTCTAAATGGTATCTAACATGTATTTCCTTATGTTAATTTGAATGTTTAAAGTTGGTCCATTTCATAGACTTGAGCTATGGCATTGATTTAAATTTTTTAGCCTCTACTAAACCTTTAAAGAGAAGGCTTCACTCTTTTTAAGAAGACCTCCCTGCAATGAGAAGGATGCTTGGATAAAGTTCAATTAGGTCTTGTAAGCACATGATCATTGTACTGAATGAGGGCCTGTTGTATAAGCCCAGTAAGTTGAGTAATGAATAAAGCAGGGTAGTGTCCTGAGTTGAACACAATTTCTTATGCTTTCTTAAGTGGAATTGAGTTTATTATAAAACACCTTGAGAAGTTTTAATTGACTTTGAAAAAGTTGCTTTTCTTAGGATTCCACTCTTAGGTATTTCAGTGTCTACTTTGAGTTTGTGCTTTATAAATCTTACCATAGACCTTAATGATTTTTAAAGAAAAGTTTTTATTGATAGGTTTTGTGTTATAATTTGCAATTAATTAATGGCAGTTAGTCTGAGTACTTTCCTCAAATAATGTACTCATTTCATTCATATAGGAATGTTTGATAATGAGGTGGACATTGTTAAAGCTTGAATGGTTAAAAGTTTTAAAACTTAGACTTTTATTTGAAAGTCTTTGAACAGTCATTTAATAAAAACGCATATACACACATTGATTAAGGTGCAATGACTAGTTCCAAGGTTGATCCTTACAGATGTCTGTTTTGTTTTCTGAATAACACTTGTGACTCAGAGCTCACTTCATTAACCTCTCATTATTTCCCTCTATGCTTGACTTCTTGAATGTCAGCTTTTTTCTGCATGCTGCTTGTGCACTCGGCCTGCATTATATCCTTCATGGTTTGACAGAGATATGTGATGGTAACAAAAATATCCCCTTTATACAAAGTAAGTAGTTTTAAAACCTTTCTTATTGGTGCAGTCTTGGCTAAAACAGCAACCCACATATGACTGTCAAAAGGCCAAAATTCCATGTAGAAAAGGGAGGTAAGAAAGAAAAAAGATCAGTGAAGCATTACTTAAGTAAGCCAAATGTATCTAATATATTCTAGTATAAGAATTGACCAAGGCCAGTGGCTGAGCAGTTAAACTGTCTTGTGAGAATGCATGAAAGACCCATATGGTATCTTGAAACCAGAAAAGTGGAAGGGAGGAAAACAAAGACAGACCTAGCTTGGAAATTATTTGTCAATTTTTGTGCCTGAAATAGTTAAATAATCTAGAAATCAAATAGGAAGATACGAATGGAGAAACTTAAATGCTGCCTTGGAAGTGATGGGAGGCAGAACTAAATGTGAGGCAGGCAGGAGTAGAAGGAAGATGGTGTGATAAAAGAGTTCTTTACAGCACTCTATTACCACAGCCAAAGCATTTTCAGAATGGAAGTGAATATTCCCTGTTAGAAATCAGTCCATTGACCCAATCAAAGGAGGGATGTGGAGACTTGGAGCACCATGAGGGGAGACTTTAATCAATGTTCTTGCAAGAGGGGGTGTCTGATGGACAGGTACACTCAGGGCAGTTATAGCAGACAGTTTATCTCCTAGCAATGCAAGTCCCTCCCCCGGTTCCTCATTGGGTGAGTACTACAGAGGTTGCAGCCTTAGCTGGATGTTGCCTATGCCCATGTAAAGGAAGAAGTCTGATTAGAACAAATGTACATACCTTGAAATGATACTGAGACTTTCATTCCCTTCTCCCTTTGTTCTTTGGCCATGCTCATTACAAAGCCCTTGAAAATAAGCCTGAGAAATGCCTAGGGGGAAGAAGAACCAGAAAGTGAAGTGCCTAAAGGTTTGGGACTCCATGGTGGGGGGAGTTTGTACATATTTCCAATAGGTTGTAAACCTATTGTTAATTAGACAGCACAGCTTTTATTTGGTATTTCTGAAAATGAATCATCTTCCTTGCTTCTCACATTCCCTAAACCAACAAGCCTAAAAGAATTTTTATTTAGCAGTTAGATGATGGGAGGAATGAACCCTGGCAGCATAGTTGGCTGAGTTGTGCCAGAATAAAGGAGGCAGTGGCTTGTTTCTTGTGAAAGGAACACAGAACTGATTCTTGGTCTTTCTGTGGATCTTGAGAAGGTCATTTCACCCTGATAGACAACAGTCCATAATTCTCAGCCTCTTCTCCCTCACAGGCGTCTATAAGGACAGATCTGTAAGAATGTACTGTATGTTTGCAACCGAGGAGTCCCATAGATTCATGGTATTGGTAAAATGGGAAGGCAGCAGAGAATCTATGGGAGCTTAATATTCTGTCTCTTTCCCAATGGCAAAGATGGCTTCTGGGCTGCACCATTTGGTCAGGGCCAGAGTTCCCCACAACCTTCCATACCAGAACACCTGCCAGGTTCCTTTCCCCCTGATGTGATGGATTCTGCCTCTGCGGGTTGGATTTGGGCTGCTGTCCCAATTCTGGACAAGTTTGGAGACAACACTCTAGTCTCAACTTTTTTTTTTTCTTTTCTTTTTTGAGTTCCAGTCTCAGTATTTTCATTCCTCACCATTCACATTGTAGAAACAATTGTAGTATTTGAGCGTTTTTCTAGAGGCATCCTGGAATGGCAGCCAAGTGCTTGTAAAGTTTGTGTCATTCTTTTGGCTTATCTTCCTGTTCTGATATTCAGTCTTTTGTCAGACTGTTGTTTTAGCTTCCCATCTTCTAGTTCCTGGAAGGGGAAGTTTCTGCTACTTCCTCATTTATTCCCCATGACCTTTGACATCTGTGTAGAGTATCCAGAAATCTCTGACCTTTTTCTATTTTCTTTCTTCTGAGTTTATGAACATTCTGTGTGTACATGAAAACAAAATTTTTTTTTTCTGGAAAGAGGATCCATATACTTTCCTCAGATTTTCCTAGGGCTCTGTAACTCTAAAATGTTAAGAACCACAGATGTCTAATAAGCTTATTTCTAATTTCCTGATTAAGACTATAGGGTATTCTCTCTCTGCAGTCTTATTACTAATTCACCTTCACTATTTTGTGTCCTCTTGCTGACCTTTTGGGTCTCAGGGCACTCTTTCTTAAGTTTTTAAAAATCTATAACTTGCCACACCAAGCTTGGATTTCATCACTCTACATGTGACTTAGCTGGATGTATCATTCCCTTCCATTAGCCACTTTCACAGCCTTATAATTCATATCTGCATTTAAAAATATGTAAAACTCTACATACACATTTTATTATAGCAGCCCCAGACTAGGTTATTTTTCAGTAGAGTAGGATGTTTTTTTCAATATGTAATTGTGGTTCTTCTTTAACTTTAAGAAAGTCTTTCTTTGCTTCCTTCACCAAAATGTCTACTAAAGACTTTAGAATCTCGTAGTTGTAGTATGCTAGTCGTTGATATGGACAGCCATCTTATGGACAGCTACAACCATTTCCCCTCTTGAAGTCAGTTTTAATTATCTCCTGAGTAAATAAAAAAGCGCCTGATGAAAATTGTCTTTGGTGATTGTGCTCTTTAAAAATGTTTCTTGATTCTAAGCATGATCCTCTTCCTAATCAAGTCACCTTTACTGTGTGTCTAGGAAAATTCCAAGTTGATTTTCCACATCACATCACTCCTTTTCTATCCGCTTTTTCCATCCCTAGCTACGTGACGTCAGGTACTGGTTCATTAGTAGACATTACTGTGCATGTCACACGGCCAGTTGGCACTACATTTTTGGCTCCTTCTGATGAATATCTTTCTAGTTGGCTGGCAACTTAAATCTCTTCATTGAGAAGAGTGTGTGTGTGTGTGTGTGTGTGTGTGTATTTATTTGTCTTTGTTTAAATGTGTATTACTGGCAGAGGATGGGGCAGAAGCAAAAGTTGGGCTGATTAAATATAATCATCTTTCCTCTATTTTCCTTACTTCATCATTTTGTAGCAAGGGGATCATGGGTTTTATTATTCAGTTTTTATGCCTGTCAGTCAATTATTTGGGTCTGACCAATTATTTGGTTAGCTTTTGGGTCTGTGTATTTAGCGTTTTATTATTAGAGTAATAAGAAACAATATATGCATTTACATATCCATTTCTCATAAAGACTTGTGACCATAGTGATGAGTTAGCTTGCCTGAGAGTATCTAGGGTAAATAGTGGGTACTTACAGTATGCTAAACAATGTTCTGGGCCCTTTTTTAATTCTTACATCAACACTATAAGGTAGTTGCCATTATTATCTCCATTTTACAGATGAGGTAATAGACACAGAAAGGTTAAGTAACTTGTTTAAGGTCACATATCTAAAAGTAAGTGTATTATTTAGAATAGGTTAAGCCTTGGTGTAATAATAGACAACCCTTAAATTTGAGAGGTTCAACACAGTAAAGACTTATTTTTCACTCATGATAAATGGCCAGTGTGGGGTCACAGGGGGCTCTCCTCATTATAGTTACTCAGAGATCCAGCCTGACAACGGCTCCATCTAAACTCCTTCTTCTAGGAAAGGAATGGTGAGGCAAGCTCTGGCTCTTAAAGTTACCTGAAGTGACACATTTTACTTCTGCTCACATTTCATTGTTCAAACAAAGTCACTAGGCCATGGCTTCATTTAAAGGAGGTAGGGAAGTGTGGTCCTGCCATGTACCCAGAGGAAGAAGAGAACTGGAGTGTTTGTGAACAGCCCTAACAATGATCACAATGGTGGAGCCAGGACTGGAAACCAGGCAGTCAGGCTACAGAGGCTGTTACATTATTATAGCACAGTGACCATAACTGAGACATACATTGTCCAGAACAGTTTTGTCACTTAGGCTGAAGAGGAAGTAGCATTGAAAGAAATTAAGTAAAATACCCTGTAATATGCTCATTATTATATGATTTACAATTATTAACAGGACATGCTAGTGTATGAGATGCAATATAGCATAATAGGTGAGAACACGAATTCTGAGTTAGGCTGCTTGGATTGCAATGCCAGCTCTGTCACAGATACCTGTGTGACCTTGGGTAGGTTACTAGGTTAATCTCTCTGTTTAATTGCCTCATATTTAAATGGGAAAAATAGTAGCACCTATCATACAGAGTTATTGTATCATTGAAAGGGATTTTTAAAATTGTGCATGTGGTGCTGTTAGAATAAGAAGTATGGAATACGTAATAAATGTTGAAAAGATGCTACCTACACTTTTTTGTTATGAATTTTGTCATGCTACAGAATAAATGACATCTCTAAAAACTTAACTGTAAACAAAATAGTTTGATGACTAGGTTCATCTGTAAGGATACCACTGTGTTAATGTAAGCCAGATTATCATAGTGTTTTGGTACTGTTTAATAATTATATGTTTTCATTTATATTTATTAAGAATTAGAGCAGTGTTTTACTGAGTCTTATTTCCACAGTAGGATTATAGGTGGAATCCTATTTTAAGAATATCAACATAAAAGAACTTGTTGATTTAATTATTAAAAATATCTGTGCCCAGCAAACTTAATATGTGAAAATGTAGGTATAGAAAACTTAAATTAGAGGTGGTTTTGTGTGTATGTGAATGTGTGTGTGGCGGTTTTATTTGAAACTCAGTGGTTGGTTCTCATCCACATTAACGGTCTGTAGACTTTGAATGTGGTGACAGGCATGTAGATAATCAATGTATAGAGTTTATTTGGTGACTCTTCATCTTCATTATATTTCCTGGACAGCTGCACTTGGATATGGCATGAGATCTTACTTCCTCCTTTGGCCCAGACAGCTTTGCTGAGCCTGGTGTCAAAGTGTACATATGGAGTTCCTTTTTGCTTCATGGCAGATTTCTGAATCTCTTTGAAGGCCCGAGTGGCATGCTTCCTGAAACACATTCCTTGGATGTGCTTGTGAGTGTTGACGGTGTGTTCTCTGGTCACTGCTTCCTTGACGGAAGGATGGCTTATCTTCTTACCACCCTTCCTTGCAAGAGCCATTCTGCCAGGCCCAGGTTGGAAAGCTGGCTTTTGTTTTTAAAGCTCTAGAACAGTGGTTGTCAGTGGGGGCAAGGGAGTGATTTTGCTCCCTAGAGGACATTTGGCAATATCTGGAGACATTAGTCATATCGGACTGGCAAAGGCATTACTACTGGCATCTGCTGAGTCGAGGCCAGAGATACTGATAAACATCCTACAATGCACAGGACAGCCACCCTTTCCAACCAAGAATTATCAGGCCCAAATGTCAATAGTGGCAAGGTTGAGAAACGCTGACCTGGAAACAAATCAATTTACCATGGATTGCCTTAAATAGAAAGAATCCTTAGAGTGCAGGTAGATTCCTCTTGTGCTAAATACCATTGAAATGCTCAAGTGACCTATTGGAAGTGTAAGGCTATTTCCAAACACTGCCAAGCAGTTCATTCTAAAAAGGTGTGCTGTGAGGTATAGCAATGTCTATTAAATAAGAAGTCTAGTCTTAGAAATGTGTTAATTAATCCCTATGAAAGCAGCTATTAAGACGTCTCTAATTTAGATGTAGTAAATGTTCTTCACCAAAACTGATATTCTTTAACCACCATGGCAGTATATTTGAAGAGTTTTATGTTAATATGCTTCTTGGGAGAACTGGAAGATTGTGGTACTTAGACTGAGATCATATTCTAGATCAGGGTTTCCCAGCCTTGAACCATGGACATTTGGGGCTAGATAATCCTTTTTTGTGGGGTTTGTTTTGTACATTGTAGGATATTTAGTAGCATCCCTGAAATCCATCCACTAGATGCCAGTAGCATACTCCTCCCAATCCCCTCCATCTGACCAGTGGGGACAATAAACAGTTTGGAATTGCCAAATGTTCCCTGGTGGGGGAGTGGACCGGGATGCGCCTACTGAAGAATCTCTGTTCTAGAGTAATTGGGACGAGGACACTGCTTTCTCAGGAGTGTTCAGGTTGATTGAATGGACAGGTTTAGCAGAGTAAGGTAGGAATGGAAAAAAAAAAAAAAAACCCAGTAAACCAGGAGTACGTTTCAGCTTTAGGGATATATAGAGAATCAGAATGATAATTGAAGAAGATTTCAGAGTACAGGATCAGGAAGCAGATGGTAACTAGCAGGGACAGAAAATGTTTTATAGCTGCTTTGGGGCAGGGATCAAAATAGAGAAATCGAAGGGGAAGGAAGACCCTCAGACTTACCTGAAAGCTAGATTTTCAATTATGTCCCTTAATGAAATGTCAGCTTGTAAGGGCAGAGCTGACAAGTATGAAAGAGTAATGGTTCTGTGAAATAATGGGGTAGAGGGAGGTGGTTTTCTGATTAAGTTGCTCATTATCTGGAGGCTATGAAGAAAATCAGTCAGTGAATTACTGTGGTGAAATATAACTTTTATTTTTCCAGAAGCCAAACCACCCCCTTCCCCCCAAAAGAACCTAAGTAACTGGGTTTGTTTTTCATGACTTACAGTGACAATTCTTATTTATCAACAAGTTGATGAGATAAAATGTAATGCAGTGAGTTACTAGATATAAGACACTTAGAAGAGTACCTGTCGTCCCATGGTAACCTTTCAGTAATGTTGGTTATCATCAGGTGTTCAAATGAAGACCGTGAATTATCATATTCAGTATAGTTTTAATTCTAAATTATTTTATTATAATAATTCTTTGAAAGTTGGTAATTTTTCTGTGATACATAGCCTATGTGTTACCTTCCAGATAATCAGAATAGTAAATTAACGAGAACATTACATTTACCGACTATTGTGAGGAAATCAGAGTTTTTTAATAATCTGATACATAGTAAGACTTAATATTTACAACCAGGCAGTTTCCACCATTGATCTGAGTTGTAGATTATATGATGTTCACAGTTTATGGATTCAACTAAATTTCTGCTTAGTTGTTTGATGGGCATGAATCTTATTTGGGGGTTTATGCACATCACGGAAGAAGGGTAAAAAATATCTAGTAGCAGCCAACTTTCAGGACTAAAGTTTATAAAAACTTACTGAATCAACTTCATTTTACGTAGCTATGACATGTACTATGCCATTTCAATCAGAAAGTTATCTGATTAGGGGTGCCTGGATGGCTCAGTTGGTTGAAGCGTCCGACTTCAGCTCAGGTCATGATCTCACGGTTCGTGAGTTCGAGCCCTGCATCAGGCTGTGTGCTTACAGCTCAGAGCCTAAAGTGTGCTTTGGATTCTGTCTCCCTCTCTCTCTGCCCCTCCCCTGCTCACTCTCTGTCTCTCTCAGAAATAAGTAAACATTAAAAGTTAAATAAAAAAGAAAGTTATCTGATTAGTCAAATTCAATTCATTTGTCTCAGTTAACCCAGGTTGACTACAACTCTGGGATGTGCTGTGACCAAAAGTTTGCCTTTTATTTTAATTTCAGAGGGTTGAGGAGAGAGGTTCAGTGGAATGAGAAAACCTGGATTCAAGGGACCCTCTTGGCTGTTACTTCCTCATCATTATGTGACCCTAAGCAAGTCTTTTGATATTCTTGAAGCTCAGTGTCTGACATTGAATATGAGGGTAATAAAGCTCACTCCACACAACGTTTTTGTAAGAGTGTTCTAAATTTGAAGGTACTGGGAAAAATCATGAAGCCTATTGACTTGACCTACCTGTTTGTTGTAGTGTCTACTTCTATTATTTTATTCTACACATTGCTGCAGTCATCTTTTCAAAATATGGATCTGAACCACCAGCTCCCCTGTTTACCTGTTTAAATCTCTTTAGAGCCCTCTACTGAATAGAGAATAAAGTCCAAAAATGTTAGCATGGTCTACAAGAGCGTGCTGGGTCTGACATCCACTTACTCTCTCACCTCATAGGACCTTGTAAGTGCCCTCATTCGCTATCCAGTGTATAGACTACTCTGAGCCGTTCCTGCCTGTCTGCCTTTGGGCAAGCTGTCCCCTCCCCTGCAGTGCCTTTCTCCCCTTTCTCCCCTGACCAGCTCCCTGGCCTGGCACTCTCTCCCCTCAGCAAGGGTGTCAGGCCTTTCTGTTTGTCAATACTATGTCTTAGATATATTTCCATTCTGGAATTTTTTAAACTGTTGAAATATTTTCTTTTGCTTTTCTTCTGGACTAACAGGTTTTTAAAGACAGGACCTGATACTTACATATCTTTATATTTCTAACGTGCAGAACAGTGGTCAACATGCAGTAGATTTGAATATAATTGAATGAATCAATAATTGAAGAGAGATGGTTCAAGCAGAAGTAGACAAAGGCATTGATTGTTCAGGACTCTGATGGGAACAGAATGGGTAATTGGTGGTCATGGGTAGTTGGTGAAGGTGTAAGTATCCTATCACAGCTTTGGGCAGAAACTAATGTAGGCAATTTAGGTAGAATTTGGAGAAATTTATTTTCCTTTTCATTTATGAATAACAATTTAGGGCAACAAACATGGGTAGAGGGTAGTAAAAATAACAATAGTATGGTAGTAACAGGACACATTTGTTGAATGCTATGTGCCAGCACTATTCTAACTGCTTGGCATATTTTAACTCCCTTAGTTCTCACAACAGCCCCACGGGGTAGAGGTTATTACCCTCTCCCTTATATAAATGAAGCAGTGTGGGCACTGAGAAGCTAAGTAAGCCTAGGGCACACAGCTGCTGCGAGGCAGTGTTTAGATCCCACCCCAGACCCCAGAGTGTGTGGTCTTCATGCTGTGTTTTATCATCTCACAGGAGCGGGACACTCAGTGATCAAAGACATTGCTTTTAAATGTATTGAGCCTAGTGCACTGTAGATCTCATTTTTGTAGAATTTTTAAAAAGGAGGAGTCAGTTTTATTTGAATAGTTAATACTTAACATTTTAAGATTAAAGTTAAATTTTTAAATTTAGATTGAAATATTTCTAGAATTTTATTGAAAAACAAGGTGAGAACCATTTGAAAGAAATTTCCTATCCCTTTAAAATTAACTTCAGTTTATTTTAATTAAATATTTTTATTCAGTGAATGAAGGAAAACAACCTTTGAAATGCTTTTTATGAATCTGTTGCTTATATGTAGTAGATGGGACATCCATAGCTCTATTTGAGGGCCAACATTTTGAATGAGATACATTTTGACTATTTATATAGATGGTATGGTTTGTTTAGACTTGGATCATTTAAAGTCCTCTTGAGTTAAACATTTATTTTAGAAGACCCATCCATATAAATACAATTAGAGGCCGCAGTACATTTTCATGTTTGTGTTGTTTCAAGTAAATTTTAATCATAGTTGCAATTTGGCATTGATTCTACATTTGACATTTGTAAATATGTTTCATAAACTCTCATGAGCTAAACTGGGATTGGTTTTATTCCCAGGTCTGTTGAGAATGCTCTGAGTGCTCAATAAGTAATACTCTATGGAGATATTCTCTACATCAGTATTCTCTTCTCACTTTCCTGCTTCAGCCCAGGATATTTATAGCCGTGTTTGGAAAACAGTGAGTGAGGTTGAAAAAACTTAGAGGTTTCAGTGTTTTGGGACTTGTTAAGAGTTTTAAAAAGTTAATGTGCATTGTGATCCTCCAAAAGGGGGGCATAATGTACATCCTTTTCTAGATATATATGACCACAGAATCGGGGTTTTTGTTTTGTTGTTTTTTAGAGGTATACTAATTTACATTACCAAGTGTTCACACAACACACTTTGGGGAACAAAGTCATGTATTTGAGAATAGACCATTACTATTTAAATTGCTGTTTTGAAGTTTCAGAAATTGTTTCTTTGATCATCATTTAAAGAAAGTGGCTACGTTATGTTCCTGAAACTGATATAACATTGTATGTCAGCTGTACTTCAATAATAAAAATTAAAAAAAAGTAAAGTAGCCAGCAGAAGTATTAGAGAATTGATTTGAATGTGACAAAAGAACCATTCTAAATTAAATTCAAATACTTTATTTTATGTAAGTCTCTTCACTTAATAAGAAAAGAATTGTAAAGATGAGTCCAGTTTCCCACAACTAAAGTTGGAGTTAAAGTGTCATGATTTATTTTTACTGGAAAGCACTGACAGTTGAGACAGAGTTCAGATATCCTTGGTTAACTGAATGGAGACCTTGAGAATTTCTGGAAAAACTCACTCTTTTGAGATAATGTAAAATTAACAAAAATGTAGCCGTAAGGTCAACCTGCCTATAGCAGAATGAATTGTAACTATGAACAAGAGACTTAGGACCTTTTCGAGAATAAGCCTAAAATGAGATCCTAAAAGAGTTATTCATTGGAGTTATTGTGTTTTTATTATCATATATATTTTTAAGATTTTATTTTTAAGTAATCTCTATACCAAATGTGGGGCTTGAACCTACAACCCCGAGATCTACCGACTGAGCTAGCTAGGTGCCCCTATTAGCATATTTTTTAACCAAAGTAAAATATTTTCTGGTTTACACTCTTTGAACCATCTGGAATTTCTTTCAAGAACAGATTTTTTTTTAAATAAAAATTTAACACTATAAAGTTATAGGAGATGTTTATGGAACTATTCAGCAGAGTTAGTCTAGAATTCATAAAGTAAAACAGAGAAACCTAAAGAATTGTGTGTGTGTGGCTATGGCGTATGTCTGTGTATCTGTATGAAAAAATAAAATGGTCAGTGTACTAATAGGTGATTACAAATTGTGGCAGGCAGGATAATGCCCCTTTCTCCCAAAGATGTCCACTCCTAACCCTTGGAACCTGTGAATATGTTGTTATATGGGAAAGGGAAATTAAGATTGCAGATAGAATTAAATTTGTTAATCAGCCTACTCTGAGATGAGAAGATCTTAGATTATCCAGATGGGTCCAATGTAATTGTAAGGGCCTTTAGAAGTGGGAGAGGGAAGCAGAGTTAATGCTAGGTGAAGAAAACTCAAGGTGCTGCTGTTGGCTTTGAAGATGAAAGAAGGAGCTATGAGCCAAAGAATGAAGGCAACCTCTATAAGCTGATACAGGCAAGAAAACGGAGTCTTCCCTAGAGCCTCTAGAAAGGAATGCAGCCCGCTGACACCTTGATTTTAGCCCAGTGAGACCTATTTTCAAAAAAATGTTCATTTATTTTTGGGAGAGTGCAAGTGGGGGAGGGGCAAAGGCAGGGTGACAGAGGATCAGAAGTGGGTTCTGTGTTGATAATAGCGAGTCTGATGTGGGGCTTGAACTCATGAACTGTGAGAGCTTGACCTGAGCTAAAGTTGGACTCTCAGCTGACTGAGCCACCCAGGCATTCCGAGACTCATTTAAGACTTTGTACCTCCAGAACTATAACATAATAAATTTGTGTTATTTTAATAATTTAATTTGTTATGGCAATCATAGGAAACTAATGCACATGCATACTATAATATGTTTAGATGGCTCCCTGTATTTGAAGAACACTTAATTTTATAGCCTGTATTTTCTAGTGCAGATTTTTAGAACATACACATTTAGAATGTATATTTGATGATGATCTTACTGCTCATGGAAATAGTTTGAAAAAGTAGAATAGTGAAATAACTTATTGAAGAAAGATTAAAATTGAAAATGTATTATGTTACTTTTATAGGAAATAAAATCCTTAATAAAGTTCAGACCAGGCATTTGGGATTCAGAATCACTTTATGACTCCAGAATTTATGGAGTTCCCTTCATTCATTCTTGTGGCATTATTTTTTAAAAGTTTTCCTTATGAATTTTCTGAGATGAAGTGTTCGGGGATGCAATTAGATTCTGCTCAAGTATCCAGAGATGGTATGTTTCCTGTGAGAAATTGTATTGTAGTTATCCTGTTGCCCTTTGACATTCCTCTTAAAATTGGCTGGGTTTATCTCAGTGACACTGTTCTGCTTCCTGGGGAAATGGTCTCTCTACTCTTGTTTCCAGTCCACTGGTGGAGAAAGGCACACAGAGTAATTATAGATTAATATGGTAGGATAGTAAAATAAATAATGCATGGATGTTATGGAACACCCAGGGATCTCAGCTACCCCTGCCAAATGTTGTTTCAGAATATAAAATACTAATTCAGATTTTAAAAGAAACATTTTGCTGCTCTGGGCTCCATTACAAGTTGCAAAGCCTAAATTCCAACTTGATACCTGACACCTGTTAAGAAAACCACACATTTTTGTAGCCATGGATGGTTTCCATGAATCATTTTGCCATGTACCTATCAGTGAAAGATGAAATATTTGGTGACAGATACAGTTTTTTCAACAGGAATATTTTTTTTAAAATATGTGAAATAGGTAATAGTTATTTGTTCATCATTTGCCATTCAAGTATTTTCAGTGTTTAATAAATTAAGAGTTCTTTGAAAATGGGTTACTGATAGATGACAGTGAACTTGTAAATTTTTTCCTATTATCTAGTGAATTTTTTATTTTTTCCTATTATTTTATGATTGGAATTAAATGAACTCTCAATTCCTTTATAGTTAAAAAAAAATATTTATGTATTTTTGAGAGAGAGAGAGACACACACACACCAGGGGAGGGGCAGAGAGAGAGGGAGACACAGAATCCTATGCAGGCTCCAGGCTCTGAGCTGCCAGCACAGAGCCCGATGCAGGGCTCCAACTCATGAACAGTGAGATCATGACCTGAGCTGAAGTCAGATGCTTAACCGACCGAGCCACCCTGGTGCCCCACTTTTATGTGTTTTAAAAACTAGTTTGGTAGTTGAGATGGTACAACTTAGGTTTAGAATTGGGGTAACTAATGCTGTTTTAGCTTATTCAGGGTATCACCCATTCATAGTTATTTTAAGACTTTAGCTTTGCTGGTAATTTTGGCAAACTGTAAAATATATTTACAAAGATAATTTTCATCATCTCTAGAAGTTTCTTATAACATTGATGGTGCATCATGGCCAATTACTTCAGAAGCTCCTGTTTTAAAGGCCTTTGCTCCTGGCTCATGTTTTTTCTGTAATTTCCTTTTTTGGGGGAGGGATAGTTAAATGAGGTTAGTATGAGCTATGATTGATTATGTCATTAATTACTTAGCTCATCTTTGTATTTTGTTCTTTCCTGCTCTTTTTTTTTTTTTAATCAAGCTCCATCAATTTTTTTTTCTCATTATAGCACTCTGTATATTTTGCTTTTCAGTGCTATGGCATGGTGATATTGTGGTGACCAGGAAAAAACTTGATATGTAGACACGACAGCTATGGTAAAAAGCGGAATCCTTTTGATTTATGAATTTGAAACTGAATTATAAATGTCAAGTGATTGACAAAGACAAACCAAATAGGAGTTTAAATGAATTTCAGAAACAAAATATACCGTTTTATATATAGCAAGCTGAGCCTTGTCTGGAAGGTTATTCTTTATTCACTTACCAAAGATACTTAACCACCCACCTCTTTCATTCACATCAAGTGCACTAAACAAAAGCGCCAAACTGTGAGTCACAACATTTGGTTGTTCTGATGTCACGACATTGACTAGAATAACGTTAGGCATTAGTCAGAATATTGTTTCTTCTAAAGTGATTGTCGGAAGTGCGTTGCTGTCTGCAGCTTTATTCCTTGTCTTGTCACCTCAGCGTTTCACATGCTGTCGATGCCAGTCTGCGATGTGCAGAGGGCCTGTCAGCAACATGGCAGCCACCATGGGTCCCAGGCCTGACCATCTTCCTTTGTTTGACAGAGGAAGAAGCATCCCTTCTCCTCTCCTGTTATTTTGTTAGTATGTGGTGTCATCCTGCAATTTTAGTTTCCCCCTTTGCACTGGAATTCTTCTCATTAAGCTCCCTAAGTTAATTCTCATTCCTGAGACACATACACTCACATGCACTCACACAACCTCCTCACAACTCTGCCCAAGCTTCCAACTCTTTTATGTCCTTCCTTTTATAACCACACCTTGACAAATAGTGTACTGTCACCTATGTTTCCAAGACTGATTCGCTTCCCTTAGCACTTTGCAGTCACCTTTCTCTGTCTCTTGATGAAACTGCACTTTGGGCAGTTCTTAACTCTTTCTAGTCACAAGAAAAATTGGCCTTTTCTCAGTCTTTATCCCCCTTTACATCCATGCATTTGACCTTGTCGCACATAACTGTGTTCTTAAAACCGCCTCTTCCTTCTCTTCTGTCGCCACATTCTGTATCCACAGCTTTCTCTTCTGACTTCTCTGGTGGTGGTACTATTTCACATGTGTGGCTTTTACAGTCATCATCTTGCTGATGACTCCCAAACAATGATCTGCAGCCCTAACTGGTGCTTGAGCTCTGGTCCCACGTATTTGGCTGACTTTCCTACTTGTGAGGTTGGCTGGCATTCAAACCCAACATATCTGAAGCTGATGCTGGACATAGTATTATTCTTCTGAAACTGCCCCTTTCTCCATAATGCCCAGCTTTGTTCATGGCCCTGTGATCCCTCTGTCACCCAGAGTGGAATATCAGGGTCAGCCAGTCATAACTGGCACTGCCTTTGTCTCTGTGATGTCTTTTGGATTCATCAGGGAGCCTGCTTCCTTTACCCCGAAGGATGCTGTAACTGGCCTCACCCTCTGTCTGACTGGTCTCTCTGTTTTAAGTCTCTCCTTTTGCCATGTAGTCTGTAGGCTGTTATTGGATTACTCTGCCAGAAGCACGGAGCATTCTTCGGCACCCTGTTGCCCACAGAACGAGACTACATATCTTAGGCTAGCTCTCTAGGTCCTCAGCAGTCTTGTGTCAGTTTCCCACCCCAACTTCGTCTTTGGCTTTCCCTTTTCAATACTCTGCTTCAACTGGATGAAGACACGTTAGGTAGATTCTGATGGCTCTGTCAACAAAATGCCCCTGATGTTGGTACTTTTCAGCATCTCCACTATAACTACCCCAGTCCAAGCTGTCATAATCTCCTGGATGATGGCAGGAGCCTTGTACCTGGTTATCCTGGGGCTACTCTGATCTCCTAGACTCAATTTTTCATAAAGTAGACAGAAACATCTTTTAAAGATGAAATTCAGATCATAGCTCTACAAAAAGAGACAACGTTTCATATGTCCTCAGGTCGCTAGTGGCTTCTCCCTTACACTCAACATCATTATATCAACTATAACAACAAAGCCACACAGCATCTGGCTCAGTGGTTCTCAGTGGGAGGTACTGCTCCCTTTTTGTCACCTATAGGAGTGTTTAGAAATAAGTGATGGTTTCTTCAGTCATTATAAGGATAGTGTTATTGGCATTCGATGCCTCAAAGGACCATGATACTGAATGGAAACAAGACTACATTATCCTGTCCCAAATGACAATAGTGCTCTTATTGAGAAATACTTATTCTCACTTCACTTGCCTTTCCAGAGCATTTCTTACCTTTTTCTGCTTCACTTGCATTCTAGCCACACTGGACTTCTTGCTAGTCTTAGAAAATGCCAAACTGTTCTGCCTCAGGGCCTTTGTACACTCTTTCC
The DNA here is from genome assembly GCF_022079265.1 of Lynx rufus. NCBI lineage: Eukaryota > Metazoa > Chordata > Mammalia > Carnivora > Felidae > Lynx > Lynx rufus. The sequence continues at coordinate 143,504,134 of NW_025814845.1, read as the reverse complement.
CCATCTTTCCTCTGTTTGAATAATTTATTTTCTCACTTGGTTCAGGTCTGCTCACATACCACCTCATTGTTTACTCTTACAGAAATTCCCCTAAATCACTGTGCCCTTACCCTGTTTTACTTTTCTTCTTTGTACTTATCACTGTTTGACATTAACTTTTATATTTTTTGTGGATCTGTTTGTTCATCTCCTCCGCTGCAAAATAAGCTCAACGAGAGCAGTGATTTTGCCTGTCTCATTCAGAGTGTATCCTCAACACCTAGAACAGTGCCTGTGACAGTGTAATCTTGAGTAAACATTTGTTGGCAGTGATTTTTAGATATGAATCACTTTAGGATATGGAGTAGAATAAGTTTGGGATACAAATAGGAAGAGTGAGCAGATGTTATACACCTGCCAGCTTCATGCTGTGCTGTCTCCTTTTGCTCACCTATTCAGAGTGTACTTTATTTGTATCTCCGATTCCTACCCATTCTCTGAGGGCCCCTTGAGCTGTCACCTCTTCATAGTCGCTTCTCTGATCTTACCAGCTCTTTAGAACTCTCATAGAACTTTATAGCTCTTATTATGTGGACTGACTTCTGTTATTTGTTTATGTTTCTGTCTCCCTTGCTCAGCCATGCTCAGTGTCCATTACAACCTACCATCTCTGTGTGCTGAGCATGACACCTTGCATTGGGTATCTATTACCTGTCAGTTGAATAGGTGTCCTTTTGTGTCTTCCTGGGAGAAAGGGTCCCCCTTGACATTTTATGGCCCTGGAGGAATGCCATAAAGGAGTCTGCATGTTGGAGGACTGACACGATTGGGAAGAAAAGTGGAGGCAGTATTGTGTGTGCTTCATCTTTGTGAAGAGCTGCAGTTGAGCAAGCCACGTGAAGCATGACACTGCACCTCTTAAAAATTCACAGATGCCGTCTACACAGGCAGAGGCACCAGCCCGTTTGGCTTCATAGTCAGCTCAGAGCTTCCCATTTTATTTTTTAAAATTTATTTACTTTTAAAAATATTTATTTATTTTGAGAGAGGGAGAGTGCACATGTGTGTGAATGCGTATGTGGGGAGGGGCGCAGAGAGAGAGAGAGGGAGAGAGAGTATCCCAAGCAGCCTCCACACTCTCAGTGCAGAGCTCAAGCTCACAAATGGTGAGATCATGACCTGAGTCAAAACCAAGAGTCGGATGCTTAACCGACTGAGCCACCCAAGCGCTCCAGAGCTTCCCATTTTAGACACAATTTTCTCAGCTGATCTCCTGTATTAGAGGTGTTGTGGGGAGCAGGGCAGAATATGGGGAATAAATATGTTCTATAAAAGTTAAGTGTCACAAAGTAGAGAGTTGTTAATGTACGTTCGTTCTCACTTTTAGTTGTAAAATGCATTTTAGAAGGTGAAAGATTAACAAGGGAAGCAGTAAACTGACTGAAATGTGTCCTCAGATTACAATTCCACTTTTATGGAAGCAGAGTTTATTATTATTTTGTTATGGTGTTTATCTAACAATGTTAATTTGGAGTTAGATTCTATTATCTTAAATCCCTGTTAAAAAGGTGTCAAAATGTACAGAACAGGCAATGATTGGTAATTTAATAATTGCAACATCACTGATTTTGCAGTGCAGTATGTTTTGCTTTGGGAGGAAAACAAGTCAACCTTAAAAAAGCAAGTACATGGATCGAATGTATGTTACTATCACATAGTAGACATCTACACTCGATGCTCTTACAAGAAAAATTAGTTGTAGTTTTTCAGTGGATGAGGGGAGGCAGACTTTACTTTTAGAAGGATGCACTATATAGTTCCTCTTATTGAAGTCCGATCATCCACTAAACACTAAGGTTATGCTTTAGCTTAGCAGTTCACTGTCAGAGACTTAGGATCCTTCTCAGAAAGGCTATCAGAAATGTAGAATGCAGATACCATGTGAAAGAAGAATTTTAAAATTCATGACAAATTTTAGGGAGTGATAGATGAAGTGTTGGGTCATCCTGAATCTAACAGCTAGATTCCTTTATTATAAGCCATAAAAGGTACTGCCTTTAATTGTAGATTACAAGGTATAAGGAGTAGAGGGTTGGTTTGTTAAAATGAAATGCTACCATGACACAGCTCTTATCCTAATGTATATATCTGATTGAACCCTGTTTTCCCAGTGTTAATGTTTTCTAAATTTTCCCAGAACAGAGTTGTTAGTATAGCTAATTATGGTAAATCTTTTTTTTTTAAGTTTATTTATTTTGAGAGAGAGAGAGAGAGAGAGAGAGAGAATGAGAGACAGCATGAGTGGGGGAGGGACAGTGAGAGGGGGAGAGAGGATCCCAAGTAGGTCCTGCACTTTTAGTGTGGAGCCCGATGCAGGGCTCGAACTCATGAACTGTGAGATCACAACCTGAGCTGAAATAAAGAGTTGGACATTTAACTGACTGAGCCACCCAGGCGCCCCTATGGCAAATCTTAAGTTAAACATTATTTTTCTTTGATGGAGATTAAAAGTAGCAATTTGGGCAATTTTTGAATTTTATTTTTGTCGAAACTAGTTCTTAAAAGTGCTTCCAAATCCGTGTCTGCAGAATGAGAACTCAGCTGGTTGACTGTCTATCACACTTTGTAGGAAAGAGCTATTTTATTTTATTTTTTTTGCATTCAAATGCTTCTCAGAGTTCTGTTTATAAACATTGTCAGCAGAGAGTGTTAGGAATCTTCCACTTGAAAGAAAAATGACAAAAAGAATAAAATCATTACTTGACTTACCCATGGTTTCATGCTCAACCTCTCATCTTAATGCCATAGAGGATTACTCTTGCTCACTAGAGAGCACAGAATGATGTTGTGTCAGCAGACTGAAAGCAGTATAAAATGCAGTGTGTGCCTCTCATTTCTGATTAACCACTTGAGACCTTTTGGTTTTAAAGTTGTGTTCAAACTGTTTGGCACATAATGCTCAAAATACTTTTAAGACTGAACCAGAATTATTTGTCAAACTTCTGCTTTTAAGGCAAATTTTACCTGTGACTGGACCTTCAATCTCATTAATTTTAATAATAATCAAAACCTCTGCAATGACTTTGGTCTTGAAAATTATAAATACTAACCTCATAAATGTATGGATTTGTGGATTCTTATTCCAGATTGCATCTTCATGTTAACTCAAGTTCCTTTGTGCATTACTTACCAATAAATAATAAGTGGTTGTTAGTACATTCAAGTTTTATGTTGCATGATGGTGAACTCTAGGGCTTTGTGGGTCAGTTGCTTGAGTCCAGTGTAGTGAAAGCTGGAGCACTGGAGCTAGGTGCTCAGGTGCCCAGACTTTCCAGATTTCTGGAGGGTGCGCAAGACCGTGGATTGCTAAAATCACCAAAGGCCAGAAGATGGCTGCTCTTGGAACAAAGCAACTGTTCCCCATCCCCAGCACCTGCCCCACTCCTCAACCCACCCTTGCCAAAATATGTACTCTAAAAGTACTAGAAAAAGAGAAATTTATCCTGTGGAAGAGAGGATCAAACAGAAGTTCAGTCGGTTCATTTATTTTTTTGACTGAGGAAAGCTAGTGTAAATATTTAATCATAGAACTTGTGAAATGACATGTATTTAAAATGAAATATATTCTCCATCAGTCTTCTTGTGAAGAGCCAGCTATCTGTGGACACCACTTGACATTTCTCTTCCAGTTATAATTATAAGAAGTTCATAGGAAAGAAAGAAAATTATGTCAGTTTTAATTTCATTATTAAAACAGTAAAATTATGCACAGTTTATAACACAAAACTATTTCCTGCATTAGTTACTTTTCTCTTAGTTATAAATAGGCCATGTAATATGAGGCATGCTGGTAGACAGATGATTCACTTTGGCTGATTTGAAGTAATTTTAGTATTTCTTTGAAGCATAAACCAAAAGTTTCTCCTTTCTCTTTTCTTCTTTCCTCCCTTCTGCCTTTCCCCTAATTTAGGTTACCACAGGCTAATTTGAATTGATTGCATGGATGTTGATTTTTAATAACAAACTGCCTATTCATGTATCGTTTTAGTCAGCTGAGACAAAATATAGATCTGGGCATAAAAAGCGTAACATATAAGTGAATAAAATGATTTTACACAGGATGACAAGTAAGTAATTGATTCTGATGATTGCTTGATAAAGAAAAATAGTAGAGGGGCACACGTGAAGAAATAGTCTCAAATTCAAAGTTTGTAAACCCCTGGTTTCAACAGCAGGAATGCACGAACAGGGTTCTTGAGTTTGGGCTCTTTGAGTAATTAGAGCAGCTGTCTACTGGCTCTTTGCCTGCAAATAGGCCTAAAGGAAACAGAAAACAGTAGACAAAGAAGAACAAACACAAGCTGCCCCTTAAACACATCCTTCAAATATTTGGTAAGGGATTTCAGAGGAGAGTACATTAATTTTTTAGTAGGCAATTTTGATAGCATTGAAATAGTTTCTTTTAGGAAGAAAAACTTAAAAATAAAGCAGTGGCTCCTTTATTTGACATTGGTTAGGAAATAAGGTGTTCTCATGGATGAATATTTAATCTAACTGGAATTTATTATGTGAATTCCCAGAACCTTTTTTCTTTTCTTATAATTTTTATGAAGTCTTTCCGTAGTGCTCCCTATGTTGATTGAACAAAGGCTGCACAGCATAGATTAACCCTTTTCTGAAGGGTTAGGATTACCATTATATACATTCATTGTTGCACTGTGCCTCAACACAGTCCAGAGTCTGTTTCGTTTTCTGTCTTTTGTAGATGTCAGTTATCACCTCTTCCATATTGTTACGCTTGCCTCTGTCAGCTACTCCTTGTAAATTGAGAAATTAGATAGCTAGGTTTACTGTGAAGTCTCGGTTATGTAAGGAAGGGTTATTAAGGAGTTTGTGTATAGAAGCTTTGTGGCAAGTTGTATCTGCGTGGTGTAATCATGCTTCTGTGCTCAGTGGCTATGTTTTAGAGGGTGGATCTGTCAAAAGTTTGACTTTTAAATACTATAAATTACTAAGTTTTTTTTTAATATATGAAATTTATTGTCACATTGGTTTCCATACAACACCCAGTGCTCATCCCAAAAGATGCCCTCTTCAATACCCATCACCCACCCTCCCCTCCCTCCCACCCCCCATCAACCCTCAGTTCTCAGTTTTTAAGAGTCTCTTATGCTTTTGCTCTCTCCCACTCTGACCTCTTTTTTTTTTTTCTTCCTCTCCCCCATGGGTTTCTGTTAAGCTTCTCAGGATCCACATAAAAGTGAAAACATATAGTATCTGTCTTTCTCTGTATGGCTTATTTCACTTAGCATCACACTCTCCAGTTCCATCCACGTTGCTACAAAGAGCCACATTTCATTCTTTTTCATTGCCACGTAGTACTCCATTGTGTATATAAACCACAATTTCTTTATTCATTCATCAGTTGATGAACATTTAGGCTCTTTCCGTAATTTGGCTATTGTTGAGAGTGCTGCTATAAACATTGGGGTACAAGTGCCCCTATGCATCAGTGCTCCTGTATCCCTTGGGTACATTCCTAGCAGTAAATTACTAAGTTTTTAAAGCACCTTGAAAGAACTCCTAATTACCTGAAGCAAAATTTTACTTCTAGGTGACCTTTACTTAACATTTTTTATTCTTAGATGCTTCCTCCCATAAATTAATTAACTTCTATATTTATTAGGCACAACACTACCTACTTTGTGGACCCACAAATGCATTTCCATGTTAGCTTCAGCCAGCTATAACTAATGTGGTTCTGGTTCTTATATTAATGATAAAATGACTGACTTTTTCTGCATTTTGTATCAAGAGTGGTGGTATTGTCTTTTGGTCCCTGCTCTGCAGCCCTCCCTCCCTATGGTGAGAGGGGCTAATCCCCTATATTCAGACTCCTGGTCCCAGCTTCAAGGAAAGGGTAAAAGCAGTTCAGTTCAGGCCAGAGACTTTTATGATGCAGGGGAGGGTAAAATATTTTACTTAAATATTTTAAATAATAAAATCTTTGCTCCCTAAATGTGTATATGTATATATTTATGTATATGTATATATGTATGTTTATGTATACACATAGTTAAACATGGCTGTATCAAACGATTCTGATGCAGACCCAGGTTACTGCTTGTTCTTGCTATGGATAAATGCATTCACATTTGAATTACAGTTGGCCCTTGAGCAATGTGGGTTTGAACTATGCAGGCCCACTTACATGTAAATTTTTGTCAATAAATACAGTAGAGCACTGTCAATGTATTTTATGAATTTTCTAAAGAACATTTTGTTTTGTCTAAGCTTACTTTATTAATAAAAATACAGTATATAATATGTATAGCGTACAAAATATATGTTAATTGACATTATTGGTGAGGCATCTGGTCAAAAGTAGGCCATTAACAGTTAAGTTTTGGGGGAGTTAAAACTTACATGCAGGTTTTCAACTGCATGGTGGTCAGTGCCTCATCCCCGCCGTTGTTCTAGGGTCAGCTGTAATTTCTTGCTGCAGTTCAGTCTATAGACTATTTTTTGTACAGTGGTGATTTGGAGGATCATAGGAAGTGTTTTTTTTTTTTTAATTTATTATTTATTTATTTACAGAGAACACGAGCAGGGAGGGGCAGAGATAGAGGGAGAGAGAGAGAATCTCAAATAAGCTTTGTGCTGTTAGTGCGTAGCTTGATGTAGCGCTTGAACTTATGAACTGTGAGATCATCACCTGAGCTGAAACCAAGGGTTGGATGTTTAACCAACTGAGATACCCAGGCGCCTCAGGGTCATATGAGGTTTTTTAGGGAAATTGAAGAGATCCAGTATTTTTTTTTAAGTTTGTTTATTTATTTATTTTGAGAGAGAGAGTGGGGGAGGAGCAAAGAGAGAAAGAGAGAGAGAGAGAATTGCAAGCAGACTCTCCACACTGTTGGCACAGAGTCTGATGTGGGGCTCAAACTCATGAACCACGAGATCATGCCCTGAGTCAATATCAAGAGTCAGAAACTTAGCCAAATGAGCCACCTAGACACCCTGAGACCCAGTGATTTTGATCAATGGTGCTACTAAACATTTTCCCCATATTTTTGAAAATTTTCTTTTTATTGTGATAAAATACATATAACAAAATTTACTAAAATACACAGTTTTATGGCATTAAGTACATTTATATTGTTGTATATCCATCTACGTAACTTTTCATTTTCTTCAGCTGAAACCCTGTACACATGAGACAGGCTAATGTTTTATTCCTCACTATCAAGTTAGATCTAATGTTCATCTAGTTGAGACATGTGGTTTTACCCTTTGTCTGGAACCCCTGGTTTAGTAAGGGTTTAGTAAGCCCTTCAGGTTTGTCTGGAACCCCTGGTTTAGTAAGGGTTTAGTAAGCCCTTCAGGTTTGAGCTTTGCCTTTCTGTCTCTAGTACTTCCTCCCCTTTCAACTGTCACTGAGCTCTGGACTAGTATCCTGGGCCCTTTTGCTGACTGACTTTGTCTGACTTTATTAGCCATTACCTACCCTGATTTCCTGTTTCTCTGATTTATTGACTGGTAATAGACATTCTTGATGGCAACAGCTTTATTGGGTCATTTTTTTTCTTGCTCACCTGTTGGCTTTGATGTTTTGCCTGCTGGCTTCTAGTCTTTCTCCCAGGTTGTTCTGTTCTTCCTACAACTGCCTTTACTTGCCTTGGTCCTGTCCAGCCTGCCCTACCCATGGTGGTTAACCAAGCCTTGTGGGACCTTGTAAGAAACAATAGAGGCTAAACTAGCTTCTTGCATTGAAGACCATTGGAAATCTATACAAGGTACTAAATGGTATTTTACTTTATCATGACATGTAACATGAAAAAAGAAACATCAAATGTATTTCATTTACCAAGAATGTAAATATCAGGAAAATACTGAAGACTGTTAACTAGCTTTGTAGAAATTATTTATCAGTTAGCTATTAATGGATAATATAAAAAAGAATGGAAGAATAATTCCCATTAATAAATCTAAGAAATATGTATTAACTCAAGTTATGAAGATATTTTCCTATGTTGTTGTGTTGCTATTTATTGTTGTGTAACAAACCATCACTGAATTTGATGTCTTAAAACAATTTATTAGATCTTCTAATTCTTAGGTTGGTTAGGCTTAATTGTGCAGTTGTTCTATTCTGTTCCATGTGCTATCTACTGGGGATCTGTGACTGGGGCTGGAACATCCAAGATGGCTTCACCCTCAGCAGATACTGCTTTGGCCTTTCTCTACATAGTCTCTCACTCTGGTCCAAATTCTTTACATGGTGACAGTATGCCAAGATGATTTTTATTTACTTTACATTCTAATATTTTTTGAACTTTTTTCCTAATTTGATTTAGTTTACTGTTAACTTATTTATTTTTTTTAAGTATATTTATTTTGAGAGAGTGCAAGTGGGGGAAAGGCAGAGAGAGAAAGAGAATCCCAAACAGGCTCTGCACTGTGAGCACAAAGCCTAATGCGGGGCTTGAACCCACAAACCATGAGATCATGACCTGAGCGAGAAACCAAGAGTTGGACACTTAACTGACTGAACCACTAAGGGGAACCTACTGTTAACTCTTTTAAATAAATAGTTAAATACACCTAAGTAATTGTTTAATTGTTATATATAATTTATGTGTGTGTGTATATATTTATATTCTCTAGAAAACCTAGAGAATAGAATTTTTGCTTGAAGTAAGTAGGCAGTTACACTGTATTGCACATGTAGATAAAATTTTTAAATGAATTGCCCTCATGAGCTATTCCTTGATATTAGAGTGTAGCATGAGTTTTTGATATAAAAACATGAAGAGAAAACATTTCTTGTTTCTGAACATTTTTATGCTTCACAGTAGTCATTGCATAGTTCTTATTTATATATTAACAATAATGACAGTATGTAAAGGCAGTTACAGGAAATTTTACCTAAAAAATAAAAGATTTCAAATACTGGTGGGAAACAATGAAAGATACGTGGGTATCTTAAATTCAGGAGTCATGAAGATAAATGCTAAATTAATTTTTTTTAATGATCAAACTTCTTCATTTTAAACAGTATAATTTCTAATTGTCCTAAACCTTTTACAGAATATGGACTTTTAAAGATTCTTTATTATTAGCCTCGCTTAGAAATAGTGAGTCAGACATACAGCTAATATATACCACATATACTACATTTCTTGACTATTAGAAAACACGTGAATATACTGCATATTCAGAGATAATAAAATCTGTGAATTTCGTGTTTCTGAGAGAAATAAAATGCAACTTTCTTTTTTTTTTATATATATATATATGAAATTTATTGACAAATTGGTTTCCATACAACACCCAGTGCTCATCCCAAAAGGTGCCCTCCTCAATACCCATCACCCACCCTCCCCTCCCTCCCACCCCCCATCAACCCTCAGTTTGTTCTCAGTTTTTAAGAGTCTCTTATGCTTTGGCTCTCTCCCACTCTAACGTCTTTTTTTTTTTTTTTTTCCTTCCCCTCCCCCATGGGTTCCTGTTAAGTTTCTCAGGATCCACATAAGAGTGAAACCATATGGTATCTGGCTTTCTCTGTATGGCTTATTTCACTTAGCATCACACTCTCCACTTCCATCCACGTTGCTACAAAAGGCCATATTTCATTTTTTCTCATTGCCACGTAGTATTCCATTGTGTATATAAACCACAATTTCTTTATCCATTCATCAGTTGATGGACATTTAGGCTCCTTCCATAATTTGGCTATTGTTGAGAGTGCTGCTATGAACATTGGGGTACAAGTGCCCCTATGCATCAGTACTCCTGTATCCCTTGGGTAGATTCCTAGCAGTGCTATTGCTGGGTCATAGGGTAGGTCTATTTTTAATTTTCTGAGGAACCTCCACACTGCTTTCCAGAGCGGCTGCACCAATTTGCATTCCCACCAACAGTGCAAGAGGGTTCCCGTTTCTCCACATCCTCTCCAGCATCTGTAGTCTCCTGATTTGTTCATTTTGGCCACTCTGACTGGTGTGAGGTGATACCTGAGTGTGGTTTTGATTTGTATTTCCCTGATAAGGAGTGACGCTGAACATCTTTTCATGTGCCTGTTGGCCATCTGGATGTCTTCTTTAGAGAAGTGTCTATTCATGTTTTCTGCCCATTTCTTCACTGGGTTATTTGTTTTTCGGGTGTGGAGTTTGGTGAGCTCTTTATAGATTTTAGATACTAGCCCTTTGTCTGATATGTCATTTGCAAATATCTTTTCCCATTCCGTTGGTTGCCTTTTAGTTTTGTTGGTTGTCTTTTAGTTTTGTTGGTTGTTTCCTTTGCTGTGCAGAAGCTTTTTATCTTCATAAGGTCCCAGTAATTCACTTTTGCTTTTAATTCCCTTGCCTTTGGGGATGTGTCGAGTAAGAGATTGCTATGGCTGAGGTCAGAGAGGTCTTTTCCTGCTTTCTCCTCTAAGGTTTTGATGGTTTCCTGTCTCACATTTAGGTCCTTTATCCATTTTGAGTTTATTTTTGTAAATGGTGTGAGAAAGTGGTCTAGTTTCAACCTTCTGCATGTTGCTGTCCAGTTCTCCCAGCACCATTTGTTAAAGAGGCTGTCTTTTTTCCATTGGATGTTCTTTCCTGCTTTGTCAAAGATGAGTTGGCCATACGTTTGTGGGTCTAGTTCTGGGGTTTCTATTCTATTCCATTGGTCTGTGTGTCTGTTTTTGTGCCATAAAATGCAACTTTCTTAAAGGATGTAATTAAGTAGGAAATCTGAATAAAGCTAAATCTATTAAAGAAATTGAATCAATAATTAATAACCGTCTAAAACAGAAAGCACCAGGCTCAAATGTATTCACTGATAAATTCTGTCAAGCATTTAGGAAGAAATTATATCAACTCTCTACATTCTCTTTAAGAAGATAGAAATTGAAGAGATACTTTCTAACTCATTCTATAGGTCAAGATTACCCTAATACCAAAATCAGATAAAGACATTACAAGAAAAGAAAACTGTAGACTAATAATCTCTCATGAACATAGATGCAAAAATCCTCAACACAATATTAGCAAATTGAACCCAATAATGTATAAAAAGAATTATACACCATGACCAAGGGGAATTTATCCTAGGTATGCAAGTCTGTCTGGTTCAACATTCAAAAATGAATTAATGTAATTCATCACATCAACAAGCTTAAAAAAGTCACATGACTATCAATATATGCAGAAAAAACATTTGATACAATCCAATACCCATTTCTTACAAACCTCTCATTGAACTAGGAATAGAAGGAACTTTCTCAACTTGTTAAATAACATCTACAAAACCTTATTGCTAACATTATACTTAATGGTGAGAAACTGGTACAAGGCAAGGATATCTCCTCTCACTACCCCTTTTCAACATTATCCTGGAAGTCCTAGCTAATGCAATAAGACAAGAAAACGAAATACAATGTGTACATATTGGGAAGGAAGTAATGTAAGTGTCTTTGTTCACCAGATGACACAATTGTCTATTTAGAAAATCCTAAAGAATTGACAAAAAACTCCTAGAACTAATAAGCAATTATAGCAAGATTAATTGCTAAGACTATCAGATTAATATGCAAAAATCAATTGCTTTCCTTTATACCAGCAACAAACAAATGGAATTCAAAATTAAAAACATTCCTATTGGGGCTCCTGGGTGGTTCAGTCAGTTACATGTCTGACTCTTGGTTTCAGCTCAGGTCATGATCTCATGGTTCATGAGTTTGAGGCCCACATCAGCCTCTGCTCTGACAACATGGAGCCTGCTTGGGATTCTTTCTCTCCCCTTCTCTCTACCTCTCCCCTGCTCAGGCTAGTGCTTTCTCTCTTTTTCTCAAAATAGATAAGTAAACTTAAAAAATTTTAAAAAATATATTGTCTCTCTCTCTCTCTCTCTGTTTCTGTCCCTCTTCCCCACACCCCCCCCAAATAAATAAATAAATAAATAAACAAACAATACTATTTACATTAGGGTCTCCAAAAATTAAAAAATTCTATGTAAACTTAACAAAATATGTACAAGATCTGTGTGAAGACAACTACAAAACTGTGATGAAATATATCAAAGAAGAACTGAATAAATAGAGAGATATTTTATGTTAATGGATGGAAAAACTCAATAGTGCCAGGATACCGGTTCTTCACAACCTGATCTCTAAATACAGTGCAGTCCCATTCAAAAATACCAGCAAGTTATTTTGAGAATATAAACAAACTGATTGCAAAGTCTATATGAGAGGCAAAAGACCCAGAATAGTCCATACAATATAGTAGGAGAATAATAAAGTTGGAGGAATGATGCCCTCTAACTTGCTTAATATAATGCTAGAGTAGTCAAGACAGGGTGGACTGGCAAAGGAATAGACAAATAGATTCATGGAGCAGAACAAAAGGCTCAGAAATAGATCCATGTAAATATAGTCAACTGATCTTTGACATGGGAGCAAAGGCAGTATAGTAGAGAAAAGGTAGTCTTTTTATCTGGACATCAACATACAGTAAAATGAACCAAGAAAGAGACCTTATATCTATCAAAAAAATTAACTCAAAATGGATTATAGACCTAAATATAAAAATACTAAAGTATAAAACTCCTAGAAGATAACTTAAGAGAAAATCTAGGTGACCTTGGCTATGATGATGACTTTTTAGGTACAACACCGAAGTCATGATCCATGAAGGAAAAACTGATAGGCTGGACTTCATTAAAATTAAAAGTTTGCCATACAAAAGACAGTCAAGAGACTATGACAAGTCATAGACTGGGAGAAACTATTTGCAAAAGATATATGTGATAAAGGACTGTTATCTAAAATCTATAAGAACTTTTAAAATTCAACAATAAGAAAGCAAGCAACCCTATTAAAATGGGGCAAAAGACCTGAACAGGTATCTTACCCAGGAATATACACAGATGGCAAATAAGCATATGGAAAAATGTTTCACATCATACGTTATCTGGGAAATGCAAAGTAAAACAACAATGAGATACTACACATCTTTTGGAATGGCCAAAATGCACAACACTGACAACATCATATGCTGATGAGGATGTGGAGCAACAGGAACTCTCATTCATTGCTGGTAGAATGCAAAATATTACAGCTATTTTGGAAGACGGTTTAGCAGTTGCTTACAAAACTAAACATATTCTTAGCACATAATCTGACAATTGTGTTCCTTGATATTTACTTATGTTCACACAGATGCTTATAGCAGATATTTATTCATAATTGCCAAAACTTGGAAGCAACCAAGATGTCTTTCAGTAGGTGAATGGATAAATAAACTGGCATATCTGGACAATGGGATATTCTCTAGCACTAAAAAGAAGTGAACTATCAAGCTATGAAAAGACACAGAGGAATCTTAAATGCATATTACGAAGTGAAAGAAGCCAATGTGAAAAAGCTGAATGCTGTATGATTCCAACTATATGACAAGGAAAAGGCCAGCTATGGAGACAGTAAACCACAGCAAATTGTGGAGACAGCAAACCGTAGTCAGTGGTTGTCAGGAGTTATGGGGCAAGGCTGGAGAAATTTTGTATCACTGAAACTATATTCTGTATGATACTAAAATGGTAGAATGCCATTTTACATTTGTCAGAACCCATAGAATGTACAACATCAAGAGTGAACCCTAATGTGAACTTTGGACTTTAGGTGATAAATATGTCAGTGTAGGTTTACTGTTTGTAACAAATGTACGATTCTGGTGGGGGATGTTGACAGTGGGGGAAGCTGTGCATGTGTGGGGGGTATAGGGGATATATGGGAATTTCCTTATACTTTCTATTCAATATTTTCAGTGAATCTAAATGTGCTCTAAAAAGTAAATTCTATTTAAAAGGAAAAAATGGAAGGAAATTATGAAAAACAAATATATATATATATATTTACTTAGTATTAAAAAGAGCCCTGAGGTTATTGTGTTAGTTTATTGCTTCAAGCTAGAAATTTTTACTTTGTCTTTACTAATGGTTAAATATTTCAGAGAATATTTTAGAAACTAGATGACTAAGAAATCACAACAGAAACATTTATTTCTCTTTAACACTACTCATGAAAGCCTAAGTAGTGATATGAAAAGTAGAAAAATTAGCCATGTTTGGGCAGAATTATCTAAAATTGAGTTCTGTAATTTTTCATATATTTTTGAATTAAAAAATTATTTTTAAGTAATCTCTATACCCAATTTGGGGCTCAAATTCCCAACCCCGAGATCAAGAGCTGCATGCTTTGCTGACTGAGCCAGCCAGGAGCCCCCAATTTTTCTTATACTTTTGGTATTAGGACATAAAGCAGATCATAAATTAATATCACTTTGAGAGGCCTTCTCTATGAGAGGAGAGTCAGGAGTGGTAGCCAAGTAAATGGTGACTTGGGATGGCATCAGCACGATTTTATGCCAGTTTTATTGACATCTGGTATACATGGAAATAAAACTTATGAAAGCTGTCATCCACCAACACACATACATTTGTTATCTAGGCTTTGTTCATGGAGCTTTCTTCCTTTAATTATGAAAAACACTGTACAAGCGTGCAAGGCCTTCATTCAAACTGAAGGAACTCACTAAGAACAGTTTGACGTAGTTCCTCATTCAGGGTAGACAGTGCTGATGGAATAACCTGCTTATTCTAAGTTCTGCAGTGAATGGTTACAGCATGGTGATGTTGGATTTAGTTCCTTAGAGAGTGGGTCAAAATACCAAAACCTGTTTACTAATGGACAATAGAATTGAGACTTTTAATGGAACTTTTGATTTAAGAGTTTAAGTGTTTTGTCCTTTGTTCTTATTTACAGTGACCTGTGAAAATAAAGAACTGTTTCGAGGGTTTTTTTGAGCACGTTACATTGAAGCAGCATCACCAAAAAAATAATTATGCAAAGTTGTGTGTGCTATTATGAAAAGAAATAGTTTTTATGAACTAAGTAATTGTAATTTTGTTTCAGTAGGGTTTTAAAAATTATTATTTTAAACATCCCATTAGGCTTAGACCTCTTTTGGAAAAAAACTGAAATCTGCATACTGTTTCAGTATACTTTGTGAAATTAACATTTGCTTTGTGGCTCCTGGGTGGCTCAGTTGGTTAAGCCTCTGACTTAGGCTCAGGTCATGATCTCACAGTTTGTGGGTTTGAGCCCCACGTTGGGCTCTGTGCTGACAGCTCAGAGCCTGGAACCTGCTTCAGATTCTGTGTCTCCCTTTCTCTCTGCCCCTCCCCTGCTCATGCTCTGTCTCCGTCTCAAAAATAAATAAAACATTAAAAAAAAAAAACCCAAAAAACATTTGCTTCAGTTTTTGCATCACTATAAATAGTCATAGGTTAAAACATATCTAGAATATGAGCCATACAGTCACAGAAAATGTTTTATCTTGATGTGAATTAGAAGGTAAAGTTTGCAGTTTTCAAATGCAAATGATCCTTTATGGTTAACAGATGAAAATAAACAGCAAGGCAAATTAGAAAGAGGAGCAGGAAGGGAAAGCAAGAGGGAGGTAAAGGATACAATGGGAGAAAGACTCATAGAAGATGAAGGTGAGAGGGAAAGGTATTTAGTGAGGGGAGAAGGCAGGAAGGGACCCATCAGAATGTAGAGATTTGAGGACTGATGAAAAGGCATGAAGAAAGGTAAACATTTAACATATGTTGAATGCCGTGAATTGTGCTAGCATATACTGGTATATTACAGTATTATCTATCTTATTATCTCCATTTTGTAGGTTAGAAAAATTGAGCATCTTTTTTTTTCCTGAAGTTTATTTATTTTGAGAGAGCACTCTTGCACATGTGCAGGTGCTCATGGGATGGGCAGAGAGAGGGGGAGAGAGAGAATCCTGAGTAGGTTCTGCACTGTCAGTCTGAAGCCCATCGTGGGGCTCAGTGTCACGAACCACGAGATCGTGACCTGAGCTGAAATCAAAGGCTGGATGCTTAACCAACTGAGCCACTCAGATGCCCCAGAAAACTTGAGTATCTTATATTACAGTGTGAGTTAATGGTAGAACCAGGGTTTGAACTCATATTACTTAATTTTTCTAGTAATATTTACTGACCCTCATCGTAGGCCAAGCTCGATACTGAGAATACTATAATTATAAGGTAGATATGATCCCTGCCCTCATACAGCTTAAATTGCAGTGGGACAAGTGGATGAGTAACTATACAAGTACAATGCAGGTGATAAGTACTATAGATAGTGGAATGTAGTAGGAGAATTCAGGGTGAAAACACCTCACGCTGACTTGGTGTCAGGGAGAGCTTCCTGGATAAAGTGAATAGTTGTTTGAGAACTGAAGGACAAGTTGACAATGACCACTCTCCTCTCCTGTAACAAACTACCTCTTTTTTTTTTTTAAGTCTGTTTTTCATCTTTTTCCTCATTTCTATTTTTTTTTTTGTTCAATCCCTTGCTTATTTTTGAGCCATAGAAATGCAACTTTTGAGAAAAATTTTCATATCTTTATTCATGCCTGGGGATTCATGCATGATTGAGGCTCACAGCCTGTTTCTTGGCTTTGTCCCTTGGGTTACAAATGACTTGGAATAATGCTGGGAAACTTTGTAGGAGCAGGACCTGAATGAAGGAGATAAGATAAGGCAAACCTAATGCAACTTCAGGGTAGATGTATGATGTTTGATTCAGAACTCTGTACCAGCTCATTTTGTCCTTGGGGGTGCAAGGACAGGGTAAAATTTGTTTAACTAAGATGGCCAGGAGGCATTTATTGGCCTTCTAGGTTATGTGTATTTGATTTAATGGAATGAAAAGAGTTATTTACTAAACCATTAGGAAAGAAACATTTGACTTGATAGCAATTGTTCAAGTTTTTAAAAAAAATCTAACGTAAAATAGATTTTTGTGTGTGTGTGTGTACGCACACATGTATATTATTAAGAAACTTTTGTGTCTGTCTTACTAAAAAAGTATAGCTTTGTGGTATTAAAATTTATTTTTCATCTTTTTCTTTTGCCTACTCAGTGACTATTTCCTTTATTAAGAGTTTCTTTAGGAATATAAATAAAAGTGAGAGGGAAAATGAGAGCACAATGGGTTTCAGTGAGTAACAAAAGGATGAATGGAATTCCTGTAGAAGATAAAGTGGGTGGAAGGGCAAAGGTCATTTAAACTCTGGGCAGAAACTGCTAATACTTGGGGTCAGACAGCAGGGATGTGGATGAAGGAGGGTTAGTGAAGGAATGTAGTTTCCTTTTAGGAAAAAAACAAAACAAAACTGGAGGTCTTAAGTGAGTCTAAGCTAAATCTTTACATTTTTAAATAAAGTTCCATTATTTTAGTATGTTTCGTTGTATGCCTTGCGTACCCACAGACAGGAATAACCTGGCAAAGCAGAGTAGAGGCGGTACTTACCCAGTTTTGTTTGGGTTCCCCACCCCCAGACCCTGCTCCTCTCTTTAAGTAGAATCTGCTCACCCCCCTCACACCCCAATGGTGTTGTCTTTAGGCCTGTGATTTGAGTCCAGCTCTGCAGGGAGAGCTGCTCCTGTGAGTGCCCTTTGGAAAGTGGCACCTGTATAAACAGCCGCATCTCCCCTTGTCCTGTGTTGTATCTTGGTGGTTTCTGACACAGTACACAAGCAGTTGAGGAAAAGGGGGCTTTCTAAACAAGTGTCCTCCACAGAGGTAGATCTGCTGGAACTGGACTAATCATCTCAGTCTTCTGTTAGGTTTATCTTCCCAGCCGAGCTCACAGCAGCCAGAACCTGGAGGGCTGAGCTTCAAAAGTGCAGACCACTGTGGAGCTGACCACATATATAGACAGAACTCTGAGCTTTTTAAAAGTTCTTTCTGGGATAGAGGCCAGAGTCTAAATCCTAAAGGGCTTTAGTGTATTGTGGTGAGTTATTTTAAAACGTAAGAATTTTGGTTTAGCAGATGGTATAATATCCGGAAGTTAGCAGATCTCATTTCTTTTTAGATTACTGCCTATTCTACTTTGTCCCTAACCTGTTTATTCATTTCCCATTGGTACAATGGCAACAGTTCTAAATGTAATTTTCTTACATTTTCCACGGCTTTGCGTATCTTCTGCTGCACACCCTGTAAAGACTGGACCCTCGATATTCCCAGGGTATCCTGAGAGCTTGAAGCTGAAATTTTCAGTACAGGTTTCCCCTGCTATCCAAAAGTAGAGTGTTCCTTTGCAACCTTTCGTAAGCCAAAATGGTGCAAAGGGAAGAAGCAAATAGTATCAATTTATGTGGAAAAGTTTTTGAGCATTTCCAGGCCCCAAAAATAACCTCTTGTAGGCTTTTCTGATACCTTAGGACATGTCTTCCTAATGGATGCACAAAATAAATAGAGATAAAGCACAGATGTTCACAGACACAGTTCAAAGCTATGGAGCTTGGCGCTGAGATGCTGAGTCTGCTTCAGGAAAAAGGAGCTTGGTGATGCCCCTCTGGCTGCACGAGGTGCGTACCGCGTCTGTAACGACTGGTTGCAAAACAAATGATGAATGCTGTTTTTGCTCTTTGCCTTTTTCATAATAGCAAAATTCCTTCTGGGATTTCTTTCAGGTTACCTGGAACAGATACAGGTTTTCCCTTGTATCCAAAGGTAGAGGGTTCTATGAAACCTTTTATAAGTAAAAATGGCTTATAGTGAAGAAGCAGTTACCATTGTGTAAAAGTGAATCCTCCTCAGAATTCTTTTGGTTAGCAAAAACAGGTAGTAATGTAGGTCTTTTGTAAAAGCAAAGAGGTATAAGGTGAATGTTCAAATGCAGGGGATGCCTGTGTAACTTATCTTTATAGCAACTTTGTGGAGCTTTGCATATGGTGAGTGCTTGACCCATTTACTTAATTTGAATCCTATGAGCAGTGTTTTTTGTATGTTAGACATCAGGGCAGTGTTGGCACATCCCTGGTGAGGACTGGTTGCAAGAGGTCACGAATCCAGTGGAACTTCAAGCATCCCCTGTAACCAGAATCATGTATGGCACACAAAGGTATCATTTTCAAATAGTTGGAAGTACTATGTCATTTATAGTAGTAAATATTTCATACATTTCATCATTCTTTCTCAACGTTCTCTTGAAGTGTTCTGATATATTTAAGAGTGCTCTTTAGAACCAGTGTTCTTAATTCCTTGAAATTACTGATCTCATAGACGGTAGGTGCTCTGTATGCTTCTCAGGTTGCTGCGTTTGCTGCATTCCAGAATTCCATTACTGTTTTTTCCCATTTAAAGACATTAATTAAGGGGCACCTAGCTGGCTCAGTTGGAGGAGCAAGTGACTTTTGATCTTGGGGGTCATGAGTTCGAGCTCCACATTGGGTGTGCAGATTACTTAAAAAACAAACTTAAGAAAAAGATATTAACTTAAAAATGTATTTATTATTCTTGTGGTGGTGAAGAGGGGAATAACCAATTATAAAATGCTCCAGATTCTAAGCCTAGTTAAAATGTAAATGTCCCTAATGAGCTGGAATGAGGCGGCTTGCCAAAGGGGATCTGAGAACTCCTTTGGACATGGTTTGCTTGTTTTCTTAAGTCAGGATATGGGTTTTTCCCCTCTGTGTGTGTATGTGTGTGTTGTTAAGAAATATTTCAAATATCCTTGATGTTCTCTTTCCTTTTCTTGAGTTAGGAAAATTTCATTCAGCGTTGGTATGGTATGTTGGCAAATTTCAAGAAAGGGAAAGATAGAAATTTATTAGTCCAGTTAAGGATGTCGTTATGTCTGGTTAAAGGCTCCTCTCAGAGTTACTGCCTATATTACTAAGTGAAAAAATGTGCTGGGAGATTTTTCTGACAGGTGAGTATTTGTCAACACCTTAATGAGATCAGATGGCTTAAAAATAACTCAAGAAGGATATGCTCAGTGTTGCACTATGTCCCTCAGTTTAGGGTAGTATATTTGACATGCCTGAAGATTGGCCTGCATTTTTAGGTGATTTGATCTTATTTTTACAAAGACAGAGTTATTAAATATAAAAGAGAGTGCATGGGAGACTTTGCCATGCTTATTATTGCCTTATCAGTGGTATTACAAAAATATAAATTAGTTTTCATCATAGAAGTCTGACAAGTCATTTCTGTTTCTCCAAACCCATACATGTGGTGTTAATTTTGACCTGATTCATAGGTCCTCTGATACCCTAACACACAAAAAGTGTGTGTAAAATAGCTAGACTTATTGGCATTAACTTTCTTGCAGCTCTTGCCAACAAAGAAATACTACGTACTAAATTTGAATCTGGTTTCAAAACAAATGTCAAAATTTTAAAACACTGGATTTACTGGAACATAAATAGCGTATTTAATGAAGCTATTTCTCTTGAATCCCTTGTTGTTCTGTCAGCATATGAGGCAACTTCACGTTGCTGGTAAATTTCCATTTTAATATATGATTCCTATCTTTCATTCACTAATGACTGATTGAGACAGAGAAAGGAAATTCAGCCTTCTTATAAAATCTTTTAATTAACAAATCGACTTCTTAATGTTTTAAATTGGTTCAAATTCCAGAAACAGGATATGAGCCCAGACTCTTCAAAGGGAAGAAGTTGCTATCTGTGATAGCTAGACAGACAGGGTTTGGTCTTATTTGTGTCACTTAGGTGTATGTTAAATACCCAACGTCATACTCTAATTGTTTTTAGCATATGAAAAGCCTTAAACTTGGTATACTTCAGGAAATTTTATGTTTGAAGGTTATTGGATAGGCAATATATTATTTTATTGTAGAAATACACTGTTTTAATTTTGAGGATGATAAAGCCTCTGACAGGGAATAAGGTAATTTAATGAAATTATGTGCTGGAAGTTTTGTTGAATTAGTTTGATTCAAAGAAGATATATCCCTCAAAATTAAAAGAAACTACAGTATTCAGGACCTTTAGGGAAACAGATGGAAAATAGTATCACATTCTTTAGAATGTGATTCTTTAGAAACCAATTCTCTATTTTATCATATTCAGTGTGGGATTTGTTTTGCCTTATTTCATCTTATTTAATACGCTATCATGAAGTTTTACTTATCCCTTGAGTTCCTTTTTCGTCAGGGTTTAAATATGGAAGAGTAAATTAGAATGAGGGAGAGAAAGAGATTACTGTTAACTTTTGAATCCCTCTAAGTGCCAAGATTATGCTAGACACTTTCTTCACAGTAGTCTTTTGGGGATAAAAACAGATTAAATTCTTGTTTTGCAAAAAGTAACTGTTCAAGAGCACACACCTAGTTAAACGCTGTTAGTTTAGCACCAAGCTCTGTATTCTTTCTTCTGTAATGTGCTTTTTTTTCCTGTTGTTTGAGAGAGAGAGAGAGAGAGAGAGCGCGAGCGAGCAGGGGTGTGGGAAGAAGGGCAAGAGGAGAGGGAGAGAGAATCTTAAACAGGCTCCATGCTCAGCGTGGAGCCTGATGCAGGGCTCAATCCCACGACCCTGGGATCATGACCTGAGCTGAAACCAAAAGTCAGATGCTCAACCCTCTGAGCCACCCCTTTATGTATGTATGTATGTATGGATGGATGTATGGATGTATGTGTGTATGTATATATGTATTTATGCAATGTGCTTCTAAATGTATGATTTCATAGAATCACAGATTGCTGGCTGGTACCTCTTAGGGAGTCTGGAAGAGCAGATCACAAGAGTTATCTATTGACTAGAATTGAAGGGAAAAATGCAGATTATTTAATTATTCTTTTAGCAAATATTGTCACATGCCAGATACTGTTCTAGATGTACCTTCAACCAAATAGGCAAAATAGCTTACATTTTTTTTTACATCATGTAGCTATAATTTATACATTTATAAAAGAGAACTCTTATTTCTGGTAGGGATTGTTGAGCAGTTAGAACAACTCCAAGGTATCTTCATTTTGGAGGAACTACAATTTTTTTAATGTTTATTTATCTTTGAGAGAAAGAGAGAGAGGGAGAGACAGAGTGTGAGCAGGGGAGGGGCAGAGAGAGAGGGAGACACAGAATCCAAAGCAGGCTCCAGGCTCTGAGCTGTCAGCATAGAGCCTGATGCAGGGCTCGAACCCACAAACTGCAAGATCATGACCTGAGCTGAAGGCAGATGCTTAACCAGCTGAGCTACCCAGGTGCCCCTACATCAAAATGTTTTGAGTTGTGAGTTAATATTCTCTGATGCACTTCATATCTCTAGCAACTGTGTTAGTATGCGGCATAATTGAAAAGTACTAAATAACAGCATTTCTTTAGGTGTGTTCTCTAGAGTATTTTGTTAAGTCATTTTGGAAAATGTGTGCTTAAGTATAAAGAGATTTCTTTACTGCAGAACTTCATAGAGCCCTTCATATGCTAATATGCATTGTTAATTTTGCACAGTATTTCCCAAACTTTTCTCCTTTTTAAAGTTTATTTATTTTGAGAGAGAGAGAGAGAGAGAGAGAGAGTGTGTGTGTGTGTGTGCACGCACACACACTCACGAGAGCTGGGGAGGGGCAGAGAGATAGAGACTCTCAAGCAGGCTCCACACTGTCAGCACAGAGCCCAACTCAGGACTTAAACTCACGAACCATGAGATCATGATGTGAGCCAAAATCAAGAGTCAGGCGCCTAGGCACCTAAGCCACCAGGTGCCCCAAACTTTTTTTCTATCATCTGTCTAGCCCAAATAGTGTTCAGGAGAACTTCACAGTACTACCTAGATATAGAATGCTATGTCCTCCTCTTTTACCTTTTTTTTTTTCTTTCATGCTCAGAAAGCTCATAATTGGGTCTTTTAAGGTTCTTTTATTGAAGACCTCAGCATTTCTAATGGTACACATATTAAACTTTAGGTACAAAGATTAAATATCTAATGACAACAATATATGTAAAGAACTCCAAGGAACTCATTTGTCATAGACTGCTTCTCTGCTTGTCATTAAGTTGCTAGGTAAAATTATTATGTTATTTCTTTAGAAATAGGCACTTACACAGGCCTGGAATTAACTGATACTTTGGTTTTTGAAGGTAGGTATTTACTACCATTGTGTTTTCAGAGGCTCAGACAATTGTCACCATGCTTTAAACCCAAATAATAATTATAAGCTGGCGGCAAGATGAAGACTTTTATTCATTTTAAATTACCCTTTAAAAAGAACCACATCCCTCCTTCAGATGAGTTGGTAAATTGAAATAGTTCTGCCCACCCCGGACTCCATTTTTCATCTACACAGAGACTCACTGTTTGAGTTTGTTAAATGTGTACTCTATTTGCCTACATGTGTGGGCACAAGAGAAAATAGAGAGGGCTGAGACTCAAGGTTGATCTCATACCAGGAACCAGCCTCCTACAGAGGGAAGTAAGCATTAAAATGAAGGAGCAGAGTAAAGAAACAGTTTTTGTTAGGGCCGTAGAACAAACACTGTCCTTTATCTTCCAGCACTCAAACACTGTGTAACACAAAATATCAATAAATATTTGCCGAATAACTAAAACAGTAACTTCCTCTTTAATTCTGAATCCTGAGGTCAGAGATAACTGAGTTCTGGGGAACTCAAGATATTTTCTTTTTTAGGTTGACAGTTTGATAGGTTTTGTGCTTACATGTTTTATATACAATGTCTCATCTTATCCTTAAAACACCTGAATGAGGTACTTTTCCATTTTACAGATGTGTAAACTGAAGTTTGAGAATGCTAGATACTGTGCCCAAAGACCCTTATTTCGTGACTAGTGAAGCCTAGAGTGAATCCAAGTAGGCTGATGCTGGTGCTTGCAGTTTTAACCAGCGTCCTGTGCTACCAGGTTTCTCTGCTTGCCTCTGTAGTGATGAGAGATGGGATTTTGGTTCTTTTTTTTTTTTTTTAATTTTTTAATGTTTATTTATTTTTTGAGAGAGAGGGAGACAAAGCATGAGCAGGGGAGGGACACAGTGAGGGAGACACAGAATCTAAAGGAAGATCCAGGCTCTGAGCCATCAGCACAGAGCCCAATGTGGGGCTCGAACTCACGAACCATGAGATCGTGACCTGAGCGGAAGTTGGGCGCTCAACCGACTGAGCCACCCAGGCGCCCCAGGGGATTTTGGTTCTTATTCCCAGAATTTTAATAGTTAAATCTTTTATTTACATTGGAAAGAATAAAATCAATGTATGATTCTGACTGGGAAATAGGAGCTGCAGGGGAAGTCAGTAATGTTTTCCCTGTGACATCACAGGAAGTTACCATGGAAATGATTATGGTATTATGAATACAGAATTATAACCTTGAGTGGGAAATAAGCTGCCTACGGAGACAAAATGCTGAGAAATAGCAAAGTTGTTGTCATGACAGTGCCTTTCAGATTTTCGATGAACAAATTTAGCAACATGAAGTCTAAATGCCTAGTCCCTCTTAGCATTCCCGAAACATCAGTGTTAAATTATTCTTTTAACTCTCCCTGGTTTTGTTACTACTTTCAGAACTTGTTGAAAGTAAAATAATTCCCATGTGTGCATATGTGTTTTTAGTTTAGCAAATATTTTTGTTGTTGTTTTTTTTCTGATCCTCACTGCCTATACTCCTCTAATTCCTCCTTCAAGATATTCCCAGTAGAGATAAACCGTTTCCTGGTCTTTGCATCAACACATTCCCTGTAAAGTATGTTAGCACTGGTATTTGTTAATTGTTAAAGCCAACTCTGGCAGTCAGATGGAGGGTACGGTATAGTGAAAAACAGTGTTATTTTTTCCATAGCAAATTTAATTCCAAAATCATCGTTTCTATATCTGTTCAGTAAATGCAATTCTTTCCAAGAAAATGCTTGTTTAAAAAACATTGGTCATATACTGTAAACCTTGTCAAAGAAAATTGGAAGTGGTGACAGTGCTATATTATTGCTCATCGTCTTAATTTCTTTATATTTGGAATCCTCTAGTGTTTTTATTTATTTAGCTAACATTGTGTCTGACTTGCTCCAGGGCACACTGAAGACTTCTGTTATTACTGTCCTTTTGCTTTGAAAGGGCTAACAGTTCTAGACAGGAATTTCATAGTTGTTCTGGCCCCTTAAGCTCTAGAAATGTGTCAGTTTACTTATTTCAGTTAGTACCACTGATTACTCTGGGATCCAAAATATCTCTCTTCCTAGTCAATTCTGGGATCTGAAGTATTTTCCTACCCTATGATTAGGAAGAGAATAGTGAATAAATGGAGGTTTCTTTTCAATGAAAGGGAATTTAAAAGTGGTAAAAGGAACACGTAGCTGAATTGGTCACAGATTAATTGCCAGTGTATCAGGTGACAGTAATACTGGACATATATGAAAGACTATGTGAGGTATCTATGTGTTGTGAAACTTACCTATAAACTGGTAAACCTAGCACCCAACTTAAGATTCAGAACATTACCAGTACCAGCAAAGCTATTTGTATGTTCATTCACTGTCCTGTTCCTCTTCCAATTTGGGTTTAACATTCACTTGTTTTGTAAAAAGAGAGTTGTGTAGTTTACCACATAAGTACAAGTAGTTTTGAAGAAATAGCACATCAGCTTAGCAATTCGGTTTTTTTGGTTCAGTATTGTGCTTATTCACCCATGTTGGTGTGAGCTGTGGTTCATTCTTACTGATGTATACATTTCTTTTCCAGTCTTTACTTTGACTTGTGGCTTATTTAGAAATGTTTAAAAGTTTCCCCAATATATGGGGATTTTAAATTTATTTTTATATTATTGATTTCTAACTTAATTGCTTTGTGATTCCGGACATGGTCTATATAATATCTATTCTTGGAAATCCATTGATACTTGTATTGTGGCTTAGCAAAACAAAATTTTTGAAATGGGTATGTGAAAACTATACTCTGATTATTTGGTATACTGCATGTGTCTACTATATTGAACATTTTTTGGAATTTCCTACTGTATTAAAGGTTTATTAATGTCTCCTGTGTGTTTTTTTTTTTTTAAAGGTTTATTTATTTTGAGCGAAAGCAACCAGGGGAGGGGCAGAGAGACAGGGAGAGAATCCCAAGCAGGCTCTAGGCTCAGTGTGGAGCTTGATGTGGGGCTCAGTCTCACCACTGTGAGATCATGACCTGAACCAAAATCAAGAGTTCAACACTTAACTGACTGAGCCACCCAGGCACCCCCCCTTCTATGTTTTTATTAAATTTTGCTTTATACATATTTAAGGCTATTTTAATATATGTAGAGAGAGAATTGTTATACCTTCCTGTTAAGTTAAATTTTTATCATTATGTATATGCTCTATTTATTTCTTTAATATTTTTGTTTTGAAGTTCATTTTTTAAATGATATTAATGCATTTTAACATCATTTGTTTAGGTTAATATTTGGTATATTTTTTCCATGTTTTCTTTGCGTTTTTCCATGTCTTTATGTTTTAGGTATATCTCTTGTATTGCTGGATTTTATTACTGTTTTAAAATACATCATAACAATCTCTAATATTTAACTGGCAGATTAATTTACATTTATTATGATTGCTGATATGTTTCATCTTATACTTTCTATTTGTCTCACTTTTTAGTCTTTCTTTTTTCTCTTTTATTTCCCTTTTTTAATTGGTTGAATTTTGTTTGTTTTTTTTCTTTTCTTTTTTTGAGAGAGAGCCAGTGCACAATTGGCAAGTGGGGGAGGGGCAGAGGGAGAGTGAATCTTAAGTAGTCTCCACACCCAGTACAGAGCCGACTTGGGGGCTCCATCTCATGACCAGGAGATCTTGCATGACCTGAACTGGACTCAAGTTGGATGCTTACCGGACTGAGTCACCACGCACCCCTTGCTTGTTTTCTTATTCCACTATACTATACCTCTGGTTTGGAAATTATAACAAGTCTCTCAGCTGAGATCCTAAACTTATGTCCTTCTCCTCCTCTTCCTCCTCCTCCTCCTCTTCTTCTTCTTCCTTTTTTTTTTTTTTTTTAAATTACTTACTTACCAAAGTAATCTCTACACCCAGTGTGGGGCTCTAACTCACAAGTATCACAATGATACTCTAAGGATTGGTAGAGCCACACAATGGAAAGAACCTGAGACCTTGAATCTCTATGTGGAGGAGAACCGCTTGCCAACCAAACATTAGACTGTTTTGAGAAATACTGTGTTAAGCCACTGAAATCCAGGGGGTTTGTTATAGTAGATGGTATTTTCTTGAGTAATGTAGAAATTGTACACTGTTTTTCTTCTTTTTAGTGATCCTCTTGTCCATGTATAACTAGCAGAGTCTAAAGTGAAATCTGATTTTAAACCCATCTCCCATAATACAAGGATCTTAGAACACACCTCCAATTGTGTCCCTCTTATCTTACATGTTCTTCTTTTTTTTTTTTTAAACCCTAGGCATTATTATTGTTTTGCTTTGCCTCCATTTTACCGATTTATTTCCTGCCTTCTTTTCTTGTCACTCAGACTTGTTTCCTAGAGTCATTTTCCTTCTTGAAGTATATACTTTAGAAGTTCTAGTGGGCAAAACTCTACTGGTAATAAATCCTCTCAGTTTTTACTTGTCTGAATGTGTCTTTATTTTTCTCTTGTTCTTTTAAGTCTAGGTTGATGGCTATTTTATGTAAACACTTCAAAGATATTGTCATGAACTTTGGCCTTTATTTCTGTTGAAATCTGTTTTCAGTCTAATTGTCATTCCTTTGCTAGATGCTCTCTTTTTTTTCTCTTTTTATAGTCTTATCTTTGTGCTTGATGTTCTGCAATTTGATTATAATGTATCTAGGTGTGATTTCTTTTTATTTATCCTCTTTAGTATTCATTTTGCTTAATGTATTTATTTATACTTTTCAAAGATTTGGACAAATTGGATGATCTAAAAAAGGTCAATCATTTGATTTATTTCCAGAGAGAGTGCATTATTTTTAACAAATTTATTTTCAAATATACAAATCAAAATTCATGTGTTGGTATGTATATATTATATTGAACATGATATAAAAAGTAGGAGAAAAATATATTTTTAAAATTTATTTATTTTCTATACTTACAAAGGTGTATAATGTCAAGTACAGATTTATATTGACCAGTCCTGTGAAAAATTATAGCACATAAAAAGTTAAGAACCTGGTGACAACATTCTTCTCTATGTAGACCATATGCAATGCAGAAGGAGAACACTAATATTAATATAATCAAGAATGTTAAAAATATTCATTTGCTTGTATTCTAAGAGTTAGGACTTTATTGGTGGTTTAAAGTGTTGAAAGCTATGGTAACCTGACAATTTCTGATTACAGAAAGCAAATGAAAGGTAGAGACAGAAGACCTTGTTGTGGACCTTTCCATAATGTAATTTATCTTTTGCTCCAGCACAAAAATATTGACAGAAAGGGTGGAAAATCTTATTAGATGCAATAATTTTATACCAAGTGATTTCGCTAAAGCACTATTATAAGACTTTTTCATTTCTTCCTTCAAGGGAGAACATTCTGATTTTAAGGGTCACTTTGTATTTAACATTCTACTCGTGTGTATCAATTGTTTTTTCTTATACAACAGAGACAACAGTTGAAACTTTTAATATTTTCTATTGATTAGTGTCCTGTAGTCAAGTGCCAACTTTTAGTCATATTTTATTTTATTTTATTTTATTTTATTTTATTTTATTTTATTTTATTTTTATTTTGTAAAAGTTTATTTATTTGAGAGAGTGGGGGGAGGGGCAGAGAGAGAGAGAGAGAGAGAGAGAAAGGGAGAAAGAGAGAATCCCAAGCAGGCTCCATGCTGTGAGTGCAGAGCCTGATGTGGGGCTCAAACTGACGAACTGTGAATTCATGACCTGAGCCAAAATCAAGAGTCAGATGCTTAACTGACCAAGCCACCCAGGCACTCCAGTCATATTTTAAAAGGATATAATATTATTTTAACCAAAAGGTGCTAGAGAAATGTTATCATTTATTAGTTATAAGAGTAGTAGGTCTGTTTAATTTCTGATTTTAATATAGAATGTTAATAATTTTATTATTATTGAAAAGATTATTCCCTTTCCCACTATTCCAGATGCAGTTTGTTTTATAAAACATAATACAGCAAGTGTAGTTATTCTAGGGTAGAGGCCTTTTAACTTTGTATAGTTAAAAATAGAACTGATAGAATTACAGATTTTTTTCTTTTACCTTTTTTTTCCCCCTGAACAATGAAAATTTAATTCCACATAGTTCTGGAAACAAGAAGTACAAGACCAAGGTGTTAGTAGAGTTGGTTTCTTCTGAGGGCCTCTCTCCTTGGCTTATAGTTGGCTGACTTAGGGTGCCTTCACTTGGTCTTCCCTCTGTGTCTTCTTTTACTTGAATGTTGTTTTGTTTTGTTTCATTTTGAGGGTTTCTTAGTATGTTTTAAGTAAAATAGTCAAAAGTATTTAAAGGGCTTAAAAACTAGAGAATAACATATTTTGTGGGATAAAACCAAAGCAATAGTAGACAAATTCATAGGTTAGTTATATAGGTAGGCTTTGAGGAGATACAGTAAAGGAACAGCTTGTTAAAGTAAAACACAGGGCCGGGGTAGTGGACTAGGTAATTTAGGGTAACCTTGCTGAAGAAGACTGGAGAAGCAAGTTAAAATATAAAAAAGTTTTCTTGGACCAACCAAGATATCTTTCAATAGATACGTGGATAAAAATTAGACTCTGATACATCTAAGCATTAGAATATTATTCATTGCTAAAAAGAAACAGGTTCTCAAGCCACGCAAAGACTTGGGGAGTCTTATATGTATATTGCAAAGTGAAAGAATCTTACCTTAAAAGGCTACTCAACTATATGACATTCTAGAAAAGGCAAAATTAGAGAGAAGTAAAAAGATTATTGGTTGTCAGAGAGTGGAGAGTGGTAGGGGAGGATGAATGGGCAGAGCATTGAGGATATTTAAGGCTGTGAAAATACTCTGTATGACACTGTAATGGCTGATACATGTCCTTGTATATTTGTCCAAACCTATGGAATGAGCAACACCAAGGGTGCATTGTAATGTAAACTATGGACTCTGGGTGATTATGATATGTAAATGTAGGTTTTCAGTTGTTGTAAATGTACCCCTCTGGTGGAGGATGTTCATAATGGGGGAGGTTTTGCATGTGTGGAATTAGGGGGGGACATATGGAAAATTGTTGTACCTTCCTCTCAATTATGTTGTGAACTTAAAATTGCTCTAAAAAAAGAAGTCTTTAAGAAAAAATTCTGCTTGGAGGCATTGGGGAGATTGTAAGATAGTGATGAGTTATGACTCCGGATCAGGGAGAAAAGAGGCCCAGCTTCTAATCATCTCATTTCCTGAAATTAGATTAAGGTGATTCCAGAGTACTAGTCCCACAGATATCTGGCAGAAACAGGCTTAAATCCCCTGAATAAGAATATAACATCCTAGTCCTCAAATTATTTTTACTAACAATTTTGCAAAAAGAGTGACAATAAAAATAACCTCATCAGGAAGAAAGACAAACATTAGCAAAACCTAGAAAAACAGGAGCAATAGAAAAATGCATAGAAGTTTTATATATTGGTGTTACTAGAATCAGATGTTAAAATTATTGTTTACTGTTTTCAAGGAAAGATAAGAATTCAAGAAAACTGCTAAGTATAAATAAGAACCAAATGGGAATTCTAGAACTATAAGTTACGATGACCAAAATGAACAACTCAGAGGATAGATTTAACAACAGATTAGATATAACCAAGGACGGAATTAACAAAATAGGTGAAAGAAAATATGCAAAATAAAACACAGAGCAAAAGGATGAAAAATACAGAAGAGAGGCTAAGAGACATAAAGGATGTGGTAAGAAGTCTTGACACACTTATAATTTGAATCTTGGAAGTTAGGTGAGAGCACATTAAAGAATGTTCATAACAGAACCATTCAGAATAACTAAAACCTGAAAAGAACTCCACTGTGCACCAAGATTAGGTGGGCAAATTGTATATTTGTACTGTAGACTATACATCAGTGAAAAGAAATGAACTGACAACGACATGTAGCTACCTGGATAAATTTCACAAACATAATATGGAGCGAAAGAAGCTGGACATAAAGCAAGACTGCATGATTCACTTAAACTACATCTTAAAAAGACAGAATGGAACCATAGTGTCTGAGGATGCGTGCTAAGGTAAAAAGGATGATGGTTGCCTTTTGGGAAAGGGAGGGGCTAGTTATTAGTAGGATCAGGAGGGAGGCCTCTAGGTTCTGGCAAGTTCTATTTCTTGACCCTCGTAATGGTTACGTGTTTTTCCTTTGTGATAAATCTTTGAACGGCGCATCTTGTTTTGTGCATGTTACTGTGAATATTTCATAACAAAAATGTTAAAATGCATACTCATATAATTTTCAAACCATACAGAAGAAGTTTTAGATGAAGAACTATTTTGACTTTTTATTATCTAGGTGTGTGTGTCTGTGTCTTTGTCTCTGTTTGAACACATATTTTGGAGGTTCTCTTGGTACAGTTTTTTAGCAGCTCTCATGCTAGCCACCAGGAGCATGCTAGTCCCTTTTTACAACTCTGGCCCAAATATGAACACAGACCCCACCCCTTAGTCCCAAATATGAACAAAATCCCCTCTCACTGTTAGCACAGCTGCATGAAAGATTGTAACCAAATATCCAAGGAAGAAAAGGCAGAAAAAGTACCAATAACAACAAAGGAATATAAATCTTACAGTCTCTTTTGTTCAGATTTTGAATCTAACAACAGCTAATTTATTCCCAAGGCTCATAGACTCTGTCCTTTTCCATCGCTGAAAGAGTGTCTGTTAACTTCTAAATAGAGATCTCATACTCTGTTCCAGTTCCCAGGCCAAGGGACCTATTCTTCAGGTGACTGGCAGGGCTATGTGGTGAGACCTCCTTCCTTATTGTATTGATGGAGTGATGCGTTCCGTGGCAGGGCTTACGCTGTAATAATTA
Source organism: Lynx rufus (assembly GCF_022079265.1). NCBI lineage: Eukaryota > Metazoa > Chordata > Mammalia > Carnivora > Felidae > Lynx > Lynx rufus. The sequence goes on along the minus strand of NW_025814845.1, from coordinate 143,472,305 downwards.
CTCAGCCATGTGGTGAGCCAAGCATCCTTAGTAACAGGGCAAAGTCTCCTTATTTGTCCCAGAGGGAACAATTTCGGAATGACAGTTTTAACTTGCAGACTTAATATCTGTATATACTGAAGTAGAACATAACGGCCCTGGAATAGCTACAGGCATTTATTTATGTTTAAAAGAAAAAATATGCCCCAAATAACTCTCCGGGGGTGGAGTCCTTGCACTTTGTTGGAGGCTGACACATCTGCAGCGTTCTGCTGAAACTTAAAACAAACCTAAACTTAGTTGGGGGAAGGGGAGAAGAGGGAGAGGGGCCTGCCATACACTGAGTGTAGCGGACCTCTGCAGTCTTAGGTGCTTTGCACGCTTCCCAACCACCCACCCCACCTCTTAGCCCCACAGGACTCGAACCAAGAAAGTGAACTTCAGGGAAGCAGCTTCCCTATGAGTAAGTAGCTACCAACCGTGGTGGAGCAGGTCCCAAAGCTTGTTCTTTTCCCGTACACCCTACTGTCTTTACCGGTGTAGGGAAACACTGATTTTATTTTTAACTTAGGGTGATGCACTAATGGCCTGTTTCTTGAAACAGAAAATTTGTGAAAATCTGTAGAAGAGTCTCTGGAAGTTCTTTTCCCTGTTTTTTCCCTGCCCTAATGCTGACCTTGTTTGGATTTTCATGTCCAGAGCAGTGCTGAGGAGTTAAGAAAATTCATGCTAATTCACCATGACTTTTGCTCTGTTTGGCCCCACATGGCACCCGTCGAAATGGATTACCAGATCTTTGTAACAGAGTGTTTTAATAGGACCAAAATAGCAGCAAAATATCAGCAGATGCTGATGACTTTACTGCTTGATGATTTATTTGACTAATTGCAGAGGGTCATTTCTGAATTGATGTAAAAGGTTTGGGAAAGGTACTTTGTTCTCTGTTGTGATACATGTTTGCTTTGTTCTGGGGGCACTTGAATGTACCATCAATGAAAATAGAAAGGTGAAAACCACAATGTGTTCATCTTAGACATTTAGAAAAGTTTCTACTTAAACTGGCAAAACTCTCTTCACAGTAACTGTGTAAGCCAAAGCTATCTTTACTAGAATGAGACCATTATTTGTATTTTCATTTTTAAATTTTAAAATTTAAAAATTTTCATTTTTAGTGTGTGTATATACATACATGTGTGCCTGTGTGTGTGTGTATTCTTTTCCACTGTAGCTAACTTCTTGAAAATGTCAAGGTGATTACATAATTTCATTGAAAAAGTCAGTTACAACTAGTACATTGATGAACTATTTCCTTAGTGATGCAGCCACCAGAATATTGGAGAAGAAAAGAGCATGTGTTTAACACTCCTTGCTGAAAGCTTGAAGCACATACAAAAAATGGAGATAGGGAGTATGGAAGAAATTATTTTGCCAATTTTGTCCACTTCTGCACAAAGTTTTTCATTTAAAATTTATTGAACTGTGGTAGGCAGGTTGAAATTATTAAATAAGCCAGAAAAGCTTTAAAGATTTTGAGTATGTTGATGCTTTTAGATGTGGGCTTTTTTTCTGTCAGATTTTCAGTGAGTTATAATGATTGCCAACTACATTTTCATTATCTTTTGTACTGTAAATATGGGAAAGGTTTTCAGAAATGATTAGAGAAAAGCAATGTATCGTTCCTCAGTGGTCATACTGTTAGAATAACAGACTTTTACACCGCCTTTCATGTTTGTGGTTGGGTTTTGCTCTTACCTTGCAGCAATCGAAGGGCAAAGAGCTGCTTGAATGTACGAACACCGGTGTCTACAGTGAGGGTGATGTAGGAAGTGTAAAGATTGTGTTGTAAATACTGAGTAGGAATTTGCCTCAATGTTATCTATCTTTGATGCATTAGTATTTCACTTTAAGAATGAATGGTAGTGAAGGGGCGCCTGGATGGCTCAGTCGGTTAAGCGTCCGACTTCAGCTCAGGTCATGATCTCACAGCTGGTGAGTTCCATCCCCACGTCAGGCTCTGTGCTGACAGCTCACAGCTTGGAGCCTTTTCGGATTCTGTGACTCCCTCTCTCTCTCTGCCCCTCCCCTGCTCATGCTCTGTCTCTCTGTCTCTCAAAAAATAAATAAATGTTAAAAAAAAAAAAAAGAGAATGAATGGTTGTGGGAAAGCTACTTTTCTCTATCTAAGCATACTTTTCAGCCAAAGATGTTATATTAATTTCCTAGGGCTACTGCAACAAGTTCCCACAAACTGGGTAGCTTAAACCAACAGAACTTTAGGGGCGCCTGGGTGGCTCACTCGGTTAAGTGTCCGACTTTGGCTCAGGTCATGATCTTGTGGTTCGTGAGTTCAAGACCCCAATCCAGCTACATGCTGACAGCTCAGAACCTGGAGCCTTCTTCAAATTCTGTGTCTCCCTCTCTCTGCCCCTCCCCTACTCACACTCTGTCTCTCTCTCAAAAATAAATAAAAAACATTAAAATATTAAAAGAAAAACAACAACTTTATCTTCTCACAGTTGTGGAGGTAAGAAGTCTGAAATCAGTGTGTTGGCAGGTCCGTGAGTATGGCTCTTGGGAAGGATCTCTTCTGTCTTCCTAGATTCTGGTGATTGCCAGCAATCTTTGGTATTCTTTGACTTGTATCCCCATCACTCCCAAGTCAGCTTCTGATGTCACATAGCCTCCCTCTGTGTATGTCTTGCTATATCTTCACATGGCCTTCATAGAAATGCAACTGCCATTGAACTTAGAGCCCACAAGAATCCAGGATGACTTCGTTTTAACAATTTACATAAGTAGAAATCCTATTTCCAAATAAGGTCACATTCTGAGGTTGCAGGTGGACATGAATTTTGGACTTTTTAACCCAATACAGGCATACCTCATTTTGCACTTCATTTTGTTGCACTTCACAGATAGTGCACTTTTTATAAATTGAAGGTTTGTGGGAGCCCTGTGTTGAGCAAGGCTGTTGGCAGCATTTTTCCAACAGCATTTGCTCACTTCACGTCTGTATCACATTTTTGGTAATTCTCAACAATATTCCAAACTTTTTCATTATTATATTTGAATTGCTTCAAACTCATGATAAAACTTAAAGGTTGGGGAGTTGCTTCTCATGGATGAGCAAAGAAAGTGGTTCCTTGGGATGGAAACTACTCCTGGTGAAGATGCTGTGAAGACTGTTGAAATGACAACAAAGGATTTAGATTGTGACATAAACTTAGTTGGTAAAGCAGTGGCAGGGTTTGAGAGGATCGACTCCAATTTGGAGAGTTCTGTGAGTAAAACGCTATCAAATAGCACTGCATGCTGCAAAGAAATCATTCATGGAAGGAGTCAATTGTTGTAGCAGACTTCATTGTTTTATTTTAACAAACTGCCACAGCCACCCCAGCTGTCAGCAACCGCCACCCTGATCAGTCAGCAGCCATCAACATCGAGGCAGGACCCTCTTCTCAGCAAAGGGATTAAGACTCACTGAAAACTTAGGTGATGGTTAGCAGTTTTTAGCAATAAAGTAGCTTTTAATTAAGGTATGTGCATTATGTTTTAGACATGCTATTGCATGATTAATAGGCTACAGTATAATGTAAATAAAACTTTTATATGCACTAAAACCAAAAGGTTCGTTTGACTGGTTTTATTGCAATACTTGCTTTATGGGGTGGGCTGGAACCTAAGCTGCAATGTCTCCAAGGTATGTCTGTACAGATACCCCTCATTTGTTTCAAAACATATTTACTTCATTTGTTTATATCTGGTATTAACTTGCTTAAAGTTTTTTTTAATTTATAGATGATTAGTGTTTTTAATAAGACCTTTGACTACTTTGTTGTACCTCAATACTGCTCTTGTGAGAAAGGGGAAAAACTTAAACAAGTTGCTTGCAGACTGGGAGAGAGATTTGTTGTAAAAAAAAAAAAAGTAGAACAATATGAAACAAACTCATTTAAAGCTTTTAACCATAAACTAGAGAAGTAGTTGCTAGTAGCCCTAATAAGAAATACCAAAGAGAATCATTTTCTGAAAAGAGAAAATAAGTCTTCTGTTAAGACTTATCCCTTGAAGGCGCCTGAGTGGCTCAGTTGGTTGTGTCCGACTGTTGATCTCGGCTCAGGTCATGATCTTATTGTTAGTGGGGCTGAGCCCTGCGTCGGGTGGGCTTTGTGCTGATAGTGTGGAGCCTGCTTGGGATTCTCTCTCTCCCTCTCTCTCTCTGCCCCTCCCCTGCTTGCACGTGCATGCTCTCTCTTTCTGTCTCTCTCAAAATGAATACATTTTTTTAGAAAAAGAGAGAGCCACTAACTTAAAAGAAAGACTTGTTCCTTTCGCCTAAAACTTCATCCTAGGAAGCAGATAACACAAACTTACTTGTAAGACATTTGCAATAAGAACGCTTTTTTCCTGGTGGTCTTGTAATATAATTATTTGAAATCTAAAATGAGGCATAAAGAATTTGAGTCAGGAAAGTAAGCTCTTTGTCTTGTAGATAAGCCTTCACATGTATAATCTTGTCCACTGTTGTCCGTTTTCCACTGCTGAGTCCCAGTTTAGTTTTAGGTGATGCTATTCAAGCATAATTTAGATTGTACACCCTAGGGCACAGACTTTGTCTTGGCATATTCTACACATAGCCAGTTTGCAAAAAAATAACAAAACTCTCTTACCTCAGATGATTGGGAAGTTAGGAATCTTTTCTCCACCAGCCTTCATCATCCAGAGATAGGCATCTTCTTTTCAGTGGCTCATAGTTAATTAGTGGTTGCTGTGGATTGCATGTAAAGGTCACAAGGCTCTCTTTGGAATATTATTACATTGTTTGACTTGAATGGCTCAAAAGGGAAAGAATAGCTGTCTTCGTGAGGCTCGGGAAAGTGAACTAAGTTGTGATGAAGTGAAGCAGCCTGGATTCAAGCCCAGGTCTGACGGATTTCACCGCCCATGCTGGTTACGCACTGCTCCATGGCCTCGCCATTTGTTTTTTTAGAATCATCAAGCGTGGAAGGCCAAATCTATTTTTTGATATGGGCATGTGTGATGTGCCCTGTTATTACTGATAGAGCTAGAAACACCTTAAAATTTAGAGTTGAACAAAGTGTGTTGCCTGGAAAGCATTCAGGAGATAATTTGCCTTGAAAATATAGACATCCTGCAGGAGATCCTGCTGTATCAAATGGATTTCAGAGGTAGAGGATATAGGTTCACAGCCTGCTGATGGGGTGCCCTTGAGGTCTGGTACCTTTTGTGAGTGAATTTCTGTTGCCACCAAGGATTGTTAATGCTCTCCAGCCTCTTTACTACTATATCCCAGGTAACAGATTTAGGCAGAAAGTGACATAAGCTATTATTGCTTTTAAAAACAAGCAAACTGTCTTGTTAGTCTTGCTAATGGAGACAGTCTGTCAGCTCTACCTTTGTAGTTTCATAAACTTCATGATTTTATAGAAGTAACAAGTCTCTTTCCTACATTCCTATTATCTTAGCAAAGGCTTCCAACAGGCAGTCATGTCCTAACTCATTTGTTTCTTGTTGGCATTTTTTAAAAAAAACTTCAGCAATTATTAAAAAGTCTTAAAAAATCCACTAAAAGCCAGCTTTCTTTTATGATAGAAAAAGGCAGTTATTTACATACTGCTTTATAGTGTACTTTCTTTAAGGAAACGGAGTAAGCATCCTAATATCTGGACGGTGATTTGTTATTCTTTACACTTGACCACTTTGCCTCCTTGGAGTCCTATTAAACAAAAATTCAGCTGAGTAAATTTAAAGTTCAAATTGGCTTTATTTAAGGATTCATGAGTTGAGCAGCATCCCCTGTAGTAAGTAGAAGTTCCACCAGGCTATAGAAAAGGAAAAGTTTGTAAAGGCAGAAAGAGGGTGGAAAAAGAAAATTATTAGCAAAGAGTGCAGTATTTTGGGCAGGGTCACGCATCCTCCTAAGGGGGATTGAAGAGGTCTTTGGGGAAGATTACTTCGCTGGTACTGTGCACAAAATTCCAGATTGACTGGTTAAAGGTTACATTTCTGGGAGAGGTTGAAGCTGCAATTAGGTTAGGTATTAAATCTTGGTTTGCTGATGTGGTGCTTAGTACACATGACTCCATTTTGGGCCTCTTGTCTCTTTTTAAAAAAAATGCCCCCTTTTGATCAGACTCAGCTTTACTGAGAGATGTGATCAAAATTTAAGGCATTAGCACCACTCTCAGCTGCTGCTCTGTAGTTTTGGTAACATTTGTTGATCCTTTGTGTGGTATTCACAGGTCATGACATTTTTTGCTTAATCTCTGTGATAGGCCATGATTTTGGGTTCACAATGTTTAAGTTGGTTATTCATTTTTTTTCTGAAATTCCAGTCTTAGGGAGATCATTTGCTTGACAGCAGCTGTGAACACGCATTGCAAGGTTTTGAGAGAATACAATGCACCAGGGAGTTTACTATGATTATTAGAAGCAGGATAATTCCATGGTCCCCAAGACCCAAATCAGTCAAAATCAAATAAGTCACAGGAAGACCTCATTGAAGGAGTCACCCTTTTAAGCCAAGCGCTTGCTTGCTCAGTGATCTTATGTGACTGAGTTTCAGTTTCTCCAGAAGTGTTAATCCAGGTGGAGCACAACACAGACGCCTCTTTGCTCAGCTAAAAAATAGGCAAGAGCTATTCTATTATCAAGAACAACTTTGGTCTGAGAGTCTAGTGGTTTTTATCAGGCAGCTATTGTCTTAGCAGTGGATTCTGCAGTATTTTCAAGAGTTAAGGAGAGGTTTCTAATCATAGCCTCATTTACATTTACTCCTAACCAGGGCTATAGGGCTTTACCAAAGGAAGTGAATCCTGAATTATACACAGTTTGTATTAGCTGTGTATAATTAGCTGAATTATACACAGTTTGAATTAGCACAGTTTGATAACCTAAGAGGCATTGCTCAGTTGTATGCCAGCTGTCTGAGTCATTCATAGGCCCAAGGAGAATAATAATCACTGGAGACCAGGATAAATCCTGTGAAGGCACAAACCACTCCCATTAAGGTGGTACTTTTAATGGAATATTGGAGTTTTTGGTGATAAATCCAGCAGTCTGAAAGGCAAAGTCGTCCCCCTGCCCTGCCCCCAGCAATGGCCTAGGAAATACTCATGGTGGTGTTATCATTCTAGGCCAGTGTCAGAGTAAAGGAAAGACAGAAAAGAAGGGGTTTTATGTTTAAAGTATGAAGTTTTGATCTGATGTTTTGGGAGGAAGCAGTCTACCTCACCGTCAGCTGCTTCTCTTCGTAGTCAGTTTGTTTTGGAGGTCTCCAGCCTTGTACCTGACCAGATGTCAGATGGAGCCTTCTTCTTCTGTGAAGTATGTACCCAAGGTTTAAGTGCCTGAAGTTTGGCTTCCATCTGGGTAATGAGGAGGATCTGGTATAGTCCAAAGGTGATTAAAGGGCAGCCTTAGTTCTTAGTGATTCCAAATCCGAGGGGGAGAGAGAATTGAAAACATTAGTTTGGTAAGTTATAGCCAGGTATTTGAGGAAACTAGAAGGATTCAGGATCCAGTCCAGTTTACAGGTATATAACAAAACCTCAAAGACAACAGGATTAGAGTCTAATATAGACAAAGACACAAACATAATTTTCCTTTACAGTTATCCCATTTTTCACCCTAGGATAATCACAGTAAAACTAATTTGTTTGCATTAGACTTGACGTGGTTATTTACACAAGTGCAGCAAGAATAGTAATTGACCATATAAGCTCCTTTTATGATTGCTTTGTAGGCAAGAACCTTGTAAGCAAGTACCAGGCCAAGTTTTTCAAGGGGCTTTATTCTGTAGTCAGTCTTGGTTCTTTAAAACTGTCTAGTCATATCTGAGTCTACACATACTTCTCTCAAATACGACATTCTAGTTAAAGCCTTGGTGATCTAAGCAATATTTCCAACTGAGTTATTACAAGAAGAACAGATTCTTATTGAACTTATGCAAATAACAGTAGTGTTATTTCTGAATTTCTGAATTCTAGAGGGCTCAGGGAGAAAAAGTAAGTATTTCATCTTTGTTCACAAAGGCATCTTTTACTAAATTGTTGATAGCTTAAGAGAGAAGAAAAAAAGTTTCCTAAAATCTGGAAAAACAAAATATTAAAGAGTCAGCAGTGTTTCAAACAATAAGTCTTAAAATGATGTTCCTCCTCCTCAGTTTATTTAGTCTCATGGAATTAATACTTGTTTGGCTTAAATCAAGTTTTTTCATTAGTTTTGGAAATTCTTATCCAGTTCAGTTTTATGATCTTAAAGTTATCAGAAGCCATGTTCTAGGCTTTCCATGAATGTCCTTGAAGATGAAACACTTCTGCAAAAGCATTAGAGTGAAACAGTAACTGTCAGTCAATGAGAAAAACCTTGAGAATGGGTATGATTAAAGATCTGATGAAAGTTCATTCCAGTGCAGTTGATAAAGAAGTTTGGTTGTTTCAGTGATAACACTGGTAACATTTCAAGATAAGAACTAGGATTACAAGTGATATCAGTTTCATACAATTTCTGAAACACATATTAATAACATATCCACACAAATATAACCTAAGAAGGTTTGGTATCGCTTATTTGACAATGCTTCCCATATAATTAACAGACCCAATAAGCCTAATACCTGTAACATCAGTTTTGTTACAAGGAAAGAGAACAAATCTTTTGAGACATTACAGAGATCTTCTGCAAAATCCTAAAGTTAATTTGAGGTCAAAAAGATGAATTTGATTTGGGGGGAAGTTTGTCAAAAATATCAAAAAGTTTTAAAACACTTGATCAAATAGGATCATAGGTCACTGTAAAACAATACTTAGTTATCCATTTAACTGCAGTGACAATTAAAGACTTTGAAGGCAAATACAGAAAGTTAGTTTCAAAAAACCTTAGCTCTTTTAATAGAGAAGACTCAGTCTTCCTTTTTTTTTTTTTAATGCTTATTTATTTTTGGGAGACAGAGAGAGTGGGAGAGGGGCAAAGAGAGAGGGAGGCACAGAGTCTGAAGCAGGCTCCGGGCTCTGTACTGTCAGCACAGAGACTGATGCGGGGCTTGAACCCACAAAGGGTGGGATCATGACCTGGGCCGAAGGTGACGCTCAACTGACTGAGCCACCTAGGCACCCCAGAAGACTCAGCCTTCCTAAGTAATCAAAGACCTGATAAAATTATTTTCACAAGACACAAATTTTTTTCTTTTCTCTTATTTTAAGTATATTTATTTTTGAGAGAGAGAGAGAGAGAGAGCGAGAGCGAGAGAGCGAGCATGAGCACATGCATTAGTGGGGGAAGGGCAGAGAGAGGGAGAGAGAATCCCAAGGAGGCTCAGTGCAATCAGCACAGAGCCCAATGTGTGTCTCAAACGATGAGATCGTGACCTGAGGCAAAATCAAGAGTTGGATGCTTAACCGAATGAGCCACCAAGGTTCTCCAAAGTCTTTATTTTCCAGGCAGATAACTTAAAAGGTAAAGAAAAACCTTTTATAATCTCTTGTCAAGAGTAGAAAAAAACAAATTCTGATTTTTCAGTGGCTGGCTTTTGATATTAAAATTCATTTAACTTAATTAATTTTATTCTAATCTTAGCCAGCTTGACCACACATTAAAATTTCTTTCCACAGATTTCTTTTCCATAAACCTACAACTTTCTTTTTTACATTTAACATTTTGCCTTATGTTTTTCCTCTTTACCATTTTGAAATAATTAGCTTCTCTTTAGAATAAAATTGCTTTATTTCCCTTCAACAAAAATGCATTTTTGTTCCTCATACCTTCTTTTAGTGAAAACACACATCTTACTTTTCTTGCATTTGGAGATATTTTCCTTATTTCTAGTGGCTTTAATTACATATGTTAGAATTTTTAACCCTTAAGAACCTTGTTAGTGAAAATAAAGAAGTACACAATTATGGACTCTGTTCTAAATTAGCTTTCTGTGGCTTGACAAATTTATAAATACTTTTTATAATTTCTAAAAATGCATGTTTTCTAACAGTAAATTTTTCAACATGGCACAAAACATGTTTACTAATAGACCCAAATATTTTTAGTTCCTCTGTAAAAGGAAACAAAAGGTAGATAAGCCTGTGTTCAGTAATTGATGTTTCAGTATTTTCTCTTATTTGGAAATGATCTTGATATTTAATGAGTTTAACTTAACTCATCATTTAACTTAATTTAGCAAAACTTTGAGGTTTTTTGGTTACCAAAAAAAAAAATTAGGGGAAAGTATTTAAAAAGTTTGCTTAAGGGGCGCTTGGGTGGCTCAGTCTGTTAAGTGTCCGACTTCAGCTCAGGTCATGATCTCACAGTCCGTGAGTTTGAGCCCCATGTCGGGCTCTGTGCTGACAGCTCGGAGACTGGAGCCTGCTTCAGATTCTGTGTCTCCCTCTCTCTGACCCTCCCCCATTCATGCTCTGTCTCTCTCTGTCTCAAAAATAAATAAACATTAAAAAAAAAGTTTGCTTAAAACCATTTTTGTTCCACTTAATATCTATTTAATTTACTGTTTCTTAACAATTACATTTAGACTGTCCACAAAAACTTGATGAGACAGACAAAATCAGCCACATGCCAAGCTGTTTGTCTTGCTGACAAATTCTTAAGAGATAAAGTGAATTTACTTGATTAGTAACCCCAGGTAGAATAGAAATTGTATGTCTGTATTATATTTAATGCTAGTAACTTGGAAGACATGCCTATTTTAATTAAACCAAACTCAAACTAGCTTTTATGTATCAGATATTAACCTGCATTAATGAAACTAAAAAGTAGTTAGGTTCGTTTCTATTGTAGTGTTGAGAATTTTTATGAATACTTAATTTATACAAGCATTTGTTTTTCTTTAAGACACTTATATAGAGGTCTTTTACAAATTAATTTTGGCAGTAGCATCCAGAGGTAGAAAATGTCACCCATCTGTAACACATATGTAAACACACATAAACATACAGACAGATACAATCAGAAACCTTATAGTTTTGGAACACTTCAGATTTCCCACTAGCCCCAGTTCCAAATGACTCCCTCCCCCCCCCACCGCAGGTTTGTACTTTAATATTTACATCTCAAAGGCACAGGGAAGAATGCAGGTTACAAGAATTTTAAGATAAATAAGGAAGATTTAGGGATTAGTAAAAAGGAATCAGTGAAATTTGAATTGCCTCTGGAGTTGCATTTGTAGCTGTGCAAAGATTTGTGAGATAAAGACAGTTGTTCTTTATTCCTCAAGGAATGGGGTTGCAACCTAATTGACCTAATAGGTTGATCCACCCATAAATCATTTCACAAGGGCTTTGGGAAGATTTTCTTTTGCTCTGGGTACATAGTTTTATTTTAACTTAGGAGAGAAGGCTTTAAAGTATTTTTCTGTCAGGTTCTGCAATTGTCCAATTCCTCACCACAGAACTACTTTGTAGTTTTTTTAGCTGGGGCAAACAGTAAATATTTTTGGCAGTATTGAATAACCCCTTGGACTCAAGACACATTCCCAGAGAGGGTGCAAGAGATATTTTATTTTCCTCTTTCTCCTGAGTAGTACAGCAGAGATCCAGAAAATCTGAGGCTGGTAAGAATTCTTACCCTTAGCCAGCTTCTGCTAGTTTTCCTAGGATTCTGTTTGCAGGCTCTGAGTGGGGTTTAAAGGGGGTGTGGCTCCGGTGTCCAGAATTTGGCAAGGGTTTTCATTAATTTTTAGTTTCTCTTTGCTGGTTAAGGGAATAACATAGCAGTTTCCCAGAAAATCCCTCAGAGTCTCATCAACTCTGAGTGAAGAGGAGGGGGATGCTATATGGGCTCCTTTGAGGGTAGATACGAAGACTTTGGCGTTGATGTTGAAAAATTTGCATAGGCCCTTCAGGACAATCTCCTTCCTAGCTGATTACAACTGAGACATTGATCCTTGGGCCATTGTACCGGTGAGACATCAATCCCTGGCCTTACATACCTATAAAACTGTTTGCTTGCTTGCTTGCTTGCTTCCTTCCTTCCTTCCTCCTCTCTCTCTCTTTCTCTCTCTCTCTCTCTGTCTCTCATCTGAACCAAGATATATGTGTGTGTGTGTGTGTGTGTGTGTGTGAGAGAGAGAGAGAGAGAGAGAGAGAGAGAGAACCCCAAACAGGCCTGATGCGGGGATCCATCTCGCGAACCGTGAGATCATGTTCTGAGCCAAAATCAAGAGGTGATGCTTCACTGACTGAGCTACTCAGGCACCCCTGAACTGTTGTAGCTATAAAGCTAATGGTTTGTCAAGCTTTTGTTTATGATCTTGTGTCTTTAGATTTTCATTAGCTTTCTGCGGTGAATATTTTAGTAAAGCTATTTTGGAATCTTAAAGCCTTTTGAAAGCTTCTACATACCAATGGAAATAGGTATGCCATTCTATTTATTTGATAAGAGAACCCTTAATTTCAAGTAACCATCTTAAGTTGATCTTGTCTAATTGGAATGTCTCCCATAATGGCCATTGTAATTCTAGGTTGGCTTTAGTAGGATTTTGTCATTTTCGTAGCTATTTATAGCTTCTGGGACTGCAGTTGTTAGACATAAAATAAACAGGTGTGTCAGAAGGTGGCCGTTAAAAAAATTTTTTTTTAATGTATATTTTTTAGAGAGAGAGAGAGAAACCTCATGAGCAGGGGAGGGGCAGAGAGAGAGAGAGGGAGACACAGAATTCGAAGCAGGCTCCAGGCTCTGAGCTGTAAGCACAGAGCTCAATAGCCCAATGTGGGGCTTGAACTCATGAACCTTAAGATCATGACCTGAGTTTAAGTTGGTTGCCCAACTGACTGAGCCACCCAGGCACCCCTAGAAGGTGGTATTTTTTTTTAAATTTTTTTAACGTTTTATTTATATTTGAGAGAGAGAGACAGAGCATGAGCGGGGGAGGGGCAGAGAGAGAGGAAGACACAGAATCAGAAGCAGGCTCCAGGCTCTGAGCTGTCAGCACAGAGCCCAACCTGGGGCTCGAACTCACAAAACATGAGATCATGACCTGAGCTGAAGTCAGACGCTTAACCAACTGAGCCACCCAGGTGCCCCAAGAAGGTGGTATTTTTAACTGGAATTTGAGGATCTCATCCTTATTACCATTACTATAATAAATATTACTACTACTATCATTATTTTAGCTAGGCCTTTAGGTCTCTCTGAGCCAAATTAATAGCTACAAGGGATATGCCCTGGGTTTTGGGATGTTGTGATGCTTTACAGTATATCTTGTTGAACGGAAATTTTCTTGACCTTAGCAGGTAACCTAGTATCAATTTAACTTGTCCCATGACCAACTTACCCTAACGTGGGAGTTTTTGAAATAGGTGGCAAGGGTTCTATCAGCCTTTAAAAAGTGCTTGCCTGTGCCATCTAACTTTATGGCTTTTTGACTTCCAAGATTCCCATTAGCCATTAGCCTTTGTCTACACAAAACATGTGCATCTTAACACACCACCGATAACCAAGAGATATTATTGCATACTGGCCAAGACAAGGCGGTGCACACCACTAGCAATTCCCAGGGTGGATTAAATCGGCAAACTCCAGTAAGTGGGGACTGTGGAACTGGACAAAGTGATTCCAAACAACTGGACAATTGCTGACTGAAGTATTACAGGTGGTAAAGCATTGTGTGAATGAAGTCTTGGTCCTTGGATTCCCCACAAGTAGATGTATGGGGAGGGGGAGCGGGGTGGTGCCTAGGTGGCTCAGTTGGTTAAGCATCTGAATTTGGCTCAGATCATTCTCTCACAGTTTGTGGGTTCCAGCCCTGCATCAGGCTCTGTGCTGACAGCTCAGAGCCTGACCCTGCTTCAGATTCTGTGTCTACCTCTCTCTCTCTGCCCCTCCCCCGCTCACACTCTGTTTCTCAAAAATAAACATTAAAAAAAAAGATTTATGTGGAGATATGTGCTAGAATAAAGACAGCCAGAAGGAAAGTGGCAAGCACAAAGCAGTTTATTAAAACAAAAGTACACTCTCCAGGTGGGAGAGTGGACAGGTTCTGGGAGGTGAAACCAGTCCCTAGGTTGTTTAGGGATAGGATATTTGTTCCTTCTCTCTGGGCTGAGAGGAGCTGTGACCTACAGTGGGGTGCTCTTTAATGGGGTGTGTTTCCAGTCATTTGGGGGACTCTTCCCACAAATTGGGAGGGGGAGTTTTGTACTGGAGCCATCATGGCAGCCTCTCTCCATCCGGGGGTGTATAACTGCAATGCAAATGCATTATAATGTGTTTAGGAGTTACTCTGGGGCAGAAGGGGAAGAAGAGAGTATATGCTCTGCACCCGTGGCTCTTGATCTGTCAGGCCCACAATCTTGGAAGCCACAAGGTCAGGATGTTGTGCTCCTGGGTTTTTAATGTGTGGCTTATTTATCACTGTCCTTGCCTCCAGCTCATGTCTCTATCATTCCCCTTCAAAGACTTGAGACTCTGCATGGGTGCGTTCCTTCCACTGCTCAGGTCTAGCTTCTATCCAACAGAACCAAGGACAAGGACTGGGGTTCTGGATGGAACTGTCTGCCAGCTCAGACTGACCAACTAAGCCCTGACTTGGGAAGCTAATTAGATTGGGAGCTCAAAGCAAAGAGAGTAGGGTGAGGAAAGACTGACCCCAAAAGGGTTTGCAGAGTATCATGACTATGTTTTGCACATTTTTCCTTGTCCCTGAATGCTGTCAGAAGTTCACTTCAGATCTCACCATTGCCACCAAATCTGTTACAAAACAAAAATACAGCTGAGTACATTTAAAGATCAAGTTGGTTTTATTCAGTGATTCATGGATCAAGCAGCATCCCACCTAGCAAATAGAAAGGAGCCCTGCTGAGCTACGGAGAAGGAGAAGGAAAGACTTTTGAGTTTAAATTGGGGCAAAAAAGGAAATTATTAGCCAAGAATGCATTGTTTCAGGCAAAGTCACCCTCCTAAGGTGGGGACTAGGAGGAGTCTTGGATGGATTACCTCACTGGTGCTGATCAGGGAATTCCAGTTTGCTTGGTGAAAAGGTAAATTCCTGGGAGAGGTTGAAGCTGCAGTTAGGTTAGGTGTTAGGTCTTGTTTCAGTGACATAATGACTGTATTTTGGGCCTGTTGTCTTTTTTTTTTTTTTTTAAACAGTCCTTTTGCAGTAGAACCTACTATGAAAAGAGGTGAGAAGGGAATGATGGTCATTAACAGGGTGCTGAACTGATTGATCATTCATGTTCAGAAAAAAACATTTTCCATAAGCCCTTTGTCACATTAGAGCAAGATTGGATTTAAAAATCCCCAAATTACTTTATGATAGAGGTTAGTAAATTGTCTCTTTTATTTTAAACTGTAGAGATTAGTTTTTATGTTATATTAGTTTCCATACTCTCAAAGCCTTCATATAATATTTTTGAGGAGTTTTGAATTTTTTAGATAATGTTAGAAAATTAAGAATACTTTGAAGAGAGAAAATATTTTGGTATTCTTAATGCTACATGTGCTGAAACATGTATACATTCTATGCTATGTTCTCATGTACAAGCAGTTGCTCAGTAAATGATCTTTTTTGGTCATCATCTTTTGGAAATGATTGTGTTTTATATAATCATTAATGATTTGGTTATGAAAGTCAACATTTCTAACAAGTAAGTTATAATATGTTTTTTTTTATTTATTGAGTTAGAGTAAGATACAAATAACTTTATAATTATTAAGTTGACTCTATATTGAATCAAGGTTGTAGAGTGTAAGTATGAAAACGCATATTTGAGTTTTCCAGATTAATCTCTATTTCAGATATTCTATTCCATTCTCCCACATAAGCAACAAAAGCCTTATTTATTCATTTAACAAAAATTATATAAGTACTTACATTATGCCAGGCACATTCTTAGATCCTGAGGATACAGCAATAAATAAAACAAATATGGTCCCTCTCTTCACTTTAATAGAAGAGTATACAGCAAAAAAATAGATACCTAATAGAACATCATATATAAGTGCATGGATAGATATGAATTGGACTATAAACACCATAAAGAAAAATGAAGCTGAGTAAGGGGATTTAGAGAGTGGTGGGAACAGAAATATCAGACCATTTTTGTCAGACCATGCATCTTAATTTTTACTTTGAAAATTTAGTCACGAAGATGATGGTCAGGCAGTGGCTTTTTGCAGTAGGGTTGGTGAAACCCTGAAGGGAGAGGAGAATTCATTCAAGTGCCGGAGACCACCTGCAGGAATGACCAGCTTGGAGACAACTTCATTTTCAAATCCAAGAGCTGAAGAGGTTGGAAACCACAAGTGTCATGGCCTCGTGCTGGTCTGCATTCCACTCTTTGTCACCATGATCTTAGAAGAATGCAAAGGACAAGAATAGCAGTTTCAAAAGGACAGAGTGGATGAGATGCTGGATTTTGGGTGTAGAAAGTTTCAATTATGCAAGCTGAGTAAGAGGTCTGCTGCATAAGATTGTGCCTACTGATAGCAATACTGTAATGTACCCTTTAAAATATAAGAGGGTAGGTTTCTTATTAAGAGTTCCTACCACAATAAGTACAACAAAAAATAAAACAAAAATTGGACAAGATAAGGAGTTAAATTTATATGAACGTAGTAATAGTTTGCCCACATAATATAGATAGAAGAGTCCTGGTGGGACTTTTACACACTCAAATATCCTCAGAATGCCTCGGATTTCACCATTATTTTCATTTCTTTGATATCTAAATGATCTTATTAATCTTTAGGAGACTTCTTTTACAAGGGTTTCCCAAAGTGTTTCCTAAAAGTATTTTGGATGTGGGACATAGGTTGGGAGAGATGACATGAAGATTAGGCACCAACCAAATAAGGGAGGAAAGAACATGACAAATTACATGGAAGGGTCATTATTTTCAATATGGCTCCCTGGATGAAACATGAGCCTCAGTCCTCTCCTTTTGGCCTTACCCTCCAGCAGTGGCAGGAGGAATTGACCCACTGTGGAATGCTTAGCTAGCAAGGTTTTGTGGTTTCATTGCAACAGGGGAGAAAAGATACTGCAATTCTGTTTCTTCTGTAAAACAAGAGAAGTGGAATAGATGATTTCTAAACTGAACCTTCCAGATTTAATAGTTCCTAGGCCTGTGATCTTAAATAATTTTAAGGAAAAATACTTGGCATTCAATTCAAAGGATTGAGCATTTCTGTACAGTATATCTAAGAATGTTTGGAATACTATATGTGATTTTCCTGAGTACCTGCATTTCCTGAGTACATCCTGAGTTGGGCTGCATTTCATATTTAATTTACTTTACTAAGAAGGAATACAGCACCCTTCATTTCCTAGAGTGAATGTGTGATTAAAGAGAAAAGAAAGGGTCACTGGCGGGTGAAACTTTTTCTGTGGCTAGTGAGGGGAATGCTAATAGGTGCCCAAGACATCTGAGAATATTTTTAAAGTATTTTTTTTTGCTTGTTTAGGTTAGAGTTTAAAAAGTTGAAGAATGAAACTGAAAGTATTGGGTTTAAGCCATGGGTTTTTTGGGGGGGAGTTATGTTAAAGTTTATAAAGTTGAAGAATAAAAGTATCTTGAGTTTCATGTATACACTAATATGATGTAAATTAATACATATATATTTTTTACTATATCACAGTGTATATGTGGTGCTTTTACTGAATCTTACTTAACTAGGCAACAACTAAAGGCTGAACCAGTTAAATGAAACCAAAAACAAACGGGGCTGGGGAGGGGACCAGGAACCCAAATCCTGGATGAACTAGACTCCTCTTGTTTATTACTCTGTGTTAGTCTGCATACTAAACGTTCATCCCTTTTCTTTTTCCGTTTTTGCTTTGAAGCTCAGCACAAATGTAGCTGGTGACGGGCAATTCACTAAACTAGTTAAAATTCCTCTGGTTGTGGCAGTGTGTTAAGCTGTAGTGTTATTATTGTAACTGGCTAATTATGTCATGTCAACAATTCAATGAGGTGGAGGATCAGTATTTATACAAGCGGGACTTGGAACACGAGCCTTTAGCCTCTCTGGTTTGGGCTCATTTTTCTCATCTCCAGGTTTTCAGTTTAACTCCTCTTTTTCTTTCCCACACTACTTAATTCTTCATGGATAATCCCTTCCCAAATCAAGACACATTAAGTTGGAAATTGGAAAGGAAAGAATCAGTTAAGGCTTGGGCCTCATTTTGCTGCATTTGCTTCTTTTGCCTTTGCTGTTATGCAGATGGCCTTGGCATCGGTTGTTCAGCACTAGAACTACAAGTTTTCCTTTTCATTCTGTTTTTCCCTCCATGCAGTGGATGTGGCCAAGATTTATTCAGGTTTCCTTTGCGTTAAATTTAAGGTATTTTATATATTCACACCTTCCTGTAAGAAGCTTATTGCGGAATGGAAATCTAAGGGATTTGCATTCACACTGTAATCTACCGTGATTAACAAGGCTGCTGCTATGACTTAGTGGGTGGAATATGTCTTAGGAAAAAAATATGTAATTATAACAATATGCTTTTTGAAGAGTCCCAACCAGCTGTTTCAAGCAGAACACTATAAAATTTATTCAAAGTCAATTTTATTTCGCTTGGAAGCAAATGTAGTTCAAAGAATGGGCTAAAGTAAACAGTGAAATTTAACTTACTCAAAGTTCGTGCGGTGTTTTCTTTGTGTAGGGCTTTCAGCAGCTTTCTCTTCTGTTGTCAAGCTGTGCTCCATTCTACTCAACTTATCCTTGTATAACCTGAGGAGTGTGGGAAGTTCCTCAAAGAGAGGCGTGAGGTCTGCCCCATGTGGTCTTGGACATCCACCTGGCCGAGGGATGAGAATGCTGGATATGGATTCACATAGTGAATTCGTTTATTTTGGCTATAACAAATTACCACAAATTTAGTGACTTAAAGCAACACGACTTTATTATCTTAAAGTTTTGTAGGTCAAAAGTCTAACACAGGTCTCACTGGGCTGAAATCAAGGTGCAGTCAAGGCTGTTTTGCTTTCTGGATGCTCTAGGAGTGAATCTGTTCCCTTGCCTTCTTACTGTCTAGAGGCTACACACGCTCCTTGGCTTGTGGGCTTCCTCCATCTTTATAGCCAGCAATGATGCATCTGTCTGCATCAACGTTCATAGCCAGCACTGTTCTTCGTAGTCACATCTGCCTCTGACTCTGAATTCAGCTGGGAGTGTTCTCTGATTTTAAGGACCCGATGATTACTTTCAGCCCACCTAGATAATCAAGGATAACGTGCCCATCTCAAGGTTCTTCATCACATTTGCAAAGTTCCTTTCAACTTCAAAGTACATCTTCTCAAGTTTTAGGGTCTTGGTTTTGCCACTTACTAGCTGTGTGACTTTGGTCATTCAGTTCACCTTCCTATCCTGATGTGTGGAGGCTGGGCTAAATAATCTTTCAGGCCCCTTTCAGCCCCAATATCCTTTGGTTATTTCCTTCAAAATAGGATTAGGTTCATAATTTCCAGTTTTTTGTTTTTTTTTTTCCAACTCTCTAAGATGTCATCTGTGAGAATCAAGGCCTTAGCACCTTTATCTGTCAGCTTTGTAAGTGAATATCTATCTGTATGTGTGTTCACATTATACATACACATATGTGATGTTTTCTATTCAAATATACTGGAAACTATATGTATGAACTACATATTGGATCTTTTCTCTTTTAACCCCTTAACTCCATGGAAACCTGTTTACATATATATAAGCAACTTTATAATATGGAGATCTTTTAAAACATTTCAGTGTTTAGTTTAAAATTTAAAATGGTAGATAACACGATTAACACATAGTTAAAATGTGGCTCATTGTAAAATTATTGATATAGAAGATAGCTTTACTAGACTAATTCTTTTAGTGATATGGACATATAGAATGGATTATGAATGTTCTTTCTTGTTTATTAAACTTTCATTGCAAATACAGATAGTATGTTTATTAAAATCAGTGTGGGGATCTTTCAGTGCTTAATTTTGTAACTTCTCTGTGTTTCTGACCTTGTAAGTGTTGTCCTTTATTTAGTTGATGTCTTACTAATTAGAGGATGAAAAATGTCTCCTTTGGTACAAGTGGGTATTTATAAAGTAAAGATCTCTAGGGTACAAGCTGAGGAAATCTTTAGGAAAAGATCTCTGTTTTCTGAAAGAATTTAAAATTGGAGGACAAAGAGTAAGCAAAACCCTAATGGTGAATATGCTTGCATCTACTTTGTGTTCAGCTGTACTTACAAGATGGCTTATCATTCCTTCAAATGTAACTAGCTAACCCTGCTTTGAAGAGTTGTTAACATTTCCATTCCGTGTTCGTTGCTGTACTTAGATGGAAAAAGAAACATGTATTGTTGAAGAATAGTGCTGAGAGGAAGAAGGAACCTCTGAGCCCTCACCCAAATTGGCTGTCCTCTGGGCAGCATACTGACAGTGTTAGCCTTTCTCCATATGAATACTTGCTGTTGACCAGGAAGGAGCTCATCATTAGAAAAAACGCTTCTTTACATTGAGAATGTGCTTGGCCCATTGTAACTTTCCTCTGTTGTTCTAGTTTTACGCTCTAGAACTATAGAGAATAAGTATAATATCGTTCCATATGTCAACCCTTTGAGTGTTTAAAGACTACCTCCTGATGGTAAGTGTGTGCTCTGGAATCAAACCCTACCACTTACCCAATGTGTAACATTGAGTAGGTTACACAACCTTGCTGGGCCTCGTTTTCTGCAGCCTGTATATAACGATAGCCTACCCCACAGATGTATCATGTGTGTGAATGTATGATGGGACATTGAGAATGCTCAGCAAAAACCAACTGTTACTACCTTCATTTTTTTTTTTCAAGTCTTCTAAGTCCTTCAGACAAATGTTCTCTAACATGATTTCTAGACCATTCATCTTTCTAAAGATCATTTTACTAATATTCCTCTTAAATTGGGATACACACAAATGAACAAGATTCTGTAGATGTTGTTGATCAGTCAGTACATGAAAGGTCTGTCCATTTCTCTGATTGCCACTGACATCTCATTTATGCAGGCTAATGTGCCTAAAATTTTGACAGTGGCTGTGTTACTTGTGGCTTATATTGAACTTGTAGATAGCAAAAGCCCTTGAGTCTTTTTCATTCAATCTGTTATTGGAGCAGGTCTTTTGTAGTTTCCTATATCTGTGCAAGTGGTTTTAAGCAATGAGATACACAGTGAATGTTCATTCCCCCAATGCTTGCTTTGTTGTTTGGTCCATATTTTATCATTGGTGAAAAATTTTCAAAATCACATTTCTGTCATTCATCATATTAGCTAGCTAGGTCCCTTCTAGGTTTGTGTCCCTGGAAAATTAATTGTGCCCTAAATACTTTCATTCAAATTCTTGTTAAAAAGCCTGGACATCCCAAAGGATAGATAGTTACAAACCTTTGGGGCACATCACAGAGCCCTATATCCAGGTTACTTTCTGTAACTCATTTACAGAATTCTGTGACTCATTTATTCATTTTACTGGTGTCAGGTTACTTTAACAAAATACTGTGAGGTTTAAACAACAGACATTTATTTCCCATAATGTTGGAGGCTGGGAAGTCCAAGGTCAAGGTTCTGGCATATTTGTTTCTTGGTAAGGGCCTACTTTCTCGGTTGTAAATGGCCACTTTTTTGCTGTGGGTTCACATGGCCTTTCCTTTGTGCACAGAGAGAGGAAGAGAAAGGAAACTCTGATGTCTCCTCTTTTGTTTATTTATTTTTATTTTTGAGAGAGTGCAAGTGGGGGAGGGGCAGAGAGAAAGGGACAGAAGATCTGAAGCTGGCTCTGCTCTCACAGCAGCAAGCCCGATGTTGAACTCACAAACCGTGAGATCATGACCTGAGCTGAAGTTGAACGTTCAGCCGACTGAACCATCCAAGTGCCCCTGGTGTCTTTTCTTCTTCTTCTTCTTCTTCTTCTTCTTCTTCTTCTGCTTCTGCTTCTGCTTCTGCTTCTGCTTCTTCTTCTTTAATGTTTATTTTCGAGAGAGAGAGACAGAGTGTGAGTGGGGGAGGGGCAGAGAGAGAGGAAGACACAGAATTCAAAGCAGGCTTCAGGCTCTGAGCTGTCAGCACAGAGCCTGATGTGGGGCTCGAACTCACGAATCTTGAGATCATGACCTGAGCCAAAGTCAGACTCTCAGCCAATTGAGCCTCCCAGGCACCCTGGCGTCTCCTCTTTTAAGAGCACTAATCCCACAAGGAGAGCTCTATCCTCATGACCTCATCTAAACCTAATTACCTCCCAAAGGCCCCTCCTCCAAATACCATCACGTTGGATATTAGGGCTTTCACACATGAATTTTGGGGAGGACATAAACTTTCTGTTCATAACAACCAACATGCATTAGAGTGCCTACAGCTTGCTAGGTATGGACATAGGCCTATGATCCTACCTTGACAAGACAAAGTGTGTTTTAGAGCTTATGTTCTAGTGTTTTAGGGTGGGTCACGGGGAGACAATAAACACACCAACAAAGGAATGAGTAATATAACTTCAGGTGGTGATGAATGCCATGAAAATAAGCATGGTAGAAAGACTAGGGTAAGCACATTATGATAAGTGCTGGTTGTGTGTGAGGTTATTTGGGGATGGTCTGGGAAGGCTTTTCTGAGGTGACATTGGAATAGAGACCTGACCACTGTGCAGACATAAGCCTGTAAAGATTATTGTAGGCATAAGAAAAAATAAGAGAAAGATCCTGAGGCAGAAAAGAGGTATAGTGGTCATGAGCAGCAACAAGGTTAGGAGTTGGAGGTTAGTAGGAGCTGGAGGTAAAGGAGTGAAAGAAGTTGGTTAAAGTAGGGGCTAGATGATGCAAAGCCTTGGGGCCATGGGAAGGAGTTTGTATTTTATTGTAAGTGGATAAGAAAGCCAGTGGGAAATTTATAGGCAAGAGAGTGTGGACATCAAACTCTAGGGGTTCAGGAGTAGCAATATGGAGGTAGTATCATCTTGGCTTAGGCTGGTAGTAGTGGAAGTTGTAAGAAATGCAATGGTTTAGGATGTATTTTGAAGGTAGATCCAGGAGGATTGCTGATGAATTGGATATAAGATTAGAAAGAATGACAACAGAGGCATCATGGTGAAGCTCAGTCTTTGGGCCAGAGCAGCTACATGAATGATGGGGCCATTTACCAAGATGGGAAAAGGTGGTAGAGGATCAGGTTTTGGTGAGGGCAGGTGGAAGTCAAGAGGTCTATTTAAAAAAAATTTTTTTTTAACGTTTATTTATTTTTGGGACAGAGAGAGACAGAGCATGAACGGGGGAGGGGCAGAGAGAGAGGGAGACACAGAATCGGAAACAGGCTCCAGGCTCTGAGCCATCAGCCCAGAGCCTGATGCGGGGCTCGAACTCACGGACCGCGAGATCGTGACCTGGCTGAAGTCGGACGCTTAACCGACTGCGCCACCCAGGCGCCCCTCAAGAGGTCTATTTTAGACAAGTCAACTATTATACATTCAACAGGAGATGTGCAGTAGACACTTGAGTTCGGGGGAAAAGTTGTAGCTGAGATCAGGTCTGGGAGACATCAGTGCGTAGAGAACAGGTCTTAACCTTTTATAGAACCATTAAGGAGCTTTTTAAAAACCTATACTTCTGACCCAACCCTAGAAATTTTTATTTAATTGGTTTGGGGTGGGGCCTTACATAACTTTAAAAGAAGAAGAAAAACTCCCGAGTTGATCCTAATATGCAGCCAGGGTTGGTAATAGCTGGCATAAATGGCTTTAAAAGAAGGGAATAGATGAAATCAGCTTGGGAGTGAACTTAGAAAAGAGAAACTGTCAGAAGATTGAACCCTGGGGCTACCGAGGAAGAAGAATGAGCAAAGAAATACGGAAGGTGACTGATCCCTGATTCCCATGCTGCTCAAAGTATGGTTCCCGGACCAGCAGCATCACCATTGCTGTCACCTGGGAACTGTTTAGAAATGCAGACTCTCTAGCCCTACCCAGAACTACTGAATCAGAATTGCTTGCAGTGGGAACACCCAATGACTCATAAGCTTGAAAATAAATAAAGTTTGAAAAGCACCTGTTTTTATTGTGTAACCAGGATAGGCCTTGCACTAAGTATGAATCCAGTCACCGGTTCACTTCTCTCCCTCAGGGAAAATTAAAATGGAAATATAATGCTGTATCCTTAAAGGTGTTGGTGGTGGAAACTGCCCTTATATATCTTTAAAAATTTTTTTAAAAATACTTATTTATTTTGAGAGAGAGAGAGAGAGAGATGGAGCATGAACAAGGGAGAGGCAGAGAGAGAGGGAGACACAGAATCTGAAGCAGGCTCTAGATTCTGAGCTGTCAACACAGAGCCCAACGCGGGGCTCAAACTCACTGTGAAATCATGACCTGAGCCGAAGTTGGACACTTAACCAACTGAGCCACCCAGGCACTCCATATATTTCTAAAAGACTTCGTGACAAAGAGAGAAATGACTTTATTTTAAACATTTCAAAATCTTGTCTGTGATTAAGTTTTTCAACTATGGTTCTAAGAATTCATATACTACCAACTTGCTACCCCTCTGCCTTTAAAAGCAGCTTGTAAATGATGAGATAACTTAGGATTATACATTGACCTCTTAAGTTTGCATGAGAAATAGGTATTTTTGAAGATGACATGTCAAGTGACTTTCGTGTATTTCACAAGTTAAGTAAACTAACCCCTTTTGAACTTAGAGTAGGTGTTATGCTTTTATTTTCTCCAAAGCTAACATGCTTAACTCTCCAGGCCCCATGATCTACGGCATATCAGGATCACCAGCTCCTAGATACAAACTCTCAAGTTGAAATCACATTGATTAGTTAAATCACCAGGTCTTACAGAAGTAGGGAGCATGATTGTGAACACGATCTATGTCTTTTTTTTTTTTCTTTTTTTTTAATTTTTATTTTGGAGACAGAAAGAGGCTAGAATCTCAAGCAGGCTCCATGCTCACTGCAGAACCTGAAGCAGGCCTCGATCCTATGACTTTGGGATCATAACCTGAGCTGAAGTCAAGAGTCGGATACTCAACCGACTGCGCCACCCAGGTGCCCCTGGAGATTGATTCTATAAATCAAGACCCCTTAAAAACACCATTTGTGGTATTGTGATTATATAAACATTCACTGTAGTGTGGTTGGGTTGATTAAAAAGGAAACATAACCTGTGTCACCAGATCCTGCCTCACTGCAAGTGGGATGAATCCAGCTTTTAAGTCCAATGGATTCTCCTTAAATTTCTTTCCCATTTTCTTCATGTCTTCTAGATCATATTTAGTCATACATGTTTCTTGTATCACATATCCTCTCTCTAGGAGTTTTCTATGGGTTTGGGGGATGTAGGATGGGAGATACCTCCTGGAACTTTTTTTTAAATTTGATTTGACTTATTTTTTATTTATTTTATGCATGGGGGATAAACTTTCTGAGATTTTATATATTCATTAATATCTTAATTTTGTCCACACACATATTTAACAATTTAGTTGACTATATTTTTTTAAATCATGTTCCCTTAGAAATTCAAAGGCATTCTCTTTTAATCCACTGTTGCTGCCAGGAAGTCAGATTCTAGTTCCATTATGGTAAACTCTTCTGCCCTAAATCTTTCAGAATTTTTTCCTTATCTTTGGAATTTTGCAGTGTAATGAAATATGTCTGAATATGGATATATTTTTTTCCCTTATTAACCCTGCTTGGTTCTTAATGAGATTGTTATAGCTCAGATCTTGGGTGTCTTTAGTTCATGAAACTTTTCTTTCATTATTGTAATTTCGTTCATGATTCTTCTCCCCCTTATTGTGTTTTTTCTTTATGAGTCTCACTTTAGATTGATATTAGACTTTTTTAGAGCTATCTTTCATATATCTTAATTTTTTTTATTATTTTTCATCTCTTACCTTTTTTCCCTGTGTTTTGGGATAATTACTTGACTTCATGATGATGGTTATGACCTTGGTCTTTGGCCCTATATTTTTTAATCCCACCACTGATTGAGATTTTTTTGATTCCACCTCCTTTCATTTTAGAAATTCCTAGAATTTTCTGGTATGCTAATGGTTGTTTTCCCTATTTTCTAGAACTGCTGTGGTTTTTTTTTTTTTTTTAAATACTTTTTGTTATTTCACTATGACCTTAGGAAAGGAGGTCACTCAAGCAATTAAATGCATGTGTTTAGCCCACCACTGCTAAATTCTGCCTTGATGTAAGTCTCTTTCTTTTATTTCCTTGCTTAGGTCAGATAAAATAACAAAAATACAAGCAGACACCCATGTCAGTGCCCTGCCCTTCTGCTTGATTGGTACATACAGGCAGTTCCATGTGGGTCACTCTGCTAATTTCCCAAGCAGAATTCCTTAGAGAAGTGAATAGAAGGTACAAGATAGGAGTTGAGAAGCTTCCTTCTCTTTCTTAGAATTGTGTAGTTGGTGGGAAGAAGAATTGCCTAGAGGGAGACACTGATCCAGTTCATTTCAGTAAAATATGTTTACTATATGCAAGATATGTTATTAGACTCTGCAAGTGATTTCAAGAAAGGATGAGAGACCATCTCTGCCGTCAAAGTGTTTTTAGTCTGGTAGCGTTATTAAAGTACTCAAATATATATAATAAAAGGTATAATAAAGCCAACAGAGAACTGCAAACAAAACCTTCTGAGGTTCAAAAGGAGAATATATATCTGTGTTGGAGAATAAGGGTCTTAGAAAATATGATGTTTAAATTGTGTCTTAAAGGCTGGATGGACTTCTGACAAGTGGACATGTAGTCTGGGGAAGAGGGCTCTTAGGGTGGAGCAAATAACAGAGAAAAGACCCAGAGTTGGGGGGGGGGGGAAGGACCATATTAGGAGAACTAGAGGGAATCTAGTTTGGTTAGAATATTGGATACTTGTTGGAGAGGAGTGTGAAGTATTTGAGAAAACAGTTCGGGGTCAGACTGTGGGCATCTTAAGTGCCAGAGAGAAGGATTTGAGCTAAATTTGCTAGAAATGGAATTAGAAAAAGCCCAATCAGACAGATGATTTGGTAAAAGCTGTATTTTAAGAAGATGAATCTGGCAGGTTTCTTTAGGGTGAAATGAAGAGGCAGCCAGAAAGCAGTCCTCTAACAGATTGATTCTGTGCCTTGTATTGTGCTGTCAGGATACAAAGATGAATGAGATCCAGAGCCTGCCCTCAAGTCAGTCACAGCCTGGTGCCCATGAAAAACTAGTTGCTTTACCCAAAAAAACATTTAAACAATTTTTAAAAACATACAAATGTATTTTATATTAATAGATATTTTAAAACTGTAACTTAATTTGCCAGTGGCTATTTCAGATGATCAATTTCTAATTATCTCAAATTTTCTATTACTACAAATATAGCTAGAATGATCTTTTATCTTCTTTGTGCAATATGTATTAAATGCTTAATGAAAGTAGTCTCAGATGCACACATGTGGACTCTGCACTTAATTTTTATATTCTTTGCTATATATTTAATCACCTAGAAATGTAAAAAATGACACATCATTTAAAAAAAATTTTTTTTAATGTTTATTTGTTTTTGAGGTGGGGGGGGGAGAGGGGGGAGACACAGAATCCAAAGCAGGATCCAGGCTCTGAGCTGTCAGCACAGAGCCTGATGCGGGACTCGAACCCACGAACCATGAAATCATTACCTGAGCCAAAGTTGGATGCTTAACTGACTGAGCCACCTAGGAGCCCCACAACACATCATTTTTATATGATGGTTCATTTTGGTTGAAAATACCTGTAATTAATATCTTACTGTTGAATTATTTATGGGAAAATAGAATCATTGTTGGATTAATTACTAAATATTTCCCCCTTAAGTTTCTCTTCTTTATTTCATATTTTTAGTGATCGATATACTTCAATTGGAATACCTTTTTTTTTTAAAGGGGAACTTCAATAAACTACTTATTTTAAATTAATTATTTTAAATTAATTTAAATTATTTTATTTATTTAAATTAATTTTATTTATTTAAATTAATTTAAAATAATTATTTTAAAATAATTATCAATTGGTAAAATTATTCATTGCAAATTTTTTTCCTTTATAGTAGCATGTCTTGTGCAGTCATATAATAAAGAAAGTAGATAGTAAAAACAATTCGTGTATTCTAATAACACTCATTTAAGTGTCATAGAATATTTACAGGTATTTTTATAGTATCATTTTACAACAGACTTAATCAAAGGTAAAAGAGCTTTGTTGAAAGAACTATAAGATTGTCTCTACATTCAATTCATACTTTAGAATTTTTTTGAAAGCCAGACTTCTAAAGCATATGCATATAGATAGATTTTTTTTTCAATGAAGACTTAATTATGTTTTAAAGATCTTGATTCTACCCTATGGGTTTCACAGGATTGGTTTTATATCCTGGTAATGGATTTGTTTCAAAGTAAGAGAATATTATCCTGTAGTAATTACTCAATCTTCACTATGTAAACTTCATATTAATTAACTGGCAGAACACTCCTTTGGAGAATCATAACAGAAATACACACATATTACATATTACTTTTTGATATAAATAAAAATAATGAGGTAAAAGACAACTTGGTGTGCCTGACCACGGCTCAGCTTGCCTCTACTTTTGCTGATAATATTGTAACAGGTTGTGATAGACTTTGGAGTAGTAAGGCTGGCATAATTTGATTTCTACAAGCTAATTCATACTGTCACTTTGTTTTTTTTCTAAATGTCCCCTCACAGCTCACTCTCCCATACCTTAGCACTTCTTGGGATTGTACTCCTAAAAAAGAAACAAATCACAAAATCATCAAGAATAAAATTATTCTTTCAAATGGTCTGATTGCCAAAGAAATCACAGCATTGCTAGAGATCACGTGTCATAATCTTTGTTCCTTTGCCTTTGGGCAGAACCAAACTTGTGAGGCTGTCCTATTTTTAAAAGTCTCCAGTGAAAGAGATACCATAATCCGTTGCAATATTTAACAACCCTCACTGTCAGGAAATTCTTTTATCCAACTTAAATAATGCATGTATCAGTTTAAGCCTTTATTTTTTCTTCAGTGAATATGAAGCCGACTTAACTTTCCCTGTGTAAGACCTTTTCACTATATTTGAATATTCACTTTAATACTGCCCCACTGATACATCTCAAGTTTCTGCAGCTTCTCCATCATAATACTTTCCAACACTTTTATCATCTGTTCCTCTCCCCACTGAACACACTGCAGTTCTCTGTTCATTTTGCTTGTGGAATTCAGAATGTTAACCCGGACATCTAGTGAGAGGCTGACTAGTGCTAAGTGTAGGGTCTGATTATAGTAGAGACCCTATATACTATGTATACTCTGCACATTGGTGATGGATTTCCTTTTCAAAAAATAGCCGTCTTTCTAGGCACTAATCTCCATACCTCTGGACTTCAGATTTCTTGTTTTGCCAGGTTTGCCATTCTCTTGATTGCCAGCGTAAGTTGTTATTCATTGTGATGCTTTTGTATCTTTTCTTCCATGTGCATGTAGAGTCACATATTTGGCATATGTGGTTATTTCTCATTTTTTTTCTAAGTGCTGCTACTGGTTTATTTTTTATATATTTTAATATTAAGATAAAATTTACATATGTGAATTACAGTTCTTAAGTGTACAATCTAGGTGTGCCTGGCTGGCTCAGTCAGACAGGTGCACAACTCTTAATCTTGGGATTGTGGTTCAGCCACATCAGGTGTAGAGATTATTTAAGTAAATAAAACTTTTTAAAAAGGGTACGATCTAATACATTTTAACACATTTGTATACCTGGATAATCAACATCCTATTCAAAATATAGACTCTGTCTCTAATCTCAGAAATTTTCATCAGGCCAAACAACTCCACCTCTGATAGACAACTACTATTCTGATTTCTATTACAGTAGATTGTTTTCGCCTATTCTTGAAGTCAAAGAAGTGTGATTGTATAGTATCAATTTTGATTTTTTTCACTCACGTGTATTAGTGATTCTTTTTTTATATATAACTAAGGATTCCATTTTTTGTCTAGTCTCTTGTTCATGGACTTTTGTGTTATGAATAGTGCTGCAGTAAGCATTTCTGTGACAAGTCTTTGTATGATCATATGTCTTCATTTCTCAGTTAATACCTGGGATTAGAATGTTAGGTCATAGAGTAAGTGTATGAATAATTTTACAAGAAATTGTCAAACGTTTTTCCAAAGCGGTTGAACCATTCTAGACCCCCACTAGCAACATATCTGAGTTCTATTTGCTTTGTATCTTTCACAACATTTTCTGTTGTCAGTTTTTTTAATTTTAATCATTTTAATGGTTGTGAAAGCATATCTCATTATAGTTTTATTTTGCATTTCCCTGGTGACTAATGATGTTGAGTACCTTTACATGGCTATATAATAACTTCCTTCTTGAATTATATCTTCAAATCTTTCTGTTTTTTTTTTTTATAATGTATTTATTTATTTTGAGAGAGTGGGGAAGGGGCAGAGAGAGAGAGAGAGAGAGAGAGAGAGAGAGAGAGAGAGAGAGAGAATTCCAAGTAGGCTCCATGTTGTCTTCACAGAGCTTGACGTGGGACTCAACCCCACAAACTATGAGATCATGACCTGAGCCAAAACCAAGAGTCAGACACTTAACCAACTAAGCCACCCAGGTGCCCGAAATCTTGTCTGTTTTTAAATTGCACTGTTTGTTGTTGATTTGTAGAAGTTCTTTGTATTTCTGGATTCAAATCCTTTGTCAGATATATGTATTGCAAATATTTTCCTCTTTGTGTGGCTTGCATTTTTATTTTCTTAATTGCATTTTGATGAACAGAATTTTTCAATTTTGATGAACTACAGTTTATACATTTTTATGGTTAGTTAGGGTTTTGGGTTTTGTTTTTGTTTTTGACCCACCTAATCCCTAAGATAATCTCCTGTGTTTTCTTCTAAAAAACAGTTTTAACTTTTACGTTTGTTTTGGGGATTCATCTCAAATTAATTTTTGTATATGATGTGAGGTAGGAGTTAAGACTCATTTTTCCCCATATGGGCTTCTAATTATCCCAGAACCATCTGTTGAAAAGACTTTGTTTTCCTAAATTGAATTGCCTTGGCACTATTGTCTAATTGCCCATATACATGTGGGTTCATTCCAGTGGTGTTTTAAGTCTGAAACTCTGAACTTTTCTTTCACATATAATGTCACGTCTAAATTACATGAGCATATCTCTCTGGGATATTAATGAAAACACTGGACCAAAAAAAGTCTAAAACGAGGCAGTTGAATTAGATTGAGGCCTTACCTGACCTTTCTATTTAATATGAAAACCTGCTCCCACACACCCCTCTTCCTTTGTATTTTTGACTCTCCTTACCCTTCTGGGTTTCTGTAAGGATTAGGCAAAGACCACGCAGAGTTCCTCATACACAATCGTTCTTTTCCATCTAGTCCCACGCCCCCATGGGCAGGTGGGAGGTTTAGGAAAGGGCAGGGGCAGATTCCTTGCCAGGAATCAAGCTGTTTTTCAAATAGACAGAAACTTGACCTTTTACCAGGAAACATCCCTCATCCTGCCATGAGTCCCCAAGATCATAGCTCAAGTTACTGCAGAAAATTTTCCCAATAACTTTTCCTCCCCTTTGCAAAATACTATTGTAATTATTAAACATGTGATGAAACAGAAAACTAATATTCAGGGCAATGAGTGACATAAATTTCCTGCATTTTATTTCCGTGACTGCATTCTCAATAGCTATCTTCCCTTAGAGAAATTCAATAAGATTTGTTTTCTTTAATGATTTGTCTGTCAGATGGATACTCCCTTTTTAAGGCCAGCCAAGAAAAAAAGCTATATATCATCTACGTGACTATTTCCTCATAACCACCAGAGGAGTTTAAAAGGAAAATATTTGTTTGTATGGTTTGCTATGTAATTTGCTTTACATTTTTCAAATGCCAGCAGTTTGCTTAGTACAAACTGAACTGCCCATTTCCAGAACAGATCATGTTTTTAGTCTTGTTTCCAGAGCACATTGAAGTAGACACCAGTTAGCAGATTAGCTCACATTTCCCTGTTTTTCTCTGGCACTTTCATGTGCTACAGGTTTGGAATGAGGAATGAAATTCTTTCCTCCGTATTCCTGCTCCTCCTGTGTCTCAGTGTCAAGTGCCCACCATATACTGTGTTCCATAGAAGGCACTGAAGACAGTTTCAAAAAGATGGGTTCGCGATCTGTCATTCATGAGGAGTATCAGAGGCACAGAAATATGTGCGTACATATACTGTGCAATACATTTAAAGCCAATGAGCGCGACTGTCCACAGAATTGTCTTTTGTTTTTCCTTTGGATATGGTATTTTTACACTTAGTCATCCACGTCATAGACCTCAGCCACCTAGATAAATTCATTTTTTTTGTTTATTTTTCCAGCAAGAATTTATTCACAGACACTGAGGTAAGTGCTCATGATATAAAGATGGATAACACATAGTCCCAATCTGCAGGAGGTTACAGTCTGGTAGGGGAAACAGGCTGTAAACTGAGTAAGATGAAAGCCATAGTAACAGTATGCATAAGACATGTTGGATGAGCGAGCATAAGAGAAGCACTTTCTCCAGATTTGGGTGAGGCAGGCTTGGGAGAATCTTCCCAAGGAGGCAATGGCCACTACATCTGGAAAACAGAGTCTGTCCTGCTGACCTGCACCGGAATCAGTCTCTGATCTTAGCCTTATTTACATCTGATTCCAAGCAACAGAAGTAGTCATGCTAGAGAAAATAAAAATAGAAGTGAAATAAAAGCATGTAATTATCAACTGCAGCTGTATCAAGATATGTGCTGGGGACTCTCAATGTAGGAAGATGGAGAGATGGGCTGCTCTTGGATTTTGGTGAAGGAGTATCTTAGTCCATTTGGGCTGCTCTAATACCACAGACTGGTTAGCTTATAAACAATAGAAATTATTTTTCACAGTGTGTCAGCACAGCCTCATTCTGGTGAAGGCGCCCTTTCTGATTCATGTCTGGTGCCTGCTCAGTCAGTTAAGCATTCCAACTCTTGGTTTTGGTTCAGGTCATAAACTCATGGTTGTGAGATCAAGGCCCACATCAGGCTCCGATTCTACCCTACACAGATGTATTTATCTATTCTCTATACTGCAGTTCCTAGGAAAAGATGTAAGAGTCTCATATAATTTTTTTCTTAAGTTTGGAAAATTCTGCTGTTTGTTCTCTTTCTGGATGATTGAACATAATCTTTTTTTTTTTTTAACTGTATTTATTTTGAGAGAGAGAGTGTGGGTGCATGCGAGTGGGGTAGGGGCAGAGAGAGAGGGAGAGAATTCTCAGCAGGCTCTGAGCTCAAACTGACCAACTGTGAGATCATGATCTTTGCCACCCAGGTGCCCCTGAACATAATCTTATAACCTCAACTTACTTCATTCTGTATTTGCATTTGGTTACGTATTTGATTAAGTATTGACCGAATAAATGGCTATGTATTATCATTTGATTAAATAGCAGTGAGAATACTGTCCAGGGAAATTGGTGAGAAATCTGCTACTTTGTCTCCTGTCCTTTTAACCTTGGGTTTTTTTGTTTTTTGTTTTTTTCCCTCTCTCCACCCTTTCCCTAAGCCGTTAATATCACTAAAACAACGAGGTTGAAAGCAATAACTGGCTGATTGCTATTTAGTCATGGGTTGGGATAGAAACTCCCTAAGGGCTTATGGGTTGGGTTGTAGAAGCTGAGGGTGAGGAGGAGTGGATAGAGTGTATGCAGTGTGAGCAGGAGCTTAAGTGCACAGGGCACTAAAGCAGTGCAAAGCCAGCTTCAGCCCACTTTCTTGAGGCACCATGTCTGGAGTGGAAGAGAAAGATAGGCAACCTGGAAAGAGTCTGCTTAAAGAGAATGCTGAAGAAAATGAGCATGCAAGAAAAGATGGCAGTGAAATAGTAAAATAAGGACCAAAAAACGAATAAATGTGAATGAAGAAAACATGTTTTTCTTCATTTCTGTCTATTCACAACTGCCATCCTCAAAGTGCTGGTAGATATGATTAGTCTGATGAGAAAATTTTATGTGACAAACGTGGGGTGGATAGCAGATGGTAGCTTAAGAGAGTGATCATCAGAGAAAATGTCTCAGCACAGTGCTGTCCAGAAATAAATATTAAAGGAAAGAACAAATGGACTATTATGGGAGTGCCTGGGTGGCTCAGTCAGTTAAGTGTATGATTTCAGCTCAGGTCATGATTTTGTGGTTTGTGAGTTCAAGCCCCACATCAGGCTCTCTGCTGTCAGCATGGAGCTCAGGTCATGATCTCGTGGTCTGTGGGTTTGAGCCCCACATCACGCTCTGCTGACAGCTCAGAGCCTGGAACCTGCTTCAGATTCTGTGTCTCCCTCTCTCTCTGCCCGTCCCCCACTCACACCTTGTCTCTCTCTCAAAAATAAACATTTAAAAAATTAAAAAAAAAAGGATTATTATGGAATTATGGGATTCTTAGTCCTTTCTGATACTGCTTTGGAAAAATAACTTGTAATACTTATTTTAGATGTTTGTTATATTGAGGTTGAAACATTTCAAGGGATGGTCAAATAATATTTGAATAATAATCCAACCTAGACATCTTGATATCAGTACGTAAGACTTTTTTAACTATTGAAGAATATTTTTGCGAAATACTATTGGTATATTCCGATAGATTTTCACTTTGTAGGGAAAAGCCAACATGTATTTTGTTGTCCAAAGGGCATTTAAAAAAATCCTTTCCTGAACCATTTTGCTACTTGTTACTCTGTATGTATTACTTTCTATTACTGTAATTTCTTTATGCTTCAGTTCTTTCTGGAAAGTTTTTGAAAGTCAAGTTGAAATCAGCCATAGTTCATGCCCATTTAGATTTAACTAAATTCTTAAATTATATACACCATGGTGCTGTTCCTATGGCAAGAGTATCTTCCAGATATTCTTTTTAGTAGGTCATTGAATCTTTTTTACTTTATGGAGCAGTAAGAAATGCATGAAGGAATTTGAATTTAAAGAGGCTGTCTTGCATGTATATCTGGGCATTGGCATTTAGAGTCTATAAAATAAATTGGCAGTGAATGTTTTATTTACCCATTAGAATCTCAGCTACATCATCAAGTACTGCTTTGCTAGATATATTGGAATACACTTGATGATACAAAAATGGAGTGTAGAGTATTTCATCAAAAATATTTGTGTGTGGGTCTCATAAGGATTTTAATGTCATGTAAAATATCTGTATACATAATGTAGAAGCAAAAATTACTTTAAGAGTAAAACTAGCCCACTGTCATATTTATTTCTTTCTATATGAACAAAATAGTCACTGTTTATTGAAATGTATTCCAGATTAAGAATCGTTATAATAGCTCACCTGTCTAAATTGCCAAGGTTTTTGATAAAGCTGGCAGCATGAATGACAGCTGCAAACTCAAGGTTAGACTGCAGAGTCCGTTTCTCTCTGGCTTTCTCTCCTTTTAAGCCTCCCTTTCATGTGTAGCCAAGTGAAATGTAAGCTCTACAGATCCTCAGGGGCCTTGGCCTGATGAGAGGATACAGAAGAAAGGCAGCAGTTTGGAAAGCCTGCCGAAGGCACAGGGGGCAAAGGGCCTGGGTGATGACATGACTCCCAGACCTTTCAAAGGAGATGAATGAGAAGGCAGTGCCTCCGTGGGCCCCGGACGTATTTTACCCACAAGAGTAGTCTGAGGCTATCAAACCAATTGTTTTGACTTTATCCTTCAGATGTTGCAAAAGGAAAATTCATTCTTTTATTGCCCTTCCAAGTCGTGTAACCATTTATCCTTAATCATCTGCAGTCTGTGTGGGAATAAGTCTTTTAAAGATCACTGAACTTTGCTTGATTTGAAATCAGAGTAGAATTCATTTTATTTAATGTGGGAAACCTTCTTTTGAGAAACTTGACACAAACTGGCTTTTTAGCCTCTTAGAATTTAATTGAAAAAGAACACCATAGAAAAACACAGCCAGATGCGCAAATATCTGCTTGTGGATTAGATTGCCGTAAGCTTTATGATTCTTTTTTCTGTGGTTATTGATCACTGAAATAGCCTTAGCAGTCAAGATTTAGCAAAACAGTGTGAATTAATGAATTTTAGGTTGCAGTCACAGGGATGTAACTAGGCTAACCATAATGGATATCACTGATATCATGAGTTTTATCCTTACCATTCATTGTATTAAGTATGTGTGATGATTTTAGGGGTACTTAATAGATTTGCTTTGGTGGAAAAGTTAATAAGTCCATTGGGCCACTGGTGTGTGGAAGTGATCTGTGAAGAAATAAATTCCTTCAGTTTCCACGTGAGCATATCACAAAAGAACCATACTGTGGTTTTTTTGGGAATTTTACAGATCTCTTCAAGAAGCAATTCAGAATGGTTTCTCAGAGTGCTAAATCTGTATCTTGGTGCATGGATTTGGCTGGCATGGATTTGGACAGAGTAGGCCAAACAGAGCTAATTGAGGTGGGGAAAAAATCGAGAGAACAGGCCATAATGGTGAATAGAGTTATTTGTCACCGAGTTTGTAATAGGATTTTCAATTAATTCATGCAGGCTTCCAATGCCTTACATTAGCCCTGTCAAGATGAACTACAGCCACATCTAAAATGCCATCCCCTATTAAACCGTGCATGTCAGTGAATTTGTAATTTCTTCTGTTCAACCAG
Organism: Lynx rufus; assembly: GCF_022079265.1. Classification (NCBI taxonomy): domain Eukaryota; kingdom Metazoa; phylum Chordata; class Mammalia; order Carnivora; family Felidae; genus Lynx; species Lynx rufus. Next base: position 143,435,655 of record NW_025814845.1, on the reverse strand, counting down.
AAGATGAATGGATTCCACTTAGAAAACAAATGTGTGCTTCAGAAACGCACATTTCAAGATTCCAGCACTTCCTTGGAGGAACATTCTTTGCATTGCTATACAGTGAATATGTATTAAAAATGTAATTGCTATGTGAATTCGTCCAAAAAGGAATAGCATCCAGCTGCATAGAGACAAATACATTTTCAGGTGCTGTGTTTCACTGGTGAACAAGGCTTTTCATACTGGGCAGTGACAATGATGATAATAGTTCATGGGTGCGACAGCAGTTACTAACTGCTGGGTCTTTTGTAGCGGTTTACATACATTAACTCACCAAATCCTCTCAGCAACCCAAATGAAGAAATTGAGGCACACAGCTAGTAAGTGGCTGAGCTGGGATTCAAACGTAGACATTCTGGCTCTGGAGTTTATGTTTCCAACCCTTACGTAAAACTGCCTTATTGTGGTCCCATACAGCTGTGTTCCAAGAGTTGGTTTATTACAGGACTTGTCAGTTCTCTGTCTTTGACTCCATCACTCTTGCACTGTTTCATAATAATATTCATTTCTATGTTTATTTACTATTATTTCCTCAAGCCTGCCTTGGGAAATACTGTTATATTTTGATAACCAGACTTCAATAAATATACAATAAAGTAGAGAATGCAGTGAGGCATCTCTGTGAGAGTAGACAAAAATTAGAGTCCTTCCTTAGCATTCGACACTGAAGGGGAATATGACTAAAGTTCACAGGATTGTGAGGCTCCAGAGTTCCTTCCTGATGGGCATTTTCCTTCTGCAGAAACCAAGGGGCACAGCAGAATTGTTTATGAGATTAGGTCACGGTCAGATAACAGAAGTCATAGGCAGGATCTCAGGTCAGGGTCCAAAAGTCAGAGGGCACATGAGGGTTTCAGAACTTCTGGAAGGCTCAGCTCCTGTCTTCTCAGGATATTGGCCTCTAGAGCAGCTCTCATTAACCAAACACATCACATGGATCAAGCCAACACAAGATGACTGCCAATAGCATTTTGAGAGCCAAGAATTGGCTATTCCTCTTAAGCCAAACAAAAATATTTAACAAAAGAAATTTGGCTTAGGAGCAAGCCAGACTCTAACTCTCTGACCAGAAACCAAAGTAATTTTTAAAAAGTGTATTACGAAGTTCTGTTGCCTCAAGAGTATTAAACTGTGATCCACTTTTTTGGGGAGCGGGGAGATGGAGGAGCACAGGGAGAGGGCAGTACTGTGAGTAATGCTTCTTCCTATTCATTACAAAGATTAAGCTGTAAAAAAAGAAAAAATTCAACTAGTTAAAGCTTGTGCTTAACACATAGCTATCTGTCCGCCTGCCCACTTCCTGTCCATTTTCCACTCTCATGCCAGCCTCATCTGCCTGACTGACACATGCTTCTTACCATGGCCATCTGTATTTCAAACCTGTGAGGGCTTGTCTTTGCCTGAAGGACACAGCGATTGAACCTCTTTAACATGTCATTCAAGATCTTCCATGAGTTAGCTTCTGTCTACTTCTCCTACACTTTATATTCCATAATTCCTGCATTCTTTATAAAACTCAGTCCCTCTGCACAGTGTGCTGCTCCATGTCTTTGCTGGTGCTGTGCCCTCTGGTGAGAATGCCTTACTTTTATCTTTTACTCCAGCTTTGCCTGGCTAACTCCTATGTATCCTTGAAGACTTGGCTTATGTGTCACTTCCTCCAGGAAGTGTTTCATTTTCCCATCTGCTAAACTCCAGAGACCTGCACTCTGTGTTGAGTTGACCTTGACTAAAAATAATAATACAGTTAAATTTTTAGACGCTTTTGGATCATTCTTTAATTAAAACTCATCTCTTTCCCTAAGGGTATACCTCAGTTACCTTGTGCCAAAGCGTTATACAACTACGAAGGGAAAGAGCCTGGAGACCTTAAATTCAGCAAAGGTGACATCATCATTTTGCGGCGACAAGTGGATGAAAATTGGTACCATGGGGAAGTCAACGGGATCCATGGCTTTTTTCCCACCAATTTTGTGCAGATCATCAAGCCGTTACCTCAGCCCCCACCTCAGTGCAAAGCACTTTATGACTTTGAAGTGAAAGACAAGGAAGCAGACAAAGATTGCCTTCCGTTTGCAAAGGTAAATTTAGAATGAGATTTTCTGTTTGCCAACTCTTTCTGTGGACCCAGATACACAGGAATATGGCTTATATTTTCTTTCACAAAAAGATAAAATAGTTTTTAAAAATACCCATGCTTTTAAAAATACCTGGAAGCAGTTTTCTTAAAGTCACAAAAAACTAGACCATTCTTTTTTTTTTTTAATTTTTTTTTAATGTTTATTTCTTTCTTTTTTTTTTTTAATTTTTTTTTTTCAACGTTTATTTATTTTTTTGGGACAGAGAGAGACAGAGCATGAACGGGGGAGGGGCAGAGAGAGAGAGGGAGACACAGAATCAGAAACAGGCTCCAGGCTCCGAGCCATCAGCCCAGAGCCTGACGCGGGGCTCGAACTCACGGACCGCGAGATCGTGACCTGGCTGAAGTCGGACGCTTAACCGACTGCGCCACCCAGGCGCCCCAAATGTTTATTTATTTCTGACAGAGAGAGAGAGAGAGAGAGAGAGACAGAGGAAGCATGAGTGGGGGAGGGGCAGAGAGAGAGGGAGACACAGAATGCCAAGCCAGCTCCAGGCTCCAGGCTCCAGGCTCCAGGCTCCAGCCTCCGAGTTGTAGGCACAGAGCCCGACGCGGGGCTCGAACTCACACACTGTGAGATCATGACCTGAGCTGAAGTAGGATGCTCAACCGGCTGAGCCACCCAGGCGCCCCTAAAACTAGACCATTCTTATATGAAAGATAATTTTGTTTGATAGTCTGTGTGGTATCATTTTCATATTTATAGCCTAAATTTAATTCTAAGCCACTTTACACGGTATGTGTGCCACTCAGGGATTTTAGCTTACTGAATTATGAATAACAAAATGAAACATCATTACTTCCTTATTTTATACATAAATTTCTTTGCTGAAAGCACACAGGAGTATATCCACTGAATTGATAAAATCCTTTAAAATTTTAAGTAGATAAACACAATAGTGTTTTTTATAAAGAAAAGCAGTAGGATATGCATTTAAAGGTGGGTATTTGGTGTATTATCAGAGAGAATGTGAGAAGAGCCTGAAAGCCAGTCTAAAACGGAAGTTCAAGAGGCTGGGGTGAGTAGCATTTAAGGTTGTAATTTGTGGATCTTAACATAATGAGCAGCCAACCCCTGTATAGAAGGAGTTTATAGTTTTACAACGGTCTGAAAGAACCAACAGGTTGTAGTGGCCACTTAGTTTGTGGCAACATTGGATTCATGTACTAAAGATAGGTCATGGCATTTTGATTCATTTACTCTTGAAACTTGAGCTCCTTTATTGAAAAGGGAAATTAAGTGATGAACTTAATGGGATCAAAGAGACTAATGTTTGCTGTTTCTTCAGGATGATGTTCTGACTGTGATCCGCAGAGTGGATGAAAACTGGGCTGAAGGAATGCTGGCAGACAAAATAGGAATATTTCCAATTTCATATGTTGAGGTAAGTTAATCTGTAGAAAATTCAAACATGTTAGTATTCAGCTTAGTAAACAAATCTTAATTATGCAATTTGGGTATTACAAAATCCTTAACAGTCATTTTGCAATATGTACACACAGCAAATTCTTAGGTTGTGCACCTTAAAGGAATACAGTATTATATGTCAACTATATCACAGTAAAACTGGGGTAAAAAAAGAAAGACAAAAACCTAGAAGGAGAAGGAGGAAATGGGGAAGGAGAAGAAATCATCGTCTTCACAACACAAAACATCAGGAATGCCCTGTTCCAGATCACTGGATGGATTAGGAAGAATTCCTCCATCCACCTACAGTTACTGAAGACTATGAAATGTTTGAAACTCTTTACCTTATCCCCCTGCCAAAAGCATTCCTGTGTCTTGTTAAATGTTACTGTATGCTTCCTGTCAGTACCTATATTGTTTGCAGGTGTTCTATTCTGTTTGCCAGCTTTGGTTGATAACGTTCTGAGTGAGGTGGGAAGTGAGTGTATCTGTGTACCTATTTCTTTGCTTATCTGCCATGTCATCAGAACCAGAATGGTGATTTGCAGAGTAGGCCTCTAATAAACATGAAGTAAGTGAATGAATCTTCCCCCATGTCATCCCAGCAACACCTTAGTCCCTTCTCCCTTTTTAATCAGCTTTACCCAGAAAGGTTATGGCCAGCCTGACTCAGTGAAATCTTTATAGACAGTATCTATAAAGTAACACGGTTCTATTATTTTAAAGAATAGCACAAATTAAAAATGAAATAGGATGTGACAGTTTACAAGAGGCCTACATCATGTATCATAAGCATTCATGTCCTTTAGTTATAAGAATTTCTTGCTGAAAATTGAAGGCATTTTTAAAGAATGAGACACAGCCCAAACAACCATAAAGGGTTAGCTGAGGTCACAGAAGGATTCTGGAAGATGGGAATTCTTAACGCATATCTGTGTGATGGATAAATAAGGGTTAACCAAGAGGAATGGAAGAAGAACATTTTTATGGCAGGAAGAACATCCATGCAGGAAGACTGGAATGTGCAATAGCCAAAAAGTAAGAGAGAACACCGATTGTTTGGGGGAACTGAAAGTAATTCTGTTGCTTAAGATATCAAAGCATGTATCTGAAGCATATGAGAAGGAAAAACCACCAGCACTTATTTTCTCATCTTTTTATCTGAGGCGTTTGTTTTGGCATGATTTTGAAAACTAAAATGACAAATTGTGTCATTGTAGTTAGCACTCAATTTTTCCCATAGACAGTAAGATTGCCAAAGATTTCATTAAAAATCAGTTTGACTACTGTATACCCATGGAAAAATAATTCAAACCATGTATGAGCCTTGAATTTTATCCATACCCTTCAAATGTTCCTATTTATTGAAATATTTTTTTCTCCTTTGAAAGTAAACAACAGGGAAAAAATTCTTACATCTCAGGCAATCCTTTCTGTACATTATTTATATATATTCTAGCTGTGGGTCGTGGAAAATTATAAGCATTTCCAAGTATTTGAATAGTTACACTGAAAAGCATGGGTAAGCACAAGATTAGTAATGAAAGCCTGTCTTTACTTGTTAGGTATTATCAATATTACATGCCAATACTTGGTTTGTGATGCATGAAAAAGGATTGCTATACTTTTGTTACTGAGCAGGTGTAGAATTGTGCAGATAGGCGTAAAAGATCCACCCCCGGCAAATCCAGAGTCACTGTGAGTCACTCGGGTCATTAGAATTATTTATTCTAACTTAAGTTGGAAAGATAAACATCTACCCAGTGGAAGGTTTTTTCATTCTTCTGCCTTCTTTCTTTCAAATGAGTATTTTTCTCATTTGAACCAGAATTTTGCCATTTGAGACACGGTAAACAAATCATCTATCTCTAAGAGACTATGAACAGTTCTTTGATGTCAGGCCATCAGATTGAAGTCTCTGGTAGGAGCAGAGCATCTGGGGATTAGTAACACCTGGTTTAGCCTTTAGGGGAATTGAGGGGAGGCAGATTTCAATAGGAACTTACCAAAATTCAACTATTTAAATAAAGTATAGACTGTCTTACAAGACAATCTTAGATGGGGTAAAGCCAGTTATAAGGAATCAAAAACAGAGCCTTTTTCCTGAATAATGGCCTTTCTCTTGCGCTGTAAACCACTTCAGGGTCCAGACTGTCCCCAGTATAAAAACAGGCTGTGTTATAAAAATCCATTTGTAAATAATTTTCTTATCTCTTATAAATATACATTTAAGTCTCCATGGTTGTTAAGTGATTTTGCTTTTTCCACAGTGCTCCAAAAACTGTTACCCCCCAAGAAGTTCTGGGAGGATCACATATATAACATATTTTGAAGGGTCTGGCATGCTGTGTTTTATGCATAGTGGTTTGGAGCTCAGATTAGTCTGTAATCCAGAATATGCCAGAGTATAGTATGATCAAATAAAAGAATCTCACCACCACATATAATGAGAGAAATGAGTTCACAATTGAATTCTGAGTCCCAGAGTGACATCTTTGATCTCAGCAAAAGCTGGAACTCCCCCTCAACTCCTAGCTGGTTGGCTTTGATAATGGAAATGTTCAAGGAACTTGGTTGCGGCAGAAACTCTAAACAGGATGGGCCTGAGGATAGGATTGTGGACCTGGAGTAGAACCATGGGGTCAGAGGTTCAGCTGTGGAATTAGAGGGTAGGGTAAATTGAAAGGAGCTGAGCACTAGAGGTCGGTAAAGAGAATTGAGTGGGAGGATTGAGATAGAAATAGAAATGCTGTTGGAATAGTTTGCCTTCCCTTTTTGTCTTCAGTTGTCCTTTCTCTTCTCCCTCCACATCCCATAACTGTGTACTACAGTCTGTATCTGTATTAGAATAAGGTGATAAAATGGTATAGCAACTTGCAAGCAAATGGCCCCTTATTAAAGTACAAAATTCTTCAAGTTTTGAACAGAGAAGGAGCCTCTGGTTGAGGGGAATGAGTAGGGCAAAAAATGGCTCTGTAAAGGGCCTTGAATTTATCACTTGGAGCCTTTGTTTAAGCTCCTAAGATTGGGGTTGAGTCATAGAGGTTGTGGATTCTATTCTGCTTAAATAGGATCTGCCTAGACTTGAGCAAGCTGGAAAGTCATGAGGGGTAGGGGTCTCTTAGGGAAATCTGGGGAATTCTTGAAGACACCATGCCAGAATATGTATAAAGGGTATATTTGTCAAGGACTGAATGCAGCTTAAAAAAAGAAACCAGTAGCTTTTTTCTTTATTTGTTAAAAAATACCAGTCTTCTGTAAGATAGGATGGAAGACTTTAACAATGTCTTTAATTCAGAGCTGACTCATTCAAGTTTAGCAGTCATTTGAACAAGTATGACATGATTCTTAGCAAGCAAAAAAGTTTGAATGAAGTAACTGCTAAATGTGGGATTTGGGATGTTTTTCAACCATTGTGTATTGTAGACTCTGGTGAACTATAAATTTTATTAAGTTTATCATTTTATGTTGGTTCTTAGTCATTCATTTGAATATCAATTGTCCAGTTTTTTTAACAGCAACCAAAATATTTAATTATTTAGTAACCTGTGCCTCTGCCATAGATATAATATAAAAATAAGCATTCCTTTTGTGCAGATGGCATGAAGTAGGTATGCCCAATAGGCAACTATTTTTACTCTTAAGTCACTATCAGAATTAAGGGCTATGTTTCTTGTTTTTTAGATCTGTGATCAAATGTCACTTCTTCTGACAAACTTTTCCTCACTACCTTATCTACAGTAGTTCCTTTTCATCTGCTTGCTTTACCTCACACATTTGGTGGTATGATTGTGGAGAAAAACTTGTGCCCTGAATCCAGATGACTGGAATCAAGTTTTCACTCTACCACTAACTGACTTTGGGCCTTTTCTTTAATTTGTAAAATAGAACCACTTCCTAGGGTGGTTTCATTCCAATGATACTTCCAAGCAGTGCCTTAGCACCTATTAAGAGCTGTATAAGTGATAGCTGTGATTATTACACCATTGTTATTATTCCTTTAATAATTTATTTGTTCATGTGGTTACTGTCTCCTAACTCTGCCTGCTCCCAGTAGAAAGTGAGCTCCTGACAGCAGCACCTTGTCTTCATTCTGGTTTACCTTGGTCTCCTGAGGTCCTTGTACAGCATCTGCCCATAGTAGACTCTCAATAACTATTGGTTGTTAGTTGCTCATTTATACAACCTAGGCATACATTTCATATATTTCATCATTGATTTATCTTAGTGTTATTTTAGGAAGTTCTGTTTCTCAAAACTGAAAGGTTTGTTGTGTTACCTTAGTGAGATCTTTTTTTTAATGAGGCTAGGTGAGGGTTTGGTTGTGTCTAGCATTTTTCCAGACCAAATAATAGTAGCCATATTCTGTGGGTTAGATTTTGAAGCCTCTACTAATTATTTATCTTTAACATACAGAAGATCCCCGAATACTTTCTGGATGAATTTTCACCTGCTTGGGATTATTCCTTTGGCTTACTTTGAGCAGAGTTAGGGTGGTCTTGTTGTCAAAGATCCTCATTTTTTTAAAATAACTTTTTTGAGTTATAAGTGACATACAGTAAACTGCACATATTTCAAGTATATAACTTGATGAGGTGTTATTTGTTGTGTTCAACTTTTAGAAGCAACCCATAGGCGAATCTTGGGACATGTTTCTGTGGCTAGGGAATAGAATGAAGTGTTATCAGCCTTAACAGTGGAAAATCATATGTGCAGGTCTCAGAGGGCACAAGTGGCCTTAAGGAATGCTAGCTTCCTCCTCTACAGAGTTGGGGAATTGGGAAATCTCATCTGTGCTCCAGGAAGAAGTAGAGGTTTAGATACATAGTTTGAAGTTGCCAAGGTGACTGACCCTTGGAGGAGCTCAGAATAGCAATAACTTTCTTTCTTAACCTAAAGCCTTTCCTCTAGAGAATAATGAGATCAAAAGACCAAAATAATAGTTCTTGATTTAATATCAGAGAGAGTTGCTTGAGCAGTATAAAAAGATATTCTATCATCTGTATTTTTGAGTGTATTCTTTTTCTTTAAAATTACAAAATAAATTGTTCAGTTAATTGAAATCATTTTGTAAAAAAGAAATGCAGGAAAGTTAGGGGGAAGTTGGAGAGAATAACTATACTGCTTGGCATTCAAACTTCCCCTTCTATTCCGAAGTAAATTAATTTTTATAAAAGAAATTTAGAGAAATTGTTGGAAAGTCAGAAGGGCAGAATTACTGTGTTGCTTACCACACTTCTTCCTTCAATTCTGAAATAAATTAATTTTTACAAATGAAATTTAGAGATATTGTTGAGAAATCAGTAAGGGAGAATTACTCTGATGCTTGGCATCGTACTTTTGTCGATTGAGAAATACAGCAAGACTGAAGGGCAAACCAAAAGTTTTTATTTGGGGTCTGAGAATTATAATTCAAGAGACACAGATTTGAGCAGGAATTGAAAATGTGTTCCAAAGTTGGGAGAAAAGAGGAGGGCTTTTAAACGCAAGAGGGGATTTCCAGTAAAGCCACATAAATTGTTTGTCAAGTATTATGATTGGTGCTGACAGGTTGAAGCTATTCTTATCTGGCCATGATTGGTTGCTAAGGGCTATCATGAAGCAAAAAGTCCATTTCTAAGTAAAAGAAAAAAGCTCATTTCTCTTGAAATGGCAGAGTTGCAGCTGGTGCTCCAGGATGCTTGTGGTTTGGCAGTGACCTATATTTTGAAGTTCATCTTTTCTTTCAGGTGGGAACATGCATAAATGTCCTTAATGGCCTCCCAGCTCCATTTTAAATAGCTCTCCTGGCAAGACTGACTCCATTTTGATGCTTCTTTCACATTTCTCCCCCTTTGATCAAAATCTTTCCTCAACTAATAGGTCATCCAACATTGGTATAGGTGTCCTCTGCACTAGGAAGGCTAGTTTTTAGAAAGTCACATCCCACAGAGGAGGGAAACTAGAGGCAGGGTGTTTGGTCTGTTTGAGGAGAGCTTGTGACCACAATTATGCAACAGGGAGGTTTTCAGGAGACAAAGCTTAGGCACTGTCTTCACTTGAGCAGTTTATCAAATTTATGATGGGAACATGAGGAAGTCCACATGAGTAGGCTTGGCGTATCATTTGAAGCCTTTGAGCAATGATTTTGGTTTCCTGAGTTGTACAACACTGAGAAATGCAGAGTTAATAGTTGCATTAAGACAACGAGATTAATAAAACAGTGAGTAATATTATTTGTGGCCCCATTCTTAGGATGGTCCCCATCCCAATTGGAAGCCAGCTGAATAAATATGGAAATCTAAGGTTAAACAAGCTTGTTATTCCAGGGGAGGGAGTTCCTTTTAGGGGTTTGGTGGGTTTGAAAAGCTTAGTTGTTTCCCATTCCACCTGGCTGGATGCATTAACCCAGGTGCAACAGGAAGTATTTGTGACAGCACACATCCCTCCTTGGGCATCCAACAGGTAGTCTAAAGCTATGTTGTTGTCAAGGACCACACAGGAGGGAAAATCTAAAGATTTCTTTTGAGCTCTAATGGCTCTGGAAGTTGATCTGGCCATTCTGTTTATAGTTTGGGATAGGTTTCGTATCATGTATTTGTTCCATGCAGGTACTATCCCAGGCCAGGAACTAAAAATTTTCCCAAACTAGGCTGTTTCTAAAGAGTTGACCTCCAAACTAGGTTGACGGTTTTGGGAGTGGCCACACCTGTTGTCCTCATTCAGAGGGATTTTCATCAGGTTAACCTTTAATTATATTAAGGACTCTCTTTTGTCTTCCTGGTTTCTGGGAACCTTGAGTTATTAATTTAAGAATTGTGAATGGAGTTATTATACAACCCAGGAGACATTTTCCGAGGAGTCTGTCTAAACAATTGAATGTCTGTGGTTTATTTTTATATGCACAGACAAATGTGTCCTGAGGGTACACAGAGTACACCTGCTAGTGTATGGTTATTTATAGATTTGTTTACCAGTATGGAAGAGGGTTTATGATCAAACGAGAGATCTGTATGTAGTTTAGCGTAATTATTTTTTCAGGAATTGAGTGGCTTGTTTGCCCAGCCTATAGATCTCATTTCTAGTTGTTAGAAGGTGTTACATAGAGGGTCAGGGCAAGATATACGGAAGGATATCTATTTTTGATTCAAGCCATTGATAAAGGAGGGCTCATGGATATCGTTGGTACTCCGTTAGACAGGGGGACCCAAAATCATGGGGTATGTTTTGCCTGGCAGCAAAACTATCTTGACACAGTAAGTGGAGCTTGAAGGGGTTGTTTGATTTGTGGTACAATTCAGAAGGGATGAAAAATTATTGACAGGTATAACAAAGTTACCATAGAGTTGGTAAGGGGCTTATGATGATATGCCCAACAATTAGATAAGTCTCCTATTTTGGCCATAGACTGGGATAACCAAATAAGGGTATTTTTATGCCAAGTTTCCCTGTGGACTAAGGACAGAATGAATAGGATCAGGGGAATCATCCTTGGGTATAGTAAAATCAGAACCCTTTAAACAGAGTTAAACAATTGAAACCAGGAGGAAAAAGAAGAATCAAGTGGAGTACAGTTATTGCTGTAACAAGGAGTAGGATACCAAATATTACATGAATGTTTATTGGCTAAAGGGTTTAATATACAGGCCTGGTCCAGATTCTTGGGAAGCGGTCTGTATCAGGTGTCATATGCTTCTAATCCTGGCTGAGTAGTCTTCAAGATGGTCCTGGGCTGTCTGGAGCCTTTAAATGTAAGGTCCCCAGAGGCTTCAGATGACCATTCAGGAGCTGATGCACTTTTAAAATGAATCTATGCATCAGTACCCTTGAGTTTAGCAGCACAGAGATTGGTTAATAATGCTTGGTATGGTCCTTTGGCTGTGAGGTATCTTCCTGGAGATGACGTTTCCAATAAACATTATCACCAGGTTACAGGTCATGGTAATGTATGTCTTTGTCTTCTGGGAGCATGCTGTGAAAAGGTTGCTCTATGAGCTATAAGTTAGTTTTGAGGGCGTTTATGAGTTCCTTGCAGTAGATTAAAAGGTCTCCTTTTCGGAAAGCTGGTTCATATATTCCTTCCATCTAGCCTCATAGGTCTGCCAGTGATTAGTTCAAAGGGTGACAACCTGCTTTTTCCTGTTGAGCGACACCAAGGGCAGAACTCTGGGCCTAAGCACTTTAAAGGATTCTATGGGTTTTGCCAATTGATTTTTGATAATCCTGTTGGTGCATTCCACCAGTCCTGAGTACTGGGGATGGTAAACACAATGAAAATGTAGGATGTGCCAGATTTTACAGATTGAATTACCTGACCAGTGAAATGGAAACCTCTGTCATTAGGGAGTTCTGAGGGAATTCTACAAATGAGAATATTTTTTTCCCAATAGTATTTTGCTCACTGATGAGGCTGTGGCTCTGTGGTATGGAAATGCTTCTACCCAGTGAGAAAGCATACGGATCATTACCAATACAAATTTGTATCCCTAAGAAGGCTGCAACTGGATGAGATCCATTTGCCACATAACAAAGGGACCTAAGATAGGGAAAATATTCCATAGAGGTATGAATGGGTTTTTAGGGGTTTATTTTGAACAAATTTGTTATTTCTGGTATACATGGGAACCGACTTTGAGAGACAGCTTCCAGTAGTACTGATTTCCCCATAAGATCATTTTGTCAGTGTTCCAATCGTTAAAAGTCATGATATACATTTATTGTTAATACTTGTTTCTCTGCAGACAGTCAGGGAAGACTGGCCATCCACTTGGACCTACCCATAAATTTCTTTTTGGTTTAAATTTGCATTCTTGTTCAACACATTTTTTCTTACTTTGTTGTGCAGCCAAATATGCTGTTAGAAGTTGGTCCTTCATATTGATAAAGGACTCAGCCAAGGTTAAGGATGCCCTGATTATCTTAGGGGCTAAATTTAGGGCTGCTCTCCTGGCAGATGCATCAGCCAAATGCTTTTCTCTTGTTTGTCATAGAGTGTGTTGGAGTTTTTGGTTTTTGTAGGTTAGAGATTTAGGTAGTTGAATGGCTCCTAAAAGGTTTAAAACATAAGTGCTATTTTTTTTTTTTTTTTAATCTTCTGTCCAGAGGAGGTCAGAAAACCTTTTGTTTTCAAAATAATACAACGTCATGGACAACACCAAAGGCATATTGGCTGTCAGTATAAATATTGGCAGTTTTATTTTTGGATAAGATGCAAGCTTGACTTAATGCATGAAGTTCTGCCTGTTGGGTAGAAGTTGCTTGGGGCATTGAGTCAGCTTCAGTTGTTCCATTTAAGGATACAATTTTGTAACCAGCCTGATATTGACTTGTTTATTCTTTTAGGTAAGATCCATCAGCAAACCAAATTAATTCAATATTTTCAAGAGGGGTTCCTGTAAATCAGTTAGGAGTCAACAGTTACATTTCTCTCTCATGAACAAAAGGGAAAAAGGTAATCAATAGGGTGCCTCAGGGCAGGAAGGTTATATAGGCTCTGTGCTTTATCTTATTAAAGGCTTCCTGAGATCCTTCTGCCCATGTAAAGGTCTCTGTTTGGTCAGTGTAAGAAGGGAATAGAAGGGCTAAGCCATGGTAGAGAAATTTAGGGTATAATTTCTACAACATCCTGCCAACCCTAAAAACCCTCTGAATTGTCTTTTGGTTTTAGGGGCAGGAAGGCACGAGATACCTTGAAATCTTTTGGGATCCAGAGAAGGCCATGGTCAGTGATCAAATGTCCCAGATATTTAACTTGGGATTTATAGGATTGAAGTTTTTCTTTAGATACTTTGTGTCTCCTTTTTGCTAGTTCTTGAAGGAGATGGAATTTGTTTTTGAGAAATGCCTCTCCAGAAGTTGAACACGGGGGTCATCTACATATTATAGAAGGGAGGACTTATATCGAAACTCTTTTTTTTTTTTTAATTTTTTTTTTCAACGTTTATTTATTTTTGGGACAGAGAGAGACAGAGCATGAACGGGGGAGGGGCAGAGAGAGAGGGAGAGACAGAATCGGAAACAGGCTCCAGGCTCTGAGCCATCAGCCCAGAGCCTGACGCGGCGCTCGAACTCACGGACCGCGAGATCGTGACCTGGCTGAAGTCGGACGCTTAACCGACTGCGCCACCCAGGCGCCCCAATCGAAACTCTTTATTGATGATAAAGATTGTAGAAAAATAGGTTGGACTCTCAGTGTATCCCTGAGACATTACTGTCCAAGGGTACTTGTCCTTCCCAAGTGAAAGCAAATAGGATCTACCTTCTAGAATTGATGGGAATACTGAAAAAGGCACTACACAGATACATGACTCCAAAGAATTTACTTTCTGGTCATATGACTTAAAGAAAGTTGTGAGGATTAGACACGACTGGGTGCTGAGGTATAACTGTGTTGTTTATTGCTTTCAGATCTTGGACAAACCTCCATTCCCTTCCAAGAGGTTTTTGGACAAGATAGGAGTATTTCAAGAACTTGTATGAGGAACTGTGAGACCTTGCTTAATGTATTCCTCAATAATGGGCTCAATTCCTTGAGTAGCATCTGCATTTAAAGGGTATTGGTGAATATTAAGCAGGGGCTTATTTTCCTCAATTTATATTTGTATTGGTAGTATATAATGAATGTACCCTATGTCAGTTGCATTTCATCTATCTATCTATCTATCTATCTATTTATTTATTTTTAAGTAGGCTTCACACACAGCATGGAGCCCAACGCAGGGTCTGAACTCATAACCCTGAGACAACCTGAGCTAAGATCAAGAGTCATCCACTTAACTGACTGAGCCACCCAGGTGCCCCCTCTGTTTTGATTTTAGACCATATTTCAGGTGGAATGGAATCTAGGAAGGGATTTGGTTCAATTATAGTGCCTGAGAAGACTGTGATAGCTATGGACAAGTCTTCTTGAGGATTGTCAATTGGAGATGTAAAAACTGTCTTTTGAGAAAAAAAAATGTGAGCTTTTTATGCCTCAGGGATATCTCGTCCTAGGAGGTGAATAGAGGCAGAGGGAACTAAAAAGAATTGATGAGTTCCTTCATTGGGCTTGTGTTGAAAGAAAAGGAATTTTGAAATGGTCATGGGTTGACTAGAAACACCCACCATTTGTGTAGTTTTAGTACTCTAAGAAAGGGGAAAGGTGAGGCTAGTGGAGATGAGGACTGAGTATATGGCTTTAGTGTCTGTTAGAGCCTTAGTTACCTCATTCCCAATGGGTAAGTCTGTTTTCCCCAGGTAGTCAAAAGCATAGGGAAAAATCCTCTTTCAATCCTCAGGGCATCTCTACTGTTGGGAGTATTTAGGTTGGAATTCCTGGGAGAAATCATAGTTTCTGAGGCTATTGGTCTTATAGGAGACTTTCACTTGTAAACAAAACTTTTCTTGGTGTCTGGGCTTTTTACAGTAGTGGCAAACCCCTTTAAGGATGGATGGCTTGACTGGTGGATTTTGGAAGATAGATTTGGTTGTTAAATGTTGCATTTGTAAGCTCATTATTTGGGTAGCTTGAATATGGATACTTAAAATTTGAATGACTTTTCAATTTTTTCTTTGGATCCTTTGGCTAGTTCAGGCAAGTTGACTAGGTTATAAATATCCATAATGGCCCAGTTAAGTTGCTTAGGTTAAACAAATGTGCTTAGTTCTTCATTTAACCTGTTCAGGAAGGTTGAGTTAAACAGGGTCAGCATTGGGGCGCCTGGGTGGCTCAGTCGGTTAAGCCACTGACTTCGGCTCAGGTCATGATCTCGCTGCCTGTGGGTTTGAGCCCCGCATCGGGCTCTGTGCTGACAGCTCAGAGCCTGGAGCCTGCTTCGGATTCTGTGTCTCCCTCTCTCTCTGCCCCTCCCCTGCTCATGCTCTGTCTTTCTCTGTCTCTCAAAAATAAGTAAATGTTAAAAAATTAAATAGATAGATAGATAGATAAATAGGTGAGCATTTCATAATTAATTGAATCTAGACAATATTTGTTTTAGATTCTTTCAAGGTGATTAATCATAACTTCCTCAGGTTTTGAGTGAAGTGTTGGGTATTTTCCCAATCAATAATTTTAGGAAAAAGTTTAGGAATCACTATAAAGTATTTTTTTTTTTTGCTAGTTTGAGAATATTCAATTGGTCAGTTGCTCTCCACTTACTGAAATTCTCGAAAGGATTTTTCTAATTTACTGTATGCATTCTTTAGCTCTTCCTTCAGAAGAGCTGAATCTTCAGCATGGACCACTAGATTAAATTCCTTTGCAAAACTTACAGGATTATATTTAGGATCTGGGAACTCTTTAGTAATAGCCCAGAGTTCCATTTTTGTCCAAAGAGTAGAGATCATGGAGGGGGATCCCTGAACCACTTATATTAGGTTTAACCATAAAGGGAGTGGCAAAGGCTGGTGGCTCAGGATCTGAGTCATTAGAGTAAGGAAGTTCAGCTAGTGAAGGATAGAGAGGTGGTGAGCAAGCAGGAGGAGGAGCAAAGGGAATATGAGCAGAGATATCAGAGGAGCCTTTGGAAGACTCCTCCAATTTAGTAAGTCTCTGAAACAGCTCAGAATTAGCCCTGGTTAATTTCAAGTTAGCATTCTGGAGGGAAGCACTTTTGGAAGTATTTATGCATTTAGAGCCCTTGAAATGCCAATGAAAATAGGCTTCCCACTCAGGCTGTTTTGTCTTACAACCTCTTTCAATCGGCTGCACAGATAAACCAATTTAGGAATTTCAAAAGAGCCCCAAGTGAGCCAGTTCAATTGTAAGTTATCCTGAGTAATCATCATTCAGCATGACAAACATTTGTAGGACAAAGGTCCATAGTTTTTATACATAAAGCCAGCGGGAATTACAGAGGGGACTGATTAGTAGCCTCCTCTTTAGACAGTGAACTACCTATTTTAACAAAGAGTGTGTACTTACCAGAGACATAACAGAAAATCTTCTGTTAGCAAAGGCTGGCAACACAGGACACCAAAACAGAGCCTGAACCTTGACTGAGTTGGGAGGTTCAGGAACAAGAGGACTACTACTGTAACCCAAAACACAGGAGGCAACAGAGTGCACTGAACTCTTGTAGGCACCTTACTTGAATCCACAACAGCAGCAGAGGTGGAGGTGAAGGTCAGCTGCTTTGGATCCCACTTCTGACACCACGTAATATCAAATGAGAAATGCAGCAAGACTGAAGGGCAAACCAAAGGCTTTTATCTGGGGTCTGAGAATTGCAATTCTAGTGACACAGATTCGAGCAGGAATTGAAAATATGTTCTGAAGTGGGGAGAAAAGAAGAGGACTTTTAAAGGCAAAGGGGGAATTTACAATAAAGCTATAAAAATTGTCAAGTAATATGATTGATTCTGAAAAACTGAAGCTATTCTTACCTGTACATGATTGGTTGCTAAGGGCTATCACTAAGCAAAAAGTCCATTCCTAAGTAAAAGAAAAAAGTTCATTTCTCTTGAAATGGCAGAGTTGCAGCTAGTGCTCCAGGATGCTTGTGGTTTGGCAGTGACCTATATTTTGAAGTTCATCTTTTCTTTCAGGTGAGGACATGCATAAGCCTTACTTCCTTAATGGCTTCCTGGCTTCTTTTTAAATAGTTCTCCTAGCTATACCTACTTCATTTTGATGTTTCTTTCATACTGCCATTTTTAATTCTAATAACTGGATACATTGAAGTAGCTTTTTTTTTTTCCTTAGCACAGTGGGCTCCATCTCATAGTGCATGTTTTGTTATCTTCTGAATGTTATTAGCTTGATACAAGTAATTGTTGCCTTTTCGTTCTGCCACAATGACAGAAGGAAAAATGAGCACTGGTTTCTGAATTTCTAAGGGCAGAGGCAGGTCTCCTCTGGACTGCAGGAACAACTGCTTAATACATATGGCTCGAGGCAACTTGACTAGATTCAATCTGACAAGGAGGCCTTTAAATTAGGTAAGGAACTTTATTTAAGGCAGTTTGCACTCCATCTATTATTCAGTAACCCTTTCTAATTTAAAAGTTTCCTATCAAGAAAACGCTCTGGGAGCTGAGATTCTAAAGATCAGTTAATGTTTATTGAATTCTCACTGCATGAATGGGCAGTTTCCAGTACTCTGAGTAGCTTTGGAGAACATAAAAATGCAGGTCTCCTGTGGTGCCTTCATCAGAGACTGAGGATAATGACCAACTGGTGTCTAACATCCACAATGATTCCCCAAGGAACCCTCAAATTACTTAGCCTGGCTGTATCCCCCTGTACATAACCAGGGCCCTCACTAAGTTGATCTACTGATTGTTCCTGGAAAACATGGTTTGGAATTGTTGCCTTTACAGCTCATCTGGGATATTTCTTTGTCCAACTATCTGTAGAAAGTTTACTCTTTCTTCAAGGTCCAGGTGAATACTGTCATTTTTCATGAAGTCCTTCTTTCCTAATTCTCCTGTGCAGAAACAAAACAGAACAAACAGCTTCCTCCTTGCTTCGAACATCTATGATACTCAGTTTGTACCATTTTAGATCTGGCACATGCTAAGAATATAATTATGTGTGTAGATGATTTAATGTTTTCCTGTGTTCCTTGGGAGCCACATCTTACATAAAGAATATTTTTAATGATTTTATTTCAGTAATATAATCACATTGTGGAAAAGTTGGAGAGGAAACAAATAACCCTTAGTCCTATCACACATGATTTTGATAAATATCTTTCCATTCTTTTCCCTTATGCTTTAACACATGATTTTGCCATTCTCTATGTTATTATAATACTACTAATCATCAGGGTTTTTACTACATAATAAACATTCTGGTAGCTAAATCATAATTTAGTTAATTTTTTTCCCCCATCTTTTAAACAAGTTAAGTGTCTTGTTTAGGGACACACAGCCAGTAATTGAAAAGCAAACTGTGGTCTCCATTCTGCAGTCCATTGATGCCCCACATTTCTGCCCTGTGCTAGCCTTACAGCACATGGAATACTAGAGTTCCAAATACTGGTATAGAGTCACTGTTATTAGCAAGCTTTGCTTAAAAAGTATGTAGGACATTTTGATTTTTCAGCAAGAATAATGATAGCTTTTTAAATTCTAACACTTAAAAGGTTAATTTTCAGAAATGACTCTTTATTCCACAATTTCAAATATCTGAGGTTGCCTTTTTTTAAGAGAAAAATCACAAATTAATTAAAACCATTATAAGACCTTTTCAATTTTATTGATATTTAAAAATATTATTATATTTTGGTATACATCCTAAATTTGGTGGTAACTAGGCTTTAAGAAACAAATTAGATTCATTTTAATTAACACAGGTTAAGTTCTGTCTTGTATCCTGAAGAAGGTTGAATGGATATTCTACTTTATTCTGCACATTTGTGCACATACGTGGCATATAAATGGCATAAACAGAAGCATCTTGATTATTAAACCACTGAGGAACATGCTTCTCTAAAATGAAATTGAATGTATTTCTGGAAAATTTTTCCTAAGTGTTGTAAAACAGCATTGTCTTTTAAAATAGTGTTTAGTGGCAGTGTGCCTATTAGGTTTCACATGTGTGTGGAGCAAAACTTTCTCTACAGGCTGAGGAGAAGGAAGATCTTAAACAAAAGTGCAAATTCATGATAGTCATTATTCTCAGTATTTTTCTGTATCAGATTCCTTCTTGGTGATTAGCTTTCCTCCCTGTGCCTTACAACCTTCCACCCCTTCTCTCTCTTTCTCTCTCTCTCTCTCTGTCTCTCACACACTCGCACACACACACACAAACACACATTAGGTACTAGGGCAGGAGAAATAGTCATTCGCTAGTTTATTAACTGATTATGTATCACTGTGGAATTTCTGTCAGTGTGTCATTTCACACTGACAAATTATTACTTAGAATTTAATGGCAATTGCATACTCTTAACCTCCTGAGATACCTATTCCAGATGTAGTATTGCTACATCTGGTAATGAGGTCCTTGAAAATAAAATGTATGAGTGGAATGTATCCTTTTGGTTTATAGACATTTCTTATTTGTGGTGTGCATTTGGTGAACGAATACCACACCAAAAGAGACCCACACAAAACCTAGAGTATTAGAGTCAGTGGGCACAGAGAACTGAACTGAGCCCAACTTCTAAATAACCATTGGTCTCAGTCCTTGACACCATAGTAAGATTGTAGACCTGTTGTTTCAGAAGTAACAGGTATGACTGACTCTTTAGCTTTAACCGTCAGGGTAGAGCTTTCCTCTCTCTCTCTCTGAATTCTTCTGCATATTTGCTGCTCACAGTCTCCCTGTCATCTTGATGGATGAAGTGTTTCTTTTCCTTTTAGTTTCTGTCTCCTCCTCCCAAACCTTTCATTCTCCAGGAACTTGGTCACATCATATGTATCTTTTCTGTTCTGCAGTTCAGTTATTTGCTTTCCTCCTGGCTTCCCCTTTATGTAGGGAAATGAGCAGCTTTTTGCTCACCTCAAAACTATTTTCCTTGACTGCACTCCCTTCACGTTATGATTCTACCTCTTTCCTTCCTTTCCCTGCCAAAATTCTCATAAGAATCACTTATACCTGCTCAGTGCCTCTGTTTTCCGATTACCTACTGTTAGGCTTTGGCTACTTCAGTCCCAGAAACTGCCCTCCTGGCTGCCAACGAACTGCCTTTTCGTAGCTCTCATTTTGTTGTTTTATTCTCCCCGGGACATCTACCACGATTTTTTCTTTTTCCCCCATAATATTAACCATCACAACCACTATTCTTGATCTCCCTGTAACTACTTGCCTTTTTCATTTCTGGCATATTGGTTGGTTGGTCTGGGAAACTTTGCAAGGCCTTTCTGTAGCCCTAAATTCTTTTTTTTTTTTAACTTTTTAATAAAAAGTTTATTTATTTATTTTTGGGAAAGAGCGAGAGTATGTGCTCATGAACCATGAAATCATGACCTGAGCCAAACCAAGAGTCGGACACTTACCCAACTGAGCCACCCAGGTGCCCCTGTAACCTGAAATTCTGAGTGCCTTTTTGCTTTTCCCTCCTGCTTCTGCTATCTTGTGTACTTTTTCTTCCCTAGTTAGACAATGACTCCATATGAATTTTATGCTTGGCTTACAGAGTGGGTTCGTTTTAATTCATTGTTAAGATGGAAAAATCAGGAGATTTTACATAAGCCTAAATTTCTAGCTTTCCTTAAAAAAAAAAAAAATCAGCTGACACCAGCAAGCAGTTGCCTCTTGAGAGAGGACAGACACTTGCCAATGTACCATACAGTCCACTGTTCCCTGTTGGTCTCATTGAATGAGCTCTGCTGACAGGTGAATTTGCACCTCCTACCCAATGTTAGAAATCCATCGTGCTATTTTCTAGGTTTCTTTTTTCACAAGTCGGGGGTGGGGTTGTTTCTCTGGTCCCCTTTACCCCACACAGTACTGTGCCTGGCTTATAATAGTCACTCAAAAAACACTTGAATGAGTGAAAGTCTTTATGTTTGATTCTGGTCACCTTGGGCCTGAGGGCTTTATACTTGACAAAGAGGTCTCTGCCTCTGAGTATTTTGAATGGGATGTTTTTGATTTGGGTTGAGAAAAGGTATCACCACTACTTTACATAGGAATAAAACTTTACAGATCATTAAGTCCAACTTCATGTTACATATGACAAATAGGAGACACACATACAAAAAAGTGACTTGCCCAGGGCAATGGAGCATGTGAAGGACCAGCTGGGATCTCTCTGGGAACAGTGAGAATAACTCATATTCATATAGAGCTTTATGGGTTACAGAGCACTTTAACCTGTACTCATTTTTACCTGGGGTATACAGAATTGATATTACCTTCCCTGTTTTATACAGCAAAGGAAACTGAAGCCATGGAATTTAAATGGTCTCCCCAAGAGTACTTGGCCAATGAGGAGAGACTTAACTCCAACCCAGACCTTTCAACTTTATGTTCAGAGCTTTTCCTGTGTTTTTTTTTTTAATTTTTTTTTTTTAACGTTTATTTATTTTTGACACAGAGAGAGACAGAGCATGAATGGGGGAGGGTCAGAGAGAGGGAGACACAGAATCTGAAACAGGCTCCAGGCTCTGAGCTGTCAGCACAGAGCCCGACGCGGGGCTCGAACTCACGGACCGCGAGATCATGACCTGAGCCGAAGTCGGCCGCTTAACCGACTGAGCCACCCAGGCGCCTCAATTCCTGTGGTTTTCTTCAACAATCTTTTATACAGCTCCCGCAGCTAAAATTCTGTTTAGGCTTTCAATGAAGTGAACACTCCCTTTGTCCCTTATATTTCAGAATCAGCAACCTGAAAAAGAAAATTCTGGTTTGTTTATTTTTTAACAGCTGGGGCCAACAGAGGTGAGGATAATTAAGCCAGGAGCACCTGGGTGGTTCAGTCATTTAACCATCCAACTCTTGATTTTGGCTCAGGTCATGATCTCACGGTTCATGGGTTCAAGTCCTCCCCCACTCATGTTCTGTCTTTCTCTGCCAAAATAAACACTTAAAAAAGGTAAGCGAGGAGCTAAATAACTGATGTTTCTCACCTTCCTAACTTAGTGCATTGGGGCAGTTACTTTGAAAATCCTTTTCCCCGTAGGATGTCATGAAGGCTGTACTGAGTCTGTGTTCCTCACTGCCCTGCTGGGTAAAGGAGTAACCCTCATTACCAGTGAACAACTTCAGGGCTCACAAGGCTTCACAAACGTGGGCCAGGGGAGGTCAGGGGAGTAGTTTCAGTTGTTCTTTCTCTGTTTGGCAAATCTGTTGTGCTTAGTGAGCCTCAGGAGACAGCCATCTTGGGTGTAGTTCCTCTCCCCTTCATCAACTCCTGAGAGTCCAGAGCTGTACTCTTCAATATGTGTAGCTACTGAGAACTTGAAATATGCCTATTCCAGGTTGAGATGTGACATAAGTATACAATACACACTGGATTTCAAAAAATAGAATGTAACTGTTTCAATAATTTTTTTATGTTGATTACGTGTTGAGTGATAATGGATAAATTGGACTGAATAAGATATATTAAATTAACTTTACCTGTTATCTTCTTAAATGTGGTTATTAAAAGTTTTAAATTACACATGTGACTCATATTATACTTCAGTTGGACAGTGCTGGTCTAGAGGGAGCCCCTCCTTCCCTTAATAGTTCTAAGAGACTGACATTTTTATTTACTCAACAAATATTTACCGAGCCCTAAATGGAGTTGCTACCTGAGGGAGGCTTTCAGATCAATTTTAAAAGACTTCTGAGTAATCCCTTCAGTCTTTATAAGTATTCCTTTTCTGTGGGGGAGTCTTGTATTATAAATGAAGACTGAGCTTGCTTTTGTATTTCAATCATACAAAAACAAAAATCTTGTTACCTAAATTGCAGGGAAGAATACAAGACTAATGGAAATACAAATTCCTCATTGCTACTATGTGAAAAGATTTTGCAAAGGACTGTAATGTGAGGCAAAATATTTTTGTTTCTGCTAAGAGGAGGTAAATGGCATGAATTTACATCCTGTAACATTCATTCACTGGTATTCAAAGTGTCTAACTCTCTGGGGAAGGAACACTGGACCTTGTGATGTAGCAGAACACTGAAGTTCTTTTAAAGCATAGCTTTGTGAAGGTGCATTTCAAGCCAATGAGGAAAAAGTGGACTATTAGATAAACAGTGATGGACCAGCTCCTGAGCCACGTGGAAAAAAACATAGCACAATCCTCACCTTATTCTTTAAAAAAAAATTTTTTTTTTAATGTTTATTTATTTTTGAGAGAGAGAGAGAGAGACAGAGTGCGAGCTGGGGAGGGGCAGAAAGAAAGGGAGACACAGAATCTGAAGCAGGCTCCAGGCTCTGAGCTGTCAGCACAGAGTCCGACACGGAGCTCGAACCCACAAACTGTGAGATCATGACCTGAGCTGAAGCTGGACGCTTAACCGACTGAGCCACCCAGGCGTCCCCTCACCTTATTCTTTATGCAAATGTGCACATTGTTCAAAGATTGAGATGTAAAGAAAGAAAAAAAAGGGTGGAAGGAGCCACCAAAATAGTAGGAAAAAAATGGTTTTCTTTTTAAAAATAATTATAGAATAAGACTTTTAAAGCATGATAAATTAAGATGCCATTAGTGGAAAAGATAAATTTGGCACATAAAATAAAAAGGTATATATAACAAACATAACAAGTTAAAAAACAAATTGGAGTAATATTTGTAACTTGGTGAATATATACACACACATATATATACATGCATACATGTTATATTAAAGAATGACTTAGACAATATATGAAGAACAGTCATAGATCTATAAGAAGAATACAAACAACCCAATAGAAAAATGGATAAAGTGTGATAATATGCAAATCCAAAAAACACAGATGTTTGATCTCAACAAATAGAGAAATACAAATTAAAACAGTATAATATAGTTTGTTACCTCTCCAAATAATATTTTTTAAATGATTGACAATACCCAATACCGTTAACAATGTGGAGAAACAGATACATTTTTGTTTTTAAAGTTTATTTATTTATTTTGAGAGAGATTGTGTGTGAGCAGGAGAAGAGCAGAGAGAGAGAGGGAGAGAGAGAATCCCAAGCAGTCTCCACCTTGTCAAGGCAGAGCCTGTGGGGCTGTATCTCACCAACTATGAGATCATGACCTGAGCTGAAATCAAGAGTCAGCCGCTTAACTGACTAAGCCACCCAAGCACCTCAAAACAGAGACTTCTTAATAGTCTACTGGAGGTACAGCTAAAATTTACGCAATGTAGTATGTTAAATATATTGCAATAAAAAATACACCATCGGAGGTGATGAAAATTGACCACTTTTTGGAGAGCAATTTGGTAATATCCTTCAAAAAAGTGTTTTAAGCTTATACTTCGATCTAACAATTTCATTTTTAGGAGTTTGCCCTGCAGATATGCCTGCACAAACATGCCAAGATATATTAAATGAGACATCTCTGTACAATGAAATACCATGCTGTCTCTATTGATGCAGAAAGATGAGATATTGTTATAGGAGAGAATAGTATATACCAGTTGGTTTCATTTGTGTTAAAAATTAATAAATACATATTTTACATATTTAACAATATCTACATAGAAAATATATGGAGGGATATGTTCTAAACTGTTAAACTTAGATACATCTGGGAAATGAGTTAGGGGGAGACATGTGGAAACTGGCCAAGGCCTTTCACTTATTACTTCATATTATTCTATAGTATTTCCTTTTTAAAAATCATGAACATATCTTACTTTTATAATATGTTTTTCTAAAGTTTTTATTTGTCGTAAAAGACCTATTACGTTCAAGGGATACTCTAGTGGGTTGTGAATTAGTATAGGCTCCTCCATCAGACCTACTGTTTGTATTCTCTGGTGCTCAAAAACTAACAGATACATCTGCAAAGCTTCATATCAAATAGTGACTACTCAGTTTCATTTTCATTAAAATTTTTTTCCTTCTTTTTAAAAAATGTAAGTTCCATCTTTTAAAAAGGTCATAATCTCTAGGGGCGCCTGGGTGGCTCAGTCGGTTGAGCATCCAACTTCGGCTCAGGGCATGATCTCACAGCTTGTGGGTTCAAGCCCTGCGTCGGGCTCTATGCTGACAGCTCAGAGCCTGGAGCTACTTTGGATTCTGTGTCTCCCTCTCTCTCTGCCCCTCCTCTGCTCATGTTCCATCTCTCTCTCAAAAATAAATAAACGTTAAAAATTTTTTCAAAAAATCATAGTCTCTTTAGCGAAGACAGCTTCAGCCACAGATTATTTGATACTTCTTCAGCTGTCTTGTTGCTGTTGTTAGTATTATCAATATTTTGTCTGTATTTCCTTTCTCATACTTCTTTATCTTTCTGATAATATTCCATCTAAATTTTAGATTTTCCAAAAAAAAAAGACATTGCAGTTTTAAGATTAACAAATCTCATTTGTCCCTACTTTAGCTCCAATGTACTGAATTTTACCTTGTAGGCAACCAGGTCTCATCAGATACTCCTTACCAAATGCTGGAAAGAAGGTATTTTAGGATACAAATTTATTTCGTAGGTGATAAGTGTACTCCTAAACTAAAAGGTCATGGTTAGATAAATGTCACAGAAAGTTTACACTAGTGAGCTCAAACAAACATTCATAAGTGAACATTATCAAAATTCCACTAAAAGCTGTCAGATCCTTGCTCTCCTGTTGTTGCTGAATGTTAAGGTGCACTTACAATAAAAGCCTCTTTAAGTTTCTGCCTGATTTACTTAAAGCCTCTACCAAATAGTCTTAACTTTGTGCTTTTCCTTGGAACTTACAAAGGCAGCAAATAGCATTTTTAAGTACTAACCTCTGCTGCTTCAGAAGATGCCTAACGTTATTTTAAAGTATGGCAGCATTCTAGTAACAAATATGACTGCCTGTGTGTAAAAATGAAGTGCAGGAAAAATATAATAGGTGATTTAGAGAAATAAAAATGAAAGATGTGAAATAGAAAAATGAATTATATCTGTTTAAGTGACATAATGCATTACACATGTGAGAGCTAAGAGAGGCAAAAGACCAGAACTGTGGTCTTCTCTCTGCAATTCGCTGGTTCCACCACACCGCGATGGGTCTGCCTGTATGCACATACTTCTGCATGTAGACTTTATTTTTCTAAACATGCCAGTTGTGTAGCCCAGTCATTCCTCTCCTAGGCATATACCAAACATCCAGATGAGTGCTTAGTCCACCAAGAAATATGCACAAGATTATTCATGGCCGCGTTGTTCTTAATAGCCAAAATTTATAGGAAGGAGGAAGTCTTCAGAAAGAGAAGGAGAAGGGACAGGAGGAGAGGTAAAGGGAACCCAAATATCAATCAACAATAGAATGCATAAATTGTAGTGTATCTGCACAATGGAATATTATATAGCACTTTAAAAAAATGACCGATTCATAGGCCATATGGATAAGTCTCAAAAAGTGTATTGTTGACTGAAAGAAGTAAAACTCAGGAAAATATAAAGAGTGTGTTATTTATAAGTCTGTTTGTAAGCTCCTTGAGGGCAGGAACCATTTGTCTGCATGTATAGATCTCCAGCTCCTAGCACATCATCCATCATGTAACAAATGATCGATGTGTATTTATTTTAGTGGAAAGATCAGTATGCATTTATTTAATGGAAAATATAGGAAGAGGTACAGGGAAAGCACCCTGTATTTTTATAATGAGAAAAACAGCAGGAAATATAGGGAATATATGTAGGAAATATATTTCTTATGTCTATTCCAGAGCACGGCATACAGAAACCTGAAATTTTAATTCATTTTAACTAAAGCAACACTTGGCTGGGTATGAACAGGACCATGGTAATATTTCAGACTATTTCAAAGCAGACATTGCTAATGGAAGCTATGGTTTGATCCCAGAATAAATTTAACTTTGATATCAAGTAGATGCAATAGTTTTTTCAATTCGTATTTTTGGCCTTAATGGGAAGGAAATCTTCTCAGTTCTTTCCCTTATTTCTTACTCAATGCAACATGAGTGCTGAGTTAATTGGTCAGATACCAGCATGTGGATTAAGTCATGCTTTTGAGGATTTGTGCCTTGGGATCTAAATGAGCTTATAGTAGAAGAAGGCATTTTGTGACTCCTTTTCTTCTTCTGGTATTGTTGAGGTTTGGGCCACTCCCACCATAATAATTAAACATTACATTTCTTCCTTCCGGCATCTGATTTTCTTAGAGACCACCAGACGGTGAGATGGCTAGGCCAAGGTAGGATTTGTAAGTACTGGATCTCCTGGCCAAATGCTCGTGTAATGTTATATTAAGGCCACCCTTTAATAGTACCTCATTTCTTCATTCCTAAACACGTAACACAGAGTCCTTATGATTGTCTGTCTCCTCTCTCTCCTGCCATTGATACTTCAGGCATTGATAGGTGTTAATGGTAGCATCACTGCCTATTATTCTTGAAAGTTTATCATGTGGAAAAAATCCTTGAAGTCTGAAGGAGAGGCATGCTCGTGTTTGAAAAAGATGTATCCTACTAACTGTAGATCAGACAGGCCGGGTGAATTCAAGGCCCTGGGGAGCCACAGGAACAAATTGTTAATCAATTTGCAGTCATCTATGGAAGCACTGGCTACTGAGCTGCAATTAGTACAGCTTTGTGAGCAGCCAGTTGTTCCAAAGCAAGTTCACTTTGTTACATATTGACTGACAGGATTTCCATTCTTCTAATAGGACATTCTCATCAACAGGGCAAGGAGACATGGTCCTAACCATTGAGGTAGATGGAAAATAACATTTGATGGTGATATTTTATCTAAGGTTGTTTGTAAAGTGCTGAGCATGCAAAGCTGAGATAAGAAAATCCCTATTATCCTTAATATTTACCTAAATTTACCTTTAAAAAGTCCATTATTTTTTATCTTAATGTTTTTTTATGCGAGGTTAAACTATGTGCTCAATGATTTCCTATTACTGTAATATCTTGGTAAGTTATATACAGCTTATTATCATGGAAGTTTTGTGGAAACGTTTTATTCTACCTCAGGAAAAACAAATTTCATGCTCTTTCCTTTCTTGCTGGTGCTATCAGCCCAGTGCACAGCCTTTGACCCTTTGTACCCTTAATAGAGAATTTTTCAAAGAGACAAGTTAGCTTGCCAAAGGACTTGAATTTCATGTTTTACCCCCTTATGATTTAAACTGTAAGTACATATGAGAAGAATTGATGCAGTGACATGACAGATAATCAAGGATGTTGGGGCTCCTGGGTGGCCCACTCGGTTAAGCGTTCAACTTCAGCTTAGGTCATGATCTCATGGTTTGTGAGATTGAGCCCCACTTCAGGCTCTCTGCTCTCAGGGCAGAGCCCACTTCAGATCTTCTGTCTCCCCGTCTCTCTGACCCTCCCCCATTCACACATGTGTTCTTGCTCTCTCTCGCTCTTCTTGCTCTCTCTCAAATATAAATAAACATTTAAAAAATAAAAAACAATGTCTACCAACTTTTTTGTGAAGTTTTCCCAAAATATACAGAAGTGGGAGATTAATTTATGTAGAAGTATATTAGTTAACGTGTAATGGTTTCGTTCTTTGTCATCTCGCTTGTTTTTTACCAGACCCAAAAGTTGCCCCTTCAGTGTTCACTTGTGCTCTGAGGAAACACCTAGCCATTATTGGACAACAGAGTATTCAGGTAGACAAATGGACCCTTTTAATTGTTCTGATTTAAATTTCATCAGTGAACTGAAATTGAATCTTCATTTGTTACCGGCAAGTTTTAAAATTAGATATTCTGAATATTCTTGGAGAAAACTTTTTTTACCTTGTTGGTGTTGAATTAGAATTGTTTATTCTTTTTTTTTTATTTTTTTTTAATGTTTATTTATTTTTGAGAGAGGTAGAGAGAGACCGAGTGCAAGCGAGGGAGGGGCAGAGAGAGAGGGAGGCACAAAATCCGAAGCAGACTCCAGGCTCTGAGCTGTCAGCACAGAGCCCTACGCGGGGCTCGAACTCGCGAACCATGAGATCATGACCTGAGCCGAAGTCAGATGCTCAACCAACTGAGCCACCCGGCTGCCCCTAGAATTGTTTATTCTTGATTTAACATCTATTAATGACAGATCTAATGAAATGCCACTATTGAGAGAAAAGATATCCACATGGAAAAAATATAAAGAGGCTTGCAAATGCAAACTCTAAAGTGATGACATTAAATTTTAGATAAAGCTGGTTGAAAAGAAATCTCAGTGAATCCTTGAGAACTGTGTAACTGTCTTGTGTCGATTTCTTGGTTTGCAGTTTAACTCGGCAGCTAAGCAGCTGATAGAATGGGATAAGCCTCCTGGGCCAGGAGTTGATGCTGGAGAATGTACCTTGGCAGCAGCCCAGAGCAGCAATGCCCCAAAGCACTCTGACACCAAGAAGAACACCAAAAAGCGGCACTCCTTTACTTCCCTCACCATGGCCAGCAAATCCTCCCAGGCATCCCAGAACCGCCACTCCATGGAGATCAGCCCTCCTGTCCTCATCAGCTCCAGTAACCCTACGGCTGCCGCGCGGATCAGTGAACTCTCTGGCCTTTCCTGCAGTGCCCCTTCTCAGGTAAATCATCCAAAAGACGTGAACAGAGCTCAGGTACAAAATGATCTATTCACAAACATGTTTGTTCACTAGCTAAACAAGACTGCTTATTTTTGCCTTCAGAAGATAGTAGCTTTCCTGAGATGTAATAAAGCTTTTCTCCATTCTGTAGGTAGAAAAATGGAGAAGAGAAAACTAACTTGAGTGTATTAACCTGAACTTAGTCATTTTCAAAGGAAGGATCAGAAATTACAAAATGATTTACATACTTAGTTTCAAGCAACTGCTCAGTTTTATAGAACTTCCTCACAAGGCTGCTCTGGGAGATCTTGCCAACTAAAACTTTATCTTCATCCAAACTAAAGATGCTGTGGTTGAAACCCATAGTTGACAGTTGCCTGCATCCATCTAATTTACCCCGACATTCAGGCTTCCCAGTAAGAGCTATAGAGAAAAAAGAAAGGACATGAAAAAGCGTTTAATTTAAGTTAGAAATTGGCCTAGCTTTTTTAAAAAGCTTATTAGTTCATCAAGGCTTTGGACTATCTTAAGAAATTGCTGCACATTATTCTTGTGTTAATAAAAATACACAAGATGATTGGAAACATTCATTCATTCAGCAGGCATTTATTGAGTGCCTTATTTTTAGAACCTTCTAGGCACCATGTATACTTCTTTGTTAGGCCTTAATTCTGGACTGCAAAATGAGCCTAACTGTTACCTGCCTAATTCACAGGGCTGCTGTAATTATCCAGTTAGATGACCACTATATTTTCCTCACCTCAAAGGTCAGAGAGCCCGGTCCAAAGTAGCCTGTCACAAGTAGGAGAAATTTCTTTCAAATCTCATATTTAGTTGTTAAAATTCATGCAGATGTTACGTTCTACTTTATAATATAGCTGTAGTGTTTTTCAAAAAATACAAAACTAAATTATTTTCCTTTAAACAAAGAAACACGTACACACAGGGTCCTGGTCCTCAGAAAGTTTACAGTTTAATAAGTGCCTGTTGTGAGCCACAGAATAAAAATTTACAACATGGTTTCTGGTATTCCTTGCCAATTTTATTAAAAATTATGTTCTCTCGGCCTCATTTATTTGACCTCACTCCTTTAGATTCATCCTGCATGTTGCGAGTTAAATGCATTCACTTTCTGAATGGGATTGTGGTTCACTGGTGGTTTTTAGGTGGTGGGGCCATGAAACTTTTGATCTTTTGAGGGAACTAGTACACACACACACAGACAAAGCCTACTAGAACATGAGTATGATGAGGACAGACATCTTTGTTGTGGTCACCGATGTATTCCAAATGTCAGACATACAGTAAACACTCAATAAATATTTATTGAATGAGGCGTCCCTTGAAAATGGGTAGAGAGGAGAGCTATGTTACTTTACATATAACTAATTATATCCATGTGAAAAATAGACATGGATTATAGATTGGAGTAAGAAGTACCAAGTGAGATTACTCTGGAAAGGTTCAAAAGATTTTTGAATAAGGTTCTGACAGAGGGGTCTAGTAAAGCTGGCCATTCACTAAAAGAAAATTGGATCATTTGACTGCGTTTTTTATTTTGTGACCTAGCAACATTTGTACAATGATGTTTTGTTTAAAAAAAAAAAAAAAGATAAGTTTCTGGTAAGAATAGTGGCAACTCAGAATAGGAATAGCTTTAAAAAAATAGACAGTAATCTTTTGGCACTAGACAAAATTAAAAGAGAAAGGGAGGATAAAGCTCGAGTTTATATCTTTTGTAGAGAACTCGGCAGTCAGGTGTGAGCATGTCTGACGGTGCCACACCAGAGCTGGGAATGAAGACTATAAAAGTAGAGCTATTTTTGTTTTGGTTGGAGTAGCTTAGGAAACAAGGCTCTTTCTGTGTTCCATTAAAACAGTTTCCCCTTCAACCATTCCACCCCTCCTCCCATATTCTAATTCGTTCTGTTTTCAGTGGTAATATGTTTCCTCAGGGAGAAGTGATTTCAAGAAGACGATGGGAGATGTTTCAAGTGCTGCCTGGCTTCTCCGGCTCAGGTTTACAGAAAACACTACTTGTCTAGCATAGTGTGTGCATTGGAGGGAACTACAGTCTATAATAAAGCAATGGGTGTGTGTAGCATAGCAGGAGTGTGTGACAGGCAAACACTCTCCTGACTGTGGAGATCAGCGGATATGGGAAGATGGCTCATGTGAGACTCTTTGAAATAGGACTGTCCTTTTCCTCTGCCTTGCAAAGGACCGATCAGGAGATGTGACTCCTCCTGCTATGGCCCATTTCTTTTTCTTTTTCTTTTCCTTTTTCTTTTCCTTTTTCTTTTCCTTTTTCTTTTCCTTTTTTACAGAGCTGAGGAAAAGGATGTTTTAACATCTTGGTCCACTTTTTGTCTTGCTTTTCCTTAATTAGGTTTGGTTGCACTTAGAAAATCTAAAGGAAGGAGCCTAAGAAGTGAGCGTTCATTTTTCTCTCACCTGAATAGAATACACATATAGGCAGTCAGTGCTGGTGTGATGTGCTTTTCAGCTTACCTTTCCACCATATGGGTAGAACCTTATCCTCCTGTTTCTATACGGAATTTAGAGATCTCACCAGGACATCCCAAGTTCCAGGCAACAGGATGGGGAAATAGAAGAAAGGAGTAAAGGGCTGGCTTGCTATTATATATGGTGACTATTGAGTGAAGGCTGAACTTTCAAATACATAAACTAGAAGATTATTTATAAACTGTGCTGTCTAGGTGGGTCACCAGAACAGATGTGCACAGATATCTGTGATTGACATCTGTAAAAGCACATGATGCTACAAGCAACTAAGACATTTTATCTTTCTCTGGCCACACTCAAGATATTTTTTGGCCTCTGCCAGCTGGAGGAATGATTCATGATATTAAGTGGTTTTGTGGCATATTTGTATTGTCAGTGGCTTCAGGGGAAGCCAGAGATGCACCCACTCATTTGCATTTGCTTACCCCACCTCTTTCCCCCCCTTCACAGAGCCCCTTCTTGTAGAGGAGCCCAACTAATTTGCAGTTCCATGAGGAAAAGAACAGCAGAAAGTCAGTCTGTCCCTATTCAGGACATTTATTCTGGGCATGCTCACCTTCAGGCAATTTACTTCTGTTGCTTCTGCTTTTAATCATTCTTTGGTGACTTTTATCTCTTCCTTTACTCAAATACTAGGAGTGGCCCTGTGTTTGCTGGTGCTTGCAGGAGTCTCAATGTTTAGTGCTTCACTTCCATGACTATGACGGTGGACACATTAGGGAGGCTCTGGTCCAGCTCATATAGGGGGGTGAAGTGTCTTGTCTAAGACCATGAGCTCATTAGCAGTTAATTATCTTGACTCCCAGTCTGCAGCTCTTAGAGAAACATTGGTCAGTCATGAGATCTTTCTTAGATATTTGTAGGGTCGGGCCCAGGAAGCTGTATTTTGATTCCATGATAATGGCATGCACTTTGAAGTGAGCTTCATTGTATCTTCTCAGAAAGACTCTTATGTAGTGCCAACTTACAAATGTCCTTGGGTTATGTATATAAACAGATTTATTGGTTAAAACAGCTAAAGACCATTGGATTTATCCTAGAATGAAAATCAGTGTGCTTCCCATTAGAAATTGATTGATAATAGACTTTGGTTCACAGGAGAGACAAAAGAAGGGTTTGGGGAGAAACTCTTGTTAGGGCATCCCTTAGATCTGCTAAGTTTAAGCCTCCAGTTTGATCAATGTGTGAGCTAACAGGCACAGATGTGATTTTACAAGGATGTGGATTCCATATATAACACAGATTTATTGGTGAAAATAAATTGTATGCTGTGATGCTGTTTATCCCTGGCCTTGGCAGGGCCTAACCTAAGCAGGAAACTCAAAATTTCCTTCAGGCCCTCTGGGAACTAATCTCTGAGCTTTTCTTTGTCCTGATAATCTTTTTCTCAACATATGGGAATTGAGGGAAGTATGTTTGGGATTAAGTTTTTATTACAAAAGGCCTAGCGTTTTGGGTGTATCGTTTCCTTGGGGGAAACAAGGTACCAGCCAACCACATTCCTTTAACAGTGGAGGAAAACCATCCCATTTGTTCAGGCCCACACGCCTACTCCTGCCTGCATTCTGCAGTTGGACCTGATACGCAGCTTGAGTGAAATTGATCGAGTAACTGAACACAGGCAATGAAATGACCTGAATAACTCAATTTCTTTCTAGTAAATTAATCTTGGATAGTATCATGGATAAGACACCTTTGAAAACAGCTAATTTGGCTTGACATTGTTCCTTTAAAGGTTTTATAAATAATTACCTGCTCTAGGCATGTCTAGGCAGCTGCATTTTAATTATGCATCCCCACTGAAAAGTAGAAGTCATGAAAAATGATCCTGAGAATAACAAAATACCTTAAGCACTTCACATAGATTTACATATTGATAGACAGGTGAGTGTTCAGCCATGACCTACCTTAATAGGATCTTCAGGGAAATTGCTAGTGGGCTAAGCAAGCAGCCGACTAACCATCTGAAAGGTCAGTTTGGTTCACAGTAGCCTCCCAAGTTATGAAAGCCAGCAGCAGTTGAATTCTGTATGTAAATCAGCAGTGGCCAATATTATTACATTACCTCCCAGTTCTGAATACAAATTAGGTAATCAGTAAATGTGGATTGAATAAGCTGCAAGAGATTCTGCCTTCCCCCAAATACTCGAAACTACAGATTTTTTTAAAATTATGATTTGCCTCCCCAAGGTTCAGCCAGTAATCTGTTGTATTAAATGTAGTTGTCTTTTAATTAACTTTTCTTTTTCTTGGCAGGTTCATATAAGTACCACCGGGTTAATTGTGACCCCACCCCCCAGCAGCCCAGTGACAACTGGCCCCTCGTTCACTTTCCCATCAGATGTTCCCTACCCAGCTGCCCTTGGAGTGAGTACAGCTTCTCCATCTCTGTCTCTCTCTCAAGTATTTAGTGACGTTAATCTGGCACATCCCACCTCCTAACACCTGCAGTTTACATTGACACTTGCTAGGTGGAGGTGGATCTCTTTCATCTATTATCTCTGCTGATCTTAACAGAAAAAATTAGAAAGCCTCTTGCCTACAGCCTGCAAAATGTTTAACAGTGATCAGTGGCCTGAAGGCATTAGAAGAGATCTATAAAATGCTTTCCATTTTCATTAAAGTCCAGCCTGATTTCCTGAAGGCTTAACCTAAAATTTCTTTTTCATTTCTTTTGAGTTTCTAGAAGACTTCACTTATTTCCTACAAAGACAGGCTTATAGAAATACTGAGGAAACCAGGATCCCGAAGGCTAAATGGTTTACCTTGAGTCACATGGTGTGTCAATTCCAAATCTCTCCATTTATGATTCACCTTTTAGTAGGTTGTCTTCCACTGCAGTAGCTGCCGCTCTGGCTGCCTGAACGTAACTGCTGTCTTGGAAGGCTCGCTCAGATTGTGTTGATTTTCCTTCTGAACACCTAGCATCCTACAGAGTCCAAACACTAATTGCTTTAAAACATCCTCACAAGAGAAATTAATAGGAGAAATGAGGGCAGCCAAGGGAGATAGACACAAAGAAGAACACTATGGAGAGAAAGTTAAAAGGGAAGAAACAAGCAAATTCAGCCTTAGAAAGCAGAAACACAATAGTATAAATCCCTGTTTCCTGAACTTGCAGGCAATTGAACTACAAGGAACCAGGAATTGTGAGTCATCTCTCATCCAGTCCTGTGCCTTGGCTTATGCTTTCACACTCTTTCTTCCAGTGCTGAGTTGAATGAGAATAGAAAAGATCACTAAATCAGATCTCCCCAGTGGGCCCCACTCCCGTAAATTGCTTTACAGAGTCTCACTGGTTGTGATGCTCTTGGAGAAACAGTGTGGCCCGATGGTGGGGACACAGACCTAGGTTGGAAGCCCAGCTCAGTCACTTCTTTGTTTACATGACCATGAAAAGTTACTCAAAGTCTTTAAGCTTCAGTGTCCCTACCTGTAAAATGAAACAACTATTTTCTGCTTTGGAGAGTTAACACCATGCCAAGACTATAGTAGGGGATGACTGTTATTGATCTCATTATTGGTCTCTATTGAGGACCCTTGCAAGGCAGGCCTGTGGCATGTGCCACTGGTTTGTTCTCAGAATGCCTTGGAGGGCCTGGTTTGTTGGGTTATGGTTTCTCTGCTCTCTGTACCAGGAATAGTGAGACTTCTAGGCAGCTGGTTTGTTTTTAGGTTGTGGATTTTATATATGCTGTAAAGATTATGTTTCCTTCTGCTAGAATGCTTGGAGCCAAATCTGTACCCCCCTCCAACAAAGACCTCACAACATATTAGTACATTAGTCAAGATGTTTGCTCCATCCAGTTTTATTGTCCTCATTTTCCTTTTGCCTCATTTTGCTTTGAAACAAGGTGGATATAAATAAACGTGGAGTTATTACCTAGCTTGACTTAGACGTTAGAAAACTTTTTATAGAGTTAACCACGTTCTTGTATTTAAATGGAAGTTAATAATGTTCTGGTTAGAGGTTAAAGTTGTATTTTTTTTTTTAAATGTTCCCAGAACGATTACAGCTTCTTTGATAGCACCACTACTTGGTGCAGGAAAGATTGTGCTGATTCTTCTGGGGAGAAGATGAAATTCATTTAACTTTTATTGATATATGGTTTCCATGAGATTCTGTTAGCCCTGGGTGTTTTGACCAGAGCCAAGTTCCATAATCATCCTGCCCTATGATCTCCAGAGAAGACTCTCTCCTTTCCCTCCTTCTCTTCTCACCCCAATACATACACAACCACTTGGTATTTCCCTTTCCAGATGACTACTTCACATGGAAAAATTCTAACATAATTTCTTAAGGGAAAAAGACTGCCTTTTCTGATCTTAGAAAAATTAATTAGTGGAAAAGACATAGAGCTGGCTGAATTTCATCCCTTATGGGCTGAAAATTTTACAGTGTAGTAAGTAAATGGCCAGTTGCTCTAAGCTGGAGGCAACTCTAGGGCAAATCAATGGGACGGGTCACAGGAGAGCATGAATATACAAAAATTAATTTACATTCAACCATTTCATCCTAGGATTATATAAGAAAGCCTGCATGTTAAGCAAGCGAAAGGTTTATTAAACAGTATGTCTACTGTGCCAATTCCATTTAATGAAAAACTAATTATAAACAGATCTGTCTGTCATCCCAGGAGATGTCTAGATCTCAAAGTCCCTGGTAGGTTGGCAGTAATGTTTGGATTTAATATGTTAGGTTTAAATGAGAAAAAAATCTCAGTAGCATGTACCCTCTGTATCTTACATTAATCATGGCAAGTATCTTATTTAAAGTTTGAAATATTTTCTAAGACATAGAGCACCATCACAGCAATATTGTATGCAGCTTGGTAGAGAGAAAACTATGCTTTTCATGGTGTGGATTTATTAGGTAATAAATGCGAACACTAGAATAGGAAATGAAAATTATTTCTAGTATTTTTATTATGAATTGAGACTTTCTAATCTTTCATGAAGAATGAACTTAGGATCATACTGTCCTATACATTTCACATGTAACAGTTAAAATGTTAGATATCTAATATTAGGAGCAAAACTGGCATTACATCTATCTAATTCAGACATCAGGATGTTAATAGTAGTGAGGGCTTTTTCCACAACTAATTTTGGGAAGGGAGGAGGGTGAGGATCTATGTTAGTCTTGTATTTTCTGCACAAGGGCAGAAAAACTTTCAAATAAGTGATTAATAATCCCTGATCCTCTGTACCAGCTGAGAGGTGTTTAGCTGCAAGATGTCATGAATTAGGCAGGTCAATAAAGGCCCATACAGCCTGTGGCCAACTTATAAACAGATTGCATTCCAAAAATATGTAACCCTGACTAAAAAAATTGTACACATAACACACATAGTGTGTGTCTGTGTGTATATTTAAAGAAGCAAATTAAATGATGTCTGGTTCTCAGGATAGCCAATATGTAATTAGTCCATTGGAGCCCATGATGGAAGGCTCAGCAGGAATTACTGATCCACGGGATCAGGGACGGGCTCTGCAAAGAGGGGAATGAAACTACCATGTCAATAGTTTGAGAGGGACAAGTTGAGGCTTTGGAATTGGTATGAGTTCTGTAAATCAGGATTAGGGATAGAATATGGTCAGAATGTTCATAGCAACAACAGAAAAGGACTCTAGCATCTCAGGAACCAAGACCTCTTGATTCATATCATATTGTCCTAAGGGAAGTTGAAGCACAGAATGTTTTCTTATTTGTGAAATACTCATTGAGAGTCTGTTAACTTCTGTCTGCAGAGCTGGGTGACAGTAATACAAAGATGAGTAAGACAGTTTCTGACTTCATGGTCTCATGAATCGTAACAACAGCTTCTATTTATTGAGCTTCTGCTGTGCTCCAGGGCACTGGGAAAGGCAGCTTTACCTAAACTATTTCTAATTACAGCTCCATCTCACAGATTGGTATATTGAGGCATAGAGAGCTTATGTAATTGATACAAAGTTAGTTAACTAACATAAGTATCTCTTCTTACAAATCAAATGTAGAACAATAAATCTATAATTTATGAGGGAAATTCCATTCCTGGAGAGATTTTTAAAAATTACCAAATTCTTAATTATATCTTTCCCTTTAGACATAATCATCTAAGCATCAATTTCTAGTATTTTTTAAATATATTTTTAAATTTTATTCCTTTTTCTTCATAGCTGTACCCACAACTGACTGGCTTAATTCCAATGAGCATCCAGTTGAGACTTAAGACTTAGGGACCTTCCATCTTTATCTTAATTTTATTGAATTCTGATACCACTAAGTTTTTTTGTTTTGTTTTGTTTTTGTTTTTGTTTTTTGATCGCTGGTGTCAGTCCTTCCACTTTTCTACTTCCTGCTTATTGTCATAAAACAAAACCAGCTAATCACATAATTGCACAAACACTGCTGTATGCAGGTGGTAATGCTGCTGAAATTGCTAACACTCCCGACTTGAGGAAGCATGATCATGCAGCAGCTTGAACTGTTCCTCCACCAGCCTGTCTACATGCGTCTGAGTTCAGTACTCAGGCTGTTTAGAGATGTTGATGTGTAGGATTGAAGGTGGGTTGTTTGGAAATCAGGTGTGAGGAAAAAAAAGGATGCTGGGATTGGGGGGGTATTACAGTGGGATTTTCCCAGGGGACCCAGAGATGCCCGGAGTCTATCCTGCCCATCACTTTTCTACTCTGGGAGGTAGAAATGTATATGAGGGAAATGCACACTTAAAGAACAGTTGGAAAGAAAATGAATCCTTTATTGTCAGTTGTACTTGTTGCCCAAACTCCAATGCAAAGCACTTTACTGGTAAGGTGGCCTGCAGCCCTTGGCCCAAGCTTAAGACCTAATGGATCTTGTCACCTGTCTTTAGCCAGACCCAGACCTAACCACTCTTTGGTTGTATCAAAGGACACAAAGAGGAAAGAGCACCAGAGAGGAAGGGTATCACACCCATGCACTTGAACTTTTCACTCACAATGCTCACTAGAATTAGGCTCATCTGGCCTAGAATCCAGTCCACTTGGAGAGGACACTTCTTTTCTGGTGCTCACTCTAACGTAGGAGGGAAATTGAGGACTGCCCTAAGACACTGGGCCGGGATTGGACTCTATGTTTATCTGCCCCCAAAGCCCATGCTTCTTCTACTGCTTTCAAGGTCAGTGGGTCAGGGAAACAGAGAACCTGGACATGGCAAAGTATGGTCATTTCACATCAGCAGAACTGTTGTCCTGTTTTTACTGTTATTCAGAAATAGTAATTCTTGCCTCAGACCGTTACCACATACTACAAACAGAAGATCTGAATCTAAAGAAACATAAGGAGGATGCTCATTTTTAATGGATATCAGAATAACATCTAGTTTTCTACACCAGTATTTCTGCAGCCCAGCCTATAGCTAGAGACAGCTTTACTTTGATAACATAGACCTGCTGCATTTCCATAAAATAAAACTACAAGTGATGAGTGCTTTTCAAAGTTCCTGTTAATTTAGCACGCAGTGTCTAGTGAAAATGACATTTAAGTGTGGTATTTGGTTCTGAACAGTATTAAGTTAACAAAATATTATTAGAAAAATGTGACCTATCCTTCTTGCAGGTCCATAGATGTTTTTTGCTGCTGGTGCAGAGTGTGCCTTGGCCTCTGGGGCCTGGGCTGGCCCGGACTGTGAAATAATAAGCAGGTCTCCAGGTCAGCTCTGGGTGAATGGAAGGCTGTGGTTTGCTCTGTAGAAATTTCAGGTCTTGCAGGATAGCAAACTGCCTGAAGCACAACACACAGTGGATTACCTTTTGAACTTCCACATCACCAGATTATTTCAGTTTAAGTTGTTTATAAAGCAACCCACAGAACTTCCTAGTCTGTCACAGCCTTGGACTCACCAGAGCCCTATCATTTTACCAACCCCACAGGGTGGAACAACATCTAAGAGTCTGATTTTAATCAGACTTTCTCTCTTTGGTCTTTGTGTGCATATATCCCAAGTACACATGCACACACAAATGCCTATTTCCCCAAAGATATGTAGCCCAACACTGCGGGAAAATCTTCCCAATTTTATTAAGACAGTCTGTGTTCCAACAACAGAAAAAGAGAGAGAACTACACTTTCTCTCAAGCACAGCCTTTGGGGTCTTTCAGAATATCCTCTTGTAAGCTGTACCTCAAATGACTTCTGACTTACTCTCCGTGAAAGGAATGTACATGAAACATTAGTTTACTGTATTTTTTAACTACAAGAGGTGACCTTATTTTACATTTTGTTAACAAAATGTGACATGTTTTTGTCAGGTCCGTAGATGTTGTTTTGCCTTTTTCTTCTTAGGGTTAATTTAGTTCAGCCTCTGTTTGTTTGTTTGTTTGTTTGTTTGTTTATTAACATTTATTCATTTTTGAGACAGAGAGAGAGACAGAGCATGAATGGGGAAAGGTCAGAGAGAGAGGGAGACACAGAATCTGAAACAGGCTCCAGGCTCTGAGCTGTCAGCACAGAGCCCGACGCGGGGCTCGAACTCACGGACCGCGAGATCATGACCTGAGCTGAAGTTGGACGCCCAACCGACTGAGCCACCCAGGCGCCCCAGTACAGCCTCTGTTTTAATAATGTTAAGCCATAACAGACAATTTTAATTTCCTTTCCTCTTGAAAATAGAATTCTACTTAGAGTGTGAAATGGAGCTTTTTGGTTCTGTGCCTTGGGTAGTATTTTAAGTAATTTCTAGGAGCAGTTTGTGTTGGGCCCCGTGTTGAGCACATGCACTGGTCTCCCCATTTCCACAGCCACGCTGTTTAGAAATCGGGCTTAGGAAGATTTAAGTGGAAATCGGTTGAGTGGTAATTTTACAGTCTGCATATATTATCCTGAGTACAGTCTAGACTTGTTATCCTGCTCGACAAGCCACTGATGTGTTGTGATTACCAGTGAACTGCCCGGGTCACATGTACTGAGTGTTTTACCAGGATTATCTTTGTTTCTCTCTACTTTGTCACTGGGAGGAGACCTAGTGGAATGAATGCTTGACCTTCTACTGGTTAAAGGTTTTGAAGAATCTAAGCCCCAGTACAGGCAATTCCAGAGTTGTAACAAATCTTACGGCTGCCTGCCATGTTTTGCATGGACGATGTGAGCAACATTCATGCAGTTCTAACTTTTTGAACTGCCCTCTGCCTTGTCCAGGTTAGCACTCTGTAAGCAGCGCTGCACCTCATTTATTTCTGCACTGAATGTTCTACAACACCTTCAGCTTCGGTACAGGAAAAATCCTTCCTGAAAGTCACTTCAGCAAAAAATTAAATTACAATGTGTGAAACAGTTGCAACATATGTCAGGAATTCTGAAATTTTTTCTGCGTACTTTATTGTGTTTCCAGAACTGTGTACATTAATCGGCTAATCCGCAGATGAAGGAAGCAAATGTTGATGAGATGTGAATTTTTATTTAAAAAAATAGAAACAAAGTGACTGTTGTGAACGATGTTTAGAAATCATTGGATTTTTTTGTGTTTATACACTGATATGTAGAAGCCATTTATGCTTTCCTAGGTGCATTCTTTAGTCTCCTTATTTCTCTTTTAATTCAGTTTTTACGTCTAGTGGTTCAAAGATTTGGGGAGGGCGAGGTGGGGGTTCAGGCAAGTCTTTGTGTGCCTGTTTTCCCAGGAGTTTCAGTATACAGACCCTAAAGAATCATCTGGGGTTTATAGATCAGAAAGTAACAATTGCTCCATTGATTTTCAAAAGGCATGGAATCCTGTAGGCAGAACCCCATTAGTCTGTGCCCATAAAGGAACCAGCAGCTTTTCACTGGTTTACTTGTTAAAGATTACCAGGCTTGATAGTACTAAATTTCAAAAGCTGGCAAAGTTAAGAAAAGAATAAGCGAAAGTTGCAACAATTTCCCAGTGATTGTGGCTTGCTATTGTTTGGGCTGTTTGGAAACCAGGCATCAAAGGAAATTTTCTTCTGAGGGAATGGTTTGAGATATAGTGCAGCTAAATTGTTTTGTGTTGTGTTTAAGTTTCAAGTTACAGAAACAATCACAGATTACGTCTTAGCAAGCAGTGTGACATTATAGCTGCCCTCTTCAAAGGTGTTTGGATTCTTATCCAAGTCTATACTTAAAAATGCCATTAATCTTAAAATTACATGCAGTTGTTCTTTTTTTTTTTTTTTTTCTTTCCCTCTTTCCAAGTGTCATTACGTACCTGTTTGCTGAAAAAGTTGCTGTGGCTCTAAGATCTTAAAGCAGAACAAGAGATGAGTTTTTTTGTTGTTTTTTTTTAAAGGAGGCTTTCATACAAAGTAGCCTGCTGGTTCTGCTCCCTGTGGATTCCATTAAAGTCTTTTCCTATGGATTCCTGATTCCTTTTTCCCTCCCACCTTCCATGAAAGATGTAAATAAATAATTCATTATTATTCTCTTTCTTTTTCTCCCTGTCTTCTCTTTCTTCTCTCTCTCTGTCTTGTCATACCAGACTATGAATCCTCCTCTTCCCCCACCCCCTCTACTGGCCTCCACACCTCCGGGCGCTGCTGCTGCTGCTGCTGCTGCTGCTGCTGCTGCTGCTGCTGCAATGGGACCGAGACCCACAGTGGGACCCACTGACCAGATTGCACATTTACGGCCTCAGACTCGCCCCAGTGTGTAAGTGAGGGTGTCATTTATTACTGCTTTAAAGTTTATTTCAAACTAAGCCCAAACAGCAGAGGTAGAGAAACACCTTTCTGATATGAGCTGGTGACAGGCTTATGGCTCACCAAAGTGGTTTGTGTTCTGCAAACTTACACCCAGTCATGCATATAATTAGGAAACTGCTGAAACCAAATGGGCCCAATACATGAGCTCAGTAGGCAGCCATCCTGCTGAGTGGAGGCCTTTTACAGTCTAGGGAAACATAGTGTTTGCTTCTTCATAATATTATATGCACATAGTGCCATCTTTTTGTACAATTCCTGTTTGAGCTTTTGGTCTCCATTTTCATTCCTTACATTAGGATACTAAGGAACAGGAAGGCATTTTCCACACAAATCAGATCTAGTGCAAATATGCATTGGAAAAGCTATAAGACCCAACCATAAGTATCCAGAAAAATCTAATTGTCTTGTTAACATTTACCAATGGCAGAATACAGCTAGATATTTTGGCTCCTACATGCGTGATTTTATACATGGAACAGTTTAGAACCCTGGCAAAAACTATTGGTTAGCGTTACCTGCCTGGTTTCCATATGTTGGTGGCACAGTCACCTTGCACTGTGGGGTGGTTTTGCACTCTCTATGACCTGGACTTTTTTTTCCCTTTTGACTTTTTCAAATTCAGTATTTTTCCTGGCTGAGCATACAAAAGCAGGTGCAACCCAAGCCTCTAGGTTCAGCTTGTGTGTGGAAAGCAGCATGTTGTGCCTCCCAGCAGGATTTCGTGCCATATGTCCTCATGTGGGGCTACTTCCCACGTCTTACCAGTGCTGTTTGAAGAGCTCAAGTTTCCCAGTGGGTCCCTAAACCCCAGCAGCAGGTTAGGCACTTTGGGAAGTGGCATTAATTCTTTCACACCCTGAGAATACCATTTGGTGGGATAGTCACCTTCACACTGGGGGGACCAGGTGGGCAGTTCTTAATCAGGAAGGTCTCTGTCTTTCAAATGTAGGCAGCAAAACCTCTTTCAATGGACAGTTACCAATGCTACTTACAGGCTAAGTGTTATATTTTCTGTTTAT
Organism: Lynx rufus; assembly: GCF_022079265.1. Taxonomy (NCBI): domain Eukaryota; kingdom Metazoa; phylum Chordata; class Mammalia; order Carnivora; family Felidae; genus Lynx; species Lynx rufus. The sequence goes on along the minus strand of NW_025814845.1, from coordinate 143,391,820 downwards.
ATCTGTACAAAATATTCAAGACTTTGTACCAAGGAAGAGTTTTTGAGCATGCCAGGGTTTGTCTGTTACTCAGCCTGAAATCAAATATTCTTTTCTATTCTAGGTATGTTGCTATATATCCATACACTCCCCGGAAAGAGGATGAGCTGGAGCTGAGAAAAGGGGAGATGTTTTTAGTATTTGAACGTTGCCAAGATGGCTGGTTCAAAGGGACATCGATGCATACCAGCAAGATAGGGGTTTTCCCTGGCAATTATGTGGCACCAGTCACAAGGTATGGTTCTGAGTAAATGGCTTACTAAGTTCTAGACAGAGAAGCTTTGTTTTTTTCCATGGTTTTCAGCCTATCCAAGTTTCCTTCTCACACTATAATTATTGCCTGTTACCTAGCCAACATTTTAAAAACTCCTATCCATATTTGCTGAAGTCTCTTCTAACTCAAATTCTTAGCTTACTTTTCACATGGGTATATGTGAAATTGTAGCTTTCTACCAATAAATGTACTGGGGTTTAAGTTATTTGTTTTAAGTTGTATGTGAGAAGATCCAACCAGTTTCGATATTTTTCTGTTCAAAAGTAAAAAATATCATGTTTAGTATGAACAAAAGCTATATTATTAACACTTACATGTTTACATAAGGCTTACTATATGCCAGGCAGGCAGATTTCTAAATGGATAACACATATTAATTCTGAGTCCTTAAATAACTCATCGATATAGTCACTATTATTATCCCCACTTAATAGATGAGAAAATGGAGGCATGGAGAGGTTAAATAACTTGTCTATGATCACACAGTGAAGAAGTGCTTAAGCCTATGCGTCTGGCTCTGTATTTATTCCAATAGCTTGGGGATTACCTCGGAAGTCCAACAATAATTTCTATAATATAGTTAGAAATAAAATTCCTGAAATACGACATTGATCCTTCATCCTTCTCAATTAAGGGTGATTTTGCTCCTGAAGAGAATTTGGCAATGTCTGAACACAGTTCTGATTGTTGCTGTGGAGGACGTGGGAGGAGGTTGCCATTGGCATGTAGTGCATAGAAGCCAAGGATGCTGCTAACTGTCCTGTATTACACAGCACAGCCTCCTGCTGAAAGGAATTATCTGACCCAGAATGTCCCTGAGGTTGAGAAGCCCTGTTATAGGATACTAGGAAGTAAGAGCTTTAATTATACAAAATTTTCTTTCTTTTTTTCAAAATTTTCTTTATTTAAAGGTAGTCTACCTTCTGGTCACTAAGGAAAGTAGCCTTAGAAACTGAATAGAAGGACCTATAATGGCATTGAGGGAGCCCCAGTTTTAGCCACTGGGCTTTTAATAAATGCTCTAGGTTTAACTGTGTTAAATCATTCCTCAAACACCCTGATTTTAAATAAATGGCTTAATGAACTGACATGTTTGTCAGCTGTTGGCCTTGATTTATAGGTTGGCCAGCAGCCTAATCAAATGAAAATCACTATTGTTGCAGATGGTGACAGAATGTTAGCTTTAATTTGACTTGCAGATTTTTAATCAATATAAACCTTCTTTTCTGTATATGTTAAAATCTACATTCAGGATCCAGAAAATGGCAGATAGACCTTCCCTGGCGAGGAAAAAAACAAACAATAAACCACCACCACCACAACAACTAAAGGAAATAAAACAAACCAAACCACAAAAAAAGACTAAATTAATGAAGGAAAGCAGTTTCATAACATTCAAAAACAAATTATTAACAGTCTCTGAAGAGATGCAATAAATTCTCTGTTATTTATCGTAGTAAATAAGGATGTTTGAGTTAATGAAGTTTTCTACTTAGTACAAAGTTACTATGTGTAGAATTGTTATTTAAACGAATTTAGAATATTAAAAAAATACATTATACAAAACTACATTGAACTAATTTAATTTAACTCAACCTGTAAATGTTTGTTTAGAGCTGGCTGTATCCTGATAACTGGAGGAATGTGGAAGAACCATTTCACACTGGGCCTACTTTCAAGGAACTTTTACTGAATCAGGAGTATTTAATACAGAATTTACATATTAAAAATGACATATTTTATAATCAAGGGCCGTAGAAGGAAGAAATTCACATGAAACAATAGAATCATACATAAGGTCTTAAGCCTAAGCCTTAGGCAAGGCTTCTTAAAAGGACAGGATTTGTGGACCTTGAAACATACATGAGATTAAGACAGGTCAAGAGTAGCCAGAGAGAACATTCTAAGAGTGTGAGCATGTGTGTATGTACACACACATGCACGTACACAGACACTTCTGTGATGTACAACTAGGAACAAGCAGGGAGAAGGGCAAAAACCATGAGCAAAGCTATGCAAATGTAACAAAACTGCTAATGTTACTAGCAGCAATAACAAACAAATCAGCTTCTTTGAGAGCTGAAGCAGAAGAATCCAGGACCTTACAGGCAAGAGGTGTTGAGCCTTGATCTGGAAAGCCGAACCCAGTAACTGAATGTTCTTGAGCAGCGTGCAATGTATAATTTTCTATGACTAAGAATGTATTTCAAGACCTTTCTCTCCCTCAGGGCCATCTTTACTTTGAATTTGTGATTCTTACATTTTCTAAAAATTATTCCATTCATTCTTTAAAATGTTCTGTCTTAACGCCCTGAGTCATTTTTCTTGCATTTAATTGTTCCCTCTCCCATTTTGCTGATGGATTGGGCTTTCTGTCTGTGTTTCTGTCTTGGCAGGGCCGTGACAAATGCTTCCCAAGCTAAAGTCCCTATGTCTACTGCTGGTCAGACCAGTCGAGGGGTGACTATGGTCAGTCCTTCCACTGCAGGAGGGCCTGCCCAGAAGCTCCAGGGAAATGGTATGGCTGGGAGTCCCAGTGTTGTCCCCACAGCCGTTGTGTCAGCCGCTCATATCCAGACAAGTCCTCAGGCCAAGGTCTTGTTGCACATGACTGGGCAGATGACAGTCAACCAGGCCCGTAATGCTGTGAGGACAGGTAAGGAGGAGACCAGACTGAAAAGTATCAGGAAGAGGGTTGCTTGCCTAGTACCAGATCCTTTATAACAGATGTTGAGAAGAGCAGATGTAATGTTAAAGTCATGAATAACATTAGGAATTAGAAGCAGGCACAGTCTAGTCAGTGGCACACTTCACATCTGCTTATTTTGGCTAAGCCTGTCCCCCACATGAATTCAAGCCTGATCTACAGATTGAAAATCTGAAAGAAATTAGGCTGATCCTGAGAATGTCAATAAGACTTGGAAATATGGCTTCTGCATTCAAGACCATACGAGCTCAAATGTCCCTGATGCCAGCCGCGTGACCACTGCATCATACTCCATGAACTAGTGTGCTGATGATTTCTGATGAACCTAATTCCAAGTTTGTTTTAAACCCAATGGGATCTTAAATACTTTTCTTCTTATAGCACTGAAAACCTACCAAGAGTCTTGGGTAACGGTGATAGGGTAAACTTGTAAATTCTGTCAGAAAACCCAAAAGATGGAAGATGATTAATAAGAAAAGGAAGAATAATTTTATTTACTTGTTTGTTTGTTTGTTTTAAGAAAATGGAGAATAATTTTCAAAAGGCCTGGAGGCCAACCTAATCTGACACTGTAGAGTATCATCAAAGACCGGCTGTGTCCATAAATCTGTGGAAAGACTTTTTAACTGAACAGCCTGGAGTTATCGCTAAGCTTCCAGGCTCTCAGTGGACTCAAGGGCTGATCTGGAAGGAAAACAGTGTCTAAGGACCCAGCTAAGATTAAGTGCTTTTAAACCACTGTGCATCCATTACTTCTTATAAAAGTGCAATAGCAACCTTTCATTATGGTCTGATGCAGTGAAATGACTCATGGTTTGGTGAGTAGCATTTATTAGAAGGTCAAATTTTGCTGTTTTCTCTCCCATCACTACTAGTTGCAGCACATAACCAAGAACGCCCTACCGCAGCGGTGACGCCCATCCAGGTACAGAACACTGCCTGCCTGGGCCCTGCATCTGTGGGCCTGCCTCATCATCCCTTGGCCTCCCCACAACTTCCACCTCCAATGGCAGGCCCTGCCACCCACGTAGCTGCCATCAATATGGGTCGAGTCAATGCCCCCCTGGCTTGTGCTGCGACTGCTTCACTGACCTCTCCGAGCATCACCACCGCCTCTCTGGACACTGAGCCCAGTGGTCGGACAGTGAGCATTCTTCCTGGACTTCCCACCTCTCCTGACAGCGCATCATTGACTTGTGGGAACAGTTCAGCAACCAAGCCAGATAAAGATAGTAAAGTAAGACCAACGTCCTGTTCCCCTGCTTATGTTGTGTCCCATCCTAACTAATGAAAGGACTCGTTGTTGAACAATGAGTCCTTCAAGTGCTCACCATGTGTGAGACACTGCGCCCGTTGCTAGATTCATGTTTCTCTGCGTTGAAACACCCACTAAGTTGCAAGCCTAATATTGGATGTTTAGGGAGACCACAGTGAATAAGACTAAGTCACTTTTGTGCAGCTTACATCTTATGGAGGAGTTTCCTTTCTCCTTTAGTTACTCATTCTTTCATCATTGTGCTGTCCTTAATTCTTCCTGTTCAGTCAGTTCTGCAAAAAAGTATTTAATATACAAAGCAGTTGAAATTATTGATCAAAAAATGTTATTTGTGGATTTATTTTTCCTACAGCATATTAGATTATAATCAGCATGGATAGTTTTTCTCTTGACGTGGAATAAGGGTGAAAAGCTATTTTCTAAATCCATAGATGTTTAAAAAAGCTCTCATTTGGGGCTGAATTGCAAAGAAAATATAAATGGAAAGCTGTGTTTGAAAGACTAACCTATATATATATATTATATAACTATAATCAGATGAAGTGACAACCTGAGGAAAATATTGTATTTTCTTCAGTATTTCATGCATTTTCTCCTAAAGCTCTAGCCAGGTTCTGGGAAGCTCTAGGCTAATCATAAACTCTGAGCCACCTGGTTCAGTGGTATTGTATGTCGCTCTATTTAAATGGTTAGGTAAGCCTGTAAATAGGAGTTTATAAGGAAATAAACTTTACAGCCTACTAAAAAGTTAATATTTAATTGTTAGGTTAACATGAACGTTTTTGAAAAAGATTGGTATCTGTTCAGTGTTTATAATTAACTACATTAAACTTGTACTCAAGCTGACATGTTCAACTTTGTCAAGATCTTTAAAGAATTGTTTTGTACTTTAGAATTTAAGGTTTTAGGACAGTGTGTCTCAGGGCCCTTGTCACTAACAGACTCTTCAGCTTCTGCCCTCCCAGGAAAGAATTCATTAAATCTGAGGCTTGAAAGGGACCTGTGCCAGAGAGAATAATGGCTCCCCAAAGACATCCATAACTTAATCCCTGAATTTTGAGAATGTGTTTTCTTGTGTGGCAAATGGGATTTTATACATATGATTAAATTAAAGGTTTAATTGAGATGAGGGGATTATTCTACATTATCTGGGTGAACCCCATAAGATCACATGGATCTTACTGAAAGGGAGGCAGGGGGATCAGGTCCAGAAGAAATGTGGCATCAGAAGCAGAGATCAGTGATTCAGGGAGGGAGCCACAAGCCAAAAAATGCAAGAAGCTTCTAGAATCTGGAAAAGGCAAGGAAACAGATTCTTCAGTAGGGCTTCTATAAGGAATGCAGCCCTACTGACACCTTAATTTTAAGACTTGATTTTTACCACAAAGTTTATGGTAATTCGTTATAGCAGCAACTAATACAGGACCTAATGGGCTATTCTGCTGAGTTCCTATCCTTGACAAATGGCCACTGGTCTCTGTTTGGACACCTTATTTGACCTTGAGTATCCTAGCTAAAAAGTGTGCCATGCCATTCTCTTTATTTTGAGGAGCTACATAGAAAGTATTGATCTCCTTTCTATATGATGCCTTGACTTATTTAAGAATTATCTTATTTTTTTAAGGCTACATTCCTGAAGTTTTTGTCACTGTTACTTATGTCACAGATTATAAATTTTCCTTCCTAAATCTACTACCTCATTTAGTGTTCCGGATCCACCAGGGAGAATTCTCTTGGTTGATATAAAATCAATAATTCCATAATTAACATGATTCAAGTGTCATTTAGTCTATACTCCTCCATCATGTCTATAAGGATATCATGGGAGAACTTATGAGATGCCTGTCAAAATCCAGAGGTCTTTTGCATTCTCCCATCCAAACTTTTCCCCAGTCTCCCCATCATTTCAGCTGTTACTCATGTTAGCAAGGGTCTCCTAGAGGAGTCTCTTCCTCAGTGTCAGAGACTTCCTCAGGAGTCTCTTCCTCAGTGTTCCTTTCATTTAATACACTGTTCTAGAATTTTCCAGACAGTCAGCAAAGAACATTGTTGTATTCTTTTTGAAAATTAGGATTACACATGCCCTTCTTGACCTTTTGAGTTGACCTGATCTCAGGCTCATCAGGAGCCTGTCAAAGATTATTTGCATTTAATGAAAAGAACAGTTGCATTTCAGCTGTGAATTTTCTCTGTATGCTGGGGTGATTCATCCTGGCACATAATTATTAAATCTCTAAACCCCAATATCTACACTCATTTCCCTCCTGTCAGCATTTGTTCTTTCTAGTCTGAAGATTATCCTTCTCTTTCTTCATACCTTCTGAGAACCACCATCCATCTCAAACAGCAGGTCTATATTTTTCCTGTTCTTGTTTCAAACATAACTTTAAGGTTATCCACCTCCCCCCCTTTTTTTTTCAAGTTTAAGCTGTTATGGGCCATGATATGTTCTTTCTTATGGTCACTTCTCTTGATCTTTTTGTACTGAGTCCTTTAAAAATTTGAGCCCATTAGTCTGCTCTCTGGGAGATCACACTAGTGCCTTTAGATGTCTCCACATTTTCATCTGCTCAGATAATTTACAGTTGTATGGTTAGAATATCATTCTGGAGAGCCCGCCCATTGCTCTTGAAGTATCTTTCCTTTTGAGTTTCAGGTCATGCATATATTTTCTCTGAACTTTTAAAATCAGTTCTTTTAAACTTTAGAGTTCAAATCTGACTATAGCCAACTTCTCTTCGGGTGCTTACTTCGAAGTTTTCAATATTTCTGTCCACCATCCGAACCACTCCACTCCCTACCTGGTCTCTACTGTTCCCCCAGTTGATCAGAATTAGATCCAATGTGAGATTAAATTATGAACAAGTCAAGAAAAATGTCTATCAGAGATTCTAAGTTTATAGAGATCCTAGTTTTTGTTGAGACTTACAACAACTATCTAGATATTTGACAGTTCCCTTGTTATCTCCATCTTCTTTCATCATTTTGTGATCAGCATCATCCATTTACTTAAACTCTTGAGATAGTGTGTGGTATATCTGCCAAATGATAGCTTGTCGATTTCCCTGTCCTTTTCTCTATGTGTAAATCGTCTGCAGTGAGCTACCTACCACTGATGTTCCACAGAGACATACAACTTTTTGATGTGCACACAGGACTATTGCAGCCCCTCTCCTAACTGAGTTATTCCTTTTGAACAGTATTTTATTTGGAATTCTTATCTCACAAAGTCTCAGAAGTGTGATTTTGTCCTTGACTTAAAAAAAAAAGTGTTGGGGCGCCTGGGTGGCGCAGTCGGTTAAGCGTCCGACTTCAGCCAGGTCACGATCTCGCGGTCCGTGAGTTCGAGCCCCGCGTCGGGCTCTGGGCTGATGGCTCGGAGCCTGGAGCCTGTTTCCGATTCTGTGTCTCCCTCTCTCTCTGCCCCTCCCCCGTTCATGCTCTGTCTCTCTCTGTCCCAAAAATAAATAAAAAAGTTGAAAAAGAAAAAAAAAATTAAAAAAAAAAAGTGTTTTTTTCCCCCTCTGGCTCATTTTTGTCTGGTAACTGCATTCTGTGGTTTGATAAATAAGCATCTGAAACTATAATATATTTCCAAACATCATCTCAGTTACTTCTTGTTTGAAATCCTGGGCCTTTCTGTCATTGTTATTCTTCTTTCTATGAGATCCCCTATGTCTTCTACAGTTATCAGTTTAACAGCTTTATCTGAACATTTTTCTAACTTCATATTCGCTTTAAAGGCTTCATTATTTGAGTAGCTAGTCTCCAGGCAGATGTGTTTCCCAATCCTTATGAGATGCTCATGTGAATGTATGTATACGTGCACACACACACAATGTTTTATTGTGTTTTCTTATTATAAAATTGTTAAAAAATACATATTTATTTAAAAGTGAGAGAAAGTCTAAATATCCAAATAGAAGACCTAAGTATGATCTAAGATTTCAAAGGTAGCCATTAATACTATGGTGTATATATGCTTTTTTCGCCCTCATATACCAAAATACAGTAAATATTATTTTGGTACATTAAGCTTCTACCCAGAAAATAAAATCTTTTTTTCCAGCACCAATTATTGGTTGTTCTTATATTTTATATTCTCTAAGTTTTGTTAGAAAATATACTGACACAGGGGCGCCTGGGTGGCGCAGTCGGTTAAGCGTCCGACTTCAGCCAGGTCACGATCTTGCGGTCCGTGAGTTCGAGCCCCGCGTCGGGCTCTGGGCTGATGGCTCGGAGCCTGGAGCCTGTTTCTGATTCTGTGTCTCCCTCTCTGTCTGCCCCTCCCCCGTTCATGCTCTGTCTCTCTCTGTCCCAAAAAATAAATAAATGTTGAAAAAAAAAATTAAAAAAAAAAAAAAGAAAATATACTGACACATACTAAAAATTCTAAGAGTTTGAGTAAAAACATATTCAAATCAGGCAGCACCCACTCTATCAAGGAACCAGGGGCAAAAATTATGTAAATGACACACAAAGCAGAGCAAGGAAGTTATTTGACTGGCTGTAATTTAAGTGGTTGCCTTATTTGGGGAAAGCCCAGTTGGCTGTTTGTGATTGGTTGTCCTTATAGGTTTTGATGTCTTTATAGGTTTTGAGGTGTTTACAGGCTTAGAGTTTGGTTTGCTAAGGGAGCTGCTAGGGTTTTAGAATCACCTCAGTCCTAATGGCCTCTAATTAAATCTCTAATGGTTTAATTAATTTTACAATTTTAACTATCACATAGTAAAAGAGAAGAAACCATCTCTGAGGCACCACTTTATACCCCCACATGCTTCCATTTCCTTCCCCTACCTTCATAGTATAAGTTTTCTCTGACATATTCATTTATTTCCTTTACCAATTAGCAGAAGTAGGTATTGGTTCTCATGCCCTTTCCCATATTCTGGATTTGTTCCTAAGAGGTGACATTTCTACATGCGGGCCACAAAAAGGTCAACGTTTAGTACCACAAACATCCCACCCCCAAAGTCCTACTGACTCCTTTCCTTAAGGAGCCAAGCACAGGTCTTCAAACAATTTGCTGTTTGAGGACCTTTGCTCTTATTCTTGGTTTTTTTAAGCAGAGGGTCCATCCAGTTTATATTTTAATTTTTATTAAGTTTTTTTATTTTGCGAGCAAGAGAAGGGGAGAGGGAGAATCCTAAGCAGGATCTGCGCTGCCAGCGCAGAGCCTGAGGCAGGCTCCATCTCAGGAAGAGAGATCATGACCTGAGGTGAAATTAAGAGTTGGATACTTAACCAATTGAGCCACCTAGGCATCCCCATCTAGTTTTTCAGTAGCCATTTTTGGGGCATCTGGCTGGTTCAGTCAGAAGAGCATGTGATTCTTGATCTCAGGATTATAAGTTGGAGCCCCATGTTGGGTATAGAGATTAAAAATAAAATCTTAAAAAAATAATAAATAAATAAATACCTGTTTTCTTCTGTTCTGAACACTGTCCTAAAGTCCCTACTGATCACTTTCTTTGCTCGCATGATTTTCCTTCCTCCCAGTTCTTATTTCACTGTCCAAACCAAGTTGGTCTGTGAGCTTTGCCATTTCATTTTCTCACAGAGAAGTTATTGTCCATGTTAAGTGATCGGAGTCACATTCCTGCCCGTGCCAGCAGCTGGGATCCAGACCAGCTGTGGACAGTGCAGATGTGCACACAGTTTCAGAGTGACTCTTAGGTTGTGCAACCCGTAAGCAAACATATCTGCTCTTATCACTCCATGGAGTAGATGTGCTTCTAGAGTTGTTGCCTGTGCCGAACTCTCAGAAGAGAAGAGCAAAGGCCGGATTATCCCACTTCCACCCCTTACTAGCAGTATGATTGTAGGCAAGTGTAGAGAATCATGGCAATGGGAATACTACTGATTCCTGTCGCATCAGGTGAGTGTGAGGAATAAATGGGGAAATCTTTATAAAAGCATTTAACAAGATTCTTGAACCCAGTGGTGTTTGATCATCAAATTTCACATGGCCTTTCCCCGTCTCCATTCACTTCTTTATTATTTTTTTAATGTTTATTTATTTTTGAGAGAGAGAGAGAGAGACAGAGTGTGAGTGGGGGAGGGGCAGAGAGAGAGGGAGACACAGAATCTGAAGCAGGCTCCAGACTCTGAGCTTCCAGCACAGAGCCCGATGCGGGGCTTGAACTCACAAACTGCGAGATCATGACCTGAGCTGGAGTCAGATGCTTAACCGACTGAGCCACCTAGGCGCCCCACCATTCACTTCTTTAAAGAAGGCTTTCCTGGGTGCCTGGCTGGCTCAGTCGGTACTGCAAGTGACTTGATCTCAGGGTTTTGAGTTCAAGCCCCATGTTGGGTGTGGTACCTACTTAAAAAATAATAATAATTTGAAAATAAAAATTAAAAAAATTTAAAAGCCCTTCCTGAGCTCCCTGTCTCAGCACCCCTGGTCATTCACTCTCCTCTTACCCTGCTTTATTTTTCTGCAGAGCACCTGTTTTATAGCCATGTCTATGTCTCTGCTAGAGAATGTGAACCCCTTATTGTCTTATTCACTCTTGTATTCCCAGAACCTCACACGTTGTTGGTTCATATTTGACATTCAGTTAATATTTGTTGAAAGAGTGAGTGATTATTATTAGACAATCATATGAATTAAGCTTTGGAGATGCCTTATCTAAGAATAGTGACTGATTGTTGGGAATATGACTGTAGATATTTGATGACAGTGTCCCAGAAGAGTATTTATCTTTTGCTTCTTTCTTTGTACATCTGAAGGCAAGGAGAGGAATAAAGAAGATTCAGTGGGTAGAATGTTTTCAGCTTCGTGAGTTGTTCAAATCAAATTTATTTTTGCTTGAGAAGGAGAACTCGAGGTTTCCCATTTTGTATTCATCCTCCATGATATGACTAATGGAAAGCTATTTAGTGATGTTCAGAAATTATTTTTACGTGTAGAAATTACTCTTTCTCATCATCTGGCAATTATTTTCTGAACCAAATAGTTGATCTTCTGAAGAGAAGATTATGGGTATAAAAACATTATTCCATCTAGGAATAATTTCTTGAAAAACCCACAGGAGAAGAATTATTAAGGTTCATGTTCAAAGATATGTCCCTTTTTCATGCATGCTAACACTACATTTGAAAAATTGCTGAAGTGTAGTCCTTATTAATTCATCTATAATTTTCATTTCTGCTGTTGGATTCTGAATAAAACAAAGGCACCCTTAGATGGTAAGTGTCTGTGTTTGCAGAATTATCTCTCTCCAGCAGCACACTGTTCTGCTAACATAGAAAACATGAAAATATGGTATTAAAAGCACACTTGGGTGGAACTAGGGCAGCATCTTTTCCTTGTTAGTACCCCCACCCCGTACCCCCACACCCTGTCACAACACCTAATCCTCTGCCTTCTGCTCAGTGGGTAGTCGGCATCAGCTGATGAAGATAACATATCTCTTAGAAGTCATTAAAGCAAGCTGTATTTAATGTGTTTAATCATTTTAGATGAACCAAGTCATCTTTCTTCTTAATCACTTTAGAGGCTGTTCCCTGAGCGCCATTCAGTTAACTGAATTTTTCTGAGTGCCCAGAACTGAGCTTTTAAGAAACATCTGTAGCTGTGGCTTGCTGAGATTGTAATTTACCGCTGGACTTGATGTTCTCAGTGGATCTGTGGGGGTCCAGGGATTAGAGCATGCTTTCTTCCATCATGGCAGGAATAGCTGGAAGTTGTGGCTGACTGCCCCCATAGAAGTGTAGACGTTATTTTTTCTCAGCTCATTTTTCGGCCCTCCAGACCTCAGGCTCTCTTAAAGAAGTATAGCTGTGGCTTTGGCAGGTGTTTGTTCGGCCCACTTCACCGCACATTGTATGATTTGAGAATTACAAAATGTCCTCTCTTACTCTTTTAGCCCTGGGGCTCACTAAATCATCTCCCTTCCTCCCCCATCTCAGTCTCTTTCAGTCTTGGCCTCTTGGCTCAATAGATGCATCTTTGCATTAGGCACTGGGTGGATGGGGTCCGGGCATCAAGCAGGTAGTCCAAGTTTATAGGGTCGTTTATTGGAATGTATTAGTAGCCCCTTGGGAAATGAGAAGCTAAATAAATGAAGCAAAAACCTGCAAGGTGAGTTAAGGCCAGGCCTTGAAGAAAAATGCCAAAGAACCTTCCTCAGGCTGGGATGGGGAGAAGGGGGGGTGTGGATCCAATGTCTGGCTCTGCTCATCTGCAGCCTGCGTTGAGCTGTACAGAGATGACTTCAGCGCTCCCACCATCTTTCCCTGTCCCCCATTTCCAACCCATGGGTTGGTTCATACTGTGAACAGTATTCTCTAAATGGGGCCTGCAGTTTCCTGGGATTCTTTTTCCCTGGAATGCTTTATCGTCATCTGGCTAAATCATTACTTTTGTCTCTTCCTTTTTCCTGCCGTTCTGTCTCTAATGGATCTGTGTTTTTATGGATTCAGACCCTTTTCCCCAAAGGATTTTTATGGAGTATGAACTAACTCATATTCTCAAGAAAAATTCCTCAGGGTTCTATCTCCATGTGGGCCCCTCATAATTCTATTTCTCTATTAGTGGACCTTAGTGATTCCAGATTGCCTATAGTTTTCTGAAGAATTATTTCCCTCTGAAATGTTTCCATTCAGATGACTTGGTGATGTCATTGACATCTTAGTAAAACAACGTGAAATGATTGTTGTCTATGCTTGGTTGTCAGAAAGAATATTGACACAGGGTTTGGAAATGAAGAAAACCTAGCTCTAGGTCTGGTTTTCCTAGCAGTCCAAGGAACAAGAGTGTCAAAAGAGACAAGAGATTCTAGAGATGGTTTTTGTGGAGAAAGATGCTGGGGAAAAATTTTTTTCCTACTTTTGCTTGCAAAGAGACATAAAAATGTTTTTGATTATACTGCAGCTTTATTTAAAATTTTGTTTTGGCTTTCTAATCCAAGATATTCTTGCACAATAGAAATGGTTTGACTTCTGTCATTATTGGCTTATTAAATTTCCTCAAGGTGGTGACATCTGAGAACTGTTTTAGTCCTTAACCCTGATTAAGACATTACTCTCCATAAATGATAAGAATCAAGTCTATGGATGGAGAGTAAAATGCTCTATGGATGGAGAGTAATGTTTAGTTCAGCACATAAGAATTAGAGGCAGTATAGGCATAATCTCAAGAAATTAAATCCATAATCAGAAATTTCCATTTTGTCCTAAAATGTCTACTTCTGTCTTCACCAAGCCAGAGATGTGACTTGGTGAGTTGTTGTTTTTTTTTTTTTTTTTGCTTTACTTTTTTATCTACTTCTTCTGCCTCAGTAGAAGATGAACAGTGGGGTGTCATACAAGCACAAACATGCAGGCAGAAAGGGAGAGGAAAGACAACCAAATGTCAGGTTAACATCATACAGGAAGGAATTGGGAGCTAGATCATAAATAACCAAATATCCATAGAAATGAATCTTAAAAGACCAAACCAGTGGCACCTGGCTGGCTCAGTCGGTAGAGCATGAGTCTCCCCATCTCAGGGTTGTGAGGTAGAGCCCCACCGTTGGGTGTAGAAATTACTTAAAAATACAAATCTTAAAAAAAAAAAAAGTCAAACCAAAAATAGAAAACTAGCACCCTATCGATTACAATAACAACAGTACCATCCATCTCTAATTAATGTACTTTTTTTTTTCCTAGAAAGAGAAAAAGGGTTTGTTGAAGTTGCTTTCTGGCGCGTCCACTAAACGTAAGCCCCGAGCATCTCCACCAGCCTCACCCACCCTGGAAGTGGAGCTGGGTGGCGGGGAGTTGCCTCTGCAGGGAGCAGTGGGACCTGAGCTGCCTCTAGGGGGCGCCCACGGCAGGGCCGGCTCCTGCCCTGCCGATGGGGACTGCCCGGCCCCCGCTGTGGCCGTGGCTGCTGCTGTGGCCCAGGACGCTCTTCATCGGAAGACTAGCTCCCTGGACTCCGCTGTACCCATCGCTCCACCTCCTCGTCAGCCATGTTCATCCCTGGGCCCTGTCATGAATGAGTCTAGGCCTGTGGTTTGTGAGAGGTGAGTTCGCTGTCGTTCCCGGAGAAACGAAGAAATGCAAACAAGCTTTGTGCTGGAATATTTATTCCAACATGAGGATACTTTTCCACATCCTCCAAATTCGTTTTAACTGAATTTGTAGTAACAGGCAAGCACTGGCCTTCTTGTACCATTTGCTGTGCTCCTTACATGGGTTAGGCCTCCAGCCCTCTTTTTGTTTATTTTCTCCAGACATCCCCTCCAGAATTGTAACCAGATGAAATGTGTTAATCCCTGGAACTTGGTTTGCATCTACTTCCTTCTTGCTTCTCTTCCATCGCCAGCTTTTGCTCCCTCCTTTCATCCTTTGCCTTTTTTATTAAACATTTACATAAGTACCTGCTGGTTGTAAAGCAGCTGGAGAATTCTGCCAACCAAGAGAATTCTCTTTTTATTCTTCCTGAGCTAGGAGAGTATGCCTAAGTTCTGAGAGACCTGACTCCCCCTCCTGACACTGAGTTGGTTGGGTTCCACTCGGAATGAGGGGCCTTGTGTTACTGATTCTGGCCTTGAATCATGATTACACATGGGAGTAGTTCTGTTTGATACAACCAGTGGGGTTCTAGGAATATGTTAGGAGAAACTATATATTTAGCAAGACAACTATCTGCTAGGATTATATGAATTAGAAATGAAGCACCGGTGGTTGGCCAGGAAAACATCATGAAGCACACTAAAATAGTGGACTGTTTTCACATAATGCATAAATATATAAACATTTGTTTTTAAAAGTGCCATCTGTTTTATTGTTTCTATAAGCTTTATTCCTTCTGTACCTGCATTTTATAAATCAAATTTCTGATTTGTGGAGGTGTTGCAGTATAGGTCTCATTTTCAGTTACTGATTTGAAGTCTTACTATAAACTGTTACACATTCCAATGACTTAAATTTACAAATCTGTATTTCAGATGGACATCTGTACCCACAAAATTTGAGGCCTTCATTCGTATAATTTGAATTATCAAAAAATAAGCTGGACAAGAAGAAACTTTAAACAGCCTACGTGCACTAAGTACAAAGTACACAATTTATTATATATTTTCCTAGTGAGGTGAAATAGCTTTACATAGGTCTAATCCTTATAAAACCAGTTTTGAAATGAGACAGTACTCTGAAAAGTGTTCCTCCCCCACAAATAAAATCATTCTATCTTTCCCCCTCATCTGTTGTGCTCTTAGTAAAGCTTTGAAATTTTGTCCTGCATTCACTTAATCCTTTATTCTGAGAGTCAGCCTTTTTTCCTGCAGTAATACTCCGCTTTCCAGGGATAGGGCTTCTGTCCCTGGAGTTAGTCCAGGGACTTGTTTACTTTCTTTTGGTCACAAAGGCTCCTTCTTTCGTCCCCACCCCCAGGCATCGATCTGCAGTTTTTCCTTCATACCCTGCGTCTCTCTCCTCTTTTCCCTGTCATTTGTGGTGTTTGTGTGACTGTTCTGAGCGATCGTTCATTTTGCCCAGCCTCTCCCTAGGCACTGGCTCTGGCACGGCTGCCTCCCTCCCCCATTATGCATTCCTTTTCAGTTGCCAGATGTCCTCAATCTCTGTGGCTTCTGCATTCCTGCCCTTTCCTCTTAGAGGAGCTCGTTTCTAACAGCAGGCTCCTGCTGTTCAGTGCATCTGAAAGGGAGAAATCGCTAATGCAGACAGGTGATGGTGGTCCAGGGAGCCAGGGATGCACATCACATAGGGCACATGGAGAATTTAATGATGGAACAGATGGGCATGGGCACTCTGGAATTCTCTGGCAGGTTTTTCATATAACCATTTCCATTTTTACAAGTAGAAAAGGGGTCTTTGGAGAAGATTTCTGCTCAAGTTTATATTTTTATAATCCATATGTTCAACAGAATATTAAATATAATAGCCAGCCTGACCAACTTTCCACCACCCTGTTGCCTTCATACACTGATGGTGATGGTATTTATTTAACTTGTGTTCTTAGGTCCGACTGGCTATAAAAACAGTAGGAAAAAGGTGTGGAAACAGTATAGGAAAACATCCTATTATCCACTGGGAATGAAAGTTTTTGGTTAGTAGGAAACTACCAAGTATGCCGTTTAGGGATTACCTGTTTTGATATTTCAAAATTTTTAACACAATTAAAAGTACTTAGTACTAAAAATGGAGGGAAGATTAACTTTAACATCTCTATGATTCAGAAAGTATTTCAGGATCTTAGATTCCTTGATTCACAACCTAAATAGCAACAACTCCTGCTCTGGCAAAGTGCAGAAGCCTGGGGTTCTTCTGGTAGAATTTTTCCTGATAGAATTTCATAGAAGTAGTTCTCATTGCATTGTATTGGTGCTGTATGAGAGCAGAGTATAACGAGAACAAGCATAAAATTTCCCCTCAAACCATGGCTCTGTCCCATAAATCTAAAGTAAAAGAATGTGACTAGGGCAGCCCTTCAATGGGAAGAAGCATTCACGTGATACAAGGACTTAAGCAATCTCACAGTAAGAAGGGATGAACCTTGAGGTGTGTTGACGGCTGTGGTGTCAGCTGAGACAATTCTCTGAGGAACAAAAGGATTCTTTTGTGTTGTTAGAGAGGCTGAGGAAAACAAGCAAGAAATGCTACATCCTGGAGGCAGAACATGTATAATTGATGACAGCAGAAATAACAGAACAGATATTTTTGGCTCTATTTTAGATAATGGAGAAAAAATAATTAGGAAATTGCAAAGAGGAAGTAGAAATATTTCAGAAGGAATGGCAGTAAAAGAAAGTATATGTGACAGGCTTTTCTTTTTTTTTTTTTCTACTAAAACAGCATAGACAGATAAGGGCTTAAGGAGACACGGCACATCATCTCTGTGTATTTTGAAGTTTAGGAATTAAACTGATAACCACATACCTATAAGCCCATCTCTTAAATTGGAAAAGAACCTGTGATCTTTGATCAGGGATTAAGCTAGAACACTTGGAAACACACAAATTGGATAGAGATAGATTTACAGAAAGTCAGTCGGGTTTCACCAGCATGATTAATTTGAGTCAGTGACAATGAACCCACCGGGTGAAGCAATGGACATAATTTACTTGGACTTCAAGCAAAGCTACAAAGCGAGCTAGTGTGGTTTTGCCAGTGAAATACTTAATTGGATATTAGATTGCTGTAGCAACTGGCAGAAAGCAGTGAAGGTTACTTACCCAGACTAGGGTGACGGATAGAGTGCCTCCCAGAGCCACAGGGGGTCCAATTTGGGCTGATACCAAGAGAGATTAGAAACAAACAAAAAATGTATGAATTGCAGAGAATGCATGAGAGGCCAGAAAAATAAAGGAAATAGAAAATCTATACAAATGAAAGATTGCAAGTGCTCATTTAGGTGGAAGCTGGAACACCATAGCCTGAGGTGGGAAGATGGGCAGTGGGATGTGGATGGGGCTTCTTTGTATAGCAAGCCTGTTTCTTCAATTCTGGTGACTGTCACAGACAGTGAGGGTCACAAAGCTGCCAACAGGCAGAGACCCATTCGTGGCCAAGTCTGTGAGCCCTGCTATACACCTCACACTGTCCCCTGGGTCTCTGTTCAAAGGGATACTTTTACAACAGCCAAGTGACCACTCAGCTTTCCATGTTTTTTCATTTTTCTTTTTATTTTCCCCTACTCTTTCCATTATTTTTTATTCACTCATTTATTCATTTATTTTTTTTAATGTTTATTTATTTTTGACAGAGAGAAAGAGAGAGCATGAGCAAGGGAGGGGCAGAGAGAGAGGGAGACACAGAATCTGAAGCAGGCTCCAGGCTCTGAGCTGTCAGCACAGAGCCTGACGTGGGGCTCGAACTCACAGACCGTGAGATCATGACCTGAGCCGAAGTCGGACGCTCAACTGACTGAGCCACCCAGGCGCCCCTATTCATTTATTTTAAAATTGTGGTAAAATATACATAAAGTTTACCGTTTTTTAAGGTAAAATTCAGTGACATTAAGACATTCACATTGTTGAATAACCATCACCACTGTGCATTTGCAAAAGTTTTGCGTTATTCCAAACTGAAACTCAGCGCCTGTTAAACAGTAAGTCCCCATTCCCTCTACTGGCAGCACATGACAACCACCACTCTACTTTTCTGTCTCAGTGGGTTTGACTCTTCTGGGTGCCTCGTACATGGAATTGTATGATATTTGTCCTATTGTGTGTGGCTTATTTCACTTAGCATGATGTTCTCAAGGCCCATCCGTGTTGTAGCATTTGTCAAATTACATTCCTTTTAAGGAGCTTTGCATCTTTTTAAAAATAGTTTTCTATACATTGTGCCTTTTCTTTTGTCATTCAGCACACTTACTCAGAATTACCATGGGAAAAAAAAGAATTATCACGAATTATGCTAAGTGGTATGAGGCACGTAAAATGAATTTACCATCTTCTCCCCCTCAAGCAGCGTATGGTCTGGGAAGATGAATGAGACAGGGATGCAGATGGTAACAGTGCAATGTAAACCGTGCTAAGTGCCGTAAGAAATGTACATGAGGCCTCTGGGACCTGAGCAAGCATGAAATTACTTCCAGCCACGGGCTAGACAAGATTTTGCAGGGGCAAACTAGAGCCAGGCTGTGGGAGGCTAATCAGGTGTGGATGGGCAGAGGCGTCATCACGGGGAGTTCCCAGTGGAAGAAACCACATGAACCAAGGAACGGAGAGGTAGAAGCCATATTTGGAGGGCACATTCAGGTGTAGAGGCATATTTGGCACACTCGTGGAGATAATAGCAGCAATAGGTAGAGAGATGAGGGTCAAATCATTGAGGGCTTTATATGCCAGGCTGAGGATTAACCTTCCTCACAGGCGTTGGCAGCCAGTTACGATTTTTGAGGGATAGATAACTACAAGCAGAGTTGCCAGTTAAGAAAATGGGTCTGTTGGATCTGCGTAGAATGGAATGGAGGCAGGAAGAAATACAGGCAGGGAGGGCAGGTAGATTATTTGACCGGGTGAACGTCATGAGTTTGTCCACCAGGATGGCGGCAGTGACGATGAAGAGGAGTAGATGGGGTGCAGATTTTGAAAGTGGGATTATTAGCAGGTCCCATGGATGTCATGGGAGAGGGGTCTTTGATTCCTGAGGTTCAGAATTTCCCAAAAGCCCTACTCAGATAAGCATAATCCAAGCGAGGCGGAGGGTGGAGGAACAGATGTGAAGGGCTTCTGCAGCTGTGCCTTATATGTGTCTGTTGGTCTGTAAACATTCTACTTTCCATGCCTGACATAGTTGGCCATTTGTGCCCAGAATCTGGCCTTAGGAGTCTATGTTAGAAATCTGTGTGCAAACTACAAGGCTCGAGGCCAGGATCCGAGCTGGAAGATTTCTAAGTAGAGTCTGTTACCGCAGCACCTGGTAGCCTTCATACATCAGGGCTGTGTCACACTTTCCATTATGCACAGGGTTTCTCATTCTGCCCCCCAGAGGTTTATAACTTCGCAATGAAAATTTGCTCCCACTGGGAACTTGGCAGGAAGATTATGTTCTTAGCCCAGCAGCAGTTGTAGTTCAAAAAATTTTTTGACGAAATTGGTTTAGTGCATTTTATAAAATGCAAATATTAATCTAATTCACTTCAAGTTTTTCAAGAACTATTTTTGTTCCATTTCACCTTTAAGGCATCTCCCAGAGAACCGATGGGGAATACATTTCATGAAAGATCTACTCTGAATATGATTTGAGTCACCTGTATGCCTTTTTCCAGAATTACAAAGCTTTGCTCAAATTTTAACTTCCCCCAAATGGCAACTTATTACATTGCTTTCCACGTGGATTTTTAACATGTTTGCATCAGACTTGAGAAATCTTTTCATCTGAAACCCTTCTTCAGATAAGTCTATAATGAAATTATTTGTCCTGCTTTTAATGATATCAGATAAGAGATTCTAAAACCTAACTTTATCATTCTAAAGTGTCATGTCTCATTATCAGGCAGTTCTTTAGACTGTGGCCTGAGTCTGTTTCCTGGATAGAGGTGACCAGTGACTTCCTGGTCCATTCTTCACCTCCTTGAAGCACAGACCCCCACCTGCTATTGCCTGAGCCACGTGATCGCAATGGTAGCTTGCATTTTGGGTGTAAACTATGTAACAGAAACCACTTAAGAGCATCACATTCATAACCTTACTCCATTACATGGTAATACCTGTTTAAGTTACTACAACCTTTTCCTACAGATGAGGAAACTGAGGCTGAGAGAGCAGAGATAATTAGCCCAAAGTTAAACTGCTCTAAATGACCTTTAAGTCTATGTCAGCCCCTAGACCCAAGCTTAGTGCACAGCACCTGTGTGGACAGGGCTGTGCTTCCTCCCTCAGTTCATGCTTGATTGAACCCCGAACCTGGTGGGTTCAGTGGGTTCAACATGTTAACTCATGTTTGAGTTAAATGAACGTTTCTTAGAAATAATAAGTCACCAAGGTGGCCCAGTCAGTTAAGCATCTGACTTTGGCTCAGGTCATGATCTCATGGTTCATGAGTTCAAGTCCCCCTTCGGGTGAGCCCTGCTTCTCTCTCTCTCCTCTCTCTCTCTCCCTCTCTTTCTCTCCTTTCTCTCTCTGCCCCTCACTCATTCACTTGGGCCATCACTCTCTCTCTCAAAAACAAACAAGAAAGAAAAAGAAAAAGAAAAAGAAAGAAAGAAAGAAAGAAAGAAAGAAAGAAAGAAAGAAAAAGAAAAAATAAATTAGCCTCTATGCTATACTTTGTTTCAGACCTTGGAGGATAATTTGGTTCATGTACCCAGAGTAGCTCAGGAATTGTTTGGGGAAGCCATTTGACTTTTGCAGAGATGCCTTTTTTTATAGAGTAATAGTCTGGGGCTCTTGCTGGGGTCCTTCTTAATGAGAGTGGATTCTAGTTTTTATGAGAGGAGATTGATGAAGCTAGCAATCTTCTGAAAGGGCTAGTCTCTGATGGGTTTCATAGTTTAGGGGTAGTTCTATAGAATTTGTTATGACTATCATTATTTAAGCCATACCATTCTTTACTTACAGTCAAGAGTGGGTCTTGTGAGGCTCTGAACTTATTTTCTGACTTTAAGAACCAAACGAAAGTAGAAACTTAAAATCACCTTTATGATTGAATACTGCATAACAGCAAATGGAGAAAAATATATGTTCACATTTTTTTAGTTATCTGTTGCTATGTAACAAATTACCTCCAAAATTGAGTGGCCTAAAACAACAATAAACATTTATTTCCCCATAGCTTCTGTGGGCTGGGAACTTGGGAGTGGGTTTTCTGGGTGGTTCTGGCTTGGGATATTTCCTGAGGTTGCAATCCAGATATCAGCCTCAGCTGTAGTCCTGTAAAGGCTTGACCAGGGCTAGAGGAGTCCCTTCCAAGGTGGCTTCCTGACATCACTGTTGGCTAGTTGGGTTTTTAGAAAGAAACTTTGGTTACTCACCATGTTCTCCTCTCTATAGGGATGCTGAGTTTTCTCACAATGCGGCAGCTCATTTTCTTCAGAGATCCAAGAGAAACTAATGTAGAAGCTACAAGGCCTTTTATGACCTAGACTCAGAAATCACGCAGTTACTTTCACAGTATTTTATTGGTTACACAGATCATCCCCATGCATTGTGGGGGAAGACTACACAAGAGTATGAATACCAGGAGGCAAGGGTCACTGGGGTCATCTTGGAGGTTGACTACCACATACCACCCTCCCCCCTTCCTCTGCCTTGGTTGGAAAAGGCAAGAGAGAGTAAAGGAGTGAAGTAACGCTGGAAAAAATAAAAGAATATGGGGCTCAAAACCTCCATCTGGCTTTCATGGCAGCTAATCATAATTTTGCACAAGGAGACTAGGGGAAAGGAAGAAGGAAGATAATATTAAACCAACAAGGCTTCTTGGGGTTTTAACTGATAATTATCCCTTTTCCTACTAATATCTGAGTTGAGAACCAATAAAGAAACAGACACAGTTGTCAGACAAATGGGTATCAGCCTCGTTACTGGTGGTGTTGGATTGAATTTGTGGTCATTGTCCTTCCCTCCTTGTCTAGACCGTAGGACAGCCTGCCTGAAGGAGAATTTGGGTATGTAAGGCAGATGAACTGCCTTAGAATTGCTGCCTCATCCATGTCGAGCCCCAAAGTAAGGGACACAGAGAGATGGACTTCCAGACTCACTTCTAGAAGGCAGGCCTGACCCCCCTGGCCCTTGACCATTCCGTGCTTACAAGCAGAAGCAGAGCAGAAGCCACTCAGCCTAGAGGCAGGGAGTTCAGAGAGGACTGAATCCATCTAGTCAACCACTTCTCCTAATCTCACCAATCAAATGAATTCATTCCTTTCTTCTTGGAGAAGAGGGAAGGACAGGGCATTTCCTCCTAGGAAACGGAATAAAATTTTCTGTATGGACAAGATACAAACAATGGAAAGGGACAAGAATAGCTTTTGCTGGACAGGTCACTCAGATAAACCAGTCTCATCGATAATGGACTGTTACACACATGTCAACTCTATTAAAATCAAGTCTCTACGAAGCAGAGAGTCATTGTATTTTGAGTTGTTTTACAGATGTTATAAACTTCTGTTATTTTCTATTCTGTTTATGTTTAATGCTCTGTAGACCAATAGTGTACCTTTTTTTTTTCACTACTTTGAGTGGCTTTAACTAAAATATATCTCTCTTTTCTAGGCACAGGGTGGTAGTTTCCTATCCTCCTCAGAGTGAGGCAGAACTTGAACTTAAAGAAGGAGATATCGTGTTTGTCCATAAAAAGCGAGAAGATGGCTGGTTCAAAGGCACGTTACAACGTAATGGGAAAACTGGCCTTTTCCCAGGAAGCTTTGTGGAAAACATCTGAGGAGGCTAACATTGAGAAGGCTGAAGTCACATCACACAACAAAATAGCACAAAGCAATTTAATGGAAAGAGCACATTTTGGACTTCCAGATGGTCAGGAGATGAGCAGAGGATGGGTGTGTGACCCCAGTGCCCTCAGCACAGTTAGGCCAGCCAACAGTGTGAAGAAGGCGTGCGTATGGGTCTTATCATTCTGGGTTCTGATGTGTAAGGTGTGCCTTGTACTGTCTGATTTGCTATACAGAGAAACCTTTTTAAAAAGATATATAGCTAAAATGGACAATTGTTTACAAGGCTTAACTAATTTATTTCCTTTTTTACACTTGAATTTTTCTTGTAATAGATAAATTCTTTGGATTATGATTTTAAGAAATTATTAATTTATGAAATAATAGCTAAGGAGAAGCTGGATTATCTCCTATTGAGAGCAAGAGATTTTTTTTTTTTTTTCGACATAGAATGAATCCCCCTTTCTCCCCTCACCGGTGTTACTTTTTACTTCTTTAAGACAGAAATGCCAGTTCTCTAATTTGGTTTTCTTCTTTAGGAAACTAAAACCTATAACTGAATCAATATCAATAAAGGCCTGGGGTAGGCAGACAGAAACAAGAGAAGAGAAGTTAGTGATTCCCTGTCTTTCTGGTTTGGTCAGGAATCACCCTTAAGACCTAGTCTTCAGTATAATTTTATGGGTTTTTAATTTCCCTAGAATGAAGCCAGTGAAGTGATAAGAATAAAGCACAACCTCAAACAAAAATGTATTCGGAAATGTATTTAGTTTTATAACAGAAGCAGCTGATTCATTGGTTGGAAATTGGGAAAATTGAAGTTGTACTCCTGTCTGAGAATGGCTATGAAATGTAATCGCCCATTTTACCCCAAGTGATCTGCATGCCCAGGACACAATAAAACGTTTGTGAGATTGTGGTGGTAAGTGGTGCACTCGTGCTAAAGTCAAAGGCTATAAGAAACACTGTGAAAAGTTTACATTCATCCCTTGTGATTCTTTTCCCACCATCCTGCATGTGTTACTGGATTCCCACAGTAATAGGGACTGTGCATGGTGTGTATATTTCATTGCAATTTCCTGTTGAGGTTGGTTTGCGCTCAGAAGTGACCAATGCAGGAGGTGTAAAATAAACAGTATTCTTTTTGCTCCTGACCGAGGTCTCTGAGCATACTCGCTCTCTCCCTGGCTAAGGAATCCATCAGCCATTAGACAAGTCATTAATGAAAATGTTCCTTTATGTCCTCCCAGCTGATGGATATAAAGGATGAGCCGGGAGACTGCTCCTGTGACTGTTCTCTTGCAGCTCTGGGAGGCCTTTCACGAGTGAAAGTGCCCACACCTTACAACGGCGGCAGGATCCAGCTGAGCCCGTCTTTTTATATCCATTCTTTGATGTCATTGGCCTCTTCCCATTACATTCCGGCACCAAGCGGTCATGGGTCTGGGTAGTCCTAAAATCAAAAGGAGGGAAGACATCCTGGTAGTGAATGAAATTGTTGCTACAGTTTTTTTGTGAAAAACAAATAAAAAACCTTTTTCATTTTTTACTTTTAAGAATTACAACTGGGAAATGGAAACATGAACTGAAAAGTCTTCTTGCGATAGCAAGAGGTTTCATGGTCTTAAAAAGATATATCATGTGGTTGAAAATGAAATCATTCCTAAATTAACCTTTTTTATATATATATATATATATAAAACACTGTACATTATGTTCCTGTGTGTTGAATTTTTAAAAAAATACTTTACTTGGATATTCATGTAATATATAAAGGTTTGGTGAAATGAATTTTAGTTAGAAAAAAAGCTGACATCA
Source organism: Lynx rufus (assembly GCF_022079265.1). Classification (NCBI taxonomy): domain Eukaryota; kingdom Metazoa; phylum Chordata; class Mammalia; order Carnivora; family Felidae; genus Lynx; species Lynx rufus. The sequence continues at coordinate 143,366,853 of NW_025814845.1, read as the reverse complement.
GCTTTCATCTGTGTAAGTTGACACCAATGTGTCATAATATTCTTTATTTTGGGAAATTAGTGTATTTTATAAAAATTTTAAAAAGTAAAAAGACTACTACAGCTTAAGATAATTTTTTACCTGTCTTTTCTCCATATTTTAAGCTATGTGATTGAAGTACCTCTGTTAATAGTTTCCTGGTATGAAGTTGGTTAAAATTTCATCTGTTAATAGATCACTTAGATAATATAATGTATGGGTTTTCTATTGGTTTTTTTTGGAGACAGTAGGTGGAGATTTTGTAACAAGGGCTTGTTACACAGCGATATGGTAATGATAAAATTACAATTTATCATTCCGCTTCGTGTTAATAATTTGAAGACTGGAGAAAAGGTTCAAGATTAAAATTTGATGGTCAACCGTTACATGTCCCTTGTGTTAATTCTTAAAATTTTTCTTTTTTCTCCTTTTTTTAACCTGAGACACATTTGATATATAATTTCATTTCATAAAAATTATTTCCATGTACCTCGAACAGAAGATGTCTACAATAATCAATTCAGTGGTTATGAAGCATTTTACCTCTCCAACTAGCAAACATTGTTTGGTTAGTTCCCCAAGAAGTTTAAAATCTTCTTAAAACAGCTTGTTGAGGGACGCCTGGATGGTGGTCTGTTAAGCGTCTTGATTTCGGCTCAGGTCATGATCTCACAGTTGTCGGTTGTGAGATCCAGACCTACATCAGGCTCTGCGTTGACAGTGCAGAGCCTCCTTGAGAGTCTCTCTCGTTCTCTCTCTCTCTGCCCCTTTCCTGCTCACACACACTCTCTCTCAAAATAAATAAATAAACATTAAAAAACGAAGTAGCTTGTGGAGATTTACCAGGGACTATATAATCTGCTCCCCTCTCCCCCTTCATGATACTAAAATCTCTGGTGACTGCTAGAAGATACATCTTAGCCATAGAAAGAGGTACTAAACCTATAACCAACTATATGATAACCAATAGGTCTCAGCAGAGCTTGGGAACATCATCTTTAGACTTCATGACTTTAATGGAATGCCAGCAAGTTGTAAGTTTAAAGAGACTGTGTTGGTCATGTTAAAAAAATATTTTCCTAACCTAACTTAGTTATTATCAAATTACTTAACAGAATTAAAATCAGGAATTCCAGTTTGTATCATAGCTTTGCTAAATCTACCTTTGTAACCACCTGAGCAAGTCAATTATTACTTAGTGTCCTCCTGTGACTGCCCTCTCTGCCACATTGAGTGAAGGCGAGGAGCAAAGGAGACTATGCCACTGTTTTGAAAAGTGCTATTGTAATAAACGGCAGCATTTTCATCTCTGGTTTCAAATATTTCATCTCATTCTCTTGGAGTACATGCATATAATGCCTTTACTGTGTCTAATTAGATTTAGAAGGAGCAAATTAAGGTGATGTTTCCAGCTGTTATGCATTTAACTTCCTGTTCCTGATGAGAATAGGACAATTTTCATACCTGTAGAAGTTCAGAATATTTCAATCCAGAGCTCTAAGCAACATTAGAATTCAAGTTTGGAAAATGCTTATAATAGATGTTAGGCTAAGTTGTTGTGTGTATCCATGTGAATTTTAGAAAATTAACTAGGATCAGGATGCCTGGATGGCACAGTCGGTTAAGCATCTGACTCCTGATCTCAGCCCAGGTCATGATCTCATAGTTCATGAGTTCAAGCCCCGCATCAAGCTCTGTGCTGATGGCATAGAGCTTGCTTGGGATTTTGTCTCTCCTTCTCTCTGCCCCTGCCCTGCTTGTCCTCTCTCTCTCTCTCTCAACATGAATAAATAAATTTAAAGTTACCTGAAACCAATTAAATTATGCCCTTATCGAGGTAGCATCCTATTGAAACTATTCCTTTCCAAGAAAAAGAATTTGCCAAGCTACCACAGTAATGGAGAGAACATTTACAAAAGAGATTGGCCAATGTCAAGGCTTAGAAGGCCTTGCCCTTCACTAACTCCTGTGAACTGCAGGCTATAATGGGATATGCTCCAGTGTATATGGATGTTTCTAATGGGACTTTGCTCTATTCCCGGGAGTAATTATCATCAGAGACAGTAAGCTGTTGGAGTGGTAACCAGCCAATGTGAACTGTGACAGTTTTAAAAGACTCTCTCTCTGATTTACAAATGAATGTTTCTTTTATTTCTTTCGTGTTTCCTATTAATAACTTTCTGGCTTGGCTACTTCAATTTCCATTTTGGAAACACCACCTTGGTCTCATTCAGGGCAAATTCTTATTGCATTGCAGTCATCCAGACATTCAATAATCATGTTGAAGGGACCTGCGATTCACATTAATCTTTGAGCCATCATTCAATACTATTATTATATGGTAAGACTACTTTAGTGATACTGTTAAGTCTCCAAAGACAACAAAACTATCCCTACCAGTAATCAGTGAGCCAGATGTCACTGCTATTGCTTCCAACTTAAATAAGAAATTTGGTTCCAGAAGGCTTTGACCTTGAGTTGAATCTTTCAAGGTCTGAATCCTTGTAAAAGTACTAGAAAAAACCATCAGACATTTCAGAGTGAGAAGGCCTTCCTAAATATGACTCAAAAACCAGAAGCCATAAAAAAGGAAACATTGATACATTCAACTACAGAAAAATATCTACACAAAAAGACACCATAACCAAAGTCAAAAGGAAATAATAGACAAAAAAGGTACTTGTAACTCCTATAGCAAAGTTTCCTTTATATATAAAAAGCTCCCACAAATCAATAAGAATAAGAACAAAAGCCCAAAAGTAAAATTGACCAAGGATTTGTGACAGAGACTGCCAATTACCTCCCAATGTTCATTTTTCTTTAAGTTTTTTTTTTAAATCTTTATTCATTTTTGAGAGAGAAAGAGCCAGAGCATGAGCGGGGGGAGGGGTAGAGAGAGAGAGGGAGACACAGAATCTGAAGCAGACTCCAGGTTCTGAGCTGTCAGCACAAAGCCCGATGCAAGGCTTGAACCCACAAACTGTGAGATCATGACCTGAGCTGAAGTCAGATGCTTAACCTACTGAGCCACCCAGGTGCCCCCCAATGTTCATTTTTCAGTTCTTCCTTATTAACTGATATCTGGGCAATGTACTCAATCAAAACCTACATTACCAGTTTTTCGTGGATGCAGCCATGTGACTAAGTTGTTGAAATACAAGTTCAAGTGTTAAAGGAAACTTCTGGTAAGTTCCTAAAAGGGCACACACCCTTTGGCCATTTTGCTTTTCCTTCTTCCAGCCTGCAATGTAGAGTTGAAGGCTGGTACTCTAGCAACTGTTGAACCGTAAGTTTCAACTTTTAAGATAGAAGCCACATTTTATTTTATTTTATTTTTAATACAATTTATTGTCAAGGTGGCTAACATACAGTGTATACAGTGTGCTCTTGGTTTTCAGGGTAGATTCCCGTGATTCATCACTTACAGACAATACCCAGTGTGGAAGCCACACTTTAATGTGATAGAGGAGGAAAAAAAAGAGCTTGAGACCCTGATACACTTGTGGCCTTCATGCCAGCCTGAACTACCCATCTTCAGAGATAACTTATGTGAGACTAAGTCCCTTGAATTTAAGCCACTCTAAGTGTGATCTCTTACCCTTAACCAACATGACTGATGCCAATATAAATTGCTACTTTGGGGGGGTCTGGCTGGCTTGGTCGATAGAGTATGTGACTTTTTTTAAAGTTTATTTTGAGTGCGGTGCAGAGAGAGGGAGAGAGAGAATCTCAAGAAGGCTCCACAGTCAGCACAGAGCCTGTTGTGGGCTTGAACCCACAAACTATGAGATCATGATCTGAGCCGAAATCAAGATTCGGACACTTAACTGGCTAAGCCACCCAGACACCCCTATAGTATGTGACTCGATTTCGGGTCCCACACTGGGTATAGAGCTTGCTTTAAAAGTAAATAACATAAATTGACAGTCATCAAAAAGAAATTCTAATATATATGAAGGTTCCATTCATTCCTAATGTAGATGCACATTAACAACAGTGAAGTATTTTTCACCTATAAAATTGGAAACTTTAAAAAATTAGAAATCACTGTGTTGGCAAAATGAGGAACACTTAGTATTTTGCTATTGAGAATATAATTTGATAAAATGTGTAGGGAGAACAATCTAGAAAATATCAAAATTGCAAATGCATTTACTCATTCTACTTCTAAGAATTTGTCTTCTGGTATATTTATTTATCAAGTGTAAAATGACAGTACCATATTCATTGCAGTATTATTTACAATAGGAAAATATTGGAAACAACCTAAATGTCCGTCAATAGGAAACTGTTGAATTATAGTAAATTTACTATAATATCAGACTACTACATAACCATGAAAAGAATGGGGAAGTCTTTTATACATGGATATGGGAACATCTCTGAGATATACCATTAAATGAAAAAGATAAGGTAGAGTATGCTACTGTTTAGGAAAAAGTCAGTAGGGGAAAGACTATATATAGTACATCGATAGTGTGTATATATAGCTCTCTAGAAGGATGTATAAGAAATAGAATGTTGGTTGCCTTCACCATTGAAGATGGGACTTATGCTAACTTATAGTAAGTCTCTCAGAAAGATACAAGAAACTGAAACTCCAGTCTTCAGTGGAAGCCATATACAGTTGACCCTGAACAACACAGGTGGGAACTGTGCACGTCCACTTATACGCAGATTTTTCTCAATAAATACAGTATAATACTATGAACGTATTTTTCTTCCTTATGATTTTTTTAATGTTTATTTTTTAGAGAGAGAGAGAGACAGAGTGCAAGTGGGGAAGGGGCAAAGAGAGAGGGAGACAGAATCTGAAGCAAGCTCCAGGCTCTGAGCTGTCAGCACAGAGCTTTACGCAGGGTTCGAGCTCACGAACTACGAGATCCTGACCTGAGCTGTACTGAGCCACTTAACCAACTGAGCCACCCAGGTGCCCCATCTTCCTTGTGATTTTCTTAACATTTTCTCTAGCTTACTTTATTGTAAGAATGCAATATATAACACATGACATACAAAGTATGTGTTAATTACCTACATTATCAGTAAGGCTCTGGTCAACAAGCTATTTAGTACTTAAGTTTGGGGGGATCCAAAATTTTTGACTGCATGGGGCACCGGTGACCTAACCCCTATGTTGGTCAGGGTCAACTGTATTTGGAAAAGAGAATGAAGAAGGGCAGAGACAAACATTAAAAATTTTTTAGGAAAATGAGATCTTTGAAATTAAGTTGGAAAGCAAAAGGATACCCACTTTAGTGAGAATGATTCATCATGTTACTGCTGAGTTCAAGACCAGACAGAAAAATTATCTCGAGAGAGAGCCATTCCACATTCCACTCCTGTTCAGAGCACATTGTCTTTAAGAACCCAGTATAGCCCAGAGGTTGATTTTCCACAAAGAACTGACTTTTATTCCTCTGCTGTTATTTTGAGAAAGTGAGAACCAGTGGACTTGTTTTATGGTACAATGGATACCATGAAAAAGACCTAACAAAATAAGTTGGATATACAACTAAGTCATTGATTAGATTCCACTGGGGTTTCCGCATGTATTTCCAAGATATAGAACTAGCACACTTGCTGTGGTGCAAAACAAAGGGAAAGTCTCAACAAAAGACAAATGCTATGGTGCAGGCTTCCAGACTTTGATCTCCTCTAAGGATAAGTCTGAAACAAGGCAGGTGGTCTTGGTATGAAAACTTTCACAGGAGTCCTTAGCAGTTCTAGACAGGCATACTACCTACACATAATGGAAATAGATTCAGACATTCAACATGTCGCTCATCATCTAGGTGGTTCAAGATGAGAGAGCAAGAGTAATGATTATCTGCTTGGCAAACTTGAACTCACAGACCTCACCCACTCCTCTTGGATCATGCAGAATCAAGAGGCCTCTAGCCTTAATCCTCTCAGAGGAGCTGCTACCGGCAAGAGGATGAGTAGCAAAAAAAGCCCCACCAAGACCTGCCTCCCAGAGCAGAAGGTGTTTGATCAAGATGTAAGATTCACAGTCCTTGCTGACACTATAGCTATATAGGTTTTCTCCAGCTCTTTCTGCAGATTTTCAACTTTACCTTTCAAGGAATTCAATTCTTTTTGAAGGTGGAGCCTCTGAAAGACCCATTATTGAAGGAGATCAGTCTGCCACACCCAGCTGGCCATTAAATCACAGGACCTCATAGCTGAAATGTTTCTAATGGCAGCTGTAAAATTACATTTGAACTGTTATTTAAGTGTTTGGCTGTTCTGAATATATTTTATATATATACATAATATACTATATATATTATATATATATAATGTATATTATATATATAATATAATATATATAATATAATATATATAATAAACTTCATCAGTATATATTTTCTAGATCCGCACTAATAGAACTTATGCTCCAGAAAGTGACGGAAAGTTTTACAGTTTTTTATCTGCACTGTCCAATATGGTAGCCACTAGCCACTTGTGGCTATTGATCCCTTCAAAAGTGGCTACTGTGAGGAATTGAATCTCTAATTTGATTTAATTTTAACTAGTTAAAATTTAAATTTAAGTAGCCACGTGTGGCTAGTGGCTACCATATTAGACAGTGCAGTTTAAGACAATAACTATTTTTAAATGTTCGGACCAAAAACAAAATGTAAAAGCAAACAATGTGGCATTGCTATCCTGTATCCGACTTCTCATTTGGAGGCACCAATTTATAAGTTAAGGATCACAGAACTGGATTCTAACAAAGAAACTTTCCCAAGATACGTGAAAACATCTTAACTTTGGGCAATAGAGATTATTCTTTTAATTTTCAGTAATTTCTGGTGGGGTTTTGGGCTGGTGGGGGTTCGGAGCTGATGGCCAAGATGATAGGGAAAAATCTGTTATAAGATGGCTGACAGGACTGATAGGGAAATTCCAGTCCCCCGACAGAAGACTTCCCTTCCAGGTTCTTCTTCCTACTCTGCTTGCCTCACGGGCCAAATTACTAATGCGGAATGCGGAAGTAACACACTATAAATTTTTCCCTCTGCTTACACTCACTCGCTCGATCTCTCGCTCAGGGCTCAGACCTCTGGAGACTGATCTCCTCTGAGCCCGCCGGTGTGAAACAAGCCTCCTGCCTTCCAAGATCTCCGAGTGCTGCTTGGTTCTTCCGCCTGGTGATCCAGACCAGGTTCCATAGCAAAGAAAGAATTCTTGAAGATGTCTCTGGTGCAAAAAGGTGATTTTATTAAAGCACAAGCACAGGACCGCTGGGCAGAAAGAGCTACACTGGAGTTGTGAAGAGTGATTAGTTATAAGCTTAAAGTCTTAAAGTCAGGGGAAATAAAGTCCTGAGGAGGTTTCTTAAAGGGATTTCCATATGCTAAAGACTCACAGATTACTGGAGGCCTAGCTATTGTCAAGATGAGGTTGTTTTTCCCTCTAGCAAAGCATTAACATTAAGACAGTAGGGAGTTCCTGGACATTATTAGGCTATTGATAAGACTGTCCTTTTCTTGTAATTTTACCAAGATATTTGTAAACTGATGGAGGCTTTTATCAGTTTAACCATTTATTTTCTGTCCTTTCCTTTGTTTTGGGGCAGCCGGGAGTGTCTGAGGAATATCACACACATCCCACCTGGGGAGGGGGGTTGCTAGGTAGGGCTTGACCCTCAGCTTGCCTTATGGTCCCTCATCAGTTATTTCCCCCTTTTGCCCCCCAAAAAGTAGACGAAGTAAGAAGTTAAAGAAGAGAATTAGGAGATCCTACTAAAACTCTTTTTTTAATGTTTATTTATTGTGCACACATACACACACACAAACAGGGGAGGGGTAGAAGGAAAGGGAGAGAATCCAAGCAGGTTCTGTGCTGTCAGCGCAGAACCTGGCTTGGGCCTCGATCCCACGAACCATGAGATCATGACCTGAGCCGAAATCAAGAGTCAGTTGCTTAACTAACTTAGGCACCCAGGCACCCCCCTACTGAAGCTTTTTGGTGTGGCAGAAAGGACCAGTGCCTTCGATACAAGCAGAGATCCTGTCATCCTTCAAAGGGCAGGCCTCGTCTCCTCTAAGCCTGTCTTGATTTTAACATTCACCTTGATCTTGAGCCCACTAAGGGCCACAGAATGAACACATGACTCTCAAAGCTGCTAAGATGATGATCAGATGATCTGCCTACTGGGAACTTAATGAACATTTTCTCAGCGGATTGAGGTTGGGGTTTATAGAGGGGAAAAAAATGGAATTGTAGCCCCTCTAATTAAACATGAAATGACACCTGTGGAACAAAGGCCATGCTTCTTATTCCCCAGGCCCTGGAGCAAGGTCAGTTTAAGTGGAGGCCAGTGCCTTATCTTTCCAATCACATCTAGTTCATTTCTTTTGCCAGAGAAAATTGAAAGCTTAATGGAATTACCTTTTCCCTTTTTTTAAGCACTCGAGGGTGCTACAAGGCATAAAGCAAAAACGTCCTTTTGAGTAAAACCAATTTCCTTATAAATTATATCACAAAAGCACATTCAATAAACTCCCTAAAGGCAGAAACAAAGTCATGAAGACTGAGGCCCCACTGCCAGCTCACTCCTTAATACAAGTTAATTCAGCCATAGCCTGCGGTCTTGATTGGTCTTTTTTCCTTTCTCACAAAGGTTTAGTAAGAGGTTCTGTTAAGAACTGATTCTGGATCGGGAACCTTAGTTCTGGGGGGAGGGGAGATTCTGTGGGTATCTGGACGATACCAGACGTCAGCATCACCATGTCTTGTGGGTCCCATGTGTGAAACAGCTGCTGGCTTTAAATTACTTCATATTGAATGAGGCCACGTTGGTTCTTGAAGCCCTCTGTGTGTCAGCAAGCCCTCTTCCTCAACCAGGAAGCCCAAGAGTTGAAACCTGAAGTACATAAGACTGCTTAACGCATGCTCTAAATACAACATACTGTGTTTATTTCTTATTGCACTTTCCTGTGGCATTGATAAAGGTGTTTGTAGTGACTAGAACATTCCAACCGCCAGGCCAGAAAAGCCCTCTGATAACAACAGAATGCCGTAAGATCACACCCCACACATCCCCTCCCCTGCCTATGATCACACGCTGAACATATACGGACCCCCACCCACGATCAGACGTTCTCTGCCTGCTCTCCGGCATGTACCCCTCACCCGCAATCTCTCCCTGTAGAACTCTAGGTGTCTATCTTGTGGGCAGAGCCTGTCACCTCCCCTAACTGCTGGCACCTGAGGTAAATTTCTCGCTTTTCTTTTCCAACCCTCCTCTCTTGAGTTATTGGCTTCTCCTGGGACCAATTTATCTGAGTTTGTCCGGCAGGAGTGTTGGCAAACCCAACTGTGCTCTCGATTTGCCTAGCCCCTTGTCCCAAAGGGGATTCCCAGGAGGGAGCAGTCAGCCCCCGCGCTGCACCAGGGCTTCCCTTCAATTCCTGAGTTAAGGGCTGTGATAGATCCGTAACATGTGGACAGTAAGTAAAGATGGACATAGAGGGTAATTTAAGAGACACAGTGCTCAAAGGAGGCTCATATATTATATTGTTCCCGTGGTACTCAAGCAGCCAAGTCTTTATACAATAGCCACCTGCAAGGACGCAAGTCTGAGGTAAGGAGTAAGGAATCGTTCCTCTGTTCCTGTCTGCAGAGGAAGAGCTGGGCTCTTGAAGATGTGAGGAAACAGGACAAACCGCCTGCTTGCTCTGGCTCCCGCCCCCATGGCAGTAGGGCGGTCCCCCATATAGTGCCACTGCACGTTGTACTGGGTAGCAATTGTGGGATTGCTATGATGTGGTGATGGGTGCAGAAATCAAAGCTGGGCTGGAATGTCACCCTTCACGCTAAACTGTTCTTTTCCTGTGATTTCTTTACCCACTGACACAGATGTGTGGGATTGGCATGTTATCAGTCAGCCCCTGGAAGAAAACTGACGTGGGTGAAGCTTTCAAGAGGGTATCTCAAAAGAAATGCTTCCCATAAGCAAAGCTGTAATAATCTCTCCCACCATTTAAATTCACCCAGTGGCTCAGGCCTGAAGAAAGCAGACTCAAAACTTTTAAAATCAGAATCTTGCCCTCTGATCCTGAACAATTCTTTATGCCAGAGAATGCATTTATTTTCTTTTCTTAAAAAAAAAAAAATCCTATGGTTTGGATTATTTCTCTCTTACCTCACTGTCTCTGTTTCTCTTCTTGTGTCTCCATCTCTGCCTGTTTATCCCTGTCCCCCCAACCCCTCACTCTCTCTTTAGAGTAGGTGTTGGGTGATGGAGCTTGGTGTCTGGTGTGATGTTCCATATACTTAACTACTCCTCTTAAATTCCCATCTGAAAACCCATTGAGGGTTGTTGTTGTTGCCTTTTCTCTCTCCTTAGTTTTAGTTGTATTAAGTCATTTTCAGGGTACTGGGATATAATAAAAGACAACACGGCTGAATCAAAAGGGGGAAGAAGACTTCAATGATTCCATCTGAATTCCATTCAGATTCTCAAGGAGCTGAAATGTATTTGTTATTTGCCTGAATTTCATACACTTATGCCCCACTATGTTTCAAAACCAATTATATTATTCTATTGAGTGGGTTCTCACAACCCACCGTGTGTTTAGCTAAAACAATCCTTGTGACAGATACAGAAGAAATACTTTTTTTACACTGCAAATGTTTGGAGGTACCTTACAACAACATATACAATAAAAATGGCAAAAAAAAAAATGCAAGTAGGTAAAATGTGTGATTAGGGAAAACAAATAGGATAGCAAGAGGAGGGGATAATTAGAAGAAATAGGGGTGCCTGGCTGGCTCAATCAGTGGAGCATGCAACTCCTGATCTCAGGGTTGTGAGTTTGAGTCCCACGGTGGGTGTAGAGATTATTTAACATAGAAGAAGAGAAAGAAGAAGGAGGAGGAGAAGGGGGGAAGGTGGTGGAGGAAGAGAGAGAGGGGAAGGAGGAGGGAGAAGGGGAGGGGGGGAGGAGAAGAAGAAGAAGAAGAGGAGGAGGAGAGGAAGAAGAAATAAAAGACACTGTCCTTGCCCTTGAGATTACAGTCTGGTGGGGGAGAAAACACAAACTGAAAATTGTAATGAGAAGGCAGTGCATCATTATAATAACTAAGATTACAAATGCAGTATGAGCTCAGAGGAGAGGGAGGCCACAGAAGGCAGGAATAAGGTTTAGATAAAAAGGTGATAGGACCTGGACACTGAAGAGTGGAGAGATTTTGAATAGGTGTCAGGGAAAGCAAAGGACCTACAAGGGAGGAGACCTTCAGCAAAAGGGCTCAGCAGCAGACATCAGGCAGGCATATTTGTAGGGAGATGGAAAACCCATGACTAATACAGAAAATGTGCAGTTTATAGTTAGCTTATGGCCAAATGCTAGCAAGTCATGAAAGCCAAAAAGAAGTATTTACCTTGATGCTGCTAAAGATTTCCTAATATGGAAGTCACGTGGAAAAAAGATGCGACCCCAACCGTCTGTAAGATCAGGGTTATGGAATGGAGATAAGCGGGGGGGGGGGGGGGGGGGGGGGGGGAGGGGGGTCAAGGGAGAACATGAGGAGATAGGGAACTATACCTTGAGGGGCAGGGGGCAGAGGGAATGGGGAGAAAAATCAAGCCAGAAGAGACATTTTGGAAAAAAGAGCCAATAGGAATTAATGGCTGAATGAATATAGGAAATGGAGGAGATGAAACAAAAAACACCAAAGATTTATATCACAGTGACTGTGGCAGTGGCCTTTGGAAGGGACTCAGAGGTCGGATAGGAAGAGCATTTCCAGGCAAAAGGGAAAGTTTTATTTTGGGACTGTTGACTTGAAATAACATCAGGAGTTTAAACTGTAAATGTCGGGGCGCCTGGGTGGCTCAGTCGGTTGGGCGTCCGACTTCAGCTCAGGTCACGATCTCGAGGTCCATGGGTTCGTGCCCCGCGTCGGGCTCTGGGCTGATGGCTCAGAGCCTGGAGCCTGCTTCCGATTCTGTGTCTCCCTCTCTCTCTGCTCCTCCCCTGTTCATGCTCTGTCTCTCTCTGTCTCAAAAATAAATAAACGTTAAACTGTAAATGTGATGTAGATAGCTGAAGACATGAAATTTCAGTTCACCTGGGGTGACAGTGAGAAAAATATCAATGGGGTGATTTTGAACCCCTTCAAGAAAAAGCAGCATGGGTGATGGATAAGTCCAGGGCCAAAGGCAGCAGTTTGGAAAGGCACATTGCACAGCATTTCTTACTGGTAACACGGTCAGGAAGAGAGGGTCAGGATAAGTCCCACTTCAGAGAAGCCAAGAGAGCAGTTTCCAGAAGCAGAGGTCAACAGTATGTCCCACAGCAGAGAGGAGCAAGAAAGAACTTTGTATTTCCCGATCTCTTCTCATTGTCGCTGACAATCCAATTGAATCCCCAAGTGGGATGTTACATTGGACATCCAGAGAGATTCTGCTCAGAGAACCAACCCAAGGAACTCTTGGCAGAAATCCTGACCCCTTTCCCTCCTCTTCTATATATATATATATATATATATATATATATATATATATATATATATAAAGCTATTGCTCTTCAGGAAGCAAATGCAAAGATCGTGTATACCCAGTCAGAGTTGAAATAAAATTTTGGTGTTCTCACTATAATGTAATTGTGCAGTAATGTATAAATCCTGCTGGTAGATCATATGGGGATTGACATATAAAAAGGATGTCTTTAAAATCATATAAAAGTCTCATTGAACACAGCATGATATTTGATATATAAATATGGCAGTGTTTTCCTTATATTGGTTTTTCTTGTATAAAATAAGAACAGATCGTTTATGAGAAGTCACATATCCCCCTTGCTAACTGTGCCGTTCATGCAATTGTGTGCAGAGAACCCACATGCCTGATATGAGTAACAACTTTGGCAAGTGCTTGCTGCTGCGAACACTTACAAGCATCTCCATTTGCTATTTGGATTCACATCTTGACTGGTCGTTCCCTTTATGTGATTTTTTTTTCCCCCATCTCTAATCATTTTCTCTGCTTCTTATATTACACTGCTCACTCTGGGCATATGGCCACGGAGACGGAAGAAACACTCATTGTTGTTGATTCTGCAGTGCTTGTAATGTCTGTTAACTCTGCTGGTGATTTCTCAAGAGCGAGAACATGGGGTGACTTTGAAAAATGTTTCCTTCCTGGTAGGACAAAATGGAGAAGTATCCAGAATTGTTTGTTTCCTCCTTGCAGAAAGGAAACATCATGAAAGCCAGACAACTCTTTGCTGATCCTTCAAGACAGCTAGTCCAGACAGTGGATTCCGGTTCCTCAAGTTGCAAAGCACGTTCCCTTTGCTAATGCTGTGGGACCAAAACTGCCCTCACAGGGCTGGCTTCTGCGTGGCTGGGCAACCTGGCGGAGCTGTCATCTGATACGACTCAAGATTCTCCCCAGTGACCTGGGCTTGTACATACTCTCCTTGTTCCTTCTGTCCGGGTTGGTAGGTTATCACACGTAACCCTGAAGGGACCGTCAGGTGTCACAGGGTACCAATCTGCGCTGCGCGGCACTTGCAGAGTGGAGCTGGAAAGCACGGTCTTGTTGCAAACTCGAGCCCTTCCGGGCTCGCCTCGGTTCCTCTGCTTGTAGGTAAATAACTGCCACCTGTCTGTGCGGAAAGCTGCTGAAGAAAGCTATGGTATCGTGATTTATAATAAGAAGTATATATTTGGTTTTCATCCCCTTTTCTGGCACAGACCTCTTGGAATTTCCTACCTGTTGAGAGCAACAAAGGTGTCTCTTGTTATGCTAATGAGGTGACTTTCTAAAGCACCTGAGAATGCTGATCTTTAGAGGAGCCAATAGTGTGCTTAGAGGGCTGCAATTTCACCCCACTCTCCACACCCAGCCTCCTGAGCAACCAGAGGGGCTAGAGGTTGAATCAATCACTAATGAATGAGTTCATCAATCGTGTAATGAAGCTTCTGTAAAAACCCAAAAGAAACGGACAGGGTTAGGAGAGCCTCTGGATTGGTGAACACGCAAATATCTGGGGGGGGGAGAGTGGTGTGCCTGGAGAGGGCATGGAAGGAAGTTCCACACGACCTGCCCCATACCTTGCCCTATGCATCTCTTCCATCTGGCTGTTCCTGAAAGACGTCCTCTTAATAATCCAGTGATCTGGTAAGTAAAATGTTTCTCTGTGTTCTTTGAGCCTCTCTAGCAAATTAATCAAACATGAGAGTGAGGTCATTAGAACCCTCAATAGGTAGCCAGTCAGAAGCATGGGTAACAGCCCAAGTCTGACGTCATGGTGGCGATGGGGGCTGCCTGGGGAGGGCGGTCTTGTGGGACAGAGCCTTAACCTGTGGGATCTGACACTATCTCTAGGTAGATAGTGTCAGAATTGAGTTGGATTCTTGGATGCCCTACTGGTGTCTGAGAATTGCTTAGTGTTTTCTAGGAAGAAGCCCCTGCCCCACCTTGGAATTCGGTGCAGGAACCTAGTTTAGAGACCCACCTGGAGACTCTCTCCTTAGTGATTACTCATTATGAGAACAATTTAGGGTGCCTGGATGGCTCAGTCGGTTAAGCGTCCAACTTCGGCTCAGGTTACGATCTCATGGCTTGTGGGTTCAAGACTTGCATTGGGCTCTCTGCTGTCAGTGGCTTCCGATCCTCTGTCCCTCTTTCTCTGCTCCTCCCCCACTCATGCATGTGCATGTGCACTCTCTCTCTCAAAAATAAATAAACATTAAAAAAAAAAAAAGAATGCAAGTTAAACAGGGCACCTGCCTGGCTCAGTCAGTAGGGCATGTGACTCTTGATCTCAGGGCTGGGTCATGAGTTGGAGCCCCATGTTGGGTGTATAGGTTACTTACAAAAATAAAACAAAGAATGCAAGTTAAATATTCTCTAGGGAATGCAAGCTGGTGTAGCCACTCTGGAAAACAGTATGGAGGTTCCTCAAAAAACTAAAAATAGAACTACCCTATGACCCAGCAATTGCACTACTAGGTTTTTATCCAAGGGATACAGGTGTGCTGTTTTGAAGGGACACATGCACCCCCATGTTTACAGCAGCACTATCATCAATAGCCAAGTATGGAAAGAGCCCAAATGTCCATCGATGGATGAATGGATACAGAAGATGTGGTATATATATACAATGGAGTATTACTCGGCAATCAAAAAGAATGGAATCTTGCCATTTGCAACTACGTGGATGGAACTGGAGGGTTATTATGCTAAGTGAAACTAGTTAGAGAAAGACAAAAATCATATGACCTCACTCATATGAGGACTTTAAGAGACAAAACAGATAAACATAAGGGAAGGGAAATAAAAATAATATAAAAACAGGGAGGGGGACAAAGCATAAGAGACTCAAAAATATGGAGAACAAACAGAAGGTTACTAGAGGGGGTGTGGGAGGGGGATGGGCTAAATGAGTAAAGGACATTAAGGAATCTACTCCTGAAATCATTATTGCACTATATGCTAACTAATTTGGATGTAAATTAAAAAAATAAAATAAAAGATTCTTTAAGCATTTCTCCTGTTTCTTGCAGTACTCTTTGAAAGGGGCTAGTTGCTCTGGCATCAGGTTGTCTCCTCTACAATGTGCAGCCTTTTCATATGTTCGGTAATTTTTTTTCTGTTGTGATTTTGCTTATTCTTAAAGAGGGAAGTCTACATGTATCCAGTAATGGGAATTAAGATGTGTTCTTTTAGAATGGTGTGTGGATTCAACTGCAAACCTTTGGGAGAAGGGAAATGTTTAGATTTATTGTAGTTTTTCTTTGACATCTTACAGATAAGGATGAGAATAGGTGGAGGGTTGTTGGCACCAAAGGCAGTATCTTTTGGGCCTGAAGATTTCTTGGAGAAATAACATGACCCATTCTGTCCCCAGAGAGCAAGCGTTGAAGAGCTTCCCATAATGGCAAAGAATTCAGATGTCAGTCTTCCCGAAATGTTCCACCCCCTTCTTTCCTACCCGTCCATGAGTTTCCTAGTAGCTTGGATGTGGAGGTGGGTCCAGATGGACTTGATTCCATGTCAGTAAGTGATTAGGGTGGAGAGAAGTTGATGGCTGAACAGAACTTGGTGTTGGCAATTCATGTCTAGAGCCCAGGACGAATCCCTGAACTGACCTAGTGGCCGAGGGTGTTTAGTATCTGCTGTAGAAATTAATTCAAGTTTGTACCCCATCTCTTCAGTCTTACTGGCCAAAGGCCTTCAGGTTAAAGATGTTCCACATTACCTTCATCTCAGTGTAGGAGGATCTGAGCCAGGGTCTGGGATTTTCTGTCAAACCCCTTCAATTTCTTACCAGCTCATGGATATTGGGTGGCAGAGGGTAGTGGTGGACACAGCTAAGCAGTTGGGAAAGGTTGGGTTTACTCAGTAGAGGGGGATGGAGTAGGGATCCAATCTTTTCCTTAATTTTGTGTCCTGTGCCCCTGGTGTTCCATCTGGGCTAGAGCAAAACCCTTTTGTAACTGACTCCTTAGAACTGGGCTTGGTTGTGAGGAACTCACTCCCTACTAGGCCCAAGCCTAGAGTGTTACAGCCCTTAATGACCAACTCTTTCCTCATTAGCACATTCAGCCCAGGAACATAAACCCATCCCAGAAGGTGGGCTCAGCTTTAGACAACTTCAGAGAACACCCTTGTTGTGCCCTGTATGAATGATGCCTTCTGGAGCTGGGCAAGGCCGCAGTACTGCTGGAAGCCCTCGTTGTGGTGATTTCTAGCTCACCGCTCTGTGGGCCCAAGATGTTCTTCAGGCATCTGTTCTCTAAGGGATGGGACAGATTTCAACTGAAAACCTCAAAGCACAAAGTGTCTTGTGAGTTTGCCCCTTTCCTACAGCTACTGTCTTGAGGAAGGGTCTCCTCTTTCTCTCTCATCACAGGGAAAATAACACCAAGTTAACTTCTGGCAGGGAACCATTTTAAAAGGGTATCAACCACACATGTATCTCATGGCCATCTGAAGTTATGCGGGGTGGTGACCTTCTTCGACTACACAGCTGCGCTCATAGGAGCCACAGTTGAGAGGGACCTGGCTTTCTCATCATCCCATCTGTGCTAAATGTAAGTGCCAAGCACTATAGGGAGATGTCTCTGCATGGGATCCAGCATCTGGTAGCTTCTAAAAGGCAACCATGGAACAGGTTAGCCCTGTTCCAATTGCCCACTGACCTCACCTCAGGCCTCACTCTGTCCTCACCCAAACCAGAGAGGTTGGTGCATTCCCAGTGGGCATGCCTTTGTTTCTCTGAGGCAGGACTTTTCCTTTGAATGCAATGGATCATGGCTTGGTGAATCCTTTTTCTCTTATCTTGACCATAATCCATGTTAAAGAAATTCCTCTAAGTTTTTGGCATGCAGTTGGCACTATCCTTACCTATTAGGAGCTATACAGCTCTTTTATTATCCCGTTTTCTTGAAGAACAGGGGGCATTCTGGGCATGATGTGTTGAGAATTCTTCTGGAGTGCTCTGTGGAACCCAGCTTCTGCTGCAGAAGAAACATTTCAGTTCTATCCCGGAGCCTTGGTAACTGTGGTGTTTTGAATTCCTTAAAATAGTCTAATTGCCCATATTTGAATCATTTACTGCTTCCAGGACACTAGACAACTCAGACGTTTTCTCAGAAAGCCTTTATGTGAGGGTGCGGCTCTGTGAGAGGGAGGCTGATTTAGAGAAAGCACACCCTCTGGGAAGTAGCAACCTCAGAGAAATGGGTTTGAATAAATAGAAAAATGAAACACTGACTTAAAGCAATTGAATGAATACTGAATGCATATGTTTTAAAAACTAAAAAAGAAAACTATCTTCTACCATAGGGTTTCAGTAGGGTCAGGAGCTGGGTAGGGAATTGTGTGTTTCTGTCTTCTCTCTGCTTTCCTGCACCTTCTCTCCCTCCCTTCTCCTTCCCCCCTCTCTCCCTCCTCTCCCTCTCATCTCCTTTCCTCTCCTTGCTCTTCTCCTTCCCTCTTCTCTCCCTCTCCCTTCTCCTTATCTATTCTTCTCCCTTCCCCTCCTATTCTCCCCTGTCCCTCCCTCCTCTCTCCTTCTCCTCTCCCTCTCCCCCTCTCCCTTTCCTTGCTCCTCCCCCTCCTTCTCCCTGTCTCTCTCTCTGTCTCCCTCCCTCTGTCAGCCACCCCTGTGCTAATATTCTCTCAACTCCCTTTCCTCAATCCCTCTGGGCACTTTGTTCTTTAGGAATTGAACAGAAGCCTGGAGATTTTGTGTTCAAATTGCTAGTTTGCTGCTTAAACATGTTTTGCAGGAATTGTGGAGGATATAAAAAATTTTAGAGAAATATGTGGTATATTACTCTGGATATAATCATTCTCCTTGAAAACCATGTCTCTCCCAACTCTATTACCCACCTTCCTTATTCTCCTTTTCTGGAAATTTCCCTTTCTCATCTCCAGCCCCATTTCTAATGGTCTGAATATCTTGTTAACCCAAAAGTGAATATTTGTGCACAAATTCATTGAATTTAATATAATGATCTTAAGACTCACACTTCAAAGAAACAAGTTGAAATAATCTTGCACTGCTTTTGTTGGCCAAAGATAAGGAAGCTTTATTGAGACTAAAAGGTGATGTTTAATGAAGTTAAATAAGGCCTGGATAATATAAACTACCTTTTACGCGATCATTTATATTTTTCTATGGCAGACTCTATACAATAATAGCAGTGAAGTTCGAATGACAAGAAAGGATGTCTGGGGTAGTTTGTAGGTCATTTGCTTGCTTTGTTCCTCCACCAATCATAAGGCACTTGCTATGTATCAGGATGATGTGTATAGGCTTCAGGGCAGGGGATTTGGGTTCAGACATTTGATACTGAAGACAGACAGATGGCTACTACACCTTGCCTTGGTCTTCAGGGATGTGGAAAGGCTTTCGGGAAATTCTGTACTGTAAACTGGATGGTGTGGTATGTGAAAATAACAAGAATTTTCCTAGTAAGGAAAATCAGATCCCAAGATATCGAGAGACTTTGGAGATGTGACCGAGAAAGTTTTTGGATAATCTCTGAGAAATCATGAAAGATAACAGAGCCACAAGCAGTGGGGAAAATGGAATTGTAATTCTCAAAAAGACAAAGAAGGCAAATCCTATAAACTATAGGATTATTGGAGCTTGATACTGATTCTTGGTAAGAATCTTAAAGAGAATAGTAGATGGTGGTTCCTGAGCTCTTAGAAAGGGAATCAGTGATTATGAAGAGCCAGCACAAGATCACTAAAAAGAAATTGTGTCAGAATGTTTTCGTCTCCTTTTCTGATAGGATTATTTGACTGGCAAACTTATAAATGGGATTGATACAAGCTGTCTACATTCCAGGAAGGAATCGGACATGGTCATTCCAGTACTCTTGGGATAAGGGGAAGAAGCAGGATATCATTTGCTTTTTTTAGATCATGAACAACAGAAACAAGTTCTAACTAGCTTAAGAAAAAAAAGGGGGGGCGGTTTATTCAAGGATACAGAGCAGCTTGCAGACTCTTCTGAAGGGCTAGACCATCAGGTTCGGAAATCACAAATCAGAATCACATCCAAACATCACAGAGCTGGTCTTGTGAGCACATGACAGCTTATCAACACTGGCACGAACACCACCATTTGCATGGCCGACACTGCTGACCCTGGTGTCCCCAAAAGGGTATAAGGCTGTTCCCACCCTCTGCAGAATAGAATCCTTAAAGTTCCAACCTCTTTGCATCTCTAGCCCCTGGATCTGCAGTACAGCATGATGCCTCCGATTAGTGGAGCATAGATCACATGCCTGCACTCCAGCTGCAAAAAGAAGCTGAGACAGCCAGGAGCTAACATTTTTCACCTTTTATCCTGGAAAGATGATCTCTGCCTTCTAAAAGACTCAGAAGGTAGGTAATTGCCCCAAATGGAAAAGAGGTTCAGATGGTGGCTGCCATTAAAAAATGGTTAATGTCCTACTCACAGAGGCTGAGGGATAGGGTAATTGGGTAGGTTTATGAATGGTTGAAGGACCACAGCTAAAGCTTGCTAATTAATCAGTCCTTTTTAATCTAAAAGAAGGTTTTTATTGGCATACCACAGGACTCTGCATTTTTGTGCTATACAAGATTTTTTTTAATGAGTGGCTGGCTGAAGACAGAAAATAAGCTTATTTTATTCGTAGGTGACACAGCGTTAGAGTGGAATGCTAATACATGCAAGGGCAAAATCAGAATTGCAAAAGATCTGTAAAAGTCTGAACCAATCAGCCCATATTACAAGACAAAGTCTATCAGTGGTAAATGGTAGGCTCTGTTTTAGGGTTTTAAAAATCCAGCTACTACCATATGTAGTTGCTGCTAAGAAACAGGCCATAGTTTAATGTGGTTGCCAAGAAAGCTAATTAAGCCCTAGGCTGCTTGAATAGATGCACAGTATTTAGAACAAAGCCTGCCTCACTCCGCACTAAATAGACCACAGCTGAGCACTGTGCCAAGCTATGAGCACCATAGTTTACCAGGAGCCAACAAGTTGGAGGACGGTCAGGGGGGAGCACCAGGTTGGTGAGCAATCTCAGACCCCTGGTATAGGAAGAAAGGTAAGAGAAACTGAAAGAGTTTGGCCTATGAAGAGAGGCCTTGAAGGGAGTAGCCACCAGTTACCCAAAGAGCTTGCACATGGAAGTAAGGTAAGATTTATCCCACAGGGTGTGACGAGTTAAAACTAAGGCCAAAGTGGAAATCGTAGGCAGTCTTTTATAAAAGAAAGACTTTCTACCTGAGTAATCCAAAGGCGGAAGAGCCTTGGATGCTGGGAGGTAGTAAGTTACCTGTCAATGGAGATATTCAGGTAAGAGACTAGTGGCCAGTCCTATAGTCTTCATAGGTGCTGTTGTGGAGCCTCATCTATGCTTAGGATAAATGAACTTTCAACCTTTTTTTGTTTTAATATTTTTATTTAAGATTTTATATTAGGGGTGCCTGGGTGGCTCAGTCGGTTAAGCATCCGACTTCAGCTCAGGTCATGATCTCGTGGTCTGTGAGTTCGAGCCCCGCGTGGGGCTCTGTGCTGTTAGTTCAGAGCCTGGAGCTTGCTTCAGATTCTGTCTCCCTCTCTCTCTGCCCCTCCCCCACTCACTCTCTGTCTCTATCAAAAAATGAATAAATGGTAAAAAAAATTTTTTCAATAAGATTTTATATTAGAATAGACATAACATATTTATTTCAGGTGTACAGCATAATTATTTGGTATTTGTGTATATTGTGAGATGATCACCATAACAAATATAGTTAACGTCCCTCACCATATACATGTTTACAAAAATTTTTCTTGTGATGAGAACTTTTAAGACCTATTCTTTTTAGCATTTAATCTGTTCTCTGTATCTATGAGCTAATTTGTGTGTGTGTGTGTGTGTGTGTGTGTGTGTGTGTGTAAGATTTCACATGTAAGGGAGATCATACAGTATTTGTCTTTCTCTGTCTGGCTTATTTCACTTATCATAATGTCCTCAAGCTCCATCCATGTTGCCATAATCACACGGTGTTGTTGGTGTTATATTCACAGGTGTAGCTATCATCTGTCAGCACACAACACTATTGCAATACCAATGACTATTCATTTTTATAGCTCAATAATATTCCTATATGTATGTATGTATATATACATACCATAATTTCCTTATCGATTCATCCATCAATGGACACTTAGGTTGTTTCAATATCTTGGCTATTGTAAATAATGCTAATGAACATGGAGGTCAGTGGGGAATTGTATTTTTTTTTTTTAATATATACCCAGAAGTGGAATGCTGGATCGTATGGTAGTTCTATTGTTAATTACTTGAGGAAACTCCATACTGTTTTCCATAGTGGCTGCACTAATTTACAATCCCACCTGCAGTGCACAAGGGTTTCCTTTTCTCCACACTTATGCCATCACTCATTTATGTCTTTTTGATAATAGCCATTCTAATGGGTATGACATGATAAATCATCGTTTTGATTGATGTGCATTTCCCAGGTGATCAATGATGTTGAGTACATTTTCATGTACCTACTGGCCATCTGTATGTCTTCTTTGGAAAGATATCTATTCAGATCCTCCGTCCTTTTGGTTTTTAATTGAAGGATAGTTGACACACAATGTTAAATTAGTTTCAGGTGTACAAAACAGTGATCCCACAACTGTATACATTATGCTATGCTCCCTACAAGTGTAGCTACCATCTGTCACCATATTGCAATACCATTGACTATATTCCCTATGCTGTACTTTCCATCCCCATGACTTATAACTGGAAGCCTGTACCCTCCACTCTCCTCACCCCTTTTTGTCCATCCCTCTACCTTCTCCCCTCTGGAAACCATCCGTTTGTTCTCTTTATTTATGGGTTTATTTCTGCTTTTTTTGTTTTTTGTTTTCATTTATTTTGTTTTTTAGATTCCGCATATAAGTGAAATAATATGGTATTTGTCTTTCCCTGACTTATTTCACTTAGCATTACATCCTCTAGGTCCATCTGTGTTGTCACCAATGACAAGATTCCATTGTTTTTTATGACTGAGGAATATTCTATTGTATAGAAAATACACATCTTCCTTATCCATTCATCTATTGATGGACACTTGGGTTGCTTTTAACTCTCGGCTATTGAGAATAATACTGCAATAAATATAAGGGTGCATATTATTTTTTTGAATTAGTGTTTTCATTTTCTTTGGGTAAATGCCCAGTAGTGGAATTACTGGATTATATGGTAATTCTATTTTTAATTTTTTGAGGGAACTCCAAGCTATTTCCCACACTGGCTGTACTAATTTGCATTCCCACCAAGTGTATGAGGTTTTCTGCACATCCTCATCAACACTTTTTATTTCTTGTGTTTTTTATTTTAGCCATTCTGACAGATGTAAAGTGATACATCATTGTGCTTTTGATTTGTATATTTCCCTGATGATGAGTGATGTTGAGCATCTTTTCATGTGTCTGTTGGCCATCTGTATGTCTTCTTTGGGGAAGTGTCTATTCAAGCCCTCTGTCCAATTTTTAAAAGATTATTTATTTAGTTTTTTTTAGTAATCTCTACATCCAACGTGGGACTTGAACTCACAACCCTGAGATCAAGAGTCCCATGTTCTTCTGACTGAGCCAAGCCAGGCATCCCTTCTCTGCCCAATTAAAATAACTTTTTTTTAAACATTAATTTTTTTTTGAGAGACAGAAAGAGCATGAGTGGGGGAAGGGGCAGAGAAAGAGGAAGACACAGAATCCGAAGAAGGCTCCAGGCTCTGAGCTGTCAGCACAGAGCTCAATGTGGGGCTCAAACCCACAAACCATGAGATTATGACCTGAACTGAAGTCGGATGCTTAACTGACTGAGCCACCCAGGCACGCCTCCTCTGCCTAGTTTTTAACTGGATTATTTACTGTTTTGGTGTTGAGTTGTAGAAGTTCTTTGTATCTTTTGGATATTAACCCTTCATTGAATTTATCATTTGCAAATATCTTCTATTCAGTAGGTTGACTTTTACTTTTATTGATGGTTTCTTTCACTGTGCAAAAGCTTTTTATTTTGATGTAGTCCCAATAGTTTATTTTTGCTTTTGTTTTCCTTGCCTCAGGAGACTTATCTAGAAAAATTTTGCCAAGGCCAATATTGAGATTACAGCCCATGTTTTCTTCTATGGGTTTCATGGTTTCATGTCTCACATTTAGGTCTTTAATCCATTTTGAGTTTATTTTTGTATATGGTTTAAGAAAGTGGTCCAGTTTTACTCATTTGCATGTACCTGTCCAGTTTTCCCAACACCATTTATTGAAAAGACTGTCTTTTCCACATTGTATATTCTAGCCTCCTTTTCATAGATAAGCATGGGTTTATTTCTGGGTTCTCTACTCTCTTCTGTTGATCTATGTGTCTGTTTTTGTTCCAGTACCATACTGTTTTGATTATTATATCTTTGTAATATATCTTTAGAAAAAGTTTTTTAGTTTATTTACTTATTTTGAGAGAGACAGAGACAACGTGAGTGGGGGAGGGGCAGACAGAGAATCCCAAGCAGGCTCCGTGCTGCTAGCGCAAAGCCTGATGCAGGGCTCAAACCCATGAAACTGTGAAATCATGACCTGAGCTAAAACCAAGAGACACTCAACTGACTGAGCCACCCAGGCATCCCTGTAGTATATGTTGAAATCTGGGATTGCAATACCTCCAGCTTTCTTCTTTCTGAAGATTGCTTTGGCTATTGGGGGTCTTTTGTGGTTCCATACAGATTTTAGGATTATTTCTTCTAGTTCTGTAAAAAAAATACTATACATATTTTTATAAGGATTGCATTGAGTCTACCTATTGCTTTGAGTGTTATGGACATTTAAAAATGTTTACTTATTTATTTTTGAGAGAGAGAGAGCAGGAACTGGGGAAGAGGCAGAAGAGAGAGAGAGGGAGAGAGAGAATCTCAAGCAGGCTCCACGCTGTCAGTGCAGAGCCCAACACAGGGCATGAAGCCACAAACCTTGAGATCTTGACCTGAGCTGAAATCAAGAGTCAACTTCTTAACCGACTGAGCCACCCAGATGCTACTGGGTATTATGGACATTTTAAAAATACTAATTCTTTCAATCCATGAGCATGGAATATCTTTCCATTTTGTTTGTGCCATCTTTGGTTTCCTTCCTCAGTGTCTTACAGGGTTCAGAGTATAGGTCTTTCATTTCGTTGGTTAAATTTATTCCTAGGTTTTTTATTCTTTCTGGAGCAGTTGTAAATGGAATTGTTTTCTTAATTTCTCTTTCTTAATTTTTCTCCTCTGCCCATTTCTAAATTGGATTTTTGGTTTTTGTATTGAGTTACATGAATTTTCTATATATTTTGGATATTTAACTCTTATCTAAGATATGATTTGTAAATATCTTCCCCCCTTTCAGTAGGTTGTCTTTTCATTTTGTTGATAGTTTCCTTTGCTGTGCAGAGGCTTTTTAGTTTTATGTAGTCCCAATAGTTTTATTTTTCTTAGAATTTCAAGGTTCTATTTTTTATGAAAATATAAGGTATTACAAAGGTAATATCATTATTTTAACATATATGTGTATGTATGTATATAGGTTTACTTTTTTTAAAATTTTTTAATGTTTATTTATTTTTGAGAGAAAGAGAGAGACATAGGGTGAGCAGGGGAAGGGCAGAGAGAGAGAGAGACACAGAATCTGAAGCAGGCTCCAGACTCTGAGCTGTCAGCACACAGCCTGATGCAGGGCTTGAACTCATGGATTGTAAGATCATGACCTGAGCCCAAGTTGGAAACTTAACCAACTGAGCCACCCAGGCGCCTCTGTATATAGGTTTTCAATATAAAAAAATGCATAAAGATGTTTTGTGGATCACCTGAGGTTGACAGAGATTGCTTGGGAATTACATAGGAAGCTCCAATGGCAGAGAGGAGAAATGCTGTGTGGTAGGGCTCATTAATGACCAATGGCAAGAGGCACCTGGGTGATTCAGTCCTTTAAGTGTCTGACTTTGGCTCGGGTCATGATCTCACAGTTCGTGGGTTCAAGTCCTGTCTGCTTCGGGTCCTCTGTCCCCCTCTCTCTCTGCCTCTTACCTGCTTGTGTGTTCTCTCTCAAAAATAAATAAACATTAAAACAAACAAACAAACAAATAAATAAATAAATAAATAAATAAAATGCACTCAAAGTTTTAAAAAAAAAGGCTAATGGCAAAAATCTTCCTGGGCTTGTTTGGTTTGAGCTTTGTACGTGTGGGCCACAATACCAGAAACAGATGGCCAGGAATTCAGTTTCTCTCTTTTTTTAAAGAAATGTTTTTTTTTTTAGTGTTTATTTTTGAGGAAGGCAGAGACAGAACACAAGCAGAGAGAGGGAGACACAGAATCTGAAGCAGGTTCCAGGCTCTGAGCTGCCAGCACAGAGCCCGACGTGGGGCTTGAACTTGCAAACCGTTGAGATCATGACCTGAGCTGAAGTTGGATGCTTAACGGACTGAGCCATCCAGGCACCTCCAGTTTCTCTCTTAAGGAAGGTCTCAGAACAGTGCCTCAACTTAAGTCTGAGGGAACTCCTTGTTTACCCGCACAAGCCAATAAGCTCTTCCCCAAGAACAACCAAAGCAGTCAACCAGTAGTCTCTGATTTTGTCTCCATTGAATACTTGGGTACACCCAATGTATAATGGAACTTAAAGAACATCCTTATTTTACCTACAGGGTTTGAAATGTTTTTATTTCAGTTATTCATGAATCATTATAGGCACAAAGGTCCGTGAGCAGCTTCCTTGTACGGAGGGGAGAAGGGAAGGAGTGAGATTACTCCAGAGAAGGCAAACAAGGACCTTCAGCTTCAGGGCACTTGGAGAACTACGGTCTCAGGCTTGTGCCCCACATACCGGGAAATAAATAATTCAGAGGCCTCATAAAAGGAAATGTCATAGTCATATGGGTTGAACACCTGGTAGAGTGCACCCAGCTAGTCAAGAGTGGTGTCTGTGAGGTATTCCTAATCATTGTGGATGCCGCTCAGTACAGAGTTTTAGTGAATGTTTACATTATAATTTTCTGCTTCCAAGATAATAGGTTAAAGGGGTGAGAAAAAATAGACACTGGATTACTTATATTATCTTAGATTAGGACATCATGATAGTCATAATGAGCATGAGGGTGACATTGGGGCTACCCCATTTGCGTGTCTTTGTGACCCTATGTAAGAGACTAGTTGTTTCTGCCTCTCAGATGCTTTCTGGAAGCTCATAGTCGTGCTTTGATAGTAGATTTCTGGAAGTTCAAAGTGTTCCTATATGTCTGGTTCATGTCCTGTTAATCACACCCCAAAATGTAGGCAAATTCTCAGCGTACAAGGCTGCCTTTGTGATTGGAACATTTTGGGGGCATAGAGAGGGAGGGCAGGGATCTCAGATGTGTATAGCGGGTTTCAAATTTATAGTGACAACTCAGACGTGCAAAAATGAAACTTTATTTCTCTGAAACTGCACTCAATTTGCTTATGAGGTAGTGGAAAACTCAATCTTGGCACTTTAGGATAATTGACCCCATTCCGGCTTAAAAGCCTCTTTTGGATAATTCCTCTGACAATTCAGGATTTTAACTCCATCAGGGCTGCTTTCCCTCATCCTCCTTCCTGGATAAGCCCTGGGTCTGAGCTCCACGCCCTAGTTGCCCCCTTGGACACATCTTGCCACCTTGGTCATGGGCGTCCGCTTTGGTCCCAGTTGACTTTACCACCGGCCTGCCTTGTTGTGTCTGTCAGGCAGCATGTGGTGACTGCTCCCCGCTCTACAGTGACTGGTGCTGCTCTCATCAACTCTTCATTCTCAACTGCCTTCCTCACTCCTCCCAAGGAGCCATGGGCTCTTTTCTCACTTTCTCCACACAGAAAGGAAGTGAGGGAGACTCAAGGTGGGGCAGTGGTTTGAGGCCCTCTCTCAGTCCACATCTGCCCTACTAACTTTCCCCCTTCCCCAGCCCTCCCCCGCATAGTATACACCCTTGCATAACTCTCTCTCCTCTCCCTGTCTAGGCTCTACCCCACCCCTCTGTCCTGAGTCAGGAAATACTTTTATTGCTTTTGTGTGTGTATATGATGGAGAAATGACCTTGTACCATGACCTATATCCTTTAAAGGGTAACACCTGTAAACTCTATGCTCTAGTCCTCCAAGCTTTGACTATTATCTTCAGGCTAAGCCCTTTTGGAATTCCAAATAAAACCGCCTCTCCCCCACACAGGACTGGTTCTTTCAAGTCTCTTCAACATCAGATGTTGTGAATTATAAATCCATTTAGCACCTCCACTGACTGCTTTGTTCTGGCTGTTTCCACTTTCTCCTTAAGGAATGAATGCCATTGAACCAATGGGTGGAGGGCCAATAACTTTGGGAAGGAAAAGAACCTCAATATAAATTTTTAAAGTATTATTTTAATCTTTGATAACCCACAGGCCTCCATTCCAAATCAATGAAGATCAAAATTTGTGAATAAAAGTCAAGATGACCTCTAGTTTTTCCTACTTCTGATGAAAGGCTGGTGTTCCCTAGTATAAGCTCAAAGTAACTCGCCAGTTTGTCAGTACTTTCCTGTTTTCAAACCATCCCACCAAAAAAAAAAAAAAAAAAAAATCACATGTAGGTCACACTGCCTTCGCCGAAATCTAGTGGAGGCTTATACAGTCTGGATTCCTGTTTTCATCTATAAAGAACTGATTCATTTTTATTTTTATTTTTTGTGATTATTTTTAAGTGTTTGTTTGTTTGTTTGTTTGTTTATTTATTTATTTATTTTGAGAGAGAGGGCCAGGCAGGGGAGAGGCACAAAGACAGGAAGAGAGAGACAGAATCCCAGACAGGCTCCATGCCATCAGTGCAGAGAGTCAGACGTGGGGCTTGAACCCACAAATTGTGAGATCATGACCTGAGCTGAAATCAAGAGTCAGACACTTAACCAACTGAGCCACCCAGGCGCCCCTGGTGGATTTTTAAATGAACGCAGTGGTCATGATTTGTTTTGTAGCTTATTGTCATAAAGACTTTGTTTTAGAAGAAAACTAGGTTTTTGTTCTTCAGGTCTGCCTTGGATTAGTTTTATGTTGCCTCTGATGTATTTTTTGTAAATTTCTCTTGCAGAAAAGATGGTGTCGTGCCTGGCGGCAGCAGCAACCACAGGGGTAGCTGTTATGTCTCCCTGGGCCTCCCGTGGCCCAGTGCAGGCCAGTGCCAGTGCAGGCACTCCTTCGTGCCAGTGCAGGCATCACCCGCACTCCCCTCACTTCCCCTCCACGCCCAGTCCATCCCCAGCTTCCTGGATCTTGGAAGTGTCGGTGGGCATCTCAGCAGAGTTAATGAGCTTTCGGGGGGTCATCCTCATGGTAGGTGGAGAAAGTGGTCAAGAGGCAGCTCTTCGGGACCCAGAGGAATGTGTGAGCTTGATGCAGCTGATGCTGGGCTTTTTGGCCACGTGGGGAGAGAGTAAAAAAAGCAGAGGAAATGATTTCTTTTCTTTTTTAAAAAAATTGTTTAGGGGCACCTGGGTGGCTCAGTCGGTTAAGCATACGACTTCAGCTCAGGTCATGATCTCACAGTTTGTGGGTTCGAGCCCCGCGTCAGGCTCTGTGCTGACAGCTCAGGGCCTGGAGCCTGCTTCGGATTCTGTGTCTCGCTCTGTATCTGGCCCTCCCCTGCTCACGCTCTGTCTCTCTCTGTCTCAAAAATAAATAAAACATTTAAAAAATTTTTTAAACATTGTTTAATATTTATTTATTTATTTTGAGAGAGAGTGAGCAAGAGCGAGTGGGGGAGGGGCAGAGAGAGAGGGTGAGAGAGAGAGAATCCCTAGCAGGCTCCACACGGTCAGTGCAGAGCCCCAGGCAGGGCTCAAACTTACAGACTGTGAGATCATGACCTGAGCCGAAACCAAGAGTCAGATGCTTGACTGAGCCATCAGGTTTGGCAGAGGAAATGATTTCACATTAGCATTTAACACAGTGAACATTTAGAGTGTACCACTTCCAACATTTTACTCATCACTTTTCTGCATGCTGTGGGGGGCAGAGCTGGATCCTGGTTATATGGAAATTATGTACACAAAATTAGTTATGACATAATGAGTAAAGAAATCACAGCAAATTAGGTATTTTAAAAAGCTAACAAATAAGACACAAATCACAAAATCCAGAAAAATAATACATTTTCATTAATTGATTGCCTGCTATACTTCTGTAACACTTTTCCTCTCTACATTCTTTGGTTACCTTTTTAAAGAAAACAATTTTATAATTTCATTTGCTCTAGAGAGAATAGAATCGTACTCTTTCCTCTGGCATGGTTAACTGATATTTGTTTATTGATAATCATTGGTAACATCATTTAAAATTCTAGGGTTATGTTGGGGCACCTGGGTGGCTCCGTTGATTAAGCATCTGACTTCAGCACAGCTCATGATCTCACGGTTCTTGAGTTCAAGCCCCACATCGGGCTCACTGTTGTCAATGTAGAGCCCCTTTCAGATCCTCTGTCCCCCTCTCTCTCTGCCCCCCACCCCTCACGTGCTCTCTTTCTCAAAAATAAATATTAAAAAATAATAAATAAAATTCTAGGGTTATGTTAAATTTGGGATAGCCTCTATCAAGTTCCCTTTATATATAGGCTCTGAAGTCTGGAAGAATGTTCCCCCAGACTGGCTTCTGGCTCCATGTGATTCAAACTGTGTTTTAGGTTCACAATGCGCACGCTTGAGGGTGCCAGAAGCCACAGGACACATCTATGCTGTGACACGTGTTCTGGCCCTCCATGCTCTTGTCCTCATGCCGCGTGAGTTGGCACCATGGGTGGTAGTTTTCTAGAATCCATGCCTACCTCAGGATGACTAGCTATGATTTGAACTTTACACAGATATGCCTGTGAACCAGATGAATGTGTCCCACCGAGTCCAACTAACTGTCCAACTAAATATAATTCACTAACTCAACTTCTCCTTAGCTGGATTCCCAAAATACACATGGCCACTTCTATGGCATCTAAAACAAGGGGGCGTAGGGTGGAATGTGAATGGTCTTAACCATCTGAAGTTAAAGTCTCTCACATCTGTATATTTATTACAAAGCAGAAAAACACAGGACGCCTAT
Organism: Lynx rufus; assembly: GCF_022079265.1. NCBI lineage: Eukaryota > Metazoa > Chordata > Mammalia > Carnivora > Felidae > Lynx > Lynx rufus. Next base: position 143,336,223 of record NW_025814845.1, on the reverse strand, counting down.
GTGGCTCAGTCAGTTAAGTGTCCAACTCTTGATCTTGGCTCAGGTCATGATCTTGGCAGTTCATGAGATTGAGCCCCATGTCGGGCTCTGTGCTGATAGTGCAGAACCTGCTTGGGATTCTCTTTCTCCCTCTCTTTCTCTCTGCCCCTCCTCTACTTGTGCCTGCGCGCGTTCTCTCTCTCTCTCTCTCTCTCTCTCTCTTTCTCTGAAAATAAATAAATAAACTTTTAAGAAAAAAGTAGAAAAACACATTGCTAGGAGCCCTCCTAGGACCTTGGAAGGAACCTGTGCAGATGAGGGATTTGGAGGCTTCAATCTTATCTGTTTCACAGCGTAGCCATATCTGATGGGATGGAGGATGCCGAACAAGGACCGACATCAGTCTTCTTGATGAGAAGACTGGCACAAAAGACCACAAAACCCAATGCCCCCAGTTCAGTGACTTGCTTAACCATTGTCATTTCCAAGGAGAGGTGAAGGGTGGGGGCATAAATAAAGCACCAAAGGGTATCTCAAAGAAAGGGCGGATTTCCGCTCTTGAGGGTTTGCTTGCTCCAGTGCCCACCAGCACAGTCAAACCACCCTTCCCCCACCTCCCACAGCCCTACCGTGATGAGTTTCAGGAGAGAGTGAAGCAATGCATCTGCCCCATTGACTTTCCGGACAGGCAAGTGATGTCGCTTTTGTTACCTACCCCTCCGTTTGTCTTCTGTGCTATGTCAGTGCTGCAGTTGGCTGGTCAAAGTTGGTGTTCGGTGACACAGCTATGAACAAAGGGCGTGCTTTGATAGATCTAAAGTGCAGTGACTCCTCCGTCCTAGTGTGCTGGAGTTTGGGGGGGGGGGAGCACACTGACTTAGAGGCCACAAAGGCAGCATTTCGCTGAGGAATTACAGTTGTTCCCCATTAGGGTGTATTTTACTCTGCTCGGGAAAGTTAATGTGTTTCACGGTTGCTACCAGGGAAGGACGTAAGCCCTGGGAGAACTCAGTTCAACAATGACCGTCTTATGTAACAGAGTCGTTCACTTTATGACCACCTTAGGAACCACTAAGGAACGTAATAAGAAATACACAGAACCGGTTGTGCGGCTGCTCTTTCCCCCTTTGATTTAGAAGGGAAAAGATAAAGCCACATGGCCCTGGGGAACTCTTACTTAAAAAAAGTCTTTGTTTACATATCAAGGCCGGACCGATGACAACAAAGTACGGAACAGGAACAGTGAGCGTGTGTCCTTGTCACACGCTGCTTGTCCTACCACTGTCGATCTGCCTGGGGTGATCCGGGGTGTTCTCTAAACCGCGCTCCTGGGGCGCCTGGGTGGCGCAGTCGGTTAAGCGTCCGACTTCAGCCAGGTCACGATCTCGCGGTCCGGGAGTTCGAGCCCCGCGTCGGGCTCTGGGCTGATGGCTCAGAGCCTGGAGCCTGTTTCTGATTCTGTGTCTCCCTCTCTCTCTGCCCCTCCCCCGTTCATGCTCTGTCTCTCTCTGTCCCAAAAATAAATAAACGTTGAAAAAAAAAAATTAAAAAAAAAAAAAATAAACCGCGCTCCTGTTCAATGCCGTCAGAATTTGGGGGGTGATGCCTAAGTAACTATTGTTTTCCTCCCCTCTCTCTATTTTCTCTTTCCTCTGAAATGCTGCCAAAGCAGCTAGAGTCATATAATTTTAGAGCTGGGGCCCCGGGGAGAGAGGTTTGGATCCTGATGAGCCAAGCATGGGAGAGGCCTTAAAAAAAATCTGAACTACCCTCCGTTGTTGATCCTACACATTCACTTAATATTAGCTGGTGTTGGCAGAGGTTTATAGTGGCGGGACTGCGACTCTCTGTGCCCCGTGTAAGCAAGATAAAACTCGAGGAAAGGAGTGTTGGCTTAATTTAGAAAGGCTCTGGTTTTTATTTGATACTAAAAAAAAATCATACAGTTTGCAAGTCTTGTGACACCCAAAGATGTAAGCAGCAGTTTTAAATGTGCTAGAAGAGGGTCTGTGAAAGACAGGTACCGAGAAGGTGCTTTGAAAGCACAAAACATCTGTAAATAACAACCTTTGGGTATGTCACCTGTTGTTGTTACTTTCTATTGTTTTATTCTAATATTAATTTTGATCAGGAGTCCCCTTTTTTTCGTCCTTCAAATGCTATTTGCCAAAACATATATTTTGGGGACAAGAGGCAACTTGGATGGTCAAGCTGAATTATGTTATTCGCCAACCTGTCACCTTTTGTTTTTCTACACTAGCATTGGTATATGTGGCCTAATAAACCTCATCCAGGATCAGTAATGATGAGATTAGTAGTTTTCCACCTCAAAGCCCAAGGTTTTAGATGCTTTGATTAGTCTCTTGAATTTTTCTCTGTGCTCTGGAAGCTGGGTGCTGCAGGAGGGATATTCACTCTCCCTTTACCCAGGGAGACTCTGGAGTTTCTCAAAGGGCACTCATTTCCTCTTCTGCTAAGCATCTACCCATGCCTGACTTGGGCTCCCTTCCTATACCCTGCCCTCCAAACTAAAAAAAAAACAACAACACTCAGATTATTTCTGTTATCTTGACGATCAGTATAACTGTGTAGAATTGGTTTTGTGCTCCAACAGGCCCCAATCACAGCCATGATGAGCTTCCAGATCATTTTGCCTGCTCTGGTGGTCACAGACTTGGCCACAGGGAAAAAGAGAGCTCGTGTATTCTTATAAGTGGTCCAGGAAGAAAAATACAGGGAAAGAGTAGTAAAGAGGGGCCACTAGAAGAATGGAAATGTATTGGTGATTATCTAGGATTTCTCAATTGGAAAGAGAACTCAGTGGTGTTGACCTTCAAAGCCCAAGACCCCAGGAGGCATTGTGTCTCCGATTATCCCAAGAAGCTAAATATGAGGAATGTGGTTAGCGTGACTTTCAAAATCCCCGATCAACTCATCTCCCACAGTAAAATCTGGGACTCAACTGCTTTGATGGAAACGAAGCAGACTTTAGGAAGTCTGGTTTCGGGGGTGCTCCGAGAGCTGAATGTTACATTTTTATTTGTTCCAGAAAGTCCTGGCAACTTGGTACAGCAAATTTGATCAGCACCATACGCCCGACCTGTCTCAGTAACAGTGCCGTGCGTGTGACGAGGACTGCAAAGCAGCATGTGTTAGTGGGGGAAATGACAGGCACAGGAAGGAAAAGCTGAGAACACTGAAACTGTTCCTAATTGTGCAGCAAGAAGGGAGGCTACTGCCTGGCAGAGCGGCGTGTTGGCTGGAAGAGGAGAGTGATCAGCAGGGCTGGCAGCAAGAGCGTAGACTTGTGTGAGTGAGGGAAGAGGCAGCAATCTGGAGGCGCCTCAGATCACAAAGCTCCAAGAGGAAAGGATCGCGTTTCTCTCTCCCCCAGGGAGCTGGGTGGGAGGCCCGGAGGAACCTCCACAGGAGCTGTGGGCAGGCTTCTCTGCCCAGAGAGGATGCGCTGTGAACTAGATGCTGACTGTTTCCAAAGGCCTGAAAGTCAGAGCTAAGTTTGCTGCAGTTTGTCGAAAGACACTTCACTGAGAGGATTTCCACTTAGGTTCTGACTTGAAAGAAGTATCTGGTCCTTCTCCTTTATTAGGATTCCCTCTCCTGAAGTCTGAAGCTCAAAGCTTTTCCCGAGGAACACTTCTTGCAAGTGGGGTTACCAGTGTGTTTGGTCTGAAAGCTGATTCCCTGGAACAGTGGGCCTACTATGTGCTTGGCGTGGTTGATGTTATCAGACGGTGGTATTTCCAACATAGGCCTGAATGAAAGAAGCAGCTGAGGTCAGAAGAGGAGTTTGTCAGCTTTGAGAAATGTTGAATTTCCTAAGGCATAAGCCTTAGACAGACTGTCATGAGCCTGCAGATAGAGGCTCTGGTGACTTATCCAGAGGAAGGGAGCCAAAAGCTGGAGACTTCTGAGGACTTGAAGGAATTGAAGTGCTGTCAGAGCACTGAGAGCTCTTTCCCCATGTTCTCTAGGTCACATAGGCTCACACACAGCCCTGGGAGAAAAATAATGGCCCCTAAGACTCATAGCATGCTTTTGTATGTTTGTTCAGAAGGACACCATCACATTAAGTGACATAGTGACCCTGCCCAAGCCTGAGCTTAGGGACACAATGTGGGTGTAGATATAAAGGAAGTTTCTCTGTCACTGTGCTTGGGTTACAAGTAATTGTCAACATGGGAGCATGTTGACTTCTAACCATCAGTGGTGGATCTGTGACTCCCCAAGCTGGTCGCTGACCTCAAGAGGACTATTCTGGACATTGCAGGACCTACAGCCTGAGAAAAGAAATACTACCTCCCTCTCTATCCCATGACCTCTAACAGCCTGGTCACCACCATGGCCTTTTGTTCCTGGAGGGGATAAAAACTTTGGAAAGTGGGGTCACTCCATGCCTTGTGGAGGTCATCTTCCCAGACTTGCTGCAGTCTCAGAATCTCAGTCTTCTACTCTGCTTTAAATATCTGTTTTTTGAAGGTTTTTTTTTTAATTATGAACCACAGTGTTTCAAGCATATAGAAGAGTGCAGAAAGTAATATACTAGACATGCAAGTACCCACCACCTAGGTTTAACAAATACTAACGTTTTACCCCATTTGTAGCAGACATTTTGGAAAATTGCAGTAGAGTTAAATCGCCAAATATCTATTTTTAGTAGATAGAAAAACATAAACATGTTTCACTCTGGTAAATTTCTGGTTGTACACAACAGCTTCCTTTGAATCTTCAGATAATGGAAACTATGCATTTGTGCACAGCACTGAAGTCCCAGTCATCTGTCCCAACCAGAAAGATGGCCAGTAAAGCATTTATCTCGACACTTGAGCAAATTTTCTCAGACCTACATTGTGCATCTTACCCCAGCAGTTTGCCAAATGTCCATAAGGTTAATATCCATCTTAGCCAAATGCCAAGAAGCCCTGGCTCCAAAGGTTATAGGTGTAAAAACATCCTAACCTACTCAGAGTTTTGCTCTATTTAATAACAAAGGATTAGTAAATATTTTCAGAAAACTAATGAACCCTTTTATCAAAGTTCAAAACTTTCCAATGTCTACATCAGCCAACCTCCTAGAAAGCTAAGCATTAATTCACCTACTATTATAGAGGCTTGAGTATTTAAGGCTTTATAGAGAGACATCTCTCCTGAATTCTAGACCTGAAGCTTCAGTTCAATTCATTTCTACAAGAATGTCCTGAGAACATTTCACACTCGAAATGTCTGAGGCCAAACTCATTTTCTTTCCACGTAATTATGTCCTCTTTCCAATTTATCCATTCTTCCCATTGAAAGTCACCACTATTCTTCCAGCCACATTGATTCAAAACCTTGCAACCAGCCTCGGTTCCCATGTCTCCTTTGTCTTTAACATCCAGTATCTTTCCTCAGTATTTCTTTCGTCTGTTTATTCCATTCTAATCCCACTGCTGCCATTCATATTGGGATATTGTTCACTTTTATTGTTTGACTACTGCAGCAGATTCTGTCTTTCCCCTATCTCCTTTCAATCTATTTCCAGTATCAGATTAATCTTCTGAAAGAAGCATTTTGTGTCATTCTGCTCAAAATAATTCAGTAGTTCCCATAGCTTAGCAAAGACAAGTTTTTTTATCTAGCACCCTCAGGGCTTTTATAACCTTTTCTGTCCTCACCTTTCTATAGTGTCCCACATCATCTCTCACTGAAACCTCTGCCCCAGGCACACAGCACTACTTGCCATCTCTGATTATCTGAGTCTTGTTTAATTATTTTCTATGCCTGAATCTCCCTCCCCCTTCTTCGTTAAACAAATCAATCTTCCAATCTTCACTGGGCACCTACTATGAAGCAGATCATGTGGTAGGTCCAAAGTGCAACAATGAGCAAGATAGAAACAACCCCTGCCCATAAAGATCTTATTATCTAGTAGAGAAAACAAAAGGAGAGATAGCTGGTAAGCTAGGATATGGGGAAGTACCGGGACAAAGGAAGACAAGGACCCTAATCCCAAGCATGCTGAGGATTCATAGCAGGCTTTCCAGAGGAAGGGACACATAAATTATCATCCATTCTTGATGATGGTTAGCTAGGTGAAGGAGAGGCAGAAAAGGAGGGAAGGAACTCTGCAGGAGAGGGAATCATTGTGCTAACAGCCTACCCAGCTTGCATGCTTTCTTGAGCAGACCCAGCAATCCGTGAGAGGACAGATTCAAAACTACACATACCCAGGGACACCTGGGTGGCTCAGTCAGTTAAGTGTCAGACTCCTGATTTTGGCTCAGGTCATGATCTCATGGTTCGTGGGATTGAGCCCCACGTCTGGGTCCACACTCTTAGCACAGAGTCTGCTTGGGCTTCTCTCTCTCCCCCATCTCTCTCTGCTCCTCCCCTACTTGTGCTATTTCTTTCAAAATAAATAAAGATTTAAAAAAAAGCTACACGCACCCAAATTCTAACCCTGACTCTGCTATACGCTAGTTGTATAAATGATTTTACTTAACTTACTCAAGAGTAATTTAATTTTACTAATTTAATCTGTAAAACAACTAACTCTTACATCAAGAGTTCAGTCATTCTATAAATATGTCTTAAACATAAGAGCCAGGTACTCTTCTTGGTGATGAGGATATAACGGAGAACATGATAGAAATCCTGGTTCTTATGGCACTTACATTCTAGTAAGGAAAAGTAGACGGGAAATAAAGTAAATATGTAAATTATACAGATAAATTCTATGGAGAAAATAGGAGAGATGGAAAGCATGGGGGAGGTTGTAATTTTATTTACTCATTCATTTATTTTTGAATGCATTCACTTATTCAAACAAATAGTCTTGAAAGCCCACCACGTGACAGGCACCGTTTTAGGCTCTGGGGATATAGCAGAGAGAATCAGACAAAAATCCCCGCCTTTATGGAGCTTCTGTTATGGCAGGGGAGGGAGACAAGAAACAAGATAAAAATAGGAAAATGTGGAGATGTTAGTGTAAAGCAGGAAGAATGGATGGGAAAAATGAGTAGAGGTATTTAAATATTAGACAGGGAGGCCAGCTAAGCCTATTGAGAAAGCCTATTGAGTTGATTATAGATGCAGAGAAAGTGAGGAGGCAAGCTGTGTGAACACATGGAGCAAGAGAATCCTAAGGACAGCAAGTACAAAGGTGCCAAAGTAGGACCATCTTGATGTGGGTGAAAGGAGTGAGTGAGGAGGAGAAAAGAAAAATAGATAGATAGGTATAGATGCCAAGACCGGTCAAGGCCCTATGGTTTATTACGAGGGCTTTGGCTTTCATTTAGAGTGACATGAAAAGCCAGTTTAAAGCAGAGAAGTGACTTGGTGAGACTTACATTTTAACAGGATCACTCTGGCTGCTGTGCTAAGAATAGTCTGAGGGGGGGACTAAGACAGAAGCTGGGAGAGCAGTTGGGAGGCTACTGCTATAATTTAGGCAAGGAGTAGTGATGGTCTGGATTCGAGTGGTAGCAAAGGGAGCAGGAGGGTTCTGGATAGATTTTAAAGGAAAACCAGCAGTACCTATGATGGATCAGATATGCAGTACAGAAGTAGACTGATTCCATTTTTGGCTTGAGCAACTGGAAAGATGAAATTGCTCTTTCCTGAGATGGAGAAAAGTCTGGGAGGAGTAGGTTGGGGGAAATGTTAGGAATTAAGCTTTTGATGTGTTGAGTTTGATGTTGAATGATCTAAGAAAGAGGATTCACTGAAAAGGAGACAGTTCAGTATGCACTTGAAGGAAATGAGGAAAGAAAACTTGGGAAGACTTAGCAAAAGGATGTTCGAGAGAGCACCTGGCACAGTATAGTATCAGGCAAGCTCAGGCCCAGTCAACTCCATTTTGTCATCCTTAAGGATATTCTCACGCTCCAGGGAGCAACGAGTGATGCCTGTTCAAGGTTATACCCTCCCTCTGGGGGTAGACTGCACCTTGTCCATTGTAGTTGTTAAGCAATATTTGCTGAATGCATGAGAGGAAGGAATAAGCTATAATCAGTGGAGGAGACTGTTCTAACCATTTTCCCTTTCTCCTCCCCTTCCAAGGAAGACACTCTGGCCATCCTGTTTTGCATTTAGGGGAGAGGCACTGGAGGTCAGTATTCTCTATGTTATGGTTAACACAGAGTGGTGGTTCTCCAAGCGTGGCACCACCTGCAGCAGAATCAGAAGGGACGGTGGTAAAATACGAATTTCTGGATCCTTTCCCAGACTTTCTCTACCTGAATTTCTAGGGGAGAAGCTGGGATCTCTGTTATAGACCCATTGATTCTTCAGAAACTAAAATTTAAGAACTACTGACACTAAAGAAGATGACCGCTCACTGACATCTTTCCTTGGAGGCAGATAATTTCTAGCCATGATGCGGTGAATTACAACTGCTCTGCAATTTTATGATAATGTGTGCTCATCACCTAATCAAACTGCTTCAGTTGAGTTAGAACCTGGCTGGCTCAGATCCCCACTCACATTGTCAGGTGATTGCTTCAGCAAAAGAAGTCTTTTGCCAAATACATCACAGTCAAACTTTGCAGCCTCGGGAGAGAAGTATGAGGAAACACATAAATGTCAAATCTCTTATTATTCTAGGAGTTTTCAAACAATGAATATGATTCCATTCCACTTTGTCAAGAAATAGGGCAGCACACCTATGTCACTCTTAACTATAAAAACTATATGGTTTCTCCACATTGCTCAGAGTGTCTCTGCCACTTATTGATTTTTGGTACCATATTTAGCAAGTACTTTATGGCCCATCTTCCACTGCTACTAGAACGAGGGCAAAGTGAATATTGCTCATTGCTGTCTCTTCAGTGCCTCAAAGAATGCCTGGCACACAGTAGTCACTCAATAAATATCTGTGGCTGGATGAATAAATCCATTCCACTTCCTGAAGTGAAGAGGCAAATTTACACACATTTCCGTCTGTGGAGTATCATTGTTTCCTGTAGTTTACATCCACGTACCTCCTGCCACCAGATAACTACCCCCTATATAAATCTGTGCAGTTTTCACTTAAGATATAACTTTCTGGTGACCCCATAAAAAATTGGCAGAAATTCTCGGAAAGGATGATATTATAATTGGTCTTGTGGGGGATCCATGGAAGGATAAATTTCACATTATTCATGTTTCCAGATGGGCTTTAGTCCCCAGGGCAGTCATTCCAGAACCTTTTCTCAGCCTTAAGTTTACTCCAAGAAATATAAATAGTGATTTACAGCTTGATTGCTCCCACAAAAGTCTCCCCTGTTTTTGGTGCAGAGTGGGACATAGGGCAGAGGAGAAGGCAGCTGGGAAGCAGGATGGGGGACTGGGGCCCGTAGGGAGGGCATTGTGTGTGAGTCAGATGCTGGTCTACCGTGTCTCCTTGGAGGATGAGAACTTGGAGGCCATGAGGATGGGCTAAAGATGGATTTGTCTGAGTGGTCAGAAAGTTGAAGAAGCTCTGAGCAGTAATAAGCCTTGGATGCTGGCATGCAAATGTTGGTGTAGATGTGAGTTCACACTACCCTTCCACAAAAACAGTCTTCAAATACCAGGGCTAGTATCCAAGTCTATGTAGTTCAGCTGATTGGGGAGCTATACTACTACCAAGGTTTAATAGTATTTCTTGGGCTTTTACTAGGCTACTCTACTAGCTCCTTCAACAAGTATTTGTGTGTCAACCTCTGTGCTGGGTGCTAGGAACACAGTCATGAAAAAGATATGAACTAAGGACCATTTGTATCAGCGAACTCCTCTCCGTTTCATGGCCTCAGATTCAAGCCCTAGTCAGATATTTTTCAAATGCTTGTTGTTTTCAAAGGATACATTCAGAGTAGGTAGGTCAGAGTAAATTCTTCAGGAGTTCTCAACTATAGGTCAGAAGAACCCCATATTGTAAAGATATAATGATATAGTGTATGATTGACAATCAGCCAAACAAACACTGAGCATTCAATTCATGTAAGACTTAGTCACAGTTTTGGTATGAGTCTGATAGGACAGACTATTCATTTGTGAAGAATGATATTGTAGCTTGCTTAGACTGCTGCAAAGCCTCCTAACTGGAATCTTTGCTTCCCCTCCTGCTCTGCAGGGTCTATTTCCCACGCAGCAGCCAAATCATTTTATCATGATCTGGCTGAAAACCCTCCAATGGCTTCCTGTTGCAATTGGAATCAAATCCAGTCTCCTTGCAAGGGTCTTCTATCAAGGATCTGGCTCCTACTTAAAGTCCTGCTTTATTCTTGCCTGAGAGTTGACCTGAAACTCTTTCCCACCTTATCTTTGCTTGCCTAGCTCCTTGTTATTCAGGAGTCATTTCAAATATCTTCTAGGAGAGGTTCTTCCTGACTACCCTATCTTAAGTAGTTCCATCCCTCTTCCCCACAGTAATCTCCTTATTCTATTAGCATATTTCATATTCATGGAGGGAACTTCAGTGGTTCAACTTATTTATTTTTTGGTGATATATTATTACCCACTTCCTCCTACTAGAATGTAAGTTCCTTGAGAGTAGGAGAGTAAGCGGCACTTAATAAATATTTGCTTAATGAATTAATTAATGTAATAACATTTCCTAAACACCCAAAGGGTTTCTGGGGATGTCTCTGACTGTGACCAGACTGCCAATGGTTTGAGAACATTTTTGAAATCATAAGGGAAAACAAGGTACATGACATGGAGCCCTAGCACCTAGTATTTAACCTAATGCTTAATCTTTTTTGTTACATTGACTTGAACTAAATTAGCAACAGACCAGTGACTGGAAAAATGCACGTGACCAAAAAATCCCATTGATGGTGCCAGAGAGTGGCCCAAGAAGATAAATTCATAATGGTGCATGTTAAATGAATGGATGTCAGAGGCACCTCTGGGTGGCTCCGTCAGGTTAAGTGTCTGACTTTGGCTTAGGTCATGATCTCATGGTTCATGAGTTGGAGCCCCATGTCAGGCTCTGTGCTGACAGCTCAGAGCCTGGAGCCTGCTTCAGATTCTGTGTCTCCCTCTCTCTCTGACACTCCCCTCTTGCACTCTGTCTCTCTCTCTCTCTCTCTCAAAAATAAATAAATATTAAAAACAAATTAAGAAAAAATAAAAGAGTGGATGTAATGCCACGTTTTCTTTACTGGGAATAGGGGGCTATGGCAGAGCCCAGGAAGCATGGTGATACCCAAGAAAGAAATAGCCCATAACAGGGACAGGGCTGGTTGAAATCTGATGGAAGGGTAATGACGCGGAGGTCTTGCGCTTGATGCTGTATTGAGACTGGATGCTGGTAGGACGGTGCCCTGCTTTAATATGTTTAGCAGCTTCACTTGCTGAATTGACAGCCTTTCTGTTTAAAACTGACAAGGAGAAAATTAAAGTTTCCCTTGTTTTTTGTGTCACACATGAGTAACCAATTGCTTGGCAGCTAGTTAAAATTCATATTTCCTTTGTCAGGTTTTTAGTGACTGTGAAGATTGGGTTAATGTAAGTCTCCCCTACCTTTGCCCTCTTGGCTGACTAGCTAGCTATATTTGCATTTCTTTTTATATAAATCTTTTTTTTCCTGTCCTTTTGACAGCACATGATCAGAAATGGCATATTATCTTCACAGATGTTCCATGTTGGGAAGCATTTGCTCCTTATATAAATACAGAAACATGAAGTGACATGTTGCATATATCAAATCCTTTCAATGACTTAAGGTCAAAGATTGCTTTTTTTCCTCAGTGGAATGACCATCGACAAAAAAGATTTGTCAACTACTGGGGATTTGGGAGTTTTCGAATTCTTCTGGAATGGGAAATTTTACACATTGTGAAATAGGCTTTTCCATTCATGGAGATTCCCTTACAGACCCTACACCACACAATTCTGTCACTGACTTGTGGAAAAGACTCATTTCAACTTTAGCATATTTTTCACACCTGTGAAACACCTGGCCATGCTGTCCTTCTACGCCTTTCTCTTCTCAGCTCAGTAGAACGATTCAATCTCCAAAGTGTGGAAAACAGACAACCTTTGCTCTTCACCCTCTCTCTGTTTCCCTTCTCGATCCACAACTTACCCACAACTGCAGCTGAGAATCGCCTGCTGGCAGCTGTAGCCACAGATCTTCTCTCCGCATCTCAGAGAAATAACTGACTAGGGAATTGAGTTGCCTCTTGGCTTTACAAACAATGTCTCAGGAACACAGCTGGTCATCACCCTGCACGAGGGATGAGAACAGATGAGAACCAGAGAGGAGGGTAGGAATTTTTCTCACCCCAAAGAAACCCAGGAGAGATACTCTCCTAAGGTTTATAGGAAATTTGTTTCTGACCCCAGGGTCACAAAATAGCTTACTATGAATTTTAATTGGCTGCCAAATCATTGCTAATTCATCTCTGATTTTGGCAGAAAAAAATTAAGTGTTAAAGAAATGAATCTGGCAGGAAGTTGTTTTTTTGTGGGTTTTTGTTTTGTTTTGTGTTGCTTTGTTTTGTTTTTTTACATGAGTGTGATCCCACAGCTGCTGAAAGTCTAACAGAGCGGATGGTCAATAAACATATGGAGCTAGGGTGTGTTCATTTTCAGAACTTTCTGCTGGAAGAGGAGTTTGGAAAACTGCAAGATTCATTTTGGATTATAAATCTTTTATGCTGACAGGGGAGTTATCCTGCTACTGCCAAAAACAGGCCAAATCAATTTTATAATGCTGTGAGATCAGGCTGAAGGGACAAGCGTAAAACGGCCCGTCATGAGGTACACGACAAATGAAGGGAACACCAACTTGCCCTTGGCTTGAGAAACTGAACTCCCAGGTTACTGATCTCACTTCCTGTCCTTGTGGGTTTCAGAGTGTCCATCTTTATTTTATCCCTGCTCGTTTCTCTCATTTTTCTCCTTTCCCAATTTTTTCCCTTACTTTACTTTCCTCAAACTCACATTTTTTTTTCTTTCTCATACTTGGTATCAGATATATGCATGAAAATATGTTTACAACTTCACAGGTGAATCCTTAAACATCCAAATGTCTGTAATGAAATTGAACATCCTTCTGGCACTTTGTGCTGCTGGACAGATATCGATCTGTTTATTCAACATGCGTTCCTGCCCACCTTTGCCCTTGTCTTCCTTTATTGTAGAGGCTAGAAAGAAACATTTTCAACTTTCCAGCTTCTCCTGCAGCTAGGTGGAACCTGAGATAGTCTGGATCCTAATTAGAAACCTAAGTGTGATTTTTCAGGTCTGACCATAGGCAGCTACAACTGCTCTACCTGACAGAATTCCCAGGGGGAAACTGCACTCCCGACACTAGACTGGGTACCCAGCCAGTGCACCACAGCCTCTAAGGGAAATTGTAGTCAAGGACCCAGGGACCCCTGGCTGGCCACGTACTCATGTGTAGTTGCATTCCTAGCCTGGGTACTTCCATTTGGAGGTCTCCTCATTGGAGCACTTTGAAGACACTTTGCTCTGACTCTGTACTTTTACACTCCTAGGCCTTCTCTCTCACATTCCTTCCTCCCCCTGGGTCCATAAAATGACAGGAGCCGTTTGCTCAGGACTCCTTCATAAGTAAGACAACCCTATGCTGTGCTGATCCATCCTATCCTCCAGTGGTGGGGGCACATCATTTCAGGCGGGAAATGAAACAGGAGAGAGTAGATGCTTTCTCAGTTTAACTTCTTGCTTATACTATTGCACTAAGTGATTAAAGATTTCACTGTTAACTTTAATTTTGGCTCCTTGTTGCTTTAATTGGCTCCTCCAATACCTGACAGCTCAGCTTTCTCTTCAAGCTCAGTGGAGCTCCTGACAGACCCACGTGACACAACTGTGGGCAATGAAATCTAAGAGGAAGTCAGCTGGATGGTTGATGAGAAAGCTGTTATTTTCCTGCATAGGAAGGAAGGGCATGGAGAGTGGAGGACAAGTAACATTCTGCCTTTGTCCTGCCTAGAATACAGATGTGATGCCTGGAGATGCAGCAGCCATTATATGAACAAAGTATAAGCCAAGTCCTTAAAGATGCTGAGAGAAGATGTTAAAGAAGTCTGGAGTCTTTTTTTTTATTTTAGAGAGAGAGAGAGAGCATGAGCTGGGGAGAGGGACAGAGAGAGAGAGAGAGAGAGAGAGAGAGAGAATCCCAAGCGGACTCCAGGCTCATCATGGGGTTCTATCCATGACCCTAGGATCATGACCTGAGCCAAAATCAAGAGTTGGACGCTCAACCAACTGAGCCACCCAGGCACCATGAGCATGAAGTCTTGATAACACTGTTGACTCACTGTAATAGCCTTGGGATATCTATCTTTGTACTTCTTGTGCAAGGAAAAGAAACTTCTTAGAGTTATTGAAAAATATATCCAGGGGGCACTTGGGTGACTCAGTCAGTTGAGCGTTGGACTCTTGATTTCAGGTCAGATCATGATCCCAGGGTTGTGGGATCAAGCCCCGAATCCAGCTCCAGATGAGCTTGGAGCCTGCTTAAGATTCTCTCTCTCTCTTGTTTCTTCTGCTCCTCTCCCCTGCTAGCATGTGTGTGCTCTCTCTCTCTCTAAAAATAAACAAATAAATAAATATCCGTAAATTCTCTGACCTTCTTTCCATCAAAAGGAAAAGTCTAATTCCCCTTCCCTTAATTATGGTCCATCTTTAGTTTGCTGCTATTAACAAATTGAATACAGAAAACATGATGCTGAGGATAAGTCAAAAAAAGGTGATACAGCTCCTATCTCTCTTTTTCTTTCTTAACATATGTCTTGGGAGCCTTTAGTTGATGCACAAGAAGTCCAGCTACACTAAAAATGCGATACTATAGAAAGCACTTTTTTTTTTTTTTTAAACATGATCATGATCCTCCAGCTGCTAAAAGTCTAATAAAGGGGATGGTAAATAAACACACAAGCTGGGTATACATAGCTGGAATGTGAAGCACTAGGATTTGGATTACTAAGGAATTAGCACGAATCATTCTTGGGGGACTAGGGAGAGAATAACGAATGCTACTAATTAGCCTGCTAAGTATTCTCTGTAACTAGAGGATATTTGGTTGCAACTAGAAAGCTGAGGTAATTATCTCTTCATTATGTATGAATCTATTTACATGATCCACATGGGCATTTATGACTGGTTAGCTCTGATAAATGGATGTCCATGTTAATGACAACATCATGGATTCATGCTGTGTAGCTTCTTTCTATTCTAAGACTATAGATGCCATCCCTTGTAGTTCAAGGTGGCCACCACGGTGTAGAAACACAAACAATATTATTTTACATAATATTGTTAAATCACTTGTCATGTATTAATCTGTATTTCCAGAATTTAGTGGCCAGCCTGGAGACACTTTGGGGATATTGGTTTTTTGGTTTTTTTTTTAATTCATTTATTTATTTTGAGAGAGACAGAGACAGTGTGAGTGGGGGAGGGGCAGAGAGAGAGGGAGACAGAGAATCCCAAGCAGGCTCTGTGCTGCGAGCACAAAGCCCCACGCAGGGCTTGAACTCACAAAACGGCAATTTCATGACCTAAGGCAAAATCAAGAGTGGGATGCTTAACCAACTAAGCCACCGAGGCACCCCTGGGGGTATCTTTAACAAAACTCAACCTATTCTAACTTCCTTGAGAGGTGCCCCTGATCCACCTAGGTAGGCGCCTAGAGACTCTTCCTGTTGTGTGGCTCACCTTGCTGGCCTCAGATGATTGAACAAGAGGTGAACACTTGATTCATGCAGGGCCAATCAGATTCTCTCTTCCAGCAGTAAGTATGGAGAGACAGTCAGTCAGTGTCTTCTAGTGACTGGAACAGTCACAGATAAAGTCATTAACTGTGGTTCGGCCATATTTGGCCTTATGGAAAGAAAATCAGGGAAAGCTGGACTCTAGTGTTGGAGAATGAAGCAGATGTGCAAGAAAAAACAGAGTAGAGATGGTCTGAGAGTATATCTTGGGAATATGGATGCTTTTCATTTCTTAATTCTAGCCCTTCCTAAAGTGTGACTGTACTTCTATACTTAGCTCTTTAGCACAATTCTGTGCTAAAATTCCCCCTTTGTGCTTAAGATGAGTCCATTTGGTTTCTGTTACTTGCCACCAAAAAGTCTAACTAACATAACTGTCATAACTTTAAACTCTAGGAGAGGAAAAATAATTTTCCTTCCACCTTTCTGAGCTCTTAGCTGAGTCTCCTGTAATAAGACAGATTAACAAAAGAGAAATAAACAGAACTTTATTAACATGTTTACTTCATGTACACTTGGGAGATGCCCAGAAAAAAATAATTCCCCAAAATGGCTTAGAATTCAGGATTAAATGCCATCTTGATAAGGAAAGGAGAGGGGTGTTTCCTATGAAGCCTCTTAGGGAAGGGTATATGATTTTGTGAAAAATAAATGGGCCCTTAGAAGGTTAGATGGAAGGTATGATAGTTTGTGACAGAGTTTGTCCAGATGTGGTGTGGACTTCTAGTCGCCTCTCCTGTGACAAGAGTCAGTCCTCCTTGGGTGATGAAACTCTCAGGGAAGGGATTTATGACAAATGAGTTCCTTTTGGAGGATCTGTGCTGTGGCAGATAAGGGAAGGGCAGAGAAAGCCTCTCCCTGCATTTGCTGTTCTGTGAATGGCTGTGGCTCAAAATAATCAATATACCAAAGTGACCTGTTTTTATGGCGGGGGGATATTCTGTTTCCCTTCAAAACCTTGTCCACCATGTCCTCAGAGAATACTGTTGGTAATGAGGGTCAGGAAGGACTATGTGGATAAGTACGAATCCATTGTCACTGAAGTGGAAATCATCTAAGAGCACCCTCTTCTAGAAGGAATGGCACCAACAGCATCATTTCTGAACACAAAGGGCTGCTGCGTCAATCCTCCAGAGCATGGAAAGCTCTTCTTTCTATTTCAACATTGACGTTTTTTTCTAATAGAAAAAGAGTTTCCCTGAGGTACTGCCAGAAGAATCTACTCTTTTTTGTTTTAATTTTTTTTTAACGTTTATTTATTTTTGAGACAGAGACAGAGCATGAACGGGGGAGGGTCAGAGAGAGAGGGAGACACAGAATCCGAAACAGGCTCCAGGCTCCGAGCGGTCAGCACAGAGCCCGACGCAGGGCTCGAACCCACAGACCGTGAGATCATGACCTGAGCCGAAGTCGGACGCCCAACCGACTGAGCCACCCAGGCGCCCCAAGAATCTGCTCTTTGAGAAACAAGTTCAAAACCTCACACTCTAGAAATCTTCATGAAAACGAAAAGTTGTCCTCAGAAATGCGTGGCTGAAACGTCCTCCTAAGTGATTTGCACTGTCCTTAGCTAAAAGTATCTCCACCAAGTAGTGTAACTGAACAGAACTGCCTTCTCAGACTTGGTTCTATGTACAGTGTCCCCGAACCAGATTTTATTTGATGTCGTTTCTGGTGTTATCGATGATTATTCCTATTTCAACATAAAATCTCTTCTTATTTATAGCTGGTAACGCTATAAGGCTGGGCAAAAAGGAAAAATATGGGGGGAAATGGCAAAAGACTTTAAATTTTTTTTTAATGTTTATTTTTGACACACAGAGAGACAGAGCATCAGCGGGGAAGGGGCAGAGAGAGAGGGAGACACAGAGCGGAGGCAGGCTCCAGGCTCTGTGCTGACAGCACAGAGCCTGATGCAGGGCTCGAACCCACAGACCGCGTGATGAGGGCTTGAACCCACAGACCGTGAGATCATGACCTGAGCTGAAGTCGGATGCTCAACCGACTGAGACACCCAGGAGCCCCATAAAAGACTTCAAATATGAATGTGAAAAGGGTGAGTGAAGGAAAGAATAAAGGTAAGAACCAAAATAGCGTAACAAGAAGCTAGGTTGGGGAGCAGTTCCGCAAGTGAGTTCCTTAAAGTCTGGGACCTCTTTGTCCAGAACCAAGAGCTTCACCTGGGTTAGAACAGGAACTGAACAATGAATGTGCGGTTACCTGACCAAATCAACAAATGACTGAAAGGCTTGACAAAATGAATTTGTTTCTGTACTAAATCTTCCTGAATTTGTCCGTTTCAGTTAGACTCTGATGTAGCCTCAGGATACAAAAAGTGAAATTCTAAAAGCTTGTCAGGCTTCCACAGTTAATGCTGTTATACTATGTTGAATGTGGATAGACGTCACAACCTTGACCTCCTGCCATAGGTATGAGGAGATGGCATGAAGTCCTCTCTGCCTGACCACCACTGTATTCGTTCTACGGTCTGCTCAATTTTTGCCCGAAGGAAGACCATACTTTGTTCTTTGCTGGCACCGCTGTACGTTGAAACTTAAAGAGACTTTGGAAATACGATCCGACTCCACAGAGGACCAGAAGGGGAGGAAGCGTCTCTGACCTGGTGTCTCCAGTCTGGTGCCAGCCCCATCACAGGGCACAGGGAACCCCTGCCACCCCTTTTAATTACAGTCTCTGAAAAAAGAGACTGAACCCCCTCTGATTTGGAGAAAGGCTGGTTTCTTCATCTTATTAACAATAACATATCCCAGTGCTCCAGTAATTACAGACCTATTGCTGAAGCAATCAAATTGCTTATTTGAAAGAAAGACTGTTTCCTTTCCCTAATGAATGTGAACAGTTCCCCAGAGCCCGAAGGTGATGTGTGTGAATGCTCCAGTGTAACAATGAAAAGCGATTATAAATAAATGACACAGAGCTGCTCTGTTCTTAAAAATCACTGCGTGATCAATTTGGGAGACATGCATAGAGATGGGACTCATGAGATTTTGTTTTAATTATTCTGCCCGAAGGAAAACGACACTTTATTCTTTACTGGCACCATTGTACATTGAAACTTAAAGAGACTTAGGAAACATGATCCTATTCATCCTTTTCTCAAACCACTGGCAGATACAGTGACACAGTTGCCTTCGTTGTATAGGAGGAGAAACTGAGGTCCGAATGTTTGTGTTCTTCGTGAAAGGTCTGATTCACATATTGTCATATCCAGCTGATTTCTTTGTCTCTCCCTTACTCAACTCCTCTGATAATTGTTTGTATTTGAAATTACAAATTTCAAATTTGTAAGGGGAGAAATTAAGGGAAGGCTACGACAAAGAAGGTGAGGCGTGTTTGCACATACATGCATTTGTGCACGTCTTGATTTTGGGGTAAGGAAATAGTATGGGGTCTGGAAAGATGCCAGGAGGCAGGGGCATTCCATCTCAGTCCTTGATGCTGGAGCAACTACCCCTCACTGAAAGCTGTAACATGTGAGCTGAGGGGTTGGGGCTGGAAGGAGGCTGATGAAAAATAATCTCACGGTTTTGTCAGATCAGGGCACCCTTGGATTAAAATCTTTTTGAATTTAAAGAAAAAACCTGGTTACTAGTTGATACAGGATACCCATCTGAGTCCAACCACTACCCAGAATGGTAGTTTATAATTAATCTTTCACTTAGGGGTCCTGCTGTGGACCACCAAAGAGGCCCTCTAAGGCCATATTGAGAAATCAACGTGTTATCCTTTGCCATTTCTAAAAACTGAAAATTGAATCCACTTGAAATTCAGAGATGAGTCTGCAGAATTTCCAACAAGATAAACTAAAAATTCCTCAGGATCCAGGGTGTTTATGTTTCTAGAGATTCTTTAGTGAGGGATTAAGTTATCAGTACTTCTTGGATGAGTTTCTTGATTCTGGATGATATATACCATTGCATTACATTTTTGCTCAACTCTTAGTCATATGACACTCATCAGGAGTTGGCAGAAATTCCCCCTCCCCCAAAAGAATTTAGAGGAGCCTTATTTCCGCTTGCTTTTAAAGGAAGAAAATATAGAAATTACTTAGAAGAGTTTCTGGAATTTGGCTATCTGTGTGGTTTGATAGTTTTAAAGGAATCAACTAATCACCGTCGACCAAATAACTAGCTAGTTCAGTAAGGCAGTCAGCTTAACTAATCGTCTGGTTGACAATCAAATCAATTAATTGCTTTTTTTGGTTGTTTTTTTTTGTTTCTGTTTGTTTGTTTTGCCTTTGATATGGAATAGGTACAGCTCAAGTTAAGCAAACCAGACAATCTTGTCAATGCTTACAGAATACAAGTGGACGGTATATTTAAAAATGTGAGAATCCATATGGAAAACAGAGCCTCATTAAAGAATTAGATGGAATTAAATGGGTTAAGCTCATCAGAAAAAAAAAAAAAGGGAAAAGGCTATTCTTGCCAGGGACTGAAGTCTCTGCAGAAATTGATTTGGTAGAGGGTCCCTCTGGGGCTTGGAACAATTAGCTCTCAGAAAATTAGAGGACAGCCTTTGTGCTTCTGGGGATTCAGATGTGACAGGTGTCTCCTGTCCCTTAGGAAACAGTTCACTCCTTCCAACCTTTCATTTTTTTGGACGCTTGCCCCTTCAGGGTAAACCCAAACCCCTGAGAGTTAAGGATTTCGAGGCACAGAGTCTGAATAATTGGATTCTTGGAAGACATTACTTTTATGAGTTTCTGCCACAGATGTACTTCCTGGGGTGTTTTCTGTTTGAAAAAAATTCTTCTTTTGAGAAAAGGTAGGAACTAAGATGCTGTGCTTCCTAAAGTAAGTGATGGAGGGGCGCCTAAGTGGCTCAGTCAGTTAAACCTCTGACTTCAGCTCAGGTCATGATCTCAAGGTTTGTGGGTCTGCGTCGGGCTCTGTGCTGACAGCTCAGGATCTGGAGTCTGCTTCAGATTCTGTGTCTCTCTTATTTTCTCTCTCTCCGCTCTTCCCCCGCGTGTGCTCTCTCTCTCTCTCTCTCGAATATAAATAAACATTAAAAAACAAAATAAAGTAGGTGATGGAAAACTTTTTTTTTCCTGTCCCTTTACTGACTTCATTCTTCACACAAAGTGAACACTGGGAGAAGGTGACTAGGCCACAATCTTCCAGATGCCTGAGGAGACTAAAATGTGGTCTTTGAGTGAGAGGAGGCAGTGTCGGTAGACCTTTAGAGAAGGCAGGGGGCGGGGCACAGAGGAAAGTGGCAAAGGAGGACAATTTGCTCATTTTACCTGCTGAGAACGATTAGCTGTATTTATGCCAGGGTGGGTGTTATTAACCTGATGAGGACAATCTGACAGAGAGTTAATGAGGGATCTTGAGTGTAGGAGCCTGAGAAATAGATATCTCCCCAACTGTGTGGGAGGAGGGAGGTGTGGGAAAGGGAAATCAGAGTAGGTGGATGGGTGAATACTTCTGCACAGAGGAGTCAGCACATTCTTTCTTCAGGGTAAAAGGCTTGACACGTTGTGGAATGAGGATTAGAATATTGTATATTTTTAGCAGCTGATATAAAAATTCCTCCTAGGGAGAAACCCATCTTTGGAGAAATTACCCCTACGATCCCCCCTGGGAATTGCTGAGGCTCCTGGGTTTGGCTAGGCCAAAGCCCAGCATTCAGAGGCCAGTCAGGCAACTTCTGTCTCATAGAGGACGGTGCCTGAGTGGGGGGAGAGGAAGGGGTGGAAGAAGGCCCCAGAAGGGCATGAGGATAGGTTGCAACTGTCCAGAATGTTTGCTGGGAAAGGATTCTTTTTTTTTTTTTTTTGAAACCAGTGAAGGTGGTCGCTTAACTGTGGAACAGAGATCAGATGTGTGGACTTAGGATCTGGAAGTGGAGGGGTCTTTAAAACTGTAAGTTTACGGTAGGGGCCCTGATGTCTGAGTCACAGAGTAGAGTAGTTGAGCTTTCAGAGGATATCTATTGTATTTCAATAGTGGCTGCAGAGATCAACACACGGCACATACAACTTCCCCGGAAGAAGAGAACCCCAGAACCACACTGCAAATAGAAATCTACTTCCAGTGGTGATTTTTATTTAAGTGTATACACGGACGCATCTTTTTGAGGGGAAATTGGACAGTATCTATCAAAACTTAAAAGAGGCACATCTTCCAACTCAGCAATTTCACTTCAAGGAATCTGCCCTTACATGTACAAATATGTAAGTTCAAGAAGTTCTTTTGAAACATGCCTTATAATAGCAAAACATGATTATCCACAAATAGGAGTGTGGTTAGATTAATTATCATACAATTATATGGAAAGATCTCCAAGGTACTAAGAACTGATTTTTAAAAACTGATGTAAAATTCACACAACATGAAATTAACCACTAATCATTTTATTTTATTTTTAAATGTTTATGTTTATTTTTGAGGAGGGGGGAGGGGCAGAGAGAGAGGGAGATGGAGAATCCCAAGCAGGTTCCTTGCTGTCAGCACAGAGCCCCACGCGGGGCTTGAATTCATGAACCGTGAGATCATGACCTGAGCCAAAATCAAGAGTTGGATGTTCAACCGACTGAACCACCCAGGTGCCCCACCATTAATAATTTTAAATTTGTGTTCAGTGGCATTTCGTACATGCTCAGTGTCATGCAACCATCAACTGTAATTCCAGGACATTTTCTTCTCTCCAAAATGAGACCCTATACCCATTAATCAGTCACTCTCTGTTACTGCAAGAAATGATTTTTAAATGTCAGAAGAGTGTATACAATTTTATCCCATTTGTGCTTTTAACAACCTCCAAACTATGACCTCTATGCTCACTGACCGACAGAAGCAGTGTAGAGTTGTGGTTGGTTACACCCGGGGCCTCTGGAGTCAGCCTGCCTGTTTCAAATTCCAGCTCTTACACAGATCGGCTGCGCATCACTTGGCAAGTATTTAACCTCTCTGTGCCTCCCTTTCTACAGGGGTAGGTTGGGGATAGTAACAGTACATAGAGGGCAGTTGTGAAGAGTAAATCAGGACAAACCTGACACAGCCACCATTTAGTCCAGCTGTTTTTATGTTGTTTGAATTGTTTGTTGTTGTTAGTCAAAACCATGAGTAAGTAAACCTACTTCCAGCTTGAGGGAGCAGGTGTGCTAAGCACACGTTCTCAGAATACCCTCTTTCAGGACATTGTGGAAAGCTGCTCCACTATAGGGGTTGCCTCTTGCTTAAAGACCAAAAATGTGGGCTTTAAGCACCAACAAAATTCCAACTAAAAGACCCATATGAAGTATGAAATATGGGTCTTCATTACACCTAAATGAAATGTCAGTAGGCAACTTGGAGGGCAAGAGGAAGGGTCTCTGTGAGGCTGAGATACCTAAAGGGGGAAAGCAGGGAAGAAGGGAGGAAGGAATGAAAGAAAGAGGGAGGGGAGAAAGGAGGAATAAGAACAAAAGAACAAAAGGGACAAGGATAGGTTAGGGTGAAGGAAAAGAGGAAAAGAAAATGGTGAGGAAGTGATTGCAGGCCTCGGCTATAAATGGTTCAGGTTGAAACAGAGCACGTGTAAAGCATTTCAACCAAAAAGTAAAGAGAGCCAGGAGAAGCATCTGTGATTTCTTTCTTTTCTTGTTTAGTCCTAATGTACATTAAGCTCAGAAATACAGCCATACGAAGCTGCTATGCATCAAGAAATAAGCATGACCGCTGCCATACTTTCACACTGTATGACTCTTTCTGTGCTTCCCTTCTTGGGTGAATCCGATTTCCCCACCCCCATGTGCCTGCAGAAAATGCTGCCCTGACCAACCCCTGAGAAGCCTTTACTTTTGTTTCGGAATCTGAACACAGCCCCACGTGGACTCTGGGATGCTGGACCATCATGATCTTGAGAGAGTTAATGAGGCTTGGAAGTGGTTAACAGAAAGCTCAGGTCTAGTCAGTTTCTTCGTCAGGACAAGGTGGAAATGCAAGTTTGAAATGGGCCAAGTCTTGCAGAATGAAAAATACAGAAAAGGTAGTCCTCCTTACCTGTAGTCAACCACAGTCGAAAGCAGATGATCCTCCTTCTGAAAGTCAGTAGTAGTAGCCTAACGCTCCATAGTGCCTCTGTCATTCACCTCACTTTCTCCAAAAGGTAGACATTTTATCATCTCACAACATCACAAGACGGGTGAGTGCAATACAATAAGATATTTTTAGAGCGAGAGGGACCACATTCAGTTAATTTTTATTACAGTATATTGTTATAGTTGTTCTATTTATATTAACCTCTGTTAATCTCTTACTGTGCATACTTTATAAATTAAACTTTATTCTAGGTATGTATAGGAAAAAACATAGTATAAATAGGGTTCAGGTAATATCTGCAGGTTCAGGCATCCACTGGGAGTCTTGGAACATATCCCCCACAGATAAGGGGGGGACCACTGTGTTGAACTACTGTCTTTTTAAATAGGATACTTTAAATCCCACATGCTTCAGAGCCACCAGAAATGAGGTAGATAGCATTTTGCTAGCATATCTTTTCAAATATTTAAAGAATGTTTTATATACTTCTGTTGATTTAATAAAGTAACTTAGAAGGGTTAAGCAGGGTTTGGCATCTTCAAGATGGCGATTTTGCTTCTGATAACTTTCCAGAGAAATTAAATGTGTTGTGAAGGATAAATTACAGTTTGATGCAAGTTGTCTTGTTAAAATGACATTCCTCTTCCCCAGCAACCTACTTCCCGTCTCATTAAGCCAGTCGACTGGATATATCCAGACAATTATGACGGTGATTTACTACCTTAATGCTCAATTGTTACTGGGAGCTGAAGGGTGGGGGAAGGGAAATAACATTCCCATCCTCTGTGTCTCATGGAGAGACGATCAAGCCCTCAGCTGTAGCATTAAACACAGCAATAGAAAGCAGAGGCACGGTAAAGCATTTTCACTGCGGTTATGAGCTGAGATATAAAATGAGATTTATTTGCAACAATCTGATAGAGAAAATTGAGTCCTGGGAATTGATGTCCCAGGGAGCCTTTCAAGTCAGCCAGGAGTTACTACAGGACGTGAGTAATACAGCAAAATATGAAAGAATGGGAAGAGGAAAAAAAAATTTGTGCTTTGACATTTTCTGCGGCCACTGCTAAAGATAAAGGAATTGACTAGTTTGTACAATATGAATTATGGTCACAATTATAGTCTTCCCTTGCTCCAGTCTCTCATAACAGTTGAATATCTTGAGTCCCAAATTGGGGCTGTAGCTCAGCCTTTTGCTTTTTTAAAACGTGGTTCTTCTACGGATGTGATGCCAAATAAATAAACCTTCAAATGGCTCTCTGTTTTCCCCAATAGGTTTCATCCTAATAGATAATTTCAAATAACTATGCTGGTTCTTCTAGCATTTCATTTCTTCTGGCATTTTATTTCTTAATTTTTCTGAAAATTACCACTGAAATTTAAGTTGATGATATAGCAATCCCCAGTTGGTATTTTTAAATGAGAGTGGAAATTAGAAGCTTGTGTTAAATTTCATTTACTCGGGTGTTCATTCTGCAGCCAATATTTGTCACAATTTTAATGTGTGTCTGTCTTTGCTGGACTGTGTCCAGGGAGAAGATATACGTGATTTTTCAATGTATGTAATTTGCCTCAAGGATATATTTCAAGTCTATACATGTTTGCACACTGCAAGAGGTCACAGGTAAAACTGAAAAAAAAAAAGTGAAGTTTCACGAATATATATGGGGGCTTTGACAAAATCAGGGATAAACCCCTTCCCCGAAGGGCTAAGTTCAGTTCCTTTTAATAAGCAAGGTGTCTCAAGCTTCTGAACACCTGGCGACTGAAATCCAGTTTCTGTGCTGGTTCCTCGGTCTTCTACCCAAGATTATGCTACACAACATTCACTTAATCCCCACACCTGTCTCAACTGCTGGGGCGAATAATTTTTTGCAATCTTGACTCCCCCTTTTACTTGATCTTGAGATTTTTTTGTCCTGAACCTATAGCTACTTCTGTGAATAACCAGATGGCTATTTCAAAAAGGAAAAACTTTCCGACACCTTTATCACTGCCTCTAGATAGAAATAAGGGTAATGCTAACATTCAAGGATAACTGGTACATTCAATCACAACTCACTACCTCCTCTGAGGCAACCGAGGGGGTGGGGGAGGGGCACAATGGGTGCCTTCTGTTTTCCCCTCCAAGAGAGATGGTGTAAGAACTTGCCAAGCATCTCTTGTTTTACTTGTTGTGAACGTGTGCAATTTATCTTTCTGAGAAAAGTGCATACAACTTTTGTGTAAATTGTTTAATTGTCACAATTGGTTAATTTCATCTTTTTTTTTTTTCCCCAAGAGAGGTGGAAAATGATTAGTTTGTGTGGTGGGTAACGGTGATTCTTTCTTTGGCCCATAAAGGGAACTGGATCAAAAGGTTCTGAAAAAAAAAATGTCATTGGCTTAAACATTCACATCTGCACTGCATTTATATTTTTGACCTATAGTTCATGCTTGAACAGGACTCTTAAGTTCAATATTTTAACTAAAAAGTTGATAATATTTTCATTGTTTTATTCCCATTTATCTCTAAGTTTGTTTGCTTGTTTATTTATTTATTTATTTTAATGTTTATTTATTTTTGAGAGAGTAAGAGAGAGAGTGCACGGAGGAGGGACAGAGAGGAATAGGGAGAGAATCCTAAGCAGGCTCCACACTGTCAGCACGGAGCCCTACGTGGGGCTTGAACTTATGTACCGTGAGATCATGACCTGAACTGAAATCAAAAGTTGGACGCTTAACTGACTCAGCCATCCAGGCGCCCCTCGTCTCTAAGTTTATAGGCTATGTATTGTTCCCTGCTTTCTTCCTCTTTATCCCCAACTTTTTCTTTCTATAGTTATGTCCCATTCACTTTAATAAGGCAAAACATCTCTCACACTTAAAACTATATGAGAAATTTTAAAGAAAATGATTATAGATTCCATTCAGAAAAGATACTCTGGGTAGCCAGTTTTCTCTTTCTTTCTTTCTTTCTTTCTTTCTTTCTTTCTTTCTTCCATTATTAAGATTGGCTAATTTTTTTAAAGGCTTTTTATTTTGAAATAATTATAGACTCACAAAAAATAGTGAAATCAATTCCTAGAGTTCCATATATTCTTTACCCATCTTCCCCTGATGGTGACATCTTATGTGACTGCAGTACACAATCAAAACCAGCAAACTATTAAGTGGACTAGAGACCTATTCAGTTTTCACCAGTTTCTACATGCATTCTTGTGTGTGCACATGTGTGTGTGTGTGTGTGTGTGTGTGTGTGTGCTTATAGTTCTATGTGGTCTGATCTCAGATATGAGTCTGTGTAACAGCCCCCACAATTAAGGTACAGAGAGCTGTTTGTTCCCTCACCACAAAGGAACCTCTCTTGTTCTGCCCCTTTAGATTCACATCCTCCCTCCCTCTGTCTCCTATCCCCAACCCCTGGCAACCAGTAATCTGTTCTCCATCTCTGTACTTTTGTCATTCCCAGGCTGTTAGAGAATGGCAATCACACAGTATATAACCTTTGGAGATGGACTTTCTTCACTAAAGTTGTTGTGTGTATTAACAGTCCATTCCTTTTTATTGCTGAGTAGTATTCCATTCTGCAGATGTTCCAGAGCCTGCTCAACAATGCATTCTTTGAAAGACAGTGGTTGTGTCCAGGTTTTTGTAATTTCAAAGCTGCTATGAACATTCCTGTACAATTGACCCTCGAACAGCATGGCGGGGTAGGGACACTGACCCCCCTCACACAGTAGAAAATCCACATATAACATATGACTCCCCCAAACTTAACTACCGATAGCCTACTGTTGACTGGAAGCCTTACTGATAACATAGTCAATTACTACATATTTTGTATATTATATGTATTATACACTGCATTCTTACAATAAAGTGAGCTAGCAAAAAAAATGTTATTAAGAAAATCATAAGGAAGAGGAAATACATTTACAGTACTATACTGTAAAAAATTCCTATGTAAGTGGACCTGTGCAGTTCAAATCTCTGTTGTTCAACGATCAACTGTACAGGTTTTTATGTATGCATGTTTGAACACAAGTTTTCATTTCCCTGGGATAAATGCCCAAGAGTATATAATTGCCGTGTTATATGGAAAGTGTACATTTAGTTTATAAGAAACTGTCGAACAGTTTTCCAAAGTGGTTATACCATTTTATATTTCTACCAGCAGTATAGGAGGAATCCACTTTTTTCTGCATCCTTACCAGCACCAGTCTTTTTAGATAGGTAAATGAATATCAAAATATTGCAAGAAGTCACACAAAGGCCATGTAGACACTGAGCCAAATGCATGGAGGTACTTAGCTTGTATATAAGCCTAAGACCACTTTTTCAGGAGGGTTGACAGCAACATTTGTTGTAATATAAATTCCCCAGACCTTATTAGCCCATAGCCATGTGTCAGTTAGCAATGGCTGCAAGTGAGGAAAACCCAGTTACAGTCAGTTAAGCACATGGGGCTATTTTCCTTCCTTAACAAGAAGTCCAGAACCCAGCTGTTGCAGAGGCTCAAAGACAATGGCAGCTACTGCTTCAGGAATCAATACCAAATTCATCTGGGAAGAAGAGAGAAGCAGATAGGATAGTGTTTGTACCAGGAAGGAAAATGTTTTCCCAAGAATGTCGGTACAATTTCCTGTTTTGGTCCTGAACACTGTCCTGAGTTTCTCATGGCTGGAATGTTAAAGGAAGTGAGTTCTGAAAATCTCAGTGGGTCAGGCATTTACCATTGTCTGACATAGGACAGTACACATTAATGGTCGACTTTGGCCAGCTTAAAGCTTCACCTGATGATGCATGGCCCACCCTCAAGTATGTCTGGGTTTTACCACAGGGGTATCTCATTTGTGCTTATAAGCAAAGTCCTCTCCCACTCAGGATTACTGTGCTCCAGCAGGTCCTGTGAGGCACAATGGTGTCTAGGGCTCTGCCCTCCCCTAGGCCTCTGCCATGGTTTTCTTGCTGTCACTGAGGAACTGAACCCTCATATCCTCCCTGCCTTGTGCTTTGTGTTTCATGAAGCCCTTCCTGAATGCATTTAATCACTTTGGCCTGCAGACCTTCACTCTCCATTGCTTTTGAGTTTGTCCATGGGCTAGGCACGTGACTAGGACACTGACGATCCTTTCCACTGATAGGTGTTTTTCATTCTTGACATGCACACAAAAGTATATCTTAGCATGCTCTTTCTGTGGCAAATCATATAATGCAAGTGAACAACTGAGGAGGGGACTCTGTCAGTCTCACCTGATCAGATGGAAATCTCTGTGTAAGCCTAAAAAGGGCCACCCATGTTTACTGTCTTCCTTTTGATCACATGTGTTAGTTCAGCTGGTCTACCTGGCTGGATCACTAACACTTGTGCTCCCTCACGGCTCAGTGTTTGTTTCCCAGGTAACAACGCTGGAATGAAAAAGGACTATTTTTCAGTCAAGGGTGGAGACCCAGTTAGAACCTTTCTTAAACTCCAGTGGGTCAAAGAGAACTCCTCCTATTTTAACTGCTACCTTCTTGACTTGATACATGTAAAAGTGTTTGGGATTTACATTAGTCAAGATGCAAATGCCGGCTGCTATAACAAAGACTCCAGTATAGCTGTGGCTGACACAAGACAGAAGGTGATTTCTCTGTCTGGGCCTAGAGTTGATATGGCATCTCTATCATCTGGTTGCCTTTTATGTTGTTGCTCTGCCATACTCAACAGGCGGCTTCAGTCCCTGTGTCCAATATGGCTAGCTGTCACCATCGCGTTCACACCTAACCGGTGAGAAGGGGAAAGTAGAATGGGGGGAGGGGGGAAACCCTTTCCTTTTATGGGCATGACAGGAAGTGACCCCCATAATTTTGTCTTGAATCCTATTAACCTGACTTTAGCATCTTTGTCCCACTTAGCTACAAGATGCTGGGAAATGCGGTCTGCATCCTAGACTGCCACAAGATTAGCAGGAGCTTCTACTACCAGAACGGGATTATAGATACTGGGGAACAACTAGCAGGATCAGATAAATGCCCTCTACCTTTGGGGCCAAGAAGAAGTGCTAGAATTTAGGGGAGCGGTCCTCAACCAGGGGCAATTTCTGGAGGTATCATTGCTTGTCTTAACGGGAGTGATGTGTGTTACTGGCAGCGAGTGGGTAGATGCTGCCAAACTTTGTACAATGCACAGGACAGCACCCCTCCCCCCTCACAAAACAAATTATCCAGCCTGAAACGTCAGTAGTGCTGAGGTTCAGAAATCCTGCCTTAGGGATATATCTTTACAAAGTCCTAGCCCACCACATTATAACAATGTTTTGGCTT
Organism: Lynx rufus; assembly: GCF_022079265.1. NCBI lineage: Eukaryota > Metazoa > Chordata > Mammalia > Carnivora > Felidae > Lynx > Lynx rufus. The sequence goes on along the minus strand of NW_025814845.1, from coordinate 143,306,192 downwards.
TCATTTGTGCTTTTATGTATGTATGTATGTATGTATTTGGTTTGTTTATTTATTTTGAGACACAGAGAGAATGAGAGAGAATCCTAAGCTGGCTCTGTGCTGTCAGCACAGAGCCTGACATGGGACTCGATCTCATGAATTGTGAGATCATGACGTGAGCCAAAATCAAGAGCCAGATGCCCAACCAACTGAGCCACCCAGGTGCCCCTCATTTGTGCTTTTATAAGCAAATTTCTAAAACTAGTGTCCTCTTAGGGGAGATTTGGGTGATAGCAAGGTGCTTCCAGTAAATTAGAATTGGAGCTTGCTGTGGTCTGAACGTTTGTGTTCCACCCCTTCCCCCCCCCCCCCCGTTCATATCCTAAAATCCTAAAGCCCAATGTGATGATATTAGGAAGTGGGACCTCTGGCAACTGCTTAGATCATGAGGGTGGAGCCCTCATGAATAGGATTAATGCTCTTACAAAAAGACCCCGCAGAGCTCCCTTGCCCCTTCCACCAGGTGAGGACACAGTGAAAAGCCCGTGGCTGTGACCCCAGAAGAGGGCCCTCCTCCAGGGGACCTCAGTGGCCAGTCGGTTGAACAACCAACTTCGGCTCAGGTAATGATCTCGTGGTCTGTGGGTTCGAGCCCCACATCAGGCTCTGTGCTGACAGTTCAGAGCCTGGAGCCTGCTTCCAATTCTGTGTTTCCCTCTCTCTTTGCCCCTCCCCTGTCTCTCAAAAATAAATAAATGTTTAAAAAAAAAAAAAAGAGACCCTCATCCAACCTTACTGGCATTTTGGTCTTAAACTTCCAGCCTCCAGAATTGCAAGGAATACATTTCTTTTCCTAATAAGATACCCAGTGTGTGGTATTTTGTTATAGCAGCATGAATAGGCTAAGACTGAGGTGTAAAACACCATTTGCTCAGTTTGCCAGAGGTCACATTAATGAAGGAATGAAACTTGTCGACCCTTGCGTATAGTTCCACCATAGTCATTAACAAGCCGGCTTTAGTCCTGAAGAGGAAGATTTCCTTCTTTGGGTTTTCCCAAGCTATTTAATAATATATCATATACCACTAAACCAGAGGAAAGGAGGAAATCTATTCAATTACAGACAAGTGTAATTTTGTACAATTAATCATAGTCTTCTTAGGGGAAATAAAAATAATTTGTTTTTAGTAAGAAGGAACCTATAATTATTTGGTGAGAGAGGAGAAACTACTTATTAATATATCATGTTTACTTTGAATGTGGTGAAATGTATTGCAGCTTTGCTGTTAGTCTTAGGCATGAAAAACTGTGTGTTAAATTTTGTCATTTCTGGTTCTGATAATCTGCTTTGATGACAGATTAGAAATGCAGTTTGGCTTTTCAGGACATAAATCTCAAATAATCAACATGAGAGAACGGCACCAAATCCTCCAGAGACGTTTCTAACATGAGATGATGACGCTTCTTAATAAACTCAGGATTAGTGATGTAACTTGTCACTGGTTCAGCCAGAAGACACAGGGAAATATCACAGTTGCTACAGTGACCACTCAGAAGTTGTGTTCTATAAATCTGGAAAATCAACTTCTGGAAATTCTCCCCTGGGATGAAGATATACTATGTGTCAGCCATGTATCACAGAAACCTTTTATTATTTTAGGCATCATACATTTTTCCTTGTGGAGAGAAGCAAGAATATTGTTCCTCATTTCCTATTTCCCTAGATTTGAGGGATGTCTAAGTTCTTCGTAGGACATTACAGTCACCTCTCTTAAAATATCCATCTCCCAGTGAATCACATACAACTTTCGCATCTTTGTTCCACTTCCGTCTACTATTTTACTTTTCATACCATTGTAATTTGTTTTTCCCAATTAGAAAGTACATATCTGGTGGAGAATTTTCACTTCTTTTTTTTGAAAGTTTATTTATCTATTTTGAGAGAGAGAGCAAGAGAGAGCGAGTGCACAAGTGGGGGAAGGGCAGAGAGAGAGAGAGAGAGAGAGGAAGAGAGAGAGAGAATCCCAAGCAGGCTCTGCACTGTCAGTGTGAACCCAATGCAGGGCTCAAACCCATGAATCAGGAAATCACAACCTGAGCTGAAGTCAGATGCTTAACCGACTGAGCCACCCAGGCTCCCTGAGAATTAACTTCTTACACTTTGTTTCTCCTGTGACATCCAGTAGATTTCCTTCCCTGTATAGGGCATCTTTATGGACTTTGTGTTTTAGCTTTGCTTAAGACCATGGTTATTAAGCATGATCTTGGAGTCATAATTATACTTATCACCATTATGAAATTATGTGCAATTAACTTGTTCTTAATTATGGACTGCAAAAGAATTTGGAACATTAGAGAATAGAGAATAAAACATCTGGATTTTATGCGATTAAGAGATATTTTAAATAGGGAAATAAGTGCACATATACAGTAAAACAATATATAGAACTTCCACTTGTTGTATCTGCTGATATTTAGCAGAGATCATTTAAAGCAGATTATGTCTGAAAGTAGAAATCAAGGAATACTTGTTAATATCTCTGTTTATTTGTGAAGTAGAAGCAGCATAGCCTCTGGCATCCAAGACAAAGACTTGAGCCCCTTGTTACCCTTCACCATTTACTGGCTGTGTTTCTGTAAGCAAGTTACTTTAACCTTGATGAGCTTCATTTTCCTTATGCATAGAATGGGATTATGATACCTTCCTTTTAAGAACATTGTGAGTATTAAATTAAACAAATTCACACAGAAAGCACCCAGCACCCTGCCTGGCAATGTCAGAGTTCTTGGGTTACAAGCAATAGAAACCAACATTGCCAAACTTAAGGCAGAAAAGCAGATCTATTAGAATCATAGAATCAAGGAAGAAATGAACGACCCAGTTTCAGAACTAGGAGACTCTTGGTATCTCTGCAGCAGGAAGTGTTGACTGTTTTCTGGGTACAGCTATTTTCATGCATGAGTGGAATCATCTCCAACCAGTCTTAGTTCTTGTCAAGATTTAAATTCCCAGGAAAGAGACTCTTATTGTTCTAGATTAGGTCACCTGATTTTACAAAGGCTGGGGGATTGGGTTAAGTCATTGGCAGCCTCACCAGAACCACGAAGAAAGTGGGAACAACATTCTCTATAGCGAACGGGAGATAGTGTTACTGAAAGAAAAATGGGAAGGTATTCGGAGCAGAAAAAGCATAGATTTCCACTGCACCAACACATAGCAGGTGCGCGGTTAATGTTAATTTCCTTCATCCTTTTAAACCCTTTCTGTTTATAACTTAGTGTAAAATTTCCAGCATGTGTGTATGTGTGTGTGTTTAACGTTATGTTTTTCTTTTTTTAAAATGTATGTTTATTTTTGAGAGAGAGAGAGAGTGCAAGCAGGGGAAGGACAGAGAGAGAGGGAGACACAGAATCCTTAGCAGGCTGTAGGCTCTGAGCTGTCAGCACAGAGCCTGATGTGGGGCTCAAACTCACGAACCTCAAGATCATGACCTGAGCTGAAGTTGGACGCTTAATCGACTGAGCCACACAGGTACCCCTTAACATTATGGTTTCTAACAGTTGGTATTTTTAACAGTCGGTAAGCTAAGACTCTTACACTCATTTTTCCCCATCCCATGATTGTCTTCTGTCTCATCCTTGACACTTTCCATTATTCAGTGGAGACTTTGGTATCTGGCTTATAGTCTCTCTTTCCATTCGGAACCCTGTCATCAGCTTGGTTGACTTCCACATCCATATGGTCACACTGCTCCGATACTAGCTTCTCATTTTGTTAACTCTTCATTGCCAGTGACCTTATCCTCCATTTCTATCTCAGCAATTCCCAAAATTGTCTAGAAAATCGCCAATATATACATCATTTTTCTGATCACCAGCAACCTCTTAGCCTTTGCACTTGCTTTCTCAACTACTCTCAGTATGCATTTTACCTCATATTATCTGTTCCTGCTTTATTATCTTCTTTATGCAGCCTGGATTCCATGGTCCAGCATTCCAGTCACTCTCTTGGCCATCACTGAATTTCCTGAGTTGTTTATGTTTCACACTTGGCCTGGAAAAATCGGCATTTCTGGGTAAGCTCAGTAACACTTGGCTGCAGGAGTACATCCCGGGAAAATGACAGTCATCAGGTTGAAATGGACCCTCAATATAGTCCAGTAATCCCAGTCTCTCTGATCAGTTTATATTTCCACCCTCTATATTAAATTGTTCTGTTAGACTACTTTTTAATAATCCATGTCATGGATTGTTGATTTTGTTCTAAAATATCTCTTAAACCCATAAACTTTTCTCCATCCTCACTATAGCCACCCCGGTATAATCCACCATAATCTCATGCTTCGATTACTATAGTGAGCTCCTATGTGGTTACCAAATATCATCTCTTATTCCCTCCAAATACATCTTCTCTAGTGTATCCATGGTCATGTTTTAAGGCTCTTCTATGGCTTTCTCTTTTCTTTAACATACACTTCAAAATCTGCAAGGTGTCCTATGAGGCCTAGCAAAATATAACTTTTTCTTTCTTTCTCTTTTTTCTTTCTCTTTCTTTCTTTCTTTCTTTCTGTCTGTCTGTCTGTCTTTCAAGAACTTTATTAATAGGTGCTTGCTGTTGGTTGACTCTTGAAAAAAATCAAGTTGGAAACTTTTTTTTTAAAGATCTTATTTTGAAGTAATCTCTATGCCCAATGTGAGGCTCAAACTCATAACCCTGAGATCAAGAGTCACATGCTCTACCAACTGAGCCAGCCAGGAACCCCCAAGTTGTAAACTTTTATTACAAATTAAAAATGAAGGGTGTCTGGGTGGCTCAGTTGGTTGAGTGTCCAAGTCTTGATTTCGGCTCAGGTCATGATCCCAGGGTTGTGAGATCAAGCCCCACATCAGGCTCTGTGCTGAGCATGGATCCTGCTTAAGATTCTCTCTCTCTCTCTCTCTCTCTCTCTCTCTCTCTCTCCCTCTGCCCCCTCCCCTGCTTGTGTTCTCTCTATCTAAAATTAAAAAAAAAAATTAGGGGAATGTGGGTGGCTCAGTTGTTTAGGCGTCCGACTTTGGCTCAGGTCATAATCTCGTGGTTCATGAGTTTGAACCCCGCATCAGGCTCACTGCTGTCAGCCTGTCAGCACAGAGCCTGTTTCAGATCCTCTGTCCTCCTCTCTATGCCCCTCCCCTGCTTGCGCTCTCCCAAAACTAAATGTTAAGAAAAAAAAAATTTTAAATGAGGTTCCTAAGTTTCTTAAGGTGACCAGATATGGAACAATTTAAAAAACTTTAAAGATGTATTGAGAAAAACTAGGTTTTTTTTTTTTTAAACTACACTTGTCATTACCAAAAAGAGACATCTTTGGGTAAAAATAATAAAACCCCCATGCTGCATAGATAGTGCAGATAGTTCTATTTATGTAGTCAAGGGCAAAAAGCAAGCACTTAAGATCTTCAGCTCCAACCTTGCATTTACTTCTTATTGCTGGAATTTCATATTCATTTCTTCTTGTTAGGTGAGTAAACCAGATGATAGTATAGATGATAAGCAGGTACTTACTCAGCCCTGATCTGCTCAACTTTGGGAGTCGATGAATTCTCAGCTTCTGGATTGACTGCTATTGTCTCTTTGCCATGGTGTGGTTTAGAGTTTTCTGGGTGTCTGCCTATGTTGAGGTGGCTGCTGGCATAGGGTCTTATCTTGATTTTCATTATCTTCTTCAAAGCCATCCTCTCTAGGCTATCTTTGGGGAAGATAACTCCTGCGGAATCATGGTATATAACCCTGATACATATTCTGTCTTGCTGGTCTACCTTACTTTCCTGAACCTGGCTTGTCAGCTCCCTCTACCACTTCTCCCTGCACAGAAGGGTTGGAAGACAGTGGTTGATGCCCATAGGGTCCTCCCCCCACCCCCCGCAACTCTGGTTATTCTGGGACTTCTGCAGGTAATTGTGTGGAAGACTCCCTGGATGGATAGCATGGATAGTGGTTACCAACCAAAGCATATTTGCAGCCTTGAACTGGAGCTCTACCAGGGCCTGTGACATTTGCTGCCTCTGTACCCTTTCCTTGTCCTTCAACAATATCAAATTCCACAGTCTCTCCATCTCCTATACTGTGAAGGTACTTCCTGGCATTATTCTTGTTCATAGCAGTCTGGTGTACAAACACATCTTCCTTGGTGTCATTCCTTTTGATGAAACTATATCCACTTCTTTGTTTCTTTGTTTGTTTGTTTGTTTCTTTCTTTCTTTCTTTTGTTTTTATTTTTAATTTCAGTTAGTTAACATACAGTGCAATATTAGTTTCAGGGGTAGAATTTAGTGGATTCAGTAATTCTGTACATCACCCAGTGCTCATCATGACAAGCACACTTCTTAATCCCCATCACCTATTTCACTCACTCCCACCCCCACCTCCCCTCTGGTAGCTATCAGTTTGTTCTCTACAGTTAAGAGTCTATATCTTAGTTTACCTCTCTCACTCTCCCCCTGCCCCTTCTTTGCTCATTTGTTTTTTTCCTTAAATTCCACATATGAGTGAAATCATATGGTATTTATCTTTTTCTGACTTTTTGCTTAGCATAATACTCTCTAGCTCCAACTGTGTCATTGCAAATGGCAAAATGTCATTGTTTTTACAGCTAAATGGTATTCCATTGTATAAATGCATCACATCTTCTTTATCTGTTTCTTACATTGAACCATTTTACTGTTCCCCAAACCTTTGTTGCGATGACCTTGCCCCCACAGGCATGTACCACCCATGTGAGGTCACCTGGGCCCACTCCCTACACCCTGGCTGCTGCCAGTGGAGCCCAGCTTGGTGTCAGCAGTGCCGAGGGCAGGTGGCTGCTGGGTCCCAGCCTCACCACTCACAGTTGCAGTGATGGTGACTGGGGCAGCTGTGACCGCTGAGGTTCCCCCCAGCATGTGATGGTAACTAGGCCCACAGCAACTCATAGTTCTTCAGTTCTTTTTTTTTTTTTTTCATTTTATTTTACTGTTCCCTCCTCTCTCAAGCTTCAGGCACACTGGCCCAATGTTCATTTCTAGAATAGTTTCCATCTCAGATGATTGCATAGTCAGGTTCCATACCTCTTTTCTCCACACTAACCCCAGCCCTGTTGTCTTCTTTACTCAATTAACTCTTTCTCACTCTTTCTTACCAAGACGAATTGAAATATTACTTCTTTAGGAAATTTCTCTTGCTTCTCCAGGCTATGTTACCCCCATTGTACATTTCTATTTCCCTCTGCCTCACTTGCTCTTTTCTTTCATAACGTTTGTCACAACCGTAAATACTTGTTCAACGTCTACCTTCCCCGCTGGACTATAAGCTTTATAAAAGGAATAACTTTTGTTCACCACTATTTCTTGAGGCCCTAACACAGTGAAGGGAACACAGTGATGGAATGTCTTCTGACTGTGTATCGGTGGGCATGTGTCTCCAGTGGGCCATGATCAGGTATTCCATTGCCCTGGGAAACAGATCTTTCCCTAGTGCTTGGAAAATATTGTGTAAATAAATAGATTTTTCCCAACTTAACTTTTTCTGTGATTATTATTTTAAAACTTTGGCTTGAATCCTCAGAAATACCTGTGTAATCCCCCAAATTAACAAAGAACTACTAATGAAATGTTAATAGAAAATTTGAAAATAGTTAATCACACATAGTTTTAGAGTTAGCCTTCCCCTCATTTATGTGGGCCTGTGTTTATGCTATATTTTAAAAATATTAAATATGTATAATGTGTGAAATACATTTTCTGCTACTAAGAATATTCTTAGATTATGTAATACTCAGGAAACAACAGATGTTGGCAAGGATGTGGAGAAAGGGGAACACTTTTGCACTGCTGGTGGGAATGCAAACTGGTGCAGCTGCTCTGGAAAACAGTATGGAGGTTCCTCGAAAAATTAAAAATAGAGCTACCCTACAATCCAGTAGTTTCACTACTAGGTATTTATCCAAAGGATACAAAAATGATGATTCAAAGGGATACATGGACCCCAATGTTTATAGCAGCACTATCAACAAGAGCCGAATTATGGAAAAAGCCCAAATGTCCATTGACTGATGAATGGATAAAGAAGGTGTGGTGTGTATATAGAAAATGGAATATCACTTTGTGATCAAAAAGAATGAAATCTTACCATTTGAAATAATGTGGATAGGACTAGAGTGTATTATGCTAAGTGAAATGAGTCAGAGAAAGACAAATGTATGATTTCACTCATATGTGGGATTTAAGGAACACAACAGATGAACATAGAGGAAGAGAAAGAAAAAGAAGATAAAAACAGAGAAGGAAGCAAACCATAAGAAGCTCTTTTTTTTAATTTATTAATTTTAAAAAATTTATATCCAAGTTAGTTAGCATATAGTGCAATCATGATTTCAGTAGAATCCAATGATTCATCACCTGTATATAACACCCAGTGCTTACTCAGCAAGTGTCTTCCTTAATGCCCCTTGCCCAATTAGCCCATCCCCCCACCCAACACCCTTCCAGCAACTCTCAGTTTGTTCTCCATATTTATGAGTCTCTTCTGTTTTGTTCCCCTCCCTGTTTTTATATTATTTTTGTTTCCCTTCTCTTACGTTCATCTGTTTTGTATCTTAAATCCCACATATGAGTGAAATCATGTGATATTTATCTTTCTCTGACAGACTCATTTCACTTAGCATAGTACACTCTAGCTCCATCCACGTTCTTGCAAATGGCAAGTTACCATTCTTTTTGATTGCCGAGTAATATTCCATTGTGTGTGTGTGTGTGTGTGTGTGTGTGTGTGTGTGTATGGCATCTCTTGTTTCCCGAGTTATTCATTACATAATCTAAGAATATCTTAGTAGTAGAAAATGTGTTTCACACATTATACATATTTAATATTTTAAAAATATACCATAAACAGAGGCCCACATAAATGAGGGGAAGGCTTACTCTAAAGCTATGTGTGATTAGCATATATATATATATCCACCACACGTTCTTTATCCATTCATCAGTTGATGAACATAATGCTGACATAAACATGGGGATGCATGTATCCCTTTGAAACAGCACTCCTGTATGCTTTGAATAAATATCTAGTAGTGCAATTGCTGAGTCGTAGGGTAGTTCTATCTTTAATTTTTTGAGGAACCTCCATACTGCTTTCCAGAGTGGCTGCACCAGTTTGCATTCCCATCAGCAGTGCAAAAGTGTTCCCCTTTCTCCACATCCTCACCAACATCTGTTGTTGCCTGAGTTGTTAATGTAAGCCATTCTGACAGGTGTGAGGTGATCTCTCATTGTGGTTTTGATTTGTATTTCCCTGATGATGAGTGATGTTGAACATCTTTTCATGTGTCTGTTAGCCATCTGGAAGTCTTCTTTGGAAAAGTGTCTATTCATGTCTTTTGCCCATTTCTTCACTGGATTATTTGTGTTTTGGGTGTTGGGTTTGATAGGTTCTTCATAGATTTTGGATACTAACCCTTTATCTGATATGTCATTTGCAAATATCTTCTCCCATTCTGTCGGTTGGTTGCCTTTTAGTTTTGCTGATTGTTTCCTTCGCTGTGCAGAAGCTTTTTATTTTGATGAGGTCCCAGTAGTTCATTTTTGCTTTTGTTTCCCTTGCCTCTGGAGATGGGTTGAGTAAGAAGTTGCTGTGGCCAAGATCAAAGAGGTTTTTGCCTGCTTTCTCCTCAAGGATTTTGATGGCTTCCTGTCTTACATTGAGGTCTTTCATTCATTTTGAGTTTATTTTTGTGTATGGTGTAAGAAAGTGGTCCAGGTTCATTCTTCTGCATGTCGCTGTCCAGTTTCCCCAGCACCACTTGCTGAAGAGACTGTCTTTAACCATTGGATATTCTTTCTTGCTTTGTCAAAAATTAGTTGGCCATATGTTTGTGGGTCCATTTCTGGGTTCTCTATTCTGTTCCACTGACCCAAGTGTCTGCTCTTGTGCTAGTTCCATACTGTCTTGATGATTACAGCTTTGTAGTATAGCTTGAAGTCTGAGATTGTGATGCCTCCTGCTTTGGTTTTCTTTTTTTTTTTTTTTCAACGTTTATTTATTTTTGGGACAGAGAGAGACAGAGCATGAACGGGGGAGGGGCAGAGAGAGAGGGAGACACAGAATCGGAAGCAGGCTCCAGGCTCTGAGCCATCAGCCCAGAGCCTGACGCAGGGCTCGAACTCACGGACCGCGAGATCGTGACCTGGCTGAAGTCGGACGCTTAACCGACGGCGCCACCCAGGCGCCCCTGGTTTTCTTTTTCAAGATTACTTTGGTTATTCGGGGTCTTTTCTGGCTCCATACAAATTTTAGGATTATTTGTTCTAGCTCTGTGAAGAATACTGGCGTTACTTTGATAGGGATTTCATTGAATATGTAGATTGCTTTGGGTAGTATCAACATTTTAACAATATTTGTTCTTCCTATCCAGGAACATGGAATCTTTTTCCATTTTTTTGGTGTCTTCTTCAATTTCTTTCATAAGCTTTCTATAGTTTTCAGTGTATAGATTTTTCACCTCTTTGGTTAGATTTATTCCTAGGTATTTTATGGCTTTTGGTGTGACTGTAAATGGGATCGATTCCTTGATTTCTTTTTCTGTCGCTTTATTGTTGGTGTATAGGAATGCAACCGATTTCTGTGCATTGATTTTATATCCTGCAACATTGCTGAATTCATGAATCAATTATAGCAGTTTTTTGGTAGAACCTTTTGGGTTTTCCATATACAGTATCATGTCATCTGCGAAGAGTGAAAGTTTGACCTTCTCCTGGCCGATTTGGATGCCTGAGGAGAGGATATTTTTAAAGATTATTTATTTATTTTTGAGAGAGACATGAGGGGTGGGGACAAAGAGAGAGGAGAGAGAGAATCCCAAGCAGGTTCTGTGCTGTCAGTCCAGAGCCTGATGCAGGGCTTGATCTTATGAACTGTGAAATCATGACCTGAGCCAAAACCAAGAGTTGGATGCTTAACCAGCTGAGCCACTCAGGTGCCCCAGCACCTATCTACTTTTGTTTGATTCCCTACTTTATCATAGCTTCACAACAGCTCCCAAAGTTGTATATTAGTGCAACTCATGCCACAAAGGAAAAGGAGGATGTGATAGATACTAACAGGGAAACACATTTTATAATGTATTTTAGTAGCATTCTGAGGACTGGAATTAGAAACATATTTGAGGATAATTCTTTTTAAGTAAAAAAAACTTATGAGTTGAGTTCTCAGGTAACAAATATTTTTTAAACATTTTTTTATCCAGTGATTTGAAAGAAATGAAAGGGGTGGAAGTTAGAAACCAGAAATGTGATAGATGTATTTTGTCTAAGGTACAAGAAGTACTAGATATCAGAAGAAAAACACAAGCTGAAGAAAAGAATGCTTTTTAGTCTTAGAAACCAGAAGAATGATGTAACACGAGACTCTTAATGGTGATGACTAAGCCATGACTCTCAATGCATATGCCCAGAGAGCCCACTGACGGAAAGAACTAGTAATTATTAGTAATTTTGAAGTGACAGCATTGTTCTATATGCTTTATTTAGGATTGACTCATCTCATGCTTGTGAATGACCTCATATGTATGTTATTTTTCCCATTTTTCAAATATAATTTAACCTGGAGACTTTAATAACTTACTCAAGATCACTCAGTTGTTGGTACAGCCAGAATAGTCTAACTGTAGTTAAACATGATGTTATATTGCCAATCTCATATTTATTTTTAGAGTCTTGCCTAAAATAGCAGACTAAGACTTCACTTTGACTGAAAAATATTCGTGTTTTAGTTTGTCACATTCTAAGCAAATTCTTTTCAACAGATTTACTCGATCTCTGTTTTGCAGAATGGAAAAAGGATACTTTATATAGTTTTGGTTAAGAATCATCTACGTTAGGGGCACTTGGGTGGTTCAGTCAGTTGAGTGTCTGACTTCGGCTCAGGTCATGACCTCACAGTCCATGAGTTCGAGCCCCGCGTTGGGCTCTGTGTTGACAGCTCAGAGCCTGGAGCCTGCTTCAGATTCTGTGTCTCCCTCTCTCTCTGCCCATCCCCTGCTCATGCTCTGTCTCTCTCTGTCTCAAAAATAAGTAAAAACATTAAAAAAATTTTAAGAATCATCTACGTTATACTCATTTATTTTAAATTAATATAGTCTAGGAGTTAGCTTAATAAATTAGGTGAATAAATTAATATGTCAGTTTTCAAAATAAGAAAATGAATTCTGGCCTATTTTTCCCCCATTCATAAGTTATGGAGGAACATGTAAATATTTGCTCCTTAATGCCCTAACTTAAAAAAATTATGAGTACTTCTTCCCAGAGGGGACTGATTATTTCTCCTTATAGTATTGGTACCTGTTTCACTTTTTAAAATAATTCATATATCTCACCTCAGATATCATGACTTCCTTTTCCATTTCTCCACATATTATATGCTACATGCTGTTCTGAGACCCACTACTACTTAATTGGAACAAAACATTTCTAGATTTCATGGGGCATTGGTTTTAGTTACTTAAAGGAGAGAAAAACACAGTAGTCTGTTAAGGAGACTAAATGATGTACATTTTACATTTAAGACAAGTGATCATTTGTTTTTCCTGTCTAGGATCAGGAGCAAGATAAAGATGATTACTTTCAATCAACATAGTACTGAAAGTCCTACTCAGGGAAATTAGGGAAGAAAAATAAATAAAAGTCATCTAGATTGGAAAGGAAGAAGTAAAACTGTCACTATTTGCAGATGACATGATATATATGTATCTATATATCCCTAAAGATGCCACACACACACACACACACACAAAACCCTGTTAGAACTAATCAATGAATTCAGTAAAATTGTATGATACAAAACCAATATATAAAAATCTTGCATTTCTAAACACTAAGGACAAACTATCCGAAAGAGAGATTAATAAGAGTCCCATTCACAATAACATTAGAAAGAATAAAATGCCTAAGTGCAAATTGAACCAAGACCTGTATACTGAAAACTATGATATTGATGAAAGAAATTGAGGAAGAAACAAATAATTGGAAAGATACTCCATGCTCACAGATTGCAGGAATTAATTCTGTTAAAATGTCCACACTACCCAAAGGAATCTACAAATTCAATGCAATCTGTATTAAAATTGTAATGGCATTTTTCACAGAAATAGAACAAATAGTTCTAAAATTTGTATGGAACCACAAAAGACTTGAACAGTGGAAGTAATCTTGAAGCAAAGGAACAAATTTGGAAGCATCATGCTCCCTAACTTCAAAGTATATTACAGAGCTATAGTAATCAATACAGTATGGTATCAGCATAAAAACAGAGACATAGGTCAATGGAACAGAATAGAAACCCTAGAAATAAGCCCATGCATATATGATTAATTTATGATGAAGGAGCCAGAAATATATAATGGGGAAAGGACAGTCTATTTAATAAATGATGCTGGGAAAACTGGACAGCCACATGCAAATGAGTGAAACTTGGACCACTAGCTTAAACCACACAGAAAAACTAGCTCAAAATGGTTTAAAGACTTGAATATAAGACCTGATGAAACCATAAAACTCTTTTTTTTTTTTTTTCAACGTTTATTTATTTTTGGGACAGAGAGAGACAGAGCATGAACAGGGGAGGGGCAGAGAGAGAGGGAGACACAGAACCGGAAACAGGCTCCAGGCTCCGAGCCATGAGCCCAGAGCCTGACGCGGGGCTCGAACTCACGGACTGTGAGATCGTGACCTGGCTGAAGTTGGACGCTTAACCGACTGCGCCACCCAGGCGCCCCATGAAACCATAAAACTCTTAGAAGAAAACGTAGGTGGTAAGCTCCTTGACATTTGTCTTGGCGATGATATTCCGGATTTGACACTGAAAGCAAAGGCAACAAAAGCAAAAATATATGAGTGGTACCACATCAAACTAAAAAGCTTTTGCACAGCAAAGGGAACCACCAACAAAATGAAAAGGGAGTCTACTGTGAGAGAAAATATTTACAAATCATGTATTTGATGGGGCGCCAGGGTAGCTCAGTTGGTTAAATGTCCGACTTTGGCTCAGGTCATGATCTTGCAGTTTGTGAGTTCGAGCTCTGCATCAGGCTCTGTGCTGATGCCTCGGAGCTTGGAGCCTGCTTCGGATTATGTGTCTCCCTCTCTCTCTGCCCCTCCCCTGCTCATGCTCTTTCTCTCCCTGTCTCCAAAAAATAAATGTTAAAAAAAAATTAAAAATAAAAAATAAAAATAAATCATGTATTTGATAAGGGGCTAATATCCAAAGTATATGAAGAACTTATACAACTCAATAGTAAAAACAAAAAAAAAGCACATACAATCTGAATAAAAACTGGGCAGATGATCTGAATAGACATTTTGCCAAAGAAGACATGCAGATGACCAAGAGGTACACAAAAATATGTTCTACATTAATAATCATCAGGGGATTGTAAACCAAAACCACAATGAGATATCACCTTACACCTGTATATTATCTATTATCTATGTCTATTATCAAAAAGACTTCAAATAACAAGTGTTGGTGAGGATGTGGAGAAAAGGGAACCCTTGCACACTGTTGGCAGGAATGTAATTTGGTGTAGCCACTATGGAAAGAAGTATTAAAACATAAAAAATAGAACTACCATATGATCCAGTAATTCTACTTCTGTATATTTATCTGAAGGAAGTAAAAACACTAACTTAAAAAGATATGCACCCACATGTTCACAGCAGCATTATTTACAATAGTGAAGACATGGAAGCAGCCTAGGTGTCCATGAATGGATGAGTGGATAAGGAATTTGTGGTATATATACACATACACAATGGAATAATATTCAGCTCTAAGAAGATGAAATCTTGCCTTTTTTATGACTGTTTGGAAGTTTACTTTTTTATTATTTTTTTAAAATTTTCTTTCTATTTATTTTTAAAAAATTTAAATCCAAGTTAGTTAATATATAGTATAATAATGATTTCAGGAATAGAATCCAGTGATTCATCACTTAGTTATAACACCCAGTGCTCATCCCAACAAGTGCCCTCCTTATTGCCTCCTGCCTATTTAGACCCTCCCCCCACCTAACACCCTTCCAGCAATCCTCAGTTTGTTCCCTGTATTTAAGAGTCTCTTATGATTTGTCTCCCTCTCTGTTTTTATCTTAATTTTCTTTCCCTTACCTTATGTTTATCCGTTTGTATCTTAAATTCCACATATGAGCTAAAACATGTGATATTTGTCTTTCTTTGACTGATTAATTTCACTTAGCATAATATACTCTAGTTCTATCCATGTTGTTGCAAAGTTAGCATTCTTTTTGATCACCGAGTAATATTATATTGTGTATATACACATTGTATATATATACACACTACACCTTCTTTATCCATTCATCAGTCAGTGGACATTTGGGCTCTTTCCATACTTTGGCTGTTGTTCATAAGGCTGCTATAAACATTGGGGTGCATGTGTCCCTTCAAAACAGCACTCCTGTATGTTTTGGAAAAATACCTAGTAGTGCAATTGCTGGGTCATAGGGTAGTTCTATTTTTAATTTTTTGAGGATATTCCATACTATTTTCTAGAGTGGCTGCACCAGTTTGCATTCCCACCAGAGTGCAAAAGAGAGCCTCTTTCTCCACATCCTTGCCAACATCTGTTGTTGCCTGAGTTGTTAATGTTAAGCCATTCTGACAGGTGTGAGGTAGTATCTTATTGTGGTTTTGATTTGTATTTCCCTGAAGATGAGTGATGTTGAGCATTTTTTCATGTGTTGGTTGGCCATCTTGATGTCTTCTTTGGAGAAGTGTCTATTCATGTCTTTTGCCCATTTCTTCATTGGATTATTTGTTTTTTGGGTGTTGAGTCTGAGAAGTTGTTTATAGATTTTGGATACTAACCCTTTATCTGATATGTTGTTTGCAAATATCTTCTCCTATTCTGTCAGTTGTCTTTTCATTTTGCTGATTGTTTCCTTTGCTGTGCAGAGGCTTTTTATCTTGATGAGGTCTCAATAGTTCATTTTTGCTTCTGTTTCTCTTGCCTCCTGAGAAATGTCAAGTAAGAAGTTGCTGCAACCAGGGTCAGAGAGGTTTTTTGCCTACTTTCTCCTCTAGTATTTTGATGGCTTCCTGTCTTACATTTAGGTCTTTCATCCATTTTGAATTTATTTTTGTGTATGTGTAAGATAGTGGTCCAGGTTCATTCTTCTGCATGTCACTGTCCCGTTCTCCCAACAATATTGCTGAAGAGACTGTCTTTTTTCATTGAATATTATTCCCTGCTTTGCCAAAGATTAGTTGGCTATATGTTTGTGGGTCCATTTCTGGCTTCTCTATTCTGTTCCATTGATCTGAGTGTCTGTTTTTGTGCCAGTACCATATTGTCTTGATGATTATAGCTTTGTAATATATCTTGAAGTCCAGGATTGTGACGCCTCCAGCTTTGATTTTCTTTTTCAGGATTGCTTTGGCTATTTGGGGTCTTTTTTGGTTCCATACAAATTTTAGGATTGTTTGTTCTTGCTCTGTGAAGAATGCTGATATTATTTTTGATAGGGATTGTATTGAATATGTAGATTGCTTTGGGTAGTATCGACTTTTTAACAGTATTTTTTCTTCCAATCCATGAGCATGGAATATTTTCCCATTTCTTTGTGTCTTGTTCAATTTCTTTCATAAGCTTTCTATAGTATTCAGTGCATAGATTTTTCACCTCTTTGGTTAGGTTTATTCCTAGGTGTTTTATGGTGTTTAATGCAATTGCCTATCGGATTGATTCCTTGATTTCTCTTTCTGTTCCTTCATTATTGGTGTATAGGAATGCAACTGATTTTTGTGCATTGATTTTATATCCTTTGACTTTGCTGAATTCATGGATCAGTTCTATCGGGTTTTTTGGTGGAATCTTTTGGGTTTTCCATGTAGAGTATCATGTCATCTGTGAAAAATGGAAGTTTGACTTTCTCCTAGCTGATTTGGATGGTTTTTATTTCTTTGTCTTGTCTGGTTGTTGATGCTAGGACTTCCAACACTATGTTGAATGACAGTGGTGACAGTGGCTATCCCTGTCATGTTCCTGACCTTAAGGGGAAAGCTCTCAGTTTTCCCCATTGAAGGTGACATTAGCTGTGGGTCTTTAGTATATGGCTTTTATGATATTGAGGTATGATCCTTCTATCCCTACTTTCTTGGGGGGTTTTATCAAGAGAGGATGCTGTATATTATCAAATGCTTTCTCTGTATCTATTGAGAGGATCATATGGTTCTTATCCTTTCTTTTCTTAATATGAGATATCACATTGATTGATTTGCAGATGTTGAACCAGCCCTGCATCCCAGGAATAAATCCCACTTGATTGTGGTGAGTAATTCTTTTAATGCACTTTGGATCTGGTTTGCTAGTATCTTGTTGAGAATTTTTGCATTCATGTTCATCAGGGAAATTGTCCTGTAGTTCTCTTCTTTAGTGAGGTCTTTGTTAGTTTAGGAATCAAGGTAATGCTGGCTTCATAGAATGAGTTTGGAAGTTTTCCTTACATTTCTTTTTTGTGGAGCATATTCAAAAGAATAGGTGTTAACTCTTCTTTAAATGTTTGATAGAATTTCCCTGGAAAGCCATCTGGCCCTTCACTCTTGTTTGTTGGGAGATTTTTGATTACTAATTCAACTTCTTTACTGGTTATGGGTCTGTTCAGATTTTCTATTTCTTCCTGTTTGTGTTTTGGTAGTTTATATGTATCTAGGAATTTCTCCATTTCTTCAAGATTGCCCAATTTGCTGGTGTATAATTTATAATAATATTCTCTTATTATTGTTTGTATTTCTGTGGTGTTGGTTGTGATCTCTCCTCTCTCATTTGTGATTTTATTTATTTGGATCCTTTCCCTTTTCTTTCTGATCAGTCTGGCCAGAGGGTTATCAATTTTGTAAATTTTTTTTTTAAATTTTTTTAACGTTTTTTTTTTATTTATTTTTGAGACAGGGAGAGACAGAGCATGAACGGGGGAGGGTCAGAGAGAGAGGGAGACACAGAATCCGAAACAGGCTCCAGGCTCTGAGCTGTCAGCACAGAGCCCGACACAGGGCTCAAACTCACGGACAGTGAGATTGTGGCCTGAGCCGAAGTCGGACGCTTAACCGACTGAGCCACCCAGGTGCCCCTCAAATTTGTTAATTTTTTCAAAGGACTAGCTCCTGGTTTCATTGATCTGTTCTACTGTTTTTTTTTTTTTTAATTTTATTTTGATAGCATTGATTTCTGCTCTAATCTTTATTATTTTCCTCCTTCTGCTATTTTGGGGTTTTATTTGCTGTTTTTATTCCAGCTCTTTCAGGTGTAAGGTGTAGGTTGTATATTCAAGACCTTTATTCCTTCCTTTAGGAAGGCCTAGATTGCTATATACTTCCCTCTTATGACTGCCTTTGCTGCATCCCAGAGATTTTGGGCTGTTATCATTTTCATTGGCTTCCATGTACTTTTTAATGTCCTCCTTAATTTCTTGGTTAAACCATTCATTCTTTAGTAGGATGTTCTTTAATCTCCAAATATTCATGGCTTTTCCAAATATTTTCTTGTGGTTGATTTTGAGTTTCACAGCATTGTTGTTTGAAAATATGCAAGGTATGATCTTGATCTTTTTGTACTTGTTGAGGGCTGATTTGTATCCCATTATGGGTCTATTCTGGAGAATGTTCCATGTACACTTGAGAAAATGTGTATTCTGCTGTTTCAGGATGAAATGTTCTGATTATATCTGGTAAGTCCATCTGGTCCAGTATGTGATTCAAAGCCATTGTTTCCTTGTTGATTTTGTGTTTAGATAATCTGTCTATTGCTGTAAGTGAGGTGTTGAAGTCTCCTACTATTACCGTATTATTATCAATGAATTTCTTTATGTTTGTGATTAATTGATTTATATATTTGGGCATTTCACATTGGAGGCATAAATATTTGCAGTTGTTAGATCTTCTTGGTGGATAGACCCCTTAATTATGGTATAATTCCTTTCTTCATTTCCCTTCATTTTAAAATCTAGTTTTTCTGATATAAGTATGGCTACTCTAGCTTTCTTTTGATGACCATCAGCATGATAGATGGTTCTCCATCACCTTACTTTCAATCTGCAGGTGTCTTTAGGTATAAAATGGGTCTCTTGTAAGCAGCATATAGATGGGTCTTGTTTTCTTTTCTATTCTCATACCCTATGTCTTTTGATCGGAGTGTTTAGTCCATTGACTTTTAAAGTGAGTACTGAAAAATATGAATTTAGGACCAGTGTGTTGTCTGTAGAGTTGTTGTTTCTGGTGATGTTTTCTGGTCCTTTCTAGTCTTTGTTGCTTTTGGTCTTTTTTTTGTTTTGTTTTGTCTTTTCTCCATTCAAAGAGTCCCACTTAACGCTTCTTGCAGGGCTGGTTTAGTGGACACGAACATCTTTAGTTTTTGTTTGTCTGGGAAACTCTTTATCTCTCCTTCTATTTTGAATGGCAGTCTTGCTGGATAAAAAGAATTCTTGCCTTCATATTTTTCTGATTCAGCACATTGAATATATCCTACTACTCCTTTCTGGCCTGCTAACTTTCTGTGGAAAGGTCTGTTACATACCTGAAGTGTCTTCTCATAGGTTAAGGACTTTTTTTCCCTTTCTGCTTTCATAATTCTTTCCTTGTCTGTGTATTTTGTGAATTTGACTATGATATGCTTTGTTGATGGTCGGTTTTTGTTGAATCTAATGGGAGTTCTTTGTGCTTCTTGGATTTTGATGTTTGTGTTCTTCCCCAGATTAGGAAAGTTTTCCACTATAATTTGCTCACATAAACCTTCTGCCCCTTTTTCTCTCCCTTCATCTTCGGGAACTCCAATGATTCAGATGTTGTTCCTTTTTAATAAGTTATTGAGTTCTCTAAGTCTTGTATCATGGTCTTTTGCCTTTGTTTCCCTCTTTTTGTCTGCTTCATTATTCTCCATAATTTTGTCTTCTAAATCACTGATTCACTGCTCTGCTCTGTTCATCCTTGCCACTGTGGCATCCATTTGAGATTGTATCTCAGTTATAGCATTTTTAAATTTGTCCTGACTAGATTTTATTTCTTGTATCTCTGCAGAGTCTATGCTTTTTTCAACCCCAGCTAGTATTCTTATTATTGTGGTTCTAATTTCTAATTCATACATCTTGCTTATTTCTGTGTTAATTAAGCCCCTGGCTGTCATTTCTTCCTATTCTTTCTTTTGGGGTGAATTCCTTCATTTGTCATTTTGGAGGAAGAAATAAATTAATAAAAAAAAATTAAAACTAAAAAATTAAAGACAAAACAAAAAATCAAATAAAGTAAGATAGATCATAGGTGTGCTTTGGTCTGTTTGTTGATAGAAGCTGAATAGAAGAGGGAAAAAAGGGGAAGAAAATAAAAGAAAAAAGGTAAGAAAAATTTAAAAACAAAAAATTATAGAATAAAATAAAATAAAATGAAATAAAGAAAGTGAAATAGAATTAAAATTGTTATAATGGAAGATCTTTTTTTAACATTTATTTATTTTTGAGAGACAGAGAGAGGCAGAGCATGAGCAAGGGAGGGGAGAGAGAGAGAGATACAGAATATGAAGCAAGCTCCAGGCTCTGAGCTGTTTGTTAGCACAGAGCCCGACGCGGGGCTCAAACTCATGAACTGCGAGACCATGACCTGAGCTTGTCAGAAGCTCAACCAACTGAGCCACCCACGCGCCCCTAAAAAATGTTAAAAAATATAAAAATAAAGTAAAAATAATTAAATAAAAATTTAAAAATAAAGAAAATAAAAATAAAGTTTTTCTTTGTGTATCCAAGAAAAAGAAAAGAAAGGAGAAAAAGAAAAAGGAGACACAATTTAAACAAAAATGGAAGCAAAAAAACTGAAGTAATAAAGGAACCAACAAACAGAATGAAACCCGAATGAAATTACATCCAGTTTCCCCTAGAACTGAAACTATGAATCCCTCTGTAATCTGTACACTATGCAGGTAGAGGGACTTGTGCTGGTCTTCTGGAGGACGTGCTTGGAGAGTGCAGTTGGGCGGGGCTTGGTGTAACAGCTCCACTGTCCCTTAGGTGGTACTGCTTAGCTTACTGGGGTGCATCAGTCTGCTGCGCATGCACATGTGTGGGAGAGGTGGAAATGGCTTCACCCAGCTCTGTAGTCTCTGGCACAGGAATTTTGTGCTCTCACCAACTGGTAATCAAGCATCCCTCCTTTGTCTCAGGCCTCTGTCCACTCCCCGCCTCCACCCTGTTCATGTCCAAGCTGTCCACCTGCCAGTAGGCACCTCCCTCCAGAGTTTTATCTCAGAAGGGGTTGTGTTTCAAAACCCACACTTCAGAGACCCCTGCAGCTTGGACGCTTGCTGACTCTCTGGGGGAGAGTCTCACTGAGCAATGGCCAGGTGCCAGCTTATCCCAGAAAACATTTGTGTCATCATGCAGTGGCAGAGGTTCAGAGATTGTGGCAAGTCACACAACACACAGCTGGCACCAGGTTTCATTGCTCTCTGGTGTCTTTGTCCCAATATCAGCAAATATGACTGCTCTCTGGGGTCTGCTGGGACCTTTGCCTGTGGGGAGGCCATATGACCCCTACCGAATGCTCTCCCAGAAAGATTACTGCTTCTCCCCGTGTGGCACATGGACCCTTCACATCCTGCTCCCTGCTCCTGGGGATTAGTCCTGCTTCCTCACCAGCATACCGCCAGACACTGAGCTCCAAAACTTCAGCCTCTGCATTCTACTGTTTATAGAATCCTGGTGGTATTGAAACCCTCTCCTTTCTTTCCATCAATGGTTTTGGGGAACAGATTTCTTGTTCATTCCCCTGGGGGTGTTTTCACTCTTTCTTTCTCTTTCTCTCCAGCTATTTTCGGGGGAATGTTTTTCCTGCACCCTCCCGATGTGCCACATTCTCTCCCTTTCTCTGTTCTGTCTCCGCAAAAACAGTTCCCTACCCTCTGCGGCTTTTCTTTCCCCAGTTCACCTCTCTGCACTGCATACCTTCTGAGTTCTGTGGCTCAGGTTATACAGATTGTTGTGTTGATCCTCAAATCAATTTCCTAGGTGTGCAAAATGGTTTGTTGCTAATCTGTGTTTTCAGGGATGAGACAAGCTGAGGATATCCATGCTGCTCTGTCATCTTAATGGCCTATTCTCAAATGAAATCTTGCCATTTGTGACATGGTTGGACCTTGAGGGCATTATCCTAAGTGAAGTAAGACAGAGAAAGGCAAGTACTATGTGATCTCACTTAATATGTGGAATCTAAAAGTACATGAAGAAAGAAAGAAAGCAGAAGAAAGGTAGAAAGAAACCAATCAAGCTTATGGATACAGAGAACAGATTGTTGGTTGCCAGAGGTGGGGGGTAGGAGAAATGGGCAGACTATTTTTGTTCTTATTTTCAATTTAAATTGAATATTTTTAAAAAGTGCTTAATTTTAGTAAAGATCACCTAGGAGGATGATGTTTGTATAGGTCTATCTGACCTGTAGTGGAATACTGCCCAGCCTGTCTGTTTTAATAACAGCCTCCCATTCTGAGCCCTTGTGGCAAGGTTATTTGGCTAAGATTGTACTTTAAGTCTCTAAGCACCCCACTTACACAGCACACTTTTAATCTCTCACCTGGCTAATGACCAATCAAATTTCCTGTCTTAACAAAGAGAGACAGACTTTGGCCACTTGAACTGAAAAGTGCTATTGGGCTAAAGTAGACTATTTCAATTCTGTGCATAGATAAAGTGGTTCTTCAGGAAGAAGTGGCAGTTTAGAACAGGGAAGAGCAAAGAAGGGAGATCTTATGACTACGCAGAGCAGGAAGGCAGCAGAAAGAAGAGCTGCTATGATTTCTGAGGATTCCCAATGACCATTTCCTATTCCCAGGGGACCCCAGGTTGCTCCCTTCTGATGGAATGCCCTATACAATAATCTCTGGGTATTTGAATTGCTTTAGTGAATTTCTCTTTCCTGCAACAGAAAATCTTGAATACAATTACAACTACCTAAAGACTTTCCAGATTTGGCATTACGTGGATATGGTAGATTTTCAGGGCTCCTGGGAAGATCAGATAGAGGTACTGTAACATAGTGGCTGGGAAGGCAGGCTCTATAGCATTTATGGCTCAGTTAGAAATCCCAGTTCTGCTGCTTATTGGTTGTGTGATCTTGGACAATTTAACCTCTCTGTGCTTTGGTTTCCTTGTTTGTTTGTAAACACAAGGGTAATGATATTTTTCGACATTGTAGTTTGTTGTGAGGATCAAACCCATGTAAACGGTGTACTTGGCATGTAGTATTTCAAATATCCAATGAGCACCAGCTGTCATCTTAGTAAGGCCTTGGCTTTACACACACACACTCATACATATACACATGTATGTACATATATACAAACGTAATAATGTACATATGCCTATAATATAAAAAACCTATAATAAAATCTATTTATATGTATGTATATATGTATACACATGTAGAGATGTAAACACACACACTCACACACACACACACACACACACGCACACACACCCTCATTACTTGGCCTAAGTCTGAAGCTCTGTGTTCCTACAGCTCTTTGTTCACATTTATATTATAGCCTTCATCACACTGCATTATAGCCTACTTATGTATCATTTCCCTCAACACATGTGAGCTTCACAATTCAGGTAATTACCTTCTTTGTTCTCTTATCCCCAGAGCTTTGTGTCTGGTACTGAGGATATTCCTGAGCTCACAGCAGATTTATATTGTTGGATAGGTAGATGCTAGATGATACTTCACTATTAGATTATCATCTCTTTAGCTTAACACTTGTCTCTCTGTTAAATTCACATGTCCCTAAGCGACTTAACGCTTCATGCTGTTGTATTATTTACCACTTAGAGGAAATGAATTTCAAAGTCCTCACCAAAAGTGAGCTTTGGCAAAAGTGTAAGTGAGAGATTTTAGGAGTCTGGATGTCTGTGAGCGATGGGCAAGCGTTAAGTGTGTGAGATTCGTGTTCTTCATACTTTTGTTCTGGAATGGTTCTCATAGTAACATTTCTCTTCCCAACTCAGCTTATGTGATCAGCTTGGTTGTAGCAAAGAAGAAAGTGAACCGTCACATTTCATTAGTTTGCTGGGGCTCTAATAACAAAATTCCACAGTCTCAGTGGCTTAAACAACATAATGTTATTTTCTTATAGTACCGGAGGCTAGAAGTCTAAGATCAAGGTGCCATCATGGTTGGTTTCTGGTGTGGCCTCTCTTTCTGGCTTGCACTGCTGTGGCCTTACATGGCCTTTGCTCCGTGTGCACACAGAGGGAGAAAGAAAAAGAAAAAGAGACCTCTGTATTGTCTCTTCCTCTTCTTAAAAGGTCCAGAAGTTCTATTGGAAAAGGGCCTAATCTTTGCTACAGACGGGATATTTGTGGCTTCCAAAATTCATATGTTGAAATCCTAACCCCCCGCCGTGATGGTATTAGTGGTGGGGCCTTTGAGAGACAGTTAGATTTTGAGGGCAGAGCTCTTATGGATGGGATTAGTGCTCTGATAAAAGGGATTGCAGAGAGCTCCCTTGCCTCTAGTGCCATGTGAGGTCATGGGGAGACCATAACAGGAAGAGGGTTCTGATCTCTGCCTGGATCTTGGACTTCCCAGTCTCCAGAACTGTGAGAAATAAATGTTGTTGTTTATAAACTACTCAATCTCTGAAATTTTGTCATAGCAGTTCTTCTGACCTCATTTAACTTTAATTACCTCTTTAAAAGCCTATTCCAAATACAGTGACATTGGAAGTTAGAGCTTCAACATATGAATCTTGGTGGGGGGAGACACAATTCAGTCCATAACATGCATTAATTCCAATTGCAAACCTCCTTTTTAAATGTTTATTTATTTTTGAGAGAGAAAGAGACAGAGAGAGGGAGAGCACAAGCAGGGGAGTGGGAGAGAGAGAGAGGGAGGCAGAATCCCAAGCAGGCTCTGTGCTGTCAGCGCAGAGCCCAACATGGGGCTTGAACCTACCAACTGTGAGATCATGACCTGAGCCAAAACCAAGAGTCCAACACTCAACTGACTGCATCACCTGGGCACCCCTGGAAACCTATTTTAATTAAGAGTTTGTGTGTGTGTGTGTGTGTGTGTGTGTGTGTGTGTGTCTGTCTGAGAGGCCCAAGTTTCCTATTCTGCATAACTTTGTAGTCAGAATTGAAGCTGAGGGATGGGTTGTCTATAGCCTATACATGAGTAACAGAAAGAAGTGATCATTCAAATGAGATCCCTGTAGTCACATAGGTGCAATCTGGAAATGCAGAAGCCATTACGTGTTAGATTGGTCTCAAATGTTAAAGCCACACAGTGTAGATTCACATTTCCCTGGGTGAACTTGGAAGAGTCAGAATGTGCAGAGTCCAACTCCAGTCACAGCTGCCAGACACAGTCCATGGAGGAGGTGGGATGTCCCAGAGTTTCCCCAGGGCCTCTGATACAGATCTATGAGCCTGAGGAGTGGCAGGGCCAGGATGGGAAAAGTTCACTTGAGCCTGAGAAACGCAGCAGGTGAGTTGAGAGCCAAGTGATAGTCTCCAGCCAGAAGGACAGAGCAGGGAAAGTGCCAAAGAAACAAAGAGATGGGAATGGAATGATAGGAGAATGGGGTTAGAGCGGGGGAGGCCAGCCTCAGACCTAGTTTTGGGAACACAGAGTTCTCTTATGTGTAGCTTGGCAGACGGGCTGCATTGGGGGTTTGATCTTAAGCATCTAGAGCTGGCCTTACACCATTAGAAACATTTTGGCAGATAAGAAAAGGAGTTTCATTAGATTTCAGGCATTATACCCTTCCATGGTGCTTCCTGGTGAAACATACAAGCTAAGTGATCTCATCCAGGAGTAACACTAACCCTACTTTGGCTAATGATCTCTTTCATAATGAAAAGCGAATTTTAATTAGGATTTTTATTTATGTATAAATTTTGCTATCTCCTAGTTAACCTTGTACTACACTCATGGATAGTAACTCTAGTTATCATTCTTTGTAATAGGTCTTAGTTTTTCCTTTAACTTATGAACATTACATCTTCAGAGAAGCCTTCTCTGACCTTGGACCCCCAGATTGTATCAAAGCCCTCAGTTATGTCCTCTCTTAGCAGCCTGTACTTCTCCTTTATAAGCTTTCCCACTATTGCAATTAAACAGTAATTGCATGATTAATTGTTTAATGTCTGTCTTCCTTGCCAGATTATTTCCCCAATGAAAACAGGAACCAGGGCTATTTTAATCATGGCTATATCCAACACTGGTTCTTGCCCATAGCAATAAATTCTTTTTAAATGGGTTATTTCATTCACTCATTTATCCATCCATTAGCTAACGTACTGAGCATTCACAAGCCCTAGGAACTGTGCTACAACCAGGGAAACAGAAATTAATGTGATCATGTCTGCATTCAAAGAGTTTACAATTTGGTACAGAAAGTTCTTAACCATTGTAGGTGAAAGTTCCCCTTGAGAACCTGATGAAAGAAGTCATCCGTCTGCCCAGAAACTACACACTTAAAATGGACTTTGTATTTAACTAGCTGTGTTCACAGATTCATGGGAGTCTGTTCACTGTTTTCCTAAAATTCCCTGAATTCTGATGTCAGGATCTCTCCATGAAACAGACTTAAAGACACAAACAAGGTAAGGAGAGGAATAAAAGAGGGCATCAGCATATCCTGCTATGAATCAGAAAAGGCTTCCATTGGAAGAGATGTTTGAGTCAAGGCTTAAATGATAATATGATTTTACTAGGAGAAGAAGTGAGAGCATTACAGGTTGGAAAGACAGTTTTTGGAAAAGTATGGAAGTGTGCAGGAACGTATCATTTCAGGGAATTGCAAATACCTTGTATAGATGAGAATGTGTGATTGGGAAGAAGGTTGGTGGGTGAGGGGTGAGGAGGGTGGTCAGGAGAGGATCCTGGAGAGGTTATTGGATAAGAGGACTTTGCTCTAACCTGTGCTTGATGGGGAGCGATTGCAGGGTTTATTCAGGGAGTGATAGGATCAGATTTGTATTTTAGAAGGAGCCCTCTGGTGGTGGTGTTGTTGAGGGCCGATCAAAGGCTGAATTCCTGGAGGCTGGTAGATCAGCTCTGTGAGTCACTCAGGCAATGAGGTTTGAGGAGAGGGTGTAGGCTGGAGTGGTAGTTGGGAAGAAGAATCAGGAGGACTTTGTGATGGACTGTGGGAGAGAAGGTAGGAATAAACTTTAAGTTTTTGCTTTAATCAAGTGCATGATGGGCAGTCTTGGCTCCCTGGCAGCCTTTTTGGCATGAATGCCAATTCAACAAAATAAAAGTGCTCCCAAGACACATTTTTTTTTTCCAGTTCAAAATGAAATAGGCTTTTGTAAATGATAAAAAGTACATTCCTTACAACTTAGATTACCTAACAGATTGGATAGAAGAATGTCAGGAGAAAACCAACGCTGCAGCTGCACCGACTAATCACAAAAGTTCTATCTGTGCAGCCACTCTGAGGCAGTTTTCTAATCTTTCTTCTTGAGATAAGAGCATGAGTTGTGTTGAGAAGCTAGGTTGGCCACATGCAGTCTGGGTACTGCAAGTTACTCATCATGGCTTGACGACTTTTGGGAGGAAAGGCGACAGTTCAATTATAGACCCACTAGATTGGAAGCACTTAGTACAGAGTGTTGTGTAAACAGGACTCCCAACAAATATTTAACCATAACTATGAATTATAAAATTTTTTTTTATGGATTAGGAATAGTGAGAATTATAAGTCTTGACTTATAATAAAAATGCCCATGAAAGTTATAATCCACTTACAATTAGCTGCAGTTTCAAACCTCATTTGTGATTGACTTTTTAATTAATTAATTAATTAATTAATTAATTATTTTTTTTGAGAGAGAGAGAGAGAGAGTGCAAATGGGGGAGGTGCAGAGAGAGAGGGGGACAGAGGATCTGAAGCAGTCTCCTCGCTGATAGCCGAGAGCCCGATGCGGGGCTCAAACCCATGAACCATGAGATCCTGAGCTGAAGTTGGATGCTCAACTGCCTGAGCACCCATGTGCCCCCATTTATGGTTGACCTTTGAACGTGGGTTAGAACTGCACCTGTCCACTTATATGCAGATTTTTTTCACTGAATACGGTACAGTACTATAAATGTATTTTCTCTTTCTTAGGATTTTTATCTTCATTTCTTTATTTTAAATGTTTATTTTGAGAGAGAGAGAGAGAGTAAGTGAGCGTGTGTGGGAGAGTGGGGGAGGGGCAGAGAGAGGGAGAGAGAGAGAATCCCAAGCAGGCCCCACGCTGTCAGCACAGATCCTGACACAGATCTTGATCCCACCAACCATGAGATCATGACCTGAGCCAAAATCAAGAGTCAGATGCTTAAGCAAATAAGCCACCCAGGCACCCCTCGTCTTTAGGATTTTTAAGTAACAATTTCTTTCTCTACTTTATTGTAAGAACACAGTTTTATAATACATACAACATACAAAATATGTGTTAATCGACTGTTTATATCATCAGAAGGCTTCCTGGCCAGGAGTAGGCTATTAGTAGTTAAGCTTTCAGGGAATCAAAAGTTATATGTGAATTGTTGACTGCATGGGGGTTGGCGTCCCTAACCCCTGTGTTGCACAAGGATCCACTGTAGTAGGAAATGAGCTTTCAATTAACTTTTTAAAGAACAGCTTTGTTGAGACATAATGCACATAGCATATAATTATTCCAATGAATATGAACAATACTTTCAATGAGTTTTAAAAATGTTGTTTAGAAATAATTTTTACAATTAAACAATATTCCTTTTGTAACAAGAAAAAAAGAATATAAAGCATACAATATTTAAAATCTAATAGTCTTTACACATAAGGAATTTTCTAAGGTGCTTCCGATAATGGGAGTCAAGAGAAAATACATTCTTATGGGGGTTTAAATGAAAGAAAAGTGTAAAATATGGTCAACGTATTATTGCAAAAGTGACTGGTGTCATGAGAAGAAAGGACTAAAGATGGATTGACCCATTGGCTTTCTTCAGTGTTCTGCTGGGGAAAGGAGACCCAATTTAATTTACAGACTCTCAGTTCACTATCAAGGGGTTAGGGAGAGACTTCCTCTGCCAATAACCAACCTGGCTAATGGCTGATATGTTGTGATAAGTGTTTTCTCACTCAGGATAGTAGTGGTATTACATTAAGAGGGAAAAAAAGTAAATAATAGCTTTGGGGTTTAAACTGAAGTTAAGTGGCAAAAGAAAAGCTTCTACCTACCATTACCATATATGCACAGTGAGAAAAATTGGAAGGTTTTGAGAATTCTGAATGTCACCTTGCATTGTGTGTTAATGATGTAAAAACATGCTTTTTGCTAACATAACAGTGTGCAGAAAAAATATAACACTTTTCCTATGAAATTGACAGAACTGTCCACAAAGTCCGAACCTCTGTGAATTGCTCTGTGAAGCTGGATGCCAAGAATACACCTGGCATTTAGGCTGACCCACATATTGGTAATTTGTCTAAAAGAGCTTTTCCTTTCCAAGATTACATGTGATGAGTGTGTAGTGGGAGAGGGGCTTAGACAAATCGGACAACCCATCATGATATCATTACTAGATTTGTTTTTAGGTGCAGCTTTTATCTTGTGACTTCTGGTTAAAGTGATTCATTTAATGCCAGCCTCTGGCTTTAAATCCTGCTATTATCCAGCATCATCCTAATTTCCCCCTAATCAGGTTTATTCCCTCATTGTTTCATATATACAAAGACTCATTCTTTGTGTTTAAATATTTGCTTATGTTGTTTAGCTTCCTATGGTATTGACTTTCTTTAAAAGGGGTTTTGATGCTGTGTTCTCTGCTTACAACAATAGATACTATAAAAATAGCCTTAACATATACACTTTATGACAAAGTCCACTATAATCCTTTGTGTGCCCTTTATGTGGATCTGTGAGGAGGAAGTTTCCCGTCAACCTCTATGCTGCATTTCTGTGATTTTACTTCTTATAAAAATTACTACTTGTAACTAATTGTGTTTCCTTGCTTGCTTTAACCACTAGGAAACTCGGAATCACGTATGCCATTCTTGTTTAGTACTGAATAGATTCTCTAGCGTGATTTTATTTATATAGCTTTTCAACAAACCTCATGCTTTTGTTCTGGCCTTGGAGGGGGCAGGTAAGGGTGGTTCTCTATCTTTTAGAATCATGTACTCATGTTTTGTTTTTTAAAAAGGCAGCACACATTTATTAATCTAACATTTTCTGTGGGTCAGGAGTCTGGGGTACCATGTAGCTAGATCCTCTGCTCATGTCTCAGACTTGATGTCTAGATGTGGCCTCGTGCTGCAATTCTCAGCTGAGGCTTGGGGTTCTCTCCCAAGCTCACAGACTGTTGGCAGAATTCACTTCCTCGCACCTGTGGCACTGAGGTTCTTAACTGAGGATTGAGCTCAGCCTCTAGAGGCTATCCCTCTCCATCCACAGTTCACAGTGTAGCTGTTTGCTTTCTGTCTGGAGGCCAGCAGGAACACTTTTCCTACTCCGAATCCCCTTCATGCTTCAAATGTCTTTGATTTGGTTCTGCCACCAGCAAGAGAAAAACGCTCTGTTTTTAATGGTTTCACCTGATTAGATTAGGCTTATCTGGATACTGTACATATTTTAAGGTTAATTGAGTTGGGATTTAATTACATCTTCAAATTCCTTTCACAGTGGTTCCTAGATTAGTGTTTGGTTGACTAGCTGGGGTGGGAGGGGGCGGGTGTTGGGGGAGGGCCATCTATTGAATTCTGCCAATCACAATCCCCATAATGGTGGACTATGCAGCTTTGAAAAGGAAGGGGGAGGATCTCAGTACACAGCTATGGAATGATCTCCAAGGTATATTATTATGCTGGAAAAAAACCCAAAACAACCAAGGTGTGTATACTATAAATACAACCTGCTGTATAAGAAAGAGGGTGAAATAGGAAACACATGTGTTTTCCAATATTTTCAAAAAGAAAGAATGGAAGGATAAATAAAAAGTTAACAAAAATGTCATTTATAGGGGTAGGAAGAGAACAGAAAACAGGGGCAAGGATGAAAGCTATACTTCCCTGAAGTACCTGTTCTGTGGTTTACACTTAACACCATGTAAATGTTTTATATAATTAAAAGACAAAATTAAATAAACATGACAAAAATAAAGTAATTTCTAAAAATTACAGCAGCACCTGGGTGGCTCAGCTGGTTAAGCATCCAACTCTTGATTTTGGCTCAGGTCATGATCTCACAATTCATGAGATTGAGCCCTGAGTCAGGCTCTGTGCTGGAACCTGCGTGGGATTCCCTCTCTGCCCCTTTTCTGCATGCTCCCCCACACACTCAAAATAAATAAATAAACATTAAAAAATTATAAATAACCTGATATCAAGTTTGTGGTATAACTCTTCAGAAAAGAAGTGTTTAAAGGGCTCTTAAATTACAGTATTTTGACAATACTGCCGTATGCCTTAGGGACAAAAAAAACTCCATTAAGAAATCTTAAACTGCATATAGTGTTCATGTTGTCGATGGTAATATTTGTATTGCTGAGGTTTCTTCCCCTGATTTTAGAAATTGTGGTAAAATACACACAACATAAATTTTACTATCTTAACCATTTTAACCGTACAGCTCAGTAGTATTAAGCACAGCCATATTATGAAACCATCACCACCATGGCTCTTCAGAATGCTCCATGTTACAAAACTGAAACATTATACTCATTAAACAATAACTCTCCATCCAACCTCCACCCCCCCAGCTTCTGGCAATCACCATTCTTTCTGTCTCCATGATTCTAAGTACCTCATATAAGTGAAATCATACAATATTTGTTTTTTGTAACTTGCTTATTTCATTTATCATAATATCCTTAAAATTCATCCATGTTGTCACATGTTGCAGAATTTCTTTCCTTTTTAATCCTGAATAATATTCCATTGTGTGTATGTGTACCACATTTTGCTTATCCATCCATCTGTCGAAGATCACTTGGGATGCTTGAACTTTTAGCTATTGTGAGTAATGGCTGCTATGAAAATGGGTATACTAATATCCCTCTGACATTCTGCTTCTGCCTTTAATTCTTTTGGTATATAGCCAGAAATGGAATTGTTTGATTATATGGTAATTCTATTTTTATTCATTTTTCTTAAGTAGGCTCTATGCCCAACCTGGAGTTGAACTTACAATCCTGAGATCAAGAGTTGCGTGCTCTACCAAGTGAGCTAGCCAGGAGCCCAGGTAATTCTATTTTTAATTCTTTGGAGGATGCTGTTTTACAAAGCTAATGTTTACATTCCCAGGAACAGAGTAGAAAAGTGCCAATTTCCCCATGTCCTCACTAACACTTGTTACTGTCTTTGTTTTTTGTTGTTGTTGATAGTAGCCATCCTAAAGAGTGTGAAGTTTCACTTGTGTATTTTTGCAAGCCATTTCAAATCCCTTTTGGATCTAGATGGAATACAAATATTTTAAAAATAATGGTCAATTCGCTTATAGTTTTTTTCCTCTTTTCCTTTTATTCAAACTGCATCCAGTCCTCAAATCCAGCTTTTCCATGCACTCCTGCATTTTTTCATTGCCATCTGTCCCCTTTCTTTACGCTCTTGTTTTAATATCATTTTGCACTTTATGGTTTCCGACTACTAGCTAGTGTTTTGTGTGTGTTAGTCCTGTTGTTCCAGGTTGTGTATTTTTTAGTAGCAGGGCCCATGAAGCTTCCACTTTTTGAATCATCTAATGCATTAAAATTGTAACAAGAAATGGTTCCTTTTAACAGTATAATTTTTAAGGAACGCTCGACTGTTAGTTAATTAACTCTCGGCACACTCAGCACATCCTCTTTAAAATTGTAGGAACCTGTTTGTGTTTGCAGTAGCCATGCTTGTTTCATCATCCTGCAAGGCTATTCAATCATTCAATTAACGTTTCTTGAGTTCCTACTATACATGGTGTTCTTGATGGGGCATCTGCCTTTGCAACACCCTTTGAGATGAAGGGTAGTATCTAGATGGGGTGAGGTCTGCAACTTGGGGAGGGACAGATTTTGCATGACTCTGGTACTTGGCGATCACTTCTTCAATAGGCAGGGCATCTAGTCTCTAGCCAAAAACAAATCCTGGATGAAAGGCAGACATTGGAACTCTGAATAATGTATATTCTGGGTTCTAACTACGATAATCAATTTATCTCGGTTGACAGTACTCTCCTAATTTTAAAATGTTAAGTCCAGCGTCTTAACCCTTAGTTCCAGGCAAACTGGAATGGCAGGTCATCCGAACTCTAATTCCGACTGCCAGGTCCCAACGGGTATGGAGGTACCCTCCCGCCTTGATTCCTTTGAGTACATTTCCCACTGAGCAGTGCGTCCTTGCCTCTTCCATTCTTGCGTGAAGACTACAAGTCCCAGCATGCAGCGCAACTCCTCATCGCTCGGGCTCTTTCACGCCCGTGTCTCCCGTAGGGCGCAGGGCCTGGAGGCCTGTGCGTGCTGACGTTGATGCGTATACGTCATACTCTTCGCGCCTCTTCCCCCGCCTTCTGGGTGGCTAAAGTCCGGTGGCAGGAGGCGTAAAGCGGTGCTTTTTCCGAGGCTGTCTGGCGGTTTTTTTGGGGGGGGGGCGCCCCTGTGGCTTAAAAACCCGAGGGAATCTGGATAGGGGCCGCCACTCCTAGCCCTCCTTCCTTCGAGTTTGCGACTCCGCGGTCCAAGATGGACAAAGTCTGTGCTATTTTTGGAGGCTCCCGGGGCATTGGGAGGGCAGTGGCCCAGTTAATGGCTCAGAAAGGCTACCGACTGGCCATCATCGCTAGAAATCTGGAACTGGCCAAAGCCGCCGCCGGTGACCTCGGCGGTAGGTACCAAACTAGAATTGTCCACTTGTGGGGCTGCAGCCCGAGAGCCTAAAGTCTCCTCGTTTGTAAAACGAGGCCTGGCCTTTAAGGCTCTGAGGTTTAGCCGTTTGGCTTCCCGCGTTCAGGAGCAGCCTTTCCTCAGTGTGGACAACAGACTGGGTGGAGAACCCCTTATCACCGTTTCCCGCAGTGTTTCCTGCCACGCTGCCTGCAGCCAAGGGCAGAACAACTTGGGGTTTTCTTTGAGACTTAGCAGTCTTGTGAGGCCCCATTAATTAAGCCCTCACCTCCCTGAGGCTAGTGCTAACCGTAAGGCGCTGTTTTGTTTTGGTGTCTGGAAGGAGGGAGACACAAACTTTCTTTGTAGGGTAAAGGGCTCACTGGTGCCGCGAGGTCCCGGGCGCCGCCTGGAGACTGGGCTGGGTGGAAAGGAGTTAAGGCAGGAAGAGTAGGCGTGTCAAGCCTGAAAGGCTCTGTATAGTTTTGCTGTGGGCTGTTTTGGCCCACGTGCAAATACACAAAGCAGTGTTTCATAGACAAAACTCTTTTTAGTACCAGCTAGTTTTGAGATATACCTGTTTTGGCTCTTTACCTCCATAAGCATTTGATAGGTTATTAAATTGTTTTGGTGGTTTTTACAAATGGACAAATGAGACTTCCAGATTCCTTTTTATTGCATTTAAAATTCTTTTTTTTTTTGCTGTTTATTAATGGATTAGTAATTACTTTTCATTATTTTGCAAACTTAAGTCTTTTGATCGTAGGGAGAAGTAGGATGTAGGATAGATGCTAAGACGCTGCTATTGTTTACTTACTAGAACGGACAAATGCTCCTTATTCACTATCATGGAGGCATTGGGAAGTTTAGAGGCCTGGGATGCATCTGGTGGCTGTAACCTTTAAAATAACAATACTGATTGGTTCACCCTAATTGTGCACATGGGTTGGGAAAATATTAGGCTCTTTAAAGAAGCAAAACAAAATACAAGTTACAGAGCAGGGAGAAATTCAGTGAATGTTTCTTGCTGCTCATATTCACTACCATTATGTTATTCTGACAAGAGAGTGAGAAAGTGGTTTTCCTTATGGGGTCATCCCAAGCCATTAGTGTTTGCTGGAATAGATAAAAACTGTTGGTTGAGCTTCCAAGGGTTATTGTGGACCCAACAGGTTTTCAGATGAACGCCAACGGTGAGTCACAGAGGATGCTTTGGGCCTTTCATTTCCTTGAATTATGTGTTCCATAAGTGTTTGGTTTGCACACTGTTTCCAGAGACATGAGAGTGTAATTTTAGTGTTAACATAATAGGCAAGGTCAGCCAGAAAATAAGGAATTGTTTAGTTTTCAAAAACCCCTATATTTTAGAGTATTAAAATGATGTATTATTAAATAGAGAATGCTTTCTTTGAAGTGTATTCTTTTGATATTTATGCATTTTTAAAAAATGGACACTTAAAGGGAAGTAACAGTTGTTTTTAGTAAGAAGTTATTTTTTTTGGTGTGTTTTTTAGTTTTTGCATTTTGTTTTTACACCTTCCTGCTTTGTAATGGTCAGCCTTGAATAATAGTTATTCTAATATATGTGCCATAGTAAAAAAAAAAAAAAAAGTGTGAGAAACCCTAGGGTATATTCTCAGGATCAGGAAACCAGTTAAACACAACTGTAACAATTAGACATAAATTTATTTTTTAAAAAAATGTGTATTTTGAGAGAGAGAAAAAGGGTGAGTGGGGGAGAGGCAGAAAGAGAGAGAGAGAGAGAGAGAGAATATCCCAAGCAGGCCCCGAGCTATCAATGCAGGCCTGACTTGGGGCTCAGTCTCAGGAACAGCAAGATCATGGCCCCAGCTGAAATCAAGAGTAGAGGCTTAGGTAACTGAGCCACCCAGTTGTCCCATAAATTTCAAAAAAATATAAAACCCAGAACACTGTTGAATTGGGTAGCATGGGGTCATTGTGGAAGCTATAAATATTGTTAGATGAGTCTTACAAAGCCTTATGAACATAAAAAGGGCCCTCCTGCCATTTTTTGTTGATGAAGAAATATTCTTAAGGTTTACTTCCCCACCGACCTCCATCCCAATTTTATTAGACTGAACTCCATGAGTAGAGGAATCCATGACATAATCATCTTTTATCTGTAGGTTCTAAATTAGCACAGGTGTAGGTCCTAGTAGATGCTT
Source organism: Lynx rufus (assembly GCF_022079265.1). Lineage (NCBI taxonomy): Eukaryota > Metazoa > Chordata > Mammalia > Carnivora > Felidae > Lynx > Lynx rufus. The sequence goes on along the minus strand of NW_025814845.1, from coordinate 143,270,133 downwards.
AACAAATGTGTATTGAATAATTTTTAAATTCAAGTCATAATTTATAAGTAGTTCTAATTTAACTTTGTTGTCTAGGAGATCATTTGGCATTTAGCTGTGATGTTGCCAAAGAATGTGATGTCCAAAATACATTTGAAAAGATGGAGAAAAATTTAGGTCGAGTTAATTTCTTGGTAAATGCAGCTGGAATTAACAGGTTAGTCACAGACTTAAGTATTTTTCTAATTGTTTGTTTTGGTATGAGTAAGTATATTAACTTACTTTACTTCTAAGTGGAAGAAAATATGTATTTTAAAAATTGGTCTATCTATACTTCCTTTTATATTGAGATATACAATAAGGGTACAATTTGATCAATTTTAACATGTAATCACATTCATAGTGAACTGTAGAACATTTCTAGCACTCTAGAAGGCTTTCTTTAGTTTGTTCCCAGTTATTACTTATAGATAACCTCTATTCTGACTTCTGTCACCATTATGTAAGTTTTTTCAGTTCATGAACTTAATGGTATCAAGAGTAGATATTTTTTTTTCTTTTTAAAAGGTGAATTTAGGACAGAATACTTAGAATAGTATATTAATTTTCTTGCTAACAGGGCTTACTATAATATGGGATTTTCTCAGTTTATTTAAGCTTTTTTGGCTACTTTTAGCTGATAGGAATATTCGCCTCTCAGCCAGCTTCTAAGTTATCTTTTCTAGTTTATCACTTATTTTAATGCCTCTCAAATCAGATTTAAAATGGGACTCTCTAGGCTTTCTAGCTCAAATATATACTTCTTGACTTTTTGAATTTGTTTTATCCCGTTTTTAATTTATATGCCACTGCTGTTTTTTGTAGGGATAGCCTTTTAGTAAGAACAAAAACTGAAGATATGGTATCCCAGCTTCATACTAACCTCTTGGGTTCCATGCTGACTTGTAAAGCTGCCTTGAAGACTATGATTCAACAACAGAGAGGGTCTATTGTTAATGTAGGTAAGTCTTCACCTGTGAAATTGTTTATCTCATAGTGCCATAAAAATATTTAATTGACTAATTTGGAGTTTATTCATGTGTGAGACTTGGATGAAATGGGTCTTTTTATTTGTGGAAAAAGGATTTGATTAGGTGATTAGTGGGTAAAACGGGAATCACGGATTCACATCTTTCTAGTGATCAAAATGTTAACTTTTTTTTTTTTAATGTTTTTATTTATTTTTGAGAGAAAGAGACACAGAGCAAGTGGGGGAGGGCCAGAGAGAGAGAGACACACACAGAATCTGAAGCAGGCTCCAGGCTGAGCTGTCAGCACAGAGCCCGACTTGGGGCTCGAACTCACGAACTGTGAGATCATGACCTGAGCTGAAGTTGGACGCTTAACTGACTGAGCCACCTAGGCGCCCCAAGCTGTTTGACTTTTTAAGAGAAATTGGACACCCTGATTTTCATGTGAAACCTGGTTTTTAAAATATAGATAAGGAAAGTAGATTGAAAAATTTTAGGTAGTGGAGGATAGAAAATGATCTCTACAGCAGTTATGTGTGTGACTGATAAATCTAGTACAGAGGTTTAGGAGGAAGTTTTGAGTGAATAATCTTTTTAGTTTTTTTAGAGTGACTGTAACTAACCTCTAGTTTTCAGTTCATCTGACCCATGGAGTAGTAGATAAACCACATAGGTGTGTTCGTAGACCTTAAAACGCAAAATGACTTAGAATTTTATTTCAGTTTGGTAATTTGAAAATAGCATATCATCTGCCTTTTAATTTTAAGTGGTCATACCTTAAAAGGCTGCAAAAGGGGAATGCTGCTCCATTAGAGTAAATGACCCTGTTGTTTTTAATATAGGAAATGGCTGTCCAAGCCAAAATGTAGGGTTTTTCTCTTTTGAAGATGAAACACGAATACTGTGCTAATAAGAATTAGGACATTTTTGACATTTACCCTTAAAAATGTAAGAAATAGGTTTTCTTAAAAAAGATTAGTAAATGATTAAAAAGTAAAAGATTTAGTTGACCTTTGCCTTGTAACACAGCCAGGTAATGATTTTGGATCCTTAGAAGCTGGTATACTGGCCTGTATATATCACCTGATAATATGGGTGTATTGTTTAACTCTAAAATATCCCCTTTTTAGATATATTTAAAAAACCCACATCAGTCCTTTGTGTACATGCAAAACTTTTAGAATTGTGCAAAAATAATAATTGAAAATAAATTAGGAGAATCTTTTTACAGAAAGGACTACTTTAAACTACTAAAAGTTCATTGATTTAGGAGTTAACTCTCACTAGATAAGCAATAGTGTGTGGCATGAACTAAAGTTTCCTATTTGGCCTTTCTTCCATGCCTATATTTTTCTTTTTTGTGTCTCTCCATATTTCTCTTTCTCCCAAATACCCATTTCTCTGTCTGTGTTTTCTCTGATGTTTTTTTTCCTCTCTTTCTTCTTCTTCTTTTTTTTTTTTTTTTTTAAATTGAGAGAGAGAGAGAATGTGCACACTTGAGCAAGCCAGGGAGGGGCAGAGAGGGGGGGGGAGAGAGAGAGAATCCTAAGCAGACTCCACATTGTCAGCACAGAGCCCAACTCAGGGCTCAAACTCATGAACTGTGAGATCATGATCTGAGCTAAAGTTGAGTTGGATGCTTAACTGAGCCACCTATGTGCCCCTCTTTTCTCTCTTTCTGTGCTTCACAGTTCTTTTCATCTGTCATTAACTGGCATGTAATATATAATGTAGATATATTAATATAAAAAGTGGGGTGTTTTTCTTTTCCTAAAATAAAATTACTTTTTTGAAAGTTTTGTGAAGTTCTTGATTAATTTTTTATATCATAAGTACAGGTCACTGGTGCAGAAAATTGTTTCCCCACTTCTGTTTTACCAGAATTTATTTGCATACAGTTGATATTTGAATTATAAATTATTCTTTCATATTCATATAAATGAGACCACCCAAGAATCTTTAGTAGGCAGTACTAGCTATAATACATCACTGAAGATAACTAAATTGCAGTTTTACAAAAAGCTTATAATGAACCTTAGTTAATTTAGATTGATGGTAGTTCAAACTTAGTGAGATTTATCTTCAGATGAACTATTTTTTTTAGTTGGAAATGAATATGTCCTTAATCTGTGTTGTAGAATCATAAAATTAATCAGCCTTTGTCTGACTTTTTCTGGTTTTAACCTCTTCCTACTGGAAGCCTTTAAAAATACTATAGGATTTTCACCATGTCTCACCTACTAAGAGATGAGATTGGGTTTCTTTCACTTAATGGATCAGTTCTCAAGCCCTTGCCTGACACACGAAGTTTTACGTAAGCTTCTTTCAGAACCTGTTTTCTGTTTGTATCTGGAGCAGACTCCAACCCTAAGTCTTACTACTCAAATGATGCTGGTTAGAATTCCTAATTTTAGCAAAGGACAAGGTAAAATGCTTTGTGCCTTTGTTTGTTTCCTGTAAGATTATCTAAATATTCAAGTAATCCATTAATTGGTTTGAATTTGCTTTCATTTTATTTTTTCTAGGAAGTATTACTGGTTTAAAAGGCAATTCTGGCCAGTCTGTGTACAGCGCCAGTAAAGGAGGATTAGTTGGGTTTTCGCGTGCTCTTGCTAAAGAAGTAGCAAGAAAGAAAATTAGAGTGAATGTGGTCGCACCAGGTCAGTGAAAACTTTTTTCTTTTTTTTTTAAAAAATTGAAGCATAGTTGATATACGCTATTATGTTAGTTTCAGATGTACAACATAGTGATTAAAAAATGATGTGTATTATAAAATGTTCACCATGATAGGTGTAGCTTTCATTTATCTGTCCGTATGCAAAGTTTTTACAATATTACTGACTATATTCTCTATATTCTACTTTCCATCGCTGTGACTTATTTATTTTATAATTGGAAGCTTGTACCTCTTAACCCTCTTCACCTATTTTGCCCATCCCTTCATCTTCCTCCCCTCTGGCAGCCATCAGTTCTCTGTATTTATGAGTCTGTTTCTGGTTTTGTTTGTTTTATTTTTTAGATTCCACACACAAGTGAAATCATGGTATTTGTCTTTTTCTCTCTCTTATTCACTTAGCATAATACCCTCTAGGTCTGTCTATGTTGTTACCAATGGCAAGATTTCATTCTTTTTTATGATTGAGTAATATTCCGTGTGTGTGTGTGTGTGTGTGTGTGTGTGTGTGTATCATACCTTTATCCATTTATCCATCATGGTTGCACATTTAGGTTTTTTCCATTTCTTGGCTATTGTAAATAATAGTAGATTAAACAGGGGGGGGCATATATTTTTATGAATTAGTATTTTTGTTTTCTCTGTGTAGATATCCAGAAGTGGAATTACTGGCTTATATGGTATTTCTATTTTTAATTTTTTGAGGAACCTCCATGCTGTTTTCTATAGTGGCTGTGCCTTCCCACCAACGGTGCTCAATGGTTTCCTTTTCTTCACATCCTTGCCAATACTTGTTATTTCTTGTCTTTTTGATACTAGTCATTCTGAAGGTATAAAGTGATATATCTCATTGTGGTTTTAATTTGCATCTCCTTGATGATTATTGATGTTGAGCATCTTTTTATGTGTCTGTTGGCCATCTGTGTGTATTCTTTGGAAAAACGTTGAATCAGGTCCTCTGCTCATTTTTTTTTTTTTATAAATTTTTTTTTTCAACGTTTATTTATTTTTGGGACAGAGAGAGACAGAGCATGAACGGGGGAGGGGCAGAGAGAGAGGGAGACACAGAATCGGAAACAGGCTCCAGGCTCTGAGCCATCAGCCCAGAGCCTGACGCGGGGCTCGAACTCCCGGACCGCGAGATCGTGACCTGGCTGAAGTCGGATGCTCAACCGACTGTGCCACCCAGGCGCCCCACTCTGCTCATTTTTTAATGGGGCTATTTGTGGTTTTTTGGTGTTGAGTTGTAGAAGTTGTTCATATATTTTGGATATTAATTCCTTGTTGGATATATCATTTGCAAATATCTTCTCCCATTTAGTAGGTTGCCTTTGGTTTTGTTGATAATTTTTTCCTGTGGAAAAGCTTTTTAATTTGATGTAGTCCTAATAGCTTATTTTTGCTTTTGTTTCCCTTGGCTGAGGAGACAGATCCAGAAAAATATTGCTAAGGTGAATGTCCAAGATGTTACTGTCTGGCTTTTCTTTTTTCTTTTTTTTTTTTCTTTTTTTTTTTTAGAATTTTATGGATTCAGATGTCACATATAGATCTTTAATCTATTTTGAGTTTATTTTTATGTATTGTGTAAGAAAGTGGGCCAGTTTCATTCTTTTGCATGTAGCTGTCCAGTTAACACAATTTACTAAAGAGACTGTCTTTTCTTCATTGTATATTCTTTTCACCTCTGTCACAGATTAATTGACAATGTAAGAATGGGTTTATTTCTGGGCTCTCCATTCTGTGCCATTGATCTATGTGTCTGTTTTTGTGCCAGTACCATACTGCTTTGAATACCGTAGCTTTGTAATATAGTATAAAATCTGGGATTGTATTACCTCCAGCTTTGTCCTTCTTTCCCAAGATTGTTTTGGCTATTTGGGGTCTTTTGTGATTCCCTATAAATTTTAGGATTCTTTGTCCCTAGTTCTGTCAAAAATTACTATTGGTATTTTGATGGGGATCACACTGAATCTGTTGATTGCTTTGGGTAGTATGAACATTTTAACAATATTAATTTTTCCAGTCCATGAACATGGAATATCTTTATGTTTATTTGTGGCATTTTCAATTTCTTTCATCAGTGTCTTATAGGGTTCAGAGTGTAGGTCTTCTACCTCCTTGGTTAAGTTTATTCCTTAGTATTTTATTCTTTTTGGTATAATTGTAAGTGGGATTGTTTTTTAAATTTCTCTTTCTGCTGGTTCATTATTAGTGTATAGAAATACAACACATTCCTGTATTGGTTTTGCATCCTGCAACTTTACTGAATTCATTTATTACTTCTAGTAGGTTTTGGTGGACTCCTCAAGATTTATATATATCTATATAGATCATGTCATCTTCAAATAGTGCCAGTTTTATGTTTTTCTTTTTAAACGTAATTTATGTATACTTATGGCTTTGTACAGTAATAGGAAAGATTGTTCCTGTGTTTGTAAGTACATCAGCATCATCAGGCACTTCTTTTTTTAAAAAAATTTTTTTTTCAACGTTTATTTATTTTTGGGACAGAGAGAGACGGAGCATGAACGAGGGAGGGGCAGAGAGAGAGGGAGACACAGAATCAGAAACAGGCTCCAGGCTCTGAGCCGTCAGCACAGAGCCCGACGCGGGGCTCGAACTCACGGACCGCGAGATCGTGACCTGGCTGAAGTCGGACGCTTAACCGACTGCGCCACCCAGGCGCCCCCATCAGGCACTTCTGAGAGAGTATCAGAATAGGAGCATGGACTCTTCACTATTAATAAATTTTTTTTTTTTTAAGGTTTATCTATTCATTCTGCAAGAGAGAGAGCGCACACGCATGCATGAGTGCAGGGGAGGGGCAGAGAGAGAAGGAGAGAGAGAATCCCAAGTGGTCTCCACTAAGCACAGAGCCCGATTTGGGACTTGATCCCATGACTCTGAGATCACAACTTGAGCCCATATCAGTAGTCTAATACTTAACCAACTGAGCCACCGAGGCTCCTCATTAAATACTTGGGTAGTGAAATTGGTGAGGGTATGACTATATCTTGACAGGACTTAAATGGCTACATCTGGCCACACTGCCAGTCTGTGCGCCACCTTCAAGGAGACCAAGAGTAATGCCAGTTTGCTTGCATAAACCACATTGCATTTTTAAATAAATGATTACTCTCAAACTGAAACCACAAGAGAAACTTCTCATTTAAAAATCAGTTATAAATTAAGAACTCTTAAGAGCTGAATGTTAAGAATTTCAAGGTAGGTAGGGGGTGAGTATTGGTAACATATCCACTAGTTGAACAATTCAAAATGGTACACTATTGGAGAACTATTTCCATTTTAAGTGTTCTCTCTCTTCTTGGAATATTCCATTGATTTATTGCTCATTGGCATACATTTGCTAGTTAATTTAGACTTTGTCAGTGTCAAAGCAGAACTTTCCAAGTAATGCATCTATTACCTAAATATGTTTCCTAAGTTTATCTTATGGGAACAATACTTATTTATATTTAAAATATTTGAATAGGTCTATAATAAAATATGCTTTTAATAACAGCACAAACCAGAAGGAATAATCAAACAAGGATGCATATGTGATGACATTTGCACATTTAACTAAGCAGTCATGTACTGACATAGTAATTTCTCTAGAAAGTCAATATTCAGACAGAAAAAAGAATTGCTAGGGATCACATATTTGTTTTTAAAATAGACAAGATGTTCTTCACTGGACTTCGTTGTACCCCAGAGAACTACCCAGGATTCATGTTAGAGTTTCAAAACAAAGAAAAACTTGAAGGGTAAAAAGATATTTACACAGACTCGGGGAAGAAACATCCTTTTTGAAGTCAGTCTATGAAGTAGCAAGATTTTAACAGCAATTTTATTTGTGGTTGTTTCCTTAATGAATGGATGGGGGCTCTGAGGCTCATTGTGCAATGGCATGGGAGGAGGAAATTGGTAGGACATGCTAACAGAAATGAGAATGTGAATACCCTGGCACCAGAAAGTACTATTACATATGCATGAGGCACTGCTTAGAGGAACTAAGGTTCCTAACATCAGACATATGTTGAAGTGGCCAACAATGAAGATGACTGTTTAATAGATGTGGCTTTTTAATAATTTTTAAAATAGTAGAAGTCACAGTGGGAAACTTGCAATAGAGCTAGCCTTCTTTAGGAAATCTATCAGGAACACTTGTCTTTTTGTTAAATATGTAGGAAAAACCAAGCCAGCAGAGATGCAATTCACTTGTAAGACAAAGCAAGTTTGATTTGGGCTAAGTACACAGAAATCAGAGACTTCTCAAGAAAACAAGTAGAACATTATTGTGCACCTGTTTCTTTTAATGTGCTGACTTTGGGCATTCCTCATGGCTTGAAAATACTGGTGGATTAAATGGGATGCAAAGCCAATTAACTTGGTCTGTCAGTTACAGGTAATTGGGAAATATTAAAACAGTGATTAGAATTAATAGTGTAGTTTGGTAAAGGCAAAACAAATTTTCCAATTCTTAACTTATGCTAACGGTTTAAAATGTAAATTCAAATATACAATTTACATCTGGTTTTTTGGTCTTCAAATTAATTGCCTGAAATTTTAAACAAGTTCTATTCAATAGCCATCTGTACTCATGAACAAAAGCATTCTACAGATCACTTAAGTCCCTTTTAAAAATTTCCTCCAATTTAAATTTCCACATTATGCTAAATAATCTGTAAGATGGAAAGGGAAAGAGGGATGAAGTGTCAGTGTGTTGATATAATCTTCAAGATAATTATAAAGCCAACTTTCACGATACAAAATGCAAGCACAGAGTTATAAGAGAAAACTTTTGCCAAAGCTTATCTTGAAGTGGTTTAGTTGCTCAGTTTGAGAAAGGGACCATATTATAGATTCTGGTCTCTGTTCTGATCTACAGATGTTACAGGCCTCCCAGAGGGGACTGAAACAATGCAGCATATAAGCATCTATCAGAAGACTCAGTGCTATGCAGTGTGTTTAGTTCACAGGATAATAGAAGCAGTTGGAATACCTACATAAAAACATATTAAGTTCCTAAACATGAACTGCAAAATGGTCATAACTATATGTCACTCTTCAGCCAAAATAGGGCCAGAAATGTTGAATAGGTAAGTATTAATTACAGTGACTTTAAGATTAGTCAGAAACCTTCCTCAAGTACCATCCCAAAGTGTACAGACCAGTTAAACATGTATAAAATTAGTACTAATCCAGCTAGAAATCCAAAAATGAAAATTACGGATGCTGCATCAAGTATCTGGGATTCCATAAATTTATAAGCAGACAGTATAACAAAATAGACTCTAGTTTTAAGAAAACATTACAGTTCAGTATCCCAAAAATAGGAAGAAGTCTCACAATAACATCAAAAATCATTTTATCTGGAAGTTAGAACCATTTAAATGTACAAATTTGAAAATAACAAAATGAATTAAAAAATAAGAGCTGTACAAAGTTGATGTTTAATCTTTAAAAAAATTTTTTTTTCAACGTTTATTTATTTTTTTTGGGACAGAGAGAGACAGAGCATGAACGGGGGAGGGGCAGAGAGAGAGGGAGACACAGAATCGGAAACAGGCTCCAGGCTCTGAGCCATCAGCCCAGAGCCTGATGCGGGGCTCGAACTCACGGACCGCGAGATCGTGACCTGGCTGAAGTCGGAGGCTTAACCGACTGCGCCACCCAGGCGCCCCGATGTTTAATCTTTTTAAAAAAAGATTTTGACAAGTCCATTATTTCAGCAGATTGGTTAACAAGCTGTTAGTTCTCATGTGAATTATGTGGCAATGCTGTTCACTGGAGGTGCAGAATGGAGAGCTTGGTTCTTTGTGATTTGTCAGTTCAGGAGATCATAGGTAGTACAGACAAAGTTTTAACTTACCAAGGACATGAGACCATGGCATTATTATAAAAAGTGTAAACTATCCTTGGACCAAATGGATATAAAAAAACCAAAAAACATACACAAATTACCTGGATTAGTAAAGAGGGTGATAAAAAGGTGCTAAAACTCAAATCTACATTATCACTTTTTGGTGTGATAGAAGTTTTGCATAGATATTTCCTTGGCTTTTGGATAAAATGATTGTTTTTGTATACCTGTGCCAGTTAGCCATGGGATCTTTGTCCTAGCTTACTGTAGGTATTGAAGAATTGATTATCTATATGAGAAAAGACATTTTGGTTCATTGGTTGGTTGTTTGAGAGTGTTAGGTTGGAGTAGATCTTTGCCACTTTTCCATTTCAAGTCACTAATGACTCCAGCTTGTATATTGGAATTGGTGTTTTCTTTGTCAGTGATGCTGAACTAGCAGGGATCAGGGAATTGTCAAAATGTCCTGATAACCCTTGTGCTCTGTAATGTGACTTCATCTCAATGAACATTTGATAAATGACTGTGGTTTCGATACAGCCATTTTGGGGGGGCAGGGGAGGAAAGAAAAGAAAATAAACTAAAACCTGTAGTCATTTTGACACTGCTTTCTGTTTGTGTATGCTTATGTAACCTGGTTGATTTTTGTGTTAGCTTAGTTAAACCATATACAGAATTACTTGATTCTCGATTACTTGAGATTTGGGATGTATGTATTTGCTTCCCTCCTTTAGGGATTGCAGTAGTGTGGGTGGTGAAGAGTTAGTTCTAGTTCATGATGATCTAAAAGTTGAATGATTTAAGGGTAATGCAAGTGTTTCTAACTCATAATAATAACTCAGCAGATTTCCTGAAGTGTCTCCTATATGCAAGGGTTCCAAAATTATAAAAAAAAATGAGTAAGATATTTCTGCTACAAGGAGCTAAGTACAGTGATAAAGACTGACATGTAAACAAATAATTAAAATGCCGTATGATGAATATAAAGTAGAGGAGCATATATATATATGATGCTATGGAAACACTGAAGAAGGAATGCTTAATTTTGTCAAAGTGAATCAGTCGTCAAGGCAACAGACTAAATAGTGGGAATCCAGTTTGTATACAAAGGGAAGTTTTATGAGTGTTAATGGAAGTGTGTTTGTATAGCCTTTCCTAAAGATTTTACTTTCCAATGCCAATTTGTACTACAGAAAAAAAACCTTATTGCTAAAAATGTGGCCATTTCATAGGGTGACCTTTCTTATGTTGGGGATGCATATTTAGCAGGATTCATAGTCTGAATATGTTTATTGGCTAGAAGTGAAGTGTAAGTGGAAGTAGAAGAATTAAATTGATTCTATGGATTATTTATTTATTTTGGGTAGTAATTTCAACCAGATTTGTCATGTCTTTTAATAGAACTGACAAACCTCAGAATTAACAAATATGTTTCTTCTTATGTCAGTTTTCCTGGTCACCTTCAAATGGAGTTTCCAGTTAAGGAAAACAATTAAGAAGCAAATCATAACAGAAAAATCAAGAAAGAGAAAATAATAAGTTAGGCCATTAATCCCTGCCTAATATTATTGACTTTTTAAAGATCAGTTAGTTACTAAGCTTTGGTATTCAAATATAAAATAAATTTCTCATCATGGATAAATCTCACTGATTAGAAAATATTGAATATGAGAAACAATATTTGATAAATTGAAACTATAATGGGTACATAACTTTAAAAATGTGTTTTCAGTAGATAACACAAACATGGTACAAAATTCAAAAGTATAAAAAGGCATAGACTGACAAGTGAGTCTTCTCTAATCATCTAGTTTCTTTTCTCAAAACAACCACTAGAGTTAACTAGAGTCTTCAGTATTTCACACACAACCCAATAAAGTATGTGTGTGTGTATCAATACATATAATATATAAAAATATAAATCTGTATTTATGTGAATATACAATATGTGAATATATAAATATATATATAAAAAGAAAGCACAAATTGTATCATGCTGTTCGTAGAGTTCTGTACCTTGGCTTTATTCATAGTGCAGTAGTGTATCTTGGAGTTGATTCCATATTATTCTATATAGAATTGCTTTACATTTTTAAAATCTCAGCTTTATGGAAGTATAACTCCTATGTCATGCAGTTCACCCATTTAAAGTGTGCACTTCAGTGGTTTTAGTATAGTCAAAGAATTGTTCTATCATCACCACAATACATTTTAGAACATTTTCATCATCCCAAAAGAAACCTGTAGCCGTTAGCATTCACTCCCCATTTCCCTCCAATCTCCCCAGCTTCTAGCAACCACTAATAACCTACTTTCTGTCTCTGTAGAGTTCCCTATTCTGATACAGTTCATATAAATGAAATCATACAATATGTGGTCTTATGTGACTGCTGTATCACTTTTAGTGGCTGAATTAAAAGACAATAATGTCTGTCTTAGGGGTGTACCATAATTTATTTAACCTGTTGCCTCTTGATGGGCATTTGGGTTGCTTCTGATCTTTTGCCATTATAACTAATAATGTGGTGACAGTACCTGTGTGCAATTTATCTTGTACATGTATGAGTATATGAGTATAATCCTGGGAATGAAACTTCCAAGACTCAAAGGATATATGCATTTTAAGTTTTGACAAGTAGTACAGCATTGCATTTATTTGTGTAGGATACCTTAAGTGTCTACCCTTTCCCCCCTTTTTAAGTTGAAGAGCTTTTACATTTACTAGTTGGAGAAAATCTTGTTGACAAATGCTTGCATAAGCTTTGCCGCTACTCAAAACATATTATTTTGGTGCTCTTAATATGCCACTTGATATGGAGATGGTTTTTCACACTGCTTTCCTATATGCTTTTACAACCATAACATTAAGACATATGAAATTTGTTCTGGTTAAAATCTTAGTCTAGTTTCTGACAACAACCTTATTTGTTCTTCTTTAAAAAAAGTGTCTGGGGTTATTTTAATTCTTTCTATATACCAAAGACTTGATACCTGAGCTGGTAGGTGTATCAATTAGTGTACATCCCACAATTGTTAATACTGGTGATAGGCTAAAATCCTGGCATCTTATTTAAATACATGGTCTGTGCTGTACATAAAAGCTTTCAAAACTAAAGTAGTGACCAACAGATATGGAAATGAGATGCTGTTTATTTATATAGCTAGCCAAAAATGGATAAAAGAAATATGTTTTCTTTAGAATTTATCAAATATAAATTCTCATCGGACAAGAACCATGTACATGATTTTATGAGGAAGAGTATATCTGTACCTTTTTAAAAACAATTTACTGAGTGTGTTGTCATGTTTGTGGAACTAAAATGGAAGACATGCACTCGACTTAGTACAAGGATACATTTCAGTTATCTGTTTAAGGAGTGACAGCTTTGTATTTAGCTGGAAACCCTGAATTGCCCAAGTGATCAGTAACATCATTTGCTAGACAGTGGCACCTACTGGTAGTTTGTAATTTTTATAACCCAGCTTGAAAGGCATTGTAAATACATATGTAGTAAAGCAAGTAGGAGAGCAACATTTCCAGAACTTTATAAATAAAGTAATAATGATATGGAAGAGAGGCCTGTGGGGCCAAGGGGAGAGCACAGTTTGTGCAATACAAGCACAAAAATGAGCATGTTTAAGGACTACTAATATTTCTGCTCAGGTCTTATGATATATGATAGAGAATCCAACAGGCTGTTTATATGTGGTCAGTGTCTTGGGTTGTGAATATATTTTTAAATGAGGATCACACGGTTCATGAGCTATAGCATAAAATGACATTGAAATTTGGTAGAGCCTGGAGTAGCTTATCATTAGAGACTAGCTACATGTTTTTTATTTGATTTCTGATAAATTTGGGGATGATATACATGAATTCTTAAAAGCTGAAGGCAGGTTTTTAGGGCAATAAAATTATTTTATTTTATGCTATTGTATGGTGGATACAATTATTATATTGTATGGTGGATACAATTATTATACCAGCCATATAGTGAACGCTAACGTAAGCTACAAACTTTACTTAATAATGTATCAATATTGCATCATCAAATGTACTACCCTAAGGCAAGATGGTAATAATTGGGGAAAAATGGGGTAATGTGCTCAATTTTTCTGTAAACCTAAAGCTGCTCTGAAAATAAGTCTATTAATTAAAAAAGCTGCTGATAGTGATGAGAGAAAGGTTCTTGTTCCTTGGACCTGTTCTTGGTCTCAATATCAAACATCATATTCAAAGAGGAAAAGCCAGTATTGGTGAATTCATCCCTTCCTTTCAACTTGGCCTCTCATGCCTACTTTATTTTAGACTTTCGGTGTAGAGTTCAGGGATGGCTATGGGATCCTCAGGGATCCCATGAGGATTGTCATTATAACTATTCATTCAAAGACAGAGACTCTTAGAACAAACTGAGGGTTGATGGAGGGTGGGAGGGAGGGGAGGCTGGGTGATGGGTATTGAGGAGGGCACGTTTTGGGATGAGCACTGGGTGTTGTATGGAAACCAATTTGACAATAAATTTCATATTTAAACAAAACAAAACAAAGACCTGGAGAGAATCTGTGCAAACTTCCCTTCATGAAATAACACCCTTATCCAAACTTGAGCAGTAGAGGGAAAATCTTCATGTAAGGTGGGTGTTTGAACATCAGGATCTCAGTTCTGGACTTCTTGCAATCATTGCTGGATTCAGGGGACACACATCTCTCTCCTTCTCAAATTCGACCTAACATGGACACAGATTGTAGCAGGGCTGAATCCAGGTTGTAAAGTTGAACAAGATCTTATCAAAAGCTTCAAGATATTTTTTTCTGTTCCATGCTTCTCACTTACCTGGTTGTTTTTTGGAAGACTATAGTCTGCCCTCATGGCCCATATCTGTGGCATAAGACTTCTTTTCACCTACTGGAATTGTCTCACTGTTTTGGGGTGCCTGGGTAGTTCAGGTGGTTAAGTGTTCAACTTTTGATTTTGCCTTAGGTTATGATCTCACTCATGGGCGCGTAGCCTGCTTAAGATTCTTTTACTCCCTCTCCCTTTGCCCCTGCCCTGTGCGTGCGCTTGTGTCTCTCTCTCTCTCTCCCTCCCTCCCTCTCTCTCTCTCTCTCTCTCTCTCTCTCTCTCTCAACAAAACAAAACAAAACAAAAAACCCAAAAAACCTTGTCTCACTATTTAAATCTAAGATTTGCTTTTCAGTACCTCATGCTCTGTTCTAGATCTTTCTTTTTTTTTCCAAGGCGGAATGCCTTCAAATGGCCTCTCACAGATTGTGTGGCCTTATTCTTTGTCTCCAAAAGGACAGACCCATAAGGACTGATATCCAGCCGGAAGCTGGGCAAATGAGTTTCTTTCCACACAGAATGAATAAAAACCTAGATTAGCATCAGCGCTTCCTGAATTGGAGCTATTCTACTTGAGGGTCCTCGTAGGGGAGCCCACTTTCCTAATCTTCAAGTTAAGTAGTCATTTAATGAGGCATACTTTTCGTCTTTGAATCATAGTTTTGTAGAGCTAAAGGAAATCTCAGAGGTCCATCATTTTCAATCTACTTATTATATGATACAGAAATAGTCATACAGTTTTAGATAGTACATGACTTTGCTTGGGTCATAGCTTTGATAGTATTAGCAGAGCAGGGAACCAGAATCTAGTTTAATGTGTCCTAATCCAAGGGTCTTTTTTTACCACAAAATGCTGCTTTTGAGAAAAAGTTACTAGGACCAGTTAGAAGTTGAGCCTGGGATTTGCTAACTGATTGTCACAAGGTCTTTCTTGCAAACCATTTTTACTGTAGTTTTTTTGAGTTTTTTCTCTTTCCTTTCTTTTTTTTTTTTTTAAGATTAAAACACATTATTGATTTTCTGTTGAGGGCTTTGAGAGTTAGTGGAGAAACATGCC
This sequence comes from Lynx rufus, assembly GCF_022079265.1. NCBI lineage: Eukaryota > Metazoa > Chordata > Mammalia > Carnivora > Felidae > Lynx > Lynx rufus. Next base: position 143,254,704 of record NW_025814845.1, on the reverse strand, counting down.
AGTTTTGCCAGAATTAAAACAACCTTAGATTAAAATAAGTGTATCATGAACTCTTTGAGAAAATAATGTCTTTTAAATGTTACGTTCATAATTTTAATTCCTTCAGCTTTTTTTTTTCTTTTTTTTTTTTTGACAGAATGAGCGTGAGTGGGGGCAGGGGGTATAGAGAGAGGGAGAGAGAGAGAGAATCCCAAGCAGGCTTCACACTGTCAGCACAGAACCTGACGGGGTGGCAGCGGGACTCAAAATACGAACCATGAGATCATGACTTGGGCTGAAATCAAGAGTCAGGTGCTTAATCGACTGAGCCACCCAGATGCCCCTAATGCATTCAACTTCTTAAACATGTGAGATAGTTTTTTTTTTTTCCTAATACACTCTGAGGTATCTTTGAAAATAAGTGTGTCCAAAGACCTAAAACTTTGGATATCAAGCAGTTCCGTGATAGTGCTTTTTAAGGTAATTTGGATTGCCTGTTGATCATTCTGACTCTTCACTGTAGATGAAGTTTCATTTACAGTTCACTTGAAATTCTGCAGAGGCTGGTTATCCAGTGTTATCTGTGTCAGCTGCTTCTCTTTATTCTTTTTTCCTCTGGCCATCTCATTGTTCTTAAAGATGAAAGGGATTGAAGGAAATGTTGCTGACTTTTTAAATAAATGTAGTAGCAGAAGAGGTCATATTTTACAGTGTAATCTCACAATGAAACAGTGAAATCTCACTGTCTTATTTCACAGTGAAATCTCACAATGTAAAATTATTTTGTTATTCCAGGCCCTCATTACAGACCATCTGAAGTTAGTACTGTGCATCTTTTTCAGTAACTTTTTATTTGAATACCAAAATAATATATATCTGTTGTAGACGATTTGGAAAGTACAGACAAGTACAGAGAGGAAAGTAAAAATCATTACTTGTAATGCTAGTAATTAGTGATAACCACTGTTAATATTTTGGTGGGACTTTTTTTGTTAGTATATATATTTTTTGTTTTCTTTTTAATAATGGGATAATGCATTTGTAACCACCTTTTTAATATGCAAATATTATTTTCCACTTTTAAATGTTCTTCTGTAGCATCATTTTTCATAGATACATATTGTTCTATCATATGGATATACCATGATTTCTTTAAACAGTTCCTTTTTGAAAGACATTCAATTTGTTTCTGGTTTTCCCCTAATAAAGTTGTCACTGTCATAGGCCTTGTGATAGAAGAATCTATGATTATTTCTCATAAGACTTTTCAGAAACTGTTTGGATATTTATGAGTGAAATCTAAGGCAAAGAACAATTAAATAATAACATAGTATTACATAATAAACCAGTGACTTAATGTTAATTTTCAGTATAGTGTTTAGTTCACATTTATCCTTATAGTTTAAAATGTCACTGTATTTAGGTTGATTTACAATTTGAGTGACAAATGATTTAATTTTAACATAAGCCACTTTGAAAACTGTATTCTTCAGATTGCACATTAAAGTTTCACTTCACATGTCTGACTTTTAGTCCATATATTTTTCATGACCTTAACATTTTAAAGATCTTTTCTATTGTTAATTTCCTGAGGGTTAATTATTTGCTTTCTTTTTAAAAGTTTAAATGATTGAATACTATACAGTATAGTGATTATGTAATTGAGCACTTTATTGGTAATATGTATTTGTCTCAGACTAATCTCACAAGATTTTCTTAATAAATTTAGAATTCTTGCATATATCTACAGTATGAACCATTTAGAATTGGTTGCGTAATATATAGTACTTTATACTATAAACCTCTACATGTTAGAACATGTTCTTTTTGAGCTTTATTTCATATACCAATGCCATGTTAAATTTTGAATTTTCAATGTATTATGCTTGCATCAGAATTGGATCATTTCAAGGATGCCTGGGTGGCTCAGTCAGTTAAGCCTGTGACTCTTGATTTTGGCCCAGGTCATGATCTCATGGTTCATGAGCTCAAGCCCCACATTGGGCTCTGCCCTGATAGCTGAGAGCCTGCTTGAGATTCTCTCCCTCTCCCTCTCTCTGCCCCTCCCCTGCTTGTTCTCCGCCCCCCCCCCCGCCCTTCTCTCTCTCTCTCAAAATAAATAAATAAACTTTATAAAAAAAAGAATTGGATCATCCCATAAGATATTTTTCTTATGAATATTGGAAATATTGGTCTTTCTGATCAACTATCTTAGCTATAGCAAATGAAACTAATTTTTGTCAGAACTGTCAAATCAGTTCATGTCACCACCTTTCTTCCCTCTAACCCTACTACCCCTCTACCCTCAATCAAGTAAAAATTACTTTTTTGTGATACTTTATATATAAGGATATTCATCAGATGTCCTTTTATTATATTTAGGGGTACAAGTGTTTCTTCCATAAACTACAGGTTCCCCAAGGAATGAAATTTTTATTCATGTTGTATCTACCCACTTGTATTGTGCTATGAATTGGGCGAAATAATTGGGAGTCAAATATTTTGGTGTTATTCAGTTAAACTTAATGAACATGCTTGATTGCTAGCAGAACTCTGTATTTCCTAAACAAGTTTATTGATAATCTCAAACTTTCTGATGCAAACTATTTTTATTTAGAATTGCGCAAATGTCTTAGTGTCTCTAAGTGTCAACTAAATAAACATTTTTCTTTTAGGATTTGTTCATACAGATATGACGAAAGACCTGAAAGAAGAACATTTAAAGAAAATTATCCCTCTTGGGAGGTTTGGAGAACCTATTGATGTGGCACATGCGGTTGTGTTTCTTTTAGAATCACCATATGTTACAGGGCATGTTCTGGTAGTGGATGGGGGATTACAACTCATGATATAATTTACAGATTATTCAGTTAAAATAGTGATTATAATCAAAGGCACACTTGGGCTGTTGATTTATTTGTATTTGGGCTGTTGATACCTACATGGGTGACATTTGCTAATCAAACTTATTGATGCTACAAATACTACTTCCATTTTTATATGAATATGTCTAAAAAGAACAGTGTGTGACCAGTTGTGTTTTCTAAATGCTAAGAACCTTATAGGCTGTAGCAATTTTTTTTTTTTTTTCAACGTTTATTTATTTTTGGGACAGAGAGAGACAGAGCATGAACGGGGGAGGGGCAGAGAGAGAGGGAGACACAGAATCGGAAACAGGCTCCAGGCTCTGAGCCATCAGCCCAGAGCCTGACGTGGGGCTCGAACTCACGGACCGCGAGATCGTGACCTGGCCGAAGTCGGACGCTTAACCGACTGCGCCACCCAGGCGCCCCGTAGCCTGTAGCAATCTTAACATATAGACATTTGCAAGTGCTATAAACAGACATTATTTTAATTTACATATTTTGTTGCGAAAGTGGCAAAAATTATATGGTCTAATGGTTATGAATTATTTCATTGTATCAGGCAAAATTCTCTAGAAGTTAACCTTGTGAGCCATTGCTAAGATAAGAGTATTTATAGGGCATTGGTTAGTTGACAGTATTTTAGCAGTCCTGCCAAAGTTAAACCTTGTATTCCTTTTACATATGCCTTAGAAGATCAATTTTTATACAGGTTGGAAAAAAACATCAGTTAGATACAGGCATAAATTTAGAATCCAATTTCTTTGAGTGCATTACTCCTGATTAAGCAGTTGGGCAAAATAATTTACAAATACAAGTGTGGTACAGTTGATCCATCCTATAGAATTTCTCAAAGTGATGTGTAATAATAACCCTTAAGGTTTTAATATCTCGTATAGTAATGAGCTACATAGATATTATCAACTTAGGAAATAGAAGTTTTTTTGTGTGTGTTTTTTTATCCTCAAAACACTAATTTTAGCAAACTACTTAAAAACAGTGTAAGAAATTATGACATTTTAAAAATTCAGAATATTTTGTATGAATGAATGTAATAATTTTTATTATAAAATTTTAGAAATAATTACTTATGAATAGCATAAATGATACTTTAAGTAAATATGCAGTAACAGTGAATAAGATGTCTTTATAAGGAACAGTTAAAGCATTAACTTTAAAAGAAAATATTTGCCCGAGAATGGAAGACACAAACTGAAATATCAGGCAACATCTATTTTGCATTGAACTCTTTTCTGGGGAATAGTGTGATATTTTAAATGTCACTGGATTCATGTTGATTTTTATTATTTATCATTTTGAAATATGGTTTAAATATTTACTGCACTTTAAAAAGTAGGTTTTATTGGAGCTGAACATTATTTTATGTAAACAGATTTTATTTTATATTGCAAGTCAGTGCAAAGGTGTGAATTGGATGTACTAAATAAATGCAATGTGATAAAAGTAATAAAAATAAAAAATAAAAAGTAATAAAGTCAGATCTAATTTCTATGTCAAGCTTCCTGATTCCTTAAAAAATTATTTTAAATTTATCTTCAACATAATCTTTACTTAAAGAAGTTTATTTAGGAAGTAGGAAAGTTAATTAGTGTGAGTAAAATGAGTGTCACTAATCAAATTGTTTACTAAATGCTAGCATGGTAATACTTGGATTTTATCAGGCATTAACAGTTCCAGGTGCATAAAAGAAATGGAGCAGTCTGGATGGTTTCCAGTGTTGTAGCTGATGCTTTTAAGGTAGGAGAGTTTATGGAGAGGAGTAGGCCGTTTTTCTAATGCTGCCTCACCTGCAGGCCTTTAGCTACCTGCATTTCTTCTTTATAACATCCCACGTAGGTTTGAGTTTCTTTCTCTGGATATCACATCTTCTGAAATCATCAGTGAGGGTGATTTGACTGGTGATTAGGAACAAAGCAATACATTTCACTGACTTAATGACATTAAAGCTACAGATAGGTTTAACCTTTAAGTGTGTGTATTTGTACTTCAAGAGATAAAACCTTTTTAACTGTTACACCCCCCTCACCCAGGTCATAACAAACTAGTAGAATACGGGAAGAGATCTTGAAATAGGTAAAATAAGCCTTTACTGTTCCATTCCAGGCGAATTCTCCTACTCCCTCTGACCTGGTAGAGTTTGCAATTTAATGCATGCATCCTGTTGCTCAAATCAGTTGGCAGGTGTTTTTTATGCGCAGCCATTCAAGAACTTCAGTGAATTCTTAACAACTTGGCAAATATACAGTTGACCTTTGAGCAACATGAGTTTGAGCTGTGTGGGTCCACTTATATATGGATATCTTATAGTACTGTAAATGTATTTTGTGATTTTATTAACATTTTCTCTAGCTTTATTGTGAGAATACGGAATATAGTACATATAGCTCACAAAATGTTTTCACTCACTGTTTATGTTGTTGGGAAGGTTTCTAGTCAACAGTAGGCTATTAATGATTAAGTTTTTGGGCATCACAATATGTGGATTTAAGACTGTGCAGGTGGTCAGTGTTCCTAATCCCCTGCATTGTTTGAGGGTCAACTATATTCAAATTATCTAATAATTAAGTTTTTTTTAATATTCATTTCATCTTGCAACTACATTGTGAGCTCCTGGGAATAAAGACCATATGGTGTTTTCATTCATTTAGCTAATTAAGAAACCAAATATTGATTGAATTCCAAGCAGGCTCCAAGCTCAGCGCAGAGCCTGACTTGGGGCTCAACCCCACAATCACGGGATCATGACCTGAGCTGAAATCTAGAGTTAGACGCTCAACAGACTGAATCACCCAGGCTCCCCTAAACCACTATGATTTTTTGGTTTAAGATCATCAGTCCATTACTTTGTCCTGTTGTTGGTGATAGTCATCGAGATATATCTGTTCTCTTAGTATGTATCCTGGAATATTCTTTTTTGATCAAATCCCTATGATTTACTTTTTGGTAATTTATCTTTTTTGGTCATTTATCTCTAATTTTGATGCTTACTTTCAATTTAAAACTTAATTTGCTGTGGGGCACCTGGGTGACTCAGTTGGTTAAGCATCTGACTCTTGATCTTGACTCAGGTCATGATTTCATGGTTTGGGAGTTTGAGCTCCCCATTGGGCTCTTAGCTGAAAGTGAGGAGCCTGCTTGGGATTCTCTCTCTCCATTTCTCTGCCCCTCCCCCTGTTCTCTCTCTCTCTGTCTCTCTCAAAATAAATAAACATTAAAAAAAAACCAAAAAAACCTGAATTTGCTATGCTAAGCCAATCAACTATTTTCTCTTAGGCAATAGACCTTAGTTTGAATAATTACCAGAAATTTAATTTAGAATTCTTGGGCTAATAGTTGAGATAAGGGTAGTATCAGTATTACCTGCAGAACTTTGTTTTTTCAAAAGAATATTTTTAATTGAAGTATAGTTGACACACAATGTTATGTTAATATCAGCAATTCAACATAGTCATTCAACTACTTTATATTCACAACTGTAGCATCTGTCACCATACAACACAATTATAAAACCATTGACTATATTCCCTATGCTGTACCTTTCATTCCTGTGATTTATTCATTCTGTAACTGGAAGCCTGTACTTCCCACTCTGCTTCACCCATTTTGATTACTTCCTCCTATTAGCTTGACTTCTGTATTTAGGGGTATGTTTTTATTTTTTGTTTTGTTTTTGATTCCACATATAAGTGAAATCATGTGTTATTTGTCTTCCACTGTCTAATTTCACTTAGCATAATACCCTCTAGGTCCATTCATGATGTCACCAATGGTAAGATCTGATTCCTTTTTGTGGCTGAGTGATCTTCCAGTGTGTGTGTGTGTGTGTGTGTGTGTGTGTGTGTATGTATGTATGTATATATACATACCACATCTTGTGTATCCATTCCTCTACTGATGGGCACTTGGATTTTTCTATATTTTGGGTATTGCAAATAATGTTGCAATAAACATAGGGATGCGTATATCCTCTTCAATTAGTATTTTCATTTTCCCTAAATAATTACCCAGTAGTAGAATTACTGGATAATATGGTATTTCTATTTTAAGTTTTTTGAGGAACCTCCATACTATTTTCCACAGTGGCTGCACCCATTTACATTTTCACCAACAGTGTACAAGTGTTCATTTTTCTCTACATCCTTGTTAACCCTTGTTATTTCTTGTCTTTTTGATTTTAGGCATTCTGATGGGTGTAAGGTGCTATCTCATTGTGGTTTTAATTTGCATTTTCCTAATGATTAGTGATGTTGAGCATCTTTCCATATGTTTGTTGGACATCTGTATGCCTTTTTTGGAAAAATGTTGAATGAGGTCCTCTGACCATTTTTAATGGGATTATTTGGGGTTTTGATGTTGAGGGGTGTGTGTGTGTGTGTGTGTGTGTGTATAATAATAAAATCTTTATCCATTTATCAGTCAGTGGACATGTGGGCTGCTTCCAATCTGGCCTGTTTGAAATAATCCTGTTATAAACATAGGGGTGCATGTATCCTTTTGATTTAGTGTTTTTGTATTTCTTGGGTAAATAGTACAATTGCTGGATCTTAGGATAGTTCTTTTTTTAACTTTTTGAGGAACCTCCATACTGTTTCCCAGAGTGGCTGCACCAGTTTGCATTCCCACCAACAGTGCAGGAGGGTTGCTTTTTCTCTACATCCTCACCAGCCCTTGTTTTTTGTGTTGTTGATGTTAGCCATTCTGACAGGTATGAGGTGATATCTCCTTGTAGTTTTGATTTGCATTTCCCTGATGATAAGTGATGATGAACATCTTTTCTTGAGCCTGTTGGCCATCTCTTTTATTTTTTTACCATAACCATAGTGGTTATTTTTTTATTATTTTTTAATATTTTATTTTATTTATTTTTATTTATCGTGACGTTACCTAACATACTATGTAGTCTTGGCTTCAGGAATAGATTCCTGTGATTCATCACTAACATACAGCACCTAGTGCTCATCCCAGCAAGTGCCCTCCTCAATGCCCATCACCCATTTTCCCACCCCACCAACCCTCATTTTGTTCATTGTATTTAAGAGTCTCTTATGGTTTGCTTCCCTTTCTGTTTGTATCTTATTTTTCCTTCCCTTCTATGGTCGTCTGTTAAGTTTCTCAAATTCCACATATGAATGAAATCATATGATATCTGTCTTTCTCTGACTTATTTCACTTAGCATAATACCCTCCAGTTCCATCCACATTGTTGCAGATGGCAAGATTTCATTCTTTTCATCACCAAGTAGTATTCCATTGTGCATTTTTACCTCATCTTCTTTATTCATTCATCAGTTGATGGATATTTGGGCTCTTCCCATAATTTGACTATTGTTGATAGTGCTGCTATAAACATTGGGGTGTATATGTGCCTATGAATCAGCACTCCCATATCCTTTGGATAAATTCCTAGTAGTGCTATTGCTGGGTCATAGGGTAGTTCTATTTTTAACTTTTTGAGAAACCTCCATACTGTTTTCCAGACTGGCTGCGCCAGTTTGCTTTCCGACCAACAGTGCAAGAGGGTTCCCCTTTCTCTGCATCCTCGCCAGTGTCTGTAGTTGCCTGAGTTGTTAATTTTAGCCATTCCGACAGGTGTGATGTGGTATCATATTGTGGTTTTGATTTGTATTTCCCTGATAATGAGTGATATTGAGCATCTTTTCATGAGTCTTTTTGCCATCTGGATGTCTTCTTTGGAAAAGTGTCTATTCATGTCTTCTGCCCATTTCTTCCCTGGATTATTTGTTTTTTGGGTGTTGAGTTTGGTAACTTCTTTATAGATTTTTGATACCGTTTATTTAACATGTTATTTGCAAATATCTTGTCCCATTCTGTAGGTTACCTTTTAGTTTTGCTGATTATTTCCTTCGCTTTGCAGAAGCTTTTTATCTAGATGAGGTCCCAATAGTTCTTTTTGCTTTTATTTCCCTTGCCTTTGGAGATATGTCAATTAAGAAGTTGCTGTGGCCAAGGTCAAAGAAGTTGTTGCCTGTTTTCTCCTGTAGGATTTTGATGGTTTCCTGTCTCACATTTAGGTCTTTCATCCCTTTTGGATTTAGTTTTGTGTATGATATAAAAAAAGTGGTCCAGTTTCATTCTTCTACATGTCACTGTCCAGTTTTCCCAACACCATTTGCTGAAGAGACTGTCTTTTTTTTCCATTGGATATTCTTTCCTGCTTTGTCGAAGATTAGTTGGCCATACATTTGTGGGTCCATTTCTGGGTTCTCTATTCTTTTCCCTTGATCTATGTGTCTGTTTTTGTGCCAATACCATACTGTCTTGATGATTACAGCTTTGTAATACAGGCTGAAGTCTGGGATTGTGATGCCTCCTTGTTTGTTTGTTTGTTTTTCAACATTACTTTGGCTATTCAGAGCCTTTTATGGTTCCATTCAAATTGTAGGATTGTTTATCCTACCTTTGTTAGGAATGCTGGTGCTATTTTTGATAGGGATTGCATTGAATGTGTAGAGTGCTTTGGGTTGTATCGACATTTTAACAGTATTTGTTCTTCTTTTTTTTTTAATTTTTTTTTTAAATTTTTTTTTTCAACGTTTATTTATTTTTGGGACAGAGAGAGACAGAGCATGAACAGGGGAGGGGCAGAGAGAGAGGGAGACACAGAATCGGAAACAGGCTCCAGGCTCTGAGCCATCAGCCCAGAGCCTGACGTGGGGCTCGAACTCACAGACCGCGAGATCGTGACCTGGCTGAAGTCGGACGCTTAACCGACTGCGCCACCCAGGCACCCCAGTATTTGTTCTTCTGATCCATGAGCATGGAATGGTTTTGCACTTCATTGTGTCTTCTTCAATTTCTTTCATAAGATTTCTATAGTTTTCAGCATACAGACCTTTTATCTCTTTGGTTAGGGTTATTCCTAGGTATTTTATGGTTCTTGGTGCAGTTGTAAATGGGATCATTTCCTTGATATCTCTTTTGGTTGCTTCATCATTGGTATATAGAAATGCAACTGATTTCTGTACATTGATTTTTATGTCCTACAGCTTTGCTGAATTCATGTATCATTTCTAGCAGTTTTTTGGTGGAGTCTTTCAGGTTTTCCATGCAGAGTATCATGCCATTTGTGAAGAGTGAAAATTTGACCTTTTCTTTGCCAATTTGAATGCCTTTTATTTCGTTTTGTTGTCTGATTGCTGAGGCTAGGACTTCCAACACTATGTTCAACAACAGTATGAGAGTGGACATCCCTGGCTGATCTCAGGGGAAAGCTCTCAGTTTTTCCCCATTGAGGATGGTATTAGCGGTGGGCCTTTTATATATGGCTTTTATGATGTTAAGGAATGTTCCTTCCATCTGGAACATTCTTGACGGTTTTTATTAAGAAAGAATGCTGTATTTTGTTAAATACTTTTTCTGCATCTATTGATAGGATCATATGGTTCTTACCCTTTCTTCTATTAATGTGATGTAGCACACTGATTGATTTGCACTAATCAGTATACTAATCAATATATTAATTGAACTAGCCCTGTAGCCCAGGAGTAAATCCCACTTGATCATGGTGAGTAATTCTTTTAACATACTGTTGAATTCAATTTGCTAGTATCTTGTTGAGAATTTTTGTATCTATGTTCATCAGGGACATTGTTCTGTAATTCTCCTTTTTAGTGGGGTCTTTGTCTAGTTTGGGAATCAAGGTGATGCTGGCTTCATAGAATGGGTCTTGAAGCTTTCCCTCCATTTCTATTTTTTGGAACAGCTTGAGAAGAACAGGTATTAACTCTCCTCTAAATGTCTGGTAGCATTCCCCTTGGGAAGCCATCTGGCCCAGAACTCGTATTTGTTGGGAGATTTTTGATAACCAGTTCAATTTCTTCACTGATTATGGGTCTATTCAAATTTTCTATTTCTTACCTTTTGAGTTCTGGTAGTGTGTAGATGTCTAGGAATTTGTCCATTTCTTCCAGATTGCCTCAGTTTGTTGCCATATAAATTTTCATAGTATTCTCTAAATAATTGTATTTCTGTGGTATTGGTTGTGATCTTTCCTCTTTTGTGATTTTATGTATTTGGGTCTCCTCTCTTTTTGAGAAGTCTGGCTAGGGGTTTATCAATTTTGTTTATTCTCTCAAAAAAACAGCTCTTAGTTTCATTGATCTGTTATAATTTTTTTATTCTATATTGTTTCTTTCTGCTGTTATCTTTATTATTTCTCTTCTGCTGGCTTTGGGCTTTCTTTGCTGCTGCCTTTCTAGCTCTTTTAGCTGTGAGGTTAGGTTCTGTATTTGGAACCTTTCTTGCTTCCACACATCAGCCTGAATTGCAATGTATTTTCCTCTTAGGACTGCCTTTGCTGCACACCAAGGGTTTGGACTGTCATATTTTCATTTTCATTTATGTCCATATATAAATTTCTTCTTTAATTTCCTGGTTGAGCCATTTATTCTTCAGTAGGCTATTAACCTCCATGCATTTGGAGGCTTTCCAAATTTTTTCTTGTGGCTGATGTCAAGTTTCATAGCGTTGTGGTCTGAAAAATGCATGGTATGATCTCAATCCTTTTATATTTGTTGAAGGCTGTTTTGTGACCCAGTATGTGATCTGTTTTGGAGAATGTTCCATGTGCACTTGAGAAGAATGTGTATTTTGCTGCTTTTGGATGAAAATTTCTGAATATATTTGTTAAGTTCATTTGGTCCAATGTATCATTCAGAGACATTGTTTCCTAATTGATTTTCTGCCTAGATGATCTGTTCATTGTTGTAAGTGGAGTATTAAAGTCCCCTACACAGTGTTATTATCTATACATTTATTTATGTTTGTGATCAATATATTTATATATTCGGGTGTTTCATGTTGGGGGCATAAACATTTACAATTGTTAGCTCTTTGTGATGGATAGACCCCTTAATTATGATACAGTGCCCTTCTTCATCTCTTGTTACAGTCTTCGTTTTAAAATCTAGTTTATGTGATATAAGTATGGCTACTCTGTCTTTCTTTTAATTTGCAATAACATGATAGGTGGTTCTCTGTCCCCTCACTTTCAACGTTTATTTATTTTTGGGACAGAGACAGAGCATGAACGGGGGAGGGGCAGAGAGAGAGGGAGACACAGAATCGGAAACAGGCTCCAGGCTCCGAGCCATCAGCCCAGAGCCTGACGCGGGGCTCGAACTCACGGACCGCGAGATCGTGACCTGGCTGAAGTCGGACGCTTAACCGACTGCGCCACCCAGGCGCCCCTTGTCCCCTCACTTTCAATCTGCGTGTGTCCTTAGGTCTAAAATGAGTCTCTTGTAGGCAGCATATAGATGGATCTTGATTGATTGATTGATCTTTTGATTGGGGCATTTAGTCGATTTATATTCAGAGTGATTATTGAAAGATATGGATTTGGTGTCATTGTGTTACCTGTAGGTTTTGTGCTTGTGATGTTGTCTCTGGTTCTTTGTAGTCTTTGCAGCATTACACTCACAGTCCCCCTTAGGATCTCCTGTAGGGCTGGTTTAGTGGTCGTGAACTCCTTTAGTTTTTGTTCGGGAAAGCCTTCTCCTATTCTGAATGATAGCTTTGCTGGATAAAGGATTCTTGCCTGCATATTTTTCCTATTCAGCACATTGAATATTTCCTGCCACTCCCTTTTGGTCTGCCATGTTTCAGTAGACAAGACTGCTACTACCCTTGTGTATTTACCCTTGTAGGTTAAGGCCCATTTGTCCCTAGCTGCTTTCAGGATTCTCTATCTTTGTATTTTGCCAGTTTCACTATGATTATGTCATGGCATTGACTTGTTTTTGTTGATTCTGAAGGGAGTTCTCTGTGCCTCTGGACTTGGATGTCTGTTTCTTTCCCCAGATTAGGGAAGTTCTCAGCTATAACTTGTTCGATTAAACTTCTGCCCCTTTCTCTCTCTTTTCTTCTGCAACACCTGTTATATGGATATTATTTGGTTTCATTTAATCATATAGGTCTCTACTTCTCTCTTCATGGTCTAGTAGTTTCCTTTCTCTCTTTTTTTTCAGCTTCATTATTTTCCATAATTTTATCTTGTATTTCACCTATTCCCTCCTCTGCTTCCATCCTTGCTCTCACTTTGTGTAGTTTATTTTACATCTCATTTACAGCACCTCTTTTTTTTTTTTTTTAATTTTTTTTTTTTCAACGTTTATTTATTTTTTGGGACAGAGAGAGACAGAGCATGAACGGGGGAGGGGCAGAGAGAGAGAGAGACACACAGAATCGGAAACAGGCTCCAGGCTCTGAGCCATCAGCCCAGAGCCTGACGCGGGGCTCGAACTCACGGACCGCGAGAACGTGACCTGGCTGAAGTCGGACGCTTAACCGACTGCGCCACCCAGGCGCCCCATACAGCACCTCTTAATTCATCATGACTATTTCTTAGGTCTGTGATCTCTGCAGAAATAGATTCTCTGCTGTCTTCTATGCTTTTTTCAAGCTGAGCTCTTAGTCTTATGACCATTATTCTAAATTCTTGTTAAGGTATATTGTTTTATCTGTTTTGAGCAATTCTCTGTCATTTCTTCCTGGAATTTCTTTTGAGGAGAATTCTTCTGTGTCATCATTTTGGCTATGTTTCTGTCTTTTAACTGTTTTAATATCTTGTTATGTGTCCTGTACCTGCAAGTACTACTATATTAAAAAGGGGTCATAGACTGTCTAGGAAGTGTTTTTGGAGTGTGTTGTGTGCACTAAGTTGTTGTGTATTTGGCTTCTCTATCCCACTGCTCTTAGTGGTGGATTGTTTGGACTTTCCAGCAGATGTGCTTTGATTTGTTTGTTGAAGTAACCCTGGAAAGAAGGAAAGGTGTTGGGGGGGGGGGGACATCCCATACAAAGAGAAAAATTAAAGGGGCAAAAAACCAAAACAAAACAAAAACAAACAACAACACAGGTAGAGAATCAAAGAAACTATAAGGCTTAATACAGAGAGAGAGGAAAATAAAGAAGGAGGTACAGAAAAGGTATAAACAGAATAATGCCTGATTAAACAAACAAACAGAACAGAGAAAGAAAGAAATAAATAAAAAATAATGTAGGTCTGAAATTATACATGTAATAAGAATTGACCAAAAATCAAATTAGAAACTATGAGCCTGATTCTAAAGGAAAAAAAAAAAGGTTGAAAGAAAAGGGAAAATAGAAGAGAAGGAAAGAAAAGAGAAAGAACTCAGACTAATATACAAAACTGCAGGACAATTGTCTGTTGATGCCTGGGACCAAGGGCTGTGCTGGTCTGGAGGAGAGGCTGTCTGGTTTGGTCAGTGTCAGTCCCACTCCAGTAGATAAACAGTTACCAGGCAAGAAGGGGCAGGGTTTGGTGTAAGTGGTCCCACTTTGCTTTTTTTTTTTTTTTTTTTTTTTTTAAGATTGTTTTGGCTATTCAGGGTCTTTTGTGTTTCCATACAACTTTTAGGATTGTTTGTTCTAGCTCTGTGATAAATGCTGATGGTATTTTGATAGGGATTGTATTAAATGTGTAGATTGCTTTGGGGTAGTATGGACATTTTAACAATATTTGTTCTTCCAATCCATGACCATGGATGTCTTTCCATTTCTTTATGTCATGTTCAATTTCTTTCATCAGTGTTTAATAGTTTTCAGAACATAGGTCTTTCTCCTCTTTGGATAGGTTTATTTTTAAGTATCTTATTTTTGGTGCAATTGTAAATGAGATTGTTTTCTTGATTCTTGGTATATAGAAATGCAGCAGATTTCTGTTTATTGACTTTGTAACCTGGAACTTTACTAAATTCGTTTATTCTAGCGGTTTTTTGGTGGCGTCTTTTGGGTTTTCTATGTATAACATCATGTCATCTGCAAAGAGTGAAAATTTGATTTCTTCCTTATCAATTTGGATGCCTCTTATTTCTTTTTGTTGTTTGATTGCTGTGGCTAAAACTTCCAGTACTGTGTTGAATAAAAGTGGTGAGAGTGGACATCTTTGTCTTGTTCCTGACATTAAATGAAAAGCTTTCAATTTTTCACCATTGAGAATGATATTTGTTGTGGGTTTTTCATATATGGGCTTTATTATGTTGAGTATCTAAACCTACTTTGTTGAGGGGTTTTTATTATGTAAGAATGTTGTACTTTGTTACGGGGCGCCTGGGTGGCTCAGTCAGTTAAGTGTCCGACTTCAGCTCAGGTCCTGATCTCACGGTTTGTAAGTTCAAGCCCCGCATCAGGCTCTGTGCTGATGTGGCTCAGAGCCTGGAGCCTGCTTTGGATTCTGTGTCTCCTTCTCTCTCTGGCCCTCCCCCAACTTGTGCTCTGTCTCTCTCTGACTCCCAAAAATAAATAAATGTAAAAAAAGAATGTTGTACTTTGTTAAATGCTTTTTTTTTTGGCATATATTGAAATAGTAATATAGTTCTTATCCTTTCTCTTATTCATGTTATGTATCAGATTGATTGATTTGAGAATATTGACCCACTCTTGTAACCCAGAAATGAATCCCACTTGATTGTGGTGAGTGATTTTTAAAAAAAAATGTATTGTTGTATTCAGTTTGCTAGTATTTTGTTGAGGATTTTTACAGCTATGTTAATCAGAGATATTGGCCTGTAGTCCTCTTTTTTTTTGTGTGGTATCTTTATCTGGTTTTGGTATTAGGGCAATGCTGGCCTCATAGAATGAATTTGGAAATTTTCCTTCCCTTTCTATTTTTTGGAATAGTTGACAAGAATGGAATAGGTATTAACTTTTCTTTAAAATTTTGGTAGAATTTGCTTGTGAGGCCCTCTGGTTCAGGACTTTGTTGGGAGTTTTTTGATTATTGATTCAATTTCTTTGCTGGTAATTGGTCTGTTCATATTTTCTATTTCTTCCTGTTTCAGTTTTGGTAGGTTGTATGTTTCTAAGAATTTATCCATTTCTTCTAGGCAGGTAGTTTTTCATAATATTCTCTTATAATTGTATTTCTGTGGTGTTGTTATTTCACCTCATTTGTGATTTTATTTATTTGGGTCCTTTCTCTTTTTGTCTTTATTACTCTGGCTGTAAGTTAATCAATTTTATTGTTGTTTTTTTTTAAAGAATGAGCTCCTGATTTCATTCATCTGTTATGTTGTTGTTGTTTTAGTTTCTATATCCTTTATTTATGTTCTAACCTTTATTTATGTTCTAACCTTTATTATTTTCTTCCTTATGCTGGTTTTAGGTTTTGTTTGTTTGTTTTCTAGCTCTTTTAGGTATAAAGTTGTTTATTTGAGATTTTTCTTGCTTCTTAAGGTAGGTCTATATTGCTATGAACTCCTTAGAATCGCTTTTGCTGTATCTCAAAGGTTTTTAACCTTTGTGTTTTCATTATTATTATTTTTTTTTCTGTATAACCCATTCATTATTTACTAGCATATTACTTAACTTCCATGTATTTGTATTCTTTCCAGATTTTTTCTTGTGGTTGACTTCTAGTTTCATTGCATCATGGTCAGAAAAGATGAATGGCATGACTTCCATCTTCTTGAATGTGTTGAGACCTGTTTTGTGGCCTAATATGTGATCTATTCCAAAAAATGTTCCATGTGCACTTGAAAACAATGTATATTCTGCTGTTTTAGGATGGGATGTTCTGTATATGTGTTAAATCCATCTGTTCCAGTGTGTCATTTAAAGCCATTGTTTCCTTGTTGATTTTCTATTTAGATGATCGGTCCATCAATGTAAGCGGGGTGTTAAAGTCCCCTACCATTTTATTATTATCCGTTAGTTCCTTTATGTTTGTTTTTAGCTGTTTATGTTTTTGGATGCTTCCATGTTAGATGCATAAATATTTGTAATTGTTATATCTTCTTTTTAGATTGTCCCCTTTATTATTCTATAGTGTCCTTCTTTGTCTCTTGTTACAGTCTTTGTTTTAACGTCCATTTTGTCTGGTATAAGTATTCCTACTATAGTTTTCTTTTGACATCTATTTACATGATAGGTGTTTCTCTATCCCCTCACTTTGAATCTGCAGGTACCTTTAGGTATGAAATGATTCTCTTGTAGGCAGTATATAGATGGGTCTTATTATTTTTTGTATACATTCTGTCACCTTATGTCTTTTGATTGGAGTAGTGAGTCCATTTACATTCATGTAATTATTGATAGTATATATTGATTGCTATTTTATTACTTGTTTTGTGGCTATTTCTGAAGATGTTCTCTAATCCTTTCTTGCCTTTCTGTCTTTCATGGTTTGCTGGTTTTCTTTAGTGATGTATTTGAATTTCTTTCTCTTTATTCTTTGTGTATTTATTAGTAGTATTGTCTTTGTGGTTACCATTAGGTTTATATATAACATGCATATGGCCATCTAAATTAAGTTGATGATTATTTAAGTTTCAACCTATTCTTTACTCCTCTCCTCCCCACATTTTAGGATATGTGTCATAGTTTACGTCCTTTTATTTTGTGAATTCCTTGATTGATATTTTACAGAAATATTCATTTTACTGCTTTTTTGTTTCCTACCTTCATATTGCAATTTTTGGTCTTTCCTTTCCACTTAAAGAATCTCCTTTAATATTTCTTGCAGGGCTGGTTTAGTGGTCATGAATTCCTTTGGGTTTTGTTTGGGAAACTCTTTATCCTTCCTTCTATTCTGAATGTTAGCCTTACTGGATAGAGTATTTTTGCCTGCAGGTTTTTCCCATTCAGCATTTTGAATATATCATGCCACTCCTTTCTGGCTTGGAAAGTTTCTGCTGAAAAATCCCCTGATAACCTAGTGGGGTTTCCTTTGTATGTAACTGTCTTCTTTCTTTTGCTGCTTTTAATATTTTCCCTTTATCGCTATACTTTGACATTTTAATTATAATATGTCTTGGTGTGGATCAGCTTTTGTTGATTTTGCTGGGGGTTCTCTGTGCATCCTGCATCTGGATATCTGTTTCCTTCCCTAGGTTAGGGAAGTTTTTAGCTATTATTTCTTCAAATAAATTCTCTGCCCCATTTTCTCTCTTTCTTCTTCTGAGACTCCCATAATACGAATGTTATTATGTTTCATGGAGACACTGCATTTCCTAAGTCTATTCTCATTTTTTGTAATTCATTTTTTTCTTTTGTTCAGCTTGGTTACTTTCCATTATTTTGTCTTCTAGGTCATTATTCATTCCTTTGCCTCCTCTTGCCTACTGTTCATCCCATTAAGTTTATTTCTCATTTTGCTTATTGATCTCTTTATCTCTGCTGTGTTATTCATTATCTCTGTTAATGGTCTCACTGATTTTCTCCACTCTTCTCAAGTCCATTGAGTATCCTTATGATTATTGCTTTAAATTCTCCATCAGGCACGTTATTTATATCTGCTTATATTTCTGGCCATGACCTTGTCCTTTTATTTGGGAGTAATTTCTCTCTTCTCTTATTTTGTCTATGTTTCTGTGCCTGTTTCTGTGTTAAGAATGTCAGCTATGTCTCCGGTTCTTGAGGGTAATGGCCTTATGAAGAAGACATCCTGTAGTGACCTGCATTGAAGGCCTCAGGGCCTGGCATTTCTGGGAGTGTTTCCAATGTGTGCTGCATCTGCTCTGCTGTTGTGTCATGACCACTTTATCCTTCAAGCCAGTTGTCTGTAGAGGCTCTTTGCCTATTGTGGTCAGTGTTTGGTTCCTGGCCTCAACGTGGTGTGTTTTAACTAGCTGTACTTTAGTCTGCTTGTGAAATGAGACCTGTCACCACCTCCACTGGGACCAAGTCCTTGCAAAACTCCTGGGTTGGGAGACATGATGTGGGCAGGGATTTGTGCCTGTCTTTTAAGGGGGAATGCCTGCCATGCTGGGACTGAGGCAAGCGAGACTGGGAAGGGTGGTTCCACTGGAGTGTGGGGTGGGGTTTGATATAAGCAAGTTAAGTAGCAAGTGTTTGTGCTATGCAGTTGGCTTGGTGTTTACACTCAGGGGTGGGGAAAGGAAATGGTACCTGCCAGTTCCTTTATTTCCAGAGGGGGTCTCTCCATGAATATTACCTCTGTGGGATAAGCTCTGAGATTAAAAACTAACCTCCCCACTGGTATCCCAGGTGCTCTAAAGATCATTGTTTTCATGCTATACATCCACAGGCTGTTTGCCCTGCCTTTTCTCCAAGAGCAGCTCTAATGTCCTCCAAGCTCTCCCAGAGCCAAGTACACTGATGTCTCTTGCCCTTCTCTGTGACCACGGCTCTCTCCCCATCCCTGTCGCCATGATCTGTTCCTCCCCCAAACTGCATATCTGCACTTCCTACCTTCTTTCATGGGACATCTTTTAGTTGTGGAGTTTGTTCTGCCAGTCTTCAGATCGATTTCTGGGGTATTTTGGATGATTTGATAGTTGTTTAGTTGTATTTGTGGGATGAGGTGAGTCTAGGCCCTCCTACTCTGCTGCCATCTTCCACTTCATGGAGCTACTTGAGTTGATCATGATTTTTATCCTTCATTTTATTAATGTGGCATATCACATTGATTTATATGTGAATATTGGGCCAGTCTTAATTCCCTGGAATAAATCCCACTTGACCATGGTAAATGATCCTTTTAATGTATCGTTGAATGTGATTTCCTACTATTTGGTGAGGATTTTTGCATGTATGTTCATCAGAGATATTGGCCTATAATTTTCCTTTTTTTCTGTGTTTCCTTTTTGGTTTTGCCATTAGTGCAATGTGGTCCTCATAGAATGTATTTGGAAACCTTACTTCCTCTTCTGCTTTTTGGAATAGTTTGAGGAGTATAGGTATTAACTCTTCTTACTTGTTTGATAAAATTAAACTGTGAATCCATCTATCTGGTCCTGGACTTTTGGTTTTTTTTTCTATATTGATTTTCTGCCCTGTATGATATATCCATTGATGTAAGTGGGATGTTAAAGTCCTCTACTGTTATCGTATTTCTTTCAGTTTTTCTCTTTATGTCTGTTAATATTTGCTTTATGTATTTATGTGCTCCAGTGTTAGTTGCATAAGGTATTTATAATTGCTGGCCTGGCCTGATTGTTATACTAATCCTCTTGTTATACTGATCTCTTTATCATTATATCATTCTTTGTCTCTTGTGACAATCTTTGTTTTAAATTCTATTTTATCTGATACAAGTATTGCTACCTAGGCTTTTCTTCTTTTCCTCCATTTCCTTTTGCATGGAGTATCTTTTCCATCCTCTCATGTTCAATCTGTATGTGTCTTTAGGCCTGAAATGAGTCTCTTGTAGGCAGCATAAATATGGGGCTTTTTTTTTTTTTATCCATTCTGTCACCCTAGGCCTTTTGATTGGAGTACTTATGCCATTCACATTTAAAGTAATTATTGATAGGTATGTACTTACTGCAGTTTTGTTAATTGCTTTCTGATTGTGTTTGTAGTTCTCTGTTCATTCTTTTCTTTTCCTCTTGTGATTGATGACTTTCTTTAGTGTTATGTTTGGCTTTCTTTATCTTTGTGTGTGTGTGTGTGTATGTGGTATAGGTTTTAGGTTTGTGGTTACCATGAGGTTTATATATAACATCCTAAATATATAATATTCTGTATTAATTGATGGTCACAATTTCAAACACTTTGTAAAAGATATTTTTTACTCCCCTCTTCATGTTTACTATTCCCTCCCCTCCTTCTAATTATGCCCTTTTCTTTTTCACTTAAAGAAGTACCTTTAACATTTCTTATAAGGCTGGATTAGTGGTGATGAATTCCTTTAACTTCTGTTTGCCTGGGAAATCCTTTATCTCTCCTTCAATTCTGAATGATAACCGTGTCAGATAGAGTATCCTTGGTTGTAGATTTTTTTCCTGTCATCACTTTGTGCATATTTTTTTCCTTTCATCACTCCCTTTTGGACTGCAAAGTTTTTGCTGAAAAATCAGCTGAAAGCCTTAGTGGGTTTCCATTGTTCATAACTATTTGGTTCTCTTGCTATTTTTAAAATTCTCTATCTTTGACATTTTGATCATGTGTCATGGTGTGGACCTGTTTGGGTTCAACATGTTTGGAGCTCTGTGTTTCCTAAATTTGGATGTATGTTTCCTTTCCTAGGTTAGAGAAATTTTCAGCTATTATTTCTTCAAATAATTTTTCTGCCCTCTTTTCTTTGTCTTCTTATTCTAGGACCCCTATAGTATGAATGTTTTTGTTTGCTTGATGTTGTCCAAGAAGTCCCTTAATCTATTTTAATTTTTAAAAATTCTCTCTTTTTTTTTTCTGTTTAGCTTGGGTGCTTTATATTATCCTGTCTTTCAGAGAGCTGATCTGTTGTTCTGCATCTTCTAATCTAGTGTTGATTCTCTCTTCTATATTTTTCATTTTAGTTATATTCTTTAACTCTGATTATTTTTTAAAAATATTTTCTATTTCTTTGTTATAAGTGAGTTCATCCACTCTTCTGTCTAGTCTGCTGAGGATTTTTATGATCATTTCTTTAATTTTTTTTTAATGTTCATTTATTTTTGAGAAAGAGACGGAGACAGAATGCAAGTGGGTAAGAGGCAGGGAGAGAGGGAGACACAGAATCCAAAGCAGGCTCCAGGCTCTAAGCTGTTAGCACAGATCCCAGTGTAGGGCTTGAACTCACAAACTGTGAGATCATAACCTGAGCTGAAGTCCGACACTTAACTGAGCCATCCAGGCTATGCTAATTTCTTTAAACTCTTTGTTAGGCATATTTTTAAACTCTGTTTCTTTAGGTGTTCCCCTCCCCCCCCCACCCCCCGCCCTGAGGTTTTGTCTTATTCTTTTTGTTTGGAGTATATTCCTTTGTCTCCTCATATTGCTTGACTTTCTGTGCTATGTTTGTTTCTGTGAATTAGGCAGAACAGCTACTTCTCCTAAACTTGAAGGGATGGTGTTATGTATATTGTTCTTTGTATAGACTGTGGGTGCTTGGTGACTTAGGCTGGTTGGCTGGAGCTATGACTGGTGTGGGCTGGGGATCAGGTCACTTCTTGCTGGGTCTGCCCTGGTGGGATAGCTGGAGCTGAAGTTGGCATGGGCTGGGGTGGTCCCAGGGCTCCCTGTACAGAGGATGCTCTAGCAAGACAGCTGAGGCTGAAGTAGGTGCAAACCAGGGTATCCTGGGCTATCCATGTAGAGGATGCCCAGGCAGAGGAAGCTGAAGTCAGCACAAGCCAGGGAGTCCTGGGATGATCCTCACAGAGGCCAGGATGGTAGGATAGCTGAAGCTGAAGTGAGTACAGACTAGGGTGTCTTGGAGTGCTCACTACAGGGGGAACCTTGGCAGGGTGACTGGAATCAAGGCAGGGTGCAAGTTGGTCCCAGGACATTTCGTTTATGTAGCACCCTGGTGGGGCAGCTGGAGCTGAAGTGAACGGCTGGGGGACTTCTGGGGCACTCTTCGTAGGGGGCACTCTGGCAAGGTGGTTGGATGCAAGATGGGACATGGACAGGTGGCATTCCCCAGGTGCTCTATACAGGGGTGCCCTGGCAGGATATCTCTAGCCGAGGTGATCTTGGGCCAAGATGCCCCTGGGATAGCTGGAGCCAGTGCAGGTGTGAGCTGGGATGTCCAGTAGTGCCATGTGCCAGGGTTGCCTGTGCAAATTGTCTGCAGCCCAAGTGCTGTGGGCCTGGGGTATTCCAGGGGGCTTCAGCCTGTGGCTTTCTGGTGAGATGGCTGGCACTGTCGAGTGTGCTGGCCAGTGGTGTCCTGATGTGCACTGTGCCAAGGCCGCCTGAGTGGGGTGGTTTGGGCTGTGTCACCAGGGACCCAGGGCTTGCTAAGGTGATCAGCTGGCTTGTGTGCTTGGACCCTTGTTCACATCCCAGTTGTCGAGCTGGAGGAGGAACGGAAACTAGCGCTCCAGGCCTTCTGACCCCGAGGGAGTTGCAGCAGTGCCCCTGCCAGCTGGCAGGGCTCTAGGGCAAGTTCTTTTATATTCTATTGCCCTTTTAAATCACCAGCTCCAGGGTGTCTTGGGCTGGTGTGGGCTTTGCACCTGGGGCTTGCTGAGACAGCAGGCCAGCTATGACATTCATACCATGTTCCAGTCTGTGCTATCAGGTGGCAGGGGAATGGAAACCGGGACACCCGCCAGCCCTTCTGACCCAGACAAGAGTTCCAGCATCTCCTCTGACATCTGGCAGGGTTCTAGTTCCCTTATATTCTAGTTGTCCTATAAACTGCAGCTTTTTTTCTATGCCCCAGGACAGATGAGTCTGCTCACAGTTCCTCAGGACTAGCTCTCCCTCCCCACTGGAGTTTGCAGTGTTGGGGGTTTATTACTTCGTTTATTACTTCATTACTTTGTCTTTATTACTGTGTCTCCTCCTGCCATTCTGTGTGTGATCTCTATCTTTTGTTGTGCAGGGGCTGTTCAGTCAGCCATCGTTCTTCAGGAGGAATTGCTCTATAAATAGGTATAGATTTGTTGTGCCCTTGGAGGAGGGGAGTTCAGAGTCTTCCTATATTGCCATCTTGGACCAGAACCAGCTTTTTATCCCCCCCCCCTCCAATTTTAAACACATTAACAGGAGCCCCATTTCTGGAAATTTTGTTATGTGTATGATAGAGTGAGGAAAATGTGGACATACTTTAGAAAGAAAAGTTTTCAGTGATTCAGAGTGTTCCTTACTTCATTAAATAAATGCTTATTCATTCTTACTATATACCAGATACTACTAGTCATGGGAAGTACAATGGTGAGAAAAACAGAAATGAACCCTGGTTTCCTGGATCTCACAGACTAATGGGGTTGTGGTGGGGGGCAAGCAAACCTTAAACAATAACACAAATGGAAAATGCCTATTGTGATAAGCATGACAACAATGAGAAGCTCTTGTTACTATTAAATCATCTGACTGGGGAATTTGACCTATTCTGGAATGTTAGGGATGGCTTCTCTGAGGCAGCGATAGTTGAACTCAAACCTTCCATTTAGAAGGAACAGCATGTGTTAAAATCTTTGGTAAGAGGGAACATGGTGAATCAGGGATTGAAAGGCCATTCATTATGCCTGGAATGCAGAGCAAAAGGGAGGGTGGTGTGAGAAGAGGCTGTAAGTCTAGTCTGTACAGATCTTTGTAGCTCATGTTAAATGTTTTGCACTTTATCCTAAGAGTCATTGGAGGATTTCAAGTAGGAGGGAAATGTGATGCATTTTGAAAAGATCATGCTGGTTTTAGTGGGGAGAAAAGGTTGAAAAAGAAAATAGTGCGGGGAGACCTACATTTGAGGTAATGCAAGTGAGAGATAATAGGAAGTTGAATCTAGGGGTAGTGGGAATAATGGAGGTAAGTGGTCAGAGAAAATTAAATCAGCAGTACTTGGCAATGGATTGATTATAGGAAACAGATGCATTTCTGATTTACAGACATGGATGAGTGGTGGTAGCATTTGCAGAAAAAACTGAGTAAGACCAAATTTTATGGGGTGAGGAGAGAGAAGATCATGAGTTTAATTTCAAACATGCTGAATTGAGGTGTCTTGGAGATATCTAGGAAGAGACATCAAATAGGCATAAATTAGGAACTCCAAGGGGGATGTCTGGGCAAGACATACACTGTAAATCATCCCTGTATAAGTAGTACTTAAAGTCTTGAACACTAAGAATTGAAGAGATTGCCCAGGTAGAGAGTTTAGAGTGAAAATATGATGATGATATTCCCCAAATACTTGGATAGTACTTACTATGTGCCAGGCACTGTTCTAAGTGTGAACATAGGGTGGAGTATTGAGTAACAATGGCATTTACTCACTGGTTAGAGATAGATGAGCCTGCAAAAGAGTTTTGAGGACTAGTCAGAGTGGTAGGTGGGAAATGAGGAGAGAACTGTGTTTTAGAAGCCACTAAAAGAAAAATTTCTTGAAGGAGGGAGTCCTGAATATCAGTACTGCTGAACATGTTAAGTAAGGAAGTAAAAGATGGATTGCTAATATGGAAATGATTGATTTCTTAAATGAGAGTTATTTTTGTGGAATGATGGAAACAGAATCCAAAGGCAAATGGGGAAGGAAATTGAAATTGGTTCTTTTACTTCACATTAAATACAAAGATCAATTCCAGAAGAGTCAATATCAAGAATATAAAATGAGTAATAAATCAGTAACAATAACCCTGTAGGAAAATATGCAAAAGTTACAAAACAGACATTTTATGGAAGAAGAAACACATAGTCAACATATGTTGAACTTATGTTCTAACTAATTAGGGATATACAAGTTAAGACCACAATGAAATTTCATTTGGCATTTGAGTGGCAAAAATTAATGAGTAGGATAATACTAAGTGATAGTGGGGCTTCTCAAATTTTAATATGAATTACTTAAAGATCTTTGAAAAATGCATGTTCTGATTTAGCAAATCTGGAGTGGGGTCTGACATATTCCGGCTTTCTAACAAAGTTTTAAGCGATGCCTATGCTGATGGTCTTGTGGACCACAATTTCAGTTGCAAGGTTGTAAAGGATATAAGTGAATGGGCGCGTTTAAATATGACATTGCTGAAATGAGTATTAATTGGTACACAGTTTGGAAAATAGGCATTACTAATAAAGTTGAACACACACATATCCTATAACCCTACTATTTATCCAAGGGGAACTCTTGCATATGTGCACCAGGAGACATACATGTAGCAGAACTGTCAGATCTCTCTTTTTCTTTAATATGAAACTTATCGTCAAATTGGTTTCCATACAACACCCAGTGCTCATCCCAACAGGTGCTTTCCTCAATGCCCATCACCCACTTTCCCCTCCCTCCCATCCCCCATCAACCCTCAGTTTATTCTCAGTTTTTAAGAGTCTCTTGTGGTTTGGCTCCCTCCCTCTCTCTCTCTCTCTCTTTTTTTCCCTTCCCCTTCCCCTTTCCCACAGTCTTCTGTTAAGTTTCTCAGGATCCACATAAGAGTGAAAACATAGAACTGTCAGATCTCTATCCATCTCTCTTTGGAACCCTTTACCATACTTGTGCATGTTGGTCCTCGTGTACTTTTCATTCCCAGTAGCCACCACCTTTTTCTTTCTGTTGACAGGCTATCCTAAGGCTTCCAGGACACTGTTTGCCTGCTTGCACATAGAGCTAAAAGTGCCAGGGAATTTATGTTCCCTAGAGTTATATCCACTAGGGAGTTAGTGTTTTCATTTTGTTCAGATAAATCCCCAGAAGTGAGATTGCTGAATCATAGTGTAGTGCTATTTTTTGAAGAGCCTCTTATTTACTACAGTGGCTGCACCAATTTATATTCCCGCCAACAATGCACAGCGGTTTCCTTTTCTCTATATCTTCACCAACACTTGTTATTTCTTCTCTTTTTGATAACAGCCATTTGGCAGGTATGAGGTGAATTTAGTTTTGATTTGCATTGCCCTGATGATTAGTCATGTTGAACACCTTTTCATGTGCTGTTGATGTCTGTTCAGGTCCTTTGCCTATTTTTTTCATCAGATTTTTTTTTTTTTTTAACTAGTGAGTTGCATGAGTTTCTTTAATATAAAATTTTGGTAGTAACCCATTATCAGATATTTGCAAATGTTTCCTCCTATTTGATAGGTTGCCTTATCAATTTGTTGATGGTTTCCTTTGCTATGCAGAAGCTTTTTAGTTTGATGTCGTCCTACATGTTTATTTTTGCTTTTGTTGCCTTTGATTTTGGTGTCAAACCAAAAAATCATCAAAGAGAAGTGTCAGGGAGCTTACCATTTGTGTTTTCTTCTAGGAGTTTTATGGTTTCAGGACTTACATTCATGTCTCCAAATCCTGAGTTAATTTTTATGTATGATGTAAGATAGTGATCCAGTTTCATTCTTTTGCATGTGGCTGTCCAGTTTTTCCACCACCATTTGTTAAAGATACTGTTCTTTCCCCGTTGTATATTCTTGGCTCCTTTGTCATAAATTAATTTACTACATTTGTCTATTTTTAATTTCTGGGTTCTTGATTGTATTCCATTGAACTATGTGTCTGTTTTTGTGCTGATAGTGTACTTTTTTGATTTCTATACCTTTCTAGTCAGGGAATATGATTCCTCCAGATTTGTTCTTCTTTTTTCAAGATTTCTTTGGCTATTTGGGGTCTTTTGTGGTTCTATGCCAATTTTAGAATTGTTCTGTTTCTGGAAAAAATGCCATTGGAGTTTTAATAGGGATTGCATTGTATTTGTAAATTGCTTTGGGTAGTGTGGACATTTTAACAGTCCACTGGAGAAAGAGATCTATCCAGATCTTTCAAGGATTGTTGGGAACTGGGTCAAGCTCACTTGTTACTAGGGGATTTTAGACACTGTAATGATTCCCATGTGTATATGGGGGCATATGGAAGCCAGGTGATAAATGGAGTCCTGGCTCAAGTCTGTCTCACAACTGGGCTCACTGTATCACTAGACTCACTGTGTGGTCATTTTCCCTGTTCCTGAATGTGTAATTATCATGGATACATTTAGTAATTGACAGAACCATCATGTTTAACCTATAGAGTAAGAGTCCTCATGGTAGGAAAAGACAGGTGGAAACTACTGGAACTTCTGCACAAGATAGCAAATCAGAAGCAGTAATCTTTCCTGGTTGAATGGTAGAGATTAACGTTAGTCTTAAAGACTTAACAGTTGAAGGTAGTGATTCCTGTCAAATCCCCATTGAATTAATGAGATTTTCCCTGCAAAGGACTGATGGTAAGTGATGGTGAACTATTACACATTTAACCAAGTAATTTGCTGACCACAGCTGCTGTATCAGGTAAGATACCCTTACTAGAGTAGAGCAGCACAGCCTGTGGCACTTCATATGCAGCAAGCAAGTGATAATGGAGAATGCCTTCTTTAAGTATCTATCAGGAAGGGGGATAAGAAGCAGTTCATACACACTTAGAATGGACAAAAGTACAGGTTTATGGTTGGTCATGTTCTAGGGCTGTATCAACTCTCCTTCCTTCTGTCACAATATATTCCAAAGGGACCTTGATTGTCTGGAAATTCAGTAAAACATTATATTAGATAATAACATTCTTTGACAATGTCCTACATTCCCTTGTCCTTTTTGTATTTTTATTGCATCTTTCTGGCAAACTCATAAATTTACATGATCAACTCTTGGCTTTCTCTGTGCTTATATTGGAAGAGCTAAAGCCTGTGTTAGGAAGTCATGTAAAAGGGAAAAAATGGTTTTATGTGAAATTCATGACTATCAACCTCAAATGGTGACTTTTATTTTCTCTGTAGAGAAGGTGAGAGACTCTCTAGAATCACCTTCAAAGGGGCATTGAGGTTTGAGGAGAGTAGGGGAGGCTTGAATTTGTCATTGTGGAGAGTGAGAAAGTGAGGTGACTAGAGGAAGGTAATATAATTGCCAGGTAGTGTTGAGGGCCATGTTTGAAGATTATCTGCTACAAAGTTGAGGAGTATTCTAGAATTATGTTTTTTCCCATCCTCATTTTTAGTGATTTTCTGGAGTTAATAATTGCTTTGTTTTATATTTGTTTGGTTTGAAATATATCCATCAAGGTTCTGTCTCCTAAACTTTTTAACAGAACTCTAAAACTCCTCTCTATAGGATGACCTATCACTTTGAGGTATCTTCCTAGTGCCCCCCTTCCCCCTGCATTGTCCCCTATCCACATGCTCCAGTCTGGACTGAATGCTTTTTAGTGTGATGTACAGTTTTCAAACTGGGACTTTCCTTTACCACCACCCTGGAAGTTTCTTTTGGCTTATTTTTGTCTTGGATGATTTATTATCCTAGGAGAGATTGTTGGTTGTTCTCCAAAGTCCATTATACTCTTCTTTCATTGTAATGAAAGTTTGACACATGGCCTTCTACAAAAAAAAAACAAAGTATACTTCCCAAACTGCATTGCAGTTAAGTGTAGCCATGTGATTAAATTCTAACCAGTGAGATATAAGCATATGTGTCTAGTTCACTGTAACTAGATCTAGTGTTTAACACAGTGAT
The DNA here is from genome assembly GCF_022079265.1 of Lynx rufus. Lineage (NCBI taxonomy): Eukaryota > Metazoa > Chordata > Mammalia > Carnivora > Felidae > Lynx > Lynx rufus. The sequence continues at coordinate 143,226,004 of NW_025814845.1, read as the reverse complement.
CTACCCCAATCCACAGTAAACATTTGTTGATTTACTAAATCAGTATGTTGCCTCAGCCTTGGAGCCCCTTGACAGCTCCTTGTCATCTCTTGACAGAGTTTTTCCCAATTATTGAAATCTTTCTCTTTAAGGCTACTTTCTATATCCTGCAAGAAGCTTTTCTTGTCTGCATTCTTCCCCTATTAGGATTATTTCTTATATTAATGTCTGTACTTGAATTTGAGGAGTTACAGTTCTTAAGGGGTTTCTGTATAGTTGCCATAATGGCTGGATTGGTTTGTTATTAAGAGTATATATTAAGTTCTGTTCTGTGACATTTTTAGCACTGCTTACAACAAAAAGTTGATAAAAAAGAGAAGGTCCCCTGGCTTTGCAGGGGAAAAATATCTTATATTGTATTAATTTAGTCTTTACTTGTCTCCAGTAGTGGGTTGTGTGTTTATATTAAGGGTCCTTTTTTTCCCCTCATTGTTTTGTCCTATGTCTGGCACCATGACAGATTGATTTTAACAAATTTGAATTGTATGGATAATGATTAGGTTAGGTGAATACTGTGAATCTTTTCAATATTTAAGATTACTGATTTCCTGGAAGAAAAGGCAATCAAAGATTAACAAAAACTTCACAACTGTTAATATCAATGAGGGTTTTTCTGGAGAGTGAAATAAAATTTTCAGATCACCTTCTTTAAAAATCATAAATGAAAGTGGGAGACGGCTTTTCACGAGGGGGAAGATGGTGGCATAGGAGGTTGCTGGGCTCACTGCATCCTGTTGACCACTTAGATTCCACCCACATCTGCCTAAATAACCCAGAAAACCACGAGAAGACTAGCAGAATGGACTCTCTGGCTCCAAACATAGATAAAAGGCCCACGGAAGAGGGTAGGAAGGGCGGAGAGGCAGTGCGCGCTACACGGATGGCGGGAGGGAGCTGGAGCAGTGGAGGGGCAGCCCACCCGGCAAGACAGAGCCCCTGAAGTCTGGCTTGCAAAAGCAGAGGGGCCGGACTCCGTTGAGTTCTGACAGCCAGTGGGACTTAACATCTGGAATGTCAACAGCTCTGCTCGGAGAGCGGGAGGGCGAGAGGATACCGGGAGGGAGAGTTGGTGAGCCTGGAAGACAGAGCTCAGCTTGGCACGGGAACAAAGGCGCTGGGAAGCGCCATGTCCTTCTCCCATTCCCCAGCCAAAATTCCAAAGGGAACCAGTTCCTGTCATCTAACTTGCTTGCACGGTGCAAACGCCCAAGGCTGTGCTTCTGTGGATCCATCCTTCCGATGGGTCTGCCTCCGTCCTGGTGCTGCAGAGCCCCTCCTGCAGGGGACCACCGACAGCAAAGGGAGCTAAGCCTGTCCCTCCTACCCCTGTGCACCTTGCGATCCACCCCGGCTAATACGCCAGATCCCATCCAAGCAGTACCACAAGCCTGGCAGTGTGCAAGTAGCCCAGACAGGGGCCACACCACTCGGCAGTTAGTCCTGCCCTTGGGAGAGGGGAAGATAAGGTACACACCAGTCTGACTGTGGCCCCAGTGGTGGGCTGGGGGAAGACATTGGGTCTGACTGTGGCCCTGCCCACCAACACAAGTTACTCCAGACAGCACAGGGGAAGTGCCCTGCAGTTTTGAGCCACCGCAAGGACTACCCAAAATGACAAAATGGAAGAATTCTCCTCAAAAGAAACTTCAAGAAGTAGCGACAGCTAATGAATTGATCAAAAACAATTTAAGCAATGTAACGGAACAAGAATTTAGAATAATAGTCATAAAATTAATCACCGGGTTTGAAAAAAGTATAGAGGATAGCAGAGAATCTATTGCTACAGAGATCAAGGGACTAAGAAATAGTCATGAGGAGCTAAAAATGCTATAAATGAGGTACAAAATAAAATGGAGGTGGCCATAGCATAGATTGAAGAGGCAGAGGAGAGAATAGGTGAATTAGAAGATAAAATTATGGAAAAAGAGGAAGCTGAGAAAAAGATTAAAAAATTCAGAAGTATGAGGGGAGAATTAGAGAACTAAGTGATGCAATCAAATGGAACAATATCCGTATCATAGGAATTCCAGAAGAGGAAGAGAGAGAGAAAGGCGCTGAAGGTGTACTTGAACAAATCATAGCTGAGAACTTTCCTGATCTGGGGAAAGAAAAAGGCATTGAAATCCAAGAGGCACAGAGAACACCCTTCAGACGTAACTTGAATTGATCTTCTGCATGACATATCATAGTGAAACTGGCAAAATATAAGGATAAAGAAAATTCTAAAAGCAGCTAGGGATAATCAGGCTCTAACTTACAAAGGTAGACCCATAAGAGTAGTGGCAGACCTATTTACTGAAACTTGGCAGGCCAGAAAGGAATGGCAGGAAATCTTCAATGTGATGAACAGAAAAAATATGCAGCTGAGAATCCTTTATCCAGCAAGTCTGTCATTCAGAATAGAAGGAGAGATAAAGGTTTTCCCAAAGAAACAAAAACTGAAGGAATTCATCACCACTAAACCAGCCCTACAAGAGATCCTAAGGGGGATTCTGTGAATGAAATGTTGCAAGGACCACAAAGTACCAGGGACATCACTTGAAGCATGAAACCTACAGACATCACAATGACTCTAAACCCATATCTTTCAATAATAACACTGAATGTAAATGGACTAAATGCTCCAACCAAAAGACACAGTGTATCAGAATGGATAAAAAAAACCAAGACCCATCTATTTGCAGTCTACAAGAGACTCATTTTAGACCTGAGGACACCTTCAGATTGAAAGTGAGGGGATGGAGAACTATCTATCATGCTACTGGAAGTCAAAAGAAAGCTGGAGTAGCCATACTTATATCAGACAAACTAGACTTTAAATTAAAGGTTGTAACAAGAGATGCAGAAGGGCATTATATAATTATTACAGGGTCTATCCGTCAGGAAGCACTAACAATGATAAATGTCTATGTGCCGAATATGGGAGCCTCCAAATATATAAAACAATCACAAACATAAGCAACCTTATTGATAAGAATGTGGTAATTGCAGGAGACTTTAATACCCACTTATAACAATGGATAGATTGTCTAGACACAGGGTCAATAAAGAAACAAGGGCCCTGAATGATACATTGGATCAGATGGACTTGACAGATATATTTAGAACTCTGCATCCCAAAGCAACAGAATATACTTTCTTCTCAAGTGCTCATGGAACATTCTCCAAGATAGAGTACATTTGGGTCACAAAACAGCCCTTCATAAATATATAAGAATTGAGGTCATACCATGCACACTTTCAGACCACAATGCTATGAAGCTTGACATCAACCACAGGAAAAAGTCTGGAAAACCTCCAAAAGCATGGAGGTTAAAGAACACCCTACTAAAGAATGAATGGGTCAACCAGGCAATTAGAGAAGAAATTAAAAAATATATGGAAACAAAGGAAAATGAAAATACAACAATCCAGATGCTTTGGGATGCAGTGAAGGCAGTCCTGAGAGGAAAATACATCGCAATCCAGGCCTATCTCAAGAAACAAGAAAAATCCCCAATACAAAATCTAACAGCACACCTAAAGGAACTAGAAGCAGAACAACAAAGACACCCCAAACCCAGCAGAAGAAGAGAAATAATAAAGATCAGAGCAGAAATAAACAATATAGAATCTAAAAAAAACTGTAGAATAGATAAATGAAACCAAGAGTTTTTCTTTTCTTTTTTTTTTTTAAATAAACAAAATTGATAAACCTCTAGCCAGGCTTCTCAAGAAAAGGGAGATGACCCAAATAGATAAAATCATGAATGAAAATGGCATTATTACAACGAATCCCTCAGAAATACAAGCAATTATCAGGGAATACTATGAAAAATTATATGCCAACAAACTGGACAGCCTGGAAGAAATGGACAAATTCCTAAGCACCCACACACTTCCAAAACTCAAACAGGAAGAAATAGAAAACTTGAACAGACCCATAATTAGAGAAGAAATTGAATCAGTTATCAAAAATCTCCCAAAAAATAAGAGTCTAGGACCAGATGGCTTCCCTGGGGAATTCTACCAGACATTTAAAGCAGAGATAATACCTATCCTTCTCAAGCTGTTCCAAAAAATAGAAAGGGAAGGAAAACTTCCAGACTCATTCTATGAAGCCAGCATTATGTTGATTCTCAAACCAGACAGAGACCCAGCAAAAAAGAGAACTACAGGCCAATATCCCTGATGAATATGGATGTAAAAAATCTCAATAAGATGCTAGCAAATTGAATTCAACAGCACATAAAAAGAATTATTCACCATAATCAAGTGGGATTCATTCCTGGGCTGCAGGGCTGGTTCAACATTCGCAAATCAATCAATGTGATACATCACATTAATAAAAGAAAACCATATGATCCTGTCAATCGATGCAGAAAAAAACATTTGACAAAATTCAGCATTCTTTCTTAATAAAAATCCTCGAAAAGTCTGGATAGAAGGAACATACTTAAACATCATTAAAGCCATTTATGAAAAGCCCACAGCTAATATCATCCTCAATGGGGAAGAACTGAGAGCTTTCCCCCTGAGATGAGGAACATGACAGGGATGTCCACTCTCACTGTTGTTGTTTAACATAGTGTTGGAAGTTCTAGCATCAGCAATCAGACAACAAAAGGAAATCAAAGACATCAAAATTGGCAAAGATGAAGTCAAGCTTTCACTTTTTGCAGATGACATGGTATTGTACATGAAAACCCGATAGACTCCACCAAAAGTCTGCTAGAACTGATACATGAATTCCGCAAAGTTGCAGGATACAAAATCAATGTACAGAAATCAGTTGCATTCTTATACACTAATAATGAAGCAACAGAAAGACAAATAAAAACACTGATCCCATTGACAATTGCACCAAGAATCATAAAATACCTAGGAATAAATCTAACCAAAGATGTAAAAGATCTGTATGCTGAAAACTATAGAAAGCTTATGAAGGAAATTGAAGAAGATATAAAGATATGGAAAAACATTCCGTGCTCATGGATTGGAAGAATAGATATTGTCAAAATGTCAATACTACTCAAAGCTATCTACACATTCAATGCAATCCCAATGAAAATTGCACCAGCATTCCTCTCGAAGCTAGAACAAGCAATCCTAAAATTTGTATGGAACCACAAAAGACCCTGAATAGCCAAAGTGATATTGACGAAGAAGACCAAAGTGCGAGGCATCACAATTCCAGACTTTAGCCTCTACTACAAACCTGTAATCATCAAGACAGTATGGTATTGGCACAAAAAGCATAGACACATAGACCAATGGAATAGAACAGAGACTCCAGAATTGGACCCACAAAAGTATGGCCAACTAATCTTTGACAAAGCAGGAAAGAATATCCAATGGAAAAAAAGTCTCTTTAACAAATGGTGCTGGGAGAACTGGACAGCAACATGCAGAAGAATGACACTAGACCACTTTCTTACACCATTCACAAAAATAAACGTAAAATGGATAAAGGACCTGAATGTGAGACAGGAAACCATCAAAACCCTAGAGGAGAAAGCAGGAAAAAAACCTCTCTGACCTCAGCCGCAGCAATTTCTTACTTGACATATCTCCAAAGGCAAGGGAATTAAAAGCAAAAATGAACTATTGGGACCTCATGAAGATAAAAAGCTTCTGCACTGCAAAGGAAACAATCAGCAAAATAAAAGACAACCAACAGAATGGGAAAAGATATTTGCAAATGACATATCAGACAAAGGGCTAGTATGCAAAATCTATAAAGAACTCACCGAACTCCACACCCGAAAAACAAATAATCCAGTGAAGAAATGGGTGGAAAACATGAATAGACACTTCTCTAAAGAAGACATCCAGTTGGTCAACAGGCACATGAAAAGATGCTCAAGGTCACTCCTCATCAGGAAAATACAAATCAAAACCACACGGATACCACCTCACGCCAGTCAGAGTGGCTAAAATGAACAAATCAGGAGACTATAGATGCTAGAAAGGATGTGGAGAAACAGGAACCCTCTCGCAGTGTTGGTGGGAATGCAAACTGGTGCAGCCACTCTGGAAAACAGTGTGGAGGTTCCTCAAAAAACTAAAAATAGATCTACCCTATGACCCAGCAATAGCCCTGCTAGGAATTGACCCAAGGAATACAGGAGTGCTGATGCATAGGGGCACTTGTACCCCAATGTTTATAGCAGCACTTTCAACAATAGTCAAATTATGGAAAGAGCCTAAATGCCCATCAACTGACAAATGGATAAAGAAGATGTGGTTTATATATACAATGGAATACTACTTGGCAATGAGAAAGAATGAAATCCTGCCATTTGCAGTAACATGGATGGAACTGGAGGGTTCCATGCTGAGTGAAATAAGTCAGTCAAAGACAGATACCATATGTTTTCACTCTTATGTGGATCTTGAGAAACTTAACAGAAGATCATGGGAGAGGGGAAGGAAAAAAAAGAGAGGGAGGGAGCCAAACCATAAGAGACTCTTAAAAACAGAATAAACTGAGGGTTGTTGGGGGGTGGGAGAGAGGGTAGGGTGGGTGATGGGCATTGAGGAGGGCACCTGTTGGGATGAGCACTGGGTGTTTTATGGAAGCCAATTTGACAATAAATTTCATATTAAAAATCATGAATGAAAGCAATTAAACTGTCGAAAGGGCCACAATAAAGTTGAGGTTAAAGGAAAAAGTTTGAGAGAACATATGTATGCTCAAATCTCTCAGATCCTTATTTTCCACAGTAGCCTAAATTCTGATCATACAGTTGGCTAATCATGGAACACAAGCAAGGGGAATGAGTTGAATAGGGTTAATGGTCAGAGTATTGTGCTATGATGACTTAGATGTCATTACCAGAAAAATACCCATGCTTGTTTGATCAGGCAGTTTGATTAAGCATTTTCTTGTTGTGGTGCTTGGCAGAATAGTTGACATTGGAAAAATGATTACTGCATTAAAAACAAAAACAAAAGTGGTTCAACTTTCATACAATATATTGTAATGAAATAATGATTCCATCATAGAAATTCACTTTTTCCACCAAATACACTGTACAAAAAAGAAAGGAAAATTTCTGGTATTGTAGCAAACAGTAGGAAATGGGGGGAAATTCCATTTACAATAGTATCAAAGTATTCAAATATTTAAAAATAAATTTAGGGCGCCTGTATGGCTCAGTTGGTTGAGTGTCTGACTTTGGCTCAGGTCATGATCTCATGGTCCATGAGTTCGAGCCCCGCGTCAGGCTCTGTGCTGTCTGTTCAGAGCCTGGAGCTCGCTTCAGATTCTGTCTCCCTCTCTCTGCCCCTCTTCCACTCATGCTCTGTCTCTCTATCAAAAAATGAATAAATGTTAAAAGAATAAATTTAACAGAAGTAGAAGATCTCTGCATTGAAAACTACAGAATATTGATTGCTGAGAGAAAATTAAGATCTAAATGAGTAGAGAAATTTACTGTGTTCTTAGATTAAAAGATTCAGCATGTCAGGTAATATGTTAAGTCTTAAATTGATCTATATATAGCTTCAGTACAGTTTCAATAAGAATTCCAACAGGTTTTTTTTAAAAGATAGAAATTGATAAGCTGATTTTAAGTTTATATGGAACTATAAACAACTTAGATTAGTCAAAGCAATTTTATATAAGGTGAACAGATTTGGAAAAATTACTACCTTATTTCAAGACTAATTATAATGCACCACTAATGAAAAAGTGTGGTAGTGGTAAAAGGATAGATATTATCGATCAGTGGAACTGAAAAGAGAACCCAGGGCTGGATCCACTCAAGAATGCTCAGTTGGTTTTTGTCAAAGCTGTCTAGGCTATTGAATGAAGAAAGGGAAGTCTTTCCGCAAATGGTGTTGTAACAACTGTATAGTCTGTCATATAGAAAAATGAACCTTGACCCTAACTTCACACCATACATAAAAGTTAATTTGGAATGGATAAGATCATAAATATAAACGCTAAAATTATAAAACTTCTAGAAGAAAATATAGAAATAAAAGTTTGTGACCTTGAGATAGGCAGAGATTACTTAGGGCACAAAAGGCAAAAATCATGCAGAAAAAAATGGTAAATTAGGTTTTATCAAAATAAAGAATTCTTGCTCTTTGGAAGATACTATTAGGAAAATGAAAGGTAAGTCAGAGACTAGTAGAAACTATTTGCAATACATATATGAAAAAGAACTTGTATTCAGAATATGTAATAAGCTGTTACAACTAAAAAGCAGACAGCCAAATAAAAAATGGCCAAAAGATTTTATTAGACACTTCACAAAAGAAGATCTATGAATGACTGTAAGTACCCCAGAAATTGCTCAGTAGCTTAAGTGATCAGGGAAATCTGAATTAAAACCATATTGAACCACAGTGAGATATCACTATGTACCCATTAGAATAGTATAATGAAAAAGACTGATAATACCTATTGTTGAGTATACAGAGTAACCACCTCTCATATGTAACTGATGGGAATTTAAAGTGTTAAAAGCTGTTTGAAAACTGTTGGTGGTGTCTTAAAAAGTTATACACTTAGTGTACCACTCAGCCATTTTGCTCCTAAATACTTTCCCAGTATAATAAAAATACATGTGCACACAAAGATTTGTACATTATTGTTTACAGCAGCTTTATTTATCATAGCCAAAATTGTAAGCAACTACATATTCATTAATAAGAGAAAGGATAAACAAAAACTGGTATATTCATACAATGGAATACTGCTTAGCAGTACAAAAAGAATCAACTACTGATACACGTGGGTAAATTGTGGGTGAATTGCAAAATAAGCTGGGTGAAATAAACAGACCAGAAAAAGTACATACTATGTAATTCTACTTATCTAAAATCTTAGAACATATAAACTAATCTCAAATGACAGAAAGTATGTGAGTAGTTGTCTGGGCCTAAGGGTAGATGAAGAGGGGGGGCTACAAAGAGGCATTGGAAACTTTTCAGGGTGATGGATATGTTTTGTGTCTTGTGGTGGCAGCTTTATGGGTGTATATGTCTTCAGAATTAATCAAATTATACATTTTAAATGAATGAATTATACCTCAGTGTTGATAATAAAGAAAAGGAGGATGGTGGGAGGGGGGAATAAATTTATGAATTTTGGGTGAGAATACAACTCGGGGCATACCCTTTGGAAAACAAAATTTCCCTCCATTTTCCCTAGGGGCACAACAACGTCTTCTTAATTACCAGTCCTATAGTAACATGTCATGTATGTCATCTAGTGTGACATTTGCCAGAACAACCAAAGTGATTATTTAGTTTTTTTAAATTAGAAGCCTCCAAATTGTCTTCAACAGTAAATAAAATCACTTTTAGTCTAAGTAGAAGAGTTTAGTATTAATTTCTTCTTTAAAAAGCTTTTGGTGATCAAGTTTTCAAATAATGCTGATGTGGTATTCAGAATGCTGTATATCCTGAAGAAGCAATACAGTTCTTCCTTCCTGACAGTGATGTAAATCTGTGCTTTATTTTGAAATTAGTTTAGCTGACTAACATATTTTAGTATTGTGTATATTTTTGAAATTAATACATACAGTGCTTTGCCAGGAGTATAATAGGAATTGTTTGTGTATATCATATTGACATTTTGAGTGATCTTTTTTTTTTGAATTTGGATTTTTTTAACATATATTCTCATGGATCACGTTGCACATATTCTTTTAAAATTTCAGATTTGTACGTATATAAAGAACCAGGTAAGCATTTCCACTAGTAGTACACAGCTGTTCAACCATGAAGAATATACTAGGCTTTTTAAAAATTTAATTAATTTAATTTAATTTATTTAATATTATTTTTAAATTTACATCCAAGTTAGCATATAGTGCAACAATTATTTCACGAGTAGATTCCTTAGTGCCCCTTACCCATTTAGCCCATCCTCCTCCCACAACCCCTCCAGTAACCCTCTGTTTGTTCTCCATATTTAAGAGTTTCTTATGTTTTGTCTCCCTCCCTGTTTTTATATTATTTTTGCTTCCTTTCCCTTGTGTTCATCTGTTCTGTGTGTTAGAGTCCTCATATGAGTGAAGTTATATGATATTTGTCTTTCTCTGACTAATTTCACTTAGCATAATACTCTCCAGTTCCATCCATGTAGTTGCAAATGGTAAGATTTCATTCTTTTTGATTGCCGAGTAATACTCCATTGTATATCTGTACCACATCTTCTTTATCCATTCATCCATCAGTGGACATTTGGGCTTTTTCCATACTTTGGATGTTGTTGATAGTGCTGCTATAAACATTGGGGTGCATGTGCCCCTTCAAAACAACATACCTGTATCCCTTGGATAAATACCTAGTAGTGCAATTGCTGGGTCGTAGGGTGGTTCTATTTTTAACTTTTTGAGGAAATTCCATACTGTTTTCTAGAGTGGCTGCACCAGTTTGCATTCCCACCAGCAGTGCAAAAGAGATCCTCTTTCTCTGCATCCTCGCCAACATCTGTTGTTGCCTGAGTTGTTAATGTTAGCCATTGTGACAGGTGTGAGGTGGTATCTCATTGTGGTTTTGATTTGTATTTCCCTGGTGATGAGTGATGTTGAGCATTTTTTCATGTGTCGGTTGGCCATCTGGATGTCTTCTTTGGAGAAGTGTCTATTCATGTCTTTTGCCCATTTCTTCACTGGATTATTTGTTTTTTGGGTGTTGAGTCTGGGAAGTTCTTTATAGATTTTGGATATGAACCCTTTATCTGATATGTCATTTGCAGATATCTTTTCCCATTCCGTCAATTGCCTTTTAGTTTTACTGATTGTTTCCTTTGCTGTGCGGAAGCTTTTTATTTTGATGAGGTCCTGATAGATCGTTTTTGTTTTTGTTTCCCTTGCCTCTGGAGACGTGTTGAGTAAGAAGTTGCTGTGGCCAAGATCAAAGAGATTTTTTTCCTGCTTTCTCCTCAAGGATTTTGATGGCTTTCTGTCTTACATTTAGGTCTTTCATCTATTTTGAGTTTATTTTTGTGTATGGTGTAAGAAAGTGATCCAGATTCATCTTTCTGCATGTCGCTGTCCAATTTTCCCAGTATAACTTGCTGAAGAGACTGTCTTTATTCCACTGAATATTCTTTCCTGCTTTGTCAAAGATTAGTTGGCCATACATTTGTGGGTTCATTTCTGGGTTATCTATTCTATTGCATTCATCTTTGTGTCTGTTTTTGTGTCAATACCATACTGTCTTGATGATTACAGCTTTGTACTATAGCTTGAAGTCCGGGATTGTGATTCCTCCTGCTTTAGTTTTCTTTCTCAAGATTGCTTTGGCTATTTGGGGTCTTTTCTGATTCCGTACAAATTTTAGGATTGTTTGTTCTAGCTCTGTGAAGAATGCTGATGTTATTTTCATAGGGATTGCATTGAATATGTAGATTGATTTGGGTAGTATTGACATTTTAACAATATTTGTTCTTCCTATCTAGGAGCATGGAATCTTTTTCCATTTTTTGGTGTCTTCTTCAATTTCTTTTATAAGCTTTCTATAGTTTTCAGCATATAGATTTTACACCTCTTTGGTTAGGTTTATTTCTAGACATTTTATGGTTTTTGGTGCAATTGTAAATGGGATCGATTCCTTGATTTCTCTTTCTGTTGCTTCATTGTTGTTGTATAGGAATGCAACAGATTTCTGTGCATTGACTTTATATCCTGGAACTTTGCTGAATTCATGAATCAGTTCTAGCAGTTTTTTGGTGGAGTCTTTTGGGTTTTCCACATAGAGTATCATGTCTTCTGCTAAGAGTGAAAGTTTGACCTCCTCTTTGCTGATTTGGATGCCTTTTATTTCTTTGTGTTGTCTTACTGCTGAGGCTAAGACTTCCAATACTATGTTAAATAACATTGGCGAGAGTGGACATCTCTGTCTTGTTCCTGACCTTAGGGGGAAAGCTCTCAGTTTGTCCCCATTGAGGATGATATTAGTGTTGGGTCTTTTGTATATGGCTTTTATGATTCAAGGTATGATCCTCGAGGTATGATCCTTCTATCCCTACTTTCTTGAGGGTTTTTATCAAGAAAGGATGTTGTATTTTTGTCAGATGCTTTCTCTGCATCTATTGAGAGGATCATAGGATTCTTGTCCTTTCTTTTATTGATGTGATGAATCACATTGATTGTTTTGTGGATATTGAACCAGCCCTGCATCCCAGGTATAAATACCACTTGGTCATGGTGAATAATTTTTTTAATGTATTATTGGATTTTTAAAAAATGTATTGTTTAATGTATTGTTCGCTAATATCTTGTTGAGGAGTTTTGCATCCATGTTCATCAGGGAAGTAGGTCTGTAGTTCTCCTTTTTAGTGGGATCTTTGTCTGGTTTTGGGATCAATGTAATACTTGCTTCATAGAAAGAGTTTGGAAGTTTTCCTTCCATTTCTGTTTTTTGGAATAGCGTCAAGAGAATAGATGTTAACTCTTCCTTAAATGTTTGGTAGAATTCCCTGGAAAGCCATCTGGCCCTGGACTCTTGTGTTTTGGGAGACTTTTGATTACTAATTTGATTTCTTTGCTGGTTATGGGTCTGTTCAAATTTTCTATTTCTTCCTGTTTCCATTTTGGTAGTTTATATGTTTCTAGGAATTTTTCCATTTCTTCCACATTGCCCATTTTATTGGTGTATAATTGCTCATAATATTCTCTTATTATTGTTTTTATTTCTGCTGTGTTGGTTGTGATCTCTCCTCTTTCATTCTTGATTTTATTTATTTGGGTCCTTTCCTTCTTCTTTTTGATTAAGCTGGCTAGTAGTTTATCAATTTTGTTAATTCTTCCAAAGAACCAGCTTCTGGTTTCATTGATCTGTTCTGTTTTTTTGGTTTTGATAGCATTAATTTCTGCTCTAATCTTTATTATTTCCTGTCTTTTGCTGGTTTTGGGTTTTATTTGCTGTTCTTTTTCCAGCTTTTTAAGGTGTAAAGTTAGGTTGTGTATCTGTGACCTTTCTTCCTTCTTTAGGAAGGCCTAGTTTGCTATATACTTCCCTCTTATGACTGCCTTTGCTGTGTCCCAGAGGTTTTGGGCTGTGGTGTTATCATTTTCATTGGCTTCCATGTACTTTTAAAATTCCTCTTTAACTTCTTGGTTAGCCCGTTCATTCTTTAGTAGGATGGTCTTTAGTTTCCAGGTATTTGTAACCTTTCCAATTTTTTTCTTGTGGTTGATTTTGAGTGATCTCTTATAGTAACTTCTCATCTACTAAAAGGTTGTTATGTCACTAATTTTTAGTTCCTTTTCATAAGGTCTGGCCCCAGTAGAGGGTTTCATATCTTTTGCGCTGAGGTTATTGGAACGATAAGGCCCTTGAGGCTAGAAAGTCTTGGTTTCACATTCTAACTCTGTAAATAGTTGAGTGATTTTGGTAAATTACATTCCTCCTTTCAGCCTGTTTACTCACCTGTAAAAGAATAACAATTTCTAGAATTGCCGTAAGGATTAATAAAATAGCATTAATGTGCTAGTACAATGCCTGGCATGTAGTAGAT